>NC_090647.1:508946237-510269965 GCF_040937935.1 Hyperolius riggenbachi | reverse complement strand
CGAAGATGATGTCATATTTAACTCTTTCCTAGTTGGTATTAAACCCGGAGTGAGCGATGGAGAGGACATTCTGCTCTTTACTTTCACACAAGCTCGCAAGGCTGACTGGGACCTCTAAGCATGTTCTTCCTTTCTGTAATCTGATATAATGTATGCTGTACATAGGTAGTTTAGTGTAACGTAGTTAGGAAGAAAATACCTGATTGACTTCAGCAGGGAGTCTAATCAAGAGCTTGTAACGCAACATGAAGATTGGCATGGCTAGGATATGATGAATGTATCTATCTGTATTCCTGTTTCCTGAATAAATAACGTAAACGTTGAAGAAGCCTGAGAAAGTCTATCTCCTGTTTGCTGTGTGGAGAGTCAAGTGATCTCACAGTCTGTGAGACGGTGGTGTCGAAGCAAGGTGATAAGAACAGTTTATAACAGTGGCGCTGAAACCCTTCCCTGCCTAGCAAAACAGGCAGACACGGGTCGGGGGCTGAAGAAGAAGTTTTCAAGATATTCCACAGCAAAACAAGCGGAATAGACGGACGCGGACTGTAAAGCTTATCAAGCTGATACTGATAAGTGGTGTGGGAGTGTGCGGGAGCCAAGCACACGGGCTGCAATTCGAGAAAATCAGCGGCGAAACTCTTGGACGTTACACTTTGACTGCATTGTGCACTGCAGTCACCAGCCTAAATATGGGTCAGACGGAATCCTCTGTGGCCAGCTGGCAACGTGCTGCGAGAGGTGGATCCGCTGTGGGGGGAGAGGGAGCCCCCACAGAAAATTCCGGTGTCCATTCAGTTTCGTGGGAGAACCGTTGCGGAATGCTGATGAATTGCGAGGAATCTGCGGCTCAGGCACGTAAGATTTACGTTGTTATATGGCGTTATCTGTGTTGTATTTGGTGTTATAACAAGGAGAGGATAATGTGTTAATATGTATATTCTGTGTTAATTGCAGTATGGAGGCTGCGGGATTCTCATCTCTCCCGTGCGTGGTGGGAGGGGTGGGAATAAGAGCAGCTCCGTTGTAAATACGTATTGCTGTTTTTAGAGTTTAGGTGCTTTGATTTTTCTTAGGAGTCAATGTTCCTGTGTGGCAGATGTTTTTTTCTCTCTCTCTTCTCTCTGGCTTGTTAACAAGAGTATGTTATGGTCTGACCAGCATACTGATTCTGGGAAATGGGCCAGAGGTGTGTAGGGGGGGGGGTCCCCGCGGCAGGAGAGAAGCCTGCTGTGTGTCACTCTGTTAGTAGTAGACAGGAGAGGGAAGTTGAGACAGTTGTTAAACTTAGAAGTAAGGTTTTTCTTCGGTGAGCTGGCGTTTTTCCAGAGCCCGATCAGTGTGTTTTTTTTCCTCTCTGTCCGTAGTGGATAGCGTAGTGAGAGGTGCAAGCTTATCTAGTTCCAGTCAGGGCCGCTAAAAGTTCTAAATGTATATATAGGTTTAATGTTGTAGTCATGTCAGACTGATAAATGTGCGTCTCAGAAGTACTAGCTGTTAATATGGTTTAGAGTTACGCTGCACGCTTGAGTAGTTCTGAGTTATGGCGGAGATATGCTGCAGATGATTTGTGAGGAGAGAGAGTTTTCTACGTCCCTGGGTGATGCTAAGATGTAAAATATTTAGCATTGCAGCTGTGACGCGGTTTGTCTCAAGTTTGGCAAGCATCCCAGAGAGTATAGGTAGCGGAAGGCTGACTCTCGATAGAATGTATCGATGCTGTGTGTAACTATGCATAAAAAATGTGTGTTTTGTGTGAGTTTGTTTTCTCTCCTAAAGTTTATAGGATCGAGAGGCTGCTATGGGAGCAGCCATCTTAGCTGGCAGTCCAGAACTCAAAATGGCGGCAGTGGAGAGGGCCCGCCCCCAAGAGTCATGGCTCCCACACGTCATGGCAGGGGGGAGGAGGGGCTGGGGGATCCACGTCACGTCAGGCTGTGCTCGCGGCTCCGGGTAGAGCAGCTGAAAGGAAGGGGGGTAGAAATACAGAGACATTCTACTGTGTATCTCGGATTTCAAAATATTTCCCCAGGGCCTGAGTCCAGGGAAAGGAATGCCAGAATACGTGCGCCAAGCTATTACTGTAAGACTAGCATGGTCACGGATAGGAAATGTTTCCCAGCTAGGTGCAGGGAGACAAGTAACAGCGCAGATCACGAAAGGGTCTGTACTGAGTTGCTTATGGGATTATTCCTGTAAGTGGGGCACCTTGATGGGTGTTGCATGAGTTCCCAATAGAAGAAAGGGGGGACAGTGCATCAGGGGGGTGCCGGAGTTGGAAAAAAGGGAGTTGACCAATCCGGGTTTCCGTCGCCGCTGCTGCAGAGCGGTAACGTTTTTTTCCGGTTTTTTGTCGTGGATAGGGCCAGAGCTGGACTAAGAGGTCTATGCTGGGCTGGGGCTGGTTTTTTTTGTGCGTTTTTTCGTCCACTGATTGGTAAAATATGTTTTTTCCAGCTCCTATCAATTGTAGAACAAGAACTGACAGCAGTTCATGGGGCAATTATACAAATGAAAGAATTGCCATGTACAGAGTGACAGTGTACCAGTACGGTGTTTGCCATGTGACTACCTACCACGTGGGCATTCAGGGATCTGCATACAGGCATGTGACGCTGGTATGCTTAGCCCTGCACCCTGGGTAGTTTGAGGGTTAAGTGTTCCTTCCTACAGGGAGGCAGCCATTTTTTTTGTAGTTTAGGTAGTGGCACGGCAAACATTGATCAGAGGGTACAACACACAGAATTTCTAGCAGAGCTGGTATCGCGATGAAGTTCTAGATAAGTTAATGCAAAAATGAGTAAGAGCATTGCAGGCTCACCTGCAAAGCAGCAACAGGTGTGGCATCCGTAATCTGTGCATGCGACGGCCGCACATGGACAGATAGGGGGGGATGGGGAGTGAGCTGCAATGAGGTGAGAGCTTCCAGAGGTGAAGTCCGCGGGAGCATATTTTAAACAGGTAAGTACTGAGGATAGTACTGAGGTAGGGGGGTGAAGTTTAACTCCAATCTACCAAAAAGAGTAAACAGAGTTCATGAGAACCATAAAGCAACGAGATCAATTACGATATATATTGATCAATTTAAAGTGTACAGAGTACAAGCCGCAGGGCGAATCCCAAATCATTAATAAGAATTGATTGTTTGTATTTTGATTTCAGGAGTTGGGCAATATGGAATCGAGACAGCTGCAGTGCTGGCAGCAAAGATGGAGATGTCAGTCGGATAAGCGAAAGGTTCCAGATGCCAATCTAAGCTTGGAGAAACACGAGATTCCTGAAATTGGAAAGAGACTAAAACACGAGATTCCTGAAATTGGAAAGAGACTTAAACACGAGATTCCTGAGATCGGAAAACGTCTAAAAAAACTGACTGAGCAAAGCATAGTGCCAATTGCTAATGTTTTTCTTTCCCAAGGTGGTGCTTTTATAATGAAGAGTACCGTGCTGATGGTGATCCTAGGTTGCCATTCCGTCCTAGGAGAACGAAGAGAGGACATTCTCATGTATAATAAGGGGTTAATGAGAATGCAAGGCCCAAGCATGTTAATGTTGGGTGACAAAGGTACTAATCCTTTCACACCTCCCTCCGCTTGGCACAGATGGACCATGCAGGGACGGAGGAAAAGAGCACTTGTGCCAGGAGAAAACAAATTTCAGGGCACAATGTGGGTGAAAGGTCTGAAGGGTCAGGTGTGCGGGCAGTGGGAATTGAATGGCAGTGTAAATCTGCTATTGAGTACCACAATCCCAGAATCGACGCACCGATCCAAAGGTTTGTTTAAAGGTACATTGCAGTACAATGGGTACGTGCAAAAGGTGGAGTGTGTGATTCAGGGGTACCTTGTATTGGTTATGCAGAGTGAGATGGTTCCAGATTGGAGAGGAACGAGCAGGAGGCGTCAATTCTCCTACCAGAGAGACGCAGGGGACAACATCACACTCTGGAGCTACCAACAGAGAGTGCCTCTGAAACAACTATACACACGTAAAGGCTGGAAAGCCGAGGGGTGGTGGTTCTCGAAACAAGAAGTAAAAATCGAGATCAAGCCACATTTCCAGGTGACAAAGAGGGTGGGGAGAGCGGTCCCGGGGGAGGGAAAGCCAACCCAGGGAACCCCATTCACCTTACACGGGTCACAACAGGGGACGATATTACACAGTCCATATGCAGCCGCTTATCCTCATGCTAGTTGGGTAAGTGAAGAGGTACTCTTAATTGAAAGATTGCAGAGAGTACAGTCTTCCCGACCTCAGGTACATATTGTGCCTCAGGACGTAAGGGGGGAAGAGGTCCAATCTTGCAGAAATACCTGCGTTGGCCGGGGCAAGTCAAATTTAGTGAAGAAGCCTGCAGGCTCAATAACGCAGAATGCGAGGCTACTATTCAAAAGATCCACCCTGAAGCCCAACCGATAGTTCCGGTGGCTGAAGGAGAGGTTTGTTTTTTTAACATAGGGCTCGATTCATAAAGCATTCCCGCATTCGGAAATGCTGAAAACTGCTCACTTTACCGACCACACAGCAAAATCTGTATTCATAAAGGCTTTTTCCGCATGAAAAGCCGACATTCGCGAGCAGAGTGATCAATCACCGCCTTGCGCGGTGATTATCATAGCAAAAGTAACAAATGTCAATTCATAAAGATTAGAGGTAGCGGTATGTGGACGGGTATTACCGCTACCTCTGATGTGGCGAGAAGCGTGCGGAATACATTGCAGTGAATGGGACAGACCTCCCAAGCAGCTGCAGAGAGAACACCGCACGGAGGGATTCCGCCTGCTTCTCCTGTTTCCGCATGTCTCCCGACAGCCTAACGCCTGCCTACAGCGGAATATCTCCGCACGCCTGTCACAACTAGCAAAATTTTTATGAATTACCACCCTGAAGGCGGAAATACCGACAGCGGTGTTTCCCCGCTCGACGTTACCTTCCCGACAGCACTTTTATGAATCGAGGCCATAGTGTCTAAGGAGCGTACATTTGAATACGGCGCTGGTAGACTTGGGCGCAGGATCCAGCTGTTAAATGGCTGGTCCTGCTTCTGCACAAGTCCGGGGCGTTTTAATTACTATTCCCCCTCCAGGCCGACATGGATAGTGGGGGAATGAAATAATTCGGCTTCCAGCGATTGCTGGAGGCCGAATTATTGTGTTTTTTAAACAACTTCGGCTCCGTCTTCTGACGGAGCCGACCTTCCTCACTGAGCGCCGCTATAGACTGATTCCCATTACAGTCTATGGCGGCGCTGGCTGCGCCCAAAGCTAGCAGCGCTGAAAAGCACTGCTCCGGTCTAAGGATACATTCAAGGTATATTCTCATAATTGTTCCGATAAGGGGGAGTTTCCAAGGGGAACATATTGGGTGAGCGGAGATCCCATATGGATCCAGTCATCCAGGTTGGATGACGTTATTTCTCAAAGTGTTAAGAGAACTCTAAAGTGCAAAGTTTCACGGGTAGTTCCCATCCTGAAAGAGAACATGACATGGGACGAAGGGGAACAGGTTTTGATCCAAGACGACCACATTTTGTTACAAAGGTTAAACAAACAGTACACTAAGTTAGAGGTAAGATTTCACCATGATCCAGGTGATCTTAACGAGGTAGAACACACAAATAAGCAGGTGAGTTCCAGTCTGACCTGGTGGAAAAGGTTTCCGGTGATGTTCCAGGGACACTCGGACTGGGCCTCTGCAGTTCCAAAGTTCTTTCTACACCCACTGGTCGTCTGGATGGGGATGACAACTTTAGGCATCATTATCCAGGTGAGGTTGCGTGTTAAAATTACGTAAAACAAATTAACCTGGTCCAGAGATTGGTGCCTCATAAACAATCTCCTGAACCGATATTTTCAAATTAAGGGATATACAGGGTTACGGGTATAGGTTTAGTAGTACCGGTGATGGAGTTGATTGTATAAAGGCGTTCTTTTAGAAGGCACCTGGCACTGCTCCATTGAGTAACAAACACACAAGTTTCACTTTTCTGTGGTCATGCAAGTTTGTGAGTGATACGTAAGTGACGCAAATGCTGAGCATGTGGTATAGAGGGACTTAGAAGTAGGGCCTCCCCAGAGAGCCTGGTTACAGGAAGACCAAGAGGTCGTGCTCTCTCTCTTCAAGGGGTAACCACCGAGAGCAGAGAAGGTGTGTGAGCACGAACATCGAAAAGTGAAACATAAAGAAAAGAAACCAGGTACGGGTGGGTTCCGAAGCTGGGATCTGCGGGTCAAGCCTTTTTAGGGGGGATTGTTATAATTTAAGTAGGCCTGTTATTTGGACTGAGTTAGTCAAAAAGGCTTGATGAGCAGACCTGCTCTTTAAGGGGATTTTCTATTAGAGAGAAAATCTGCAGTTCTGTCAGCAGAACTAGAACATACCAAGAAGCTGTTCTCTCCACAAGGCCGCAGGTCTCCCTGACCTGGGCATGGAACAATAAACATCAGCTATGTTTTGTAAACATCCACATTCCTGCATATAGGTCAAATGCCTCATTGATTATTAATCAAGTAGGTGTGTATGATGACACCACGAGTGGGTCCACCAATAGTCTGATCTAGGGGGTGGCGAAGATGATGTCATATTTAACTCTTTCCTAGTCGGTATTAAACCCGGAGTGAGCGATGGAGAGGGCATTCTGCTCTTTACTTTCACACTAGCTCGCAAGGCTGACTGGGACCTCTAAGCATGTTCTTCCTTTCTGTAATCTGATATAATGTATGCTGTACATAGGTAGTTTAGTGTAACGTAGTTAGGAAGAAGGTACCTGATTGACTTCAGCAGGGAGTCTAATCAAGAGCTTGTAACGCAACATGAAGATTGGCATGGCTAGGATATGATGAATGTATCTATCTGTATTCCTGTTTCCTGAATAAATAACGTAAGCATTGAAGAAGCCTGAGAAAGTCTATCTCCTGTTTGCTGTGTGGAGAGTCAAGTGATCTCACAGTCTGTGAGACGGTGGTGTCGAAGCAAGGTGATAAAAACAGTTTATAACAGACATTATTTAAACAAACAATCTTTAAATCATTTGTAAACAGCAGGCAATATTTTTTACCACCCCCCAAAAAATAATATGAAATATAAAATTAGAAATGTATTTACTTATGCATGTATTTATGTATGTATTTTATTTTCAGTGCTATGTAACGCAATATACCAAACTGATACATGAATGTATATTAAATTTTGGTATTACACAAATTAATCAAGAAGTTTCCACTGTATATACATCTGAGAAATATATAGATATTTTTTCTCCCTATTACACTACTTTTAAAGCTGGAGGCGATTTTTTATTAAAAGACAGGCAATATATTTCTCAGGCTTATCCATTAGTAATCATTTCAATAATCTTCCAACATTTCAACATGAAAGTAAATATTACCAGATTTTTAATATTTATACATGTCCTGGAATAATAAAAAAATAGTTTTTTTTAATATATGAGACAGTTATCTTACCCCATAAAGTCACTAGACAATAGCTTATTCAGTCAGTATTCAGGGACTCAGTGAGGCGACAAACTAAGCGAAAAGGCAGGTCCTCTTTAAACCATATAGAATACTACATTCAAAATCTTTAAAAACCATGTGTTTTTGGTTTGTTTTTTTTATATTAATTTAATTTATTTATTTAATATAACTAGTGCTAAACAATAAATGTGTATTTTTGATGACTTGTGACTTGGACATCTGACGGTCATCCACCATCTCACCCCCTACATCTGCAAACATTCCCTTCCACAAATATATCTCTGATTCTTATGAAATTCCTAGAGCCGCTTTATGGATTACATTACGTGGTTGCTACTAGTAATGAGCACCAATTTTGCATAGCCATAACTTCGCATTGAAATGTGCAGTATCAATGCAAAATTGTAATATGAAATTTTGGAAAGATCATGATTCATTGCATCTGTAATTGCCATCAGGAACCTTAATTTCACATTTTAGCATCATTGTCAGGTATTTTCGTACCGACTTTAGTGGTTAATATTAAAGTCCTCATAGATACATGTCACCGAATTTGCTGTGTATGCTAAATAGAATGCTAGTACATATAAAAAAAAAATTCAAAAAGACCTTGTATCTTTTGTGAAAATCGATTTTAGAAATGCTAAGGAAAAATGTTTTTTAAATTCAAAAAATTATTTTAAACTAGTCTTAGTCCAGTATAGGTGGTGAGAGGTGTCTCCCCAGCAAAGGTAATGAGAGGTGTCCTCCAGTATAAATAGCCCCCCCCCCCTTCCTACTATAAGTAGTGAGAGGCATCCCCCAGTATTGTGGCTCAGCATGAGGGAAGAGGAGCAGGCATGGTGGCACAGCACATTGACTGACATAGCGTCCATGGAGCTGTGGTGCCCATGGCACGAGCGATGCCTGCACCCCTCTAGATACGCCACTGGACTGTAGCATGTTTGGGCAGTTTGTTATTGACTGCTAAAGTCAGCACAAAATTACAAGAAAATGATGTGAAATTATGAATGGATTACACAAACTCAATTGAACTTACAATTCGTAATTATATAGGGCCGTAATTGCGAAAATTAGCTGATTATAATCATCATCAGTGATTGCAGAGTCCAGATGTATTGAAGTGGCAAAAAAAACATGTCATTACAGCATACAGTTTAGGGGATATGGGAAAGAGCATAACCAGCCTTCCAGTCAAGTTTCCTCTTAATGTTTCCTATGAGAGGTACAGAAGACATAATAACAAAAGTTGTTTAGGTGACTAACTGTACAAGATTTTTCTTCAAGCTATTAAAAAATCTTGTACAGTTAGTCATTAAAGGTATCACCTTATAAAAGGCAGGCAGTGTCAGGCAGTGGACTCACTCGTGTGCCTGCATTAATTAGAGAAGGGAAATCTGCTGCAGACTCACATAGGGAAAGATTAGTTAGACTCTTGTAGGCTTCTTAGCTTGCTCCTTGTTGATTCTTATTGCTAAAAAAACACCCCACAACAGCTCTTTTGACAGCTAATCTTGTTCTTGTGATCTATTTTTGTGTGTGTGTGTGTGTCCCACTGACACTTGTGTTGCATAGACAGCCTTGGTAATTTCTACTGTGTGTGCCACTGCCAGGCCCAGCACATTCAGTGACTACCTGTGTGTGTGACAGGTGCACATTGTAATACCCATCACTGCATATACCTACTACCTGTTGTTCACTGTGCACCCACCTACCTACGTGAGCGCACGCAGTGTCACTGTGCCTGTCTGGTACCTGTGTGTGTGACAGGTGCACATTGTAATACCCATCACTGCATATACCTACTACCTGTTGTTCACTTCAGTGCACCCACCTACCTATGTGAGCGCACGCAGTGTCACTGTGCCTGTCCGGTACCTGTCTGTGTGTGACAGGTGCACATTGTAATACCCATCACTGCATATATCTACTACCTGTTGTTCACTTCAGTGCACCCACCTACCTACGTGAGCGCACGCAGTGTCACTGTGCCTGTCTGGTACCTGTGTGTGTGACAGGTGCACATTGTAATGCCCATCACTGCATATACCTACTACCTGTTGTTCACTTCAGTGCACCCACCTACCAACGTGAGCACATGCATTGTCACTGTGCCTGTCCGGTAGCTGTGTGTGGGTGACAGGTGCACAATGTAATACCCATCACTGCATATACCTACTACCTGTTGTTCACTTCAGTGCACCCACCTACTTACGTAAGCGCACACAGTGTCACTGTGCCTGTCTGGTACCTGTGTGTGTGTGTGTGACAGGTGCACATTGTAATACCCATCACTGCATATACCTACTACCTATGGTTCACTTCAGTGCACTCACCTACCTACGTGAGCGCACGCAGTGTCACTGTGCCTGTCCGATACCTGTGTGTGTGTGTGTGTGTGAAAGGTGCACATTGTAATACCCATCACTACATATACCTACTACCTGTTGTTCACTTCAGTGCACCCACCCACCTACGTGAGCGCATGCAGTGTCACTGTGCCTGTCCGGTACCTGTCTGTGTATGACAGGTGCACATTGTAATACCCATCACTGCATATACCTACCTGTTGTGTTCAGTGCACCCACCTACCTACGTGAGTGCACGCAGTGTGATATACCACTCTGTGCATGCCTGTTAACTGCACCTGTGTGACTGCACATTGTATTGCTCAAGTCAGTGCATACCTTTCACTTCATCCCCCCCCCCCCCCCCCCGATATGGACAAAACAGACAAAACGGGTAGAGGCAGAGGTAGAGGCAGACCCAGAGGAAGGCCACCCAGCAGGTCTGTGCAAGGTCGTGGTGATGTGATTTCGTGCGGCCCTGGACCAAAGTACAGTGCTCAGAAGAAGGCACGTCCAATCAACTCCCAATATTGTTAGGACATGGTTGACTATTTAACACAGAACACCTCATCTTCCGCAGCCACCAGCGCTACTCCAAGTACCACATCCACTACATTTGACAGTTCGCTGGAGTTATTTGGTGGTGGGAAATCACTAATGCACAGCCATTGTCGTTACAACCAGATGAAGGCGCTAAGCAAGTTACACCACCTCATATGTCTGAGTTAGGCGACACTATGGACGTAACGTGTGCGGAGGAGGAGGATGAAGTACCTGCTGTTGGTGCAGTTTTGGAGGTGTCTGAGGCAAACAAAGCTGGGCAGGATGATTATGATGATGACGATGATACGGATCCCATGTATGTTCCCAATAGAGGAGATGAACAGGGGGACAGTTCAGAGCGGGAGTCAGAGAGGAGTAGGAGGAGACAAGTTCCTGAAAGAAGGAGGGAGCTTGTCATCAGAAACAGCTGGTGGCAGTGTCCGGCACCTGTGGACAGCCAGCCAACATGCCCTTCAACGTCAGCTGCTGATGCCACCAAAGTGCCATCACCCCAGGGGGGCTCAGCAGTTTGGAAATTTTTCAATGTGTCTGCCTCAGATCAGAGCAATGCCATCTGTTCTCTCTGCCTCCAAAAATTGAGCCATGGAAAGGCCAACACCCACGTAGGGACAAGTGCCTTTCACATGGAGAAAAGGCACAGACTGCAATGGGAAGAGCACCTGAGCAAAAGCAGCACACAAAAGAAAAGCCACCCTCCTTCTACTCTTCCTTATTCAGGTGCATCATCTTCAGCCGCTTTCTCCCTTGCACCTTCACAGCCACCCTCCTCCACTCCGCCTCTGACCTTGAGCGGTTCCTGCTCCTCTGCCCACAGCAGCCAGGTGTCTGTGAAGGAAATCTTTGAGCTGAAGAAGCCAATTTCTGCCAGTCACCCCCATGCCCAGCGTCTGACAGCTGGCTTGGCGGAACTGTTAGCTCACCAGCTGTTACCATACCAGCTGGTGGACTCTGAGGCCTTCCGTAAATTTGTGGCCATTTGCACACCGCAGTGGAAGATACCAGGCCGCAATTATTTCTCTAAAAAGGCGATACCCAAACTGTACCACGAAGTTGAGAGGCATGTGGTGTCATCTCTGGCACACAGCGTTGGGTCAAGGGTCCTGGCACGGTCAGGGCAGGTACATTACTTACACAGCCCATTGTGTCAACCTGGTGACCGATGGCAAGCAGGGAGTACGTGGCTGTGCAGTGGACCAACTTGTGACACCTCCACGGCTTGCAGGCAGGCCTCCTGCCACCTCCTCTCCTCCTGCTACATCCTCTTTGCTGTCGTCATCCTACCCCTCCTTGGCTGAGTGGCAGTTCAACTCTACTGGTGCTGTGATCTCCTCTCCAGCTACACAGCCCCAACTCCCCAGAGCCTATGCTGCATGCCAGGTATGACGGTGTCACGTCATCTTAGACATATTTTGCCTCAAAGCAGAGAGTCACACCGGAGCAGCTCTCCTGGCTCCTCTTAACAAACAGGTGGATCAGTGGCTGACCCCGCACAGCTGGAAATCGGCAACGTGGTGTGTGACAACAGCAGCAATCTCATTTCCGCTTTGAATTTGGGAAAGCTAACACATGTACCCTGCATGGCACATGTGCTTAATCTAGTCATTCAAAGATTTCCGTCAAAAAGTACCCAGGCTTAGAGGACGTCCTGAAGCAGGCCAGGAAGTTGTGTGGGCATTTCAGGCGGTCTTACACGGCCATGGCACACTTTGTCGAGATTCAGCAGAGAAACAAGTTGCCGGTGAGATGCCTCATTTGCGATAGCCCGACTCGCTGGTATTCGACCCTCCTTATGTTCTCTCGCCTGCTAGAACAGGAGAAAGCCATCACCCAGCACCTCTACAATTTCAGTAGAAGGACACAGTCTGGGGAGATGGGGATGTTCTGGCCCAACAACTGGACACTCATGCGAAATGCATGCAGGCTCATGGGGCCGTTTGAGGAGGTGACCAACCTGGTGAGTCGCAGTGAAGGCACCATCAGCGACTTGATTCTGTTCGCTTACTTCCTGGAGCGTGCCATGCGTAGAGTGGTGGATCAAGCTGTGGAGGAGCGTGAAGAGGAACAGTTATGGGAGGAAACGTTGTGGGTTTAATTCGCATCAGAACAAGATGTTTCCTCAACACCTGCGGCAGCACAGAGGGGGGAGGAGGAGGAAGAGTCGTGTGGGGAAGAGGAATCAGATTCGGATGATGAGGAAGGTGTTTCTTTGGAGGAGGCAGCGGCAGAAGAACAACTGCAGCAGGCGTCGCAGGGGGCTCGTGCTGCTCGATGTTCCTATGGTATTGTTTGTGGCTGGGGGGAGGAGGAGGACTTACCTGATGTCACTGAGGAAGAGCAAGAGGAGATGGATAGTACGTCTGGATCCAACTTTGTGCAGATGGCTTCTTTCATGCTGTCCAGCCTGTTGAGGGATCCCGTATAAAAAAACTCAAGGGGAATGAGCTGTACTGGGTGGCCACGCTACTAGACTCTCGGTATAGGCATAAAGTGGTGGACATGTTACCAACTCACCTGAAGGCATAAAGGATGCAGCACATGCAGAACAAGCTGGCAACTATGCTTTACAATGCGTTTAAGGGTGATGTCACAGCACAACGCAATAAAGGTACCACTGCCAGTAATCCTCCTCCCATGTCCATGCAGGCAAGGAAAGGACGCTCCAGCGATCTCATGGTGATGTCGGACATGTGGACATTCTTTAGTCCAACGCCTCGTCTTAGCGCTTCCGGATCCACCCTCCACCAATGCCTGGACCGGCAGGTAGCCGACTACCTGGCCTTAAGTGTGGATGTAGACATTGTGAGCAGCGATGAACCCATGGACTACTGGGTGCGCAGGCTTGACCTGTGGCCAGAGCTTTCCCAATTTGCCATCCAACTTCTGTCTTTCCCTGCCTCAAGCGTCCTATCAGAAAGGACCTTCAGCGCAGCTGGAGGCATTGTCACTGAGAAGAGAAGTCGCCTAAGTCACAAAAGTGTTCAGTACCTCACCTTTATCAAAATGAATGAGGCATGGATCCCGGAGGGCTACTGCCTGCCCCAAGACTAAGTCAGTCCCCACACACAGCATCTCTGCCTGCACGCCGTGTGACTGCCTGCCCCAAGACTAAGTCGCTCCCCACACAGCACCTCTGCCCGCAAGCCGTTTGACTGCCTTCTCCGCCACCACCAACAGGGACCAGGACTCCAGGTGGATTCCTGAATCTTTAAGGCTGGCTGCTAGCAGCGGCCGCTATAATAATATTTCTGGTGCGTGTACATGCCTGCCTAATTTTTCTGGCTGCACTGCAGCTGCAACAACAAAACAAAAGGCATGTACATGTGCCAATTCCTCTTCGTGATCATTACCTTGCCGCGGTGAAGGGGCTTCCCTATGACAATGAAGCAATGAACGCCGGCAATATGAGTGTCTCGGGGGTTGGCACACCAAAGATAATAAGGTCACTCGTTGCTTCATTGTGGACAGACCAAATTTGATCAGCTGGACAGTCACTGTTGTTCTGTCATTGAGCTACCACAGTCCGGCGACCATATGGGCTTGAAAACCGCCACGGCCTGCACTCTGGCCATGGTGCGCACCAGTCCAGCACGGCCATCACTACACAAACAGCTGTTTGCGGTGCGTTACACAGTGAGTTTGGTGTGTCAGTGTGAAGCAGAACTCTAATTATACTCCCTGATTGATGTATACACATGCAAGATGTTTTAAAGCCCTTTAGGCCTGCAATTTTGCATTAAATGTGTTTTCTGCCCTTAAAACGCTGCTTTGCGTCAAATCCAGATTTTTCCCCGGGACTTTTGGTGTCTATCCCACTCCACCATGCCCCCCTCCAGGTGTTAGACCCCATGAAACATCTTTTCCATCACTTTTCTGGCCAGCATAAGTGTTTCTATTTTTCAAAGTTCGCCTCCCTATTGAAGTCTATTGCGGTTCGCGCAAACCAAACTTTTGCGGAAGTTCGCGAACCCGGTTCGCGAACCGAAAATCGGAGGTTCGGGCCATCTTTGCTAAGAGGACATGACATTACCAACAAATGCCAAGGACTCCAGTAGGTGACTATGGTAAGGACTTTGCAGATTTAAGGCCCTTTTATTTGTTAGATAGTAGAAGGGGAGGGAGGAAAGAAAGATTAACTGGCAGCACAGCAGAAGACCTGGCCTAATTTGCTCCAGCTTTCCACACTTAAAAGGGGACCTGTCATGGCAGATAAATGGCTTGGCAGCAGAGCATGCCATAACCTCTAGGGGGTAGTCCAGGCACAGAGCCAATTAGTCTGTGCCTAGAAACAGCCCTGAGTATGCATAATAATCTTTTTTTAACACTTCTATACTTCTATCGGGTGGTATAAGTCCACTTTTGTGGGTGTGCTGGAAGGTACTGTATGTACTAGCTCAGCTCTTTTCCTAAAGGTGAGGACACTGCACTGCGTAGGAGACACCCAGGACCGGGCCGAGGCATAGGCTGGAGAGGCTCCAGCCTCAGGGCGCAGTGTAGAAGGGGGGCACAATTCATTCAGCTGTCATTCCTAATTGTGTATAAAGCAGAAAGAAATAAGAAAAGGGGATACATGGCAGTGACTGCAAGCCAGATAACTAGAGATTAAGGTGTTGGGGAGGTTGTGGGCCCTGTGGTGCTTCTTAGTCTAATAGCAATCAGTGTGTGATGGCTCGGGCGGCAGGGATGGAGGGGTGCACTTTGGTGCCTCAGCTTTGGGTGCTGGAGGACCTTGTCCCAGCTCTGGAGACACCTAAAATGTGTAAAATAATTACTAGGTAATTCCCAGCAGAGTTGATCCAGGGAGTTATCTGACTGCCATCTGAAGTCTGGAATTTTTTTTTCCCCTTTTAGGGCTAATTGAAAGTTTTTTATGTGCTTTATGTGTTGCTGCAAGTGTAAGGATTTACAGTATATTGATCTGCCTTATGAGTGGGGGAATGATAACCAAACGTGTTATATAACCACTAGTAAATGATCGCAGGTGCGGAGGATGAGGTGCTTTGTACATGAGAGGGCCCATCCAAGTCTTGCTGGGCGGCCCATGATACAGTGTATACAGTGGGTTGCAAAAGTATTCGGCCCCCTTGAAGTTTTCCACATTTTGTCACATTACTGCCACAAACATGCATCAATTTTATTGGAATTCCACATGAAAGACCAATACAAAGTGGTGTACATGTGAAAAGTGGATCGAAAATCATACATCATTCCAAACATTTTTTACAAATAAATAACTGCAAAGTGGGGTGTGCGTAATTATTCGGCCCCCTGAGTCAATACTTTGTAGAACCACCTTTTGCTGCAATTACAGCTGCCAGTCTCTACCAGCTTTGCACATCTAGAGACTGAAATCCTTGCCCATTCTTCTTTGAAAAACAGCTCCAGCTCAGTCAGATTAGATGGACAGCGTTTGTGAACAGCAGTTTTCAGATCTTGCCACAGATTCTCGATTGGATTTAGATCTGGACTTTGACTGGGCCATTCTAACACATAGATATGTTTTGTTTTAAACCATACCATTGTTGCCCTGGCTTTATGTTTAGGGTCATTGTCCTGCTAGAAGGTGAACCCCTGCCCCAGTCTCAAGTCTTTTGCAGTCTCCAAGAGATTTTCTTCCAAGTTTGCCCTGTATTTAGCTCCATCCATCTTCCCATCAACTCTGACCAGCTTCTCTGTCCCTGCTGAAGAGATGCACCCCCTGAGCATGATGCTGCCACCACCATATTTGACAGTGGGGATGGTGTGTTCAGAGTGATGTGCAGTGTTAGTTTTCTGCCACACATAGCGTTTTGCATTTTGGCCAAAAAGTTCAATTTTGGTCTCATCTGACCTTCTTCCACATGGTTGCTGTGTCCCCCATATGGCTTGTGGCAAACTGCAAACGGGACTTCTTATGCTTTCTGATAACAATGCCTTTCTTCTTACCACTCTTCCATAAAGGCCAACTTTGTGCAGTGCATGACTAATAGTTGTCCTATGGACAGAGTCTCCCACCTGAGCTGTAGATCTCTGCAGCTCGTCCAGAGTCACCATGGGACTCTTGACTGCATTTCTGATCAGCGCTCTCCTTGTTCGGCCTGTGAGTTTAGGTGGATGACCTTGTCTTGGTAGTGTTATAATTTAAGTAGGCCTCAGTTATTTGGACTGAGTTAGTCAAAAAGGCTTGGAGTGCAGATCGGCCCTTTAAGGGGATTTTCTCTGAGAGAGAAAATCTGCAGTTCTGTCAGCAGAACTAGAACATACCAAGAAGCTGTTCTAGTACAAGGCCGCAGGTCTCCCTGACCGGCGCATGTACCGCCACTAGAACAATAAACATCAGCCATGTTATGTAAATATCCACATTCCTGCATATAGGTCAGAAGCCTCATTGATTATTAATCAAGTAGGTGTGTATGATGACACCACGAGTGGGACCACCAATAGTCTGATCTAGGGGGTGGCGAAGATGATGTCATATTTAACTCTTTCCTAGTCAGTATTAAAGGCTGAGGGAGCTATGGGAGCTCATTCTGCTCTTTACTTTCGCAATAGCTCGCAAGGCTGACTGGGACTTCTAAGCATGTTCATTCCTTTCTGTAAGCTGATATAATGTATGCTGTACATAGGTAGTCTAGATGTAACATAGAGTAGATACAAGAAGACCTGGGTACCTTCAGCAGGAAGGTACTCACGCAGCTGTAACGCAACATGGAAGTCTGCTTTGCCAGGAGATGATAAACTGTATCTATCTGTATTTCTGTTACTTGAATAAATAACGTAAACATTGAAGAAGCCTGAGAAAGTCTATCTCCTGCTTGCTGTGTGGAGAGTCAAGTGATCTCACAGTCTGTGAGACATAACTGTAAGAAGTTACTGGTGTCGAAGCAAGGTGATATAGAAGCAGGTTCTAACAGGTAGGTTTACAGTTGTGCCATACTCCTTCCATTTCTGAATGATCGCTTGAACAGTGCTCCTTGGGATGTTCAAGGCTTTGGAAATCTTTTTGTAGCCTAAGCCTGCTTTAAATTTCTCAATAACTTGATCCCTGATCTGTCTTGGACCTGTCTTGTGTGTTCTTTGGACTTCATGGTGTTGTTGCTCCCAATATTCTCTTAGACAACCTCTGAGGCCCTCACAGAGCAGCTGTATTTGTACTGACATTAGATTACACACAGGTGCACTCTATTTAGTCATTAGCACTCATCAGGCAATGTCTATAGGCAACTGACTGCACTCAGATCAAAGGGGGCCGAATAATTATGCACACACCACTTTGCAGTTATTTATTTTAAAAAATGTTTGGAATCGTGTATGACTGTTGTTCCACTTCTCATGTGTACACCACTTTGTGTTGATCTTTCATGTGGAATTCCAATAAAATTGATTCATGTTTGTGGCAGTAATGTGACAAAATTTGGAAAACTTCAAGGGGGCCGAATACTTTTGCAACCCACTGTCGTTCTGCCTTTTAGGTCACTGCTCATTCTGCACGGCAGAGCAGAGTTGGATAAGCATATCCGGAATTTGTCATATTCGATCTCCGTAGGTGTCTGCAGGGGCGTTACAATAGCCCCCTCGCCCCCCGCGATTTCAGGGTGGCCCAGTAGCTTTGGGGACCTCTCCTCCTCCTCCCACCTGCATGCAGACGAGTGCAGGCTGTTTATATTTACCTGCTTCTAGCACCATGAATCTCCATATATACAGCAGAAGCACTCTCTGCTGTCCTTCACTGAGCTCCCGATCACATGACTGATACTGGTCATGTGATAGGTAGCCAGTGAATGGCAACAGAGAGAGTGTGCTCTGATGTACGGAGGGGATCCGCAACACTAGAAGAGGTAGCGAGTGTACTATTATTACCTGCTTCCAGTTAAGCAGGTCTCTTCTGTGCATCACAGCACTTTCTCTCTACTGCCATTCATCACATGACCGATGTGAGTCATGTGATCGGGTAGTGGCCCTCATGCAATCTTTTTTTTGCAGGGGTAGTTAAAGGGACACTTAAGTCAAACAAAAAAAAATGAGTTTTACTCACCTGGGAATTCCAATAGCCCGCTGCAGCTGTCCGGTGCCCTTGCCATCTCCCTTTCGATCCTCCTGGCCCCGCCGGCAGCCACTTCCTGTTTCGGTGACAGGAGCTGACAGGCTGGGGACGTGAGTGATTCTTCGCGTTCCTGGATACAATAGCGCCATCTATGCTGCTATAGCATATATTATATACCATATAGCAGCGTAGAGGGTGCTAATGTGTCTGGGAACGCGAAGAATCACTCGCGTCCCCAGCCTGTCAGCTTCTGTCACCGAAACAGGAAGTGGCTGCCGGCGGGGCCAGGAAGATCGAAGGGAGACGGCGAGGGCACCGGACAGCCGCAGCGGGCTATTGGAAGCCCTAGGTGAGTAAAACTCATTTTTTTTGTTTGACTTAAGTGTCCCTTTAAGGCCCTGTGTGCCTGACTTGAGCTGTCCTTTATTTCTCCAAATCCTCTTCTTCCATTATTGATAGAACCCAAGCAGCAGTCATATGTTTTAGTGCATTACCTCAGTATTAAATTATATGCTGAGGTCAATAAAATTACTTAGATCTAATAAATTCCTACTTAAAGGTTAAACTAGTTCTTTCAGTGGGGAAAAGTGCTCATTCCTGTGCCATCCCTTTAGGACGGAGGTGATTTAACGTGGGTCTTCCTTACACCTTTGAATCTATAAAAGCTTGGTCAATAGACATTACTCTGCAAGAAAGCGGCGGCTGGCGGTCAGGCTGCACATCCACTGGGGGTTGCACAGCAGGATTCCATTATTAACTCGCTTTACAGGTGCAATATTCTTTCAACAGTAACTCATTTTAGACCTTATTGATCTGGAAAGAATTAGACCAGTAACCAAGGTAAAGGATTTAACCAAGTGCTTATCTCACAAGGCAATCTCAGAGGACCCGGCAGACTGCACATGACAGTAAAGCCTTGAGAGCAGCTGAATGATCACACAAACAGGCAAAGACAGCATGTGAATGTAAATAGTGAGATCAAGAAACAAAAAGTTTTGTTTCTGTGTTGACATGCAAATACACTTCATATTTTAGGTCTGTATGCTTGGTCAAACAACTAACGAAATCTGGTTATGTAGCCGAGATTTCTCATTTGATTTTATATATGGCTACTATATTTTTTGTATATATCAATTGACTTTTTAAAGAACAAGTGACACCCATGCTAACGTAGAAATAAAAAACACATATATAAGTAGATAAATACGAGTTTTACTTACATGATGTATTGCACTGTCCATGTTATGATTCCTGTGAATTTTATAAAAGAAAAGTAGAGAATCCTATTCTAGACGGTTTCCATCTTGGTTACCTTTGAATGAAGCTAATCCTGACATCATTTCCTCCCTCACTGTATTTTTCTCCTCTTGCTACTTGTGTATTCATTACCCGTCCTCCTATCAGAGTCTTCAGACACTCCCACTAAGGTCTATACTAGGAAGTGCACTGTCTAATGTCCTTAGGAGGATGGAGAATTAAAGGGAAGAGGAGGAATATATTATAGATAAAAACACCCCGCAGCATGCAACTGTTTTGCCAGCCGATGGCAATGGCAATTAAAGGGCCAGTGCTCCTAAGGTATGTGATAACTCCAAACCATAACAGCAGAAAAGGTTTTGAAAGTTTTGACTGCAGGATTAGCATCTTTATCACTTAATACAATCAGACCAGTTGCTGTTGAGTTTATGGTGACAATCTCGCTTTAAAAGAATTGAGAATTATGAGGATGTGAAAGCTACCAAACTTATTTCCTTTTTTTTCACTTGTCCTTTGTGTTGATCTTCTATATTCTATCCCATCTGAGTCTCTTCCCCATACTTATAGTTATAGAAGTATATAGAATGTTTGCTCTGACTCTTCTTTAATCTTTTAGCAGCCAAATAAAGTACAAGTTTATTTAGCTGCAAGGTAGAATTTTTCCTGCCGCTGGGAAAGTGTGCTTCTCCCAGCCTAGCAGGGTATGCAGAGCGCCGCAGGGAGACTCTTCCATTACTCCTCTTCCACCACCAGGTGGCGTTGCACCGCTGAAATGATCCTCTGAGCCCCAACATGTGATCAGAAGTCAGAAGAGGATGTCGGTGTATTGCCATGGGTGGATGAAAAGGAGAAGCCGATCCAGCCGCCCGAAACAGGTGAAAATAAAACGCTCCCTTTCACCGCTCTGCATGACCTCAGTAGGCCATCAAGCTTTGCTGGTTGAGGTTGAAATCAGTGCAGCATCTGCAAACTAAATGTTTCATTTGAACATGCTAACAGGTTAAAGGAATGTATGGGAAAGGTGAAGCGCCCAACATCACATATACCCAACAATTAGTATATTATAGCTCATACGTTCAGACCCTTCTATATGGGCCTAATTGACAGGCCAGAAACAGCAATATATGCAATAACAGTAAGTACTATTGCACAGTATTAGATATCATCCAGTCCTCCTATGGAAGGGAGAAATCAAATAAAACTGCACTAAGCGTCTAATGTCTCCCTGCGGAAGAAAAACAACAGAACCACGTGTAGCTAATTCCTCCTGTTGACAAACTAGAGTCCATTTAGCACCAAATGTTCCAGAACAGTCCTCTTATTCTTTTAGTCACAAATCCAGCTGAAATACTCTTACCAGCAGGCGTAGCTGATTAATTCACAGATCAGCAATAAGGCACATATATGATTGTAGCTCCTCGCACCCAGATAACTTCCTCCTAGGTTGTACTCAGAGAGATAAGAGTAACATAGCGTAATACAGTTTCATCTGATAAAGCCCATCCACCAAAACAACCCCCGCGTGTGAGTCCCACTAGTGTCCGCACCTCAGTGATAATGAATAAAATGCTCGCTCACCAAATGAAATGGCTGATCCTCATGCTGACCAGCTGACATAGCTTTTTCATAACTTTGGTGATCAGAGTGTTGGATGCCTTTAAAACTCAAAAGACATGGCTAACATAGCGTAACTCCGTATTTAATAAGTTAAAAGCAACATAGTAGTGCACAATATAAAAAATTTAATGCGCATATATTTAACAAGACGTCCTCACCGCCGCCTTCCTCCTCTAGCATCTCCACGCACCGCGCCTGAGGCCCCGCCCCACCGGTTTCGTCAAAGACTCATCAGGGGCGTCCGAAGACTTTTAATGTTTTATAACTGCTTCTCATGATTACACATTATTACGCATCAGCCACATATATATATTGTATTGCTAGGTTAAAGGAATACCAAGACAAATGAGATTGGTCAAAATGAGCCCCGATATATGTTCTGGCATGGTTGCAGACACTTACCACAGTGTCTGTTTCTCTACGATGTGTTTCAGGTGCTTTTAATTCAAACCGTTAGCGGCCCCCTCCAGAGTGTGTTGGCAATCTCTGACCCAGAAGTGAATTTGCTGGCGCATGCACAATAAAGACCGTGCCGCTAGTGACCTCTGCATGCCGTGAACTGGGAGCGTAGTCTGAAAGCAGAAAATTTCTTAATATGCATGTGTGGGTAAAACTCAAAATTACCTTCAGGTCAGGTCAGAGGTTGCTGACACCAGTGGCGTAACAATAGGGGCTGCAGTCACTGCAACCATGGGGAAGGCCGCCCCCGCCTAGGGCCGTTTTGGAAGGCAGGAGGGGTCACAGCATGAGGGGAAAGCATGGCCACCTCCCTCACCTCAGGCTCTCCCTTCAGCGCTCCCCCTCCAGCATCAATCATTGCCAGCAGTGGTGCGCAGGAACACATACCTCCATGGAACCTAGTAGAGTGCTTTTTTGAGCATTTAGGGAGCGCTTTAAATCGCTAGTGATTTCCCTAAATGCTCTGCCAATGTAAATAAATGTAACAAATTCCACAGTAGAGATTGCGATGAGCAAAATCGCAATCGCAGGACATGCAGCATTTTGGGAGCATTTGCCCTTCAATGTAAAGTATTGAAGCTCTGGCAGATTGCTCATGAATGGCTTCACATAGGAATTTGTGTGCGGTTTAAAGTGACTGCAAACTGTAAAAAAAAAGATAATAATTTGAAAGGACCAATCAGAAATAAAATCGCTAATCGCAAATCAATATCTCAATTGCAGGCAAAAAGCGTACACTTTTTAAAAACGCTACCAAAATCGCCAGAAAACACTCATGGAACTGCTTACAAAATGCTAATTAAAAACGCTAGCGATTGCGCTAACGATTTGAGATTTGTAGTGGGTTGCAGGCCTCTCTTAAAAGTGAGACTTGCATTGTTCCTCATACAGTGGCGTAAATTCAAATTTTTTGAGCACGTTTGAATTTCTTTAGGTTTCTAAACTGACCTTATCAGGCTTAATACTATGTAAACAAACATTTTCCCTGCTTTCTTTTATGAACTTTAGTGTTCAGTTAAGGCCCATACACATGCTCAACCAAATCGCCTGATTGTTGTCGATTTTGGTCTGTTGGATGACAATCAGACGTATGTAGGCGTGGCAAATGACTAGACGGTTTGCCTGATCCATCCTGCGGATCAACTCACATGACTTTTGGGCTGATATCGTGGTGGAGTTGGCCACATGTGTACAAATGTTATTTAAACTATGCACTTTTTTTTAATACGGCTATGTGGTGGTGTAAATGAGTTGCTTGCTCAGTTGGTTGGTGTGCAGAAAATACAAGTGCACTTTGTAGGACATGTTTATGTACCTTTAGAAACAAATAGATAAGGTAGAAGAACTCACCTGAATCAAATGCCTGACCTTAGCATGAGTCAGACTTCAATCAGAAACACCTGATCTACTGCAAGCATGTTCAGGCTCTATGGCTAAAAGTATTATAGACAGAGGCTCAGCAGGACAGCTAGGCAATCTCCATTGTTTAAAATGAAATAAATATGTCAGTCTCCACATCCCTCTCAGTATAGGTTTAAAACAGAAGCTGTTTGAAAATATTTAGCATTATGTGAGCAAGAAGAAACTACCATGATGCATCACTTCTGCTCACTGAGTGAATATGCAAATAATTCCTTTATGCCACTAAAATAGCAAAACATACACCCAGTAGTGTTGCTGTACAGTGTGCCTATTAATTTTACAGAGCTGTGGTAACCAGAGCCAGGACAAGGTGCTCCAGCACCCAAGGCTGAGACACCAAAGTGCGCCCCTCCATCCCTCCCTCCCCAGTCATCATACACTGATTGCTATTAGAGTAAGATGTACCCCAAGGCCACCAACCCCTCCAACTCTGAAATCTCTAGTTATCTGGCTTACAGTCACTTCCATGTATCCCCTTTTCTTATTTCTCTTTGCTTCAAATACAATAAGGGAATGATAGCTGAGTGAGTTGTGCGCCCCCTTCTACACTGCGCTCTGACGCTGGAGCCTCTCTTGCCTTCGCCTCAGCCCGACCCTGGTGGTGACCCAAAATTAAGAGGTTAGTCTACTCAACTCCAAAGCAGAGAGCATAGAATCATGTGTCCCATTCAGTGGTAGTTTGGCAATTATGTTCTTTTCTGCCGCACATCCATCATGTCACCATGTCAACTGCCACTCTTCATGTGACCTTGTCTCATGACAAGCAGAGTAGGGAAGACACATGACAAGAAAGGAAGTGACCTCTGGGCTCCTGCTGAATGGGACCTGGAGGCAATGAATAGGTAATTAAACATCTTTCACATGCTCTACATTTGTGGTGAGCAGCAGCACATATTTTGAGAGGGAAGGGTGCAATATGTCAACTCATATAATAAAGGTATTATTATATGGGGGGCAACATAATCACACTGTGTAGGGACTTAAAGCAACACTTCTTTTAGGAAGGGCATTATGGTTAGGATGGTCGGAAATGCTGTTTTTCTATTCCATGGTAACTCTAATTTCAGAAAATGCCGACTACTGATTCTGTGGATTTTCGCAGAAGTCCGTAATTCTGACACCACGTGTCAGAGTTCGGGGATCTTTAATAATGTCCACTTTAAAACCATCAGACAGGATTTAGTTGCAGAAAGATAGCAGGAAGCAGTCATTTTGCTGTTCACTCCTTGTTGCTATGTTCTGGTCTGCTGAACCATTTCTTGTTGGAATGCTGAATCCCTTCTTGATGGGCCCTGCCCCTTTGTCCATTTTAAAGGGAACCTAAAGTGGGAAAAAAGGAAAAAAATTTTTTAACTTACCTGGGGCTTTTATTGGCCCCCTTCCAACGTCCTGTGCTGGAACAAAGCGATCCTCCGGTCCCCTGCCATGACTCAGTTTCATTTTCGGTTACTGAGCCAGTCGATGGCACCTGCGCGGCCCTGGCTGTGGGCGTCCTCCCATCGCCGGGGGGCATCATGTGCAGTATGAGATTTTTGTTTCACTTCCTCTAAACATACTTCACTGGTGGAAACTCATAAAAATTAGCATCCGTAGCACAATCGTGACATGTAGGGAAGACAGGGATCAGTGTGTCCAACTGCCCAATGCATCACTGAAAGATGGCAATATAGGTGAGTTGACACACAATAGGCAAAACTGAGTTTCAAAGCAGAAATGCGTACAAGCGCTCCTCCTCTTCTACCAAGGAAAAAAAATAGAGCTTTGTTGCAGCCTGGGAACCTAATTCCCAGGTAAGCAATACAGATGGTTGGCAATATCTCGGCGCTCCCATCACTTTAAAACCTGCAGCCCCCCTGGTGCTCAGCTCAACACCCATAACAGGGGACCAATACCCACAATCAAGGGATGTGCAGGTGAGTATTTTGAATATAGGTACAATATTTATTTCGAACAGTCAATAAAATATCTGTACTCACATTGTGGGTCCTGAACCACAGGAATCCACACAAATAAAATCACATAAAAAGCACAGACAAGTGAAATCTGTACTCTCCAAATCACAACCGGTTTCGGCACTCCGCCATTGTCAGGGGTAAAACTGAATTTCATACTCACCGGCTCACCACCATTAGACTATAATTACAGTATCCTATTGTGAGCTCTTCTGAGGGAAGTCAGTGACATCATAACTTCCCTGTAAATAAAATTAAAAGGCATGTATAGTAATTGTACACAACACAAATTTATTTAACCACTTGAGGACCCTTGGCTTGAACCCCCCCTCCCCCCCCCCCCCCCAGTGACCAGGCCATTTTTTACAAAATAGGCCACTGCAGCTTTAAGGCCTCGCTGCAGGGCCATACAACTCAGCACACAAGTGATTACCCACCCTTTTCTGCCCACCAACGGAGAATTCTGTTGGTGGGCTCTGATTGCTCCCAGGATGGTTTTTTTTTATAAATATTTATTCTATTTTTTTTTTTTAATAAATAAACATATTTTATTATTTATTTTTTTATTTGTTCCCTCCATTCCCCCGCTAGCCAATGACAGCGATCGGCTGTCATAGTCTTCAGCCTATGACAGCGGCTCGCTCCTGGGTGTCTCAGGGGAACAGTCGTGTCACACGGCTGTCCCCTGTACAGCGCTGCCGTAGCGCAGTGCTGTACTATGTAAATAGACAGCGGTTTCACCGTTTAACAGTCTCCGAGTGACGATCACTATTAGGCGGTCCTGGGGCTGCCGCCGCGGTCACGCCCTTCGGCGTGATGCAGTCGTCTTCAAGTTAATAATATGCTTACTGCACTGAACAGTAAGAACACAATGCAACACGTATATTATTAAATAAATTTCAATAATGTTCCTGCAAAGTAATCGTGGGCCACTTACTTCCAAGGCTGCCTTCATGTCATTAAGAAATGGTACCCGTGATGCAGTGTAGGGTGGGACGTGATGGGAACACTGACTGCTTGACGGGCACCTCGCCACTCACCTCTAGCAGATGTAATTTAATTGGATTGTCAATCTTTTTCGTGAATAGAAAGATAAAGCTGTCAAATGCACCACGTAGAATACACAGGGTGAAAGTAGACCTCTCCAGTTCTGACTGCTCCCGACATGCTAAGGAATGCCTTCATGTGCTATTAGAAACCATTATTTTCCTGCAGATGGTTATTGTCTCTCAGTTTGGCTACGCTAAGACAGATGTTTAACATTTCAGTCAATGTGTATGAAAACCCAGCGCATTTCCTGATGACTATTGTATTGTTTTTATTACATTAATAAAATGGACCTACAGTATCACCTGCCTTCCAAGCTTCTATTTGTCAAGTGCCTTCATATCACAATATAGACTAACAAGATTATTTTGCCAATAAACAATTTGTTATATTAAGAAAGATCAACCTTGGGTCTTCCATCAGATATTTTTTTTGCCAAGTCAAAACTCTCTAAAGTCTGCTTTATAGGAGCATTGAAAAAGCATTTTTTTTAAAAAGTGATGTCATCTGTAATATGTAGAAATGTAACCAGAAACCACAAATAGGTGGGTCCTTGGTTTGAACCCCAGCCAGGGCACTATCTGCAGAGTTTGTATGTTCTCCCCGTTTCTGCGTTGGTTTCCTCCGGCACTCCGGTTTCATCCCGCATCCTAAAAATACACAGATAAGTTAATTGGCTTCCCCCTAAATTGGCCCAAGACTACAATACATACAACACTACACAAGACATACATAGACATATGACTATGGGAAGGATTCTGTGTAGAGTTGGGCCGAACCTCCGATTTTCGGTTCGCGAACCGGGTTCGCGAACTTTCGCGAAAGGTTCGGTTCGCGTTAAAGTTCGCGAACCGCAATAGACTTCAATGGGGATGCGAACTTTGAAAAAAAAAATTAATTATGCTGGCCACAAAAGTGATGGAAAAGATGTTTCAAGGGGTCTAACACCTGGAGGGGGGGATGGCGGAGTGGGATACATGCCAAAAGTCCCCGGGAAAAATCTGGATTTGACGCAAAGCAGCGTTTTAAGGGCAGAAATCACATTGAATGTTAAATGACAGGCCTAAAGTGCTTTCAAACATCTTGCATGTGTATACATCAATCAGGTAGTGTAATTAAGGTACTGCTTCACACTGACGCACCAAACTCATCGTGTAACGCACCGCAAACAGCTGTTTGTGTAGTGACGGCCGTGCTGGACTGGTGCGCACCATGGCGAGAGTGCAGGTTTTGGTGGCTTTACAGCCCATATGGTCAGTCACCTGGCTGATGTAGCTGAATGACAGAACAGTGACTGTCCAGCTGATCAAATTTGGTCTGACCACAATGAGGCAACGACCTTATTATCGTGGGTGTGCCCCCCGAGACACTCATCTAGGCGCCGGTCATTGCTCCATTGTGATACGCAAGCCCCTTCACCACGGCAAGGTAATGATCACGAAGGGGAATGGGCGCATGTTCATGCCTTTTCTTTTGTTGTTGCAGCTGCCCGCAGTGCAGCCAGAAAAATTAGGCAGTCATGTACACGCACCCGAAAAATTATTACAGCGGCCGCTGCTAGCAGCGGCCTAAAAAATTCAGCAATCCGCCTGGAGTCCCGGACCCTGTTGGTGGTGGCGGAGAAGGTAGTGAAGCGGCCTGCAGGCAGACATGCTGTGTGGAGGGACTGGGAGCGACTTAGTCTTCTTGGGGCAGGCCAGGCAGCCAGTCACACGGCGTGCAGGCAGAGATGCTGTATGTGCGGGGACTGACTTAGTCTTGGGGCGGGCAGCAGCCCTCCGGGATCCATGCCTCATTCATTTTTATAAAGGTGAGGTACTTAACACTTTTGTGACTTAGGCGACTTCTCTTCTCTGTGACAATGCCTCCAGCTGCGCTGAAGGTCCTTTCTGAGAGGACGCTTGCGGCAGGGCAGGAGAGAAGTTGGATGGCAAATTGGGACAGCTCTGGCCACAGGTCAAGCCTGCGCACCCAGTAGTTCAAGGGTTCCTCATCGCTGTTCACAGCAGTGTCTACATCCACACTTAAGGCCAGGTAGTCGGCTACCTGCCGTTCCAGGCGTTGGTGGAGGGTGGATCCGGAAGGGCTACGGCGAGGCGTTGGACTAAAGAACGTCCGCATGTCCGACATCACCATGAGATCGCTGGAGCGTCCTGTCTTTGACTGCGTGGACACGGGAGGAGGATTAGTGGCAGTGGTACCTTGCTGGCGTTGTGCCGTCACATCACCCTTAAAGGCATTGTAAAGCATAGTTGACAGCTGGTTCTGCATGTGCTGCATCCTTTCCACCTTCCGGTGAGTTGGTAACAGGTCCGCCACTTTGTGCCTGTACCGAGGGTCTAGTAGTGTGGCCACCCAGTACAGCTCATTCCCCTTGAGGTTTTTTATACGGGGGTCCCTCAACAGGCAGGACAGCATAAAAGACGACATCTGCACAAAGTCGGATCCAGTACCCTCCATCTCCTCTTGCTCTTCCTCAGTGACGTCAGGTAAGTCAACCTCCTCCCCCCAGCCGCGAACAATACCACGGGAAGGTTGCGCAGCACAAGCCCCCTGCGACGCCTGCTGCGGTTGTTCTCCTGCCGCTGTCCCCTCCTCCTCCTCCTCCTCCCCCAAAGAAACACCTTGCTCATCATCCTCTGAGTCTGACTCATCTTCTGCACATGACCTCTCTTCTTCCTCCTCCTCCCCCCTCTGTGCTGCCGCAGGTGTTGAGGAAACAGCTGGGTCTGATGAAAATTGGTCCCATGCCTGTTCCTGCCGTAACGGTTCCTGGTCACGCTCATTCGCAGCTTCATCCGCCACTCTACGCACAGCACGCTCCAAGAAGTACGCGTAGGGAATTAAGTCGCTGATGGTGCCCTCACTGCGGCTCACCAGGTTGGTCACCTCCTCAAACGGCCGCATGAGCCTGCATGCATTTTTCATCATTGTCCAGTTGTCGGGCCAGAACATCCCCATCTTCCCAGACTGTTTCGTTCTACTCCAGTTGTAGAGGTACTGGGTGACGGCTTTCTTCTGTTCTAGCAGGCGGGAGAACATGAGGAGGGTCGAGTTCCAGCGAGTGGGGCTATCGCAAATGAGGCGTCTCACCGGCATGTTGTTTTTACGCTGAATTTCTGCAAATCGTGCCATGGCTGTGTAAGAGCGCCTCAAATGCCCACAGAACTTCCTGGCCTGCTTCAGGACATCCGCTAAGCCAGGGTACTTTGCCACAAATCTTTGAACCACCAGATTCATGACATGTGCCATGCAGGGTATGTGTGTCAGCTTCCCCATATGCAAAGCGGCAAGCAGATTGCTGCCGTTGTCGCACACCACGTTGCCTATCTCCAGGTGGTGCGGGGTCAGCCACTCATCCACCTGTTTCTTAAGAGCAGCCAGGAGAGCTGCTCCAGTGTGACTCTCCGCTTTGAGACAAGCCATGTCTAAGATGGCGTGACACCGTCGTACCTGGCATGCAGCATAGGCCCTGCGGAGCTGGGGCTGTGTAGCTGGAGAGGAGAACTGCCACTCAGCCAAGGAGGAGGAGGAGGACAGCGAAGAGCATGTAGCAGGAGGAGAGGAGGTGGCAGGAGGCCTGCCTGCAAGCCGTGGAGGTGTCACAATTTGGTCCGCCGCTTTCTGCTTGCCATCGTTCACCACCAGGTTCACCCAATGGGCTGTGTAGGTAATGTAGCGGCCCTGCCCGTGCTTGGCAGACCAGGCATCCGTGGTCAGGTGTACCCTTGACCCAACGCTCTTCGCAAGAGATGACACCACTTGCCTCTCAACTTCACGGTGCAGTTGGGGTATGGCCTTTCTGGAAAAATAAGTGCGGCCTGGCATCTTCCACTGCGGTGTTCCGATGGCCACAAATTTACGGAAGGCCTCAGAGTCCACCAGCCGGTATGGTAACAGCTGGCGAGCTAACAGTTCCGCCACGCCAGCTGTCAGACGCCGGGCAAGGGGGTGACTGGCCAAAAGTGGCTTCTTCCGCTCAAACATTTCCTTCACGGACACCTGACTGCTGCTGTGGGCAGAGGAGCAGGAACCGCTCAAGGGCAGAGGCGGAGTGGAGGAGGGTGCCTGTGAAGGTGCAAGGGAGAGAGCGGCATAAGCAGATGATGCACCTGAAGGAGGAAGAGGAGAAGGAGGGTGACTTTGCTTTTGTGTGCTGCTGCTGCTTTTGCTCAGGTGGCCATCCCATTGCTGTTTGTGCCTTTTCTGCAGGTGCCTTCGTAAGGCACTTGTCCCTACGTGAGTGTTGGCCTTTCCACGGCTCAATTTTTGTTGGCAGAGCGAACAGATGGCTTTGGTCCGATCTGAGGCACACACATTAAAAAATTTCCACACCGCTGAGCCACCCTGGGATGTGGGCACTATGGGGACCTCAGCAGCTGATGCTGAAGGGCAAGTTGGCTGGCTGTACATAGGTGGCGAATCTGGCGATACATGGTGCCGGACTCTGCCACCAGCTGTTTCTGACGAAGAGCTGCCCCAGCTTCTTTCAGCAACTTCTATCCTCCTACTACTCTCTGACTCCCCCTCTGAACTGTCCCCCTCTTCATCTCCTCTATTGGGAACATACAGAGGATCCCTATCATCGTCATCATCGTAATCATCCTGCCCAGCTTCGCTTGCCTCAGAAAAATCCAAATGTGTAGGTCCTTCATCCTCCTTACACGTTACATCCATAGTGTTGTCGCGTAACGCAGACATATGAGCTGGTGAAAATTCATCTGGCTGTAACAATGGCTGTGCATCAGTGATTTCACCACCACTAAATAATTCTTGCGAAGTGTCAAATGCAGCGGAAGTGGTGCTAGTAGTAGCGCTGGTGGCTGAGCAAGATGAGGTGTTCTGTGTCGCTAAATACTCAACCACGTCCTGACAATCTTGGGAGGTGATGGGACGTGCCTTCTTCCGAGCACTGTACTGTGGGCCAGGTCCACACGAAATTACATTTACACGACCTCGCGCAGACCTGCCGGGTGGCCTTCCTCTGCCTCTGCCACTACCTCTTCCTCTTCCTCTACCTGTTTTGTCCATATCGGGTATGCACGGAGTGGTATATCACACTGCGTGCACTCACGTAGGTAGGTGGGTTCACTTAACTGCACAGGTATGCGCACTGATGCGGTGGGTTCACTGAACAGTACAGGTATACAGTGGCGGGTTCACTGAACACAACAGGTATGCAGTGGCGTGTTCACTAAACAGGTATACAGTGGCAGGTCCACTGAACAGAACAGGTATACAGTGGCAGGTCCACTGAACAGAACAGGTATACAGTGGCGGGTCCACTGAACAGAACAGGTATACAGTGGCGGGTTCACAGAACAGGTATGCAGTGGCAGGTTCACTGAACACAACAGGTATACAGTGGCGTGTTCACTAAACAGGTATACAGTGGCAGGTCCACTGAACAGAACAGGTATACAGTGGCGGGTTCACAGAACAGGTATACAGTTGCGGGTCCACTGAACAGAACAGGTATACAGTGGCGGGTTCACAGAACAGGTATGCAGTGGCAGGTTCACTGAACACAACAGGTATGCAGTGGCGTGTTCACTAAACAGGTATACAGTGGCAGGTCCACTGAACAGAACAGGTATACAGTGGCGGGTTCACAGAACAGGTATACAGTGGCGGGTCCACTGAACAGAACAGGTATACAGTGGCGGGTTCACAGAACAGGTATACAGTGGCGGGTCCACTGAACAGAACAGGTATACAGTGGCGGGTTCACAGAACAGGTATACAGTGGCAGGATCACTGAACAGGTATGCAGTGGCAGGATCACAGTACAGGTATGCAGTGGGCTGAGGGCTCACTGAACAGAACAGGTATGCTGTGGCAGGATCACTGAACAGCTATGCAGTGGCAGGATCACAGTACAGGTATGCAGTGGGCTGAGGGCTCACTGAACAGAACAGGTATGCTGTGGCAGGATCACTGAACAGGTATGCAGTGGCAGGATCACAGTACAGGTATGCAGTGGGCTGGGGGCTCACTGAACAGAACAGGTATGCTGTGGCAGGATCACTGAACAGCTATGCAGTGGCAGGATCACAGTACAGGTATGCAGTGGGCTGAGGGCTCACTGAACAGAACAGGTATGCTGTGGCAGGATCACTGAACAGCTATGCAGTGGCAGGATCACAGTACAGGTATGCAGTGGGCTGAGGGCTCACTGAACAGAACAGGTATGCTGTGGCAGGATCACTGAACAGGTATGCAGTGGCAGGATCACAGTACAGGTATGCAGTGGGCTGAGGGCTCACTGAACAGAACAGGTATGCTGTGGCAGGATCACTGAACAGGTATGCAGTGGCAGTATCACAGTACAGGTATGCAGTGGGCTGAGGGCTCACTGAACAGAACAGGTATGCTGTGGCAGGATCACTGAACAGGTATGCAGTGGCAGGATCACAGTACAGGTATGCAGTGGGCTGAGGGCTCACTGAACAGAACAGGTATGCTGTGGCAGGATCACTGAACAGCTATGCAGTGGCAGGATCACAGTACAGGTATGCAGTGGGCTGAGGGCTCACTGAACAGAACAGGTATGCTGTGGCAGGATCACTGAACAGGTATGCAGTGGCAGGATCACAGTACAGGTATGCAGTGGGCTGAGGGCTCACTGAACAGAACAGGTATGCTGTGGCAGGATCACTGAACAGGTATGCAGTGGCAGGATCACAGTACAGGTATGCAGTGGGCTGGGGGCTCACTGAACAGAACAGGTATGCTGTGGCAGGATCACTGAACAGCTATGCAGTGGCAGGATCACAGTACAGGTATGCAGTGGGCTGAGGGCTCACTGAACAGAACAGGTATGCTGTGGCAGGATCACTGAACAGCTATGCAGTGGCAGGATCACAGTACAGGTATGCAGTGGGCTGAGGGCTCACTGAACAGAACAGGTATGCTGTGGCAGGATCACTGAACAGGTATGCAGTGGCAGTATCACAGTACAGGTATGCAGTGGGCTGAGGGCTCACTGAACAGAACAGGTATGCTGTGGCAGGATCACTGAACAGCTATGCAGTGGCAGGATCACAGTACAGGTATGCAGTGGGCTGAGGGCTCACTGAACAGAACAGGTATGCTGTGGCAGGATCACTGAACAGGTATGCAGTGGCAGGATCACAGTACAGGTATGCAGTGGGCTGAGGGCTCACTGAACAGAACAGGTATGCTGTGGCAGGATCACTGAACAGGTATGCAGTGGCAGGATCACAGTACAGGTATGCAGTGGGCTGAGAGCTCACTGAACAGAACAGGTATGCTGTGGCAGGATCACTGAACAGGTATGCAGTGGCAGGATCACAGTACAGGTATGCAGTGGGCTGAGGGCTCACTGAACAGAACAGGTATGCTGTGGCAGGATCACTGAACAGCTATGCAGTGGCAGGATCACAGTACAGGTATGCAGTGGGCTGAGGGCTCACTGAACAGAACAGGTATGCTGTGGCAGGATCACTGAACAGCTATGCAGTGGCAGGATCACAGTACAGGTATGCAGTGGGCTGAGGGCTCACTGAACAGAACAGGTATGCAGCCAGGAAGAAGTTAAGCCTAACTAATCTTTCCCTGAGAGACAGTCTGCAGCAGCTCGCCCTACTCTGACTAATGCAGGCACACGAGTGGCCGTAATGGCCGCCGCTGCCTGCCTTATATAAGGGGGGGTGGGGCTCCAGGGGCTAGTGTAGCCTAATTGGCTACACTGGGCCTGCTGACTGTGATGTAGAGGGTCAAAGTTGACCCTCAGGTGCATTATGGGGCGAACCGAACTTCTTCCGCAAAAGGTTCGCGTGCGGTACCCGCACGCGAACCACCTAAGTTCGCGCGAACCCCGTTCGCCGGCGAACCGTTCGGCCCAACTCTAATTCTGTACAATGCTACGGAAGATGTCGGCTCTATATAAATACTAAATACGGTAGTAATAATAATAATAATATTTATAATAAGATATAGCCACATAGGATCATATCACTTAACCTCCTTGGAGGTAACCCCAAGCTACAGTCGGGGCAGAAAACCGCAGCTTAAAGCGGTAACCCCGACCTACACTCGAGGTAGCCGCCGGAGGTTCTATGCAGAACATTCGCACAGTGAGAGTTTCAATTCACCTCACGGGGGATCCTCAAAGTTGGCCGCCATTCTTCTTCCTCTCCTCCGAGGCTCTGCTTCCGCATGGTGAGATCACCGTCTGTCATCATGACGACAGCCGGCAATCTCTCTATAGGGTTACAGTGCCACCCGGAGGATGGAGGGAAAACTGCAGTGCTGGAGCCCAGGGAGGTGAGTAAGTGCTGGGGCTGCTGCACACTCTCTTGTGGTTTGATGTTTTAATGCTTTTAGGGTTTAAAAGCACTTGAAAAAATTGTACCGCTTTTAGACCCTAAAATCAGAAGGAATCTTACCGCCAGGGAGGATAATGTAAACCTGAGATGGGGGGAAACAAGTTCTAATTTGTTTATCTTAGGGCTTCATCCAGCCCCTGTAGTTTTACAGATCTCTTGGTTTCCTCCTGATCTGCATCCATTTAGAGGCTGTTCCACTCCAAAAGATCACCGACTGTGCCGCACACCTCCTCAGTAGTGCAGGTGTGGCCTGGAACATCCTGTGTATGTGCTGTTTAAGTCATTATGAACTGCACATGTGCATAACACAATCAAGGAGGTGCTCGGTCAGGGCCACGCATACACAGTTATGACTGGCCCAGAAGGTGGGCTTTCAGAGAGACACAGCTGTACAAAGGAATGGACCAGGCGGAAACTAAAAGACCCGTAAGGATATGGGGGCTGGAAGAAGTTCTAGGTTAGTACAATAGAACTTCTTCTACCCGTCCATCTCAGGCACTGACTGTCGGCAAAGAGGGATCAGGACTGGATGTGTCAGGCCAAGGCTGTACAGATGCATTGCCTAATTTAACCAATAATCAGCTCCTGTAATGGGTAGCTGGGTGCAGCGGTGTAGCTAGGGCTTTCAGCACCCGGGGACATAGACAGTTTTTGCGCCCTTCACTCCCCCTCATGCCATCAGAATGTGGTCATGGTCATGGGTGGAATCAAATGTACAAGTGCTGCATGTGTATAGCCATATGTGCCCCCCCCCCTTCCCTCTGTTTAGATAGCTTAATGTGCCCCCTTCCCCGATTCAGATAGCCTGATGTGCCCCCCTTTAAATAGCCAAATGTGCCCCCCTTAGATAGCCAGATGCGCCCCCTTTCCCCCATTTAGATAAGCAGATGTTGCTCCCTTTAGATAGCCAGATGTGCCCCACTTTTTCTGCTGCTATTAATGCTTCTGCACTTCTCTGTAGTGGGAGGGAGAGGAGCAGAAGCACTACAGCCAGTCAGCGAGCCACCTCTCCCGGACTTCGGAGTGACTGTGCTGAGCGCCCTCCCAGTGCTGTGCCCGGGACATATGTTCCCCCTTGCCCACCCATAACTACTCCTCTGCCTGGGTCGATATATTTTTACCTTACTGTTATTCCTACTGTTATGCCTATTGATATTTTTATTCAGATTCCTTTTCTCTTATTCCATTTACTGTTCAGTTAAAAAAAAAAAGATAGATAGATAGATACAAAGGGCCTGATTCACAAAGCGGTGCTAACAGTTAGCACCGTGGTGAAAAGCCCTTTATCACGCCTAAACTCTGTTTAGGCATGATAAGTTTAGGTGTGATAAGTTTTGGTGTGATAAGTTTAGGCATGATAAGTTTAGGTGTGATAAGTTTTTAGGCGTGATAAGTTTAAGCACCAACTGGGTTAGCACCGCAGTGCACAGCTGATCAAAAGTTTTGCGCTAGCAAAGTCTGGTGCACTTTGCATAGAGTTTAATGGCGCTGCTTTGCGTGCGGGACTTTGCGTGCGTAATAAACTTATCTAAACTTAGCATGCCTAAACTTATCACACCTAAACTTATCATGCCTAAACTTATCATGCCTAAACTTATCATGCCTAAACTGAGTTTAGGCATGATAAAAATGGTTATCACGCCTAAAGTCTTTAACTGGGTTATCACCGCTTTGTGAATCGAGCCCCATTGAACAAAAATGTAAACACAATGAGGACATCGAGCATGCAGATGAGCTTCTCTGAGACGGTTTCTGGCAGTTTGTGTAGAAATTAATTGGTTATGCCAACCGATTGTTGTTGCAGCGGTGCGGGCTAGGGCATGTGTACTACTGCTGTACATTGCGACCCGGAAGTGCAGAATGCTGGCCAGGAGGTGGGACTCAACACAGATATGAACACTACAGCACCTTTTGAACTGGAACACCTTGGCCAGCACTGCCAGGTGCCAAATGTCAGCAACCGGGAACCTCCACAGCGTTAGCCATCACCGCAGGTTTCTTTCATGAAGAACTGGGTCATCACTGCTAAACCTTCACCTCCCCCTGCCTCCCCCCATGTCTCCTTAAAGAGAATCTGTATTGTTAAAATCGCACAAAAGTAAACATACCAGTGCGTTAGGGGACATCTCCTATTACCCTCTGTCACAATTTCGCCGCTCCTCGCCGCATTAAAAGTGGTTAAAAACAGTTTTAAAAAGTTTGTTTATAAACAAACAAAATGGCCACCAAAACAGGAAGTAGGTTGATGTACAGTATGTCCACACATAGAAAATACATCCATACACAAGCAGGCTGTATACACCCTTCCTTTTGAATCTCAAGAGATCATTTGTGTGTTTCTTTCCCCCTTCTGCTCTCATGCACTGAAGTTTCAGGCTGCTATTTTCTTCCTGCAAACAGCTTTGCCCTTGTCTGTAATTCCTCAGTATGTGAAAGCCCAGCCAGCTCAGAGGACAATTTATCCAGCTTGTAAAAGATAAGAGAGAACAGAGAAGCTGCTCTAATCTAAATAATACACAGTCAGTGTGCAGAGAGGGGCCTGGAAGGGGGAGTTCATAGCAGAACCACAACACTGAAGAACTTGGCAGCCTTCCAGACACAGGCCGACAAGTCTGACAGGGGAAAGATACATTGATTTATTACAGAGACTGTTATAGTAGAAAGTGCTGCAGTGAGCTAGAACACATTAGAATAGCTTTTGGAACTTGTAGGATGATAAAAAACAGGATGCAATTTTTGTTACGGAGTCTCTTTAAGGATGACAGATGATTGCCAAATGCGACTGTTAGCACCGTAGTATGGCAGCCTCGGCTCTTCGCTTTCGGACATTATCCCCCCCCCCTTCCAGAACCTGTATAAGCCAAAACCAATTCCAGGTACAACCCCTCATTTGTACTTGGCAAAATTAATTATTACGATTCTGATTCTGTAAGTAGAAAATGTTTCAGATCTTTGAGTTCTGCGGCAAAATGGGAGCAAACCCGAAAGTGTTGTGTTTATATTTTATCTCTCTCCATATATATATGTATATACCGGTATATATAACCCATTTTAGCCTGGCCATTGTAAAATGGAGATCTGGATAGGGATCATTTTTAATGCATTATGGAACATCTCAAGTCATTTAGAAAATAATTGTATTTTGCACATGAAGAAAGACAAATTATCTTCCTTGTGATTGGTTTTGTAGTTAATGAGTGTATCTGATTAATCTAAATGTTTTATGAGTGATTAATGTGTTCCTCTCCCACTGCTCAATCATCAGAACACTGGCAATAGAGAAACAATTAGAATATTGGAGGAGATGTTTGGAAGACGCGGGGCCGTGCCAGACCCTAATGGAATGGTCTTTCGCCATTTCTCCGAGAACGCAGTATAACATAGTGTTTCTTTCTTTTTTCCTGGTCACACTCTGTTTCCTTGGCCCATGCTTTGGATAAGGATAGACAGCAAATAATAGTGTTGGTTACTTCTGTATGTGTAGTGTAGATGCTGTGCAAAACAAGCTTTTACCCAGAACTCTGTATTTACAACACTCATATTCCATACTGTAGTGCTATTTTTAGTGTCTGATTATCCACATGGAAACCTAGGCAGATGCCTATGGCCTAGTGAGTATTTAAGGGCTTATAGTCATCAACTTGACATTATTGGCTACATACAGTGGCTAGCAAAAGTATTCGTCCCCCTTGAAGTTTTCCATATTTTGTCACATTACTGCCACAAACATATATCAATTTTATTAGAATTCCACGTGAAAGACCAATACTAAGTGGTGCACACGTGAGAAGTGGATCGAAAATCATACATCATTCCAAACATTTTTTACAAATCAATAACTGCAAAGTAGGGAGTGCATAATTATTCGGCCCCCTGAGTCAATACTTTGTAGAACCACCTTTTGCTGCAATTACAGCTGCCAGTCTTTTAGGGTATGTCTCTACCAGCTTTGCACATCTAGAGACTGAAATCCTTGCCCATTCTTCTTTGCAAAACAGCTCCAGCTCAGTCAGATTAGATGGACAGCGTTTGTGAACAGCAGTTTTCAGATCTTGCCACAGATTCTCAATTAGATTTAGATCTGGACTTTGCCTGGGCCATTCTAACACATGGATACGTTTTGTTTTAAACCATTCCATTGTTGCCCTGGCTTTATCTTTAGGGTCGTTGTCCTGCTGGAAGGTGAACCTCCGCCCCAGTCTCAAGTCTTTTGCAGACTCCAAGAGGTTTTCTTACAAGATTGCCCTGTATTTGGCTCCATCCATCCTCCCATAAACTCTGACCAGCTTCCCTGTCCCTGCTGAAGAGAAGCAACCCCAGAGCATGATGCTGCCACCACCATATTTGACAGTGGGGATGGTGTGTTCAGAGTGATGTGCAGTGTTAGTTTTCTGCCACACATAGCGTTTTGCATCTTGGCCAAAAAGTTCCATTTTGGTCTCATCTGACCAGAGCACCTTCTTCCACATGTTTGCTGTGTCCCCCACATGGCTTGTGGCAGACTTCTTATGTTTTTCTGTTAACTATGGCTTTCTTCTTGTCACTCTTCGATAAGAGCCAACTTTGTGCAGTGCACGACTAATAGTTGTCCTATGGACAGATTCCCCCACCTGAGCTGTAGATCTCTGCAGCTCATCCAGAGTCACCATGGGCCTCTTGACTGCATTTCTGATCAGCGCTCTCCTTGTTCGGCCTGTGAGTTTAGGTGGACGGCCTCGTCTTGGTCGGTTTACAGTTGTGCCATACTCCTTCCATTTCTGAATGATCGCTTGAACAGTACTTTGTGGGATGTTCAAGGCTTTGGAAATCTTTTTGTAGCCTAAGCCTGCTTTAAATTTCTCAATAACTTTATCGCTGACCTGTCTGGTGTGTTCTTTGGACTTCATGGTGTTGTTGCTCCCAATATTCTCTTAGACAACCTCTGAGGCCGTCACCGAGCAGCTGTATTTGTACTGACATTAGATTACACACAGGTGCACTCTATTTAGTCACTAGCACTCATCAGGCAATGTCTGTGGGCAACTGACTGCACTCAGACCAAAGGGGGCTGAATAATTACGCACACCCCACTTTGCAGTTATTGATTTGTAAAAAATGTTTGGAATCATGTATGATTTTCATTCCACTTCTCACGTGTGCACCACTTTGTATTGGTCTTTCACATGGAATTCCAATAGAATTGATTTATGTTTGTGGCAGTAATGTGACAAAATGTGGAAAACTTCAAGGGGGCCGAGTACTTTTGCAAGCCGGTGTATAATATAAGCTTTGTTTGCAAGAAGTCATTCAGGCAATGACACCAGTCCATTTCGGATTAATTGTTGACCCCTCATCAGGCATTTACAAGCCATAGAAGGTCTCCAAAGAGCCAAAAATTGAATGCAAAATGGGCAAATCAAAAAATAGGGCACATCTGAGCAGAACAGATATCATAACACACCATCCTGCTGGCCAATATGGAAGTCAAAGGGCTGCTACTGAGGAGTGTAAAGTCCTGATGAAGGGTCAACAGTTGACTACTCACAGAGTAGTGTCATTGCCTGAAACATTTCAAAAATAGAAGAGAAATCTAAAAATGATTGATATTTGCCATGTAATTTGTTCGTACGGTATTGTTTGATTTACAATCAGCCTGCACGTAATCATCTTTACTACTCGCAGACATGCAAAAAACAGACAGCACCAACTGCCATTATCTATAACCACATCCCCTAACAATGCAATAGGCTAAAAGATTGTTTTTTGTAGATATACATATACACAGAGGGAGACACTGGTTGCTTAGCAGTAAGAAACAGCTGTTATTTCTCACAATGCAATGAGGTTCACAGACAGCAAACTGTCAGAATCCAGGGGCGGTTGGACCATGACGCCAAGTGACGCATTTACGTCAGGTGACATGGGCCCTTCGGCATTGGAGAGGCAGAAGCAGGACGGCAGCTTCCTGTAGCGGCAATGTACATTGCCGTTAACAGGGGAACCGCTGTCCTGCTTCTGCCTCTGCACAGCAGCTGCAGGACGCGCAGCTATGACAGGGCTTGCACGGAGGAATAAGGGCCGGCGGGGACTCTAGTATAGGATGTGGCCACCAGCTCAGACAGTAACACAGAGGGGCGGTCACAGTGGGAGGGGGGTCGAGTTGCGGGAGCAACTATACTATCTATACTGTGGGCAACTATACTCTCTATACTGGGGGCAACTATACTAGCTATACTGGGGGCAACTATACTATCTATACTGGGGGCAACTTTACTATCTATACGGGGGGCAACTTTACTATCTATACTGGGAACAACTATGCTAGCAATACTGGGGGCAACTATACTAGCTATACTGGGGGCAACTATTCTAGCTATACTGGGGGCAACTATACTAGCTATACTGGGGGCAAATATACTAGCTATACTGGGGGCAAATATACTAGCTATACTGGGGGCAACTGTAATGCTATACTGGGGGCAACTATGCTATCTATACTGGAAGCAACTATACTAGCTATACTGGAGGAAACTATACTAGTTATACTGGGGGCAACTCTATCTATACTGGGGCAACTATACTAGCTAAGTATACTACCTATACTGTGCAACTATACTGCCTATACTGGGGGCAACTATACTAGCTAACTACACTGGGGCAACTATACTACCGATACTGGGGGCAACTATACTAGCTAACTACACTGGGACAACTATACTACCGATACTGGGGGCAACTATGCTAGCTACCTATACTGGGGCAGCTATACTGGGGGCACCTATACCTGGCTACCTACCTACTGTGGGTGAAAATTTTCTGGTGCTGTGCGATCACTCCGAATCGGGGGAGGCGCATCCTCACAAGTTTTCCTCAGGCAGCAAAAAGTCTAGAACCGGCCCTGTCAGGACCTAGGTCCTGGCATCATACTGTCTGAGGGGGTCTCATTACAATATCAGCCATACAGCCCCCTCTCCCCCCCAATTATCTAGTTGAGGCAAGGTAAAGATTTATTGAGGGTAGAAAAGGTGTATTAGCTACTGATTGGGATGAGGTAGTGAATGGATAGAGTACTGGTTAAGGGCTCTGCCTTTGACATGGGAGACCAGGGTTCGAATCCTGGCTAGGTCAAGTACCTATTCAGTAAGGAGTTCAAGGCAAGACTCCCTAACACTGCAGGGTGGCCTCTTGAGCGCGTCCCAGTGGCTGCAGCTCTTGAGCGCTTTGAGTCCGACAGGAGAAAAGTGCTATATAAATGTTCAGATTATTATTATTATAAGTTCAATCTTTGGCTACAGTTTCACTTCAAGAGTCAGTGTTAAACAAAATCACATTATTGCCTTATGTGCTGTTACATTTATCTTCCAGTACACATAACCCCAAAATGTACAGAAATGTTCTCGGTGAATACAACAATAATTACATTAACCCTCCTGGCGGTATAAAAAAATCCGCCAGGAGGGAGCGCAGCAGTTTTAAAAAAAAAATTTTTTTCTATATCATGTAGCGAGCCCAGGGCTCGCTACATGATAGCCGCTGCTCAGCGGCATCCCCCCGCCTTCAAAGAACGGGATTTCCTGGAGGGCTTCCCCCGTCGCCATGGCGATGGGCGGGATGACGTCACCGACGTCACTGACGTCGGGACGTCTTTGGGAGTCCCAGGCCACCCCTCGGCCCTGCCTTGCACTGATTGGCCAGGCAGCGCACGGGGTCTGGGGGGGGGACGCGCGCCGCACCGGATAGCGGCGATCGGGCGCGCGGCGGCGGCGCCGATCGGGGTGCTGGCGCAGCTAGCAAAGTGCTAGCTGCGTCCACCAAAAAAAAAATTAGACAAATCGGCCCAGCAGGGCCTGAGCGGCACCCTCCGGCGGCTTACCCCGAACCGCCAAGGAGGTTAAAGAGAACCCGAGGTGGGTTTGAAGAATATTATCTGCATACAGCGGCTGGATCTGCCTATACAGCCCAGCCTCTGTTGATATCCCAAACCCCTCTAAGGTCCTTCTTCGCTCTGCTACCCCCCATAAATCACAGCCATGCTGCTGACAAACAGCTTGTCAGAGCTGGCTTTGTTTATCTCTATAGTGTCAGTCTGCTGCTCTCCCCGCCTCCTGCAGAACTTCGGTCCCCGCCTGCATCCCTTCCCTCCCTGTTGATTGGAGGGAAGGGACGGGGGCAGGGACCGGAGCTATGCAGGAGGCGGGGGAGCACTGAGACTGACACTACAGATGTAAATACAGCCTCACAGCACGGCTGTGATTTATGAGGGATTGCAGAGTGCAGGGGGACCTTAGTGGGGTTTGGGATAGCAACAGAGGCTGGGCTGTATAGGCAGATCCAGCCTCTGTATGCAGATAACATTCTTTAAACACACCTCGGGTTCTCTTTAAACCCAACATTCCGGCACAGTGCTTTCCCTCCATAGGTCTGGGAAGATGCTGTAGGTGTAGAGGGAATGTGTTAATAAGCAGAGCTCATAAGATGGATTGTCTAATGACTCACATCCCTTCTCCATGCAGGCAGAGTCTTGCCTTCCCCGGCCCGAGCAGTAAGACACGATTTCCTTTTGTTATACTAGTGTAATTACACATTATTTAGTTATAGACGTATTAATTGCTCCCTGAAATGTGCGGTTCGCTATCTCTGATCTCTAATCTCCTGCAAGTGAATAGGTGTCAAACATTTTGGCTTTGTAGAATAAAGTGAAATTATTATGTTGTTACAGCAAGTGCCGCATGTTACAGTGAAGGGCTGGGAATGTTGGCAACACTTTGCTGTTGAACTTCCATTGTCTAGCAGATTAAAGAGGAAGGATCCTCCCTTCTGATAGATGTCTCATCCAGCTCTGTGTAGAGTTCACACTCAACTTTATCTGCTACATCCATGACTGTCGTCCAGACGCCTTCCTATAAACATGCCGTCACCCTTGCACTGTCCAGTCCTTTACGGTTGGTTTGGGTAATGATGCCCGGAAGAAGCGCTTACACGACGAATCGCGACGGACATGTGTGTGGGGGTCGCCCTCTCGCCCTTTTCACCTTCTTTCTGCCTGTTAAGCCCTACATTTGTCCAGAGGCGTAGCTAGAGTTTTCAGCGCCCGGGGACAAAGACAGTTTTTGTGCCCACGGTTCAGAATGTGGACGTGGTCATGGGTGAAGTAAAATGTACAAATGATGTTTAAATAGCCAAATGTGCCCCCTTCCCCTATTCAGATAGCCAGATGTGCCACCATTTAAATAGCCAGGTGTGCCCCCTATAGATAGCCTAATGTGCCCCCCTATAGATAGCCAGATCTGCCCCCCTTCCCCCATGTAGATAGTGAGGTGTGCTCCATATAAATAGCCAGAAGTCCCCCCCCCCCTGTAGATAGCCAGATGTTCCCCCTTTTTCTGCTGCTGTTAATGCTTCTGCACTCCTCTGCCGAGGCAGGGAGAGAAGCAGGGGCACTTCGGGCAGCCAGCAAGCTGCCTCTCATGCACATGTTGAGCCCCCTTACAATGCTTTGCCCGGGGACATGTGTCCCAGCTTGCCCACCCATAGCTACTCCTCTGCTTCTATCAGATGGTTTGTAGCTCACTAATTTGCGCAATCTCCTTCTAGAGGTTCAGCGCTTCATTACACCTTACACCCTCTACTTTTCCTGGTTATTACACTGTTCTACTTGGTTCACACTGATCTACACTACTTCTTTCTCACTGGTCTCACATAAACCTCACCACCCAGCTCCTCACTGCTATTTCCCTTTCTCACTTGTCACGTCTTGGCTTGGTTTATCCAGGATTGATGCAGGTTACATTATTGTACTATATATTGTTACAGGGGAGTGGATGCATTGTATATTGAATATTTATGGATAATATCATGTACCCGCACTGTGTTCTATTGTTTTTAGTGTTTCTGTTTAGTGTTCATCTAAGTCATGAGGACATACTGTAGATATAAGTCGTGTAGCTGAAGCACAGCTGTGCAGGATTGGGCTTGCCCCTGTGCAAAACCTCTGGAATTATCTGCTGCAGCACTAATTGGTGAAAGGGAATATATGTTCCCTGAGCCAATAAGATTGATTTTTACTATTAAAAGCAAGAAGTTTTAAATCAGGATGATACCATTTATTGGCTAACTACAAATGAATAAGAATAAACAAGCTTTCGGCCTTGCAGCCTTCTTCAGGTTTACATCCTGTTAGTTTGCAAGCTGGTGGTACAGACAGCTTATATACATGCAACATCAAAAGGGAAAACAGATATTTTTTTCAAGCATAAATACGTCATTAAGATGCCTTTATACAAACAGACCATCTAAATGGGGTAAGATAAGGATCCTTGTTTACTCCATTGCTCACATACCTGGTATTAGGATTGACCCAGAGGTATCGTAAATTCTTAGTTCACAAGTTCAGCTAGAGTGGCTGAGACAGTTCATATATCATCAATCTCATACCAATATAGAAAGTTGTTGTCCTTATTCAAACCCTTCTGCACAGCTTTGAACCAATTTATAAATTTTGTTTCTGCTATTAATCGGTCATTTGACGTTTTGAAGCCGCCCTTCAGGGCAGTGACACGAAGATCATCCATGCTGTGTCCGTTGGACCGAAAGTGTGTAGCAACTGGGAGTCCAGATTTGGTATCATTAATAGTGTGCCTGTGTCCATTCATACGTTTGCGCAGTGTTTGTCCAGTTTCTCCCACGTACATAACATTGGGGCATTTAGCACACATGATCAGATATACCAGATTGGTGGACCCACAGGAAAATTTACCTTGTACTCTGTACTCCTGTTGTGAACCTGGTATCGTTACCCTGTCAGTGGAGTAAATGTGTCTGCAGGTCCCACATATTTTTTGTCGGCAGGGTGATGTTCCGTTTTGTTGATGCCTATTCAAAGAGCTCCTGACAATCATCTGGTTTAGATTGTGTGGTTGCCGATATGACAAGAGTGGAGGTTTAGGGAATATCGTTCTCAGTCTGTGATCCTTGTGTAAATTGGAATGAAGTTCCTTAGCAATCCTCCTTAAGATTTCCAGGTGTGGGTTGTAGGTGACAACCAAAGGGACACGTTCCTCTTTCTGGTTTTGCTTATATTTCAGGAGTTCAGTCCTGGGGATGTTGCTGGCTTTCCTGATTTGGGCCTCAGCCATGGGAGGACTGTAACCTTGTTTAACCACTTGAGGACCCACCCTTTACCCCCCCTTAAGGACCAGCGCTGTGTTGAGTGATCTGTGCTGGGTGGGCTCTGCAGCCCCCAGCACAGATCATGTAGCAGGCAGAGAGATCAGATCACCCCCCTTTTTTCCCCACTAGGGGGATGATGTGCTGGGGGGGTCCGATCTCTCCTGCCTGCATGTGGCTGGCGGGGGGGGCACCTCAAAGCCCCCCTCCGCGGCGAAATTCCCCCTCCCTCTCCTACCTGCTCCCCCCCCCGGAGATCAGGGCTGCACAGGACGCTATCCGTCCTGTGCAGCCAGTGACAGGACGTCCCCTGTCACATGGCGGCGATCCCCGGCCGCTGATTGGCCGGGGATCGCCGATCTGCATTACGGCGCTGCTGCGCAGCAGCGCCGTACAATGTAAACAAAGCGGATTATTTCCGCTTGTGTTTACATTTAGCCTGCGAGCCGCCATCGGCGGCCCGCAGGCTATTCACGGAGCCCCCCGCCGTGAATTGACAGGAAGCAGCCGCTCGCCCGAGCGGCTGCTTCCTGATTAATCAGCCTGCAGCTGGCGATGCAATACTGCGTCGCTGGTCCTGCAGCTGCCACTTTGCCGACGCGCGGTATGAGTGCGCGGTCGGCAAGTGGTTAATGAAAGTGTTCTTAAGGTGATCCAGGTGCTTGTCTCTGTCCATCCTGTCAGAACAAATCCGGTTGTACCTTATAGCTTGGCTGTAAATTATAGAGTTCTTAATGTGCTTGGGATGAAAACTGTCATATCTTAGGTATGTGGGACGGTCTGTAGGTTTGCGATACACAGAGGTTTGTATGTTGTTACCCCTGATGTATATGGTGGTGTCCAGAAAGTTAATCTCTGTGTGAGAGTAGGTAAGTTTCAATTTGATTGTAGGATGGAAGGCATTGAAGTTCCTGTGGAACTGGAGAAGATCATCCTCACTTGCGGACCAGATGATTAAAATATCATCAATGAAGCGGAAGTAGGCCAAGGGTTTTATGCCACATGCATTGAGGTATTCCTCTTCGATTTTGGCCATGAATAGATTTGCATACTGTGGAGCGAATCGCGAACCCATTGCCACGCCCATCTGCTATAAATAGAGGTCCTGTCCAAAAGTGAAATAATTATGAGTGAGAATGAATTTGATCAGTCCAGTAATAGGCTTTACAGGTATGCCCTGACTATTAAAAATACTTGTATTTTCTCAGTTCATAGTGAAAAATACACACTGTAGCATTCTTTCAGAATCAAATGTCCACCATAAATTGTGACAGGAACGTAATTTATGTTTTGTGCTAAACAGTAGAAATAGTCAAACAAAATTTGTGTTTTTTTATCTACAATAATAGCTCTTTTTATTTTTATACTGCAATTGGTAAAACCAAGAAATAATGTGTTTTTTTTGTTTTTTTTTTACCATTTTTCCTATTAAAATGCAGATTGTTCGAGGGAAAAAAATGACATACAATAAAAGCCTAGTAAGTAAAATATCAAAACTGCTTTGGTCCATAAGAGGGAAATAAGGTATGGGTGTGAAGTGGTTAAATATGCTCAATATTGTGTTAAAATAAAGCTGATGTTGTACTTTCTTACAATATCGTAGCGGTACGGTTATTATAGGATCTACTTTTCACCTAGTGTTTGGTTTGGTTAATGATGCTATGTCTATATGTTTGCTCTCCAACACCCGTAGGCAGATCTGCCTGGTGTATGGTGGTGATCAATAGATTGATTGTTTTCTTTTCTGTTCTCCATAGGTTTGATGATCCACAAGTGTCTGGGTCTTGGGGAATGAAGAAGAGGGGGCAGCTTACTGTCTGTGACTGAGCTGTGTTGTTCACCGTCATCGCCAGCGGCTCTTCAAGTCCAAATCCGTCCTCCACCCAAATCCAACCTGTCAGAGCTGTGGAGGGGTGGGAAAGTGCATTACATCCAACTATATGTGACTCGGTTAAGGCTGAGGAGGTCCTGCAGAGCCACTGGGACTGGCAGACAGGTCAGAGAAACTACAAGGTACAGAAAGAGTGACCTCCCTGATGAAGAATAAAAACTTAGATTGGAGCTGCAGCAGAGCAGGAGAAGACGGAGACAAGGAGGTATACAAATCGTCTGTACTTTTGCCAAAGCCAAGTAACAAGTAATTCTGATTACGGCACCACTGTACTTGGCGATTAAATGTTTATTGATTCTTGACCAAGGTCTTAAGGTGCCCATTAACAATTCAATTTTATTGATCAATCAATCTTCCAATCCAACAATTGTGATCGGAAGGAAACAACCCAAAAGCATCGATTGGGCTCATAAATGGAAAAATTATAACCAATCCTACCATTTTAGATGGTATCAATCCACAAAACAGGTTGATAGAGTGATTGACAAATCAATCATTTGTAATCGATTGGCACCATCAGCACTGGCCAATCCAATCAATTGGAAGGTTGATCGTAAAGTAAAATTGCATCATCAATAAGTACCTTTAAATGCATTGATTACTGAGATAAATAAAAGTGTGTATGTGTGGTTGGGCTCATGTTGCTGTTGGGTGGCTGGTGATAATGGCCTTGGGCAGTAACGAGTACAAATCCGGCCCTGGGTGTAGGATATGGAGGTTTGCAACCATAGGGACAGAAAATGTCAACGTTTGGGAGCCCACTATCTGTATCGCTATTTTTCATTAATTGCCTATCATGGGTGCCTATCGGGCACCCAAACTTTCGTGGTGCCCAATTTTTATTTTTTGGGTTTGGTTATAGTGTGTGTGTGTGGAGTGGGGTTAGGTTAGGATCAGGCATCCGTGGGGGGTAGGGGGAGATTCAGTTAGGTTGGGCATCAGTGGTGGGTAGGGGGAGATTCAGTTAGGTTAGGCATCAGTGGTGGGGTTGGATAGGATTCAGACATTAGTGGGGTGGTGAGTTCAGTTTAGGTTGGGCATTGATGAGAGATCAGTGGTTGGGGTTTAGCCTCAGTTGGGGTTAGGTATCAGTGCGAGAAGGTCGGTTAGGGTTAGGCATCTGTAGAGGGAGGGCTCATTTGAGAATAGGGTTAAGTTTAGTGATGGTAAAATATTAGCAAAATGTACCAATATTTTACTATAGGAATTACCACTGCCCAATAGTAGAACATTGGTAATGTTACAGATATTCTGCTAGCGGCTATTTCCAGTGCCCAAATTTCTCAACTTTCACAATGCCAGTGTCATAGCAATAGGGGTTGCAGAGCTTGCGACCGCAGCGGGACTCCTGGACCACAGAGGCTCACTAGGGTCCCTCCTTCATCCATCTTTTTTTAATTGGTGCTATGCTGATAATGAACACCTCTATATGGGTCCATCTGAAAATGGCGCCTGAGAATAATGGCGCACGGTGTTGCCGCTAATCCGTTTGCCGCTTATCGCTATTTAACGTTAAAGCCTTATTGTTATTTAACGTTAAAGCCTTATTGTTATTTACCGTTAACATACAGAACCCTCTCTGTACCTATCCCTAACCCTAACCACCCCCCTGGTGGTGCCTAACCACCCCCCTGGTGGTGCCTAACCCTAACACCCCCCTGGTGGTGCCTAAACCTGAGGCTAAGTTCACAGTGGGACGTTAAAGTCGCGCGTTAAAACAGCATTTAACGCAGAATAACTCACTGCAATGAAAAATCAATGCCCCGTTCACAGTGCACACGTTGCGTTGGTGCCTAACGCTGCACGTTAAGTAAGAGTACTGCATGCAGTGCGTTATACACGTTATTAGCTGCGTTGGACTGTTTGCACATGCTCAGTAATGACTTGGAAGCATACTTTTCATTGCCTGTATTTTTTACTATATCTGCTATATGCGACGGTAACGCTGCGTTGCCACTTTTTGGGCGCGTTGCGTTGTAAGCTTGCGGTGCGACTTTAACGTGGCATCAAAACGCAACGTCCCACTGTGAATCTAGCCTAAGACCTCCCCGATTGGTGCCTAACCCTAACCACCCCCCTAGTGGTGCCTAACCCTAACCACCCCCCTGGTGGTGCCTAACCCTAACCTTGACAGTGTTTACATTAAATCTATTCACCGTTTTGCAGTTAAATAACATCTGCTGTTTGGCAAATGAACGGCACTATTGATAAATAACGTTAGTGTGTGCCACTATTGATAAATAACGTTAGTGTGTGCCGTTTTTCTTTTTTTTTCCCTGTGCGCCATTATTATGCAGTACTAACGATAAATAGCGATAAGCGTATCTTTTTAATGCGGCGCCATTTTTATGCATAGGCGCTGTGCGCCATTATTCACTGATCTGCTCTATATGTATAGTGGTAATACTTACCTAACTGTTTCCTTAATCTAAATACACCTCTCTGACACTGTAGGTGTCCTTTTTGGCTCCATATCAATAGAGTGCTTGGGGCCCCATGTAAAATTTGCACTGGCATCCCAAGTTGCTTAGTTACGCCACTGCAGAGCGCCCATTTTGCATGTACTTGGAACCGCAAGAGGACCCCTGAACCTAAACAGCCCACATGCAGCATTCCTTTATACTGTATTGTATTGAATAGAGGTAATCATTAGCAAACCATTCCCTTTTCTCTGCTTATAATATTTACACACTCGATACTAGAATTGATAATTAGCATAGAAAGGATCTGTTCGCTGGAACAATGGAGCAGGCAGGCAGGTAAGTAAGTGAATGGCTCCACTCCTCAACCAATGGGCTGAGCTGTCTGGTCCCTCATCAGGCTGCTGCACTTTTGCATGCATATGCCCCATTGTTTCATTGCCTTCTTCCTTTTCTTGTAACAATAACAATAACATTTGTATAGCGCTTTTCTCCCATAGGACTCAAAGCGCTTAGGCTCTCGAAGATTCAGTAATTGGTAGTAGGATGAAGTATTCACACAACAACAAAAATTATATTTCTGCAAATGCCAAACTGAACAGGTGGGTTTTCAGTCTGGATTTACAGCAGTATTCTGTGTGTAGATGGCATGTCTACAATGCATTACAAGTTGTGAACATGACCATAAAATTGTATGGGCAGTAAATGTGTGTGTGCTAACGCATTGCCTATTTTCTTATTACACTGTGCATAATGTCAGTGAGAACTAAGCTGCACAGGCTGGAAGGAGGTGGGGAGCTTATCACAGGGGCACCTATATGAAAGATTAAAATGAGAGAAATATGGAGACTGCCATATTTATTTTCTTTTAAGCAATACCAGTTGCCTGACTGTCCTTCTGATCCTTTGCCTCTAATACTTTTAGCAGTACTTATCCGTTAGCCGGGCGCATCTGGCAGGTGGCGACAAAACTCCACCAGAGTTACATATTTCCCTACTATCCATGTCGGCCTGGAGGGGGAATAGTAATAGCGCCACCTGCCGGATGCGCCTGGCTAACGGATAAGTACCCTTTTAGCCATAGACCCTGAACAAGCATGCAGCAGATCAGGTGTTTCTGACATTATTGTCAGATCTGAAAAGAATAGCTTCATGCTTGTTTCTGGTGTTATTCAGACACTACTGTGGCCAAATAGATCATCAGGACTGCCAGGCAACTGGTATTGTTTAAAAGGAAATAAATGCAGCAGCCTCCATAGTCTTATCAATTCAGTTGTCCTTTAAGACAGGGTTCACACTTGTCAAAGTTAGCCTGGATTTTTTTTTCGCAATGCAAAACACAAATCCAATGGTTTTCAATGGGAATTTGCCATTTTACATTCAAGTTTGTGCAGAAAAAAATCCTGACAGCTGTTTGCAAATTTTTTTTTTTACCATTCTCTCTGTTATTTACAGTGTGCTGCTGTAGAAAAAAATTAACATATTTTTGAATACAAAGGCACATGGTGTCTTAAATGTGGAGAAGACCTGTGCGCTTTTTGCGCATACAGGTGTGAATACAGCCTATGTGGCCGGCAAGCTAATTATGACAGCAGGTAATTAACTTTCAGGGGTGTGTCTTTTAAGCGGACCTGAACTCTTGCACAGGACAGAAGGAAAGCATAGAGAAATGCACCCTGTATGTATTTAGAGAGTTTAGCCTGTCTAATTTCCCTTCATCTGTGACTAATCACAACTGTAGTTTGATTTATCAGCTGTGTCAGCTGGCTGCTTCAGCACAGCAGCTAATTTGTAAACACAGGATGTTAACCCAATGGGCTTGATTCACAAAACCGTGCTAACTGTTATCATGGCTGAGAAAAAGTGTATTGCGCGCTTTTTTGCGTGAAAAACTTATCACGTGAAAAAATTCACATTCGCGCATTAACTTTCGCACGATAACACGAATTTATCACACGAACGCGGAACATTAACGTGCAGAAAATTCACGTCAATGCGTGAATGCGAATCTTTGCGCACGATAACTGCTTTCACGCAAAATTTTGCGCAAAGCACTTTTCACAGCGGGATAACAGTTATCACTGCTTTGTGAATCAAGCCCTATGTCTGCTTCCATGAAAGCAGGAAGAAGCCACACTGCAGATTTATTGCAGGATTTGCATCAGTTATAACAAATAAATGTTTTTCTTTAAAGGCTATTATGCTCTTGCTTCTCTTTTAGAGCAAAGAGGAGTTCAGGTCTGCTTTACCCACCAATCCCAACTTGTCTGAACTGTATTTGGCCAGCCTCTGATTTAAGTGGGTTGGATTAAAGTGTGCAGGAGTCCAACAATTACATTTTTTTTATCATACCCACCTTTTAAAAATATAATTTTTAATTAGCTTTTTCTCTTCCCTTAAATCTTATATAGCACCCTTAGCATATAACATGGGCCAGACTATTGCAAGGAACATAAACACTTTAATGTCATTAAAATTACAATAACGAGTAATTACATGTTGAATAAATCCTGGAAAAAAAATATCCCAAATGCCTGAGCCAGGGATTATTCCATTTGTGATGCTTTTATCTTTTTTAATAATTCCACCCCTTACTTTATGATTTAGCTGAATGCACATTCCATCATTCACCTGAAATATGTGTCTGCCATCTAGTGGAGGCAAGTCATATTTCACTTCATCTGGATAAAATGTATTTGTACAAGTGAGCAGAAGCAAAATAATATTTCCAAAAATCTATGGCTTAAAGGAGCTGAAAGGAAGTCATTGCTGCTTGTACAGGAGGTGGTGCAGGTCACACAGCCGCTGAATGAGTGAGCTCAAAGTAAGAAAAAACACCTTGAGTAACCAGAAACGCATAGATTTAAAAGTGGCGCCGGTAGACTTGGGCGCAGGATACAGCCGGTATATGGCTGATCCTACTTCTGCACAATTCCCGGCCGTGTTAACTATTCCCCCTCCAGACCGCCATGGATAGTGGGGGAATGATATAATTCGGCTTCCAGCTATTGCTGGAGGCCGAATTATTGTGTTTTAAAAGCAACTTCAGCTCTGTCTTCTGACGGAGCCGACGTTACTCACTGAGTGCCGCTATAGCTGTAATTCCTATTACGGCCTATGGTGGCGCCGGCTGTGGCCAAATCTTCCTGTGCTAAAAAGCACTGCTCCGCCAGAAACAAATATGATAGCTTCAAATGGTTACCTTTCTCTGTTCCAGAGGATGTTTCCTCACTCCTACAGTGTAACTTCCTACAGTACAGACTGAAGAGTTTGCACTGTCAGATTATTATTATTATTATTTATATAGCGCCAACATCTTCCGTAGCGCTGTATATAGTACAAACAAATAATGGGGAACAAATATACATAAGAAATACAAGACACTGTACAGTCATGACATTGAATAGAATAAATACAGATACATACATAGTTGATATGTAGTTGGTACATATACATATGTTAAAATTACAGCAGTATGAGAAACACTAGGAGGAGGTCCCTGCCCTTGCGAGCTTACAATCTAGAGGGTAGTGGGGAGGAAACAAAGGCCAAGGAAACACCAGGATTAGTGGGTGAGCCAGTGTGACTTCAGTGCTGCCTATAGCAAATTATAGGCTTGTCTGAACAGGTGTGTTTTCAGAGTACGTTTGAAGGTTTCCAGAGTCGTGGCATGACGAACCGGCTGAGGGAGAGAGTTCCAAAGGAGAGGGACCGCCCGTGAGAAGTCTTGGATGCGAGAGTGAGAGGAGGTGACTAGGCTGGAGGACAAAAGGGTCTCCTGTGAGGAACGGAGGGTCCGAGCGGGGAGATATCTGGAGATTAAAGAGGAAATGTATGGAGGCGACAGCTTGTGTAGAGCTTTGTATGCAAGTGTGAAAAGTTTAAACTGGATCCTTTGGGCAACTGGTAACCAATGGAGGGATTGGCAGAGAGGGGCTGCCTCAGAGGATCTAGAAGAGAGGTGGATTGAGGAAATGTCTCAGGTGTTCAGTTAAAAGATGCCGTAACATTGTTCAAAATTTAAAAACAGGGGGAACAGGCATGTGTAGGAGGCTCTCCTCATGCCCAAACGCTCCCCCCGTTCTGCTCCATCCTTTCCTTATGTTCTAATGGCCCACCAAAGCTACTTTCAGGTCGAGAGGGTTGGTGAGCAATGTGTAGGCGCAGCCCATCACAACTATATAGTGCGCATGTGCAGAGCACTCCCAGATGCGGGTGCGCAAGAAAGGATGCACGTCACCGGGCAGCGCCTTCACACTGCTCACCAAACCTCCCGACTCAGAAGTAGCTTAGGGGGGGCCATAAGAACATATATGGAGGAGGCCGGAGGAGAACGGGGGAGCAGTGGGCATGTGGAGAGATTCCTACACGAACCTGCCCCCTCTCCCCATTTTTTTAAAATTTTGAACAGTGCTAAGATATTAGAAGTTATTTTTCTTTCAGTAACATCAGGATAAATGAAAACCTTCACAGAAATAACTTCAGTAACTTTAAACTTAGAAGAAAACTCACTGCAAAAGGGTCATTTAAAGTAGTTTTACTATCTGGCAAAACACTGAATATGAAGGCATAGGAATATGAAGGCAAATAAATATTCGTGCCTTTTACTAGTACATTTTTTCTTACCTTAGGCTTCTTCCAGTGCCTTGTAGTGTTTCAGGCCCCTTGGGGTCCTCTCCATTGTGCCTCTGCTCCATGTGAAAGTTCTGAGATTACTAGAACTCCCGAGATAGGCTACTGTGCAGGCACGGCCATGCCCTTGTATATCCTTAATCACACTAACATCGCCGAGAGCATTTTGCGCATGCACGGCTCTCAAAAGTATTGTACATTGCATGCACAGAATGCTACCAGCGATGGCAGCACAATCAAGAAGACAAGACAGATAACATTTATACGGCGCTTTTCTCATGGTGAACTTAAAGCACCAGAGCTGCAGCTTCTAGGGACACACTCAGTAGGCAGTAGCAGTATTAGAGTCTTGTCCAAGGTCTGCTACTGAATAGGTGCTGGCTTCCTGAACAGGAAGAGCCGAGATTCAAACCCAGGTCGCCTGTGTCAGTGGCAGAGCCCTTAACCCTCCTGACGGTCTATTAGAAACCGCCAGGGGGCAGCGCAGCAGTCTTTTTGAAAAAAAAAATGTCTTTAAATCATGTAGCGAGCCTAGGGCTCGCTACATGATAGCCGCTGTGCAGCGGCATCCTCCCGCCCGCTTCGATCGCCTCCGGCGATCTTTGATCAGGAAATCCCGTTCAAAGAATGGGATTTCCTGAAGGGCTTACCCCATCACCATGGCGACGGGGCGGGATGACGTCACCGGGAGTCCCGATCCACCCCTCAGCGCTGCCTGGCACTGATTGGCCAGGCAGTGCACGTGGTCGGGGGAGAGGGGGAAGGCGGTGATCGGCGGCTAATCGGCAGGTGGCGGCGGCGATCGGAATGCACATGCAGCTAGCAAAGTGCTAGCTGCGTGTTGCTAAAAAATTATGCGAATCGGTCCAGCAGGGCCTGAGAAATCCTCCTGCGCGGCATAGCCCGAGCTCAGCTCGGGCTTACCACCAGGAAGGTTAACCAGTACACGATCCTGCCAGTGGCATGCAGATGGGACTTCGCATGCACAGTAGCCTATGACTGAAGTTCTAGTGCCAGATGATTTGGAGGGGGCAGAAGCACAATGAAGGAGACCCGGAGGACACTGAGAAACCTGAAACACTATAGAGGGCTGGATGAAGCCCAGGGAAAGTACATTTTTTGTTCCAGTTCAGGGATGCTTTAACCAATGTACACATGCTTGATTGTTTTCAGCCAAAGTGGTGGGTCAGACACTTACCCTCCCTCCTACAACTGTGTCTAACATTAACCTCTAACCCTATCGTCCAACACTTACCCTCCCTCCTACAACTGTGTCTAACACTAACTTCTAACCCTATCGTCCAACACTTATCCTCCCTCCTACAACTATGTCTAACATTAACCTCTATCCCTATCGTCCAACACTTACCCTCCCTCCTACAACTATGTCTAACACTAATCTCTAACCCTATCGTCCAACATTTACCCTCCCTCCTACAACTGTGTCTAACATTAACCTCTAACCATTTCTTCCAACACTTACCCTCCCTCCTACAACTATGTCTAACACTAACCTCTAACCCTATCGTCTAACACTTACCCTCCCTCCTACAACTGTGTCTAACATTAACCTCTAACCCTATCGTCCAACACTTACCCTCCCTTCTACAACTGTGTCTAACATTAACCTCTAACCCTATCGTCCAACACTTACCATCCCCCCTCCTACAACTGTGTCTAACACTAACCTCTAACCCTATCATCCAATACTTACCCTCCCTCCTACATCTATGTCTAACACTAGCCTCTAACCCTATCGTCCAACACTTACCCTCCCTCCTACAACTGTGTCTAACACTAACTTCTAACCCTATCGTCCAACACTTATCCTCCCTCCAACATCTATGTCTAACACTAACCTCTGACCCTTTCGTCCAGCACTTACCCGCCCTCCTACAACTGTGTCTAACATTAACCTCTAACCCTATTGTCCAACACTTACCCTCCCTTCTACAACTGTGTCTAACACTAACCTCTAACCCTATCGTCCAACATTTACCATCCCTCCTACAACTGTGTCTAACATTAACCTCTAACCCTATTGTCCAACACTTACCCTCCCTTCTACAACTGTGTCTAACACTAACCTCTAACCCTATCGTCCAACATTTACCATCCCTCCTACAACTGTGTTTAACACTAACCTCTAACCCTATCGTCCAACATTTACCCTCCCTCCTACAACTGTGTCTAACATTAACCTCTAACCCTTTCTTCCAACACTTACCCTCCCTCCTACAACTATGTCTAACACTAACCTCTAACCCTATCGTCTAACACTTACCCTCCCTCCTACAACTGTGTCTAACATTAACCTCTAACCCTATCGTCCAACACTTACCCTCCCTTCTACCACTGTGTCTAACATTAACCTCTAACGCTATCGTCCAACACTTACCATCCCCCCTCCTACAACTGTGTCTAACACTAACCTCTAACCCTATCATCCAACACTTACCCTCCCTCCTACAAGTATGTCTAACACTAGCCTCTAACCCTATCGTCCAACATTTACCCTCCCTCCTACAACTGTGTCTAACACTAACCTCTAACCCTATTGTCCAACACTTACTCTCCCTCCTACAACTGTGTCTAACACTAACCTCTAACCCTATCGTCCAACATTTACCCTCCCTCCTACAACTGTGTCTAACACTAACCTCTAACCCTATCGTCCAACATTTACCCTCCCTCCTACAACTGCGTTTAACACTAACCTCTAACCCTATCGTCTAACACTTACCCTTCCTCCTACAACTATGTCTAACACTAGCCTCTAACCCTATCGTCCAACACTTACTCTCCCTCCTACAACTATGCCTAACACTAACCTTTTGCCCTGCCGCATAAAGCTAAGGGCCTGTACAGAACACATTTCTGTCTGATTTTCAGCAACACCAGTTTGTAACATTAAAGTGAACCTCCACACTAAAAATTTACTCAGCAGCAGTGAAAAGGCTTGGTGTTTCTTTAACAGTTTCACAGCATCAGAACTTTATTTTTCTTACTTAAGCCTCATTTTTAGCTGAACAGGATCGGAGTTCCACCCCATCAAAGAAAACTGCCTGGGCATTTTTCCCGATGCTGTGCAAAGCATGATGGGATTTCCTATGTTGTTGTTCTCATTGCCTAGCAACTGGGAGGGGTGTTCAGGACACAGGACAGTTGGAACTGTGTTTCATGCTCCCTGTCAACTCCTCTCAACCAAAAAGATGGCCTCATGAAATCAAACATTTGCATGTTCTTTTAAAACAGGGTGGGTAAGAAATTATATTACCTATCTATTTTAATTAACAAAACTAAAGTAACTTAAAGACAGTATGTTTGTTTAGGCAGAAGTTTCTCTTTAATGTGTTGCTATTGCTGAAAAGCAAATAGAATTGCACTAGCATGTTCAGACCCTAATCCCCCTATAACTCAGCCTAATACTAACTCTCCAAAGCAATAACACATATGACACAACACATTATATACTAAGTGTAATTAATTGTAAATGAGACTCAGGGCTGGGGCCCAAAAGAAATCGTGATCGTTGGTCGCTTTTGATGATTTTAGCAACATTTTCCAGAACGATTCATGGTGGGTTTTAAAGAGCTTTTGATAAGCTTTTGATTTTTTTTTTTTATAAGAGAATTTTTATTGAGAATTTAACCCATTCGCGTTCCGTCGTTTTCACTTGAGCAATGTCACCTCCCATTCATTAGCCTATATCTTTATCACTACTTATCACAATGAACTGATCTATATCTTGTTTTTTCCGGCACCAATTAGGCTTTCTTTGAGGGGTACATTTTGCTAAGAGACACTTTACTGTAAATGCATTTTAACAGGAAGAATAAGAAACAAACGGAAAAAAATCATTATTTCTCAGTGTTCAGCCATTATAGTTTTAAAATAATACATGCATCCATAATTAAAACTCCCATATTGTATTTGCCCATATGTCCCGGTTATTACACCGTTAAAATTATGTCCCTATCACAATGTATGGCGACAATATTTTATTTGGAAATAAAGGTGCATTTTTTCCGTTTTGCATCTATCACTATTTACAAGTTAAAAATAAAAAATATATAGAAATATTTTATCTTTACATTGATATTTAAAAAGTTTAGACCCTTAGGTAAATATTTACATGTTTTTTGTTTTTTTTTATTGTAATGTTTTTTTGTTTTTTTATATTAAACATTTTATTTGGGTAGTTTTGGGAGGGTGGGATGTAAACAGTAGTTTTATAATGTAAATGTGTGTTGAGTTTTATTTTTTTTACTTTTAGTTGTAGTTTTACTTTTTGGCCACAAGATGTGAGACATGAGTTTGTTTACATGACGTCACTCTAAGTGTAACATACGCTTAGAGAGACGCATGGTGGACGCAACAGCTGTCGCTTTTTCGTCGGGGGAGAGGAATCAGTGATCGGGCACATGGCCCGATTCACTGATTTCTGTGCTAACGATCCGAGGCCGGGAGCGCGCTTGCACGCGTACGATCGGCCGCGGGAGCGCACATGGTTCCTGGACGTAGTTTCTACGTCCAGGAACCAAAATAGTTTAAAGAAAGAACATATGCTCCAACAGTGGAGCTAAATAAACAAAAACAACAACATAAACAAAGAACCTTGAGAGTCACAGTCCATAACAATTGTAAATACGATTACATTGAAATGCAATGGCAAACAAAAACATTCGCATTTGTAGTTTGGGTGCATAGAGTCACATAGAGAAAGTCTACAGGGGTTATCCATAGCAGTGACACTACAGAAACAAATACAGGTATCACCTCACTATGTTAGATCCTGAACTGAAATATTTATATCCAGATTTGGAATAACAGTATCCGAGGAGTCTACCCAAGTCGATCAGATTTTATTAAATCTTTGAGGTTGGTTTCGAGATTGGTAGGTTAATTTATAAAGGGGAAGGTCCAAGTCTACTAGTCTCTTCCAATCTGATAAGCTGGGTACATTATTTCTTTTCCACATTAGGACAAGGGATTTCCTAGAGTAGAATAAAAGAATTCTAATAAGTATTTTCTTCCGCTGGGTACATGGGACATCTTGTAGTATACCCAGCATACATGCCTTGAATGTGAAAACATCTGGTAGATCTAATGTATCCCTAAGAAAATGTGTTACTGATTTCCAGTAATTATTAACTTGAGGGCATAGCCACACACAATGGGCCTGATTCACAAAGCGGTGCAAACACTTTGCACGCCTGTGAAAAGCCCTTTATCACGCCTAAACTTAGTTTAGGCATGATCTGAAGCAACTCACGCGAAGCTCCCGCGTGCAAAGTTTTTGCGCGCAGCGCCCATTAAGCCCTTTGGGACTTTGCGGGAGCTTCACGCAAATTACAGCACAAAGCGGTGATAAGTCTTTTAGGCGTGATAACTGAGTTATCACCGCTTTGTGAATCAGGCCCCATGTAGGAAGTCTGCTTGTCCCTGGCCACACTTAAAACATTTCCCATCATGAAGAAATCTCATCTTTTTTAAACGGGCTGGTGATAGATAGGCCTGGTGGAACCATTTTAGATTTAGTAATTTGTCTTATGCAGTTCACAGTTCTATGGTAGCAGTCTACAAAATCCTCAGTCTACAGAATCACAGTTCTATGGTAGCAGTCTACAAAATCCTCCCAATCATCTCCATTAAAATCGCTTCCAGCACCCAGCCACCGCCCCTTAACAACTGTGTATTTGGAAGAATAATATAAGGTCAATAAAAAGCTATAATATTTGGAAATTTGTTTGGATCTATTCTTTTGCAGTAGTAGACGCTCTAAGTTTGAAGGGGTCAGGTTTACATTATGCAAACCTATCTGGGTTTTGATAGCATTTCTGAGCTGAAAGTATCTAAATAAAGCATGCTTAGGTAGACCAAACTCTGTGCGGAGTTGTAAGAAGTCCTTGAATTTCCCATCAAGGAAAAGCTGGTGTAAATATTTAACATTAAATTGTCTCCAGAAGCAAGGGTCAGGCACTGAGAGCAACTCCGGGAGATTCTTATTATACCAAAGTGGGGAACTAAAAGAAATTGGGTTCACGGGCTCACCTAGAACTTTCCGAGTGGTTTTATAGATCCTAATCGTATTTTGTATTAGGGTTTTGCCCTTACCATCTCTAGCTACCTCGTATCTATAGATGGCTCCACATAAGGACTCATAGGAGCTTGCAATATCAGCCTCCAAAGCCAACGACGAGTCTTGTCTATAGTCGCTTAGCCAGAAGTTTATGTGTACAAGCTGCGCCGCCAGCTGGATAGGCTGCCACGGCACATAGGGCTCTTATACATTTCTGTTTTTTTTCCCCTGTTTTCTCCCTCTCTCTTTCGTGTTTTCTTGTTTAGTCAGTCAGTTAGTTTAGTTAGTTTAGTTTAGGGGTGAGGAATTAATTTTTCCCCAGCGTGCAGCCCAGCGCTCGAGGCCGGCTCGGAACACAGAAAGGCCACCCACGTGGAGCGACCCGAGGACCCGCACGAAGAGGCTCAAGTGGAATGCCAGCATCTGCTGGCGCTCACCATCCACGGCCGGGCACCAGCTCAAGCTCACCCGCACCAGCCCAAGAGCGTGAGGAGGCCACCCACGTGGAGCGACCCGGGCACGTGAGTCTCTCCCCTGCCAGCACCGCAGATCTGCTCCCTCGCACGGTGCCCCCCAAGACCCGCACAAGGAGGCTCAAGTGCTGGCGCTCACCATCCACGGCCAGCCCAGGCTCACCCGCACCAGCCCAAGCTCACCTCCCCACTAGCAGGGCACGAGCCCTGCCTCTGCCAGATCCACAGCTCCGGGCTTCCTCTGCAGAGCACAGTCCCCGCTGCCAGTCAGCCTCCCGGTCTGCAGCTCCACGGATGCCCCTCCGCAGCTGGCCACGTACCTCCAGCCCGGACGCAGTGCTCTAGTCCAGGACCGCTCCTCAGCCGACATCTGGCTGTACTTGCGGCCCACCGCCTCCTGCACTTCCACGGTAGCCGAAACATCTCAGGAGGCTACCTCTCACAGCGGATCCGACTTTCCACTGCACCAAGACTCCTGCCACCAGGTGAGACTTCTGGTTCTGGGCCCCACCACACATTCCGGGGGCCTCTGTTGGAACTGCTGGGTACTGGGGCCGGATCAGCACTGGGATCAGCTGAGTGCACCTATCACTGCCTTTTGCACTGCTGTGGGCATCTAAGGTGCACTGCTGCCAGTTTATGGATTGTGCTGCACTGCTGAATGGGCTGTTGTTTGGTTTAGGTACGCGTGTCCCACTGATGAGTGACTGTGTTGCACATGTTATCTAGTGCACATTCCCTTGCACCCGGGGCACTCTGCGGTTGGGCTGTTGTTGCACATGCCTCCTACATCTGGGTCACACTGCTGCTAATAGTCTGTTATTGCACTCGCCTCCACATCTGCGTCGCACGGCGGATGGACTGGTTATTGCACTCGCCTCTTACATATGTGTCACACTGCGGATGGACTGTTATTGCACTCGCCCCTTACGTCTGTGTCACACTGCTGCTGAAGGACCGTTATTGCACTCTCCTCGTACATCTGTGTCGCACTGCTGATGGACTGTTACCACACATGCCCCTTACATCTGTCTCACACTGGGGATGGTCTGTTATTGCCCCTTACATCTGTGTCACACTGCTGATGGACTGTTATTGCACATGCCACTTACATCTGTGTCGCACTGCGGATGGACTGTTATTGCACATGCCTCTTACATCTGTGTCACGCTGCTGATAGACTGTTATTGCACATGCCCCTTACATCTGTGTCACACTGCTGATGGACTGTTATTGCACATGCCCCTTACATCTGTGTCGCACTGCGGATGGACTGTTATTGCACATGCCTCTTACATCTGTGTCACACTGCTGATGGACTGTTATTGCACATGCCACTTACATCTGTGTCGCACTGCGGATGGACTGTTATTGCCCCTTACATCTGTGTCACACTGCTGATGGACTGTTATTGCACATGCCACTTACATGTGTGTCGCACTGCGGATGGACTGTTATTGCACATGCCTCTTACATCTGTGTCACGCTGCTGATGGACTGTTATTGCACATGCCCCTTACATCTGTGTCACACTGCTGATGGACTGTTATTGCACATGCCCCTTACATCTGTGTCGCACTGCGGATGGACTGTTATTGCACATGCCTCTTACATCTGTGTCACACTGCTGATGGACTGTTATTGCACATGCCACTTACATCTGTGTCGCACTGCGGATGGACTGTTATTGCACATGCCTCTTACATCTGTGTCACGCTGCTGATGGACTGTTATTGCACATGCCCCTTACATCTGTGTCACACTGCTGATGGACTGTTATTGCACATGCCCCTTACATCTGTGTCACACCACTGATGGACTGTTATTGTACATGCCTCTTACATCTGTGTCACACTGCTGATAGACTGTTATTGCACTCGCCTCTTACATCTGTGTCACACTGCTGATAGACTGTTATTGCACTCGCCTGCACAAGTTTTGCTACCATCCATGCCCCAAATGCTACCCCTCCCCCCTCGTACCACCTACTCCAGAGCGCAGCTCCTGAAATGGGAACATATCACAGCCGCACACCCGGAGGATGGGCTCTCGTACAACTCTGTTTGGAGCCACGTCCAGGAAATCACTGCTTCTGCGCCCTGGCCTCCCTTTAGCCAGCGCCGCAGGGGCTGTCGATCAGGCGTCCGGGCGAGGCTGAAGAGGAGGGGCCTGCGGTCAGCCATCCCTGCGGTCCTCCTTGCTAACGTCCGCTCCCTCCCCAACAAGCTAGATGAGCTGAGACTCCTCAGCGACAAGAGGGAATTCGGTAACAACACCCCAGTCTTTTGCTTTACTGAAACGTGGCTCCATGACGACATCCCTGAGAGTGCCCTCCAGCTCCCAGGTTTCAGCCTCATCCGAGCAGACTGGGACAGCACCCTCTCTCGGAAAAAGAAAGGGGGTGGCATCTGCTTCTACGTCAGCTCCGCCTGGTGCTCAAACACCTCTGTACTGGCCAAGAAATGCACACCAGAACTTGAACTCCTCCTCATCAATTGCAGGCCAACCTACTCGCCCAGGGAGTTCTCCTCCTACGTCCTCGTGGGTGTGTATATCCCTCCTGATGCAGAGGTAAATGCTGCCCTGCGTGATCTCAGTGATACCATCATGCAGTGGGAGACGGCCCTCCCGGACTCGCTGTTCATTATCTTGGGGGATTTTAACAAGGCAAACCTCCGCAAAGAGCTGCCCCGCTTCCATCAGCACATCACCTGCCCCACCAGGAGTGCCAACACCCTCGACCATTGCTACACGGCCCTGAAGGATGCATACAAGGCGACACCGTGGGCAGCCCTAGGCTCATCTGACCACTGCATCATCCACCTGGTACCTACTTATAAAAGGCGCCTGGAAACCTCAAAACCTGTCACTAAGACCTCCAAAGTGTGGTCAAGTGAGGCTAAACTTCAACTTCAGGCCTGCCTTGACTGCACAGACTGGAAGGCTCTGGAATCGCCTAACCTGGACGAGTGGGCAGACAATGTATCCTCGTACATTAGCTTCTGTGAGGACTCCTGTATCCCAACAAAAACCTTCAAACTGTATCCAAATGATAAACCGTGGTTCTCAAAAAGACTACGACAACTACGTCGTAGCAAAGAAGCCGCACATAAGTCCGGCAACCAGGTGGAATACAAGAAGGTAAGAAACGACCTAAACAGAGAACTGAGGTCCGCTAAGAGGGGCTACGCGGAAAAGCTGGAACAGAACCTCTCCTCAAACGACTCACGAGCCGTGTGGAAAGGGCTGAAGGCTGCCACCAACTACAAGCCCCCCCTCAGCATGCCACACCGAGCTCTGAGCTTGCCGAGAGTCTCAGTGACTTCTACTGCAGATTCGAGAGTCAGCCAGCACCTGCAGGACTCCCACAGCCACCTGCACAATCTGCCACTGTAGCCCTTGGCCCTTACTCACCCCCACCATCAGTGAGGGAGGCGGATGTACTGAAACACTTGCTAAGGCTAAATGCTAGGAAAGCCTCAGGTCCGGACGGTGTGTCGCCAGCCTGCCTGAAAACCTGTGCTCGCCAGCTCGCTTCCACCCTCTCTTCCATCTTCACGAGGTCCCTCCAGGAAGGCAAAGTTCCCGCGTGCTTCAAGAGGTCTGCCATTATCCCTGTCCCCAAAAAGCAGGGCATCCTCGACCTCAACAACTTCAGGCCCGTGGCACTTACATCCGTGATCATGAAAGCTTTTGAAAGCATGGTGCTACCTCTCCTTAAGCACTCTACTGAGGGACTGCTGGACCCGCACCAGTTCGCGTACAGAGCAAACAGGTCCACAAATGACGCCATCAACATCTGCTTGGAGCACGTCTATGATCACCTGGATAGCCCGGACTCCTATGCCAGGATCCTCCTACTGGACTTCAGCTCAGCATTCAATACTATCAGCCCTAAAATACTTCAGGACAATCTCGCTGCACTAGGAGTCCACCCCACCCTACGCCTGTGGATCACGGACTTCCTCACCAACAGGTCCCAGGTCGTTAGGTTAGGCACCATCTCCTCACAACCTAGGATCACCAACACAGGGGCCTTACAAGGCTGTGTCCTGTCGCCGTTCCTGTTCTCTCTGTATACGAACAATTGCAAATCCACTTCGGACTCGGTAAAAGTAATCAAATTTGCCGATGACACGACCATTGTGGGTCTCATCACCAAAAACGATGAGAAGGCGTACCGCCACCAGGTCGAAAGCATATGCAGCTGGTGCAGAGAGAACGGTTTGGTCCTAAACACAGCAAAAACGGTGGAGATGATTGTTGATTTCGGGAGGCGTGCCTCTACCCCGCCTCCAATCCACATGGATGGCATGGAAGTGGAAAGAGTCCCCAGTGTCTGCCTACTGGGCACAACTATCTCCAATGACCTGAGGTGGAACACCAACACTGCCTCAACACAGAGGAAAGCCCAACAGAGACTTTTCTTTCTCCGCCAACTGAAAAAGTTCGGTATGGCCCAAAAACTGCTGACAAATTTCTACTCAGCCACGATCGACTCCGTCCTATGCTCTTCCATCCTGGTCTGGTACACCAGCTCCTCCGCCAGCGACAAGCTCAAACTGCAGAGGGTCATCAAATCTGCAGAGAGGATCATCGGGAGATCCCTTCCCACTCTGGACCTCCTCTACCACTCCAGGCTGAACACCAGAGCATTAAAGATCGCCAACGACTGCTCACACCCAGGCTACCGCTTCTTTAATCAGCTCCCCTCGAGCCGGGAAACTCCGGTTCCGATCCATCTACACCAGGACCTCAAGACATAAGAACAGTTTCTTTCCCTCTGCTGTCAACCTCCTGAACTCTCGCCATGGAAATGCCTATCCCCACCCCACAATACCAAGACGCACTGAGGCACTTTGCACATAGCTCAAGCGTACTTTTTTTTTTGGTCGTTTTTTATTGTATTGTAACTTATACCATTGTCTCCCTCTGCATACATGTTCTATAATGTTCTGTCTTTCTGTATAATGTTCTGTTACTACTGCATGTCCTCTATCTGTAACTACTGTATACCGTGTATCAGTACCCTGTACATGCCAAGCCCAATTCCGGGCACGACCCAGTCGTGCTTGGCGAAATAAAATTTCTGATTCTGATTCTGATTCAAAAAATAGAGGAAGAAATTAGGGACTGCCAATCCCCCTTGGGCAGTAGGTAATTGCAGCGTAGACAGAGCAATCCTTGGAACAGCGTTTGACCAAATAAATGACGTGACGAGGGAATCTATATGTTTAAACATAGAGCGGGGAATCCAAATTGGAGCCATCTGTAGAATGTATAAAAGCTTTGGGGCCATGATCATTTTAATTATGCAGACTCTGCCACATAGATTAAGTGGAAGAGAGGACCATTTTTTAAGTTTGGATTTAATAGCTTCTAAAATCGGTTGCAGGTTGGACTCAAGGAATCTATCCACGGAACGCTGGACCCATATTCCAAGGTATTTCAATCTATCCACAATTTGTAGGCACGAACGAGGGGAGACTAGCTTGGTGTCAAACACATCTAAGGGAAATAGCACCGACTTGGCCCAGTTTATTGTTAAGCCTGATAAGGAGCCGAATCTATCATAAATATCTAGCACTGTGTTCGGTGAGGGGCCTGGGTCTGCAAGATACACTAGGATATACGCTCTTCTACTCTATCTATTTTGAAACCCTGGATTGCTTGTGAAAGTCTAATAGATTGGGCTAAGGGCTCCACCGCTATAGCAAATAAAAGGGGAGAAAGCGGACACCCTTGTCTGGTGCCCCGATTGACTTCAAGAGCTTTTGAATTTAGTGCTAGCAATTTGTACAGCAATTGCGATTTCCCTTTTTTATTTTTTGGGGGGTGCTTTCTGGGTAGTAAAATCACAGCAAAATCCCTTTTGTGCAGCAATTGAAAAGTAATTTTGCAGCGATCCTATAATCTGTATTGAAACGCAATAGCTCCAAAAATGCTGAAGGACCTGCAATTGCGAATTTGAGTATATCACAATCACTCCTGTGGAATTCCCCCCCCCCCCCCCAATTTACATTTTTATACTTGGGGGAGACCCCAAGCCGGGATATAACGCTCATCACCGCGAAGATGTATTTCCAGCATGTGTAATCGATCCTTTTGACCGGTTTCACCAAGCAATCGATTGATAGATCGATTGGATGGCCATGTTACTGCACTGATCCTCTTCCAATTCAATAAAATTACCAAATTGGAAGGTCATCCGGACCGTAATATCGAGTGATGTGACTCAGAGGTGAAGTAAATAAAAAGATTTATACATACCTGGGGCTTTCTCCAGCCTCATCCGCCTGGATCGCTCCCACGCAGCTGTCCTCCGCTGTCTGCAGCTCCGGTACCGGGTCCCGTCATTTCTGTCAGTCGGAGCCAGTCTGATGAAAGTGAAGTGTGCTCTTTGCGTATCTCTCCAGCATGGAGATATGCGTAGAGGGCGCACTTCTGCATAGACTGGCTCCGACTGGCTGAAGGGACTGGACATGGTACCGGAGCTGCAGACAGCGGAGGACGGCTGCGTGGGAGCGATCCAGGCTGATGGGGCTGGAGGAAGCTCCAGGTATGTATAAAACTTTTTATTTGTTTCAGCTCTGGTACACTTTAATTCTGGGTGAGGTAAGATTTCACAATGGTACAAACAGTGACTAAATAATTTATAAACGAATACTGTTAAAATGTGCAATTTTAATCATATTATATACTGTATACAGAAAAGTTCCTCTTTAAAGCACATCATAGCTCCCAACTGTCCTGTCCCTCCGTCCCTCTTTCAGGACTGATGTACAGATCTATGAAAATACTTTATATGTAAGTTTCTCCTGAAAAAATGTGTTTGACTCTAAACTTTATTTTCATCAATTAAATTGATCTATTTCTTATTTTAAAATGTTAAAATAAAGAAAAATGGATGTTTATAGCGAACACTGATAATCCAGCGCAGAAGACTTATAGGCCGTAATAGGAATTACAGCTATAGCAGCGCACAGGGAGTAACTTCGGCGCCGTCAGAAGACGGAGCTGAAGTTTCTTTTAAAACACAATAATTCAGCTTCCAGCAATTGCTGTAAGCCAAATTATTATATTCCCCACCATCCATGGCGGCCTGGAGGGGGAATAGTATTTAGCACGGCCGGGAACTTGTGCAGCAGCAGGATCAGCCATATACCGGCTGTATCCTGCGCCCAAGTCTCCCGGGGCTGATAACTCTTGTACGCAATTATAGAGGACCCATGGGGTTTGAAAGATAAAACTACATCTTGTTGATTCTGAATTATTTGTGATATGCATGGCAAGGGGTGAGGTGAAGGCGTGGTTAGGGGTGTGGCAGGGGCATGTCTTCATGTAGGTATGCTTCATGAACCTTCATGTACCTGCTTGCAGAGGCACAACTATGGCCTCCAAAGACTTTTCATTACCTGAGGTGTACAGGGTCCTGTGCACATATAGCCCAGGCCATTGAACAGGCACCCCTCAGCCAAAACATTAATGCTTTAGCAATGATGGGGCAGGTGGGCCTGTAAAAAACAAAAACAAAAAAAAAACCTGTAAATAATAACACAATTTCTCGGGCACCATAGGCACCTATGGAAAAATTGGTGTTGAGGCATAACTTGGGTGCCCAATAGCAATAAATACCAGGCCAAAATTACCCCTCAATGCCAATGTTTTAATAGGCTGCTATGCACTCAAACTTCAGGTGCTAACGGGAGTCCAAATTGCCTGCTTCAGATAGGGGGTGTTGCATAGGGACCAATAATGGTTTTGCAGGGAAGGGGTGTATGATCTGTAGTTCCGCCCCTTCCTGTGTGTGCTTATGCTGTGGGGATAGTCTGGCGCAAGAGACCCAACACCTTTCTGCACAAGGATGTACATGGCTTTACTATTTCATTCATATAAACTTCTAAAATCGTTATGTAGTCAAGTAAAATACAGGGGTTTTTTTTTACCAGGCCTGAAAAAAATAAACTTATAAAATGTGTTGTAAATTACAGTACTATATTGTTTTATTATGTCTCTTAAAAGCATTGCCACCTATGCACATTTTACTCTTTTTTTTTATCCCCAGGATGTCACCAGCAGAATTTTATTTGCATGTGATGTGTAATATACAGTTAAGCATGCAAGTTGTTTTATACCTAAGGCGGGCGGCGTAGTGCTAATCGCAGCCCTTTGGGGAAATCATTGTCATGCTTAAGTCACTTTTTAGCTATTTTTCTGTGGAAAAAAAATGGATGGTGCTATTTAATTGTATACTTAGCGGAAACCAGGAAAATGTTAAAAACCCATTTTCACTGTATGAAAGTCATTGAAAGAAGACAAGAAAATTGCTAAATGTATGCACCAGCGATTCATTTTCCCGCAGCGCGTGCAGCATCATAAGTTTATCTGGAAGTGACTACATTTGTATAAGAGCATTTTTCATTTGATCGGCCTCTCATCTCTCAGTAGTAATGACGGCTTGTTTTGCTGCAGTTTTTCCTAGGCTGCTTTGTACAGCGCTTGCTAGCTTGAGTGCTGTCAGCGCAAATGTGGCACAAACATGTTTGCACCTGATGCCTTTCTTAACTTATTCTGAAAACGATGTTTGACATTGTACAAATTTTTACTGGTGTTGAGAAATTTTACAAAACTAAAATTGCGGCAGCCTTGCAATGTCGAGGGCACATACTACACAGATAGTGTGATACGTTTTTATGTTTGGTATTTGGAGAACACACAAACACTCCAGATTACCACTGTTAAAGAGAATCTGTACTCAGCAGGTGTGCTGACTCATCTAACTGGCACATCCCAACTGCATATCTGAGGAGTGCACCACCATCTTTTGGAACTTTAAAGAGAATCTGTACTCTAAAATTGTTACAATAAAGCATACCATTCTATTCATTATGTTCTCCTGGGCCCCTCTGTGCTGTTTCTGCTAATCCCTGCTGCAATCTGGCTTGTAATGGCCAGTTTTAGGCAGTGTTTACAAACAAAAGACATAGCAATTGATAGGCTGAGAGTAGCTCAGTGTGTGAGTCATACAGAGTATGCAGGGGGCCTGGAGAGGGTGTATATAGCTTCTATCCAATCACACGCAGCACAGCACATTCCAGCCTGACTGCCTGAGCCCGACAGACCCAACAGAGGAGAGAAGATTAGAGAAGAAGATCATATAACACAGATAATACAGCCACTGTGCAACTAGGAAAGGCTGCAGTAAATCAGAGCACATTAGAACAGGCATAGGAACTTATAGGATAGAAGAAATAAGGCTCAAAATTTTGTTACAGAGTCTCTTTAAAGGAAACCTGAGACCGGCTATAGCGCAATATGTATACCTTCCTGGGGCTCTCTAAACCAGTGATAGCAAAGCTTTCAGAGACCAAATGCCCAAACTGCAACCCAAAACCCTTATTTATCGCAAAGTGTCAACATGGCAGCTTAACCTGAATACTGACTGAAGTATAGGTAGCTAGAGGTGTTAGGTAGCCCAACAATGTATGTGGCCAGAGCTACCCCCAGTATTAGTTAGCCCTAGGTAGCCACCCCACCAGTATGGCTAGCCACAGGTGCCCCCCAGTTTTAGTTAGCCCTAGGCAGCCATCCCTCCCCCCTCAGTATAGGTAGCCACAGGTGCCCCCAGCACTGTATTAGGCAGCTCCCAGCATAGGTAGCCAAATTGACCCCCAGTATAGGTAGCCAGAAGTAGCTCCCCATTAAAGGTAGCCAGATTACCTCCCCAGTAAAGGTAGAAAGAGGGGCCTCTGGTATAGAAAGCCAGAAGTAGTCCTCCTGTACAGGTAACAAGAGAAGCACCCAGTAAGGGTAGCCAGATGCATGCCCCAGTATAGGCAGCCTGAATTAGCAACCCACCCCATACATTGTACTAGGGGCATTTTTTAAACGTTGCAATAACCGGGACAAATGGGCAAATAAAATGTGTGGCTTTTATGCACAGTAGAACATTTCATTTTAACACTATAATGGCCAAAACCTGAGAGATATTGTTTTTTTTTCAAATTTTTTTTTCTTATTATTCCAATTAAAATGCGTTTAGAATAAAATAATTCTTAGCATAATGTACCTCCCAAATAGATCATGTTGTTGTGATTAGTAGTGATTAAGTTATTGGCAAAAGAATGGGTGGAGCGCTGACAGGTGAAAATTGCTCTAGTCCTAAAGAGGTAAAACCCCTCAGTGGTCAAGTGGTTAATAGAACATTAGTAGCAAAGAAAATATAACATTAGTAGCAAAGAATATTCTACAGTAAAAAAAAAAAGTAAAATAGAATAATATGAAATTTTATTAATTACGCTATTTTCAGTACAGTTCCCCTTTCATACTGTAAAGTGTGGCCCTTGTTTTTTATTCTGTATGACAGCCAGGGGACTTCATCTACTTTCACAAAGCTACTATTTTGGCATTGCTTCTGTATATCAAAGGAAGTTGTATTATTTTAACCTAGTTATTTTTGCAAGCCCTGTAATATATGTTTAACGAGTTTGGAGTCACATTACATCTTTATAGCTCAGAAAGGTAATGTAGAAGCATGCAAAATAGCCATAACAAAAGGCTAAGGAAACATGCATGTTAAATGTTGCAAAGAGGCACCAGGCAATACAGATTTTAGATAGTGCTGAGTTACATGAGAAATCCGTGGCCATTACCTAAACCTGACAACAACTAATGTCTCACTGACTGCAATCCTTTTCCTGTAATGTTTCTCTTTAAATGACTATAGTACTCTACACACAAATGACCGAACATTAATAATACAAAAAAATATGATTATTTAGAATCGTCAATAAAGGCAATCAGGAGCGTTGCTAGGATCCTAAGAGATCTGGGGGAGTTATGTGCACGCTAGCTGAAAAATGGGTGTGGCCATGCACCAGAATGTGGGTGTGGCCAAATTAACACGAACTAATTAGCAGTCTAAGTAGGCCTGCCCAGCAAAATGCTGGGTGAAGCCCCCCTCTCCATTAATACAGAAAAAAAAATAAAACGCAGCATATCACATGAATAGGCAGTGTCACTTAAACATATGGGGCATGCTGGGTGCTGTGTGGTGCCATGCTGGGTGCTGCGGTATCTCTATGGGGCATGCTGGGTGTTGTGGTGACATGCTGGAAGCTGTGGTGCCTGGAGCCTCCATATGGTGCATGCATCGTTGAGTATCCTCACTGTTTTTCCCCCTGACCCCCCAGCAGAGTAGCACAACAGGAGGAACTACTTATCTCCTCCATCCGCTCTCCAAGTATGGAGACATCATCTGTAGCTGGCGTCAGTACTCACCTCTAAGCGGCCGTTGGTGAGTACTGCCGCCCGCTGCCTGGGGGACATCCTGGGCACCCCAGAATAGACCCAGGCATGTGCCACTGATCTTTGGGGCTAGCAACGCCCCTGAAGGCAATCCTGTATTATAAGTCTAAATATAGCAACCACATCATTACATCATTGCTACATTGTTCTAATATTGGCATTCCATTAAAACAATTGTAAGTTACTTATCTGTTTATGCTTAAAGTTGCGCCGAGAACCGGGCTGAGACCTCCACTTCTAGGCCTCGATGCTTGTTCCCCACTGATGACGTGCAGGCTGGAACGCAGGCCGCACTTCCTGATAGGCGGAGGGCGCGTTTCACAGTCGGCCTCTCGCAAGGGTAGTCAGCTGACTGCGTTCAGCTGACAGCGCAGTGTTAGCTGACGTTACAGCTGACACTTAGGCAGGTTGTGCTGCTGTCTGATTGGATGTGCGGAGTGTGGCCAGCCACTGATTGGATGAGAGTTTTTAAACGTGCTGAGTGCTCCCAGTCATCGCCTGTGATAGCATAGCTGTGGCTAGTTGTTGGGTGCGCACTTACTAATATTGTTTATCTGGAATTTGACCCTTGGCTTGTTTCTCAACCATTCTTGTCTGCTGCCTGAACTGACTTCTGCTTGTTACCTAGATACTCTTGCCTGCTGCCTGGAGCGACCTCTGCTTGTTACCTGGATACTCTTGCCTGCTGCCTGGACTGACTTCTGCTTGTTACCTGGTTTCTCTTGCTTGCTGCCTGGACCAACCTCTGCTTGTTACCTGGACACTCTGGCTTACTGCTTGCACCAACCATTACCTGTCACCGGATCTGCTTACTGCCTATCACTATTGTCGGCCTTATCCTCATCATCAAGGTACTATTACAGTTTGACACTTGTGAACTCTTGAACACTCTTGATAGTTGCCTCAGTGGGGCTCTGGGGGGTTATTGTCCACTCTCCTTCAGTCTGTATGCCTTGCACATTAAGACCTGGGGCAACCGTAGTCAGGAGACAAATAAAGTGTCCTGTTCATGCAGGGGCTTGGCTATAGGTGAAGACTGTGGTCCGGGCTCCAGGGCCAGAGTTGTACTCTTTACCACCCAAGGCCACTGTCACAGCCACCCCCCTTTGGTATAGGTAGCAATGACCCCTCCCCCCTTCCCTCCAGTATAGGTAGCCTGATGAACCCCCCCCCCCCCCAGTATAGGAAGCCAGATGACCCCTTCCTCCTTTCCCTCCAGTATAGATAGCCAGATGACTCCCTTAATCCCCCCTTTTCCCACCCCCTTTCAGTATAGGTAGCCAGCTTGCCTTCACACCACAGCAGCCATCAGTGTCACTCATTTCTCCGCTCGTCTCCAGTGCAGAAGCTTCCTCTGCCTTTTCGTCTCCAATGCTGTCCAAGTCCATAGCTGCCGGCCACAATGCAAACATGCACAGAGAGCAAGGTGGCTGCTGCACAGGCGTTTAGCAGCAGAGTGGCACAGTCAGGCGCTTGCCTTATCTCCCTGCATTGCAAGTTTACATGCTGCACTAGTTTAGCCTGCTGCTTTGGTGCCCTTGCATCTGTGGTGCCCTAGGCCATGGCCTAAATACGGCCTTGGCCTAAATACGGCCCTGCCGGGCTCAGAGTCACGGCACTAGATTGGAGCATAGAGACTGATTGTGGACATAACCTTTCAAGCCTTACAATAATATTTGTAAGTAATTTCTATCTTCATTTTATTTTATTTCATGAATACTACTTAGTTTTCCTTTATAAATAGCATACATACATGTATAGACTGAAGAGTACGTTAAGTGACATGTAACATGATGAGATGTGCTCAAAAGTATGGTAAGAGAGTGCACAACAGTTTTACTGTTACTAAGGCTCATACACACGTCCAACTTAAAGGAAACATCCAAGCTCCTCGAAAAAAAGAACATCCACTTACCCGGGGCTTCCTCCAGCCCCTGGCAGCCGTCCTATGCCCTTGCCACAGCTCCGTGCCTCCCGTTGTCCCGCACTGCAGAAGCAGACCTGGTGAGGTCGGCTTCCTGGTCGGCTTCTTCTGCGCTCCACCGCGCGGGTCATGTGGTCCAGCCAACGTCATCAGCATTGTACTGCGCAGGCGTAACCAAGAATTGAACTTCATCCCAATCAGTAGCTGATACCCCCTTTCCCATGAGACACCCTTTTTCTCAAGCGGATCATCAGGGGGCTCTGTATGGTTAATATTGTGGTGAAATCCCTCCCACAGTGTGATGTCAGCGCCTCAAAGTACTGAGGTACTGACATCACACTGTGGGAGCCTTGTTGCATTGTGGGAAATAACAGCTGTTTCCAACTGCCAAAAAAGCTAGCAGCATCTCCTTACACTGACATCATCTGACGCCATTAAAAATGTCACCATGTGATAAATGTCAAAATGTAAATCAGGGAGAGGAAAGATTTTACAATTAGCAAATAATTTATGCATAATTGTTGTAAAAATTAAGCACTTTTTATTACATTATTTTCACTTGAGTTCCTCTTTAAAGGAACACTATCAAACCAAGTGTTCTAAAATAACAATGTACAAATAATGTCTAAGTAGCAGGGATGCTCATCCGGATCCCGGGTACCTGGATAAACCCGGGTATCCGACCATTTTTACGCTATCCGGGTCGGATGCGGAAACCTGGGCCACTATCCGGATAGCACTATCCGGATTCTATCCGGATATCTGGCCGCATAATCCGGATACCCGCGGGTATCCGTCCACATATCCAGATAGTGTAACTAAGGAGATGATGTCATTCAGCCAATCAGAGGCCTACCAGCCTAAGCCCTGGCACCCAATCACAGAAGGGAACCCTGGCCAGCCCCCCTGTATAGTAAGGAGGGCTGGCATGGTGAGACAGATCGTCCTTGCTTGTGTGGCTGGCTGGTCACTGACAGACTTGCTCCCATGCTGTTGGCTTAGCAAGTGCTGTATATAGTGATAAACCTAAAGCTTTGAGTGCTAAACACCTTCACTACACTATTGTTCTATTGTTTTTTTTAGCTAGCTAGCTTGTAATTGTTTGCTTTCATTCACTCAGTTAGGTCCTGTCTGTGTCTGTGCAGGCCAGCAGGACAGTATAGGGAATAGGAGGATTACTGTGTTATTGTATTGTAGTTAGTACTGCAGTTAGTTGTCATGGTGGCGGCCTGGCAGGTACACACGGTGCGATCCCGCACTCAATTTCCCGCTCGATTCCCGTCGACTCGATTATTTCCGACATGTCCGATTTGCGTTTCGATGGATCGTTAGGTCGATTCGCATGTAAAGTATGCCAAATCGACCTAACGATCCATCGAAATGCAAATCGGACATGTCGGAAATAATCGAGTCGACGGGAATTGAGCGGGAAATCGAGTGCAGGAATGCACCGTGTGTACCCGCCAGGCCGCCACCATAACACAGTGTGCACTGTCTGTCCTCTACTCTGTGGTCTGTCACTCCATGCTGATTTGATGTAAAGTCCAACCCCGATTTTATTAAACGTAGTGGGATGTGGGTGTCAAAAACACCCTCTAGTGAAAAGATACAGGAGACAAAAGTGGGAGCCCAATAGTGTAGAATGTCAAAAACAATTGAACGTAATAAAAGTAAGACACTACTCACAAAGGTGGGTTGCAGAGGGGCAACCGACCACAGGAAGCAGGTGGAGACAACAAACCCGACTCCACTCGGGGTGGTCCCTAGGGACCTGGATGCGGTCGCTCTCCTTGGTAAAAGAAAGGGGACAGATATCCGCCGTGGTCGAAGCCACGTGTGGTCTGTACCCACCCCTCAGACGGGTGAGGTAAGGGGGTATGATTGCACAATAAGGGTATAAGAGGCGCCCTGGTGTAATAAAAGCATCTAAAAACAGTTTAAAAACGGGAAATAAATTTGAGGTGGCTTACCTCAGTGACGAAAAAATCTTTGTATTTTACAAAGGTTTTTATTAGTAGCACAGGCAACGCGTTTCGCGGGTCAGAGCCCGCTTCCTCAGGCCAATAACAGTGCCTACATCAGTAAAAAGAGGCTCCTTAGCATACCAGAATATTACAATATACATATATATACAACATAACGTTATTATCACATGAATTGCATATTTACATACTTTCATATCCACCTGTGCACACCTACAATGGTGGTCCATATATATATTATCATCAATTGGGAGTATTGACAACTGATACAGTTATTAGTGTTCAGGAGGCGTGCATAAATAAAAATGCAAAATTGCAAAAACGCAAAAAAAAATAAATATATATATATATATATATATATATATATATATATAATAATAATAATAATACTGCTGCAAATGCTGCAAATGTATGCATCTAGAAACCATTATAAAAATGAACAAGTAGTGAATAAATAATAGAATTGGGAGTATTGACAACTGATAGTTATTAGTGTTCAGGAGGCGTGCATAAATAGAAATGCAAAAAAAAAAAAATAAATAAATAAAATAATAATAATAATAATACTGCTGCAAATGCTGCAAATGTATGCATCTAGAAACCATGTCATTGAAAATAAAATTGCTGCAAGTACAACTCCTATAAATCCCCCTAGATTTTTATACATATAAACTTGCAGCTATTTTATTTTCAATGACAATGTCATTCCCTTGGGATTTTTATATACATTGATTTGCAGCAATTCTATTATTTATTCATTACTTGTTCATTTTTTATAATGGTTTCTAGATGCATACATTTGCAGCATTTGCAGCAGTATTATTATTATTATTTTATTTATTTATTTTTGCATTTCTATTTATGCACGCCTCCTGAACACTAATAACTGTATCAGTTGTCAATACTCCCAATTCTATTATTTATTCACTACTTGTTCATTTTTATAATGGTTTCTAGATGCATACATTTGCAGCATTTGCAGCAGTATTATTATTATTATTATTATTATATATATGATTTTTTTATTTTTTTTTGCGTTTTTGCAATTTTGCATTTTTATTTATGCACGCCTCCTGAACACTTATAACTGTATCAGTTGTCAATACTCCCAATTGATGATAATATATATATGGACCACCATTGTAGGTGTGCACAGGTGGATATGAAAGTATGTAAATATGCAATTCATGTGATAATAACGTTATGTTGTATATATGTATATATATATATGTATATTGTAATATTCTGGTATGCTAAGGAGCCTCTTTTTACTGATGTAGGCACTGTTATTGGCCTGAGGAAGCGGGCTCTGACCCGCGAAACGCGTTGCCTGTGCTACTAATAAAAACCTTTGTAAAATACAAAGATTTTTTCGTCACTGAGGTAAGCCACTTCAAATTTATTTCCCGTTTTTAAACTGTTTTTAGATGCTTTTATTACACCAGGGCGCCTCTTATACCCTTATTGTCCGATTTTATTAAAGTAAAAGTACCCCACATCATCTGGTGACATCACGTATAAGTTGTACCATGTCTGCTGGCACCGGCAGCTGGCGGAGGGGCAGCAAGGGCAAGAGGACAGGAAGCAACATTACGGCCACCCTCAGAAGGTCTGCCGTGTCAGTGTCGACCCCAGCGGGCAGCCTACCCTCGGTCAGCAAGCTTTTCGCTCCAGGTGCCGCGATTGAACTCAGGCCTGTTAGCCACAAGGAGTTTGAGGAGGATGTTCTAGGTTTTGAGGAGGGGGGGTATGTTGATGATGAGATGAAGGACCGTGACTACCATCCACAGGATGGGGATGTCAGCTCTGATTCTGAGGAGGAGGATGCCCCGGTGGGTTTGGCACAGAGGATCAGCATTGCAGACAGTGGACATGGAATGCGGGACCCACCACATCCTTCTGCCGCTACCACCAGCCGCACCACTCAACCCCCAACCGCCACAGGGAGAAAAGCCGCAGCATCCCATTCAGGCCGCAGGGTATTCTTCACCTCCCCAATCTGGCCGCCACGGTGCCACAGGCCACTGCTGCTGATACCGCCACCTATATTCAACCCAAAACACAAAATTGCGGTGTCATTTTTGGAGTTGTCTGGGCTGAAAACTGTCATGTCCCAGTTGTACCGATTAGACTTTGGACACGTGGGCTGCACGACCGCTGTCTGGAACCTAGTCCTGATGTTAATTGACAGCTTTTTTTTTTTTAAATACTATGCGTGCAAGCTAAACGACAAACTGCACAACTAGTCTGCATTCAAAAACAAGAAAGTTGTTCAAAAGACTTGTACACACATTCCAACCTGCCTGATAGTTGGTCAGATTGATCCTCTGGTTGGATCTGGCAAACAACCTGTTATCAGTTGGTCATCTGGTTGTTTGCCACAGCCGTACACACACCCAACTTATCTTCCAACAGACAAGTTTAGAAAATAGTTGGACAGATTGTTGGTAGGTGTGTATGAGCCTTTATAGTAACAAGGTAGAGTGCACTGTGCAATTGGCGTCATGTGCAGTACCCTAGCTACACTCACAATACTTAATAGTATGACATGGCTCCTTTAAACAGCACTTCCAGTTGCATAGAGTTTATTATTGAATATGTATTTTCCTTGATCTCCACAGCCCCTTTCTTCTTCCCCCTTTCACCCCATCTTTTCTTTTTATTTTAATGATTTGCTAATATTTGCATAATTTTGTATGTTGTAGATGCATATTTGTATGCATATCCTAGTGTCTCGCTCTGTTGTCCGCCGCTCGGCCGCACTTCCTTATTTACCAGCAGTGACGTGTAGCGGTGGGCTTGTCCCAAGGCACTCGTCACTAGTTGCTAGGCAGACTTGGATTAAGCTGAGCTCATGCATGGCTGTGTGCTACGTCTCCATGCCAGTCCCCCATGTTGCTTACGGGTTGATGGGATTGATGGCGAGGTGGTGCCTGGCAGGAGAGGTGTCGGCTTTGGTGGCTGCTTATAGCTGATGTGTGTGGGAGGGACTCTGATTTAAGTGTCCTATAGCACAGCAGCCACTCTAGTTCCCCATCAGGTCCGGCTAGGCATGGAATGTAGAGCATGCAATAGGGCCTTGGTGCATTTTGATTGGCTGCTGGCTGTGTCTGCTATATAAATGCATGTAATGACAGTTTGTCCTTTGCACACACACAGCATACCTTGATAAAGGAGCTGTCACTCTGAAACTTCACATTATTGTGCTGTGATGTCTCATTGAATTAACCTCCCTGGCGGTTAATTTTTTTTTCCCAAATGGGCAAAAATCCTTTTTTTTTTAATTTTTTTTTTGTTTCATGTAAAGCTACCAGAGTAGCTACATGAAACACCACTAGAGGGCGCATGTGTCCCTTTAGTGCGATCGTCGCCGGCACTAATAGCAAACAGGGGAGCGCGTATATAACGCGTTCCCCTGTATGGCTTCTCCTGTCCCCATGGCGACGATCGGAATGACGTCATGGACGTCAGCCGACGTCCTGACGTCAGGCACACCCGATCCAGCCCATAGCGCTGCCCGGAACTCATTGGTCCGGACAGTGCAGGGCTCTGGCGGGGGTGGGCCCTCTTTCGCCGCTGCGTGCAGGCGATCGCCGCAGAGCGGCGGCGATCGAGCTGTGCGCGCGGCTAGCAAAGTGCTGGCTGCGCGCACAGCACTTTGAATGGGGTAAATCGCCCCAATAGAGCCGGAGAAGTCCTCCTGCGCGGCATAGCCCGAGCTCAGCTCGGGCTTACCGCCAGGGAGGTTAAAGAGCATTGAATACTTACCTAGATGATGCTGGTTTACTACTTTATTGGACTTATTCATCAGGTGTGCTGACTGATCTACCTGGCACATCCCAACTGCGTATCTGAGGAGTGCACCACCATCTTTTGGAACTTTAATTTTAGATGCAAAATCAGACTGTGGGAATCCAGAAAAGTGTGATGTGGGATTAGTACAATAAATACAATTGTTTATATCAGTTTATTTGCACTTGAGGTTAGCGTTAAACTTAAAGTACACCTGAAGTATGAGGGATATGGAGGCTGCCATATTTATTTCCTATTATTCCCTATTTACTAATCTTTTATGCGTCAGTAGTGTCTGAAACACACTCCTGAAACAAGCATGTGGAGAATCCAGTTAGACTTCAGTGAGACATCTGATATAAAAGTATTATAGGCAGAGGATCAGAAGAACAGCCAGGCAATGTGCATCGTTTAAAAAGAAATAAATATGGCAGCCTCCATATACCTCTCAGGCCAGTTGTCCTTCAATAGATTTTCTTATGATTTGACGTTTTTATCAGACCATTATTAAATAAAGATGAATTAATAACAGATTGCGCTACTGTGGAAAAAAGCTAAATAAATATTTATTGGCACAAATTTAAAACTCAGCCCAATGCTGATAACTGTGTAGTATTACCTCTGCTAGTAAAACTGATGGTTAAAAAGTAGATCAATGATTTGTGTGATGTGGCTAATTAACCACTCACAATATATGTACATATATTAAAAATAAAACATTATAAAAATTCAATGAAGTTGGTGCACTTGTTGAAAATGCGTAATAGTTCCGAGGCTAGCCGATAGACAGGACCAATTCCTATAAATGCCCCAACTAACATAAACAGATCACGCTAATAAAATGGATGTACTGGATCCCTCAATAGGATGGTTATGCGCATTAAGTCCATCAATGGGTGTAAATGCGGTTCCTGTTGGATAGAGGCAGATGCAGCACAATAAGATGAAATGGATAGACAGGAGCGATCTCACCCGTCCGATGCTTGTGAACGGTACTGAGGTCCTCTTCGCGGGAGCCGCTCGATCTCACCCGCCCCGGCCGGCAGCGAGGTGAGAGAGACTGGACGGCATAAACACGTCGGGCAAGCGTGCCCGGCTCCCCTGGTAGGCTGTGGGTGTCCGATTGAGGGTGGACTAGCACTGGTTGGGCTTCCGTGCGTGAACTTGCTGGTTGCTGCCACGGAGCTCCGGCCCACCTCCTTCCCCTCTGGATGTCTTTGTGCCAATAAATATTTATTTAGCTTTTTTCCACAGTAGCGCAATCTGTTATTAATTCATCATTTTTATTTAGGTTTGGGATCCCTTGACAGATTTTGCTGCTACAGGCATAGGCGCAGCGCTGACCTTTTTTTCATTATTAAATAAAGTTGTCTTAAAAGGAACTTGAGGTGAGAGACATATGAAAGCTGCCTTTGAGGGTTTGTTCACACTGTAGGCGTTTTCGTTTTTTTTTTTACGCGCGGGCGATTTTTAAAATCTTGCTTGTGCAATGAATGTCTATGACAAGGTTCATATCAGCGCGGGTTGTGCGCTGTCCGTTCAGTAAAGCGGTGTGTGGACCATTTTTGAGGCGATTCCGCCTCAATTGAAAGTATAGGAGAAACGCAAATCGCTTGCAAATTTGCTTTGTGTAGCGATTGCATTTTTAAGAATAAAAACATTGGGCTTGATTCACTAAACCGTGATAACTCAAATATCCCACCTTATGAAAAGATATCACACCTTATGAAAAGATATCACACCTTATCAAAGTTAATACGCCTTACCAGAGTAGCATAGTAAGTGCTACGAAACTCAGGGCAGGACGAGTGCCATTGCCAATTAGCAGGCATAAGTTTATAGCGCTCGCTATGCTACTCTGATAAGGCGTGTTATGTTTGATAAGGTGTGATACAGTATTTTTGATAAGGTGTAATATCTTTTCATAAGAAGTGATATCTTTTCATAAGGGGTGATCTTTGATAAGGTGTGAAATTTGAGGCTTAGTGAATCAAGCCCCTTGTATTTATTCTTTTCCAGGTCAGAGTTCACTTCCTGACTTGCGTCAGGGAGTGAATTACAAAACCGCTCGGAAAAAAACTCTTAGAAAACCGCTAAGCACAAAAACGAATCGCCCACCCAAGCGCTGGGAATCGGAAAAAAAAGATGCCTCAAAAACAGCCCAACGTGGACGGACACGCGAAGGGAACGCAAAGTGAACAAGGCCTTAAACAATACCAGTTGACTGGCTTCCTCCTAATCTTTCAGGCATCAGTAGTGTCTGAATAACCCACCTGAAACTGGCATGCAGCTAATCCAGTCAGACTTCAGTCAGAGCATCTGATCTGCATGCTTGTTCAGGGTCTATGGCTAAAAGTATTAGAGGTAGAGTACCAGTGATACAGCCAGGAAATTTGCATTTTTTAAAAGTAAATACAGTGGCTTGCAAAAGTATTCGGCCCCCTTGAAGTTTTCCACATTTTGTCACATTACTGCCACAAACATGAATCAATTTTATTGGAATTTCACGTGAAAGACCAATACAAAGTGGTGTACACGTGAGAAGTGGAACGAAAATCATACATGATTCCAAAATTTTTTTACAAATCAATAACTGCTAAGTGGGGTGTGCATAATTATTCAGCCCCTTTTGGTCTGAGTGCAGTCAGTTGCCCATAGACATTGCCTGATGAGTGCTAATGACTAAATAGAGTGTACCTGTGTGTAATCTAATGTCAGTACAAATACAGCTGCTCTGTGACGGCCTCAGAGGTTGTCTAAGAGAATCTTGGGAGCAACAACACCATGAAGTCCAAAGAACACACCAGACAGGTCAGGGATAAAGTTATTGAGAAATTTAAAGCAGGCTTAGGCTACAAAAAATATTTCCAAAGCCTTGAACATCCCACGGAGCACTGTTCAAGCGATCATTCAGAAATGGAAGGAGTATGGCACAACTGTAAACCTACCAAGACAAGGCCGTCCACCTAAACTCACAGGCCGAACAAGGAGAGCGCTGATCAGAAATGCAGTCAAGAGGCCCATGGTGACTCTGGACGAGCTGCAGAGATCTACAGCTCAGGTGGGGGAATCTGTCCATAGGACAACTATTAGTCGTGCACTGCACACAGTTGGCTCTTATGGAAGAGTGACAAGAAGAAAGCCATTGTTAACAGAAAAGCATAAGAAGTCCCATTTGCAGTTTGCCACAAGCCATGTGGGGGACACAGCAAACATGTGGAAGAAGGTGCTCTGGTCGGATGAGACCAAAATGGAACATTTTGGCCAAAATGCAAAACGCTATGTGTGGCGGAAAACTAACACTGCACATCACTCAGAACACACCATCCCGACTGTCAAATATGGTGGTGGCAGCATCATGCTCTGGGGTTGCTTCTCTTCAGCTGGGACAGGGAAGCTGGTCAAAGTTGATAGGAAGATGGATGGAGCCAAATACAGGGCATTCTTGGAAGAAAACCTCTTGGAGTCTGCAAAAGACTTGAGACTGGGGCGGAGGTTCACCTTCCAGCAGGACAAAGACCCTAAACATAAAGCCAGGGCAACAATGGAATGGTTTAAAACAAAACATATCCATGTGTTACAATGGCTCAGTCAAAGTCCAGATCTAAATCCAATTGAGAATCTGTGGCAAGATCTGAAAACTGCTGTTCACAAACGCTGTCCATCTAATCTGACTGAGCTGGAGCTGGTTTGCAAAGAAGAATGGGCAAGGATTTCAGTCTCTAGATGTGCAAAGCTGGTAGAGACATACCCTAAAAGACTGGCAGCTGTAATTGCAGCAAAAGGTGGTTCTACAAAGTATTGACTCAAGGGGCTGAATAATTACGCACACCCCACTTTGCAGTTATTGATTTGTAAAAAATGTTTGGAATCATATATGATTTTCGTTCCACTTCTCACGCGTACACCACTTTGTATTGGTCTATCACGTGGAATTCCAAAAAAATTGATTCATGTTTGTGGCAGTAATGTGACAAAATGTGGAAAACTTCAAGGGGGCCGAATACTGTAAGCCACTGTAAATATGTCAGCTTTCTTATACTTCTCACTTCAAGTGTCCTTTAATCCCTTTAGGAGATTAAAAATTCTGTACCTTTAATTAATTGTCTACATTTTCAGCATACTGCATACACTAAAGTCTTAAAATAATACAAAAAATATTGTCTGAGGGAACATGTATTTCTCACAATTAACAGGAAATCCCCACATACACCTAAATTAAACTTCAACAGGATCTGCTGTGAGGTTAGACTCTGAACAGCAATCACTGTGTAAATCTACCATGTAATTATTTAGGAAAATTTCATGGTAACATGAATAAAGAAAACACAGACACACACGGAAGGTACTTGAGAACAGTTTTAATAAATAATGTGACAAAAATTATGTTTTGGATTATCTGATCCATGGTATGCAAAATTATGGCTAAAAATAAGATGTTTTCTTAAATGAGCAATAATAAAAACATTAATCACATGGTTTGTTCCCTTACAATCTCATTTTCTTAGAGTGTTTTACTTGCTTAAAATAAAGATTTTTTTTTTTTTTTTTTTTTAACAAACAAAGCATTTTTTTCTGGTTTGTTGAGAACTTATGGTTGCCATATAACAAAAGGAAAAAAAAAACGTTTGCTTTAGCACCAATGGCAACTTAAGGTACATGGACAGAAAACATCACGTGACGGATTTGTAGCATGTAGATGCTAGCGTGTGTTTTTTTCAGAATTTAAAAAAAAATCAAATTGAAAAAGATTTTTTTTTCTTTCGTTTATCCAGTTTATTTTTATGGACCCTTGAAACAATGGTTTAAATCATGAATTTATACCATAGTGGTAGGACATTTTACTGCTATTTTTAAATGTTGCAATTTTTTAAAATTGAAAATGTATAATGGAAAAAGGGTAAAATGAATATTGTCCAGCAAATAGCTCGAGAAAGGTGCACAATAAAAAAAAAAAAAAGATAATAGAATTTTTGCTGAATTTACAGTTTGAGGAGGTTACTTATCAACAAAGAAGCTGGGGATTTTAGACAAAGTTTTCTGTCTTGCGCTGTTCTCAGATATATTATCTGCTTGAAAGAGATGTATTCACATTTGTCACTTTTTTATATAAAAATTGAACAACAGATATAGCTATTTTTATGCATTAATACAGTTGCTTTTTTTAATGGCCAGGTTGAAATTATTGGAACCCCAGACACAATTTGTTAAGCTATTCACTATGGTATAAATGAGTATTAAAAGATGTGCAATAACCATTTTCGTCATTACCGGCCAACTCCAGACAGAAGCAATCTCTTCACAGACAAGAAATCATTCTTTCTAGAGGTACATTTTTAGTCAGTAATGTTAAAAAAAATGAACATGAGTTTAAAATTTGAGACAAAAATAAAATGCTTTTCACCATTTCTTTTCCTTTCCGAACAGTCTGACAAAATAAATTCAGCATTAACAAAATGCATTAATAGAAACATAATAATAACAATAATGATTTTTCATCATTTTCAATAAGACAAAAAAAAAGGTTAATAGTTGCAATGGTTTAAAAATAAAGTTTAGTGATTGTGCTTTTAAAACCAACAAAACAGTGCATTACAAAATAACCATATCAAATCAAATTTCCTGAAGTGGCACTTTTTTCTTTTCTTAACGGGATTGACTTCTGCAATGAGGTGCCATCCGATAAATAACCAAAGAGTGTTCGCAGTTTCTCACTTGGTGTTTTATTACAAATGTTATATTTTTTTTCTTTTTTTTTTTTCTTTTTTTTCCTACAAACGTTGTTGAATGGAAAAATAAATGATTTTTTTTTTTCTGCAAGATTTTATTTCTATGGATCCCAAGACCACCAAGCATTTGACTGGTTTGACTTCCGAAATGATCAACAGGATGTAATACCAAAGATACGTTTGAATGATGACATGGGGGAGACAAGTATCACAGAAACGTATGAAAAAAAAGTACATATTTACAATGAAATCACCTCCATAATGCTTTATAAAGTAAGGTTATGAAGGTCAATACTGCTGGACAGTAATTTCAGGTCTACAATGAAAGCATCCTCGGGTTAAATGCATTTTCACTTGATGCAACCGAATGGTCAGATGTGAAAATATTACACATTTGCACATGGATTCTCATTCTCTGAGTAGTCACTTTAGTCTATGAATGGACATCATCGGTGCTTTGGTGTCTTGGGGGACAACGCGCTGCGCTAAATCCTGATAGAGCTTGATAGGCAAGAGTTGTCGAAGAAGAACTTGGTGGTGGACAGCAAGCTTTTGATTCCAGTCTTGGCGCCTTCGGCTCTCTGCTTCTCTAAAGCAACAGACCTGCCCCAAACACCTTGAAACAACCCGCCTTTGCGGCTGGTGCAGTAGGAAGGTGCCAGGATTAAGTGCTGCTTTCGGGGCGGCAGGGAAAACGTCAGGGTGGTCTTATACAAACATCGTGTAAACAAGTAAAGCAAAAAATGTTTTTAGCTGTTATGGGTATAAAATGAAAGAGCGCGTACAATCTGATTGCACTGAACAGCATCTCTGGCATAATGTCATTCATCTTGAGGCATCTTGAGGGATTTAATATTTGATAGCATCTCCAACATCTCCATCTTAAGCTTTCAACTTTCCGTTTCCTGTAAAACAAAATGACACAAATGGTTTTAGCATATATTTCTCTCTGAACCAATCTTCTCTATCAATTTCCCCGAGTCGTCTTAATGCCTTTACAAAAACAACACGATATTTCACTTCCCACGGATAGTCAATTCATTTTTTACTAATGAACCAACCATGATAAAATCTATGTTTATACAGCATGATTTATTAAGTTAAAGCAAAGTTATTGGTACGCCTATGATAAATAAAGAGTGGAAGCTGCATCTTAAATCAGGAAATTAAATTACAGTAGGGAATAAGAATTTATTTCATTAAGACTTAGCAGAGTACACCAACCTATGGAAAATCCCACCAGGCTCAATTTACCATGTCGGCAAACGCACTTTCTGACAATGATTACTAAGCTTACTTTTGCCACTTTGTTTAAATAGATTTCAAATGGAAGGTACAAATATGCAATTGAGAGGTTTTATTTTTTATTATGGCTTCTGCTATGCTATTAGTGAATGTCCCCATCTGCGTTTGTTTGTGACATATCAAGCTACGTAAAGAGGCTGTTATAAAGGTGAACTTCTCTTTTATAATGTTTTTTAAATATTTTTGAAGAAAACCGATTAAAAACCAAGTAGTCTAACCATTTATTTCCTCAAATATGGCTCATAGAACCTGGTTCACTGAATCTGGGACAGGGTAAACCAAGAGAAAGTGTCATAAAAAATTCAGAAATTTATGGGGTAAATGAATTGCTTATTTTAAACTCAAACGGGGTGACTAATTATGAAGCATCAGAATTAATGGTGGCAGATAAGGGGGTGTTCTGGGGGGATGCAGACAGATCAAGGGTAGGTTGGGTTAGGAGTTGTTATGTTAACCGATTCTGGACCAGGTTGAAATCTACATCCTGCTTGTGGCCACTCCCGCTGCTCTGTCCCCGCCGCGACCCACTCGCCCTGCCGTCAGTATGACGACAGAGCTGTGTGAGCCGGTCAGGAGCCGGTCATTGCCTCCTGACCCTGTCCCATTGGCTTACATTGATGGACAGGGTCAAGAGCCAATGAAAGCGGCTCCTGACCGTCGTACAGAGCTCTGCCGTCATGTGCATCTGCATATCAGTGGGCATGAAAGCTGTATTAAATATTTATTTTAAAAACAAGCAATGGCTTTCGTTGTGCTCTGCATTTGTAATTATTAGTGTAGCTGTTGGGGGCAGCGAGGGTTACAGTAGCTGCAGAGGTTAGTGTAGCTGGTGGGGGCAGAATGGCTTAGTGAAGGTGGGCAGTGTAGCTTAGACAGAAAAAGCTTGGGGGGGGGGGGGGGGGGAAGCTTCATAAGATGCCGCTGCACCATAGATGCACGAGGTTTAGTATATGTTTTCCCATGTCTTTTGTACGCTAAACCTAGGGGGGGTCTTATGGTCTGAAAAATGTGGTGATTTATAAATCCTTAAAAAAGTCACCATAAAGGTTTAAAAACAATTGTAAAAGAATGTTTACAAAATATACTCATTTGGCTTTAAAAGTACTGTATTTTAATACATTTCAGTGTCATAATCCCCATCTAACATGTTCCACCTTCAAGTTTGATTAGTAAGTTTTATAAGGAACAAAAGACAGTATAGCAAAGATAAATGACTCTATAGAAAACTTCTCAATCCACCAGAGTACTAACGAGCTGTGTTTATAGATAAGGGCAGTTGGTGCTGTCTGTTTGCTTCCCTGCAGGCTCACAAAGGATCAAACAACATGAACAAATTACACAGCGAGTATCAATCTTGATATACCGGTATTTATTTATTAACTATTACTACTACAGTGTTTCCCCTAAAGTAAGACATTCACTGAAAGTAAACCCTATCTTATATTTTGAACATGCTCGAAATATAAGACATCCCCCTAAAATAAGACCTATCAGCAGAGAGGAGAAGAGGCGGGGACACCGAGATGCAGTAGGAAGAAGCAGCCAGGAAGCAGTGAGTGGAGGACTCATCCCTGCTCAATGTCAGCCTCGGCTGCCTCCTCAATCCACCAGTACTTTTGTCACTCTCTCCCCTCCCCTCTGCAAGCCCTTCTGGTGAGCGAGATGTGCTGACTGCTGTTATCTGTTTTATTTGCTCCCGGACAGTGGGAGTGAGTAAGAAAGAGCTGCATGTGTGAGGAGGAAGGAGACTGCATGGAGGGAGTTTCTGCCAGCACCACTTTGCTACAGTAGGCTCAGCAGAGTTAGTATGGAGAAAGATCTGTGCTTTTGCTCTCTCTTTAGCTGTGCTAGCTGTCCTCTCTTTCTCGCTTCTGCACAACTTGTGGCTCAGACAAGGCAGCAGTGGCAGGAATCTCAAGCATGTGGCTGTCCTCTCCCTAATCGTTAGATTTGAGTTAGATCAATGTGTGATTCTGGGAGTAGAAATCAACCTCAGCAAACAGTTCAGTGACTTTGCCATTGCCTTGCATCATTTATCTTTTATCAGTAAATGTAAAGTGAGATGCACATATTCTGCACAACTACTACTGTTATGTTTTCCTAATAGCCATGTGTTCTTCCTTGCTGTGTTTCCCCCAAAATAAGACATCCCCTGAAAATTAGCCCTAGCATATGTTTTGGAGCAAAAACGAATATAAGACATTGTCTTATTTTCAGGGAAACACGGTATCTTTCAGTAAAAAGTTCCTTTTTTAAGCAAATCTTTAAGAAAAAAAACAGCTCCTATGGGGTACTTACCTCGGGAGGGGGAAGCCTCTGGATCCTAATGAGTCTTCCACCATCCTCTTCACCTTCTGAGATCCAGATATTTACCTTTTCACGCTCCTGCACAGGCGCAGTAGTGGCTTTCCGATGGGCTCCGGCAGAAATTACCGAGCCTGATCGGGTCCACTCTACTGCACAGGTGTCTCACGCCTGCACAGTAGAACGGACCCAATCTGGCTCTGCTATTTCCGCCAGTTAATCGGAAAGCTGCTACTGCGCCTGCGCAGGAGGTAAATATTTTAGCCGCTACTGCGCCACAGCCAACCGGCTTGTTGGCTAATTTCTCAGGGGCTGCCAACGCTGGATCCCGGGGGGTAAAGAGGACGGGGAAAGCCTCATTAGAATCCAGAGGCTTCTGCCTTCCTGAGGTAAGTACCTCCCAGGGGCTCGTTTTTTGTTACAGTATTCGTTGAAGCAACAATTACTGTTCAAGTCACTTAAATGTAAAGCAGATTACCTCAATTTCATCTTCATCAACTGTACGATCATATGAACCTAAAAGCTGCATTTCTGCTGCATTTCTTCTCCCCGCTGTCTGATCTGTTCTCCGTCTTCCACCTGATCCCCGTGAAGACATAGAGCTGGAGGAGCTGGGATCTCTAGGGTTATTTGACGAGGGGAATGTTGGTTTACAATATGGCAAAATATCCTCTGTAGAAGACAAAATGTGTGAGTCAGCATGGAACACAACAAGGAAACTTAAACTGGCCGTAGTTATAATACCATCTTTTTCCAGTGCTAGGACATTCTTTCAGATGATTGTCCATTAAAGGATACCCGAGTTGTAAATGAGAATTGTGCTTTTATTTACCTGGGGCTTTTTCTAGCATTAGTGGGAGACAAAACAATAAAGGTCGGCACTGCAAGCAATCCGGTTTATTCAATAAATAAGTAGCAATCAGCGAGATATACTGTCCAGTGCAAGAAAGCATGAGGTGCACATACCGGTACTGGTGGGCAGTCAGTGCAGATGGGTGCTGGGCACAACTGCGTAGGGATGCTCATTCGGATTCCGCAGAAATGCAATTTCCGAAATTCCGATCGGAAATTGCATTTCCGCATCGGAATGCGGAAATCGGTAATGCAAGTGCGGTAGGCGTATTTCCGCCGGAAATCACAGAAATTTCTGCCGACTTTAACATCGATTTTCTCAAAAACTATAAGGTCTTTTTGAAAACTTTTTTTTTCATCTTGTTCACAAGATTCAGTTTAATAAACCCTGAAAATTTGGTGTTTCTTGGACTTACGGGGGCTTTGCTATTATCCACTAAAGTTGGCAGATTTTTACTGTAATGTAAAATGCAGAAAATGTGCATCTGCCTATTTTCTGCATTTTAGATTACAGTAAAAATCCACCGACTTTAGTGGTTAACAGCAAAGCCCCCGTAAGTCCAAGAAACACCAAATTTTCAGGGTTAATTAAACAGAATCGTGTGAACAAGATGCAAAAAAAAAGTTTTCAAAAAGACCTTATAGTTTTTGAGAAAATCGATGTTAAAGTCGGGCGGAATTTCCGCATGCGCAGTACAGCCCGGCGGACGTCCGATGACGTCAGCGCGCCGGCGTGGGACGCAGAAGTGCCAGGACTTGGAGCGCAGAAGAGCCCGGCCTGGCAGCCGGCCTGGCCAGGTCGGGTCGGCCACCAGAGACCACCGGGAGCCTGCGGAGCGGCGGCGAGGGCACCTCCTGCCTGCCACGGGCTGGAGGAAGCCCCAGGTAAGTGGAAATAGATTTTTATTTTTTCTCCACCCTCCCTGAACCTTCCCTTTAACTGAATCAGGATTTCTATCTCTGTATGCAGACATCAAACCAACAAATGTTGTTCCCGGTGATACCTTTAAAGTGTAACTGTCGGGCATAAAATCAAAAATCAATTCTTTATTTTTATCTGGTAAACAAGTAATAAGGATGCTAATCAGGCAATCCAAAAGTTAAAATCTCTATTACTTTTCTTGTTTATAAATAATCATTCTCCAGTTTACTTGACTCTTATTTGGTACGTTGCCGCACAAAGGAAGTTGCAGGGCATGCTGGGTTGTCCTTTTTTGCTTCTGTACATTAGTTAAGTCTGAGGGGAAATAAAGAAGCAAAAAAAAAGACAACCCAGCATGCCCTGCAACTTCCTTTGTGTGGCAACGTACCAAATAAGAGTCAGGTAAACTGGGGAATGATAATTTATAAACAAGAAAAGTAATAGAGATTTTAACTTTTGGATTGCCTGGTTAGCATCCTTATTACTTGTTTACCAGATAAAAATAAAGAATTGATTTTTGATTTTATGCCCGACAGTTACACTTTAATGACTAACTGTACATGGTTTATTGAAAGCTTTCGAAAGTTGAGTTTCCTCTTCAGGCATTATACAGAACTGGATGTAAAAAGACATCCTACAGGTGTGTTCAGATCTGAACCCTGAGGATGTCTTTTTAAATTTCAATGGGGGTACTACTGTGTGACATCATATCAGATTGAACCTACAGAATCGTAGATAAGTCTGTATGGGATTCAAAACTTCTTATTGTACAGCTCTGATCCAGTTCTGTATAATGCCTGAAAAAGAAACTCAACTTGCAATAAACCGTGTACAGTTAGTCAGTAGAGGTATCACCGAAATCAATGTTTGTTGGTTTGATGTCTGCATTTCTGCTCCTCGACTAAAGGTGGCCACTAACTGTCCAATTTCTAGCGAAAAATCGTTAGAGCGATCAGAAATTCTGATCGGACGAAAAATCGTTCACTACACCATCAACTAACCAATGTTTGCTTCCTATCTATCACGACCACCAAGAAAATCCAAATTTTCGTTCGACGAAAATTCATTCGGGCGACATTTTTTTTACTCGTTCATAATCGATTGTGTCTGATTGTGTCCACCAATGGAGATTATTTACAACCAATCCGATCAGAATTTCTGATTGCTCCAACGATTTTTCGCTAGAAATTGGACCGTTAGTGGCCAGCTTAACACCGGCCCACACTTCACTTATCTCTATATGCTTTCTAAGGCACTAAATACTATGTTATTGTAGTGCTCAATATAAACTAACTGTAGAGCGCATACAAAACATTTATGAACGGTCCCCATTATTCTGATAGGATGTGCTTTCAATGTCCCCAGTCTGTCTGGACCTCTTGTTACTGTTAGGGATGTGCATATTTATTGCTAAAAGTCGATTCTGCAAAATCCGGAAAGCATACAAATAGCATGGTAGGGGCTTTAGAATAGGGTAGGGATTAAATTGTATCCTTTGATGGACAGTTTGTGACATGCAGGGGGGTAACTACAAATCATGGGGCCCCAAGCAAAACTTTGATGGGGCCCCACAATGTTCACACCCCTTCCCTTGTGGTCACCCTCACAGCCTTGGGGCCCATCTCACAAGGGTCATAAAACAAGTGTAGACATCAAAACCATAATAAGTGTAGCCACAAAAACACCTGATCTGAAAGATGGAACCTTTTATCGGAGGAAGTGAAGTAGTAGTTAGGGCCCCCTAACAGCTCTGGGCCCTCCTGCAGTCACATGGGCTGCTCCCCTCAAGTTCCGCCCCTGGTGACATGACAATGGACTTTGTAAAGATCTGTGGAAAATATCAGTGCTATGTAAATAAATTAATATTTTAATAATAATATGGACTAAAAACTAAAAGTTGATATTATACCGCCACTACATCGAATCTTGGATTATGTCATTAGTGTTCGTCAGTATAGGCGGGCCTAAGACAGTTCACTGGATTCAATCTGCCAGCTCTGAAGGTAACATCTACAGTGTAAATGAACGTCAATGAGCTTTATGGACCAAAAGCTACCATGTTTTCCCGAAAATAAGCCCTCCCCAAAAATAAGTCCTAGCTTATATTTCAAGCATGCTTGAAATATAAGCCCTCCCCTGAAAATCAGCTATAGCTGTATAAAAAAATCAGACACTATGTTCGTTTAACCACCCTGGCGTTCTATTAAGATCGCCAGGGCAGCTGCATGAGGGTTTTTTTTAAATAAAAAAAAAACTATTTGAAAGCCCACTAGATGGCGCTCCGGAGGCGTTCTTCTGATCGCCTCCGGCGGCCAAAAGTAACACGGAAGGCCGCAATGAGCAGCCTTCCGTGTTTGGCTTCTCCTGTCGCCATGGCGACGAGCGGAGTGACGTCATGGACGTCAGCCGACGTCCTGACGTCAGCCGCCTCCGATCCAGCCCTTAGCGCTGGCCGGAACTATTTGTTCTGGCTGCGCAGGGCTCAGGCGGCCGGGGGGACCCTCTTTCGCCGCTGCTCGCGGCGGATCGCCGCAGAGCGGCGGCGATCAGGCAGCACACGCGGCTGGCAAAGTGCCGGCTGCGTGTGCTGCTCTTTATTTGATCAAAATCGGCCCAGCAGGGCCTGAGCTGCACCCTCTGGCGGTAATGGACGAGCTGAGCTCGTCCATACCGCTAAGGTGGTTAAAGAGAGGTATGCAGTCTCTTATCACACCTCCCTTGTGGCTGCATCCCCCTCCGAACGGAGAGAGACGCATACATAACATAACGTCCGATTTTCCACTGTATACTCTACAAAGAAAATAAGACAACCCCCGAAAATAGGCCCTAGCACATCTTTTGGAGCACAAATTAATATAAGACAGTCTTATTATTATAGTCTTATATTACACGGGAGCAAGCTTTTGGGTTGGGTCCAACTGAACTCTTGGGCTTTTACAGTACACAATAAAGGAAGAATTCAATAGGAAGGTATACATTCAAACCAATACATACAGCAGTAAGTATCGTATATACTCGAATACAAGTCGACCTCATGTATATGTCGACTCCAATATTTAACCCTCTTAAGCTGGAATTTTTTATTGACTCAAGTATAAGTCTACCCAGAAAAGTTAATGGATGCACTTGGGGCTCAGGAGGGGTTAATGACTGCACTGTAAACAGTATTGCAGCCATTAAACCCTCCTGTCCCTTAGGTGCAGCCAATAGCTCCTCCAGGCCTCCAAGTGCTGCAATTATTCACTCCCTTTTATGCAGCCCAGTATCTCCCCCCTGTCCCTTTCCTTGTTAATTGTTGTGGCCAGGACTTTCAGACCTGCTTTCTTGGCATTTCCTTTCCTCAGAGTGTCACTTACCACTGGGTAAATTGCTGCAAATGGGAATGTCACTAATAGTACACACATTACTCAGTGTGCTCAGTGTTGCCCGTGACTCGTGTACAAGTCGACACTTACACCTTTATGAAGTGAATCAGACCTAAATTTCTAGACTTATACTTGAGTATATACAAAAGTCTTGCAGATTAGGTGGAGACTTCTTGAGACGCATAAGAAGATGTAATTACTAATGTTTAGGTGGAGTGAATATTATTTTTGCTACACTCACTAGGCAAAACTAAATAAGGCTTTCTCATGTGCCAGCCCATGTTTCTAACTGCAAAAGACCCACCAGGCATTCACCATGTCACGCAAAGAACTGGAATATTGCATTACCTGGTAGTTGAGGGTTTTTTGCTGGTGTGCCATCTCGCTTCGCTGGTTTCCCTCTTTTCATCTTGATATCAATTTGTTGCTCTAGAGATTCTCTCCTTTCTCCGGAATTTGTACGGACTTCAGCTTGTTGTCTGCTGTCCACTCCATCCCTGCCTCTGTAGTTGGGGACTTTTCTCTCTGCCGGTCTGTCTAGTCTTTGCTCTGCAGACAAATATTTTTGTGACATACCAGCACGCACATCTAGCTGTCCTCGGGATGGACCAGTTGGAGATTTAATGGCAGGAGGTGGCAGTGGAGGAGGTGGTAGATCTACAATACATAAAAAAAACAAAAAACAAATGTTAAGAAACTGCAACATTTATATTTCATGCATTGCACTGCAGCAGACATTGCTTTGCAAAATGAAGGATCGATCCAAAAACTGTGGGCAGCATGGTGGCGTAATGGATAGCACTTTTGCCCTGCAGCTCTGGGTTCCTGGTTTGAATCATCCCAGCTAGGGCACTATCTGCATGGAGTTTGTATGTTCTCCCCGTGTCTGTGTGGATTTCCACCAGGCGCTCCGGTTTCCTCCCACATCCCAAAAATATACAGATAAGTTAATTGGAATCCTCCTAAAACATTGGCACCTGACGAGAATGGCCATATTACTATGGTAGGGATTAGATTGAGAGCTCCTCTGAGGGACAGCTAGTGACATATACAGTATACTCTGTAAAGCAAAGATGTGTCCTTACGCCACAGTTCAAGGGTCTGGATAGCGTAATGGTTACAGGCTCCGTTTCTGAAACAGGAGACCAGGGTTTAAATCTCAGCTCTTCCTATTTCAGGAAGCCAACACCAGTTCAGTAAGAAGACCTTGGGCAAGACTCCCTAACACTGCTACTGCCTATAGAGTGGGCCCTTCTGGCTGCAGCTCTGACGCTTTAACTGCGCCAGGAGAAAAGCGCACCATGAATGTTCTTGGTCTTGTCACCACGTAACACAGTGGCCACGGTGATCCTGTGTCACATGGTAGTTTGCTATGGCAATAGTTATACCACTGGTTGACATGGTTGATCATGGCAGCTTCTGCTTGCCAAGGCTTGCTGGACTCTTCCAATAATTGTGAAGCCAAACTCTGCTGCCATAAAACCATCCTAAGAATAGTCTGCAGGATTGGGACTGCTAAACCAGAAATCGTTGCCTTGCTTTCTTCTGCACAGTAACAGCTCTTGTAATATCTAAATGAGCATTAAAATGACTAAAAGATGAATAAACTGGAAACAGCAGCGACTAATTTGACATAAATTTGCTATTTATATCTAAATTACAGGCCGGCTAATTGAAGCGCTGACGTTAGAAGGGAACGGGAGTCTATTTTCGACGATATGCTGAATAAGACACAATTTATATTGATCACATATATCAAATTTACTGCGTTAATGCAGGATGCATTCTAATGGCCGCTAAAGGCCCAGCAGCCTTTCCTCTATTCCTCCTCTAAATGCCGGATAGCAATTACATGTATTTTACTCTGTTTTCCTCCATTTATAGCTATTGCTTTATGTTATGCAGGTCGTTTGGCTGGGTTTGCTTAGAAATAAACAGGGAAAGGAGAGTAAATGGATTTGTGCTCATTTTATGGACGTGCTTTATTTCCATATGGTTATTACCCATCGCTTTAGCAGCCATATTTTCTTTTTTAACCCTTTAGCAGACAATTTATTTAGAGGCCTGCAAGTGTTTATTTTATTTATTTTAGCATATTTTTTTAAAAAATTCTTATTTGTTTCATTTCCCTGCTTCTAATTAGTACTGCTGTAATGTGTATTTATGGCCACTTGCCACTAGAGGGCAGTGTGAAACAACAACAGAGGACTTCTGCTTGCAGTTTCTGTATTTTCTGCCAGTACAGAAAGATCAAAGCATTCTAAGAATTTACAGCACGTTTTAAGCTATTAAGCTAAATCTGAACCACACATGATATTTATATGAATCCAGCCCTGTTACTTCTAGTGTTTACATCAAGAACCAATTCTGTTCCTGAGCTGTACCTTACACTTATTACTGAGAAAGGAAACACAATAAGTGAATTTAATTGAAGAACAAGGAAGCAAGCCGGTAAGGGAGATGGTAATGGTTTCAGCTGTTTAGGGGACACGTCAGTACTTATTACTTAACTAAGTAAGCCAGGATTTAAAGTCACTGCATGCCACTCAAGGTCAAGATTACTCCTTCTCATTAACCTTTTATCAAAATCTAGCTTGAATCAAAGGCTCGCGATAGGCATACTTTATTAGATGAGTAAATATTCTGATAACTTTATTTATTTTTCTTTAATATTAGGAAGCCGATCACATCTCCTACGTTTTCTCATTATATTATTTTATTTTCAGGAAAGAAAGTAGACCAGATTTGTAATTTATATTGTATTCTAAGTTGTGCAGTTTTATGAAGTTTCCACTGTGCTCAGCCGAGTATGTTCTCATTTGATTGACTATGCATGAGAATTATCCAATGTATTGTTTCATAAATGTGAGTATTCTAAAGCTTATTGATGGCAGCTTGGCAGACTAATTCCATATTAACATTAAAATGTGAACATTTGAGGTCAAATATAATGGATATTTCAGAAAAAAATGAATCTTTCCAAGGCTGGATTTATACTTTTTTTCTGCCCCTACGCCAACTTTCTTGCAGCCCCCCTTTTATGTGCAGCAACCTCTTCCTATTTCTTGTGTAGCCCCCTCTTCTGTGTCTAACATTCATGTGTACAAATCCCTGGGGCAGCAGATCCCTATTTACATGTGTTTCTCCTTATTTGCAACCTCTCTATTCCATGTCCAGCCTCTTCTTCCATACATAGCAATCCCTCTTCCATATCCAGCTGCCCGTTGGCCAGCTGCCACGCAAGGCCAGGCCTTTGTGGCCTTTCCAGAAATCCAGCCCTGGATCTATCGTATTTCAGGGTGCAACACTGCCAAATGTATGGTATAACCAAATGGTTGTACACTTATTCAAGTTACAGTTACTTAAAGAGACTCCGTAACAAAAATTGCATCCTGTTTTTTATCACCCTACAAGTTCAAAAAGCTATTCTAATGTGTTCTGGCTTACTGCAGCACTTTATACTATCACTGTCTCTGTAATAAATCAATGTATCGTTCCCCTGTCAGACTTGTTGGCCTGTGTCTGGAAGGCTGCCAAGTTCTTCAGTGTTGTGGTTCTGCTATGAACTCCCCCTTCCAGGCCCCTCTACGCACACTGCCTGTGTATTATTTAGATTAGAGCAGCTTCTCTCTTCTCTCTTATCTTTTACAAGCTGGATAAATCGTCCTCTGAGCTGGCTGGGCTTTCACATACTGAAGAATTACAGACAAGGGCAAAGCTGTTTGCAGGAAGAAACAAGCAGCCTGAAGCTTCAGTGCATGAGAACAGGGGGAAAGAAACACACAAATGATCTCTTGAGATTCAAAAGGAAGGCTGTATACAGCCTGCTTGTGTATGGATGTATTTTTCTATGTGTGGACATACTGTGTACATCAACCTACTTCCTGTTTTGGTGGCCATTTTGTTTGTTTAAAAACAAACTTTTAAAAACTGTTTTTAACCACTTTTAATGCGGCGAGGAGCGGCGAAATTGTGTCAGAGGGTAATAGGAGATGTCCAATAACGCACTGGTATGTTTACTTTTGTGCGATTTTAACAATACAGATTCTCTTTAAAAAAAGTCTTTTTGTTTAAGGGCAGGTTCAGATGGAAGCTGGTGTCTGTCCATATCGTCCACCACGTTCTGCATTGAGAAGAATGGAAGCTTTCATCTCAATGCAGTTGTCGGCAATAGTACAAGCACCGCAGTTGCCTGAATTGCTACGTGTAGCTTGTAGTTCCGTATCCCCAAAAAACACAACGCAATATTGAAACCAATGCCAAGCGCTTTTTATGCTCAGTAGCAGAAGTAATTTATCATTGGCTAAACGTGACACTGGCAGCTGGCCATGTGAACCGGCCCTTAGACATGATCTCTAAAATGACAAAACAGTGGAGAGTCCTCACTCAAGTGAATATGTGTCATCAGCAGTGAGCAGCTCAGACAACATCGCTATCAATCACAGCCCTTAGCAAAGTGGACATGCCTCACCCTAACTCAAAAATTAATTGCGGGCCAGAATCTCATAGAGGGGCCGGGGGGGGAAACATGTGGCTGACAACCACAAAATGAGTCCTACTATTGTCATAAAGGCAGCTCCGAAAGCTGCTCCGAAATGTACATTCTTGCAATATGGCCTGCTTGTCGGAGCCACTGGTGAGTGATCATATGTTTATTACAAGGATGTCATGCCAAATTTTAGCTCTGCTGTAACTGGCTTACCCCCACAATGTACCCAATAGCGTGTTCGTCACGCCAGACTGTGAGTTTCACCGAGCAAAACTATCAAAGGATACCAGAGCTGAACTATTTATTAAAACCGGGGGAAACAGGCATGTATTAGATACCGTCCTCATGCCCACTTCTCCCCCTGTTCTCTTTCGTCCCCCTCCTTTGTACCCTAAATCGCTGTAAGTTGTTTTCGATAGACTGACTACTGAATCCCTGTTTTTTTACCATGTCTTGTTGACACTGCTGTTTTTTGTGTCTCTGTTTTACTATTTATATTCTATTCCTATTCTGAACTATGTACGTTGCAAGTCCAATGCCATGCATGACCCAAACTGATTCTAATTCTTCTCTTATTACCCTGGGGTTCCCCTTTACCTCATGAAATACATTTCCCTCCAGCCTACACATTGATGAACCCATAACCAGCGCTTCCTACTGCAATAACCTGCTGAGATCAGATAATCGTGAAGCATCTCAGGATTGCTGACAGTCAGACTGCATGGAGGAGTCATCCTGTCCAGGTACACTGTCATGTTCCTGTTAAATGTCCTCTAATCTCACAGCCAAGCTCCTCAGCATATACTCAAGGTAAAGAATAGATAATAACGGTCACCCACTCATTTCAAAATTGCTTGTGCTGTTCCTCCTGTGCGCTTTGTCATTTCTCCCACCCCAATCAAGTACCTAAGATTCACGGGCAGGCTAAAAAACTGTGGAGCCCTTGTGTAGCCATTGATAAGAATCTATAATATTAGGCTTTCATATGATAATGGAAAATGATGCCCTTCTTTGAAAAATTGCTGACTGGTAATGAAATTCCTAATCAGATTGTTGTTGCTAAGAAGCGGGAGGCGGTCGGGAGGGAAATGCGGGAGTCGAGCTTCCCCTTCAACAGATTTACTAAGCCTGACAAGATGACAAAAAATAGGAAAACGTACAGAACATAAATTTTCATCGTGCCTCGCGAGCTGTTCTCCTTTGAAAGGGAGAAGAGGAAGAAGCGCGGGCGGTTTAATAAAAAGTGTGCCACCTGAGGCGTTTTCATTAAGGGCTCTCTCCTCTTCAGACAACGTGACTTGTTGTTGCTTCCCAGAATCCTCGGTAAAATAGACATTGTCTGATCAGCGAGAGCTATTTTTGTGCGTGAAGGCATGAAGAGAGATAATTAGGAGGCTTCACGCCTATGCATACAACATTTACTTGAGAACGTTCTGGGCAGTGGCTTCCTTCACATGTGCTGCATATCCTTCAAGTAACACAGGAGGTGACATGTGACATGATGAGACAGACATGTGTATGTACAACGCCAAGCACACAAATAACTAGGCTGTGTTCCTTTTTTCTTTCTCTGCCTGAAAGAGTTAAACATCAGGTATGCAAGTGACAGTTCTGTCCGGGTTGGGACCGGGTCAGACTATAGCGTAACCCTCACTGATGGTGAATTACAGCCTTAAAAAACGTTCCTAGCAGAAAATGGCTTCTCAGAGCAAAAAAGAGATAAACATGGTCAATAGTTCATAGATTTTTGCTCTGGCTTACTTCAATGAATGTGTCAACAGAGACAATGAAACAGTAAAAACTTAAAAAGTAGATTTAAATATAAAATAAAACTGTGGGATCAGGGCCGGTTCTAGACTGAGGCAAGCTTTTGCGGATGCACCCTACTGGTTTGGAATGATCGTACAGCACCTGACAATTTACTCTGCTTCATTTTAAGTTCTCACATGACATTCTGCAGCTCAATACAATAGCACACTGGCTGGCTGTAAGTCTGTGACAAACAAACCTCTTACCCTCAGCCACTCCATTCCTCCTCAGTCAGGACAGCAGTGCTACCTCCTCCCTTCTACTGTGCAAGTCAAATGAAACACTGCTACTCTCCTGCCTCCCCCCTCCTCACTCACTGTCAGACTCCTCACACAGCACAACAAGCTGCTTTTCCCCAATTTCTCCTACTCTGACTGCATGCTGCAAGTGTAAACACACAGTACAAACATGCTGCCTCTGTAATCTCCGCACCTGATGCAAATGTTTCACATCGCTTCATGAGAACCGGCCCTGTGTGGGATATCTAAAAAAGTTATTTTGAGGAGGAAGAGGATAGATATAATTGTTTATGTCATCAGTTTATTTTCACCTCGTGTTTCCTTTAATGACTATGATTAAACTTATCACAACTTGTATATTATAAATTGGCTTCAACAGCACCTTTTCACATTTGCATTACTTTGTGACTTTTCACGAGCCTCTGTCTTTCTCTGGAATTCCCTCCCGAAACACAACAGCAATTTTCCAACCCTTAAAAAATCACCATTTTAGACAAGCTTACAGTCTAACCTAGGCTGTTCCTATCCAGTCCCCTGATGAAGGTTTCGTCTTGCAGAATACTGCATGATTCAAAAACACACCACCTCGGCTCACTGCCATATAATGTATTGTGAAATACGTCTACAGCAACGCTCAGTCGCTCACTAATTTATTTGGGGGCTGGCAATAGCTGGAGCCCAAATTCGATCTAAATGTAGTAATTCGGCCACCAGCAATAGCTGGAACCTGAATTACGCCTTCCCCCAAACAATTAGGTTATCAGTAGGGAATATTGTTTAAAAAATAGCGGGAACATTTTCAAGAGCCAGGGGAGCCGTCTTTCAGCTTCACCCTGCACCCGAAATTCCTAGCACCTTTTTACATGCACATATTGCCTGACCCCTTGCTTACTCTCTATTACTTTAGAATGTAATCCCACAAGGGCTGTTTTTCCCTTTTGTCTCTAGTCCAGTTTGTCATTATTGGTCACTGGGATCTTTACTCTGTATACCAGTTCTGTAGTATTTACAAATTAGGTATTTACATAAAACTTTAGTAAAATTGCCATCCGCACAGAGCATGCAGCAATGTTACCATTAATTTTGCTGACAAGGTGGCATGTGTTGCACAATTAGCGTGATGCATGTTACCTAGGCAACACAACCACTGATAGAATAACTCGCTCTACTCAAGTAGCATAATGTGCAATACCCTAGCAATGCTTGCCTTACCAGGTGACACAGGTTGCGCTAACTGTGCAACGTGTGCTACCTTGTCAGTGTCATTAGTGATAAAATTGCCATAAACTCCCTGCGCACGTAACTCTGCTGGACTTTTGCCCATATGCCCCATTGAGTGAGGCACCTAGTAGCACCTGGCTGTCTCCCTCCTGAGCACAGACACTTTGCAGAGCACACAGGAGCAGAGCTTCCTCGTTTAGCGGTATTGCTTGTAAATTTACGTCATTTTCGCATCAAAAATGTCATTTTCGATTTTGAGAAAATATTCATGAAAATACAATGTATTTTCGCAATATGGTCAAAGGAAACAAAATGTTCTTTCCGATTCGAAAATTCATGAAAAATCGCAAAAAAAACCCTAAATCTTTATTTTTACCACAAAAATTCATGAAAAGCGTGAAAATTGTTTATTTTAGCGCTAACATTTGTGAAAAATCACAAATTTATTACAAAATGATTTTCAATGCCATTTTTCGCTCAAAAGTGGAATCTCACATTATTTTTGCAAAAATTAATGCAAAAAGAATATCGGCATTTTCGCTCTTCATACAGAAGAGGTTCTTTACCCACTAGCTGACCGCGTCACGCCAATGGGGGCAGCCGCGGCGGCAGCTCCAGGACCACCTCACGCCGGCGTAAGGTCCTGTGGGCGTGTTTTGCAGGAGATTGCGCGCTCTGATGTGCGCACATCTCCACTTAAATGACTGAGCTACACTCCGTCATCAGCCTCCCAAGCGGTGATCGCCGCTAGGAGACTGTTAGATGGCGAAACCACCGCCTATTTACATAGTACAGCGCTGCGATCTACGGCAACGCCGTACGGGGGACAGCCGTGTGACACGGCGGCTCCCCTGGGACGCACGAGAGCAATCAGCACTCATTGGCTGAAGCCGATGACAGCCGATCACTGTCATAGGCTGGCTAGGGGAGGGATGGAGGGGAGGGAAGAAATATACAAATAAATAGTAATATTTATTAATAAAAATAGAAATATTTACATAAAAATAAAAAATAAATAAACATCCTGGGAGCCATCCTCGCCCACCAACAGCGAGCTCTGTTGGGGAGCATAAAAGGGGGTGGGGGGGGGGGAATCACTTGTGTGCTGAGTTGTACGGCCCTGCAGCAAGCCCTTAAAGCTGCAGTGGTCTGATTAGTGAAAAATCTCCTGGTCATTAGGGGGGTTTAAACCGGGGGTCCTTAAGTGGTTAAACTGTTTTTCGGAGGTATTGTACATATTATGCAAAGACATTTCTGAACAGCTAATGGGATCGTTTGGAATACCTGGGTTTAAATTTAAATCAATAAAACTGGAATACCGTGTCAGCAAGTGAAGCGTATCGATTGCCGATAATAGCTCTTTGGAAAGTATTACCGCTCGCATCAGTTGTCTATCATGTGCAAGATGAAAATAATTCATCCTTATGCAGTCAATGCATTGATTTTATATAATATATATGTTCCCTGCCAGGCTCTCCTTCTGGGGAAATGGGCTAATTGCTTCCATTAGTAGAACAGGCGTAATGTGATGGACTGTCCTTCTTGCATTCTGTACAGCTGTAAATGAGGACGGAGTAATTTATAGAGCATGCGTTCCTAGGGAAAGCAGGTATAGCTACAGAATCGGCTTCACAGCCTGCCAACTTATATTCATGGCACAGGTTGTTCTTACATCGGCGGCATTACACACACAATGTGGCCGGGTAGTAGTGTAATGTGGGCTGGATAGTGTAATGGTTAAAGTGTACCCGAGGCGACATGTGACATGATGAGATAAACACATGTATGTACAGTACAAAACTCATTAACCCCTTGCGTACCAGCAGTCTATGGCCCCTTAAGTACCTGCCGACCGGCTAACACCAATGGGCATGGCCGCGGTGGCAGCCCCAGGACCGCCTAACACGATTGGCGACAAGTCCTGGGGCTCTGTTTTGCAGGAGATCGCACACAGGCTGCATGCGCATCTCCTGCTCGGGAGCGAGGTTCCGCCCCCTCTTCAGTCTCCGAGCGGCAACTGTTAGACGGCGAAACCTTCTCTGCTAAATCTGCCTGTTATCAGCTCTGATAAAAATCCCCGACTGAGCATTCAGTCTAGCTTTGCCCCGTATGATTATAGCTGAGTGAGTCTTCTGTGATGTCTTTTCAAGCCCAAGCACACCCCCTCCTAGTTCTTATTTTCTGCTAGGAGGATACATAGCAGGAAATTAGAGCCATAAGGGGGCAGACTTGGGCTTGAAAAGACATCACAGAAGACTGACTCAGGTATAATATTTTAGGGCACAGCTAGACTGAATACTCAGTCGGAGATTCTTATCAGAGCTGATAACAGGCAGATTTAGCAGAGAATAATGAATCAAAGAGTAGAGTGGGTGTTTACTGTGATGTTCCCATTGATATAAATGGTAAAATACATGAGGGTGCTTCGTCTCTAGTTCTCTTTAAGGACCAGAGACTGCTGGAACCACAAAACGGCGGTAAGCGACGAATCACCGCACTTGACGGTCTTCCTGGTCACGCATTCTCCCATTGTCACTTCCCTTCACTCTGCCATCGCTATGATGGCAGAGCTCTGTGCGCCAGTCAGGAGCCATTTTCATTGGCTCCAGACCTTGTCCATCAGTGTGAGCCAATGTGATTGGCTCACAGTGATTACGCCGTCAGGAGCCAATGAAAGCGGCTCCTGTCCGGCTCACAGAGCTCTGCCATCAAAGGGACGGCAGGGTGATTTCAAGTAATGTGGTATGCAAGTAGTTAATAACCGGGCTGTTTTACTTGTTTTATTTTGCTGCCTAAAAGGGTTAATTTTTAGGCATGGAAGTGACAGCTTCTGTCTTATCAGTACCTTGGCTCTGGGGAGAGGTATAACAAGGTCAATAGTCCATGTATTTCAAGTCCAGGACACTTAACAGGCTGCCACTGATTAGAGACAGTAAAGGCGCGTACACACGCCATATTTTCACAAACGACGTGTCCGTCAGACCCTCCCGCTGGGCAGACGTTCTGCCAACAGTAGGACGTGTGTACAGTATGTCGGCAGACTGATAAGACTGTTTTTGACTGATCCGCAGTCTTATCAGTCTGCCGACAGACTGTACACACGTCCTACTGTCGGCAGAACATCCGCCCAGTGGTAGGGTCTGACGGACACGTCGTTTGTGAAAATATGGCATGTATACGTGCCTTAAAACATTCAACCTGCTTTGTAAATGTTTAAAGATGAAAGAAAAACATGGGATACTTAAAACAGTGATTTTTAGGAGTAGGAGGATAAATATTATTGTTTATCTCATCAGTTTATTTTCACCTCGGGTTCACTTTAGGGGCTCTGACACAGGAGACCTGGGTTTGAATCTCAGCTCTTCCTGTTCAGCCTGAACCTGTATAGTAGGAGACCTACGGCTAGACTCCCTAACACTGCTACTGCCTACTGAGTGTGCCCTAGTGGCTGCAGCTCTGGTGCTTTGAGTCCGCCAGGGTCCAGATCATCTAATGTGTGTATGTAGCTTAAGGCCTATTATTTATGAAGAGGAAACCAATTCGCTCATTGGTATGTTGTGAGGGTGTGGGAAGAAATCAGAGTGATTGAATTACGCATATCTGTTCCTGGACACCCACTTTAAGCATAAAATAGTTCTTTACAAGAACATGATTTTCTTCTCCAAACAGGATCCTCTTCCTGTTGCTATGAAAACGGAGCACTTTATCACAAGAAGACAATCCTCTTTGAGGGTGAGGGCCAGAGACATGCAATGGAACCAGGGCCCCAAGGCCTGGGCCTTGGGCGGCATCATACCAAGGGGGCACCTGGACATGAAATAGTGGTTGCTACATATGAGGAGGCTGAAAATGGGGAGCAACACATGAAAAGGGAAGATGATGTCCAAGAGAGCTGTTCATGAAAGAGGGTCTGCAGTACAGGGATGATACACATGGAAGAGGGCGTGGCACATGGAGTGGGAGGGGCGCTCCTGCACTTGGAAGCGCAGCCCCAATATACTTGGCCTAAGTGTAAAAAAAGTATAATCCGTCCTTGCCCGGAACAGTCTCATAATGCTAGATGAGATGAAAGATCATCATATTTCTGAGAAATATCTGTATGATTAGTGCTGACAATAGCAATAAGAAGAAGAAGGTTTATCTACCATATATCTCCAAAACTGGGCTTTAGGCTGTCATTTAGCACATAAAAACACAATTTACTAATTTCATTTGGGCCTCAGTAACTCACAAAATCAAGATTGAATCCCAAAACCCTTCCCAATCGAGTTTGAGAGTTTCTATTGAACAAGCATGAGCTTGGATTGAGTTATATCACACAGCAATATGGTCAGGGAGGACTAAAAATGAATACTATTGCTTCTATCAGCAGTCTGGTGGTGGGAATAGTGATATTATTGTTTTCTAGCACTAATATTGTTTTCTGAGCCATCTCAGCAATATAGATCTCTAATATGTGACTCAATAAGGTACATTTTAAAGGTCTATTAGGGCTCGTTCCCACTATCGCGAATCCGCATGCCTCCAATGCATGCGGATTCGCACATGTAATGTGAGTGGATAGGGCTGTTTCCACTCCTGCGGTGGCGTTGTGCGTTTTTTGTTGCGGAGAAAAAACGCACAAAAGAGGCAACGATTTCGCCTGCGTCGGGAATCCGTGCGAATCGCCGCTAATGTATTTAATAGTAAAAACGCATGCGGTTTTTTACATGCGTTTTTACCCGCGATTTCGCGTGCGATTTCACACCTTTTCCAATTTTATTTTGCCCTGGCAGTGTCATGGTTAATTTCGCATGGCACCCTGCCATGCGAAATCGCACGCGAAATCGCGGGTAAAAACGCATGTGGAAACGCATCCGCATGCGTTTTTACAAGCGTCGGAATGCGGCCGAAATCGCGTCGCAACAGTGGGAACGAGCCCTAAGACATGGATAGATTCCTCAGTACAACCGCAACCATTTGTAAGAAACAGCTTGATTGCGTTAAAGGGTTATTCCACTTGTGTTAAAAATTTGCTATATTGTATCTGACAGCTACATAATTTTACGATAAAATGCAAAAAAACAAAAACCAAAAAAACACTATTCAAGCTGCCTATATATATATATATGATACATAGGGCTTGATTCACAAAAGAGTGCTAACTGTTAGCATGGCCGTTTTTGCATTGCGCACGCTCACAAATTTTCGTGCTAAATGATAACGTTTTCGTGCGCAAATGCGAACTTTCGTGCGAAAACGATATCAATTTTGCGGTAAAATTCGTGTTTGCACGCAAAAACATTATCGTTTTGCGTGAAAATTCGCGATCGCGCGCAACGCGAAAATTCGCGTGAAAACGCCCGTGCTAACAGTTAGCACTCTTTTGTGAATCAAGCCCATAGTATGCTAAAAAGAAAAAAAAACACACAAAAACCTAAGCATCCCCTTTAAATGCTTTCTGGAATAGATCAGCCTATGGAAAGGGCATGGGCTTTGGTTTGTCTTTCTAACACCTCCTAAAGGTGGAAAACCCCATTTAATCAAATTTGTTTTAGGAGAACACAAACTGCAAATTGACATTCTACATTGATAGCTCAACAAGATTCATTAGCACGATAAAATGTGTTGAAACGCATTAAAAATAAATTAGACCTTCAAAAATGTGAAACTTGGAAAAAAAATGAGAGAGACGTGCTTCGTGCCATATGTACCAAAATGAACTGTAATAAAAGCCTAATTGCGTTGTATTTAAATGAATCTCACCATCTGCGTAGACGTCTTTCCGGAGTTGTCCTTGCTGGTGTTTCTGTTTTTTGGCCGGGCGACTTTTCTGTATGATAGCGGTGCTCATATTGCTGTCTGTGGACACCGGGCTTGTGGGTCTCTGACAGTGAGCTGGGTGGAAATGTCTACGGCCTGGAGAACAAGAACGGAACATAGTAAATAAACATATTGTGTCTAGTTTTTTTTTGTACAGCTATGTTACCTATATGTCATCAAAGAAGACTGGAATGATAGTTATGATTAAAGCAAGGTTCTCCTGAACACTAAGAGTATACCAGGGCCCAGTCTTACATTTGCATGGTAGCTAACTGGCATGAAAGGTCCACCTAAAGTGTGAAAACGCTTTATTCTCGATTAATATTAAGGCAAAAATACTAAACTTCCTGCCATGCCTGACTAGCTAGAATTTGTAGTCTAGACCCTAGGTTCTCAACATGTGGTACACGTACCCCAGGGGTTTACTCCTGAGGGTTCCAGGGGGTACTCGGACTTGATATACTTAACCAAGAATAACAAATTTAGAGTTTTAGAAAATGATAAATCCCATTAGTATTTTAGCTAACTAACTGTTTAAAATCATTATGTACTACGATTAATTATACTGTATATTTAAGGGGTACTTGTGATAATTAGAGATTAGGGACATGCACAGGTTTACTGGGAGAAATCCAGATAACAACTATCCGGGTTTCTCCCAGATTCGGATTTGAGCATCCCTATTGATAATGTTTACTATGCTACGGTAACTTGGTGAATACAGGGTTTTAAAAGGGGTATCCTGTAAAAGTCAATTTATTTCAGTAATTCGTCTTAAAGGGGTTCTGTGGAGTGTTAAAAAAACAAAAACCGACACTTACCTGGGGCTTCTATCAGCCCCCTGCAGCTGTCATGTCCCGCGCCGCCCTCCTACGATCACCCGTTCCCTGCCGCCGGCACCGGTCTAACAAGACAAATAGTGCCCGCTCGCGTCTCCATGAGACAGTAAGATCCCAGAGACGCGAGCGAGCACGTGCGTACCTGCGGTATAGTTAGAGGAATCATTAGACCGGGACCAGTGGCCATCACAGCAGTTATCACGTGATCTGTCAGGCGCGGCGCTTTGCACGCGTAAAAGATTACTTCGCGTGATAAACAAAGGTTTGAGCGCGATCACGTGCTTGTTTCATTGCAAACCTTCATTTGTGCGCGTAAAAGATTACTCCGTGTGATAAAGCACCGATCACATGATAGTGAATCAACCCCAATATGTGATACTGGAGGTGCCATTTTGTGGAACATCAGGCAACAGTGAGCAATGACAACCCTCCATGTACAAACAAGTGCAGAAAAAGAGCGTGAAGATTGACAAACCTGATATATGATGTAAGCCAGCTAGTTTTCTAACTTACATTGTAAAAGGTTTAGATGACAGTTCTCATAATTCATATATAATGCTAAAATGTACATAACGCACCTCCTGCTGCTTCGTGCATTTGGTGTCTTGCTACTTTTAGTCCAGCATATTCTGCAGCGGCTGCTACGGCCTGTGCAAAATCAGCGTCTGTAAAAAATGAGCCGTCAGACGAACTGACGCTAGATCGTCCACTCGACACATTGTCTTCCTCAGAGGCGGAGCCCCATCCATTGATCATGGAACCAGTGACAGAGCTTTCTAAGTCTCCAATGCTGGAGGCGGGAGTCTGTTCCAAGCCACGTAATAGAAGTCTACGGCTCTGTATCTTCGTTTCCATCTCCATGTCGTCCCCTTCTTCTTCTGGAACATCCGTATCCATGTCTGACACTATAGGCCCAGAAATGTATCCATACGTGTGAGGAGGAGATATGGGCCTAGGTGGTGGAGGAGGGCTGATTTGATGTCGTCTACATCAGGCAAGAAAATAAACGGGAAAGGTTAGAGAGGTACAATAGATGGCATATGTAGGGGCTCAAGCAATGGGGGTTGGTGAAACTACACAAATGATAATGTTAACTTATAGCAATTAATGGGGAAGAACAATTAAATCATAGCTCCCAACTGTCTTTCTTTTGGAGAGACAGTCCCTCTTTGGGAATCCCTCTATCCTTCTTTCTTCCTCACGGGTCCCTCTTTCAGGACAGATCTATGTAAACATATTTACTTTTCTTCTGAAAAATGTATTTGACTCTAAACTTTATTCCCATCCCTTAAATTGATATATTTTTATTTTCAATGTTAATATGAAGGATAATGGACCAGAATAGGAAGGAACAGTGTGATTTAAATAAAAAAAAACAGCAAATTTTTCTTACAAAATCTTTATGGTATGTGTGACTAGGGGTTTGTTGAGGGCGTGATTAGGGGTGTGGCAAGGGAGTGGCATACGTGTCCCTCTTTCTTGTCTCAAAAAGTTGGGAGCTAAGCCATTAATTGCACCAACTCTCATGCATACGCCTAGCTGAAAGTTCATAAAGAACATGGGTGATGCAACGTACTGTATATCAATCTCCCAGGCTACATTACTTAATTCATGGAGATAGGGAAGCAGGGGGTGGGCTTTCTGTACACAACCAGGAAGTAGTACAGTAAGGAAGAAGAGGTGGGCCTTCTGCACACAACCAGGAAGTAGTACAGTAAGGAAGAAGGGTGGGCCTTCTGCACACAACCAGGAAGTAGTACAGCAAGGAAGAAGGGGGTGGGCCTTCTGCACACAACCAGGAAGTAGTACAGTAAGGAAGAAGGGGGTGGGCCTTCTGCACACAACCAGGAAGTAGTATAGTAAGGAAGCAGGGGGTGGGCCTTCTGCACACAACCAGGAAGTAGTGTAACAGGCAAGACCTAAACCTGCAGCAGAGGACTGGCAGGTAGGTAAGTATATCTCACACTAGGGTGATCGCTGTGTATTGCTGTAGCCTATCCACCTTTTCACATTTAATATATATGACTTACTGATCGCAAACTTTTTGCAGGCCTTTTAAGCCTACTTTATTAAATACAGACTCACACTTAAACTTTGCAGCTTTAACAATCAATATACAGTATATCTGTGTTATATTCATAGTTCCCTATATAATTCTACTTAGACATAGTAAACGCTCTAAAAGCTCGTCATAAAGCTATAGCAAGCCAGTAATTCATATAACCACACTGGCAAAGAACATAAATAAGGAGAAAAGGGTAATTTTACCCAGGCTTAAGGGCAAGTAGCAAGGCTCCGGAATGAGCCAAAAACAGATTAACAAGACCATTTCTAACTCTGCTTATCCATTCCCTGTTTATTAAAAGCATTCGCTAGAAAGTGCTAAACACCTGTGAAGCTTTGCAAGAGGAACGCTTAAAAAAAATTACAAAATAAAAATTTAAAATGATACGTTCCATTTTTGTCCCTTTAGCACTCCGAAGCATAATTAGTCAATGCGAAGAGGCAGGTTTGCTAATAATAGGAGACTTGGCAGGGAATTGGTGCCGTATTATTGTAATAATGTATTTTTAATGCACACTCTCCTAAGTTTTGTTATGCATGGAGCTGTGAATGATATTGTTATTTCTGGCACATTTAGAAGTCTTTCACAGTTCCCACGCACTCTCAGGTGCTGCGAGCAGTTCATAAATGAATCATTCAATTTACTGTAACACCTGCACTGGCGCCAGCATGAACTGCAATTGACTTCCTGCTCTGCCAGTATAGATACACGTCAAAGCCCTCCAGCCCTAAAACTACCACGAGCAAGGCTCACCAACTCCTACACATTAGCACCAGGCTGCAAGTCTCTGTCCTGCTTCTGGAAACGAGGAGAAACATTTTCTCCTGGTTCATAAAAATATATTGTGGCTACTAGTAGGAAAGTCTGTTTTCCGCCAATGTCGATTAGCGTTTCTGCGGATTTCCGATTTCCAAGTAATCGATATTTTGGTTATTTTTTGCACTCTCTGATTGGCCAATACTACCGAGTTGACTCTGCATTCTCTGATTGGTCTAATGCTTCCAAGTTCTGTGATTGGGCTAAAATTACAGAGTTGCGGTAATGCTGTATTTACTAAATTCCGATTTCCTTTTTCTAAGTTCCGGTTCGAAATGACGATTTTGGAAATGCACAAATTTTATTTCCACTGAATCCAACTGAGCTGCCCTAGCTACCAGCCTCAGATGCTAAAACGAGACAAGATCTTCTACATTTACTTTCCATTCTAGGAACATGGGGTCACATGCAGAAAACATCGGTAAATTTGTCATCCATTAATTATGCTGCCAAGGTAGCATGAATGGCGCAATTAGCGCAACCCACGTTACCTAGATAATGTGAGCATCACTAAGAAACTTGGGTCGCACTAATTGCCCTATGCCTTTTCCCCATAAAATTGCAACTTTGCCAAACTTTTGTACATATGCCCTGTGAAGTCTGTAACATGTCACTGTAATGGCACAGACATGTATTATCAGAATTGTACCTTTTCAATGCAATGCTACCAGCAGTTCTGGTCTCTTACCCTTACAGACACTTTTCTCTTACACTAACACTAACACTGCTGCCCAATGGCTGCTAGTTGTAACCGATCGTCTACGACTGGCTACAACAATTATTTCCTATATACTGTAGCAGCTGATCAGCTACAAGCCTCATCGGTGCCCAACTCACCTTTTGGGCCCCTGATTATCGGTTATTAACACAGATTATTAGAATCTGGTGTCAAATGTTTCCTTTAACCACTTTACCACCCTTGCTACGCTTATCTACTCCCCACAAAACTTTACTTGAAGCTCAGGGGAGTAGATAGGCGTACTTGTGGTAAACAGTGTGCTGCATGCCCAATAAGCTATCTGATTATGTATATAGGGTATCATTTTAACCGTGACAAGTGAGAGAATAGATTTTGTGTTGTTTGACAACTGAGGGCTAAGTCATGTGATTTTTTTTTTACCGGAAAACTGAATGAAAGTAATAAAACTGTTCTTTTCATGTACTCTATACCCCTAAATAAATACTTGTAAAAAAAAACCTAAGTGACAGCATTGAAAAGAGAATACATAGTTACCCTAGGGACTTAGCTTTTAAAATATGTATGCCATGAGAGTGTATTACTGTTAATCATGAAGATAAGGGCTTTTAATTACTGATAGAGTACAATGAGAAAACAAAAAAACACAAACCAGAAACGAATATATTATCGCCATACATTGTACTAGGAACATTATTTAAATGTTGAGATAACCAGGACAAATTAGCAAATACAATGTGTGGGTTTTACCTATGGTAACATTGTTTATTTGAAAACTATAGTGCATGGAAATGGAGAAATAGTGTATTTTTTCTTTTTTTTTCCTCATTTTTCCCTTTAAAATGCACAGATAATAGCATAATTACTAAAAGCAAATATCACCCTCACAAAGCATCATTTGTGGCAAAAAAAAACAAGATATAGATCATTTACATCTGATGAGTAGCAATAAAGTTATTGGTGAATGAATGGGAGGAGCGCTGAAATGTAAAAATTGCTCTGGTTTTTAAGCAAAAAACCCTGTGGTGCTGAAGTGGTTAAAGGGATGCCCAACCACTGTCAAAACTGTATCAGCAATATTACCTTCTCTCTAGGTGATGCGGTACAAGATTCATGTCATCCTGGCAGTCCTGAAGCATTGGCTGGAGTTCCTCCTGAGGAGATGGGGTAAGTGTGGCAGTGGACTGGTGGCTGTAGGACACAGCAGCTGGAGAAGAAGCAGCTCCCCTTATTGGTGGGGTTGGACCTCTCTCGTCATCTTCTTCTAACTCGTCTTGCTGCAGATACATTCTTGTTGGTGGCATGGGGCAGGGCAGATCTCTATCGTAGCTTGAAATGTTAAAAAAATAAAAAAAAAAAAGCTTTCAATTTAGAACACAGAACTTTTTTTTTCTTCTAATCATAGTAATATCTCACATATACTGTACAGGCTAAACTTCATGAGTGTCAAATATGAATTTATGGTTTAATACAGGAAGTTTCTTTAAGGTATATGCACAAAAGTACAGTAAAGTTCCTGTTACTTACAGTGACAAGGTAGTGCACATTCTGCAGTTAGTGCAACCCTCGTTACCTAGGTTAGGGTTTCCCAACACTGTCCTTAAGTACCACCAACAGAGGTAGTCATATAACGCAGTGGCTGGATAGTGTAATGGTTAAGGGCTCTGCCTCTGACACAGGAGACCTGGGTTCGAATCTTGTCTCTGCCTGTTCAGTAAGCCAGCACCTATTCAGTAAGGAGTTCTTTGGGTGAGACTCCCTAACACTGCTACTGCCTACTGAGTGCGCTCTAGTGGCTCCCTCACAAGCGCTTTGAGTCCGACAGGAGAAAAGCGCTATACAAAAAAAGGAATCATTAATTATATTATATATCACTGCGATAGGCCGACATTTTAACACCCAAGTTTTAGGTGTAAAGTGGAGGGTCAGCCTATCCCCGAGGATATGTCTAGGGTGATGTGTGAGGTGGCCCCCATGTGCTTAGTGCACTACGGAGCGAGTTTCAGCATCTATAGCTACTTGTCCTCACTCCAGCTTGCTTCCTCTAGTTTACCCGGCAGCTTTCTGAGCTAGCCACTAGAGCTTCAGGCTCACTGTGGTCACATGACTGTGAGTCCAGAGCTCTATTGGTCATTTCAGAAGCTGCATGGATCACTAAAGAACACAGGCCGGAGCGAGGACAGATAGCTATATCTTCTACAGTATGCCTCGGGGCATGCTCTGCACCCACCGGGACATACATAGATTCTCGCTGCCCAGCCACTTTGGCGCAAGGGAGCTGAATGACGGCTCACCCTGCTGCTGCACTAATTCCGGGAGGGGAGATTAATTATTATTCCCCCTCCGAATCGTAGCAACTCGGAGGTAGAAGTAATTTGGGGCCTGGACTTACACTGCAGTGCCACCATAGACATAATAACATTATGTCTATGGTGGCGCCCAGGTAAGGCGCAGCGCGGGGAAGAGTGTGCGCCTAAATGACCTGATTCACCTGCCGCCACATTTGATTGCGTGCTGCCCGTGGGGGGTGACGGTGGCACATTGGAATGTCGGTGAAATTGGTGGGTTATAGCTTTTGCCCTATTTTTTAGGCCAAAAGAGTGCGAGTGTGTGGTTGGGCGGGTTAGCGTATGTGTGGGAGGGCTTAGCCGCGTGTATATATGGTAATTAGCTCTGCTGAGACACTAATTACCTCGCCTGTAACTGTTCATAACTAATGTTGTGAGGGTAACGTGCACTAGTTGTGTACCTAGGTAACGCGGGTCGCATAAATTGCGCCCGGCAACTTTACCATACTTTTGAGCATATGTCCTTTCTTCTGGTGAGCTGCTGCCCACACATGTGAGGTGGTGGAGGATCATATATTTTTATATTTGTGTATGCATATTGGTTTCTTACTTATCATCAGCAGCCAGTGTGTACTCCTCGCTGCCCCCATGTGGCGGTGGATGGGTGGGCGGCGGCGGCAATAGGTCAGCCCAGTTCATCCCGCCTTGTTTGGATACTTTGGGCGGCCGCGTCCCCTTTTTGTGACCTTGGCTCCCTGCATTGAAATGACAAAGAAGACATGATAATCCCTATCGCCGGCAAAATCATTTATAATTAAGATAATATAAATCTCTGAAAAAAAAATGACTATGGAAATAATTTACCCAGAAACATATTCATTACATTAACAGCTAATAAATACCCAAAGTGCAATAAAGTCACAAAATGAATTTTACAAGGAACACCATTTGGAGTGATCTTCCCCCAGCTATTAATTGCTTTATAGATTATCATCTAAAACAAATGAGCTGTAGACATATTTTCTCAAGTGCTTTCTTTTACTATTTAATTGCTGCAGACCAAAATACAATCTGATCTCGATATGATCTATTAGCGTTTCGCTGTTGCATTAAGGCATTGAGTATACATCATTTGTACTTGTCCAAAAATTGTTTTAGGCAAAATTATTTGTTTCGCTCAGGGGAGCTGCGGCAGACAAGCGATTAACTGTTGCTGCAAAGGCAAAGAATTAACATGAGGCCAAGTTCACAGTGGGCCAGTGTAATAGCCGCTCTGTAACGCAGCTTATCGCACTGCAATGCACCACCTATGCAACGTTAAAAATGCGGCGGTAGCGATGCGGTATAGTGGGTTGCGGCATTGTAATGCTCTGCATGCGGTGCGTTACAGGCTAAACGTCCTGAATGTCACATATGGATGTATCTGTTAACACAGGACATTTCTTTGAGGTATATTCACAAAAGTACGCTAAAGTTGACGTTATTTACAATGACAAGGTAGTGCGCATTCTGCAAATATGCTATAGGCTTGCTATACACCAGCGATTCTGGATGCTTGCCTGGCTTACAGGGGCAAAAAGAGATCATTTGCAGGGCCGGTTCTAGAAACAATGGGGCCCCCGGGCAAAATTACCCCCAGGGCCCCCAATAGACACCCCCCAATCAAAAATCGGCAGGAGGGACCCTTTGTTGCAGCCAAATATTCATCCAAGAACCCTGAGGCAGTGGCTGACACCACCTGGCTCAGTTGAAGACTCTGCAGGGGCACCTGGGAACAACAGTTAAGTTGGGGGGAGAGACCTTGGGGGCCCCTACAGGCTCTAGGGCCCTAGGGCAATTGCCCCCTTTGCCTCTATGGTAGCGCCAGCCCTGATAATTTGCATATTCAGTAGTGGTGCATTGTGGGTAACCTCAAATGTTCACTTATAGCTGAATTATTGCAAGTTTCCTTCTGTTTTAAGAAGGCAAACTTCACCAAACATTGCTTTTTAGTAGGAGGGCTTTTCGGTCTCTTTTATCCTCCTATACATTCCGGGTGGTTTGGGTCACCTCGAGCTGCTTGGTTACTCTCTCATTCTGCAATTAGCGCAACCCTCGTTACCTAGGTCAGGGCTTCCCAACACTGGCCTCAAGTACCACCAACAGAGGTAGCTACCATTTATCACTGCAGATAGACTGACTTTTTGACACCCACATCTTAGGTGTAAAAAGTTGGGGTCAGACTATCCGTTAGGATATGTCTAGGGTGATGTGTGTGGTGGCCCCTGTGTGCGGAGTGCACTACAGAGCGAGTTTCAGCATCTATAGCTACCTGTTCTCGCTCCAGCTTGCTTCTTCTAGTGTTCCCCGCAGCTTTACGAGCTGGCCACTAGAGCTTTAGGTTCACAGTGGTCACATGACAGTGAGTCTGGAGCTCTATTGGCCAGTTCAGAAGCTGCATGGATTACTAGAGAACGCAAGCCGGAGCGAGGACAGGTAGCTATATCTTCTACAGCACGCCTCGTGGTATATCTTCTACAGCACGCCTCGTGGCATATCTTCTACAGCACGCCTCGTGGCATATCTTCTACAGCACGCCTCGTGGCATATCTTCTACAGCACGCCTCGTGGCATATCTTCTACAGCACGCCTCATGGCATATCTTCTACAGCACGCCTCGTGGCATATCTTCTACAGCACGCCTCGTGGCATATCTTCTACAGCACGCCTCGTGGCATATCTTCTACAGCACGCCTCGTGGCATATCTTCTACAGCACGCCTCGTGGCATATCTTCTACAGCACGCCTCGTGGCATATCTTCTACAGCACGCCTCGTGGCATATCTTCTACAGCACGCCTCGTGGCATAGCTTCTACAGCACGCCTCGTGGCATATCTTCTACAGCACGCCTCGTGGCATATCTTCTACAGCACGCCTCGTGGCATATCTTCTACAGCACGCCTCGTGGCATATCTTCTACAGCACGCCTCGTGGCATATCTTCTACAGCACGCCTCGTGGCATATCTTCTACAGCACGCCTCGTGGCATATCTTCTACAGCACGCCTCGTGGCATATCTTTTACAGCACGCCTCGTGGCGTAGCTTCTACAGCACGCCTCGTGGCATATCTTCTACAGTACGCCTCGTGGCATATCTTCTACAGCACGCCTCGTGGCATATCTTCTACAGCACGCCTCGTGGCATATCTTCTACAGCACGCCTCGTGGCATATCTTCTACAGCACGCCTCGTGGCATATCTTCTACAGCACGCCTCGTGGCATATCTTCTACAGCACGCCTCGTGGCATACTCTGCACCCACCAAGGCACTCGACTGCATTACTGCTAATCGCACACGTTAACAGTCATAGTGAAGCATACTATCTATCCTACACTATTCAATTTTCATAAACATTGATCATAGAAATCAGCTGCTACCGATAAGAATGGAAAATCTGAGCAGATGTGTCACCGGTATTGAAAAACAAAAACAAAAGAGGAAAAAAACTCTTATACAAGTTTCATTGCGCTGCCTGGAATTTGATACACTGATAATGATGGCAGAAAGCTTCTGATAATTCAAGTAAGCAGAAGTCCCATTGATAATAACAATAAGCACAAGAACTGGTACCTGAAGTGCTGCTTCCACGATCCGAGCTGTTGTACGATCCGCCGGTATTCTGATCATGTGACTGGTTGTACGGAATAGTGGCCGGTATTGTGTCTGTAACTCGGTAATCTGAAAAAATAAATAATTTAATTAGTTGCACTACTACGCAAAAAATAAATACAAAATATCAGTATAAAGCTCAACTGCAGACAAACATAAAAGATAAAGTTTTATATACTTATGTATACATTTAGAATAACCACATACACTTTATAGTAGTTCAAGTACCTAAATCTGCCACAAAAACAAATGTTTGTGATCTCCTGCATTGCTGGAGAAGTGGTGACAGTAATGACATCATTAGTGTCCTGCTCCTCTTCGTTTTCCAAGCAGCCAGGATACTAAGAGCCAGTTTGTAATGGCATTAAAGGGGTTCTGTGGGCTAGTTTAAAAACCAAAAACTGACGCTTTCCTGGGGCTTCTACCAGCCCCCTGCAGATAACCTGTCCCTCGCCATCACTGAATAATCCTGTGTTCCCCCGCCGCCGGTCACCGTCCAATTATTTATCTAACTAGACAGATGCAACTGCACCTACTGTATGCAGCCGCACGCGTCCTCGCTCCCGCTCGCATCTCCGGGAGCTTCCTGCGCAGACGCAGTATGAAGTTTTGTCGTACTGTGCCAAGCGAGGACACGCAGGCGCAGTTGCATTTGTCTAGTTAGACGAATAACTGGACGGTTGCCCGGACGAAGCCGCTTGTAGCAGCGAATCGCGACGGCCTCTCGCACGATCGCCCTCTTGTCCAGTCCCATGCTGATAAGCTCCTTCCATGCACACACCCCACTCGGTGGTTTTTCACTCTTGGGCTCTCGCTGCCCCCTCCATACACTGTATTAGCACGTTCATCCACGGTGTTTCCTTACACGGATCCCTCTGCTTCGTGCACTTGTTTCTTCACCCTGCTTACCAACACTGGCTGCAGGGTGTCTATGCACACTTTTCTTTTCCTATCAGCTCCATCTTTATCTCTCACTTTTTGACCCTACCAGCTAACGGTCTGTGCATTCCTTATTTGATTTATGCGTATTCATATGTATGTATTATGCTATTTCCACTGTAAATTGAGGGCTAATTTATTGTGCTTTTGTTTTTATGGTTTTATCCTTTGATATGGTACAATAAAGGCTTTTAGTATTTTTCTATATACCTTGTGGTGCGGTTTTTGTAGGGCCAGATTCTGTTCTTTTGTTTGACTGAATAACTGGATGGTGACCGGCGTCGAGAGAATGGAGATTCTTCAGACAGCGAGGGACAGGGGGCCGGTAGAAGCCCCACGTGTAGCTTTTGGTTTTTAAACTAGCCCACAGAAGCCTTTTAAAAGCGGTCCGTTTAGTGCAGGGGTCTCAAACTCGCGGCCCGCGGGCCATTTGCGGCCCTTTATACAATATTTTGTGGTCCTCGCCGGTAAAAGCTTCCTTATAGTTCGCTTCAGTGCTCCCAAGTAATCCGCCGCATCCCCGCCGCTAAATGAGGGCTGCAGAGACCCTAAATTGCCCGGGGGAAAACCCGCCGGCATTTCCTGAAAGGGGCAGAGCTTTCAGCTCTGCCCCTCCTGACGTCAATCGCCGCACGGATCCCTGCCTTTCCCCGCCCCTCTCTGTGAAGGAAGAGTGAGAGAGGCGGGCAGAGGCGGCGATGCGCCGCGATTGTGAAATTCCTTCTGCGGCCCAGCCTCATCCTGACTTTGCCTCCTGCGGCCCCCAGGTAAATTGAGTTTGAGACCCCTGGTTTAGTGGAACAAAATGGACTAGATTCTAACATGAACAGATGCTGTGCCCAATAAAAACTGATATGTTTGATAAATACGAGATGATAGCTGCACACTATAAATTGTGGATGGAATCATCAGCATTTTTTGTCGAAGAGCTCCACCTATTGGTTGCAAATAAAACATATGAAATATCCATATTAAATATATCATAGTTATCTGATTAAAAATGTTTGCATTGAACTTAAAAAATAAAACGTATAACTACATTTTTTCTCAAAGTTTAAGGGTATTAAATACCTAATAGAATTACGCTGATTATTATATCTTATACATAAAAATAAAATCTACTGCAGGAACAACATTTTATTTTTCAAATATATATATATATATATATATATATATATATATATATATATATATATATATGCATTACGAAGAAACACACAATGTGATTTACTCTCTTAATCATTTGAAAAGCTTTAGGCTAATCCCAGTCATCAGATAGGTCTGTAACTTAATATTTTCTTTCTGATTCATCCGCATTAGTACACGGTGAGCCTCTCTCCTGCTGTGACGGATAGATGTTTAAAAATAGCTGCTTTCTGCGTTTTTATTGAACATAAAAGGTAAAGATCTCAGTTTTTTTTGCTGCGCAGAAGGACTTCTGTTGAGAAAACAGGGACGATACCGTCCGCTCATTAGAGATGCGAGGAACAAAGGAGCAATGAGGAATTCCAATAAGTTATTTGACATGGAGAAAGACATAAGCATATTGTCAACAGTTATTCATTCAGACACAAGCTCATAAAAGCTACAACCTGCAGCTGTCAATGCACATGACACAAGTGAGGTCTGTGAACTGTATACACGGGATGAATAAGATGTTGGAAAACGTCATTAGCCCAAGTGTGCTGAATGTGACAACGTTGTACAGCAAAACATATCCAGCGCATGCACACCTTCTGGGCGGTGGTAATTGAAATCTATGCCCTGTTTATGGCTGCTCCTTCCTGCCAGGGCGTTGATTTCAATTACCGCACCACCGCTACCACCAATCTACCATCGCTGCAGGCCACTCGCTCTGCCGTTGCTATGACGGCAGAGGTCTGTGAGCCGGTCAGGAGCCAATTTCATTGGCTCCTGACCCCATGATCACTGTGAGCCAATCTCACAGTGTTAGTACAGAAAATGTGCCTTTAGATGTGGAAACACACACTGCTGTTCTGTGCTGCAATAGTATTGGGCCCTGGTATGTTCAGGCACTAGGTAATGCTGGCTGATGCACAAAGCTTTACAATGTATGGGAGCTCAATTAACATTAAAAACAGGAGTAGCTGCCAGTGAGTCAGTCTAGTCTTCAAACTTAGGTTGTTGTAACCTTTAAAGTGAACCAAAAACTCTTTTTAGCACCCAGGGATTCTTAACAGCACGTTTAATATGCATGCTAACAAAGTGCCTCATTAATAATAATTAAAAACAAAACATTTTGACCTGTTCTTTTTACATTTAAAAGTTTAGCAGAGGGTTTTGTTAGCCTACTTTGGAGGCCTGCCCAACCTCAGAAGTTACAGGCAGATAAGGACTGATGTAATTATTTTAGTGCACACATTAGCAGAGAGGAAACAAAAAGCTTTCATTAGCAGTGGGTGGGTAGATTGGACACTGTGCTTAAAAAAGTTTACAAAAGTCACAGATGCTATCTTCACACCTTCTCCTGGATAAATAATGGGCAGCTAGAAAAGGAAGGGGGTGGGAGGCATGGCAGCTCCTAAAGCTTTTAGAAAATAGGACAAAAAAGTGGTGCTTGGTTCCCTTTAAAGAGGAGCTGACCTATCGCACAGCACACAATAAAAAGTCTATATTCCACCTATAGTTGCTGGAGAAAACCACTGCTCTGTGTTCCTTTGCTTGTTTAGTCAGATCACAGTGTCTAATTATTTCTCATCAGCAGCTGTGAATAGACTGCAGGAAAGCTCCGCTAAGACAGTTCTCCCCATACAGTAAACACTGAGGCTTAGCCCTTTCAGTGCTTCCTGCAAAGTGAAACAAACTTGTAAACTTCAGGATTTTTATAGGATTTCTAAACATTGTGATGGATATTTTTTGTCTATAAAGGTTATCATGCTGTGGCTAATCTTTTACAGCAGAGAGGAGATTCAGGGCCTGATTCACAAAGCAGTGCAAACCCAGTTAGCACGCCTAAAAGACTTTAGGCGTGATAACCATTGCACCACGCTGGTGAAAAGCCAGTTTAGGCGTAATAAGTTTAGGCGTGATAAGTTTAGATAAGTTTAGATCGCGCGCAAAGTCCCGCACGCAAAGCAGCGCCATTAAACTCTATACGAAGTGCACCAGACTTTGCTAGCGCAAAACTTTTGATCAGCTGTGCACTGCGGGGCTAACCCAGTTGGTGCTTAAATTTATCACGCCTAAACTTATCACACCTAAACTTATCATGCCTAAACTTATCACACCTAAACTTATCACGCCTAAACTAAGTTTAGCACTGTTAGCACCGCTTTGTGAATCAGGACCTCTGAGTTCAGTTCCAGTTTAAAGCTAAAGCAAGAATATGGGATTCCAGGACTGTCATATTTTGAATTATTTGTATAATACAATTGTTTATCTCATCAGGTTATTTTAATAGCAGTTTTTTTCCGAAAAGATCACAGCGAAGCTTCACGGCTGTTCACTGCAAACCTTTCGCCAATCACTCGCGCTGACTTTAGCGTGTGCAGGCCGCTGTGTACAATTAAGTATAACAAATAACCATTTCCCTTCGCAGTCCCGCGAGCAAGCGAGCAGTTTGTCACGTAGAGAACTATCTATGCGCGCTCTCTCCCCAGCTGTTGGGAGGAGACATCAGACCATTAAAAATGCAGAAACTACAGAGATAGTCACTTATTTATATGAAAACCATTAGTAAATATTGCAAATCAGACGCCCGCCGTCATCTGCTTAGCGGCTGCTCCGTAAAATATGCCATATTAATAAGAATGAGCGACGGATTATGCCAGGGGCTGCTCGCTTTGTATATTTGCTTTCCCCCATCCATGTCCAAAATGTTTATGAGGCAAATAAATAATACAACAGCAGCTGGGTATCTCTAGAAGCATTCCAGCATGCAAACAAATAACACCAACAAATACCAAAAATATCAAAAGCATTGAAACTGTCATTTACAGATGGGGAAACCTCTCATTTTGCAATTTTCAGTATGCAGGCAGAGCAATATTTAGTTTGGAAAAAACACTGGAAAGCAGCCAGTTTAACCACTTCGGGACCGGCCGCCTAACCCACCAGGCATTTTGCGGTGGAGGGGGGTGCGCGCGTTTGGGGGGGTCAGGCGGCCGCATCCCGTCTGTGGCTGGCTGGGCAGCCACGCCAGCAGCCATCACTCACCTTCCAGGCTCCAGCGATGAGCCGCAGTAGCCCCCTCCTTCTCCAGCCGGCATCTCCGCTCCAAATGACGCTCAGGTCGGGTCTTCATCAAGCCGGGACCCGGCGCTGACGTCAAACGGAGCAGAGATGCCGGCCAGAGCAGAGGGGGGCGCCAATCATCGCTGGAACAGCAGGGAGGTGAGTGGATCCTCTTCTTTTCTCCCCTGCCGCCGCCGCCGCTGTCAAAGTGATCACTATGATCCGACGGCGATCGTAGTGATCACGTGATCAGCAGCCATAAGCGATGGCTGCTGATCACTGAGGGGAGATGCCAGCTGTCATATGACAGCTTAATCTCCCCTCTCGGTTGCGCACCATCGCATCGGGACAGTTCTTTAGCGCGGACGTTGAATCAACGTCTAGTCAGAACAGTACCACCACCAGCTGGACGTAAATTCAACCTACGTCGGTCCCCAAAAGGTTAAAGTGATACTGATGCAAAAAAAACAAAACAAAAACATATGATATAATGAATTTTATGTGAAGTACGGGTAATTCGTAGAACATTAGTAGCAAAGAAAATATTCTCATATTTTCATTTTCAGGTATATAGCTTTTTTCTATAACATTGCATCATTCTCTAATATTTTCAGTTTACAAACACTCTGCATTTTAAACTATGAAACAGAGCAGAGCTAATAACCCTTTGAATTTCCCTGAAGTAAAATCTTTTCTGAATTTGTCTTTCAGGGTTTCTTTGATGTATAAATGCTTCAGAAAATAGCACTACTGTCTGACTAAATTAGTCAGAGAGCTCAGAGAAGCTCTTTTTCATAGATAGCAAGTGACGTTTCTTTACTCTTCCTCAGAGCAGGGACAAGGTCCTCCAGCACCCAAGGCTGAGACACCAAAGTGCGCCCCTCCATCCCTCCCACCCCGGCCGTCGCACACTGATTGCTCTTAGACTAAGAGGGCCACAGGGCCCACAACCTCCCCAACACCTTAATATCTAGTTATCTGGCTTGCAGTCACTGCTATGTATCCCCTTTTCTTATTTCTTTCTGCTTCCTACATGATTAGGAATGACAGCTGAATGAATTGTGCGCCCCCTCCTACACTGCGCCCTGAGGCTGGAGCCTCTCCAGCCTATGCCTCGGCCCGGCCCTGCTCTTCCTGTACTGGAAACAATATGAGACTCTTTTCTTTTGCTACTTATGTTCTATTTCTTAGCTGTACTACACATACAATTCATTATATCATACGTTTTTTTGCGTCTGATTCACTTTAAGTGCTCGTTAATCGGAAACTATTTTGTTATTTTGGCAAATTTGTCTTGAGTTATTACTGTACACTAGTCACGTTTTACGCTGCGTCATATTTTAATGCAGCATCATAATTCATGTGCAGGTTGAGATGCAGAGGCTCCCTCTAGTGGAAGAATTTCAAAATACACAGCAGCACCTGAGTCTTGGGAAACTAATTTAAGTAAACCTTAAGTGGAAATAAACTGATGAGATAAACAATTGTATCTATCCTCCTCCTAAAAAGGACTTCTTTTTTTTTAGATATCCCGCAGGTTTACGTTAAGTTTAAAAACGAAAAAAGTAGATTTACTGTTTTGTGTCTGCTCAATGACACAGTATTGCTGTGTCCCAGAGAGCCAAAATACATAAACTATTGACGTTTTTTCTCTATTCCCTACTCATAGAAGTCGTTTTCTGCTGCTTTTTAACCCCTTGTTGACTCCAACTACACTTTCATTTCTACCATGTGCATAACATACTACACCATGAGGTGCTCCTGGTCTCTACTCTTTCAGGAAGACAATGTTTTCCAGAGCTCCGTTGTATAATATTTCTCACTTGACAGTAGATGCATCATGAGGTGTTTTCTACCAGACGGTATCTACAGTGCCCGCTAACTGCCGACAGGCATGTGGTTACAAACACCAAAACAGCGCAAAGCGGCACAGGCAAATTTGGGCGCACCATGTGCCACTATAATATGAATTACGGCTATAGCGGTGCTAAGATAGTAATTTGGGTGCCGTAAAAATCGGAGCCCAAATGATTTTAAAAACAGCGTAATTCAGGCACCAGCAATAGCAGGCAGTCGAATTACGTCTTTCCCCTAAGGCCGGGTGCACACATGGCAGAAACGCTTGCAGAGCGGGAAACGCCACGTTTTTACCGCTAATGGAAGTCTATGGGCCACAGGGTAAAAACGTATGTAAAAAAAACGCATATGCGTTTTAGATGCGTTTTTACAGTAAGCGTTCCGCAAACGCTGGCAGTGTTGCATAATATGCATGATGGCTACCAAAACGCACATAACGAAAGTCAATGGCAATGCAATTGTATGTATTTTACATGCATTTTTCCTCAAAAAAATACAAAAACACATGAAAAACGCATACAAAACCCATATGTGTTTTCTAATAGCGAACAGCAAACACGGAAAAATGCACGCAAAACGCATAAAAAATGCAAACGTACAAAAAACACAACAACAAAAACGCATAGAAAAAAACCGCAGTGCACATGCCAAAAATGCTACATTTCACGCTATGTCATATGTGAACCCAGCCTGAGTCCATGGAGACCTGGAGGGGGAATAGTAATGAACGCCGGAGGAACTTTTACAGGGTGAGCTGTTTTTCATATTCAGCCAGCGCCCCAAATTTCCCAGCGCCGTTTTTCCATGAATGCTACAAACGCTCCCATTTGGTTGCATTATATAGCAAAACAGGTGGTGCTCACTCCCATCAATTAGACAGCTTAAAGTGAACCTCCAGACTAAAAATCGACTCAGCAGCACTGAAAAGGCTTGGTGTTTCTTTAACAGTTTCACAGCATCAGAACTTTTTTTTCTCTTATACAAGCCTCATTTTTAGCTGCACAGAAGAAAACTGCCCGGGCAGTTTTCCCCTTCTGCTGTGCAAAGCATGATGGGATTTCTGATGTTGTTGTTCTCGTTCTGCTGTTTTGGTGCAATTTTTTTTTTTTACATTTTGAATTTGACATTTGAAGCCTAGCGTGTGCAACTGGGAGGGTTTATCAGGACACAGGACAGTTGGAACTGTGTCTCGTGCTCCTTGTCACCTCCTTTCAGCCAAAAAGATGGCTGCCCCCATGACAAAGATGGCAGCCCCCATGAATCACAAACATTTGCCTGTTCTTTTAAAACAGGGTGGGTAAGAGATTATATTACCTATCTATTCTAATTAACATAACTAATGTAACTTAATAACAGTATGTTTGTTTAGGCTGAAGTTCCCCTTTAAGTGGACACAGGACAGAAGGAAAACACAGAGAAATGCACCCTGTATGTATTCAGAGAGTTTAGTTTGTCTAATCCCCCCTCATCTGTGACTAATCACGAGTGGTAATTTGATCTCTTCACGAGTTGTAATTTGATCTCTCACCTGAGTCAGCTGACTGCCACGGCAGAGAATGTAACTAGTAAACTCAGGATGTTAAAGAGACACTGAAGCAGAAAAAAAAATATGATATAATGATTTGTATGTGTAGTACAGCTAAGAAATAAAACATTAGGAGCAGAGACATGAGTCTAATATTGTTTCCAGTACAGGAAGAGTTAAGAAACTCCAGTTTTTATCCATGTAAAAAAGCCACTGAGCTCCACTACTTCTGAGCGTCTAATTGAAAAGGGCTCCTAGAAAAAAGGGCTCCTGGTGTAGCCCATATATACCAAATTCGGCTACAAAAAGGCACCTGGTGTAGCCCATATATGCCAACTTTGGCTACAAAGGGCACATGGTGTAGCCCATATATGCCAACTTTGGCTACACAGGGCACCTGGTGTAGCGGAAAAAGCTAGTTTTAGTTTATAAAAAACATGCTGTTATAAGCAAAATTTGTTGGGCTATAAAAGGGCTCTAGATATAGCTAGAAAAAAAGTGATTATTATGACCTAACTGCTCCCTACTCTCACACAGAACCCTCCCTGATGGTGCCTAACCCTAACCCCCCAGGTGGTGCCTAACCCTAAGACCCCACCCCCCCCCCCCCAGGTGGTGCCTAACCCAAAGACTCCCCAGGTGGTGCCTAACCCTAAGACCCTCCCAGGTGGTACATAATCCTAAAACCCTCCCAGGTGGTGCATAACACTAAGACTCCCCAGGTGGTGCCTAACCCTAAGACTCCCCAGGTGGTGCCTAACCCTAAGACTTCCCAGGTGGTGCCTAACCCTAAGACTCCCCAGGTGGTGCCTAACCCTAAGACTCCCCAGGTGGTGCCTAACCCTAAGACCCCCCAGGTGGTGCCTAACCCTAAGACCCCCCAGGTGGTGCCTAACCCTAAGACCCCCCAGGTGGTGCCTAACCCTAAGACCCTGCCTAACCCTAAGACCCCCCCCCCCCCCCTGCTTGTGATGCCTAATCCTAACTTCCCCTGCACTCTTGAATCAAAAATCTCAGCTATAAAAGGGTGCCCTTTTGTAGCAGAATCAAAAACCTTGTAGCCTAAAACCTTGTAGCCAAATAAAAATTATAGGCTTCAAAGGGGTGCCCTTTTGTAGCTGAATAAAAAATATGGGCTACAAAGGGGTGCCCTACTGTAGCCGAAAACCTTTTAGCTGGAAAAAAAAAAATATGGGCTACAAAAGGGCGCCCGCTTGTAGCCTATATCAAAACTTTGGAGCCCTTTTCACCACCTTGTAGCCCATATTTGCAGAAATAACATTGATGTTTATGGAGGAGCCCTTTTCATACAGGCAGCTCAGGAGCCCTTTTCAACGGATCCCTCTTCGGAAGCTTATTATCTCAAGTGTCACTTATTGTATTGTTTGTTTTCCTGCAGATGACAGGTCAATAGTTCACTGGCCTGCTCTGTAAAATCATTTAGAATGCTCAGTAGTGTGTAAACTGCAAATATTAGAGAATGATGCAATGATATTAAAAACACTATATAACTGAAAATAAAAAATATGAGAATATTTTCTTTGCTACTAATGTTCTAGTAATTATTCGTACTATACAACCAATTCATTATATCATACATTTTTTTTTTTGCTTCAGTGTCTCTTTAACAATATGTCTGCTTCCATGAAAGCAGGAAGTAGACACACTGCAGATTTATTGCAGGAGTTGTATCAGCTGTAACAAAGAAATGTTTTTTTTTCTTTAAAAAGTTATTAAGCTGCTGCTTATCTTTTAGAGCAGAGAGGAAGTTCTGAGTTCAGGTCGTCTTTAATACCACGGTAAGTGCGCCATTTTGCCGTCCGCCTGTAAGAGCCCTCAGAGACTCTCTCAGGCCTGACAGTTTTTTTGTTATAACGAAAACATAGCTTCCCTCACTGATTAACTAACAAGCATTTATAAACACTAATAGATTTTTAGAAACAACAACACTTGTTACCGAACTCATTCACATTAAACGCTCCCATTTACTTTTTACAAATAATTAAACCGGCAATGTATTTATTTCAGCCGTGTTTTCAGCGTTGTTCCTCGATCCTCTCCAGAAACGTTTCCATGGGGCTGACGCTGTAATGAATTGAAATGCAGGTGGCTGCAAATAGCTTGCCCCTCCTTCACATAAAGGTCAGCGGCGTCATGAGGAGAAGCCGGGTCACATGCAATGAGCCGCCGTGCAGCTGTGATAGGACATGGCCTTTTACCGGGGCACTCTCGGCTTTATTATGTGGCGACGCGCAGAAATAGGTTTAATAGTTCAAAGCTGGCACTGATCTGGATCCTGGGGACGCCGCTGTTGAAAATCATGTTATTAAAGTGGATTGCATGCTACTATAGCCTGGAGCCCAGGAAAAATAACATACCTATTTTTTTCCACTTCAGCATATTGCATTAGCAAAGAGCACCCTTAAGAACAGCGAGGTTCAATCCAGGCTGTCAGCACACAGAACAAAAGCTAGCATGCAGCATTGTCTACCTGATACGCATTTATTAAAGGGGCTCATTTATAAATTGCCCTCTCTATTAATGTGCCCCTCTTAGTAGGACACTGCGTCATACAGGTAAAACTCGAAAAATTAGAATACTGTGCAAAAGTCCATTTATTTCAGTAATTCAACTTAAAAGGTGAGACTAATATATAAAATAGGAGCCCTTTGCAGGTGTTTTGGATGAATTACCTGATTAGAGTCTGACACTCCCTTGCCAGTCCTGCAGGGACCCAAGAGTTACATCACTTCCTAGTTCTATGCAACAGGCTCCTCCTCTCATCAGATCCTGTATGACCAATGGTTTATGGTCACGTGGCATATATGGCGTTTATCCTGTTTCTACTGAAATACCGGGCGGCGTTAATTAATATTTCCCCTCCGAGTCGTAGCAACTCAGAGGGAGAAGTATTTCGGGGACCGGTGATCGCTGCCACCCCCATTACACTGCAGCGCAGCCATAGATATAATAACATTATGTCTATGGTAGCGCCTAAGTGAGACGCAGCGCGGGGAAGAGCATGCGCCAAAATGACCTGCCCCGGGCACGTGAGGCAGGATTACATCACTAATGTGGAAGTGAAAAGGTTTGGGGGATAGCAAATATAAGCGTACCCATTATTTAGCTGCAGGGAGATTTGGGGCGCAAGGCAAAGTCGACAAACGGCTCACCCTGTTCCTGCACAAGTCCCGGCGTCGTTACTTACTATTACCCCTCCAGGTCGCCGTGTATAGTGGGAGAAACATGTAATTCGGCCGAATTACAGTGTTTTTCTCGTAATTTGCGCTCCGTCTTATGAGATTATTACTCACTGAGCGCCGCTATACCTGTAATTCCTATCAGTGGTGTAACAATAGGGGCTGCAGCCCCTGCACCATGGGACCCGCTCAGGGCCGTTTTGGGGGGCAGGAGGGGTCGCTGCATCAGGGGAGAGCATGGCCACACATTGGCGGGGAGGGGGGACAGTCCCCCTCTCCCTCACCTTGGGCTGTCCCCTCAGCGCTCCCCTCTAGCTTCAATCAGTGGCAGCAGGCGGTGGGCGGGAACACATTCCTTCATGCGTTCCACGCGCTGGAGGTTCCGCTCTCTAAGTGTCTGATGCTTCTTCCTGTTTAAACAGGAAGTAGTGTGCGGTACTTAGATATCGGACCTCCACAGTGGATGGAGGTATGTGTTCCTGCCTGACGCCTGCTGCCACTGATTGATGCTGGAGGGGGGTGCTGAGGGAAGAGCCCGAGGTGAGAGAGTGTGGCCAAGCTCTCCCCTTATGCTGCGACCCCTCCTTCCCCTCAAAACAGCCCTGAGCGGGCCCGGGGGGGCATCCAAATTTTTGCAGGGGGGCCTGGTGATTTCTAGTTACGCCCCTGATTCCTATTATGGCCTATGGTGGCGCTGGCTGTGCCCAAATCTCCAGTGCTGTTTTTATGGCACTCCAAATATAAGGCCAGGCAGATGAAAGAGGACAAGCTGTGTTTAAAACACACATTTAAATACACATTTCTTCTACATAGTAACACAAGTGGGCATAACTTGGCTAGTGTAAATACAGCATGATCGTTGTATGCAGATAATTATCACTCTCTAAACCCCCTCAACTGGGCCCACGATAGACGCAAAGATTGCGATTTCCTTCAGTGTTTAATCAGAGGTCCCCCCAGCAGCGTTTGTACAGTATCTTCCTCATGAATTAAATATCGTGTGTTGCGACGCCTACTCCTTCCTTCACTATAACATTTAGATGGAATCAGGCCATATTAATTTTCTTTTTATTTGATTTTATTTCATCTGTGGTTTATTATTTGCGGCGCTAAATTCAGCTGCAAAGGTTAGCAGAGTGCTAATTAACTTTTTGACACTGTTAATCTCGATCTGCCGCATTTACATGTATAGTAGCTTTGTGGTGCGGCGTGACTTGCAGGAGACTGGAAAAAAAATCGCTGTGTCTGGTTATTAAAAAGATCTGAGCATGAGATCCCAAAAGACTTCCACTTCTAATAAAAGTAATAACGAGAAATGGCAAGCACAGAGCTCAACCGCTACACGCTGGGAAACTCACGAGCTTCTCTAATGCAGACAACACTTACTAACTAGTGGTTGAAGAGGAACGGTAACCAAGGATTGAAATTCATTCCAATTAGTAGCTGATACCCCCTTTCCCATGAGAAATCTATTTATTTTCTCAAACAGAACATCAGGTGGGTCTGAATGGCTGATAATGTGGTGAAACCCCTCCCACAGTGTGATGTCAGGACCTAGGTCCTGATAGTTTGCTGTGTGTGAGCCTCGTTGAATTGTGGGAAATAACAGCTGTTTCCAACTGCCAAGCAACCAGTATTTCCCTTTGTACTTATAGCTATAAAACCTTTTAGCCAAACAGATTGCTAGGGCATGTGGTTATAAATAACGACAGTTGGTGCTGTCTAGTTTTTCTTTTGTTTATGTGTGTCAGTAGTAAAGATGATGATGTGCAGGTCGATTGTGGATCAAACAATATGTACAAATTACGGGGCGATTATTCTTGATCTCTTTTTTAACTTCTTACTTTGGCAATGTATTGATTTATTTATTTCCAACTTTTCGTTAAAGTTTCTCTTAAAAAAAAGAAAAAAAAAAAGAAAAAGAAAAGGTCTTCTATGTTTGATTGGGCTATCATCTTTTCAACTATGAGAATGTATCCCCAGGGTCACGCCAGGCCAAAAAGCTTCAACGACGTGGCCTGGGTCTCCCATACAATACCTCAGGACTCCTGTACAATATTTTTTAAAAGATAAATATTGGTGGTTCAGTGGCTAAGGTAGAGTGCAAGCATAAGGATGTTAGCCATGCAGGCAGGGGATGACTCTACAGCCCTAAGGGGTATTACAATTGACAGTGCCTAATAGTTCTCCATAGAGAAAAGGTGGTAGGGAGCACCAATGTGAAAAGAGGTGACATGCCAAGACCCCTGACCCAGTGTCCCTTGGGACAGCACCTCTTACAGATCCTGGCCATCACTTAGAGAGAAGCAGCGTCCTTCTCTGTTCAGCTGCCTGTAACAGCTTTTTCTATACTCTCCGTATGTATGAGATAAAAGCCTGTACTGTAGGCTGGCTCGTCAGCCTCAGCGGCAAGTACACATAAATTAGGTAAATAAACAAGCAGCTTCCAGTTTATTTACCTAAGATATCTATACTACTTGCCACTGATGAGCCAGCCTGAAGCCACATACACGATCAACAAAAGTCTTTTACTATAAACAACTTTACAAACAATTACGATTAAAAAAGTTGGAAAGATATGTCTTGGCGTCATCCAAACAATTATTACACACACAGAACGACTTGACAGACAACTTGACAAACAGCAGACTTCTGTACACATTGCCATGCTGGACACAACTTCTCTCAGTTATTCGTCAAGTCAATCCAACAGTTGGATTGACTTGAGCTGCATCTTATCAGTTGTTGGTTGCCTCTTATCAGTGATAACGCCTTAACAAAAGTTGTCCAACTTCTTCAAGTTGTTTGAAAATTGTGCATTTAAAAGACTTTTGTTGAGCGTGTGTATGAGCCTTAAAGTACAGGCTTTTATCTCACACATGGAGAGGTTACAAATAGCTTACAGCTGAGCAGAGGAGGTCACTTTCTAGTCACGCCAGGCTCTGTAAGAGGTGCTATAAATTATCCTATCCAGCTGGCAATTGTAACCAGACATGCTAATTAATATATGTTTCTTTTACTATTAGAAATATACTACTGGGGTTATATGAATAACCAACATTTTTCTGTAGAGCGCCTTTAAACCTCCCAATAATATGTACAAACGGGGCTGCTTGCATATACCATACATGGAGTACTAGTGTTGTAACATACCTTTGTTAATTTTGTTCTGCTCCATGATGCTGTACTGCATGGGCGGGAGGTCCGGCTTATGCTGAGCCGATGGCTTCCAGTGCTTCTCGTCCATGTCTACACTTGACGAGTTGATGTTGTTGCTTATGTTGGACTGGATAAGCTGCGTGGTGGCGTAAGGAGTGGGCTGTCCTGTAGGGGGAATAAAGCGGCCGTCCTTCAGATTTGGACTGTTGAAAGTTTTCATCTCATTGATTTTGTTGCTTAAGTCCACATCGCCATAGATGGCGGAATCAGGCACCATCAAGTTAGTCTGTTTGTTATCCAGCTGGTTGTTGTAGTTTGCTATACAATCAGCTGTTACAAAAACATAAGGAACACAAGTCAGATTAGTGACGAATGTTAGCACACAAATGCTGAAGGGTAAGTGTAGCTTTTACGGAGAAAGATGTTGAGCAAAACTCTAGGACAAGACAAACAGGAAGTAGCTTTATCTCTTCAACAGCTAGTCATTTTAGCGATACTATGTTGAAAATCTTTGAATTTAGTCAATTTGAGAATTGTCATTCTACTTAATGATGTACTATAAAGGATACCTGACCCTAGGCAAAATTACCTGAGATAAGCACAGAATTATATTCATGTTAGATCCACATACCTCTTTGCATTGTCCGTTCCTCTCATCCTTCCCTTAATCCTTAAATAATTTTACTTAGGCTAAAGTCAAATGTTCAGACAGGAAGGGGAAGGCTTACTGTGATGTTCACACCTATCAACCTCCTATGTCCTCCTCTTAAAGGAATACCAAGGAGAAAATAAACTGATGAGAGACTATTGTATCTATCCACTTACTCCTAAAAATGACTTTTTAGATATGACACAGTTTTATTTTATGTTTAAATCTACTTTTTAAGTTTTGAATGTTTAATTGTCTGCTCAATGACACAGTCTTTGAAGTATGCCAGAGCTAAAATCTATGAACGATTGACTCTTTTTATCTCTTCCCTGCCCTCAGAAGCTATTCTCTATTAGGAAATAGCTTTATGTTGTCAGTGAGGGTTATGCTATAGTCTGACTAGGTACTGACTGGAGATAAACTGTTACTTGCATACCTAAATGTTAACTCTTTAAGGCAGAGAATAAAAAAAAGGAACACAGCCTAGTTATTTGTATGCTTGGCACTATACATACACGTCTGCCTCATCACGTCACCGCGCCATTCCTTTAAGGGGAGTGAATGGGGTGGGAAAGCGGAGGGTATGGGAGGGTGATAGGAGTAACATCACAGCAAACCTGCCTCTGTCTGAAAATTCGACTTTAGCCAAAAGTCTAATTTTTCAAGGAGGAATTCCGTGGTTCGGGAAATCAAGAAGAGGAAAGGACAATGCTTTGAGGCATGTACATCCAGAATAACCATAACTCTGTACTTATCTTGGGTAGCTTGAGTCAGGTGTACTTGAAGCACTGGGTAGTTATATTTCTTTGAAGGATTTATTATGTCTTACTGGCTAAATGCTGCTAACGTTTTTTTTTTTCTATAGCATAAATAAAACACCCATGATAAAGTTAGAAAAGTTGTGAAAAGTTTGCCGAATCTGGCCCACACCATATCCAAGGCCTAATCATTCCCAGTCTTTAGCTGGGAAAGATCTATACGGCTGACCTTGAAATTCTGAACTTTCTAACTGATTAGATGCAATTAAATCCACAGCATTTCATTTAAAAAGCACTTTAATATGTCTGATTCAGATTAACATTCTTCCATATAATTTTTCTGTGGTGGTTTTAGTTAAAAAATTATGTGCTTCTATAAAAGCCGTGCCAGGCATTTACAATTTCTAGCAGCGAGATCATATTTTAGCGTGGCGCGGTCAGGGTCATTACCTGTGAAAATCTAAATATTCAAGTAGGGTTTTTTTTTATTGCATGAATATGTCATATTATAGGAACATATAGCTAAGACCATGTAGTGAGCAGATTACTACTGTGGTCAAGTTGGCAAGAAATTAGATGCATTTTTAAGATCATAAAAACTAACAATTTTTCAGAAACCCCATTAACAGTTTTCAGTAGGTGTACATTTTTTTGTCCCCTCCCTCTTTTTTTTTTTTTACTGACAAATTTTGGGTCATCAGTACACATGCCTAGACACATCTGCCTCCAGAGTCCAACTCATTTGATCATGAGTCCAACTCAAAACCTTTGGAGCCAGAGCCTTCTGTCGTGCTACCCCTACCCTTTGGAACACCTTGCCACGCCCAGTCAAGACAGCTCCAACTCTGGAGCCATTCAAAACTGGAAAGCCATATGTTTAGTCTAACATCTATGATCACATAACTTTTTCCGTTGTAATACATCACAAACCGCAACTATGCACTAATCTGAGACAAGCTTGTGAACTTTGGGTCCTATGGGAGAAAAGCTCTTTACAAATGTTTTGTTGTTCTTGTTGGTGCCTGAATTTTTTAGTTGCAGCCGGTGACCAGCCAGCAAATACCAAGATTCAGCCTACTTCCACCAAACTACTGGCCCATTCTTGTGACAAGGGTGGCCTCACTAGCGTATATAAAGCTTAGGATCCACAACTGGGAAGTAGAATGCTGCACATTGCGAAGATAAAGTGGCATTGTCATATTAAAGTACCAAGGAATTCAAGGCACTTATGCTGGGAATACACAATGCGTTTTTTTTCGGTCGATTTCGGCAGATAGATGGTTCGATAGATAATTTCCGACATGTTCGATCTTACTTTCGATCATTTTACCACTTGATTTCTCATAGAAGTGAATGGAAATTGATAAGAAAAGAAAGGAGAATTGAGAGGAAAAACGAATCGAAAACCGATCGAACGGAAAATTGACCGTGTATTCCCAGCATTAGCTGCTTCTTGGTATAGATAAGTGTGAATGCAGATATGTTCATGTACACTCACTCAAAACAAGCCTAACAGATAATGGCACTCTGGGCTAAATGTTGACACCCACATTTGGAGCAAACCAATCAGAAGCGAGCATCTGGTCCTTATGCAGTGAAGATAACGGTTAAATAGGCTTAAAGGGGCACTATGGCGAAACATTTTAAAGTTTAATATATGTGCAACTTACAAAGAAGTACGTTTTATTCCAGAGTAAAATGAGCCATAAATTACTTTTCTCCTATGTTGCTGTCACTTACAGTAGGTAGTAGATACCTGACAGAAGTGACAGGTTTTGGACTAAGAGATTTTCAGGGCTTTATTTATTTTCAAAAGCACTTAGGCAGGGAACACACTTGACACTTTTCGTACGCGTTTTCTGCACAGAAAAACTGAGAACTCATGTTAATCAATGGGCTAGTACGCACTTAATATTTTGTTCGCGCGCAGAAAAAAAACTGACATTCTGCATCATGATTCTGCACATTTTGTCAGTTTTTTGTATCAATTACATCAGCTGCTATGAAAAAACACGCGCGTTTTCCTGCATAGAGACACACTTGGTGTGCAGAAAAAGTATGCAGGAAAACGCGCACAGAAAACTGAAAGACAAGTGTGTTCCCTGCCTTAGTGAATGGCAGTTGCTCTGTAAAACTGCCAAAAAAGTGTGTAACGAGCAGGGAGACTGGGCAGCATGTTTATATAAATCATTTTTGGGGAATGTCCATGTAAAGAATAAAAACCCTGCTAAGAATCCCCCATGAAGAGATGGACTAGTCCAAAACCTGTCACTTCTGTCAGATTTCTACTACTTACTGTAAGTGACAGCAACACAGGAGAAAAGTGATTTATGGCTCATTTTACTCTGGAAAAAAATGTTCTTCTTATTTTTCTATTTTTGCACATATTTTACATTTTTCGCCATACTGCCCCTTTACCCCTTTCACAAGTTTTACTTGGAGACTGATCTCACCTGGACGGCTATAGGTGGCCAGATTGTTGTCGCTGCTTCCATTGCCAGAAGTGCAGCAGTTAATGGGGCAATCGTTGTGGTTATTTCCTGTGTTTGGCCAGGTATCGGCAAGCCACGGCTGAGATGCAGGATCTGCAATATTCAGGAGGCCTGGCCTGTAACACAATTCAAAAAAAAAAAAACATGAATAAACATCAACACAGTAATTATATTCCAAACTACTAAAAATGGTGTACTGGATTACTGAAAATCTTCACTGCTACTGACCAACATTTGCACAAAGTAGAATTGCAGGCGAACTATGACACAGGAATTAGTTGTATGCCCTATATCTGGAAGCACAAACACTGGGATCAAAACAATCCCTATTTACCCCTCCTTACTCAGGAAAAGGCATAAAAGCCTAAAACACAAGTTTTAATAAATCAAGACATAAAATATCGGGGCCAATACACCATCACCTAAATCACAAAAGTGGGGACAATCTCCATAGGTCTAGACAGCGATCCAACACAGCCCAAATATAAGGGTGAGTAATGAACCTGGACCTGAGTGGCTGTCCAGGACCCAAGATCACCCAATAGGGGCACATATTACAATAAATAAGGATCGTTTAGTCCTGGGATAAGTGCTATAACACACTTACCATTACTAATGAATAATAATAGGTTAACAACTCTCATGTACGGTAAGTGTTGGTCGTAGCCCCAAGTAATGCAGCTAACTGAGACTGACCTAATTAACAGAGAGTCCCCCCACTAATAGCAACTTAACACCCACTAAATCAACATGTTTCGCTTAATAAATAATTTAAGCTTCGTCGGGACATAGTATATACAAAGTGCTCAAAAAACATGCATAATGAAGTGACACATATTATAGCCCACAGTCAGAGCCAACCTGATAATGGTTCAAAGGCAGCTATATATAGAGGTTACAAGCGACACCACACTATACTTAATTGGTTCCGCCTTCTTATTAAATCAGCACCTGGTCATGCTGAAAACACATTGGGTGGACAGCCGACAGTGGATATTTCTAAAAAAAGTAAACATACACCACCTCCTATCAGTTACCATTACAAGTGTATGGCATTGAAATCAATTCTCCAAGGTAGCGAATATAGTACAATACATCCAGTCAGCGGCATAGGCATGCATTCATCTGTGCAAATGTACGTATCTCCGTCAGGATGCGGAATGTCATAGTAGCATAGCATGCCGCTGCTGTCATCTGCAGGGCATACGACCCCCAGTCGTGGCTGGATGGTGTAATGGTTAAGGTCTCTGCCTCTGACACAGGAGACCTGGGTTCGAATCTCGGCTCTGCCTGTTCAGTAAGCCAGCACCTATTCAGTAGGAGACCTTAGGCAAGTTTCCCTACCACTGCTACTGCCTATAGAGCGCGCCCTAGTGGCTGAAGCTCTGGCGCTTTGAGTCCGCCAGGAGAAAAGCGCGATATAAATGTTATTTGTCTTGTCTTGTCAGTGAATTGAGGCTATGATGGTAGACTTACATGGTAGCTTGGAGAGGGAAGAAACTAGAAGACTAAGGCAGGGGCCTTCTGTATCCTGTGCCTAGCTGCTGTATATACACTGGTTTAAAAAGATGTTCATAGGTCACATGACTCTGTGGTAAAATTGGTTTTTGGACTTTATTATTTTTTGAAAAGATGCCCTCTTTGTTTTGTGCAAGAGTGGGGAGGGGCATATGTACAAATCATTTTGGCAGGAGTCCAGACCCTTTAGTGGGCCAATAAATCAGGCTGTCAGCATTAACACGTACAGTGCTACTAGGTTATGATTCCTTTATGACCTTCCTGAAAATGACTTGTAAAACCAATTCCGACTGCAGGTCTAATCCTGAATCATTAAACAGTCTCAGGCTGCTTTTACGAGGACTTTAAAACTACTCAGAAATGAATGGTACCCTTAACAGGTTGCCTACAAAGCTCACCTGAGACCCAATTATAGGTCATGTTTACTGGCAAGAATAAAGCAAGGCTTGTCCGTCTGTAGAAGAGCCAATGAGCAGCATTCCTCTCTTACTTTACTTGGAGGTACGGTAGCTTAATTTTTATGGCATTTGTTGGCGTACTTACGTTAAAAGAGCAAACACTCATAAACTAGCTGCAAAGTCTTCCCACTGCCCTAGTTCTAAGTAAGTAAAGTAGTTCTAAATGAGTTGTAAATGAACAAATTGGGCTGTTACAGCCGCCATACATAGAGACTCTTCTGAAATGCATAAAGTGTGACATCAGTCAAGGTCGTGCATCAACAAAGCAGTTGTTTAGCCATAAAGTGGTAATACCCTCAGCATTTCTTGTTTGATCTGAAAGATGATTTACAGCCTTAAAGTGGTATTAAACTCTGACATAATATTCAATAAAAAAGTTTTTCTACTTTGTATATCCCATACAGTTATCATATTTGCTTTTGTGCATACGTATTATTATTCATTTAGAAATTACAAGTTCCCAAAGTACAGTTTTATTTGCTCTGAAAGCTGCCATTGCATTTTATTCATAACTGGTGTATTTATTTTGTAATGTACCCAGTAATGATTTCTGAGCAGTGTTTCAGTTCTGAACACATTAGAAGAAGTTTCTGCACAGTTAGGGAATGCCTACATTCCTATCTGCTACAGTTAAGTAAACACAAGATAATATCACCGGTTCGGATGCGGATCTCCCTGCAGGGAACTTGCTACTGAAAAAGTAAGTTCTATGTTTTAACCCTTTGAATGCTGTTCAGCAAAAAAAAATAAAATAATGTGGTTGTAAACTGTATGCTATAAATAGACTTTTAGAGCAAAGAAGAAATGCTGGGTTTTATACCACTTTAACCTACTACGACAAAAAAAAAATGTTGCAGAACAGCATGGAAACAGTTAAAGAAACACTGTAGGGGGGTCAGGGGAAAATGAGTTGAACTGACCCAGGGCTTCTAATGGTCCCCCGCAGGCATCCTGTGCCCGCACAGCCACTCACCGGTGCTCCAGCCCCGCCTCCGGTTCACTTCTGGAATTTCAGACTTTAAAGTCTGAAAACCACTGCGCCTGCGTTGCTGTGTCCGCGCTCCCGCTGACGTCACCAGGAGTGTATAGCACAAGCCCAGTATAGTCTGTGCCTGCGCAGTATGCTCCTGGTGACATCAGGGGAAGCGAGGACACGGCAACGCAGGCACAGTGGTTTTCAGACTTTAAAGTCTGAAATTCCAGAAGTGAACCGGAGGCGGGGCCGGAGCATCGGTGAGTGGCTGTGCAGGCACAGGATGCCTGCGGGGGACCATTAGAAGCCCTGGGTAAGTTCAACTCATTTTCCCCCGACCCCCCTACAGTATCCCTTTAAACACAACACTTTGTTCTTCAGTGGAAAGCTCCTTGCTTCAGTGGGCAGCTTCTGCCCGCATCCAAAGAGGTGATAACATTATCTTTTGTTTACATTTCTTTGTCAGGTACATCTTTGCAAAGATACACTACTCAACTCCTTGCCAAGTATCCTATCTGTTTTATGGAAAGACAAAGTAAGAGTATTCTCAGGAGGCACCCCCTGCAGCAGGCTTAATAATAGTGTCAGCCAAGGATTTTCCAGCTTGGCTTATTGCAAATGGGGAGGTACCTGACGATCGAAATCGATCAAAATCGATCAGACCAATTACTGTTTCTACATCATTTCCCCTGTAGAAGATAATTTTCAATTTTTTCTGTAGGAGATTAAGTATTGAAATATTGAAAGTCCAACGACTGTCTTAACTGTGCATGTATAGTTGCTTTTATACTGACAGGTCCACTTTAAAGTAATGACATTCGATGTTGTTAATACAACTGCAGCCATGCCACCTTAGGAATGATTTCTCCATTTACAGCATCCTATCTGAGGAGACTTTTGTCTGTAGAATGCGTCTCCAGCGAAAGGGCAGAAATCATGTTGTGTATCTCAGCGTGATGTGTGAGGAAATGCCTGACAGAGGTGAGGTCAGGGTGGGCATATAAAAAAGCCAGAGATTTGCCCTTTTGGAAATCTCATCACTCTTTCCATGTAAGTTTGAAGCCCATCTAGGAAGCGGCTGTACACTGCAGAAAATAAGCCGTGAACTACTACTGCAATGCCTACACACAGTCCCATATTCCTGGAAATCAGATGTACAGGGAAGAGCAGTGAAGATTTTCTGTGCTTAACCATTTCTGAACCAACATAGCTGAAATCTACGTCCTGCTGGTGACTAGGAGGCTCTGACAGGATGTAGATTCCAACTATTCACCAAAGCGCACTCATGCCCTTGCCACTGTTCCATCGCTGCACCCAATAGCAGCGCTTCCGCATCTGAATTTCATTGGTTCCTGACTCTGTGATTACTGTGAGCCAATTGCAATAATCACAGTGTACAATAGGGAAAAGGCAGCTCTTGTTCTTAAAGGATACCCCAACTGAAATGTGACATAATGAGATAGACATGTGTATGTACAGTGCCTAGCACACAGATAACTATGCTGTGTTCCTTTTTTTCTTTCTCTGCCTGAAAGAGTTAAATATCAGGTATGTAAGTGGCTGACTAAGTCCTGACTCAGACAGGAAGTGACTGCAGTGTGACCCTCACTGATAAGAAATTCCAACTATAAAACAATTTCCAAGCAGAAAATGGCTTCTGAGAGCAAGAAATAGGTAAAAAAGGGGAATTTCTTATCAGTGAGGGTCACACTGTAGTCACTTCCTGTCTGAGTCAGGACTGAGTCAGCCACTTACATACCTGATATTTAACACTTTCAGGCAGAGAAAGAAAAAAAGGAACACAGCATAGTTATCTGTGTGCTAGGCACTGTACATACACATGTCTCCTTTAAAGGGAACCTTAAAGAGGAACTGTCGCGAAAATATTAAAATTTAAAAACATACACAAATAAGAAGTATGTTTCTTCCTGAGTAAAATGAGCCATAAACTACTTCTCTCCTATGCTGCTGTCACTTACAGTAGGTAGTACAAATCTGACATTACCGACAGGTTTTGGGCTAGTCCATCTCTTCATAGTGGATTCACAGCATGGCATTTATTCTTTATAAAGACACTCCCTGAAAAGGATTTATACAAAGATGCTGACCAGCCTCCCTGCTCACCGTACACTTTTTTGGCAGTTGGATGGAGCAACTGCCATTCACTAAGTGCGCATTCTGAAAATAAAGAAATCCCTGTGAACCCCTATGAGGAGATGGGCTAGTCCAAAACCTGTCGGTTCTGTCAGATTTCTACTGCCTACTGTAAGTGACAGTAACATAGGATAAAAGTAATTTATGGCTCATTTTACTCTGGAAGAAACGTACTTCTTAATTGTATATGTTTACATGTATTTTAAATTTAAAGATTTTCGCGACAGAGGTCCTTTAAGTGACATGTAACAGGAAGGGATAGACTTGTGTATGTACAGTGCATAGCACACAAATAAATATACTGTGATGCTTTTCTTCTTTCGCTGCCTGAGGCCTAGAACATCTAGAAAGCGCAAAACGCTATCGCTAGCGATTTGTGATAGTGTTTTGCAAGCAATTTTGGGAGCAATTTCTGTGCTCCTATACAATTCAATAGAATGGAAACGCTCGCAAAATTCTGCATGTCCTACGATTCTGATTTCCTTAATCACAATCGCTCTAGTGAAATCTGTCCCTTCCATTTACATTGGCAGAGCGTTTAGGGAAATCACTAGCGAATGAAAGCGCTCTCTAAACACTCAAAAAAGAAAGAAAAAGGGGGTTCCAGGCCTGAAAGATTTAAAATTTAGCTATGCAACTGAGTTTTTCTCCAGTCTGACCCAGTCTGACTACTGATAAGGAAGCCCAGTTCTCTCCCAGGAGAGGATAGATAAAAAGGTCAATAGTTCATATATTTGAGCACTCTAAGGACTCTTTCACACTAGAGGCTGCAGTAGAAAAGGCTGAAAGTCAGCCTTTTGCTAAACGCCAATACATAGCGTTTTCAAAGCGTTTTCAAAGCCTTTTCAAAGAGTTTTACAGCCCATATGAAAACGTCTTTTTTTTCTTTTATAAAAATAAGTGAACAAGATAGCTGTAAAACGCTTTGAAAAGGCTTTGAAAACGCTGAAGTTGGCGTTTTCCATTGACTTTCATTGAAACGCCAACAGCCAACTTTGGCTGTTAACAGCCCTGAAAAAGCTCCTGGGAGCGTTGAAACGCAACGCTTCAAAACGCCGAGTTAGATGTGAAAGGTAAAATGAAAGTCTATGGACTTTCTTTTACCTAGCAAAACGCCAACTTCAGCCGTGGCGTTAAAACGCCGAAAAATCCCTCTGGTGTGAAAGGGCCCTGAGATACAGCAGAGACAAAACAATTAATCTGTTGTTGTTTTTTGTTTTTATAAACAAAAAATAAAACTGTGGGGTATTTTAAAGTCGTAGGAGGATAGATACAATTGTTTATGTCATCACTTTGTTTTCAATCAAGTTTCACTTTAAGAGGCCAGAACCATCAGGTCCTGAAAGAGTTAACCACTTAAAATCGACATTTATAAACATCCTTCTTGAGCAAATAGAGCATCCATTCCGATGGAGTGCATGTGCAACCGCACCACGGGAGCGCGCAAGCTTGTGCGTATTTATACCGTTCAGCGCATGGCATGAAGTGGTTAAAGGGGTTCTGTGGGGCTTCCTGAGGAGAAAAACTGCCACTTACCTGGGGCTTCTATCAGCCACCTGCAGTGGTAATGTCCCACGCCGTCCTGCTCCCATCTGCCGTTCCCCGCAGCCGGCACCGGGCTATTATTCGTCTGTCACACAGACGAATAATGCGCGTTGCCGTGCCTCCGCTCGCGTCATCTGAGGCTTACTGCGCAGGCGCAGTACAACGGAGCCTTGTACTGCGCTCGCGCAGTAAGCTTCCGATGACGCAGGCGGAAGCGAGCGGGTGCGCGGCGACTGCAGCGCAGCCGCAGTTCGATCCCATGCCGCTTAGACCGGGGCCGGCGGCGGAGAACAGCAGATGGGAAGAGGACGGCGTGGGACATTACCGCTGCACAGGGCTGATAGAAGCCCAAGGTAAGGGTCTGTTTTTCTCCTCAGAAACCCCTAACAGAACCCCTTTAAGGACACCTGACCCCAAGGCAAAGTTACCTAAGGTAAGCACAGAGGTATATCCATGCTGGATTCCCATATATCTGTGCGTTGTCAATTCCTCCTCTCATTCTCACTTCAGTTGTACTTCAAAACAGAAGGTGTTTGCAATAATTCAGCTATAAGTAACAGGAGCTATCGGGGTATTCTGTAACACCATCTAATACTAGGACTCTTTCTTTTGTAATAAAAGGTCGCCCTCTTGTGGTTGACACAGCAGATTTCAGAAAACAGGTCCATCCAAGTAACAATGAGCACATATTTAGTTGGTTACATAAACACGTGTTTGCCGACAGATAAAATCAGCAACGTGCTGTTTGCATCACTTAATTATGCGGCCTAAACACTGGGAAAAAATAGTAATAAATAAAAAATGAGCTAGACACCAGCAGGTTCAAAGAACACATAAAAAGGAAGATTTAAGCTTCTCCATGAAAACTGCAGCCTGCAGCACATTGTTCTCTATATAAAAAAGAGCACGACAATGATGTGTATGTATTCGCAGCAAAATATATATCGTATCTCTCACCTTCCTGCGCTGCTCACGGCTTCCCCGCCTCTCTGATAGGCCACTGAAAGAGAAAAGAAAAAAAAAACAAAAAGTGAAAAAATGACATAAAAATAACAATAAGACATAAATACAGCTATTTTTTTAAAGCGGACCTGAACTCAAAACTTCCTCTCTGCTCTAAAAGATACACAACAGCATAATAACCTTAACAGTTGATACAAATCCTGCAATACATCTGCAGTTTGTCTACTTCCTGCTTTCATGGAAGCAGACATATTGTTAACATCTGTGGTGAACCAATTAGCTCTCTGCCGTGGCAGGCAGCTGACATGGGGAGAGATCAAATTACAACTAGTGCTCAGCCACAGATGAGGGGGAATTAGACAGGCTTAACTCTCCAAGTGTATAGTGTGCATTTCTCTGTTTTCCTTCTGTCCTGTGCAAGAGTTCAGGTCCACTTTAAAGGACACCTTAAGTGAGAGGGATATAGAGGCTGACATATTTAGCTCCATGTCTAATACAGGTCGCTGCTATCCATCTTGTATTATTATTACTTTTTTTTTTTTAACACACCTGAAGAGAGAGGGATATGGAGGCTGCCATAGTCCCCAACTTACAAACAGGTTCCATTCTGGGAGATTGTTTGTAAGTCGAATTTGTTTGTTAAAGTGAATGTTTACCGTTTCAAAAAAAAAAAAAAAGTCAGATACTCACCTAAGGAGAGGGAAGGCTCGGTCCTAATGAGCCTTCCCTCTCCTCTCCCGGTGCCCTCGGTGCTGTGCTGGCTCCCCCGTTCGTGTTCGCCGCCGCAGGGACTTTGGAGGTCTTCGGGAGCACTCGGGCTTCCGAAGACGGGCCGCTCCATAGTACGCATGCGCGAGCGCCCTCTATGACGCACTCGCGCGTACGTAGTATGGAGCGGCCCGTCTTTGGAAGCCCGAGTGCTCCCGAAGACCTCCAAAGTCCCTGCGGCGGCGAACGCGAACGGGGGAGCCAGCACAGCACCGAGGGCACCTAGAGAGGAGAGGGAAGGCTCATTAGGACCGAGCCTTCCCTCTCCTTAGGTGAGTATCTGACTTTTTTATTTTTATAGCGGTACCCACTGGCTTTAAGGGCCCTTTTCCACTAGCGCGTTTGCGCTAGCTGAATCGCAAAACCGCAAACCGCTAGCGATTTTACAATCGCTACGGTTTGCTTTTTAACATAGGAATCGCGGTAGGTCATTTCCACTACCGCGATTCGTTTTTTACTTGATCGCGATCGCGCCGCGGAGCGACTTTTGCCGCGATTTTGCTATGCAGTGCATAGCATAGCAAAATCGCGGCCGCAAGCGTCGGGAAAACGGCGGAATTGCGATTCAGCAATCGCTAGCGTTTAGCGCGAACGCTAGCGACTGCTAGTGGAAAAGGGCCTAGTGTCCTGTGTTAAACATAGAGAAACTTGGGTAAATGATTTACATTCGGACGGCTCGGGATTTGGGCATATAGTATAACCTATGTTTTTTGGCTGTTTTCAATATGCTTTTGAAGTGTTTAAATCACTAATTACAGTTTACACAATATTGTAACATTTAACTAAAATACTGTATGTAGTAATAAAAACAGCATTGTGTATTTGGTACATGGAGACTACTTTGTTTGTATCTTTCAGATGTTGTAATTTTGAGTTGTTTGAAAGCAAAGGTCTGTCTGTATCTCCTTTTAAACAATACCCATTGCCTGGCTGTCCTGTTGGTCCTCTGCCTCTAATACTTTCAGCCATAGACCCTAAACAAGCATGCAGATCAGATGTTTGACTGGATTAGCTGAATGCTTGTTTCAGGGGTGTGATTCAGACCCTACTGATGCCAAACAGATCAGCAGGGCAGCCAGGCAACAAGTATTCTTTTAACTTGAGCACTTAACGCAGAAAGGTGGCGGGACAGCGGCTCTGTTGTTCCTCCACAACGCAAATATGCGTCATCTCGCGCTTGCGTTGAGCGCAAGCTCCCATCTGCGCAGCACATTCCAGCCATCAGCCTGCCAGCCAACGATCGGCGCTAGCAGGCCGTTTATTTTTTTAATTGGTAATGAAAGTATTTATATAGCGCTGACATCTTACATAGCACTGTACATTATATATTGTCTTGTCACTAACTGTCCCTCAGAGGGGATTACAATCTAATCCCTTCCATAGTCCTATGTCCATGTATATATTGTGTACTGTATGTATCTTAGCGTGTGGCCAATTTGGGGGGATAAAAAAATCTTACATTTTTTTACAAAAATGTCACTCTTTTTTCAAATACCACCAAAAGAAAGTCTTATTTGTGAGAAGTTGTATGACTGAGCATTGAAACCGTTAAAGTTAGGAAGTGCTGAATTGTAAAAATTGGCCTGGTCACTAGGGGGGTATAAACCTCTGGGGCTCAAGAACTTAAAAGGAAATAAACATGGCAGCCTCCAAATCCTTCTCACTTCAGATGTCCTATAAAACAAAACAAAAAAATAAATAAATACAAGATGGATAGCAGCGATCTATATTAGTCGTTGAGCTCGGTCAATCAACAAATGCTAATTTACAATTTAGCGATCGTAGACGGCGTGTAATTTCCTCTCAGAGGCTATTCTTTGCCAAGCCCCTGATAACAGGGGAGATAAATCTACAAGACGGAGGAGGGATGCGGAGACCATGACAACCTGTTTTGATGCGAGATTGATCGCTGGGATTCGCTAGTGTCATTTTTAGCATAACAGATCGCTTGTTTTTCTGGAGAGCAGTGTGACAAATACAAAAGAGAAGAGGGGAAAAAAAGCCTTTTTTTTTTCTAAAAACAAGAACAAAGAAAGCTCTAAAAATGTGACATTCGTGTCATGAAGCTTTCTCATTATAGGTTTCTATTTTTATTTCACTGTGTATGTAGGAAAGTACTTATTAACTTGGAATTTGGAATTGTGTAGAATTCAGGATGTCTAGTCTGTTAATAAGGTTTAGAGGAAAGTTTAAAAGCTCAAAACTTTTAATGAGCTTTTGGAAGACATCTTTAATTGATCCCGTTGCTCTACACCATGCATGTCAAACTCTGGTCCAAAGAGCAATCAAATTTGGCCCTCAAGTGGTTTCCCTACTTTGCATTACGTTTGGCCCACTCTAGACCAGCAGGGAAGCTATTCTGGAAGTGAAGCCCAAAATCACTTGGGAAGAAATATGGTGGAGGGAGAGGGTAAGCACTAGACACCGAGGAACTGTTTAGGGGGAGGGAGGAGGGCGACTTGACACCAGGGAACTGTATGATGAAGGGGGTGGGGGCATTGGACACCAGGTAACTGTATGTAGAGGGAGGGGGGCCATTAGATACAAGGACACTTTATAGGGGATGAAGGTGGCCACTAGACATTGAGGTTGGCCCTCGCATTGATCCCAGTGTTCAATTTCGGTCCACTTTGTATTTGAGTTTGACACCTCTGCTCTATAACAAGGAATGCTAAAATCTGATTGGTTGCTAAAGGCTACTATGCCCTTGAGTGCAATTTGCACTATTTATAAATAAGCTCTATTCAGTTTTTCACAGGTGGCATCCCACATTAGAGGCCACTCCAGTGTTTATAAAACGTAAAAGCTAACATTAATACTAACCCTAAAACACAATTTTTTTGTGTAGTTTAAGTATTCCTGAATTGGGCAAAAGCCTTTTTATTGAAGCCCATGCAGAGCTGTATCATCCACAAGGCAAATCTAGGCAGTTCCTAGGGCCTGGAGAGAGTCTAGGGGCCTGGAGGACTCTAACCCCCACCAAATCTGCACATGCACGGGAGGTTCGCGCATGCGCAGAAGACCCAGACTGGACCCGACTGAGCCCGTTACCGGGGTTGATCACAGCTGAATGGAAGACCGCGGAAGGACAGCGAGGGACTCAGATGTGTTTATGGGGTGGGAGGAAGCCACGGGTAAGTATCAAATCATTACTTTTCCAGGTTTCTGGTACACTTTAATCCATTTCTGTGGTCATGGTGGGATAGATTACCTCTTGCATAGTGTCATGGTGCTACCCGATGTCATTGGGGTGAGTACATTTGAAATCGGCGCCAGTAGACTTGGGCGCAGGATACAGCGGTATGTAGCTGATCCTGCTTCTGCACAAGTCTGGGCCGTTTTAATTACTATTCCCCCTCCAGGCCGCCATGGATACTGGGGAAATGAAATAATTCGGCTTACAGCGATTGCTGGAGGCCGAATTACTATGTTTTTAAGCAACCTCGGCTCCGTCTTCTGACGGAGCCGACGTTACTCACTGAGCGCTGCAATAGGAATGATTCCTATTGTAGCCTATGGAGGTGCCAGCTGCGCCCAAATCCAGCAGCGCTGAAAAGCACTGCTCCGCATTGGGGTCCCCCTGGGCTCGGTTCTCGTATCTCTGCAGCCTCCCGGAAGTTCCTCTGACAAGTGCACAGTGATTCTGAACTGGGCAGGTGCAAGATTCAAACTGCACCTGCGCAGTGAAAGGAGGTGTGCATGGACCAGAGCTTGCTTTTGCTGTGCTCATGTGATTTGGAACTTGCACCTGTGCAATTCACGCGCCAGTACTAGGGGGAGCTTCCTGGTTTTAATATGGGACTAGAGGATCCCGTTGAATATGAAGAGGTCCAGGGATGGGGAAAGGGGTTCATGCATTTTTTTTTCTCCGGGTTAATGTGAACTTTATGAAGATAAGGCCTGTTTTACATGAGAGGCTGAAGGAGGTGAATTCACCACCTGTCAGCTGATCCCATGCATCAGGCAGGTGCGCGTAAGAGCTCGGCACAGGAAGTGGAGAGATGCCCCCGCTATTGAGTCAAATCTCATTATGGTCATGCTCAGATACAACATGGCACATGTTTTTACCCAGCAATAACCAGGGTCACAAATGCTGCCATTAGGTTGCTTTAAAATTGCAACCGAAAGGCGCTTATAGCCAACAGGCAGGAAGCAAAACTGCACGACAAGCATGCATTGCGGCCAACCGCAAGAGGCCTGAGTGTGTTTATGATAAAATAATGAGACTCTGAACAAGCCTCAGTGACTATTTAATTATTATTTAGTATTTACATAGTGCCGACATCTTCCACAGCACTTTATAAAGTATATATAGTCATATCACTAACTGTCCCTCAAAGGAGCTCATCTATATATCTATCATAGTCTAGGGCCAATTTTAGGGGGAAGCTAATAAATTATCTGTACGTTTTAGGAAACCGGAGTGCCTGGAGGAAATCCACCAGACACAGATAGATCATACAAACTCCATGCAGGAAGTGCCCTGGCTGGGATTCAAACCAAGGACCCAGCGCTGCAAGGCAAGAGTGCTAACCACTACACCACCGTGCTGACTAGAAACAAGAGCAACATTTTAAAGTGGACCTGAACTCAGAACTTACTCTCTGCTCTAAAAGATAAGCAACAGCATAATAAGCTTTAAAGAAAACCATTTCTTTATTACAGATGATACAAATCCTGCAATAAATCTGCAGTGTGTCTACTTCCTGCTTTCACGGAAGCAGAAATCGGGTTAACATCCTGTGTTTACAAATTAGCTGCTCTGCTGACTCAGCCAACTGACACAGCAAAGAGATCAAATTACAACTTGTGCTTAGTTACAGAGGAGGGGGAATTAGACAGGTTAAACTCTCTAAACACATACATGGTGCATTTCTCTCTGCTTTCTTTCTGTCCTGAGCAAGAGTTCAGCTCCACTTTAAAAAAAGCCAATGTACTGTAGTACAACATGAATTCTGATTGGCTGCCATTTGTACTATACTGTTCTATTTGTTCATCTTAATATGGGGGGACACCAACTTGTGGTCTCCAGAACTCATGACTGGCTCTTGCAACCCCTCCCACAAACCACCGTGTAATGTCATATTTTGTTCTGGGAGTATTTGTCTCACAAACTTCTCCCACTGCGATATTTGTCACCCTTCATTTGAACAATGTAGGTATAATTTATAATTCTCATGTTTTTCTACATCTGCAGGACCCTTTCTAATGAGGGAAAAATGTACAAGCAGCCCTATAATTATACCCTCCCCAGATCTCAGTGTACACAGAATAGCATGTTTCCACCGCCTCCAAGCCCACCACTCGCCACTTCTCCTGGCTGGCTACATCAAAAAGCAACAATTGTAAAACTGTAATTACCGCTAAATAATGGAAGGTATTTTGGAATGGAGATTACTCTTCAAATGCCTCTAACAAGCCATTAAAAATTAGAGAAATGCTTGTTGTTTTTTCCTTGCAGGGAATGAGTGAAGTGGTTAAAAAAATAAAAAAAAAAACTATGCCAGACAGGAAATGTTAATGTTTACTTTTCTTAAACAAAAAAAAACCTAAAACAAAAATAAATAAATAAATGGATATATATATATATATATATATATATATATATATATATATATATACTGTATATTCTCACGTACAGTATTATGCTGGGGATAAACGGTACATTTCTGTACCGTGTATCGACCAGCTGATCCGGCCAGCTGATAATATTCAGCTGGCCCGATCAAGCCGCTCGACCCCCGCTCGCTCGATTCCCGCCTGCGGACAATGGCAGGGAATCGAGCGCTGATAAGGAAGCGCCAGCGGGGGCGAGCGGTAATCGATCCGTGCGGACGAGCGGGGAAGTGGCTGGGGTCGATCCGGCGGCTAATCGAGCCGCCGGTCGACCCGTGTATCCCCTGCATAAGACTACTTTGTAACCCTTGAAAATAATCTGATAAGTCAGGGGTCGTGTTATATGCCGGGTGTCATTGAGGCGGGGTGATCCAGTTACCGCCTCTCAGATCTCGCTGCTGAGGACTGTAGTGAAGCGGCGCAGGCGCACATGTGCGAGATCTGAGACGCAGAGAAGGAGGTACATAGGATACAAGGGTGGGCCAGAAGGGTGAGAGAGGCGTGTTTTATGGGCACAGCGCAATCTATTCTTCCATACTGCTCTTATAAACAGGTAGGCAAGGAGAGCTGACCAATCCGCTTAGGGAGAAGGAGAGTTGGCCAATCCAACCAGTCAATCGTCTATATACTGTTATATACTGGGTACCACATACAGTACAGCACCAGTATCTGTTCATACATAGCACCAATGTATGAGGATTTTTTTTTTTGGTGTGCATTGGAAGAGGGGTAGTCTTATACAGCGATTATATCCCAATCTCTATATTTTAACTGGAAAAGTTGGGGGGTCGTCTTATACGCCCAGTTGTCTTATACGCCGGAATATAGTTTGCTCCAGGGATTAAGATAAGTAATACTACGTGTGTGGAAAACACATAGCAATTTTACCAGTACTACCAACAGTAAGTTAGCAAACATTGCGCAATAAGTAAGTAGCAGAACATGTGGTACCCCCATAGCATCAACTAGCTTACATAGATTGCACTAATTGCGCAACTCATACTACCTCACAGTAGGCAGTGCCAGTGGCTGGTCATAGCAATGATGGGGATAAGGGACTCTGGTTCAGGCAAGGGTGTAGCAATAGCCATTGCAGCCATAGCAAGTGCTATGGGGCCCTAAAGCAGAGGGGGCCTAGGTTGTACTTGATGTGTTCACTATTAACTCGCCTTTTGTTTCTCCTTTCTCTGACTGTGTCTCGTAGCCCCAGGACTATACACAGTGTACATTGCACAGGAATGTGATTTAGCCATTTAACTCATATCCAGAAGGTGGGCAGGTGGCATTCCTGAAGAGTGCCTAGTTCTGAGGGCCCCCTGAACATTTTGCTATGGGGTCCCATAACTGTTAGCTACGCCGCTGGGTTCAGGTGAACGATAGTGGCAGCTAACAGTGGCACCAACAGGCAGCTAATTATTTTAGGTGTGCTTTAAAGTTGAGCTATCATTAATAATGCATTTCAGTATTAATGTTTTAATTCTAGAGACTGTATATATGGTGAGCGACATTGTAAACAGTAATCCTTCCAGAGCGCAGTAATGTAAATTTACAGCCTGTTTGTGGCTGCTTATTCCTGACAGGGCGTAGAGTAGATCTCCATTACCATGTCACGCGGATCCACCGTACTCGCCGATCTCTCTCTCTCGCGCCGCAGGCCCTTCGCTCTGCCGCTGCAGAGCTCTGGGAGACACTTTCATTGGCTCCTGACCCTGTGATCATTGTGAACCAATCGCAGTGGCTCACACTGATGACAGGAGCCAATGAAAGCAGCTCCTGACTGGCTCACAGAGGTCTGCCGTCATAGCGACGGCAGAGCGAGGGGCTTGCGGCGATGGGTGAGTGGCATTTTGTCGGGGTTCATGCGGCAATTTGTCGGAAAGCCATGTTTTTTGGTACTAGCAGTCTCTGGTCCTTAAAGAGACTCAGTAACAAAAATTGCATCCTGTTTTTTATCATCCTACAAGTTCCAAAAGCTATACTAATGTGTTCTGGCTTACTGCAGCACTTTCGACTATCACAGTCTCTGTAATAAATCAATGTATCTTTCCCCTGTCAGACTTGTCAGCCTGTGTCTGGAAGGCTGCCAAGTTCTTCAGTGTTGTGGTTCTGCTATGAACTCCCCCTTCCAGGCCCCTCTATGCACACTGCCTGTGTATTATTTAGATTAGGGCAGCTTCTCTCTTCTCTCTTATCTTTTACAAGCTGGATAAATCGTCCTCTGAGCTGTCTGGGCTTTCACATACTGAAGAATTACAGACAAGGGCAAAGCTGTTTGCAGGAAGAAAAGAGCAGCCTGAAACTTCAGTGCATGAGAACTGCAGGGGGAAAGAAACACACAAATGATGCTTGTGTATGGATGTATTTTCTATGTGTCAGACATACTGTACATCAACCTACTTCCTGTTTTGGTGGCCATTTTGTTTGTTTATAAACAAACTTTTTAAAACTGTTTTTAACCACTTTTAATGTGGCGAGGAGCGGCAAAATTGTGACAGAGGGGAATAGGAGATGTCCCCTAACGCACTGGTATGTTTACTTTTGTGCGATTTTAACAATACAGATTCTCTTTAAGGGGCCAGAGACTGCTAGTAAAGTAAAGTAAGATGTCTTATTACTAGTAAAAAGTAACTTATTGATCCATCATCCCAAACTCAGGATTCACTGAAGTGCTCACTGGGCCTGCACAGCAATGATAAGCAGCAGTGCAATTAAACAAGAAAGCAGGGACAGAGGACTGCAGAATATCAGGGCCCGCTGTGGCTAGTTTACTATCATGATAGGAACAGCGTAACCATGTAAACTGTATGTACTAGAGGTGATATGCCAGTATTGTAAAAGTAATCTAGAATCAATAATATTTGGAAACCAGATGGACCAGGTACCCAATTTAAAGCAAACCTGAACTCAGAACTTCCTCTTTGCTCTGAAAGACAAGCAACAGCATAATAACCTTTAAAGAAAAACATTTATTTGTTACAGCTGATACAAATCCTGCAATAAATCTGCAGTGTGTCTACTTGCTGCTTTTATGGAAGCAAACATAGGGTTAACATCCTGTGTTTACAAATTAAATTGACACAGCTAAGAGATCAAATTACTTGTGTGATTAGTCACAGATAAGGGGGGATAAGACAGGTTAATCTCTCTAAATACATACAGGGTGGATTTCTCTATGTGTTTCCTGTGTCCTGTGCAATAGTTCAGGACCACTTTAAGTAAAATGTAATGTACAATAAGTATACTAACATCTTAAACAATACAAAAAGGGTGTTCATGTGAGGGAGCCAGTTTATCCCAGAATGATGCAATTTATCATTATCTATTATGTCCCTCTTATAGTGAAATGCCTGAAAGGAAACCTCTCCTATAGAAAAGCTACATGGCAATCAAAGTACGGTACTTAAAGGGATACTGTAGGGGGGGTCAGGGGAAAATGAGTTGAACTTACCCGGGGCTTCTAACGGTCCCCCGCAGACATCCTGTGTTGGCGCAGCCACTCACCGATGCTCCGGCCCCGCCTCCGGTTCACTTCTGGAATTTCAGACTTTAAAGTCTGAAAACCACTGCACCTGCGTTGCCGTGTCCTCACTCCCGCTGATGTCATCAAGAGCGCACAGCGCAGGCCCAGTATGGTCTGTATCTGCGCAGTACACTCCTGGTGACATCAGCGGGAGCGAGGACACGGGCGTGCAGGCGCAGTGGTTTTCTGACTTTAAAGTCAGAAATTCCAGAAGTGAACTGGAGGCGGGGCCGGAGCATCGGTGAGTGGCTGCGCCAACACAGGATGTCTGCGGGGGACCATTAGAAGCCCCGGGTAAGTTCAGCTCATTTTCCCCCGACCCCCCTACAGTATCCCTTTAAACAATGTCATTTTCCACTGCAGGTTTAACGTTGAAAGCTTTGACAGGTTGTTCTGGGCAGTAATGATTTCTTTTCCTGGAATAATGAAATGTATGTGTGTTCTTCTGTTCAGCTTATTCTACTCTATTTTCATTCTTTCTATGCTGCCTTAGGCCAGGGAAACAGGAGTTTGCAGAGGAGCAGCAGCTAGAAATCTCTCTAATAAGCTACCGCTAGTTACCGGGAGTGCAATCCTCTGCAGCTACAAACTGGTGTCAGGAAGTGAGTGTCAGCGAGTAGAGACTAAAGCCCGGTTCACATTAGCGTTTCGAGCCAAAAGGATCCGGTGAGCGGATCCCGTCTCCGCTTCACCGGATCTGGGTGGCTCTGTCCGCGGCCCGGTTCACATTAAAAATGAAAAAGAATCTGATCAATAATTGATCGGATCAGTTTTCACTCAATTTTGCCAACAAATACATACCTAATGTTCTGTAGCAGCCGGCAGTAGAGGCTTCCTCTTCTTCCGCTCTGACCACACAGCGCATCATGTGACTAGTCACCTGACGCGGAAGAAGACTGAAGCCTCTACCGCCGGCTGCTACAGAAGATTAGGTATGTATAAACCCTCCCTCACCCACCAGCCCGGCTGCTTCACCCTCCCGTCGATCAGGTTCACGTTGGTCCATGCCCCCATCCCCGTGGAACGGTCCGTTTCTTCACTAGTGTGAAGAAACATTCCGTTTTCCATTGCCCCAATGCTGCAGCATTTTTTTTCTGCTGAGCAGAACGGTCTGGAAAATTAGGGCCTGCAGCAATTTTTAGATCCGGCGACCGGAATGTATCCATACCAACGGACGCATGTGAATGGATACATAGGTTAATATTGGATGCTTTCACACCCGTTCTGTTTGTACAGTATACATTCCGGTTCCAATCCGCAAAAAAAACGATAATGTGAACCGGGCCTTAAGCTCCATACCAGAGATGGATTAAGATGTAAAAACCTCTTCCCATTCATTTGGTAATAACTTTATCGCTAATTATCCCACTGATATAATCAATATTTTTTTTATTTTTTGCGGATCAAACCAGGCTTTCTTTGGGCAGTACTTTATGCTAAGTATTATATTATTTGATATGCATTTGACAAGTAAGAAGAAGAAAAAAATGAAAAAAAAATAAATCACCATTTCTCAGCTTTCAGCCATTGTAGTTTATAAATAAAATGTGCTATTGTAAATAAAACAGACATATTTTATTTACCCATTTGTCACGAATATAAGAATGTTTAAATTGTGTCCCTAGTACAATATATGGCGATAATATTTTATTTTGGGTTAGGGGTGAAGGAGTTAAAAAAGTAAGGAAAACGTATTTAATTTTTCTATGGTAAGCGTATAATGGTGTATTTGGAAGTAGTTTTACTTTTTGGCCATAAGATGGTGCTATACTAACTCCGTTTTCTAAAAATAGAAAACAGAACCAAGTGTTTACATGTGTTTATAAACAGGGACATATAAAAGCGTGGCAGAAGTTGCTAAGTAGTTAAAATGCAAAGGTGATATGCAAACGCATCCAAAAACGCACCCAAAGATAAAAACGCACGGTACAGAAAAGGTATGGTTTTCTGCACTGCCTAGCGTGCTTCCAGCCTCAAGGTGCCCACTAACGGTATAATATTCTGCGAAGAATCCCCCATGCAATCAGATAGCTGCGATCACATTGGGTGATGTCCAAAACCGTCTGTGAGCGATTCTAAAGGTGACCGTTCGATGACAATCTAGTCTCTTGGAAAAATGTTTTTTTATAGTCTGTTGTGATGGTTAGGAAGTAAAGGTTGGTTTGTTGATGTTGAAATAATCAATTTATTACGGCATTTTATCTCTGTTTGCATTTATCTGATGGCTTGAACAATTGCTCTGGGAAAATTGTACTGTTAGTGTGCAACTTTACAGTATACGGTGGCCTTTAGCCGCTGATAACAATGAACAGGGGTGCTGCTAAGGTTTTTGTGGCCCCAAGCAGCACATATTTTGTGGCCCCTCCATCTCCCCTTGCACTCTCCCTAAGTATAGGTAGCCATGGTGTCCACCTCTTCCCCCGCCACATGTAGGTAGCCAATATAGGTGGCCACCCCCAGTATAGGTAGCCAAGGTTTGCCCCACAGTATGGGTAGCCACCCTCTATTTAGTTAGCCACTCCCAGTACAGATAGCCAAGGTGTCCCACCCACAGTATAGGCAGCCAAAGGTTCCCCCCACCCCCCGCCTATGTATAGAGTATTGGACATCAGGGGTCAAACCTAAGAGAAGAGAGCAGCCTCAGTAACTGTGCGATACTTAACATTTAGGAAGTGAGCAATGACCTGGCTTCTGCATCTGAAGTGTATTCCACAGGCACTGTGCCGCTCTCCCCTCTTTTCATATTGTGCCAGATTCGAGATCTGTGTGTGAGTGATGGTAGCATAGGAGGCCCCTGCTGTGAGTGAGGCCCCAAGCAGCCGCTTTGTTTGCCTGGCACTAGCAGCACCCCTGACAATGAAGTTGGTTCTATTTTCAGACAATTTGCTACAGAAGGCTCTATATGCATGCCTTGGCTTTCTGACAAATGCGTTAGTAAAAAAAAAATCATTTTATTTAGGCATTCCGTTACATGCAAGAGTTAAAAAGGGATTAGCTGCAGAGAAAATGCTGATGGATTCTACAGCTAGGCCTTTCCCCAGCCAGGCAGGCCTGTGTCTGAAACACGTCAAATTGGGCCCTTTAGAAGAATTCCAAGCGAGCAGCCTGCAAAGCTGAGATAACTGCTCACAGTGATTACAATAACAGGATTAAAACTTAAGAGGCGGTGTTAAATCTGTCAGCGAGGTATTGGCGGCGATGTGAAGAGCCGCCAACGCCACCACCGGAGCCGCCGCTGCCACCAACAAAATGCAGCCTTAGCAGAAAAATGTCATATTCCCCTCTCAATACCCCACTGAAATTACATTTCTTTTTTTTTTTTCATTTTCAATAACAAATAAAACATGTTTACAGGTGCGGACATTTGCAAAGTGCAGGGTAATCAGTTTTTTTTCCCTTCAATGGTAATAGGAATTTCATGGCAAGATTTGAAAGGGAATTTTTTGATAGTGGATAAACATGGCTATACATATATATATATTTCTATATCTCAAAATAACATCTGCAGAAGAATGGGCTTCTATCTGCAATAGGATAAAACAAAGTAATGAGATCATTTTAATGTATTCCCTACGAAAAACCAGCACGGAGGGAGATATTATGGAGTCAATTTTATTGCACGTTACTAATGGTGCCATACATGGTACCATTTTTTCATATATTTTTTTTATTAGATAATTATGTTTGATTATTCCGTCAGATCAAATATAAAGATTTTTCCAACATGTCTGATCGGATTTTTATTGAAAAAACTGGATAATCGATTCTTTTTTCTTCAACGAAAAAAATATGATTTTAAACTTTCATTCGATTCGATCCTTTTGGTCAAATAAATGGTAAAATTGAATGTTTTTATTGTACTGTGTATGAGTCATTTATTTGGCCAGAAGGGTAGCACCACACAATACAATAAAATGATCCGATTTTACAGCAATTCGATGAAAAGGATCGGTAGTCCTGAAAAGTTCGAAAGCTTTTTTTTTTATTCGATTTTCTTCAATATAAGTCGAGTGGTGGATTTTTCTGGTGTAGGGGTAGATTGTCAATGTATTCATGTATAGACCTAGGCAATTTTTTCAGAGTTTTCAATCTTTTTTTTTATAATTGGGGAAAAATTGAACACACGTGTGTGGTACCATTGGTCATATTTTTTAAATGTTATAATCAATCAGAAAAAATGATTGTAATTCTTGAATTGAAATAAAATTATATGGTGTGCGGCCACCTTAAGGCTGATGCTCTGCCCATAATCTTATTTAAACACTGAGCCAACATGAGTACATGAGTCCTGATCCACTCTAACTCCACTAGCTGCATGCTTGGTACTGTGCTGCAACCCTACACTATACAAGCCATGCAATCATTAGAAGACCATAAGCTTAGACTTTCCTAGAGTAAGATGGTGGTGGGGGTAGTAGTGGTGGTGGGGGTGTGGAGCTAACAGGCAGCCCTGCATCTGCTTCAGGCTGGGAATAGAACAATATTTTTAGGTTGCTGCATAATCTCAGTCACAGTACTGAATGTTGGATGGAATAGCTGAGCTCTACCTCATAAGGAACCACTTGCCACCACTCTCTACGTACTCTGCTCCCATCATGCTTTGCACTGTAGGAACGGCAAGGCTGACCCCATTGCAATAAATTCAGCAGCCGGCAATGGCTAGAGATGTGGACCAGGTAACAGGTGAGATATTGAAGAAACCTTCATCAAAAATTACAATTTAGAATGTAAACCGAAAAAAAAGACATCAAATAATTCTGAAAACAAAAGATGTACGTTTTATATTAGACGTTTTGCTGTCTGCTTGGACTAGGGGCTTTTAGTACGTAAACATTTAAATTTCTCCAATGCTTTACATATTCAAATGCTAATATACTTTTTTTATTTTTTTAGTAAAGCTGCCTCTTGAAACAATCAAAAAATGTTCACGGCAACCATTTGTATCATTCAGTTTACAGGGCTCATCTGTAAAATCTGACAGTCAGTAAGAAAACAGTAACAATGACATAAGTGTGAAAAACTTATTGCGGAAGTCTTGGAAACAGCTTTAAAGGGAACCTGAAGCAAGATGTACATGGAGGCTACCATATTTTTTTATGTCCTATTCAATAATACCAGTTGCCTGGCTATCCTGCTGACCCACTGCCTTTAATATTTTTAGCCATAGCCCCTGAACAAGCATGCAGCAGAATAGGTGTTTCTGACATTATTGTCAGGCAGCCAACTTATTTAGAGGCTTGCAAGTGCTCCAGGCCAATTTATTTTAGCACTTTTTCCATTTCTTATTTGGTACATTTCCCTGCTTCTAATGAGTACTGCTGTAATGTGTAGTTATGGCCACTTGTCACTAGGGAGCAGTGTGAGACCATAACAGAGGACTTCTGCTTTCAGTTTCTATACTTTCTGCTAATAGAGAGAGATCAAATCATTCCAAGAATTTACAGCACAACGAGCTCTGCCGACTGATGTCAAAAGCAGTGCACTTATCTCAAGTAAAATAACTCTATTGAAGCTGCTAATGGGTTCAAAGGTAATAAATATGGCAACCTCTATATTCTTCTCACTTCAGTTGTCCTTTAAGAGACAACATTGATGAAAATAAAAATAACTAAATGAATACTGTAAGATATGGCGTGAGGTTACATTCACAGAGCAGCAAGTCCCAAAAGACACTACGTGAGAGAGAGCAAGACTATCACTGTGAAGCACATGCCATGCAACAGACAAGAAAGAAGTGCAAATATTCATATACCTGTCGGTGTGAAGGTAAAAGACGGGACTGGAAATCAAATAAAAAAAAACAAACAAACAAAAAAAAACAACAATAAAAATCTGGTTATTAAGCTGAAGAGAGAAAGTGCACATATCAAATTAGTACATATCAAGCAACATACGATCGATCGGGCAGCGGCAGGCAGCCTCGCGGCGGACACACGGTGCGCGGTGACTGCAGTGCTGAAGACATGGGAATCATCGGCAATTAATTGTTAGTTCAGTCTCTATTTCTGATATGAATAATGGAGCCAACACATTACTTAAAGGGTGTTGATGGCAGGCATTATAAATCTCTCTCTAATCAATAGCGGCTGAAACAGCAAAAGCGCGAGCCTGTTCCAGGCCAGATGCTGGATTATTAAATCACTTGAATAGACAAGAGGGAGGAATGAACACTTAGGCCGGTAATAGGCCGCTGTCTCTCATGCTGTACGTTTCAGACAGGTGGACACTGGAGGGGTGAAATCGGCTGTTAAGAGTCTTATTTCTTCTCACCGGGGCCAATGCTTCCATAGAACAAGAGGGAGTAATTGGCCAAAGCCTGAAGCGGCCTTCAGATCAGAGGTGATTGAGGGGGGAAGGTACAGCAGGGGCCCTCTTCTTTACCCCATCCCAATGCAAGGGCCAGCAGGGAAGTGTGGAGAGTCATCCGGTTCCCTTCAGTCCTCACCTGTATCCCATCCATTTCTCTCTGCCGGCCTGCGTTGGGGTGGGGGAAGCATGGCTACAATACATTTACTGGGGGGAGGGAGTACATTATGGCTGTACAGCTGTACCTGTTCTTTGGGACACAATGGCTGCATTTGTCATATGGAAGCCTCGGTCCACACAGTGGCCCTTATTCAATTCACTTTTTCACTTAAAGCAAACCCGAGGCAGCGTTTAAAAAAGGAAAAAAAAAATTCTACCCGACGCAGCTCGTCTTCCGGATACCACTGCCCCACTTCACGCCATTCTCCGACGCTCCTTTCATCCACCGGGAGCAGAAGAAGAAGAAATCCAAGATGGCTGCGACCCCAAAAGTACTTCCAGGGTCACGGCACTTCCCCAAGAACAGTACACGAGAGGGCCTGAGCTCTGGGCATGCTCAGTAGCTCCTCTTGTGCACTTTTTCTATAGTATGTGTGCACGAAAAAGTACTGCCGACATTATTATGAGTACCTTCTTGCTTGCTGGGGCGTAAACGGCATTTGATAAAGTGTGAAAATATCCCCTAGGACAGTGATGGCTAACCTTGGCACTCCAGCTGTGACAAACTACAAATCCCATCATGCCTCTGCCTCCCCGAGTTATGCTTAGAGCTGTCAGAGTATTGCAATGCCTCATGGGACTTGTAGTTCCACCACAGCTGGGGTACCAAGGTTAGCCATCACTGCCCTAGGAGAAAAAAGTGAACTGAATAAGGTGCAGTGTCTTCTCTTTTTACTTATCAGCATACTACTAATAAACACCAACTATAGTATACAAACACAGGCTTCAATTGGCCCAGTAGAAATCCCTCTTGCTCCCCCAATAGCACAATGATAATATAAAGGGATAACCACACACTTGCCAGCCTGTGCACTATGAAGTATAATGGATGGATTTTGCAATCATCTCAAAACAATGGTAATAGTAAAAAAAAAAAATAGGTTCAAGAAGAAAAGACTCAAAAACGTAGGTTTTAAATGGGAAGCAAATTGGTTGTTGAAAACAGTGGAAGAGCCTCTCAAATTACAAGCACAGCTGGCTGTTCAGTTCACTGCACCGTCCTGATAAGTATGGATGCATATTCCAAATCTTATTGGTATAGGGTGCTATAGGAATGTTGTTTTATTTATGAACAGATGGCAAAGAAAGAACGCTTAAAACAAAGGATGATGGCGAGTATTGGTGAATGGGTTAATGGTCAGGGATAAGTGTCAAGGTCAGGAGGGTTACTGATAAAGGGATGCAGCAGGAATAGGTTTCGCTTTACATGCTATAGTTATTAGGTTAGGGTTAATAAGGAGTTAATGTTTGGTTAAGGTTAGGGAGACACATCACAAAGAGCTCAATGTTGTGGGGGGGGGGGGGGGGGGGGGGGTGATGATCATCATAAGGAATCAAGGCACATATGCATACTACAATTAGCACAATCTGTAGCAATTGTTCACACCTTGGTGGTGGAATTAATGGTAACATTTTGTACATATAGCCTTAGGTTACATCAGAGTGAAATGTTAGGTGTTAAGCACCATAAAGATGTTTAAGTTGGAGGGTGAAGTCTGGATAAGTAATAAGGCCAATGGAGATGGTCATCGAGATACTAAAAAACTCCAGATCACAACTGCCGTGATCGGGGTGGACATGTAGCAGCCAGATCAGGGCACTCAGGGGCTTACTTTGGTGGTGGGGAGGCCCCAGGTTATCGTTGCCCCAAGGCCCCTGTGCAGCTTAAAGAGGAACTCCAGTGAAAATAATGTAATAAAAAAAGTGCTTCATTTTTACAATAATTATGTATGAATGATTTAGTCAGTGTTTGCCCATTGTAAATCTTTCCTCTCCCTGATTTACATTCTGACATTTATCACATTGACATTTTTACTGTTGGCAGGTGATGTAGCTGCTGCATGCTTTTTTGGCAGTTGGAAGCAGCTGCAATCAGCTATTTCCCACAATGCAGCAAGGAGTACGTACTCAGAGTTTCTTGTGAGAGGGGTTTCACCACAATATCAGCCATACAGCGCCCCCTGATGGTCTGTTTGTGAAAAGGAATATATTTCTCATGTAAAAGGGGGTATCAGCTACTGATTGGGATAAAGTTCAATTCTTGGTCGGAGTTCCTCTTTAATGGAGCATTATTGCGAAAAAAGTAGGCAGTGAAAAACCTGACAGGACCGACAAGTTTTGGGCCAGTCCATCTCCTCATGGGGGAATCTCTGGGTTTTCTTTGTTTTCAACAGCATTTCCTGAACAGCAGTTGGAAAGTCTAACTGACAAAATAGTGTGCAAGTGAGTAGGGAGGCCGGCTGCTATCTGACTATTTTGGCAGTTAAACTGACATTCAGAAAATGCTGTTGAAAACAAAGAAAACCCTGAGAATACCTCATGAGGAGATGGACCGGCCCAAAACCTGTCGGTTCTGCCAGATTTTAACTGCCTACCTTTTTTGCGATAGTGGTCCTTTAAACCAACCCTGATGGCTGGATGGTGTAAGAGAGCAGCTGATGGTCTGATGCCCATATGATAGAGGCCTTACAGTGGTGCCCAGTGAAAAAAAACATTTTTTTCTTTTCAAAAACTGCTATCTTCTTTCAAATTTTGTAATTATGGTAAGAATTTTTTTCCCCATCTCAACTAAATCTCCATGAATGAAGCCTACACACATGTAGCATCTTCCCTTTGTCAATACAGCCAATTGTGAGCAGAGGCTTATGGGAAGACTAAATAGCGCAGCAAAATGACTTCCGTATTGGGTATTTGTAAATGGAATGGCCCCCTCTGTTGTATCCTTGTCCCTATTTACATGGACGCTTTCAGCCATTGTTGCCGCCTTTTGTGCCGCTAATAATCATGGCACAAAATCTCTATTATTCCTCTTTATTAGAGCTCTTTTCTTTCCGAGCAATTCAGTCTTGTTTTCTGACTCATCTTCCAGCGCGAGAAACAATGCCCGGGCCGTGTTTACCCGGTTCATAGAGTGGCCTTCATTTGTAGCACAACAGAACCTATCTCAGGAATTCCATCTGGCTTCCTCTTAGCCGGAGCTCTTCGCTCCCGCAATGCAATTTAACGACATCCAAAAAAGGGAGAAAAACCCCACCACAATGCCATAATAACAAGCAAGTCATAAAATAGATGCGAAGAGCTATTCACGAAGCAGAGAGAGATGGGAACATTAATTTAAAGTCACAAGGACGTTGCAGGGCTGGGGGTGGTGGTGGAATGAACATGAAAAGGTTCAATCATTGCGTTCCTTTTCCTTTTGACCTATCGATGTAAATATTGTCAGGTACATAAGGGCAAAAAAATAGATAAAAAAGGGTCAGAAAGGAATCACACAGCACGCCGGGTGCATTGTGCCTTCACTCCTGCCCCTTTTCATCTGGAATATAGGAAATACCTGGCTATGAACGTCACAGTCCACAGCATGTATGGTACAGGAAGGTAATAATGTAGTTATTACTTGAGTGGTTACAATGGGATGAACGTGATAACCCACATACTAAAATGTACATATTATAAATTGTCTAGCTGCTGGTGAGCAACTACGCACTGAAGGACAGCCGTATTTTTAAATAGTATCATTTTTAAGGTGGAACATCAGAACATGACATGATAGCAATGCGACCTGTTAATTTACAATTGCAATATTACCTTTCACTGTTTTCTTACATTTTAACTGCTCTGTTTTATAGCTCTGTTTGCCTGCAGCTGTACACCCTTCTATACAGATGCAAGATTCCTGCATTTTGTGGCTTCCTGTTTGGAAAGTGGAGTCTTAAAGAAAACCTTTAACTAAAAAAATCCACCCCTGGGGGGTACTCACCTCTGGTGGGGGAGCCTCTGGATCCTATTGAGGCTTTCCCCGTCCTCCTCGGTCCCACAGCGGTGGCGATAAAGCTCCCGGGGGTGTAAATATTTACCTTCCCGGCTCCAGAGCAGACTCAGTATCGGCTCTCCACCTCGGAGATAGGCGGAAATAGCCAATCGCTGTCGGGCCACTCTACTGCACAGGCGCAAGTCGCCTGCGCAGTAGAGCGGACCTGACGGAGATCGGCTATTTTCGTCTATCTCCGTGCTGAGAGCCGCAACAGCGCCCCCGCTGGAGCCAGGAAAGGTAAATAAATCAGCGCTTGTCAGGCTTGTCGGGGAGGATTCCGGGACACTTCGGAGGAGCCAGCGCTGGACTGCCTGCAGCTACAGAGGTGGAGGAAGCCTCATTGGGACCCTGAGGCTTCCCGCTCCCAAGGTGAGTACCCCCAGGGGAACTTTTTTTTTGCTACAGGTTCTCTTTAAAATTACACTTACCGGGAAGAAGTACAGGTCTGCCATTACAGCAATGCACATGAGGGGCTTGATTCACAAAAGAGTGCTAACACTTAGCAAAGCTGCTTTGCACGTGATATCATGTGCGTAAAACTTTACGCGCGTAAACTAATGACATCGTGTGAAGTCATAAGTTTAGGCGCGTAAAGTTTTGCGCACATTACATTGTGTGCAAACCATACACTCTGATAGGTTAGCACGCGAAGAAGCGTAGTTTTCACGTGCATAGTGGACTTATGGCGCGTATGGCGTAATGCGTTAACACGCGAGTGCTAAAACTTTGCACGTGCAACACGCGTGCAAAATGGCTTGCACGCAAGTTTGCACGTGCAAAGCTTTTAGGCGTGATAACTCAGTTATCACTCTTTTGTGCATCAAGCCCAAGCTCTTGCCCAACTTTTGCACATGCAATGGACTATGAATGAGATGAGTGAAGTGTGCAGATACAGAAACAAATGTGCAAGCTATATCCATGCTCCACACTTATCTCCACCCTACATTCAGCCACATGATTTATACTGTGATACTGGAAAATGTATACTTTCCAATGGATCACTCACATGCCCCCCCCCCCCCCCTCCCCCCGCCACCTCCCTTTTCCAGTCTGCAGGGGGATGAGGGCGTTCCAAATACTGCTGCTGTGGCAGGCACCCAGAGGGTCTCTGCCTCCTCACTCTACAGCAGGGATGTCAAACCGGTCCTACGAGGGCCGAGGTCCTCACACATTTTTGACACAGCTCAAATTAATTGATGGGTGTGAATCAGGAAAGGTGAGGTCCATCCTAAACACTGGCATGGATCTGGCCCTCCAGGCCTCGAGTTCGACACCTGTGCTCTACAGCAAAGAGGCAAGCTGGCACTTTACTAAAACGTCTCAAGACGTCCATGGCACCGGGATATAGGGAAACAAAAACACCTATGAACATCTGTGGTGGAAGAAGTTTTGCACTACACCACCTTTTGATCTATGCTGCATATGGGGGCGGAAACAAAAAACACCTATAGCAACAGTCTAGGGGTTACTGGTAATGGTGGAGGTGAGATGAAATTGGACTCTTGCGGTGATTTATTTGGTGACTTTTATTGAGCTATGAGATGAAGCATTACATCCTCTGCCAACAGTCCTTATCTATTGTGTACTTCATTGGGTGCAGTATATTCTTATCACATACATGAACCATAAGTGTTAAACAATGTAGTATGGATGTGATTACCTTTTCGAATGCCTGCATAGGTGCTGTTCAGCCCACTGCGTTTCTTGCGGTGACGGTACAACCAGATGCTGAACACCATCAAAATAATCCAGCAGGCGGCGCCTATCCCTGCGATAAATGCCGGCTGCTTCACCACGTCCGATATCTGCTGGGCGAGGCTCACCTGATCCCCGGACACTGGATTTCCAAAAGAATCTGTAAAACAAAAGATCATTTGTTTATCAGATGAACTATAGGCTCACTATACACCAGCAGTTCTGAAAAGATGATTTCCATGTTCTGGAGTGATGCATCATGGTAAACCACAGTTGCTTACTTAAAGCGGACCTTAACTCAGAACTTCCTCTCTGCTCTAAAAGAGCAACAGTATAATAACCTTTAAAGAAAAACATTTATTTTGTTACGGCTTACAGAATAAATCTGCAGTCTGGCCACTTCATGCTTTCATGGAAGCAGACAAATAATATTGGTATAAGACCCCCTGTTGGTGCCTAACCGTAAGACCCCCCTGGTGGTGCCTAAACCTAAGATCCCCTAGTGGTGCCTAACCTTAAGACCACCCTGGTAGTACCTAACCCTAAGACCACCCTGGTAGTACCTAACCCTAAGACCACCCTGGTAGTACCTAACCCTAAGACCACCCTAGTAGTACCTAACACTAAGACCCCCCTGGTGGTGCCGAAACCTAAGATCCCCTAGTGGTGCCTAACCTTAAGACCACCCTGGTAGTACCTAACCCTAAGACCACCCTGGTAGTACCTAACCCTAAGACCACCCTAGTAGTACCTAACACTAAGACCCCCCTGGTGGTGCCGAAACCTAAGATCCCCTAGTGGTGCCTAACCCTAAGACCACCCTGGTAGTACCTAACACTAAGACCCCCTGGTGGTGCCGAAACCTAAGATCCCTCTCGTGATGCCTAACCCTAAGTTCCCTCTGGTGGTGTCTAAACCTAAGACCTCCCTGGTGGTGCCTAACCCTAAGTGGTGCCTAACCCTAATGCTGGGTACACACTATGAGATTTTCTGGCCGATTTACTGTCAGATCGATTATTTCCAACATGTTCGATTTGCTTTCCAATCGATTTCCGAGCATTTTCCAATCCCTTTAATAGGAAATTGCTTAGAAACAGCTCGGAAATCGATCGGAAAGCAAATCGAACATGTTGGAAATAATCGATCGGCAAGAAAATCTCAGCCTGCTAAATAGTGTAGCTAACAATACGATAAATAACAATTTAATTGCAGCCGCCTGCTAAATAGTGTAACGGCTATCAATATTTTGATAAATAACAATTGTGCCCAATTGTGACTTTATTAACTGCTCCTCTAAAAAGGCCAAATGATATTTAGCATTTGAAAAGGGCGGACTATCTTCAGCAAAAAAAAGCAAAAACAGAAAACTTGGCTCAAGCTAGACTCCAATGTTGATGTCACGGAGTCCAAAAAATGTTGATGGCATGCGTAGCGTATACAGTACGTCAGCCTGTTACTCCGTTCAACCTCTGCTAAAATCAACAGCCTTTGTTCCCAGTTCCATAACTCCCTTGGCTCAGAACTCGCCATATGTTAAGACATGAAAAATTAAGTGTTGAAAAGCGTAATAAAACACAGAAGACAACTGATGTCCTGACATCTGAGGCCGTGGAGAATGCTTTTCTCCTGTCGATATCCCTCCAAGCGGGCCTTTGAACCGCCGCCATGTTGCATTACCCTCTGTAAGTAAATCTGTCCTGCGATGTTTGCGGGGAGTATTTTACGTCTGTTTACTGGCTGATACAACACACATTCTTTCGCACCTTCACCAAATGCATTTAAAGACAAATGAATCAAGCGTCCGGCTTATTTAAACAGATTGTGATTGACTGACCAGGCACAGCAATCCCGTGGTCTCTGCAGCCTGCACAATAAAACTAAGTGCTTGTAAATCTGAGAACAGTTTATTACGGCTGCCCACAACCACTTAACACTTGGCAAGAGTGGCCAAACTTTGCATTAGAGGTAAACAACAGCGGTTAATGGGAATCAAACACGATATCCACGGAGTGGACTTCGCTTTTATGAGAGTTAGCTAAGGCTCAAATCCACAGGACGGCTTCAGACCCGTTAAGAAAAAAATGGTTATTATCACAGCAATAAACACATTCAAATAAACTGGGGGTGATTTGATCATTGCCAAACTCAATCACATAAGGGGCCAAAATCTAAAACATACTTGAAAGTGGATCCGAGATGAACTTTTACTCATTGCATAATTGTGTTCCTTTCCTATTGTTTATAGGGCATTCCTCAAGCCAAATACTTTTTTGTTTTAATACTCTAATTCCCTATAAACTAAACAAACCACGACCACAGGTGTAAACTATATAAACTTTAGATTAGATATATAGACAACTTACTCATTATAGTTAGTTTTTCATCTCGGATCTGCTTTAAGTGGCGGGCCAAAAAGTTTGAGCATCCCTTCCCGCAGCCCCGGCTTTCTCCTGGGTCCTGCTGTCAGTCAAGTAACCTGTCTGAGGTTTCTGCGCATGTGCTCACCGCTCGCAATCCTGCTGCTAGTAGCGTAGTGTGGTCGCATGCGCAGACGCTCCCGATCACAGCGGGGTCCAGTAGAACACCGGAGATGCAGTGAGGGGCCCACAGACTTTTAGGGCGTGAAGAAGCCCTAGGTAAGTAAAGATGCATATAGGTTCTTTACATCAGATGTCCTGGAAGATTTACCCTTTATGACACAGTCTGAAACTAAATGGCATAACGTAGTGACCATGGGGGGGCTCGCTCCTCCCCCTTCTGCAGATTAGCAGTTTAAAGAGGAACGCCAGTGAAAATAATGTAATACAAATTTTTTATTTTTACATTAATTATGTATAAATGATTTAGTCAGTGTTTTCCCACTGTAAAATGTTCCCTCTCCCTGATTTACATTCTGACATTTACCACATGGTGACATTTTTACTGCTGGCAGGTGATGTCACTGGAAAGAGATGCTGCTTGCTGTTTTGGCAGATGGAAACCGCTGTAAACAGCTATTTCCCATAATGCAATGTGGTTCACAGACAGGAAACTGTCAGGATCATGATCCTGACATCACATTGTGGGAGGGGTTTCACCACAATATCAGCCATACAGAGCACCCTGATGATCCGTTCGTGAAAAGGAATAGATTTCTCATGAGAAAGGAGGTGTCAGCTACTGATTGGGATGAAGTTCAATTCTTGGTTACAACTTCTCTTTAATATTTACCTGCTCCAGCACTGCTTTGGGTCTCCTCTTATCTTCCTGACAGCCACCCGCTCTATGCTGCATACCTCTGGCTCCTGAGGCATGTCACGTGATCAGGAACTGGAAGCATGGAAGCACAGAGGATGTAGCTGCCAGAAAGAGAGCGGAATAGATCCAATGCATCGCTGGAGGAGGTAAATATAACACTGCTCCGCTGGGCTACTCTGCACCCCCTGCTCAAACTGACAATGTTTCAACCAGCAACACCTTCACCGGTGTGCTCCTCCAGATGGGAAGGCTGGGTTCTTTGTTCTTTCACTGCTTACAATGATGCTTATCTGATGCACAATGATGAACATTTAAAGCTTTTGGTGGCCACATAAAATCCACGGAGGGCCGCATTTGGCCCGGGGGCCTTGAGTCTGATACCTGTGATTTACACAATCAAAATGGAATTTCATCCCCAGAAGTGACCGTAGTTCTTTATAAGCACATAGGCTGAGTCAGTTACATTTAGGGCAAGTTCACACAGGCTTTTGCTGGCATCTCGTTTAGTCGATGCTAAATGCTTTTTGGCAAACCAAACAGAAAAGCGTTTTCCGACTAAAGCATGACATGTGCCCGCCCACTTTCCACTATAGCTAGATACACAATACCTAAGGGGCCAAGAAAGAGGCTTACTATAACATAGGTTCTATTAAAACAGGGTTTACTACATTAGGTATTACTCCCGTATACAGTACTTATAATGGGGCTCCTCTGGGACCTGGGCACTTTTTTTTACATTAGTTATGTTAATTAAAATAGATAGGTAATATAATCTCTTACCCACCCTGTTTTAAAAGAACAGGCAAATGTTAATGGGGGCAGCCACCTTTTTGGTTGAGAGGAGGTGACAGGGAGCATGAGACACAGTTCCAACTGTCCTTTGTCCTGATCACCCCTCCCAGCTGCGCGCGCTAGGCAACGAGAACAACAACATCAGCAATCCCATCATGCTTTGCACAGCATCAGGGGAAAAATGCCCAGGCAGATTTCTTTGATGGGGTGGAGCTTAGCTTCTGTGCAGCTAAAAATGAGGCTTGGGTAAGAAAAACAAAAAGTTTTGATGCTGTGAAACTGTTAAAGAAACACCAAGGGCTTGATTCACAAAGCGGTGCTAACCTACTTAGCACGTCTAAAGTCTTTAGACGTGCTAACCAGGGTGCTAAGTAGGTTAGCACTGGATTTCTCAATCAGATCGCGCGGTAACTTTGCGCGCGCAAAGTTTTGTGCGCGCAAAGTCCTATGCGCGCTAAGTCCCATGGGCTTCAATGGGCACTTCGCGCGGAGCGCCCTGCGCTCTGTGCAGTGCGCGCATAAAATTTTGTACGCATAAAGTTTTGCGCGCATTACATTTTGCGCGCGAAAAGCTCGTTTAGACGTGCTAAGGGGGTTTTCACAGGCGTGCTAACACTTAGCACCGCTTTGTGAATCAAGCCCCAAGCCTTTTCAGTGCTGCTGAGTACATTTTTAGTCTGGAGGTTCACTTTACCTTCACACACATATGGAGGTTCAACACTTTTTTTTTCTTTACATTTTATCTGTAGGTTTCCTTTAAAGCTGAAGTGAAAAAGAAAAATGTATGCTATAATGAAATGTGTGAAATGTGTACTACGTATAAAGAATTGAACATTAGTAACAAAGAATAGAGAGTTGTTTTTTTTATTTTTGGCTATATGGCTTTTTTAATAACACTGCATCATTTTTTCACAGTTGTCGTTTTAAGCTATAAAACAAGCAGAAATAATGACTCCTAGAACTTTCCTGCAGTAAAACCTTATTACAAGCTGTCTCTCACTTTTTCTTTAAAAAAAAAAATCACTTTTTCTTTTGTTTAAATGCTTCAGAAAACAGGAATGCATTTAACCCTGTGGGTCAAAGAGCTCAGAGAAGCTCTTTTGCATAGATAACAACTGAAGTTTTTTTTAAATCTTCCTGTCCTTGAAAACAATATGAGAATATTTTCTTTGCTACTAATGTTCTATTTCTTAGCTGTACTAAATACAGTTCATTATCTCATAGGTTTATTTTTGTTTCAGGTTTGCTTTAATAGATGTAGTAATAATCTTTACTCCAATTTTATATCCCAGAATAAAACCGTAACCCAATATTTGTTCAAATAAAAGATTACTAGGATGCTTTTTCTTGTCTAAATAAAGCTATCCATGCCTTGAACCATAAAGTGTCTCCTCAGCACAGCTCCGCTGCTGAAATAATCACTTGCTTCAGTCATTGGTTGGAGGAAAGTTTTATGTCTGCGATTCTAAGAACACTCGAGAGATTTAAAGTTCATTAAAACAGGCCTGTGCTTTGCTGCCTAATACTCCCTCTGTATCCTCTGGGCTTACCGATTTCACAGATATTTGTGTAAGGTTAAGTTGGATTGGATCAGGTTTTACGAGGGCGACCAAATAAGGTTCTTGTGATGCGCCAGCTGGGCCCATACGTATAAAATGCACCGTGACTAATGAATTTAAACCGCCAGTCTATATCTCCAGCTTTGCCTGTGCGCAGCTGAAACGGTGATAACATGCGAAAACCTGAAACAGATTTCTAATTTTAAAACAACTTGAATTTTCTCCCTAATTCCAGCGGCTTTTAAAAAGTTAAATCAGTGGAATTTCAGGAAAAACAAATCGTGTGTTTAGAATTTCCTTACTGGCTGTCTATGAAGCAATGGTGCCACCTAGGAAAATTAGAGGAACTGCAGGTGAGCATTGAGGAGGTACAAGTAAAAAAAACATAGGAATGGGCAGCGCTACACTGGGGCACATTGGGGAATTGCCTTCCTCCTCCCCCTCCAAGAATCACTGTGCCTCTCTGAGATCCACCCCCCCCCCCCCCCCCCCTCCTGCTCAGTATCATACAGTTAACTGTTTCCAGGCTCCAGCAGCTGCAGTGAACAAGATAGTGGGGGAGATTTATCAACGCATTACCAACAGTTTTTCTTCTTAATCTGTTCTAAACAGCAGGGAAAACAGTTCTGCATGATAATAAGAACCTTCTTAATCCTAGGTAATAATGGCAGTTTAGCATGAATTTCTAGAGCTGCACTACAGTTAAGAAAATGCAAATCCATCCCTAAACTGGCGCAGATTAAGAAGTGCTTGATAGCAGTTCTACAGATGTAGAACTGCTGGCTAGACATGATTTCAGAGTGCAGACTATACATGATTTGTGATGTGCTCCTCCCACCTGCTGATTTCCTCCTCAGAGCCTGCTGCTATCAAAACAGCAGATGTATTGGTTACCTCAGCAACAGCAATTCCCCTCACACACTGCACTGTCTGAGAGACCTTCCTAGCTCCTCCTATTATACAACAGTTTTAGAAGGAATCTGCACTTCTTTCTTAAAGTGGAATATAACCCTGCATTTCAACTTTGCTCTAAAACATTATTTACAGCATATTATATGCAAAAAGCATTTTTTTTTTACTCGACCAGCATTGGAAGGGTTAAACACAGAGGTTTCAAGTTCCGTGGAGAGATATGCAGAAGTTCAGATAGATACATTCTATTTAGTTAGATGTATCTATTGATAAACTTTACACACTCTTTGGCTGTCCTCCAACTCCTTCTCAGTGAGAGAGATGAGTCACATGCCACACTTAGATACATTTATGTAAACAAAATGTATCTATTTCAAGTTCCGATGCGTCTGCAGAAATCTCCAGGAACTTTAAAGCCCTGTGTAACCCTTCCAATGCTGGTCTAGTAAAAAAAAAATGCTGGTTGCATATAATATACTGTAAATAATGTTTTAGAGCAAAGTTGAAATGCAGGGTTATATTCCGCTTTAAGATACCTGAGACAGTTCTGCATGGATTTCTAAAAACCTACCAATATTTTGTATCAAACACTCTTGATAAATCTGGCCCAGAGTCTGTAAAAAACTCGACTCTAAGTCTACTTAGGTGTTAAAGAGATTTTGAAGCCTCTAGAAAACACAGTTTGTATTTCACAATCTTGTTAGGTATGAATGCCCCTCTCTGAAATGCTGCATCCCCGTGGCTGAAATCTCAGTAAATCCCACCCCCCACCCCCCAAACCACAGGGCAAAAATCCATGACTTTTCTGGTTGTGGATTTTGCTGCCCGGGGAGGCAGAGCTTTGGGCTGTTGCTGTGCCTCCATGCGCGTCAATCAGTGCTGATCGCCACCTCTCCCCCGCCCCTCTCAGTGAAAGAAGACTGAGAGGGGCGGGGAAGATGAGAGGGACGGGGAAGAGGCAGCGATCTGCGCAGATTGACGGAGGAGAGGCAGAGCTACTGCACAAAGCTCTGCCTCTATGCGGAAGCTCTGCCAAAATCTCCCCCCCTGTGGATTTCAACGGGATTAACTTAGATTTCAGCTGTGGGGATGCAGCGTTCTAGAGGGGGCATTCATGCCTAACAACGTTGTAACGTAAAAACTGCGTTTTCTGGAGACTTCAGAGTCTCTTTAAAGCGGAATATAACCCTGCATTTCAACTTTGCTCTAAAACATTATTTACAGCATATTATATGCAAAAAGCATTTTTTTTTACTAGACCAGCATTGGAAGGGTTAAACACAGAGGTTTAAAGTTCGTGGAGAGATATGCAGAAGTTCAGATTGTTACATTCTATTTAGTTATATGTATCTATTGAGAAATGTTACACACTCTTTGGCTGTCCTCCAACTCCTTCTCAGTCAGAGAGATGAGTCACATTCAACACTTAGATACATTTATGTAAACAAAATGTATCTATGTCAGCTTCGGATGCGTCTGCAGAAATCTCCAGGAACTTTAAAGCACTGTGTAACCCTTCCAATGCTGGTCTAGTAAAAAAAAAATGCTGGTTGCATATAATATACTGTAAATAATGTTTTAGAGCAAAGTTGAAATGCAGGGTTATATTCCGCTTTAAGTAAACCAAGAGTCTTATCTATTTGCCATGAATACCTCACAATCCTTGCAAGATCACTTGTAATTAATGTATCTTGATGACACTTATATTTGCATAAGATTCTTTCTACCTCCTTCTGATTATACAGTATGCTCTAGCATTGTCAGTCAACAGGAATAGAGTCTAAAGAAGGCTTACAAGCTGAAAGCTTACTGTTTTTCTTTTAAATTAGCCAATAAACCATAGCTTGTATTTTACAGACAGGAAGTTTTAAATCAGGATAATAATCCTGATTTAAAACTTCCTATCTGTAAAATACAAGCTTTAGTCTCCTGCTATGCTTAGCTACTAAGAAAAGGAATTACACACAAAGAGTTTCTATACCTCCTGCCTCTTCCCCAGACAGATGGCCTAGTATACTGTCATCACTAAAGTGTAAAGGGATCTAACGTGCATCAGGGGATAGAGTCGGTCCCTGGTTCTACATCGTGTTATGTAGGAGAAGGAAAAGAGAGGGAGGAGGGGTTAAGAATTCAGGTAAATAGGCTTTAAAGAAAAAAGCGGTGGAAGCTACATCTCAGAACGCAGAAGATGATTTAACAGTCATGTTCAGAAATGACAAGATTGGTGAATTACTTTACCAGAAATCTCTCCATAGCCATAGCTTCTCCCAGCTCTTCCGAACTACTTATTTACAGGGCTAGACGAGTGTATATTTAATGTCAAGTGGTGCTGCATTAAAGGAACCTGAAGTGTAGTGGGTTAATCACAAGCGCTTTATCATTAAAAATAAAAACAACATAAACTGCTAGATAAATATTGACTTGTTTTAATTAGGGCATAGTAGGTCCTTGGAAACATAACCAACAGCTTTCTTCTTTCTTTCTTTTTACCCAGAGTTCAGTACTAGAAAGGATGATAAAAACATGTAGGCTTCTGCGCTGCATTGTTTTTCAAGGTCATACAATGTATCTATGCTGTTGTAAGTTTGGAAAATAAGGTACATTATTGTGTTTTCTATAAACAGTCAGTCTGCTGTTATTTATGAGGAAAAGCAGCCCTCTAGTGGCAGAATAGAGAATTACTCATTTCCAGCAAAACTAGCTCTGGCTCTTCACTGAGAATTCCTGTATTATTTCCACCAATAGTGGAGTAGCAATAGGGGAGGAAGAGGTTGCGACTGCACTGGGGCCCTTGGGACAGAGGGGCCCATCCTCAACCGCAATATTAGCTCCTCACTGGTCCTGCGCTGGTAATAATCACTTCTTTAGATGCTTTGAATACTAGTAATCGTTAAAGGAAACCCTAGGTGAGAGGGATATGGAGGCAGCCATAATTATTTCCTTGTAAACTATGCCAGTTGCCTGGCAGCTCTGTTGATCTTCTGGCATAAGTAGTGTCTGAGTCAAAAACCCTGGAACAAGCATGTGGCTAACCCAGTAAAATCTGAGTCAGCTGAGGCGGAGACTCTGATCTGCTGCATGCTTGTTCAAAGTCTATGGCTAAAAGTAATAGAGACACAGGATCAGCAGGACACCAAGGCAACTGGTATTGCTTAAAAGGAAATAAATATGGCAGCCTCCATATCCTTCTCGCTTCAGGTTTCCTTTACCAAACTATCCCCCATCCCTTCTTGCACCTCTGACACTGTGGTTGTCCTTGGCAAGTTTTGGTCCTGCATTTGAATTGTTATGTATAGAGTGCTTGGGGGGCCCAATGAAGATCCTTACCTACGCTCAGGCCTGTATTGACCTCACAAGAGCCTATAGGCACAGATGTCCTGGCACACTAGACGTCTTCCTCATAAACCTACAAACACCAGCCAAACTGCTTCACAAGTGTGCTGGATGGCCCAGCTGTCACTTCTCACTTACTTCCCTTGCCAGTCATAGGTAAGCTCGCAAGGGCAGGGCTCTCACCCTTTTGTGTCATGGAATGTTATTAATTTAATTGCTCGCACTCTGTTATACATTTAAGTCGTCATGTTAAATTTGCTATTGTAATCACCAATTCTGTATTTTGTACCAGTGTTCATATTTGATGTATATCATTGTCTATATCATTATGTATCCCTTGTTTGTTTTCTTACATTGTACAGCGCCACGGAACATGTTGGCGCTTTAGAAATAAATAATAATAATAATAGTTAGCTACAGCTGCCACTTAGTATTAGGTAGCCAGAAGTACCCTCAATACTAAGTAGCTGGAGGTGCCCCCAAGTATTAGGCAGCTAGAGAAACCTCAGTATTAAGTAGCTAGAGGTGTCTCTGATAGAAGGGAGATCACATTAGTGGAATGCCGAGAGCCTCTCATTTACACTCTCATCAGGACTCTGCATAGGGAAGGAGGGAGGGAGTTGCTCGGGGTGGGGAGTGAACCGCCTTTCCATCATCTGGTGCCTGTAGGCATGTGCCTACAGTGCCTTATGGTAAATCCAGCCCTGCCTACGCTACTGCCAAGAATGATTAAGAATTAAAAAAAACGACATTTGTTACATCTTCTGTGTCTCCGAAATAATATTAGAGTGAGCCTATACCCATCCACATAACACTAGACAGGACAACAACAGGTCCCAGATTAAACTGTTTTGTTTGTTTTTTTCATGGCCAACTACATTTACAACAAACCTGCCTTCTCTCAATAAATTAATTTCTGATTGAAAGAAGATTTATCCTAAGGGTATTTTGCCATCATGCACATTGTGTTTTGCGATAAGATCGTAATGGTGGTGAAAAGTCGCATTGCACGTTACAAGTATGGTGTGATGCCTACAGTGAAGCATGCAGTACACTGCAGGTATATCTACTCATTTCAAGTGTCCTAGCCGACCGATCCACGCCGATTGGCCTGAACGCGGCGGCAGCCCCAAAACCACTCCACGCCGATTGTCGTGAATGGCTGCGGGTGGAGATTGCAGGAGATCGTGCTGATGCCCACGCACCTCTGCATAAATGACGGAGCTCTGCTCCGCATTCAGTCTCCGAGCAGCGATTGCCGCTCAGAGACTGTTAGGCGGCGAAACCGCCGTCTATAAACATTGTACAGCGCTGCGATCTACAGCAGCGCTGTACTGAGGACAGCCGTGTGACAAGGCTGTCCCCCCTGGGAGACACAGGAGCGATCCGCTGTGATAGGCTGACTGGGGGACAGAGGGAGGGTAAATTCATTAAAAAATACATTATACACATACAGTATATTTTATGAAAAAAAGATTTATATAAAAAAAAAATATTGGGGGAGCAATCAGACCCCCCACCAGAAAGCTCTGTTGGTGGGGAGAAATGGGGGGAATCACTTGTGTGCTGAGTTGTGTGGCCCTGCAGCGAGGCCTTAAAGCTGCAGTGGCCCAATTAGGAGAAAATGGCCTGGTCACTAGGGGGGTTTAACACTGCAGTCCTCAAGTGGTTAAAGGGGCCCTGAGCAGATGCCATGGGTATGCATATAAGCATACCCATGGCTATTTGGTAATGAGAAGACAATCACTGGGCCCTTAGGTAAGTGCTCCTGCTCCCAGTCCAGCTCTTAATTACATTCGGTCCTGTGCCTCTGCTGAAAGTCGCACTGTGACCTGAAATTAGTGATGTAAGGGAACAGCTTGCCTACATAGGCGAACAGCCCACCGCGAATAGCTATGGGCAGCCTGGTCCTGTACTACTTCTGGGTTGTTATGTCCCTCAGTAGTATGCATGCCCTGTGCCAGACGTGTTCATTAGAACGCATGCCCTGGCCCGGCGGTGCATGTCCTTGATTGCGTGGGCATGCTTTGCGCATGTGCGTCATGATGAAGCATGTCCGGCCACAAGCGCCCAATCAAGGACGAGCATCGCCGGGCCAGGGAGTGCATACTATTGTACACGTCCGGGCCAGGGCATGAGTATTACTGAGGGACATAGCGACCTGGAAGTAGTACAGGGCCAGGCTGCCCATAACTGTTCGCGGCGAGCTGTTCACCAGCATCACTACCCGAAATAAGAAGCCTGTGCGTCCTCTCTGTGCATGTGCAGGCTGCCTGGCATAATATACTTACCGAGCCTTCAGCAACGCAAAGCGGCCAGGAGCCCTCTAGGAGCTACAGGATGTCGCTGGAGGCTCAGTGAGTATTTAGAGGGGGGAGGTTTGTGCTTTTTCAGCCAGTTGCTTTAAAAGGAACTGTCGTGAAAATCTTAAACTTTAAAACACATACAAATAAGAAGTACATTTCTTCCTGAGTGAAATGAGCCATAAATTCCTTCTCTCCTATGTTGCTGTCACTTACAGTAGGTAGTAGAAATCTGACATTACCGATAGGTTTTGGACTAGTCCATCACTCCATAGGTGATTCTCAGCATGGCCTTTATTCCTTCTAAAGACAGTCCATGAAAAAGATTTATACAAAGATGCTGGCCAGCCCCCCTGCTCATTGTACACTTGTTTTGGCAGTTGGACAAAGCAAATGCCATTCACTAAGTCCATTTTGAAAAAAAAGAAACCCCTGTAAAACCCCCATGAGGAGATGGGCTAGTCCAAAACCTGTCGGTTCTGACAGATTTCTACTACCTACTGTAAGTGACAGCAACACAGGAGAAAGGTAATTTATGGCTCATTTTACTCTGGAAGAAACGTACTTCTTAATTGTATAAGTTTACATATATTTTAGATTTTACGATTTTCGCGACAGAGGTCCTTTAAGCAACCGGCAAGCACATGTAACTCTGCATCTGGCTATCCCACCGGTGCCAGATACTGGGGACTTAGCTGCATAGTGTCTAATATTGAGGTTGATCAAAGTACGATTTCCCAAGCCTTTCTTTGATGTTACGAGAGATTCTTCTTCTCATATGAAACCATTGCTTTCTTCAGCAGCACAGAATACATACAGCATATGAGCACGATGTGAGCTGAGAATCCATCGCTGCTGTACAATGAGCACTTTCAGTAAGCCTGTATTAAGCATATAGCACATAACAGAATTACACTCAAAACAACTCCATAACTCACCCAACTGGATGGACTGGGGCTCGCTTTTCACCCCTGGCCCCGCCCCTGTGCTGGCTGCCACTTCCACGCTGTACTTGATTCCAGGAACTAAGTAAGGGACGACTACAGACAGGGTGGACCCATCCACAGTCTTGTTGATGTGATAGCGACTCTCATTGCCCAAACACCAAACCTAAAGAGAAAAGCAGGCGTTAGATATAATGCTAGCGTTATTATTTCTCCTGTCAGACTCAAAGCACTTGGCTGCAGCCACTAGGGGAGCAGTCAGTAGGCCACCCTGCAGGAGTACGTATTACCACAGTGCTGTATCTGTTGGGCGCTGGGATAAGCCGCTAATAGTAAAATATCGGCCTACCTGGCACCTATTTTAAACATAACCCTCCGGTTTAATAGGGGCAAGTCATTACCACGCTGGCAGTTCAGCGCAGGGAGAGCTGAATGACCACACTCCCTGCTGCTAAACTCCCCGGTGGCGTTAAATACTCTTCCCCCTCCATGTTGTAGCAACTCAGAGGGACATGTATTTCGGGGCCTGGCAGCTGCCAGAGCCCGAATTACCATTAGGCGGGGCGTGCAGCATAGCATTGCGCCAAAATGAACTGCTTTGGGTTTAAAGAGAACCTATACTGAGTAAAATTATTTAAAATAAACACATGAGGTAACTTCAAATGAACATTACATAGTTACCTTGCCATCAGTTCCTCTCAGAAGCTCACCATTTTCTTCTTATAATGATCCCTTCCAGTTCTGACAACATTTTGTCAGAATTGAAATATATCAGTTGCTGTCAGTTATATATCAGCAGCTGTCAGTTACAGCTGAGAGGACAACTGATGTGTCCATGTTTCCCTATGGCTCAAGTGGGCGATGTTACAGTTTAACTGTGTGCTGACCAGAAAGCTGTTATGGGGTAATAGCCATTTTCAAAATGGAGGTCGGAGAATTCCATTGATCACAGTGGACAAACAGGATGCAGGAGAGGAAAAATAGATTGAGGAGTAGACTACACAGGAGATAAGTATGACTTGTGTATGTTTATCTTGACTTTTAATGTTCAGTTCAGGTTTTCTTTAAGTGCCTAACCTTAACCCCCTCCATCTAATGCCTAGCCCTAACCCCCCCGGAGGTTTCTAACCTTAACCTCCCCCTACCAAATGCCTATCCTTACCGCCTCCCCCCCCCCCCCCAAAGTGCTTAACCCTAATGTAAAACTCCGGTACCCAGACTACCAATAGTTAAATTCGATGTAGTACCTGATCGACTACTACTCACATTGGACGCTCATTTGACCAGCTGGGTGCCTGATTACCAACATTTTTTTGAGGGCAAAGGACTGAGATACTCATGTGCATAGTGATGGTGTCAATTACAAAGCTATGAAGTGAAGAGCACGTGGTGTCCTTGGCAGTTATAGACAGTATCACACTATGGTTTTTTCCTTTTTATATATTTATTTGAGGTAAACTAACAACAATAACATTTCTATAGCGCTTTTCTCCTCTCTGACCCTGTCCACTTGTTCGGTTCTGAAGTGTGGTGTTCGAGAGTATTCGGTTGTTCCGAATGTGATCACCAATGCTAATAACAACGTGGTGCATACTAATGTACTTTAACCCAAGTGAGATGTCAATTTTAAAGAATATGTGTCATTAAATTTAAAGAGGAACTGCACTGAAAATAACGTAATTAATAAAATTGCTTATTTTTCTTACAATATTCATTTATAAATTATTTAGTCAGTGTTTGCCCACTGTAAAATCTTTCTTCTTTACATTTTAAAATTTGCCACAGGTGGTGACATCTTTAGTCCTGTCAGGTGATCTCAGCGGAATGTTTGGCTACTAAGATTTCCAAAGCCTATACAAAATATGCCTGCTCTCCTAAAATGTTCTCAGGGGGAGTTTTCCATGTAGCTAATTAGCCTAGGCTAAACATCGCTGGGAGGGGCGGGGCTACATACCATTGTAAAGCAATATATAGATACAGGAAGTGTTTCTGATGCTGAAAATTACTGTATAATTGGGTATCCTGTATAATTTACAGCATTCTACTATGGGCTCGATTCACTAAAGCGTGATAACTCAGTTATCACGTGTAAAGGCTTTGCACGTGCTAACTCGAGTGTAAAGGCTTTGCACGTGCTAACTCGAGTGTAAAGGCTTTGCACGTGCAAACTCGAGTGTACAGGCTTTGCACGTGCAAACTCGAGTGTCAAGGCTTTGCACGTTTAAACTCGAGTGTCAAGGCTTTGCACGTGCAAACTCGAGTGTCAAGGCTTTGCACGTGCAAACTCGAGTGTAAAGGCTTTGCATGTGCAAACTCGAGTGTAAAGGCTTTGCACGTGCAAACTCGAGTGTAAAGGCTTTGCACGTGCAAACTTGAGTGTACAGGCTTTGCACGTGCTAACTCGAGTGTAAAGGCTTTGCACGTGCAAACTCAAGTGTAAAGGCTTTGCACGTGCAAACTCGAGTGTAAAGGCTTTGCACGTGCAAACTCGAGTGTAAAGGCTTTGCACGTGCAAACTCGAGTGTAAAGGCTTTGCATGTGCAAACTCGAGTGTAAAGGCTTTGGACGTGCAAACTTGAGTGTACAGGCTTTGCACGTGCTAACTCGAGTGTAAAGGCTTTGCACGTGCAAACTCAAGTGTAAAGGCTTTGCACGTGCAAACTCGAGTGTAAAGGCTTTGCACGTGCTAACTCGAGTGTAAAGGCTTTGCACGTGCTAACTCGAGTGTAAAGGCTTTGCACATGCAAACTCTAGTGTAAAGGCTTTGCATGTGCAAACTCGAGTGTAAAGGCTTTGCACGTGCAAACTCGAGTGTACAGCCTTTGCACGTGCAAACGCGCGTGTAAAGCATTGTGCGCGTGAACAGTTTCCACCATTGGCGTGTTAAGTTTTATTGCGTGAATGGCGTTACGCTTCACGCGCTAAGTGCGAAATGCCATTGAAAACTACAGCGCTTTGCACGCTCAGAAGATAGAGTTTGGTAATGAAATCAGCAATGGTGCTTACATTAACATATGCATTAATGTAATAAGGTGCGCGCAAAGTTTAACGCGTGTCGCTTTATGTACTGTATACAGTAATAATTCATGATCTACATTCCGCTCGCGTGATCTGCAGTGACTTCACGTGATAATGATACTTAGCACATGATATCACGTGTAAAGCGGCTTACCACAGTCGTGCTAAGTGTTAGCACGCTTTAGTGAATTGAGCCCTATATGTTACTACAGGGCCTCTTCACCACCTGTCTGACGGGACCTGCCACTACCTCACTAACAAGCTGTATGCCAGCAGCAGATCAGACGAGCGGCTGTTTTGTATCTCTGTCAGCCGTTTGGCTTTAGACAATAAACAATTTTATCCAGCGGGTATTCAGAACTCCAGGCAAATTGGAAAACGAACCTAAGGAGGAAAAGGATCTATACTTATTTCTCGTGTGGCAGTGCCATTGATAACAGGGCACGATCGAACAACTCTGGCTTCAAAGTGACAGCTGTGGACTCTGGCACAGCCATTCTCCTCAGAATACAAAGTCACCACCCCTGTCTGTGTCCACCAGCCGGTTCCCTCCGCTTACAAAGGACATGGGCTTATGGCCAGGAGTGAAGCCTAAGGCTATCCCTGGAAGTTCAGAGCTGTCAGAGATAGATATCCGGGGAGCTGTCAGCGCTGGCACAACTGTGAAGAAGATAAATATAGCTTTTTATGCCCACAGGCTTGCTTTCAATTTGCCTCAGGTTCCTCTTCAGTAGTAAATTCCCTTTAAACTGATCTGTATTCTATAACAAGTACGGTACTATGCACTATATACTATAGGATTCAGGTAAACTCCTTTGCACCATCTAGTGGCCATATGTGAGGTTACACTGTAATGTTTACCTTGCAACTATTTACTGTGAAACTGATAGAGCTCATTTTTGGTTACAATTAGCATGTCTAAGATTTCCAAAATAGTGACATGATAGTGACATGATTTGTGAACTTTAAATTTTTTGCTATGTAATGCTTTGCTAATATTAGCATATCTATCTCTCTCTCTCTCTCTCTATCTATCTATCTATCTATCTATCTATCTATCTATCTATCTATCTATCTATCTATCTATCTCAAAGCAGTAAATCTGGCCGTTATTCACAGCCCAAGGATTTGACACCTATTTTAAAGCCTTACTGTAACGATCGGTGTAACACAGAGAGGGTCTGATTATTGGTGATCTGCAGTATCACCAAAAATACAGATATATACCTGATTATTGATGATCTGCAGTATCACCGATAATCATATATATTACTAACCTCTGGACACCTGAGTAATATGAGTTTTTGGTGCAACAGTAATACTTTGAAAACAATATCTGGAGGACAGGTACAAAGGCAGTAAGGAATACTGCACTAGGGAATGAGTACCTTTCAGCAGCCTGAGAATCTCCCGCAGGGAGGAGTCAGACTGGGAGAGGAAAGGACCAGAGCGTGAGTGACACCAATAGGAGGATGTCACTGACTGATCTGTGAACTATCTCTAAACTGAGGAGATAGTTCTCAAGGTCGGGCAAGCCAGGTCGGCAACACACGGACATACAAAGTACAAAGACAGGAGGCTGATTCGGTAATCCTAAGGCACGCAGGGTTTGGCAACAGAGTATCAGATATAGCGAAGTACCGAATCAGTGAACAGAAGAGTGGTCAGGAAAGCAGTAAGTCATAACAGATAATAAACAATGCCTAGTCTTGGGTGTGAGCTCCGTGATCATCAACACCCTGGAACTAGTCTGACATATAACAGAATGGTAACACAAGTCCCTAATCTTGGGTGTGAGGTCCTTGATCATCAACACCCTGGAACTAGTCTGAAGTATAACAGAATGAGAACACAAGCCCCTAATCTTGGGTGTGAGGTCCTTGATCATCAACACCCTGGAACTAGTCTGAAGTATAACAGAATGATAACACAAGTCCCTAATCTTGGGTGTGAGGTCCTTGATCATCAACACCCTGGAACTAGTCTGAAGTATAACAGAATGGTAACACAGATTCTGACAATAAGGTCTGAGTGCCTCCACGTAGTGATCGCAACGGCAGACAACCAGCGAATGACCAGCACCCGGTATATATAGCACAGCGCTCTCCAGCGTCTCCCCTAAGTGCTGGACCGATGGGAACTGGCTGAATTGTCAGCTGCCCGGCTTGGTCAGCTGACTTCCTTCTGGCTGTCATAAAAGTTCTGCCTCTCAGCGCGTGCGCGCCTCCTTCTGAACCTGTGTGGACTATCAGTCCCAGCCACACCAGACATGTGTAGCGTACCACCCGCCGCGCTGGACGCGGAACCAGCCGCACCGCTATCAGGGCATGCGGCGGTTTCTCCGCGTTCAGCCATACTGGCAGATGTAGGCCTACGCGTGCAAACCGCCGCGTTGGATGCGGAATCAGCCGCCTTGTTCTGAGCACACGCGGCGCCTTTTCCGCGTTTTCTCACACTTACATTTGAAAAAAAGGACTGTGTAAAAATAGGTGCTGTATAGTGGTAACAGGATATCAGTAATTTTACCAATATTCTAATATCCGCTATTGTAGAATATTGGTAATTTTACCAATATTCTACTATCACTCTCTGTTCCTGAAATATTGCACAAACCCTCCCCTATCTATGCCTAGCTAGAACCATCATCTATCTATGCCTAACAAGAACCCTCCCCTATCTATGCCTAACAAGGACCCTCCCTATCTTTGCCTAACAAGTACCCTCCCTATCTATGCCTAACAAGAACCCTCCCCTATCTATGCCTAACAAGAACCCTCCCCTATCTATGCCTAACAAGAACCCTCCCCTATCTATGCCTAACAAGAACCCTCCCCTATCTATGCCTAGCTAGAACCATCCTCTATCTATGCCTAGCTAGAACCATCCTCTATCTATGCCTAACAAGAACCCTCCTCTATCTATGCCTAACAAGAACCCTCCCCAATCTATGCCTAACAAGAACCCTCCTCTATCTATGCCCAACAAGAACCATCCCCTATCTATGACCTAACAAGAACCCTCCCCTATCTATGCCTAACAAGAACCCTCCCTATCTTTGCCTAACAAGAACCCTCCCCTATCTTTGTCTAACAAGAACCATCCCCTATCTATGCCTAACAAGAACCCTCCCCTATCTTTGCCTAACAAGAACCCTTCCTATCTATGTCTAACAAGAACCATCCCCTATCTATGCCTAACAAGAACCATCCCCTATCTATGCCTAACAAGAACCCTCCCCATATGTCCCTAACAAGAACCATCCCCCTATCTATGCCTAACAAGAACCATCCCCTATCTATGCCTAACATGAACCCTCCCCTATCTATGCCTAACAAGAACCCTCCCTATCTATGCCTAACAAGAACCCTCCCCTATCTATGCCTTACAAGGACCCTCCCTATCTATGCCTAACATGAACCCTCCCCATCTATGCCTAACAAGAACCCTCCCTATCTATGCCTAACAATAACCCTCCCTATCTATGCCTAACAAGAACCCTCCCTATCTATGCCTAACAAGAACCCTCCCTATCTATGCCTAACAAGAACCCTCCCCTATCTATGCCTAACAAGAACCCTCCCTATATATGCCTAACAAGAACCCTCCCTATCTATGCCTAACAAGAACCCTCCATATCTATGCCTAACAAGAACCATCCCCTATCTATGCCTAACAAGAGCCCTCCCTATCTTTGCCTAACAAAACCCTCCCCTATCTTTGCCTAACAAGAACCATCCCCTATCTATGCCTAACAAGAATCCTCCCCTATCTATGCCTAACAAGAATTCTCCCCTATCTATGCCTTACAAGAACCCTCCCCTATCTATGCCTAACAAGAACCCTCCCTATCTATGCCTAACAAGAACCATCCCCTATCAATGCCTAACAAGAACCCTCCCTATCTATGCCTAACAAGAACCCTCCCCTATCTATGCCTAACAAGAACCTTACCCTATCTATGCCTAACAAGAACCCTCCCCTATCTATGCCTTACAAGGACCCTCCCCTATCTATGCCTAACAAGAACCCTCCCCTTATCTATGCCTAACAAGAACCCTCCCCTATCTATACCTAACAAGAACCCTCCCCATCTATGCCTAACAAGAACCCTCCCTATCTATGCCTAACCAGAACCCTCCCCTATCTATGCCTTACAAGAACCCTCCCCTATCTATGCCTTACAAGGACCCTCCCCTATCTATGCCTAACAAGAACCCTCCCCTATCTATGCCTAACAAGAACCCTCCCTATCTATGCCTAACAAGAATCCTTCCCTATCTATGCCTAACAAGAACCCTCCCCTAACTATGCCTAACAAGAACCCTCCCCTAACTATGCCTTACAAGAACCCTCCCCTATCTATGCCTTACAAGGACCCTCCCCTATCTATGCCTAACAAGAACCCTCCCCTATCTATGCCTAACAAGAACCCTCCCCTATCTATGCCTAACAAGGACCCTCCCCAATCTATGCCTAACAAGAACCCTCCCTATCTATGCCTAACAAGAACCCTCCCTATCTATGCCTAACAAGAATCCTCCCCTATCTATGCCTAACAAGAACCCTCCCTATCTTTGCCTAACAAGAACCATCCCCTATCTATGCCTAACAAGAACCATCCCCTATCTATGCCTAACAAGAACCCTCCCCTATCTATGCCTAACAAAAACCCTCCCCATATGTCCCTAACAAGAACCCTCCCTATCTATGCCTAACAAGAACCCTCCCCTATCTATGCCTAACAAGAACCCTCCTCTATCTATGCCTAACAAGAACCCTCCCCTATCTATGCCTAACAAGAACCCTCCTCTATCTATGCCTAACAAGAACCCTCCCTATCTATGCCTAACAAGAACCCTCCCCTATCTATGCCTAACAAGAACCCTCCCTATCTATGCCTAACAAGAACCCTCCCTATCTATGCCTAACAAGAACCCTCCCCTATCTATGCCTAACAAGAACCCTCCCCAATCTATGCCTAACAAGAACCCTCCTCTATCTATGCCTAACAAGAACCCTCCTCTATCTATGCCTAACAAGAACCCTCCCCTATCTATGCCTAACAAGAACCCTCCCCTATCTATGCCTAACAAGAACCCTCCCCTATCTATGCCTAACAAGAACCCTCCTCTATCTATGCCTAACAAGAACCCTCCCTATCTATGCCTAACAAGAACCCTCCCCTATCTATGCCTAACAAGAACCATCCCCTATCTGTCCCTAACAAGAACCCCCCCCCCCCCCATCTATGCCAAACAAACAAGAACCATCCCCTATCTATGCCAAACAAGAACCATCCCCTATCTATGCCAAACAAGAACCATCCCCTTTATATGCCAAACAAGAACCCCCTCCCCCCCCCATCTGTCCCTAATAAGAACCCTCCCCGTATCTATGCCTAACATGAACCCTCCCCTATCTATTCCTAACAAGAACCCTCCCCTATCTATGCCTAACAAGAATCCTCCCCTATCTATGCCTAACAAGAACCCTCCCTATCTTTGCCTAACAAGAACCATCCCCTATCTATGCCTAACAAGAACCATCCCCTATCTATGCCTAACAAGAACCCTCCCCTATCTATGCCTAACAAGAACCCTCCCCATATGTCCCTAACAAGAACCCTCCCTATCTATGCCTAACAAGAACCCTCCCCTATCTATGCCTAACAAGAACCCTCCCCTATCTATGCCTAACAAGAACCCTCCCCTATCTATGCCTAACAAGAACCCTCCTCTATCTATGCCAAACAAGAACCCTCCCCTATCTATGCCTAACAAGAACTCTCCCCTATCTATGCCTAACAAGAACTCTCCCCTATCTATGCCTAAAAAGAACCCTACCCTATCTATGCCTAACAAGAACTCTCCCCTATCTATGCCAAAGAAGAACCCTCCCCTATCTATGCCTAACAAGAACCCTCCCCTTTCTATGCCTAACAAGAACCCTCCCCTATCTATGCCTAACAAGAACCCTCCCCTATCTATGCCTAACAAGAACCCTCCCCTATCTATGCCTAACAAGAACTCTCCCCATCTGTTTCTAACAAGAATTCTCCCCTATCTATACCTAACACTAAACATCCCCCACACCTACTAACCCTTTCTTATCCATGCCTAAAACTAACCATCCCTCACCTACTCCTAACACTAACCCTTCCTTATCTATATCTAAAACAAAAAAGCTACTGTGTAGAAAGTGTTAATAATGGTAACGGTAAGATAATAATAATTTGGGCGCCTCGGACGCTCAATAAAAATATCTCTGATGCCCGTGCTTTAGTGCCTATGGCTGCGCCATATTTTAACCCATGTTAAACTGCTGAAAATGATGGCGGTGAAGTTCCTCTACTATGTAATGAAACTCCACAGAGACAGTGCACAAGCAGAGTCTGCTCGGCTGGGAGTAGTAGTGCACAGGAGATTCTTAACTGGACTTTTCGATCATCAGGCTGTGGTGGGAGTAGTTTTGAGTGACATTAGAAACGCTCCGGCTTTTAAATTATTCGGTGGAGATTGTCAATTATTGTGCTACGATTTGGATGGCTTAGTGCGGGGGGAGATAGCCTGTGTTTATGTAGGTAAGGTGGATTATATATATATATATATATATATATATATATATATATATATATATACACACATACAGTATATATATATATATATAAATATATATACACACACACACATATATATATATATATATACACTAGACACATTATTGAAGACCTCTACAATGGAGTACTGAAAAGTGTATATGTATTGGGTATCTGTATGTGTTTGTCTGTAGAATAAGAAATAAATAAATTTCCGGCTGGTTAAATAATTTAGCTTAAAATGAAGCTGACATGATTATAATATAAAAATACTAAACTACATACATCTTATTTAAAAAACTATCTATTTAACCAGGGCTGTGGAGTCGGTCCAAAAATCTACCGACTCCGACTCCGACTCCTCAGTTTAGGATTCCACCGACTCCGACTCCGACTCCACGACTCCGACTCCTCTAATTTGCATATTACAATTTTGTTGATTAAAAGTATGTAACGTGAAATTCGTCTCTTAACTGCCAACGCTTAGGAATTTTACAAGACAACTGAAGTGAGAAGGATATGTAGACTACTATATTTATTCCCTTTAGACTAAAACTAGTCCTTGGTAAGAGTACTTGTAAAAGGTACAAACCGGAACAAAGAACATCTATCAGGCCCTAGGCAATGTAAGTGTGGGTACATGTAAGAATGATGTGCAGGTACTCTGCAGGGGAATGAGGAGATTGTAAACAGACAACACCTCTGTGTTCAATGTGCACAGCATTCTCAGTGGATTCCCTGCAGCTTTGTGGGGAGTGCATATGTATAGTACTACTGTGTAACAAAGTAAACCTGAGACAGATGAAATTAAAGTTTTATACATACCTGGGGCTTCCTCCAGCCGCCTTCAGGATAATCAGTCCCTCGTTGTCCTCCTCCACCACCTGGATCTTCTGCTATGAGTCCAGGTACTTGAGCCAGTCAGGCGTAGTGCGCATGCACACACTCCGCCGCCAGGAGCATACTACACCTGTGCAGCACTATTGCGCAGGTGTAGAATGTTCCTGGCTGTGGGAGCGGCATGCGGCCGGACAGTGCTGACTGGCTGAATTACCAGGACTCATAGCAGAAGATCCGGGTGGTGGAAGACAGTGAGGGACTGATTAGCCTGAAGGGGGCTGGAGGAAGCCCCAGGTATGTATAAAACTTTACTTTTCATCCGTCTCAGTTTCCCTTTAATTTGTAGTCACCAAACCAAATTTTAATAACATATCAAATTATTTGATTTCATCAGCAAAGGGAGTGCATACATTTGCATAAATCAGCATCAATGCAGAATTATTTCCATCTCGTTGACCATCTCTGTTAGTGACACAGCTACACATCAGGCTTTATACTTACAGTATAGATGTTATTTAGTGTATATAAGAGATTCCTGTGTACACATCATATATACAGTCACAATCAGATATGTATATCTGACTTTAAAAATACAGGGACTGCTTTATTGAAGCAGCACAAGTAACTAATTTTGATTGGTTTATTTCATTTTTGTAGACTAAGCACAGCTATTACTGTATATATACTGTATATATACATTATTTTTAATGACTATTATCTGAGAAATAGAACATTTTATCATATTTTCTATTTTAATTACAGTTACAAATTCATTAGGAGTCGGAGTCGGAGTCGGTGCATTTTTTCCCGACTCCGACTCCGACTCCAGGCACCCAAAATTGCCCGACTCCACGACTCCGACTCCACGACTCCGACTCCACAGCCCTGTATTTAACAAGGATATTATAGTGGGCTAATGAGTCTATATTGTACGCTTATCCAAGTAGTGCATTCTCCTCTATGGCCACTAGATGGAGACAAACAGCCATGACCAGACTTACATTTGTTTCCCATTAAAAACTGGTACATCGGTCCAAGTTACATTTATTGCATTTCATTCTGACACCTTGCTTTCAAAACTTTATTTTTTTTACATAAGTGTATCCCTTTTTTTCACTTTCAGATGTTTATTATTGTAAAATAGCCTAAAAACACACACACATTTTTCTGCCTACATGCTGTGCCAGCACATTCAGAAATATGGATTACTTATCTTCATTTTTCCATACTTGTTGTCCTTTGAGAATGGCCTGGATGTGTGCTAGATTTGGTGGCAGGGCATACAAAACTCACTGGGGCATATGCACAAAAGTTTGGTAAAGTTGTTTTTTCCGTTATGCTGACATGGTAACGTGCATTGCGCAGTTAGGATGACTTGTGTTACTTGGGTAATGCTTGAGTTGTTAGAGTAACATGTGATACGCAATTAGCATAACATACATTATAATAGCAAAGCTGGCGTTACCCAGGTAGTGTTAGTTATGCTACTTGAGCAATGCGCACTACCTTGTCAGTGTAATTAAGGGTTAAACCAGCGGCGTAGCAATAAGGGATGCAGAGCCTGCACCCGCATCAGGGCCCCTGGACCAGAGGGGCCCCACTAGGGGCCCTCCTTCATCCATCTTATTAGCTTTGCATTGATGCTTTGCTGGCAATGAACACCCCTATATGTACATTGAATACCAGTAATCATTAAACGGTTTCCTTACCCTGATTACACCTCTCTGTCTGACACTGCAGCTGTCTTTGGTAGGTTTTGAGGCTCCATATCAATAGAGTGCTTGGGGCCCCATGTAAAACTCACAGTGGGGCTCCTGGCTCCTTAGTTACACCACTGGATAAAACTGCTGTGCAGTCCTTTCACACGGCAACTTTGCCAAACATTTGAGCATATGTCCCAATGTTACAGAAAAGATATTAGACAATAAATCGGGCTCCTTTAAGTCAATGGGAAACGAAACTAAAAAAAAAAAGTCAGATACTTACCTAAGGAGAAGGAAGGCTCTGGGTCCTATAGAGCCTTCCTGCTCCCCTCCCGAGCCCCTCATTGCAACGGCAGCTCCCCTGTTTGAGCCCCCACGGGATCCGAGTCCTCCCGAAGACAGGCGTCTCCATACTACGCCCATACTACGCCCACGCAAGAGAGGGCGCTCGCACATGTGCAGTACGGAGCAGCCCATCTTCAGGAGCACTCGGGTTCCCAAAGACTTCTGAAGTCCTCCCCAAAAGGCGATTAGAGCAGCAGTTGAATACTGCTCCCAGGGCGCCAGCGCTGGGACGGAGACCAAGAGAGGAGAGCCTTCCCTCTCCTTAGGTAAGTATATGGCTTTTTTTTTTAGTTTCGATTCCCATTGACTTCAAATAAAAAAATTGATATCTCTTATCATACGGTGCCAATTAACAATCTGATTTCCCAAACAATGGTGCACCTATAGAGGGGAAAATGATAAGCAATCCAATCAGACTAAAAGAATCGTTCCAAAAATCGGATCGACTGAGCAATCGATAGAAGGTACCTCAGATCAGAAATGGTTAATGGTAGTTTAACAAAAAAAAGAGAGACACCTACATTGGTTTCAATTACAGACATACAGTAGATCACCACTTTAAAAAACATCCTGAATGATGCAATGGAAGTATTTCTGAATATATGGCAGCCACGACTACTCCTTATAGCCGGGGATGGTGCCGGCCCAGCATGGTAGTCCGCTCGGCAGCTGAATTTGCAAAACAAGTTATGCAGCCCTTAATTGTGGAGAACAGACCTGGCAGAGCCTTGCTGGATCCTTAGACCCTGCTTGCAAAACCACCACACAGCCTAAAGTGGGGCATGCAGGAGTACGAGTCTTTCTGGCGTTTTCTGACGGTTTCTTGAGATTGCCAGTTGCTTGAGTTCCGGATAACTAAGACCCTACTGTAAAAATTATCCTGACCTCCACAATGCTCCAATGGAGTCAATAGCACTCTCCACTTTCACAGTGAAAAAACTCTATCTGACGATCTATAACGATCAAAACTTTTTGCTGATGAAAGCTTGAATTACATCAAACCTTTTATAAATATAGCAAAACAGAGCTGTTGTTACATACCTTGTATTCCTGGACTAAACCATTTTGGTTCTCTTCTGGGGGAGGCTGCCAGCTGATTACAATGGATGTCCCATTTCCATCACTTTTGGTAATAGTGACACTCTGCGGGGGAGCGCTGGGAGCTGTACAGGGTATAAAGTAACAGGAAATAGCAAGTGAGAAGTACTGCTAAGTTAAATAATTGTTTCTATTGAAGAAGATTTCCACAAACTTTCATTGGACTGGGCAAAAGGATGTTTGTAATTTTACACCTATTGAAATTATTTTGTCCTTTAAAAAGTTATAGGCAGCAAAGTTTTGAAAAAAAAACAACAAGTGCCATAATCAACATTCTGACGAACGCCAGGGAATCATCAAAGAGACAATAACAGAAGTCTAAAAGCAAACATGAACTGGTTTCAAAACTGGTGACTTTAACTTACCTGGGGCTTTTTCCAGCCCCTTGTAGTCCGTCAGATGTCCTCTAAATACCATCAATTCTCCCGCTATCAGCTCTGAAATACCTGAAACTGAAGCTCCACTGCACATGCGCGGTCCTGTCCACACAGACTCCATGTTCATGCTCTCATCACCAGAAGTGTTCTGCGTGCCGCATGCACAGTTCAATCTTTATAGAACTGCATGTGCAGTCAGCACAGAATTTCAGAGCATCACACCGACGGCATGTATACCAATTATAGAAGGGCGAGGGATTCCGAAGACAGATGGGCACTGCGCAGTGGGTGACACAGGACAGGTAATGTATAAATGCACACATGGGGGGCTCAGCACCGAGGGTTCCGCTGCGTCTGTCGCTCGACCACATATCACTCACAACTTCCACCGCACACCGGATCAACCACTACAGCCCAACATCTTGCACCTGTCCGATTGGGCTCAAAATTGGTCGCATCTTTGATCGGGCATGCTCTTGGCAGCACCAATTTTCATCTAATTTGATAATTCTCGAATCACATGGTCGATCGACCGCCAAGTCAAGAAACGTAGGCCACCTTAAAGTGGACCCAAATTAAAAAATACAAGATTTCAGAAATAAAATCTATTTTCTAAATTATAATAATAAATAGCAGCCTTTTTTCAGCTGCATGATGACAAATATAAAATATTTTACATTTATTGGAGGAGCCCCTCCCTTCCTTTCATATTGCCAGGACAGAATCCGGCAAACTGGTGGAGTAGAAGGTGTCCGGCAAAGGAGGAATTGCTAATGGCTGCCCCCTGTATAACCCTAGTAATGAAAAGAGAAGGGTGAAAAGCATGCACTGAAATGCTCATAGGCTTGAAGGAGTGTTTATTTATCTTTGTATGTGTCAGAGTGGTGCAACTAAATATTTTGAATTCAAAAAATGTTTAGTTTGGGTCCGCTTTAAGAATCATGTTCCTTCTCTGAGAAAACTTAGTGCTGTGAATATGCTAAGCCGTCCAGGTTTCATCTCATATTTGCAAAGGATTATGGGAAAGCACTTCTGTTATCATTACCTACAGCCACTGCGGTGGTAAATCTCCTGTAGATCCGCAGCTAGTATAAGCTGGTAGCTACACACCGAGGAGCATTCAAAGATAGGCTCTCCTAATCAAGCTAATCTTTTCTTTCAGCTAAATATTGTGCCGTATACATGTAAACAAATCACAGCTAAAACATCCGACCATGATTCCCTTCAAAATGTATAATCTCCAGTAAGCCAAGTGATTACCTGGGAAACACTGCTTGTAAGATTAAAACAAATGTCGCTGCAGTAATCAGTGTAAGCGGCGCATGAGGTGGAGGAAAATTACCTTCTTCCAGGGTCTTAGCGAAGCGCACCTCGCTGTCCGTACCCTGGAACTCATTGAAGAAGGGCCGGGCCTTAATCTCGTAGTTCACACCTTTCTTGAGTTCGGGGATCACTGCGCTGTTTTTTGCAGGCGTGCGCACCTCGAATATGGACCAGGCAGATTCACCACGGTTCTCGGGGCTCGGCCTGTATAGGATCTTGTAGCCCTGAACATATTGCGATTGCTGGTCCACCTACAGAAAAGAAAGAATTTGGTGTAATGAGTTTGTTGTCTTCTGCAATCATGAATCTGTATTTAGTGATATGAACAATTACTTTAAGACACACAGACAAGAAAACCTTGAGGACAGTTTTATACCTGGCCAGTGCGTTTGCATACCTCCCAACTTTTTGAGATGAGAAAAAGGGACACTTAAGCCACGCCCCTGCCATACCCCTGGCAACGCCCTCGCCACGCCTCTAGTCACGCATACCATAACGATTTCATAAGAAAAATATCTTGTTTTATAATTCAAACCACACTGGTCCTTTCTATCCTGGTTCATTTTCCTTCATCTTAACATTTTATATTTAGTAATATGTCAATTTAAAGGTTGGGAATGAAGTTTAGAGTCAATCTGTCAGAATCCGCTCTGCTGGCCTTGAACCTCTGGGCAGTTTTTTGGTTTCCTATGCTGGCTGCATAGTTAGTTCAGTCCAGGGAAAAGAGGCCTTTTTGTCAGCTTGCAAGATTCGGGAGGCTTGCTGCTGTGGTGACTGATTTGCATCCACTTATCTTGCAAATTGCATTTCTGCTTACCTTGAAGGTTTTCAGTATAAATGTCACTTCCTCCCAGAATTCCTTGCTCGTCATAGGTTCTGTTTTGTAAGACTGACCTTAGAGCCTCAGCTCTTGTATCTTGTTGCTAATATTCTAGTGTAGTTAATTCTTGTGGAGTGCATTTTGCACTCCTACTAGTGCAGTCAGTTTTGTGTTTTATTTGTACTGCCTAGTCTTGTCTTGTCCTGTCCTTGCGATTGCACTATCTCCAGCGTTGGCTGATAGTGAATCATTCAGTTCTGTTCCTTGATCGCATTCGCCCTAGCTCTAGTAGTGGTGGATCTCCCTTGACTGTGTCTTGGAGTATAACATTGGCAGCGGTTGCTATTGGTTACTCCTTCAGTCTGTTTTGTCTGGAACGAACGCTTGCTGTTGTCTGGTGTTAGGCAACCGATTAGCAAGCGTTCCTGCTATCTGTTTGTCTTTGTTTTCCGTGTTCATTTGTTAGTCAGGGTTGGTACGTTTTGTCACTGTTGCGCTTCTTGTGCGGTGAACGTGCCATTAACCTCCTGGGCGATAATCCCGAGCTGGGCTCGGGGTATGTCGCGCAGGAGGAGTTCTCAGGCCCTGGTGGGCCGATTTGCATAATTTTTTTTGTTACACGCAGCTAGCACTTTGCTAGCTGCGTGTAACTTCCGATTGCCGCCGATCCGCCGCTACCTGCCGTGCCGCGCAGCCCCCCCCCCCTCCCCGACCCCTTGCGCAGCCTGGCCAATCAGTGCCAGGCAGCGCTGAGGGGTGGATCGGGACTCCCTCTGACGTCACGACGATCCTGCCCCATCGCCATGGCGACCGGGGAAGCCCAGCAGTAAATCCCAATCTGAACGGGATTTCCTGCTTACTCTGATCGCCGAAGGCGATCAGAGTGGGTGGGGGGATGCCGCTGCGCATCGGCTATCATGTAGCGAGCTCAGGGCTCGCTACATGATTTAAAAAATAAAAAAAATAGCGCTGCGCCCCCTTCTGGGCGATGTAATTGTATCGCCCAGAGGGTTAACGCGCTTGTCACTGTTGCGCATAACGTGCGGTGACCGCGTTTAGTTAGTTCATTTGTTATTTTCCTTGGCGTTTGGATTGTAGTTATTTGCTGTGTCTTCCTTTACTCACTCATGCTCTGTCTTGGCTCAGTCTTGTGTTTCTGATAGCTATCGCCTCTCTTGCGATTGGCTTTCTCACTCTGGTCTGTTCGGTTGTTATATGTCTACTGTCGCTGGGTGGCGACTAGATTGGTAGACATTCCTATAGTCTGTCTCTGTTCTTGCTCTCTATTGTGTTGCTACCTTGTTTATATTGCCCAGTGCTGCTTCACGTCGTGCAATTTCAATCTGGCATCTGTGGTGGTACAGAGAACTAGTTCCTCTGTACTCCACAGGTTCACCTGCTGGTTGGGATTCCCCTCTACAAGTGTATTTTCATATACTGGGTACTCTGCTTCTGTGACTGTGGGGATTCCCATCTGCTTCAGCGCACTTGGTGTGCGCTGATTGTGGAAATTGACCCCAGATCATTACACAATCAAACACATTTTTAGTATAGAAATTTATATATTTACATAGAAAGAGGGACAAAGTCCTGAAAGAGGGACAAATGAGGGTGAAAGAGGGACAGGGCTCCGAAAAAGGGACTGTCCCTCCGAAAAAGGGACAGTTGGGAGCTATGCGTTTGTGGTGCAATGCTCCACCGCCATCGCATCATAAAAATCATCATTTATATGACCCTGCAGCAGAGTGCATCGACGGGGTCATATGCATAGCGCTGTTCCCTCTGCATGCCCCTCGTACACCTTACGCCGCCCCTCGATCAGTGACATACTTCCTGCTGGACAAGAAGTAAGCCATTGGGGTTCCCAGCTTCCTCATTGTATTTGTTAAGCGACGCACTGCTGCCACCAACACATTTAAGATTTCTGCATAAGGTAGTGGATGGATATTGTAATTGTCAAGGGCTCTGCCTCTGACACAGGAGACCAGGGTTCAAACCTCGGCTCTTCCTGTTCAGTAAGCCAGCACCTATTCAGCAAGGAGTCCTTGTGCAAGGCTTCCTAACACTGCTACTTCCTACAGAGTGCATCCTAGTGGCTGCAGCTCTGGTGCTTTGAGTCCGCCAGGAAGATGTCTATGGTAGGGGCAGGTGGCTTTTGCTCAAGAGTCCCTACATCTGATGGTCCTATAATATCTAACTACACCATGGTTACTGCAACTTATGCTGGGAATACACATGTCGTTTCTGGCGCTCGATTCTGCGCCCAATCGTTTTGCCGCTCAATTCCCACTCAATTCTCTTATCTTCCGCTCGTTTTTCTAATTTTTTTTTCAATTCACTTCAATGACAAATCGAGCGGCAAAACGGTCGAACGGTGATCGGACATGTCGGAAATTATTTATCTAACCATCTAATCAGCTAAGAAACGAACCGTGTATTCCCAGCATTACATTCTGCTGTTTGACCTAGAAAAAAACCTGTAACATGATTCATTTATCTTCCACAAAATAGTAGCAAATTCTTACAATTCAACAGTACTCTACCCAAACCACCCTCAATCCAGACGTATTCGCAATGCAAAGAATTGGGACACCCAGCTGGAAGAACTGACGACTTTATGTTTCATATGTACTTACTGTCCAATGTACTTCAATGGAGGAAGAGGAGAGGATTGTGGGATTGTGCAAATGTAACACCACATCTCCAAGTTCTCGTTGTACTTGTTTATGATCCACACCCTGAGTTGTAGGCGGAACATCTAGAACAAGAAGCAGACAATATTTACCATCCCTGTTCGTTAGGACGTGTATAAAATGCTTTAGATATTTATTTAGACAATGGATACTTTCTAAAGGGCCATCAGCAAAATCTGTTAACACCTTGTGGGCCCTGTACAAGATATACTTCAGATTGTGCCTGCAACGTAAATAGCCTTGGACTCGTTACTAGCAGGGTTGGTCGGAAATGTCCATTTCCAGTTCCACGGAAATTACGGTATCCGCCAATGCCAATTTCTGGTTTTCCGATTTTAGGAGAATTTTATTTGGCATTTTTTGCATCAGAGAATGCAAAAAAATTTTCAAATAAAATCGGAAAATCAAAGTCTTGTGATTGGTCCAAATTACCACGGAAATCCGATTTTTCGTGGAAAAATTCTGCATGCTCTGATTGGTCCAATGCTTCCGAGTTCTACGACTGGCTTAAAATTACGGAGTGGCGGTAAATCGGATTTCCGTGGAATTCTGATTTCCATTTTCTTATTTTAGAGTAGTCTTTTGTCATATTATTTGCATTAGAGTATGTAAAAAAAATCGGAAATTGGAAAATCAGTCCTGTGATTTGTCTAAAATTACAGCGATAATCCAATTTTTGCGGAAAAATTCTGCATTCTCTGATTGGTCCAATGCTTCCAAGTTCTGTGGGGCCAAGTTGCGGTAAATCGGATTTCTGAAGAATTCCGATCAGATATGCCGATTTCCAGAAACGGAAATTCGGAAATGTAACTTCCGTGGAATCTGATTGAGCATCCCTAGCTACTAGCCAGAGCCGGCAGCACTACATTTCTGCAGCAGGTTTTTAGTTTAGCTTAAATTTTTCTCTTCAAAACAGTCCCCGTCCACTTAGCAACAGTGTGCTTCTCATTGCTGTATGAAGATGAATGACGAGCAGAGGAACGGGGGTGACATTCCTCCCAGCTGCATCTTGTCTTCTCCGTTCTGGGATGCAGTACAGCCCAGGAATCTTCTACCTCATTGTGTCACCCCTGAATAGGTCACCCTCACTGGGAACCTTCAGATCAGGAACATTTGTAGGAAAGAATGGTTTGCATGAATTCACATTCTGCTGCGCTCTCCTCCCTACAGACACACTCGCATAAACAAATGACTAGAAATGTTTACGCTGCTTCTAAGAATTATGCTGGAGAAATTCTTCAAACGAGATTTCTGGAATTGTTTAAATCCAGCAACTTACATTCAGTTCTGAACTTTCGTTCCTTCTTATTAAGGCCTTTAAAATGTAGCAGAAATCTGTCACCCACACATACCGGGACATTAAAGCATACCTGTAGTGACGTGCACAGAGCATCCGCATAGCTAAGGCACAAAGCATCGGTAAAGTTGCTGTGCGCTTAACAATTTTACCGCTAATTACTGTGACAAGGTAGTGTGCAAATAGTGCGAACCCAGTTACCCAGGTAAGGCAAGCATTGTTTGAGTAACACATGCTACTCAAGTAGCATTAAGCACATTAATCTAGCCTTAGCTGCTTACCTAGGTAACTCAAGCTGTGCTAATTGTGCATCCTGCACTAATTTGTTATCGTAATTAAACGGTCCTAGACTGTGTATAGTTAAAACTGCTCCACACATGTGGCTGCCTAAGCCTGATAAGGCGTCGTTTTAGTGCTGCCTGAGCATGGGACTCAATAGAGAGTCCCTGCCAGATTGGCACTTGGCTGTCTAAAGAAAGCTGAGCTCCCTAACTCAGTCAGGAGCCATTTTCATTGACTCTTGACCTCCTGATCACTGTGAGCCAATCCCAGTGATCAGGAAGGGTAAAAATAAAAGAAAAAACTCTGGTCCTTTAAGGGACTAGAGGTGAAATCAAACTGATGAGATAAACAATTGTATCTATCCTCCTACTCCTAAAATGTTTTGTATTTATATATCCCATGGTTTTATTTAATATTTTAACATTTACAAATTACATTTTTTTATTGCCTCTGCTCAATGGCAGTCTATTAAAAGTAACCAAGTGCCACTTTTTTTCCTGGTTTCTAATAGCTACAGTACTAAACTTTGGTCCCTCCCCTTTCATCTGTGGAGCATTTTTATTGGTCCTTACATACATGGGTAGTTTCAGGGACCAATAGTAAAGCTTAACTCGCTAAAGGGAAGCTATAATCTGATTGCGCCAATGCTATAAGTACATTGGAGGAATTTCCTGTAATGTAAATAAGCACTTAGAAATGTACCTTGCGTTTTCACAGGATCGGATATCTGACTTGGGTCGCTCAGTCCATAGGCATTAGCTGCCCTGACCAGAAAGAGGTAGATTGCGTTGGGTTTTAGCCCTTTAACAGCAAAGGTTTCTGTCCTGACGTTCTCTGCCACCGTCTGCCAACTGCTCCCAGAAGCATGACTGGAACGAGAAAAAGCAATCTTACAAAGCTAATAGCATGTTAAACGCTCAGCCAAACCTGCCGTGCCCACAACCTCGGTGGTACCTGAAAGCCTCGATAATGTACGATGTTGGTGTGGCGCCAGAATTCAAGTTTGGTTGCCAGGAAAGAGTCACCGTGTTCCTGCTAACATCTGTAACCTCTGGCTTGGAGGGGGCGCTCGGAATGAGGTTGGGGTCGGTGGCTCGAGGGGGTTGTACTGGAACACCAAATTCTGCAAAAGACAATAAAAGCAATTTAAATGGGTAGCTATATACAAGTTCATTAACTGTTCACTACTTTATTACTGGTAATTCGAATTGGTAGGCCTGTTTGATTCGATGACTTAAAGTGAACCCGAGGTGAGAGAAATATGGAGGCTGCCATATTTATTTCCTTTTAAGCTATACCAGTCGCCTGGCTGCCCTGCTGATCAACAACCTCTAAAACTTGTTTTAGCCATAGACCCTGAACAAACATGCAGCAGATCGGGTGTTTCTGACAATATTGTCAGAACTGACAAGATTAGCTGGATGCATGTTTCTGGTGTAATTCAGACACTACTGCAGCAAAATAAATCAGCAGGGCTGCCAGGCAACTGCTATAGTTTAAAAGGAAATAAACATGGCAGCCTCCATATAACTCTCACCTTGAGTTCACTTGAAGGCAGCTTGTAAAAGTTGCATGTGTAAAATATGTAGTCTAATTAACTGGCCTGAGACACCTTCTCATATTCTGAAAACTTCTAGCTGCTGCTGTAGCTGAGAGGTGTGCACTGTTCAGCAGAGAGGGGAGGAGGGACAACAGGGCGGGACATGAGTGAGAAGCTTCTGGCAGGTACTTGGGTAAACGTGAACACAACATGCTCATCTCTCACTTATTGTTGCTGCAACAGAATATCCGATCCCCCTCGTCATTCGGCTCACCCTGCTCCCAGTTCACCTGCGGCATACTAATACATACGCACACTTGCTAGCTTGGCAATATATAGGGCAATGGAAGACAGAAATAAAGCACTGTGAAGCTCTGGACACTGTGATGCATCGCTGGGGACAGTGAAACTACAGCATGATGTATTACATGTGGAGGAACCTGGCATCCAGGGCTGCTTGCTCATGGTATGGCTGGGGTAGGATTTCCAAGAAGGCTTTGTAGACACATGCCCACAGGCGTCTTATTATGGAAAGGTGGCTCAATCCACTCCCCGAGTGCCTCTCTCCCTCTTTCCCTATGCAGAGTCCTGATGAGAGTGTAAATGAGAGGTTACTCACCCTACCCTCTGCATTCCACAGACGAGATCTCCCTTTAGTCAGTGGCACCTCTAGCTACTTTATACTTTGGCTCCTCTACCTATCTTATACTTGGGGCTACCTCTAGCTACTTATTATTGAGGGTACTTCTGGCTACCTAATACTAAAGGGCACCTGTAGCTACCTATGATGGGCAAGGGAAGTAAGGGAGGTGTGACAGCTGGGCCAGGCAGCACACTTGCGGTGCAGTTCGGCTGGGGTTTGTAGGTTCATGGAGGGCGAAGTCTAAGGTGCCAGGTCATGTGTGCCTATAGGCTGTGAGGTAAATCCGGGCCTGAGTATTGCAGTATTCTCAAGTCCTATTCTCAGTTGGTCAATACCATTTCTATGACGTACAAAGGATGTACATTTCTGAAGGATTTGCAAGAAAAGAAACACAAAAACAATAAAACATGAGCGATGTCTACCTTGCACCTCGATGTAGGCGCTCCAGCTGGCCTCCCCACTTGGAGTGGATGCAGTGCAGGTGTAGCGGCCTGTGTCACTTAGCTGAAAAGAAAGCTTGAAATTAGTATTTGGGGCGGCCAGATACGCACTGGGACGGAAAAGCAATTACTAATGCATCTAACGGAGGATGCGCCTGGCTCCGGCTGCAGAGCTATTAGCTGTTCCTGGGAGCCAATTTGTTTCATGACTTCAAAGAAGTGGCAAAATACATGACTTTATTTGTCGAGCAGAATTAATAATCTATCAGTCCAATTACACAATTACATATGCAAATATTTGCTGAAAGTAAATTCATGTCAAAGGATGGGAGCGGAATGAGAGCAGGATTATGGCAATCTATAGCTGGCTATTAAACCAAAGAATAGCTCATTCTGTGTCATTTTGTACACACAATCATTCCAGCAATGTCGGCGTTGGACAACTAAGAAGACTCCCTGCTGGTATTGAGGAAGGCACAAAAGCGCAAGGCCAAAAAATAAACTCGGTAACCAAAGAAAAACACTTCGCATGTAGGCAACCTAGATTAACCACCTCAGTACCAGTCTCTGGTCCCTTAACCTCTTTGGCGGTAACCCTGAGTCAGGCTCAGGATGGAAATCTGTAGCTCCGAGTGGTAATCCCGAGTTGGATCCATGGAAGGTATGTAATGTGCAGAGCTGTCACAGATCTATCTAGCAATTTGATTTTTAGGGTCTAAAAGCTTGCGAAAAAATGGCACCACTTTTAAACAACAAAATCTGGAAATAATCATACCGCCATGGAGGTTAAAGAGAACCTGATTTCAATTAAAAGTAAAAATTCATACATACCTGAGGCTTCCTCCAGCCTCCGGCGGCCGGATCGTTCTCTCGCCGCCATCCTCCATCTCCTGGATTCTCCGCTCTGGCTCCCGGTAACTTCGGAGCTTACTGCGTATGCGTGGCCCGGTCGTGCACTCCATCACGCAGTACAACTACACAGGTGTAAAATGCCCCCCACTGCTCCTGCATGAACTAGTTCCGACTGGCTGAAGTTACCGGGGGATTGCGGAGGATTCAGGAGGCAGAGGAGGACAGTGAGGGGCCAATCTGGTCGAAAGGGGCTGGAGGAAGCCCCAGGTTTGTATGATTTTTTACATGTAATTGATCTCAGGTACACTTTAAGGATCAGAGACCGCTGGTACAAAAAACGGCCTACTGACATCACGCCACACCGACCTGTCGCCCTCGCCATTCGCGACACTCTCCCGTCACTGAAGCCCGCTCCCTCTGCCGTGGCTATGACAGCAGAGCTCCGTGAGGCAGTCAGGAGCCGATTTCATTGGCTCCTGACCCTGTGATCACTGTTAGCCAATCGCTGTGTGATTGGAGGGAGCGTCCAGTGGGCTAGTTGAAATCTACACCCTGACAGGGATATCAGGTCCCAAACAGGGCGTAGATTTCAATTAGCCTGGTCCAAGACTTTGTCAACCCTGAAACGGTGTCTGCTAAAAAAAAAAGGCCATATTGTCTAAAGTGTTAAAGGACCACCATCACAAAAAATTGTAAAATGTAAAATACATACATAGAAAATGTACATTTCTCCTAGAGTAAAACAAACTATAAATTATTTTTTTCCTATGTTGCTGTCACTTATAGTAGGCAGTAAAAAGCTGACAGATTTTGAACTAGTCCATCTCCTCATGGGGGATTCTCAGGGTTTCTTTTACTCTTTACAAAAGCACTCCATGGAAGAAATCTAAATAAAAATGCCGGACAGCCACACTAATGCACAATATTTTGGCAATTGGACTGAGCAACTGCTGTTCAGTAAGTGCTTTTGTAAGTAAAATAAAATAAAAACACATGAGAATCCCCCATGAGTAGATGGACCAATCCAAAACTTGTCAGATTTTCACTACCTACTCTGTTCTTTAGAGAATAAGCCCAGCGATGACTCTGGACACTGTAGCTTACCTTAGCATATCTGATCTGCAGGGCTCCCCCGTCCAGCAGCTTAATGCGGGAGTCCTGGGTCGTTATCAGGATGCCATCTTTCCTCCAGTGCACCGTGGGAACCGGCACTCCCGTTGCTACACAATCCAAGACGAGAGTGCCGTCCACAGCTACTGTCTGGTTCTGAGGGCCCTGGCGAATGACTGGCGGAGGACGGTCAGCTACCACTGCCAAAGCAAACAACAGGAAATACATGTCTGCAACTGGAAGCAATTTTCCAATCCATCAAGCAACAGTAGACGCTGTAGGCTTCAAAACAAGCTAAAGATAATTAAGCAAGTAATTAAAGCGGGAATCATACATTATTCAGGGGGAATTTTCACGATAAGCAGGACTCAGAATACTGAAATTGTATCTCTTGTTTGATGGAAAAGATGCTCAGGACTAACTGGCATTATTCAGGGAAAGAGACACGAAAAAAAAAGTTTCACAAATGGAAGAGGAATTCTGAATTCGCTTCCAGTGATTTAATAGCTGAAAGTGCTGAGTGGAAAAATATAGAGTTTCACCATTCCCATCCTCAAAAATGACACAGTGGGGTGAAAGAAAAACATGAGTTCATCTTGGAACGCGGCGTTTATCAGCTCTTACCGTAGCGTAAAAACAGATGTCTGCATGGCAGGCCAGGAGCGACCATCAACACTCGTCTCAAAGAGGTTCTGAAAGCTGGAGGCAGCCATCTTGAATTCAGATTTGGCATCAGTTTATTTAATATTAAGTGTCTTCAAAAGTGGATGCTCAGTTTCCTTAAGTGTGGTATTTATAGTTTGGCCGCAAAGAGATATAATTGGGCTTTGTATGGATAAATTAGAATTGTAGTTTTATTATATACAGAGAGCACACAGAAAATAGAGGCTATGTCAGGCATGCACAAACTTGGCCCTCCAGCTGTTAAGGAACTACAAGTCCCACAATGCATTGCAGGAGTCTGGCAGCCACAATCATGACTCATAAAGGAAAATGCATTGTGGGACTTGTAGTTCCATGCCTGGGCTATCTGGAGAAGAGCTACCACGAGAGGTGCATTAAAGCAATGCCCCACATCACGCTTCCCCCTACATCCAGGTCTCAAGGGCCATGTAAGTCCATGAAGACTTGCACACTTAACACGGTGCACCGGAACTATCCAAACCACCGCATTCTTGTCTGCAGCGCATTACCACACGATCCGTACATTTCTTTTAAACACAACAGCCAGGCAATGTGCATTGTTTTAAAGGAAAAAAATGTCAGCCTCCATACCCCTCCTAGTTTAGGTGTGCTTTAATAAAAGGGAACCTAAACTGAGAAGGATATGGATTTTTCCTTTTAAAATAAAACCGTTGCCTGACTCTCCTACTGAACCTGTGTCTCTAATACTATCAGCAACAGCCCCTGAACAAGCATGCAGATCAGGTGCTCTGACTGAAGTCAGACTGGATAAGCTGCATGCTTGTTTCAGGTCTGTGATTCAGCCTCTACTGCAGCTAAAGAGATCAGCAGGACTGCCAGGCAACTGGTATTGTTTAAAAGGAAACATCCATAACCCTCACAGTTTAGGTTCCCTTTAAAAATAAACTTAAAGGAATACTATCGATACCCAAGTGTTCTAAAATGACAATGTACAAATAATGTCTAAGTAGCTGTGTAAACATTTTCCTACTTTTCATGTTAAATATCAGAGGCAAAAGCTGTAATTTATTGAGGGTAGGATTTAGCTATATTGGAACAAATCAATTGCAGAAGGGGTGTCTGCTTCAATGCACAGCCAGAGTTGCATATCAGACTACAGAAAGCAAATATCAAACATATCCAACTCTGAAAGCAAAAACAATATGAAAAAGCTGTGACAATTAGTTACATTTCCTCTGCTCTCTTCAGACACTTCAGTCAGAAACAGAGCTCCCAACAGCTGCAGCTCCTGTGTCCTGTCTCTCTCTGTCACACACAGAGCAGATTTAACTGATCAAGTGTGAGGGGAATTTCCCCTCTCCTCATGGCTCAGTCAGCCGTCAGTTTTGGCGTCAGTAAACTTTGAATGTATTTTGCTAACAGTAAACAAAGAAGTTGCTACTAAAATGTATACACCAGTACTTAGCAGCACTTCCCAAACAATTCCTGTGTCAATTGAAAAAAATATGTGAATCGATAGTATTCCTTTAAGGCCCGGTTCACACTTGCGGTTGTTTGCCAAACGGACCGGATGACCTGACCGGATCCGGACCGGATCCGGATCGGAACCGTACGGTTCTGATCCGGATCCGATCCGGTCAGGTTGCATCAGGTGTTCATCAGGATGCGATCCGGATCCGTTTGGCAAAAGTAACGTAAAAAACAAAAAAAATGTTGGGGTCTGGGAGGTCAGCAGAAGGGGGACCTGTGGAATCAGGCCCTCTGCTGTTTAGCACTCACCTCCACCTGCGACATGCTGCCAACATCTCCGGATCCGGATCCAGCTGTGCTGCTCCACTCCAAAATGCTTGCCCATGTGTCCCCATCCAATATCGCCGCAACAATCCGCATAGGAAGTGGGGTAGAACATCCGGATTTCTCAGCCAGTGTGTTGTGCGCTCTCCGGTTCCCATTGGTTTGTATTGGCCGGATGGTGCAGTCCGGCTCCGCCCCGGATACGGCTGCCGGAGGAGCCGGATCAAAAAATAGCGCATGTTGGAACGGAGGCCGGAGTCCGGATCCGGCCCGGATCCGGTCCGGCTCGGCAGAACGGACGCATGTGAACGGACGCATAGGCTTTCATTGCTATGCCGTGCGTCCGTTCCGTCCGTTCTGCAAGCGGTGCGGCTCCGGCACGGCGATTCCGGACGGCCACCGCTAATGTGAACCGGGCCTAAGTCATCTGCAAAAAAAGAGTTTTACTTACCTCAGGCTTCTACCAGCCCCCTGTAGCCGTCCTGTGCCCTTGCCGGTCCTCAATGATCCTCCGTTCCCCCGCCCCGGCTTAGTTTAGTTTGCCACTGCATCTGCGCAGGACGCTATTCCGGACAGCAACGCATGCGAAGGGTATGTGTTGCCAGCGCTGCGCAAGCCCGCCCGCTGTCTTGGAGTCAGCGTAAACGAAATGGGCCACGGCGGGGGAACGGAGAATTGTAGAGGACTGGTGTGAGCACAGGAAGGCTGCTCGGGGCTGGTAGAAGCCCCAGGTAAGTGAAATTCTTTTTTTTGCAGATAGCTTAAGTTTCCCTTTAACGTCCTTAGCGGTAACCCCGAGTCAGGCTCGGGATGGAAATCCACAGCTCAGAGCAGTAATCCCAAGTTGGATCCACTTGAGGTGTGGAATGTGCAGGGCTGCCGCAGATCTATCAAGCGGTATGATTTTTGAGGTCTGAAAGCTTGTGAAAAAATTGCAGCGCTTTTGTAAAAAAAATCTGGAAATAATCATACCGCCAGAGAGTTTAAGGCTTTTAGTGTCACCTCCTGGCTGCTGATGAGATCGGGGAGGATCCTGCACAGCTATCTGTCCAATAAAATCGCACTGCAGTCTCATTAGAAAATGCAGCTACTGGACCCAGCCAGCCAGGAATTTTAAATACATTCATTGCAAAAAATAAAGACCCACAATGCACAAAACCCAATGCATTGCTAATTGGTGCAAATTAACTTTCACATGTTATTATATTATTATAAATGTGAAATTAAACTTGGATGCTTTAGAATAAAAGACATGTGTAGTGGTTTGATTATAAAGGCCAAAACCACAGCTTGCTCTGATAAAGAATATTCTGTATAAGAACTGTGGGAATCCAAAAAAAAGCAGAGTTGGAGTATTCCGTGCCCGCCCAGCCTGATCCGGGACTCGCCTGTATCCCAGAGTGAGCACGGAGGGGTCAGAGGCCAGTGGTACCATTCTCATTATCCCCAAAACGCCTTTCGATTGTGGGTTTGCGAGTACCTCATTGGCTTTCCCCTCAATCAGTACAGGTTAAACCAGTCCTCACGTCTCTACGGCTGACTGAAACTCGCCCGCGGGCCTTCTTATGCTTTCGTCTATTGATTCCATCTTTAATTGAGCAGTGTCAAAACCACAGTGTGACTTTTATGAAGAACGGCTTCTCCTGGCATTCAAACTATGCTGCGATCCATCCCAAAATGTATTTCATATAAGATCAATAAACTATTTTATCACAAAGGATAATTCTTTCCAGAGCTGCTGATGCTAATGCGGCTATCCGAACCGGGGCAAAGGCCCCGACTAGGCACCTTGGGGAGCTGCTGGAAAAACCACTCCTGGCACCGACAGCCAATTAGAAGGCCTGAATAATACTAATTAGAAGCATGATCGGCACACAGACTTGTGAAACAAGGAGATGCCTGGAAGGACTGCCTTTCTTTGGGTAGAGAAGTTCACAGAGATAAGGGAATTGGGGGGTTTGTAACACAGTTTGAACTTTACCATCAGTGACCTCCAAATAGGCTTTTGCCGTGATGCTGCCGGCTACGTTGAGAGTCTGGCAGATATAGTAGCCCACATCAGCCTTCTGCACGTTTATGATCGTGAGGTCACCGGTCTGGGACACAGAGAATCGGCTGGATGACTGCGGAGGTTGGTAGGAGAAGAGCAAGTTCTAAAGGAGGAAGAGATGAAAGCGACATTAATTAAATGCATATTAATCAACAGAGATCATTATGAGTTAATAAAACATCCACTTCAAACTCAAATATAATTACTAAATAAATACTATACAATAATAACAACTCCAATAACCCCTCTAGTAGGTCATGCACAACCGCTGCATTGTTTGGCCCTGAGATCTAGGAAATATTAGCAGCAGGACGAGGTCTAATCTGATAGGGTTACTTTACCGAGTCTGTGAATAAGCTGGAGATCAAGTCTACGAGTTTCAAACCATGCAGGGTCTATAATCACCTGGATGGTCAAAGATGCAGCCAATGTTTACTAGATTGACTAGTAACCATTTCTAACCCCTGGACCATGCCTTACACTGGCATTTTCCCGTATAAGTCCAATGCTGGACATGGTGTGCCATATAAAAACATGGCCACCACTAGGGGCACTGTTGCCGGATAAAATCCTGCTTAGTGTCAACCCCTTCAGATCGAAATGTCTAATGCTAGGTACACACCATACAATTTTCTGGCAGATTTACCTGCCAGATCGATTATTTCCATCACGTCCAATCTGAATTTCTATTGTTTTTCTGATCGACTTTCATTCACTTCTATGAAAAACGATGAATAAACTATCGAAAAGATCGGAAAATTGAAAATCCATCGGAAAATCGCTCAAAATTCAGATCGGACATGTTGGAAATAATCGATCTGGTGGGTAAATCTGCTAGAAAATTGTATGGTGTGTACCTAGCATAATGGTACACACCATGAAATTTCCCATCAGATAGATGGGTCAATAGATAATTTCCGACAGATCCAATCTGTTTCCAATCGTTTTTCTGAACGATTTTCTGATCACTTCTATGCAAATCGATCAGAAAAACGATCGGAAATCAGATCGGACCTGTCGGAAATTATCTATTCGACCCATCTATCTGACGGGAAATTGCATGGTGTGTACCAGGCTTAAGTCTGACACTTTAAACGCTGTTAAAAAACAAGGAACACCATGAGCCCCAATAGTGTAATATGTACTGGTAAATGGTTACTAGATAGAGTAAATATTAATACTCACAAACCAGGGTTACCATTAAGCAACCACTGTAGAGGCAGGTGGGGAGATTTTCCTGACCTCACTCAGGAATAAGAAGTCACTCTCTGTAGATGAGAAAAAGGGGGTTCAACCCTCCACCCAGGATGGACTCAATATTATGCAGGAGAACGGAGGCGCCAAAAGGATAAAAGGAAGCTAAATGAGCTTAAAAACCAAATTCTTGGTAAATAGAGGCGGTAGTGGTGGACTTACCTTCTCCAAGTAGACACACAACGACTGTAGTAAAGACAGTCAATATATTTTTTTTATGAACTCCAAATATGCAACGCGTTTCGCAGGTTTGATCCCGCTTCATCAGGCAATAACAACGGAGCAATAGCTCTTCTATTGACCACATATGCTATTGTGGTCAATATGCTATTGCTCCGTTGTTATTGCCTGATGAAGCGGGATCAAACCTGCGAAACGCGTTGCATATTTGGAGTTCATAAATAAAATATATTTACTGTCTTTACTACAGTCGTTGTGGGTCTACTTGGAGGAGGTAAGTCCACCACTACCTCCTCTATTTACAAAGAATTTGGTTTTTAAGCTCATTTAGCTTCCTTTTATTCTTTTGGCGCCTCTGTTCTCCTGCATAACTTTAAACGCTGTTGGCTGCCTGCTCCGCTGCTGTGCCATGCAATGCAGATATTATGTGGGCGCATATAGGCTTGCTGCTAGGGGCATCATAGTCTGGCATGGTCACAACTCTATGTGGATCAAACCCCGACACTTCTATTCCCTTCAGTACCATAACTTGCTGTTATGCACAATATTGTTATTACAGTGGCGTGCCTCCAATGATTGCCTCCACCTAAAATGGGCTCCTTAAAGCGGACTTGAACTCACAACTTCCTCTTTGCTCTAAAAGATTAAGCAACAGCATAATAACCTTTAAAGAAAAACATTTCTTTGTTACAGCTGATACAAATCCTGCAATAAATCGCCAGTATTTCCTGCTTTCATGGAAGCAGACATAGGGTTAACGTCCTGTGTTTACAAATGACCTGCTCTGCAGAGGCAGCCAACTGACACAGCTGAGAGATCAAATTACACTGGTGATTAGTCACAGATGAGGGGGAATGAGACAGGCTAAACTCTCTAAATACATACAGGGTGCATTTCTCTGTTTTCCTTCTGTCCTGTTCAAGAGTTCAGGTCCACTTCAAGTTATCAAGACATGTAAGAAAAAGTGAAATAGAAGTAGCACGGTTGCCCAGAGCAACCTGTTGGACTTCTGGTTCCATTTAGTAGCTGATCCCTGATTGGTGGTTCTGGCCAACTGTTCTGCTTCCACCCCAATCTGCATAGCACTCGCCTCAATAGTTCAGTCTACTAGTTGTTTTTTTCCTGGAGATTTTGCAAGCCAGCCTGTCAAAATGGTTTTCTATACAGCTCGTTCAACAGCTTCTTTCTCCCTTTTCCCATTAACAGCGACCCCCATTTTAATTACATGTAAAATTATTCAATAGTTCAGTGCTCTGCTCCATATCTCACAGAATACACATGTAAGATGCCGGCAAGGTCTGCTGCTATGACCACATTATCATTCTAATAAATGTACCTGCTCTATTATCTCTCAGCAAGGATGGGCCGCCTTTCACTTTCAGCGGGGACAATAATAACACATCAATTAAAATGGGCAATTCTCCACAGCCTTCCACAGGCATCCTCTCTCACTGATTAAACTGGTGGAGCTGAGGGCTTCTAAAATATGAATGTTTCCATCTCTGCAAAACTAGCTTAAATTGCTGTTGTGATGTTCCTGCAGACTGTTTTCTACATTACTGTAGTGTTGTTATTATTATTATATAGGCCTGATATTTTCTACAGCGTTTTACAGATAATAATGAATAACTACATTCCCCTGCTATAGTCCACGGCCATTTTGAAGGGAAGTCGGTTTAAAGTGAACCCGAAGCAAACATCAGGTTAAGAAATGGATACTTACCTAAGAAGAAGGAAACCTCTGAATCCCGTAGAGGCTCCCCACACCGTCCTCTGGACCAGGGGCATAACTATAAATCATGAGGCCCTTCATTGTTGACACCCTCTTTCCCTTGCCAACCCCTGATGAGTCGACCCTCCCAGCCAGTGGGCCCATCTTAAAAGGGTCATTAAACAAGTGTGGACATCGTAACCTTCACACCCATGATATGTGTAACCACAAAAAGACCTGATCTGAAGGATGGATCCCTTTATCAAAGGGAGTGAAGTATTAGTTGGGATCTACTTACAGCTCTGGGCCCCCCTGCAGCTGCAGAGGTGCTGCTCTCCTGTAGTTACGCCCTTGCTCTGGACCACCACGGACGCCTGAGGATCCCCTAAAGAAAACTAACAAGATCTTGTTGGATTTCAGATCTGGGCCATGCTCTTCACACAGGAGCACAGCAATACTGTACGTGTGGCAGCACAGCCATGCTCACGCATGAAGAGGGGTGTAGCCCAGATCTTCCAGAGGGTTTTGGTGAGTGACTGTAGGGGTGAGAAGGACACGTGCATGAAGAGGAGCACGGCCCAGATCTGAAACCAGACAAGTTCTTGTTGGACATTTGTCCCGCAGCCGGCGATGATATCAGGCAGTTTCATGAGGAGCAAGTATGCATTCAAAAGAAAGCAGTCTCATAGCAATTCATATTCATTTTTTACTGTGTTAAATGTTTTATTTGGTGACAATACCACTTTAACCCATTAGCAGCCAAATAAAGTAAAACTTTATTTGGCTGCAGGGCTGAATTTTTCCTGCTGCTGGGGAAGTGTGCCTTCCCCAGCCTAGCAGGCTAGCAGGGTATGCAGAGTTGGCGGCAGATAGCTTTTATAGTTACCTCTCCGGACGCCTGGATCGGCTTGTTCCTCCACCACGGTGGCTTTGTGACGTGATCGGGATCCAGGAGACCATGTCAGCATTACAGTGCCACCCGATGGTGGAAGAGGGGTGATGATAGAGTCTCTTTCATCACCCCTCTTCGCTGACACGGTCTCCTGGATCCTGACCACATGTCATATCATGTGTTTGGATGTGATCATGATCCAGAAGACCTGTCCAACGTTCAGAGCAGTCAGTGGAGGAAGTGAAGAAGCCGTCCTGAACAGGTAACTATAACTCCTCCCTGCCACTAGGCAGCCAAATGAGATTTGCCGGCAGAGGTTAACATGGTACAGCAGTCTTCAAATGCTGTTGAAATTGTTAAAAAATGTTTTTGAAACTTCTAATGGGTTAACAGGGCTCATAATGGAGCAATGAAGGTACCCCGATTTCCTAGGGACAGGAGGTGTAAAAATAGTCTTCTCAGTGAGGACACAGACTGCAGTAAAACCCCACAGAGGTTTCTTACGACCACACTATCCAAAACGAAAATATATATTTTTTTGTTATTGTTTAGTGTTGTACTGCGGTTCCCTTGTACATATAATGTTTGCATGTTTAATGTCCATGTTTTTCGGTGTTGCACAACTGAGATATCCGATTGAGAAGCTGCATTATTCACGGATGATTGCTGGAAGCTGTGTGATTAATGAATGACCTTTAGCTGATGTAATCAAGCTGTTGTTTATCTCCGTATAACAAGTCAAACGTGTAATAAATCGCACCTGTCAGACCATTTATGGATCTGCTGCTGGTAGCGGTGCATGGGCATTCACTCACTCACTGACAGCCATTTTGATATCTAAATTTAGCAAACTGCTCGTCAACATCGGCCAATTGGTGGCAGCCGTGCATTAAGCAGCTCAGCGGGTTACACTAATCAATTCCACGCATCCATTCCGGAAACATATGATTCAATTTTCACGTTTATTTGTAAAGGTGACCATACATCTACCGATTTTGCAGCCCGATTGACCATCTGATTTCATCATTTTATTGAATTGCAGGTGCAGCAACAAGCATGCCGGATCAATGATTCGACTCATTTTGGACAGAAATCGGTTTAATGCGTAGATTGGACATGCTGGTAGAAAATTATCAATATTGTGCATGGTGGTAACAGTGTTTGATATCACGATGACAATCACAACGGGTGCCACCTGCCAGGCCTACCATAAGTGAATATGTCCTACCCCTGACCCCCCCTCCCATGCCTGTGCAGTGAAAATCTCACCTATCCCACTGCCGCAACTCCTAGCCTCCCCACCATCAACCCTGAGTGGCGCCAGGCACGTATGTGACATCACACGCACACCACGTGGTACAAACGCCACCACCTGGTGGTGCTCCGTGTGAAAGCAGACACAGGGGTGATGGCGGAGTTTCAGCATCGGAACAGGTGAGATTCTACATTACATGGGCACTCGGGGGAGACATTTACATTTGGGGGACAGCCAGAAAAGCAGCAAAGGTGGCTTCGCTACGCCGATGCCTAATAGATTTCATGCTGAAATCTATCCAGAATCGGCCTGGTGTGTAAGGGCAGGCAACAGATGTCTCTCCAGTGAGATTCGATCGGTGGCGTAGTGAATAGCACTTTCGCCTTGCAGCACTGGGTCCTTACTGGCCAGGGCACTATCTGCACAGAGTTTGTATGTTCTCCCCATGTCTGTGTGGGTCTCCTCTGGGCACTCCAGTTTTCCCCCAAAACATACAGATAAATTAATTGGCTTCCCCCTTGACGGTAGACTACGATGGGTATTTGACTATAGTAGAGATTAGGTTTTGAGCGCCTCTGAGGGACAGTTAGTAACAAGACTACACACTCTGTAAACCGAGCAGAAAATGTTGGCGTTATAAAAATACTAAATAATAATACATTGCTAGATATATGTGCAGTTGGGCACTTTTAGGTCATCACAAGAGAAGCAAAGATACATGAGCAGAGGCGTATCTACAGGAGTACAGATATCGCATGCGCCATGGGCGCCTCTTACTAGGGGCGCTGCTCTATAGGATCCCTGGTGTTCTCCTTACAGATTCTAGTTTTTATCAGGGGGACATTCTGCTACCTGGTTACATCTTCTGGGGGATATGCCTAACTGTAATTTGGTGGGATATGTGACACTCAGTCTTATAGCCTATGCTTTACTTCAACTTGGACACAACCAATTCAAACAAGACAACACGGTAAAACGTTAGGGGCAATCCCCCTTCCCTGGGGGCGATTTTCCATGTTTGCTATAGGCACTGTTTTCCCTTGATGCGCCTTTGTACACGAGTGTCATACCTGACTGCCCTCCTTCTGCCAGAAGATGGCCGGCTGAGGATTCCCTGTCGCCTCACACTGGAATGTCACCGTGCGTCCCAACGCCACAACGTGGTCACGTGGCCTCACCACGAAATTCGGAGGTTCTAAAAAACAAAACAAAGACAAGAACGATTAAACTCTCATAATATTTTCACTGGCCCGTGAGGCAGAGGGATAGCTAGGCCTTTCCTTCCTCATCATTGTCTCTGTCTCAGGACATTATGTAATCTGATATCTTCACAGAGTGACACGTTGATCCTCTGTGAAATATCAGTTCATAAAGAATATGACTCTCCCTGTGGACCTTTGCAAGTCAAAGCTATACTGGATTATAGATCTGACTTTCATTTGGCTGCTGAAGGTTAAAAAAAATCACACAGAACTTTTACTTAAATCTGTATGTAAAGTGGACCTGCCTTCCTCGCTCATTTTAGGATGAAGTTTTATAAGCTCAACATATATATATATATATATATATATATATATATATATTTGGTTTGCTGTTATGAAGTTGGTGACAGAAGCACTTCAGCCTGAGACACAATGATGGAGAATAAAGGCCTTTTGGGAGAAGTAAAAGATCCAGGAAAAGGGGGGCCTCATTTAAAGTGGTATAAAACGCAGCATTTCTCCTTTGCTCTAAGATTATTTACAGCATAAAATCTATTACCACGAAAAAAAATGTAGCAAAACATTCACGGCCCATTCACACTTGAGCGTTTTGCCGGCGATTTCGGCAAAACGCTAGCGCTTTTGAAAGCGCTAGTGTAATTAAACCCTATGGGCCCGTTCTTACTTGGGCCATTTGCGCTAATCACCGCAAATCGCCCTAAAAACGCTAAACGCAAATACGTAGCCTGCACCATTTTCAGGCGATTTCCCGGCGATCGTGTTTCAGAGCTATAGAAGCGCTAAACGCAATTGTGAAAAAACCGGTAAGTTTGAATGGCAATTTTTTTGCGTTAATCGCACAAAATCGCCATAGCAAAATGCTAGCAAAAGCGCTAGCGTTTTGCAATCAGCAAGTGTGAATGGGCCCTGAAACAGTTAAGCACAGCTTTCTTCTTCAATAAACAGGTGACAACATTGTCTTTTACATTTATATGTCTGGTACAATTAGTATACATTCCTAGCTGTGCTGAAAATGCAGTCTCTCTGTTGTAGAAGCAGAGAGCTGAGAAGCGATCACTAGATAGATTTGAATGTATAAATACAACAGCTATGCAATAAAATGCAATGGCAGCTTTTAGAGCAGATAAACTGTACTTTGGGAACTTGTAATTCATAAACAGACAATATTACTTGAGCACAAAAGCATATATATGGTAACTGTATGGGTAATAACAATTAGGAAAACACATTTTTATTGAATGTTATGTCAGAGTTTTATCCCACTTTAACAGAGGAGTACACATCTAAACCACAAAAATATAATGGAGTTCTACAGCACAAAGAAATCTTCCTGATAGCATCGGGTGATAGTACCTCCATGCTGCTCAGATCCCTGCTCACAGAGGGAGAAGGAGGACCAGAAACACAGGGAGCACCCAAAGTGCCTAAAACAGCAATAGGCGGAGGAATTAACATAAGGTTGGCTTGCTGAAAAGGAAAGGATTAATGCTGGGAGACATCTATGCAAATGGTAGACTGTCACCTGAAACAGTCAGTTACTGTGATCAGCTATCTAAGGACACTTATGGAACATAAAGAATGCAGCTGGATCTATACATAGTCAGGGTGAGTGAGATGCAGTCGGTTGCGATGGATCAGAGTGAAAGAACCCTTACCTAATCCTTACAATATTAAAATCTTTGCAGTAACCTATCTGTAACTTGTACTGAGTTACCTCGCTCACACATCTGGTAAAAGACTAATTATTACAATGACACGGATCTCAACAGTATTGGTTTTTAGAAGGATTGTGGTGGTTGCTGCAGTTATTATTCTATTGGGCCCACTGCCCGGCAACTGCCTGCCACACATTGCTATCTGTTTGCATGAAATTTCTGTCAAGTACACAAAATGGCCGCCATAATTAGTGGCTGCTATTCACTCAACACTCTGCACACAAAATGTGTTTCCTTTTAAAGGGCCACTATAGCAGACATTTTGACACTCTTCTATGCCAATTGTCATTTACTCTATAGCATCCAAAATAGCTCGACATAATTTGTGATAAAAAGGCTCAAATTCCACTTTCGATGTCCTCATCTGTCAAGAGGGCTATCGGCAGCACCATGGAATCCCCCTTTCAGCTATGTACAACCCTTACATTTCAGAACGTCAATGCCAGTGAAATGTCAACAGAAACCCACAGCAAAATGTCAGAGCGTCACCATAGCGGGCCATTAATGCCTGTCAATGCTGACTTACACACGTTAATACTCTATTTTGGGGTTCCTTTCTTTGAATATTTTCATAATCAAAGCTTGCTTGAGACTAATATAAGCTTTTAAGATGACATTCTCCTATTTGCCTCTTTTACGCGTTACCTTCCAAAACACTCTACTTAAAAGATGTGAACTCTTGCACAGGACAGACGGAAAACAGAGAGAATGCACCCTGTATGTATTTAGAGTAATTAGCCTTGTCAAATTCCCCATCCCCATCAATTCCCCCTATCTGTGACTTATCACAAGTGTAATTTGATTTCTCAGCTGTGTCAGCACAGAAATCTCAGCAGCCTCAGCAGAGCAGCGAATTTGTAAACACAGAATGCTAACCCTATGTCTGCTTCCATGAAGGCAGGAAGTAGACACACTACAGATTTATTGCAGTATCAGCTGTAACAAAGACATTATTTTCTTTACAGGATATTCTGCTGTTGCTTAGCTTTTAAATCAGCATGGAAGTTCTGAGCTCAGATCCACTTTAAGGGAATACAATTCAACAAATAAACTGGCTTATTTTGTACAATACTCATTAACATTATAATATAAATTTTAACTCAAATATAATATAATTATAATATATAATATAATTAATAAAATAATATCAAATTATATACATACATATAGTGCAACTAAAGCATAAATTATATATTTAGTGTTTGCATATTGTAAACGATTATCTAACTCTGATTAAAGCTATGCACACACAATAGGTTAAACCCACATCGGGCGAGAAACGTGCATGTGTTTAGTGTGTGTACAGTGGCTACCATACGTTGCCTAAAGATCCAGCATGTCACATCTTCGAAGAATGTCCGAATAGCTCCAAATGCATTGCTTTCAACACTTCCCCTGGTTGTGGGAAGTTGCTTCATTTTCCCTACGCCCCCCTCTCCATAGCAACGGACCTGTTGGCCTGCAGAGTATCGATGAGTTTCTATAGAACTCAGCCACAGTCATACAAGGGATCGAGTCCCGTTCCCAGCTGGGGTCAGCAATGTAAAATGCGTACTTAGCCCTAAACTGCTAAATATATCAGTAATGCCAACATCTTTACTGCTGGCATGGTGAATCACTATGAGAAGTTGTTGTTTTTTTCCAACTGTGTAGTGAGCAGTAACAAAAATTGATCTCCCAGAGTGCTCTGAGGCAGAAGGTTGCCTAACAGCATAGCCTAGGCTAATCATCAATGGGAGTACGGGGATACATACCAATCTACACCAATATATAGTTGTAAGAAGTGTTTCTGGTGCTGCTGAAGTCTAATAAACATAAACATTTTGAAAGTTTTGAATGTAGGATTAGCATCTTTATCACTTAATACACTCAGACCAGTTGCTGTTGAAATGTGATTTTTATGGTGACAATTCCGCTTTAAGACATTTGGGAACAACAATGATGGGGGACCAAGTTGGAACATCTGCTGGAGCTGCACATTCAGACTCTGCCAGCTTGTTCCTCTTATGCTGGTTTATACAGTTTGTATGGTCACTTCATCTAAGAGTAAACAGGATGTGTTGAGAAGCATATGTTATGCGTGTTCTAGTTACAGTTTATGGAAATCTGCAGCTGCACCTGGGAGAGGCACACACGAATACGTCTCTGCAACTTTCCGCTCTATCCGGGTAGAGGAAGATGCATTTTCTGCATGAGCAAAATATCTACCGGTAATAATACTTTTAGTCTGTCATGTGCCTCTCTCTTTATACTATAAATTAGCATCATACTAGTAAAGCCTAAAAGTACACACTAGATAAAGCGATATTGCTAGCAGGCGAGTCCCGTGTTCTTTGACAGCACTATCAACAGTTCTTTGACAGCATGCATGTATAGCTATCACAGGATCTGGGTATCAGATTGTTTGGGATCCTTATTAAAAAGTATGGTTTAAGGCACAGGGGTTGAACTCCAGCCCTCTATATGCATGCCGTGTACTGGCTGCTCAACTAGTTTCATCACATTAGGACTCATGCTCCTGAAGAGTCACCAATGAGACGAAACTAGTTGAGCAGCCAGTACACAGCAATGGTGGGAGTGGACGAGGAAGAACCTGGGCTGGACACCGCAACACGATTCAAGCTGACCAGGAGGCCCATGCTCAGTGTTGAGCCCATTAAAACTCTATGTTCATTTTATTGGATGTTCTTTTAAGTGTGCACTTTTTTATTATAAGCCTGGTTTTACAATTTTTTACGCTATATGTTTATCTTTTGAGACTATTTGATCTACTTGCACCAGAGGCAGAAGCTGGAATTCCCAGAAAGATGTGCCTAACCCTAATCCTTGAAAATACATTCCTACTTCATGCCTAACCCTAATCCCTGACCATATATTTCTTCCTCATGCCTAACCCTATTCCCTGAGCATATATATGCTTCCTCGTGCCTAATCTCAATCCCCCGCATAAATTCCTTTTTAATGCCCAATCCTAACCACCCTACCACTGACATGAATTCCATCCTGGTGCACTTGTAACTAATACTAACCTTCGTCTTCACTGTCCTCAAAACTAGCCAATTTCTTACTTGGTGCTCCTAATGCTGGGAATACACGGGTCGATTCTGGCGCTCTATTCTGTCTATCGTTTTGCCCACTCGAGTCTCTTATCTTCCGCTCATTTTTCTTATCTTTTTTCAATTCACTTCAATGACAAATCTAGCGGCAACATGATCGAACGGTGATCGGAAATTATCTAGCTAACCATCTAATCAGCTCAGAATCGAGACGTGTATTCCCAGCATAAAAGGCAAAATAAACTGATCTCGGTCTGTAGTCAGACGCTGCCCATGCCTGCCCTGCTATAAGATAATCTGTGAAAGTCTTCTCTATGCCATTCCCAGTTCTGATATGCCGATTAAAGTACACACAGATTCTAGTTTTTCGTTTTAATTTTCTTATATGTGTTTCATGACTTTTACAGAAATGTTGGCCCTATAAATAATAATTGTTCCAGTTGTTTTTCTTAAAGAGTAACTGTTTACTAACTGTTAACTATTTGCCCATTGTTAAATCTTTCCTTTCCCTGCTTTACATTGTGAAATGTATCACTGGTGGTGACATCTTTAGTTCTGCCAGGTCATCTTTACGAAATATTCGTTACTGAGAGTTCTATGCACAGAGGGAGATACTGTGTGCTTGGCAGCTGGAAAAAGCAGTTTTTTTCCCCACGTTTCAACGAGGTTCAGCAAACTGTTTAGCTGGCCACTAACAGTCCAATTTCTAGCGAAAAATCCTTCGAGCGATCAGAAATTCTGATCGGATTAGTTGTAAATAATCTCCATTGGTGGACACAATCGATTATGAATGAGTGAAAAAAAATGTCGCCTGAATGAATTTTCGTCGAACGAAAATTTGGATTTTCTTGGTGGTCGTGATAGATAGGAAGCAATGATTGGTTAGTTGATGGTGTAGTGAACAATTTTTCGTCCGATCAGAATTTCTGATCGCTCGAACGATTTTTCGCTAGAAATTGGACTGTTAGTGGCCAGCTTTAGGGCCATTGCCATGGCATCACACTTGTGGGAGGGATTTCGCATGGAAAAGAGGGTATCAGCTACTGATTCAAGATCAAACCTTGGTTAAAGTTCCTCTTTAAATTCCATTGGTGCTCTATTATATGACCAGCTTAGAAGTCGCTAGTGCTTAGCAAAGATCTAGTTTAAAGCTAGGCTACTCAGCTGCAGCCAAGCAATGTAACTTCAGGAGAAGATTGGAAAATTATACGCAAAGGAAGGGGGATGGGGGGTAGGAGTCCGCTCACACACAGTACATAGTCATGGAAAATGAACTGCACGGTGGAATAAGGAAGCTGCGGCCAGGAGAACTTCATAAGATGCTGATGTCTGTTTCAAAGCCCAGAGCAAATTTCCTTGTTAAATCGGCTTTGATGGCCACCCATGTGGAATCATTTGCCTGTGTACCGTTCCATTCTCCCTTGGCAAAAAAGATATGTACACACTGGAGGCGTCCAAGGATTCTACGAGCTAGAAAATAGATTTGCATTCCGCACTCAGTTTTGGGTTACATTTATATTTGCGTTCGGGAGTCACAGAGTTTATTTGAAACGGAACTCCAGACAGAAGTCAGATATTTAAAACTTTGTACTTCTTCAGTTTAGGTATCCTATACAATAAAATGCAAGTGTCCCTGCGTCATCAGCTGAATGGTTGTGTGTCCCTGACTTTTTTGTACTGAGCATGTGCGCAGCCAGGGCAGTTAGGACACAGGGCCGGATCTAACAGTTTGCTATGTGTGGTTCACAGAGGTTCTCATTGCATTGTGGGAAATAACAGCTTTTTCCAACTGCCAGGCAGGCAGCTCCCTGTGTGCATATTTTTCAGACAGTGGTGGGGAACGAGCAAGCGGGATGAGTATGTGCGCGCATTGCGGGGGGTAGCGGCTGTGACCTAGCGCTGTTTTTTTAATGGGCGGGCCTTTTTACTAGTTAAGATTATGATTATCTAAGCGAGATAATGAATTTGAGATTTAGGTGACTCAATGTTTGGCTGTTGTTTTGCAGGGTTGAACTTTTTCCTGCCGCTGGGAAGTGTGCCTTCCTCAGCCTGGCAGACTCGGCAGGGTATGCAGAACTGGCGGCAGGGAGTTGTTATAGTTACCTGTCGGGTTGGCTGGAACGTCTTCTTCTTCTTCCACCACAGCAGCCAAGTAACCCCAAAATGTCTTCTCGGTTCCGATCACATGATATGGTGTGGTTGGTATCCAGGAGACCTTATCAGCGTTACAGCGCCACACGCTGTTCTTAAAGAGATCCGAAGGTGGGTTTGACAAATCATATTAGGACACAGAGGCAAGTTGTGTATACAATGACCAGCCTCTGTGTCCTTTCATTGCTCCCCCAGCCCAGCCCCCCCCCCCTTGGCTCTGCTGTCCCCCAATAACAAAAGCGCCAGGCTAGTGTTACGCAGATCATTGCTAGACTACTATTTACCTCATGCTGCTACTAAACCGCCGCTCCCCCGCTTCCTGTATATAGTGGCTTCCCGCCTGCGTCCCTTCCCTCCCCGCCTCTGTAAGCCGATGGGAGGAAGCTTACGGAGGCGGGGAGGAAAGGAACACCCATGGGGAGTCACGCTATACAGGAGGCGGGGGAATGGCGGTGAGTGGCAGCATGAGGTAAATAGCAGGCAAGTGACCATCTGTTTGTCGCTAGCCTAGCGCTTTTGTTATTGGGTGACAGCAGAGCCCGGGGGGTGGGGGGCTGGAGGAGCAATGAAAGGACACAGAGGTTGGTCATTGTATAAACAACTCGCCTCTGTGTCCTAATATGATTTGTCAAACCCACCTCGGGTTCTCTTTAAGGTGGCCATAAATCAGGTGACTTAGCGGCCAACTGACCGGACATGGATAGGTAATGTAGAGTGAACTGGGCACCAGGGGGGCACATTGACCATTAGGGAGGACATCATCGGGCCTGCGAGGCGGCGGATACGTTGTCACAAGGATTATTAATTTTAGTATGAAACTGATCGGGAAACGATCTGTGGGGTATGGGCAGGCAACAGATTAGATTAGATTAGAGAGAGATCTGTCTCTTGGTCGATCTGCCCATACATCATCTGATGCATGGGCACCTGTAGGCACAGCAGATAAGAGGAAGCAAAGGTTGCTTTGACAAGGGACAGAATTAGCAGTGCGTGCCTCGAACATGATTCTTTCAGCAGCAACTAAGGTAACTATTCTAGGATAAACATTTCAGAATAAAATATAAATAATCTGTAATTACACTTTTGGAATTCATCCATTCCACATGGAGATAAATATGTCCAATCAGTGCGACTAGAAGTATGAATTAAAGGTCTGCCTCCATTAAGTTTAGCAATGTAGGTGCATACTATTTCCATAATGTTGTTATAAAAAAATGAAATGAAGTACACAGAAAATAATACACATACTATATGAATAGACACTCGCAAGGAACCATAAGGGTGGGTTGTAACTACTGTATGGTTAATAAATGTAATTGTTAATTGAAGCGTTAGATGGAGACTTGGCACAGCCCATTTACCAGCGACATCTGCTACATATTACCTTGTAGAGCTTCCAACAATTACCATTGTTTTGATTGGTGGATAGAGAATGGAGGACGCGGATGCGGATGAGGAGGAGGAGCTGCTGGGAGGGGCTGCTCCAGTCATGAAAACGTGATGAATGAAAAGTGATGAGTAATAAAATTCCAACTTACCAAACACAACTAAAAAATAAACAGAAAAAAAAGAGAATGTGTAAAGTAAAATGATAAATAAAGAAAACAAAAAGCAAAAACAAACATGGCAAATCGCATGCAGAAAAATCGAATGACTACATAAAGAAGAAAAATAAAAGAAAACAAATGGCAAAGCGATTATCAACTTATACAGTACCATAGCACAAATAGCTCCTCCAACCAGAGGATCAGAGGGTGGCTCAATAATGAAAAATGAATATATCGTCTGTATTTCTTTGAAAAGTATTTATTAATAAAGGCTGAAACATTCATAATCATCATCATTAGGAAAATTGTCAATACTATATTTAAATATATCAGGTTTACCACACAGAGCCACCAGGTGGTGCCCAAAATCAGGAAATGATAGAGTTGAAGACAATGCTGCAAGATTATACAATGAAATCAAATTTAACACCCTGGTCCATATACAATTAACATTTTCTCCTGAGTTTTCCCCTAAGAGATAATTTGTCATCTTCCCTTTAAAATAATCTTCAGCACTTCGCAATTGAAAAAGTACCAAATGGTAGGTAAACAAAGTACTATCAAAATTATTTTGAGTATTTTCTGGCTTGCTGATGGTTTAAATGGCATTTTATTGACAAGATGTGAACATATCACCGACGAGAAAGCTGAGGAGAAAAACTTGATTGCATATGGCCCCTGTGTTTCAGGGGTTATGGTTCAGATGGCTCTAGGTGGGCGAGCATTGATGTACTCATTCAAACATCTACCGTGTTTTGCAAACTGAAAACCATGGCTGCACTGAATAGAAAACATTTAGTTGTATAGCCGTGTTTCAACATCATTATGAGCAATTAAACAACTAATTTAAAACACCAGTCCATGAACTTGTCACATTCCAAAGACAATTTTAATAAAATTGGCAACAACAAAAAACAGAGAACAAAAACAAGTTTCCAACTTTGAAGAATTATAAAATAAATGTATTGGTTACATTAAGTACACTGTGTTGACTACTTATAAGTTCCAGGACCAAGAACTATGGCAGCTACTTAAAGGGAAATTCCAAGTTTGTTGGGAAAAACACGATTTCAGTTCACTGTACACACTACAAAGATTAACCTCTTTATCCTGTCCATTATCTAAGTAGTGTTCTGCCTTTCTGACTTTCCCTCAGAGGGCCTCACAATCTAATCCCTACATTAGTCATAGTTTAATTTTCCTATCACAGTCAAAAGTCATATTTGGAGAATCAATTAAGTTATTGATATTTTTTTGTGTGTAAGGTTGAGCCTGCCTGCAGCTGTGCACTTATCCATTCAAACTAAAAGGTGGCCATACATGATTTAACCAAATTGATTGATATTCCCATTTTGTTTATACAAATAAGCTATACATATATTTTGTTTTGTCAAGAAAAAAAAAACTTTCTTTTCAAAAATTTTCAATAAATGTCTTATTGCATGTGTAAGAAAAAAAATCAGATTTTATTTCTTTATTTTTTGGGGAGGAGAAATTGACCAAACGTATGTTTTTTTTTTTTTTTTACGAAACTACCCAAAAATGGAAATAAGTATGGTCACCTTAGGAACTTTCCACCCTATTAGATTACTCTTACAAGAGCTGAGGACCACTTCCTTCCTGTGCATTACAAAGTCCCGCCTCCAGTGGCATGGACAAGTGTCCTACTGCTGTGCAAGAATGCCTGGAGAGAGAAATGTAGTCTAGCATTTATTATTCAGAGAGAAGAGAAAGCAAGCTGTACTGGAGTTCCAAGCACATTTGACCAATAAATCAGGTGCTCTGTCCTCCATGTAGTTTCTACAGTTGTTTCTATACATTGTTTATATTAATTTATCCCTCAAATGCTGGGTTTAGTTGGGTTTTAAAACTTTTTTTATGCAGAAATATCTCAGCACTCGCTATGAGGAAATAAACGGGAATGGCCAACAGTGACCCTTAGGGCCTGTACACACTGCTGCGCTTGCGCTGCGTTTTTAAAAACGCATGCGTTTTTAAAATCGCAAGGTCTTTTGAAAAAGAATGAAAATCGTGATGACTTGTACACACTGGTGCGATGCGTTTTTAGAAAAACGCAATCGCAGTGCCTGCTGCGCTTTTTTAAGCGCAGCGCTTGAAAAACGCATTAAAAACGCATGCGCTTGCGTTTTTGCCTGCGTTTTTCAGAAGTCAGTATCCCAGAAGACTCTGAAATTTCCTGATTCCTGTTGAAATGTAAACTAGAAAAAAAGCAAAGGATTCTTTAGCCAATCAGCAATTACAAGAAAAACGCAAACGCACCAAAAACGCATACGATGCGTTTTTAAAACTACATGCACTTGCGATTTTAAAAACGCATGCGCTTGCGATTTTGCTTGCGTTTTTCAGTGTGTACAGGCCCTTAGGGCCCTTTTCCACTAGCAATCGCTAGCGTTCACGCTGAACGCTAGCGATTGCTGAATCGCAATTACCGGCGATTCCCCGACGTTCGCCGCCGCGATTTTGCTATGCTATGCACTGCATAGCAAAATCGCGGCAAATATCGCTCCACCGCACGTTCGCGTTCCTGACAAAAACGAATCGCGGTAGTGGAAATGACCTACCGTGATTCCTATGTTAAAAAGCAAACCGTAGCGATTGTAAAATCGCTAGCGGTTTGCGTTTTTGCGATTCAGCCAGCGCAAACGCGCTGGTGGAAAAGGGCTCTCAGTGAGTCTGGAGTTTTTCTTTAAACAAATAACTGAAATTAGAAACTAGAAGCCCATAGTTTCGCTAATGGCCATGCTGGGGTTTGTGGTATGCCTGGCATTGTCAGTCGATGTGCCAACACAAGGTTAGGTGTACATGTGCTAAAGTAACAGCAGCCAACTGCCATAGTGATTTTGCTCTTTCAAAATGTTGGAGGCAGGAATGGAAGTCATTTTAACCCCCTTGCGAATAATACACAACAAAGACAATTCTCTGAAACGTCTAATGAAAATTGTAAAATATTTACAGCGCTGCAGAGACGGTGCCAAAAGGACACATTAACTACACTTCCCAAGGATGAAAAAAATAAAAAAATCTCCCAAAACATTATGTTTCACATATTTAAGCGTGTATCTGTTCTCCAGCTGTTCGTTACACAAAAACATGCGGGGACAAAGGAACAATTTCCATCTCACACGGCTGCTGGGGTGAGATTTCACCTTTGACTTTTGCAAAAAGTTTTCTATAGGCCTCGCATTTACAATTCTCATAACTTGTATCAAATAGCTAAGGACAAGTTGAGATGTTAACATTTTTTCCCCCTGAATGTTGTACAGAGGATGTATGGAAGCAAGCCTTCTGTTATCGTTCTGCACTGTTTATCCATTCATTCAAGGTCTTTCAGCTGTCAAATGCGCTCAGCATTGAGCTGCAGGAAAAATCAGCAAAATCAATAGAGATAGAACTATATAAATGCTTAATAATAATAATAATATTAAAAATTGCGCGCACTGCACCGTTCCAGAATGATAAGACGGTGCAGTTTCCCGGTTGTTTGTTTCTGACATTCCAGTGGAATGAAAAGACAGATCACGGGTAGCAGCAACATGTGAAGGCCACGCATCTCCAGGTCAAGAGTGTGCAGCTTTTCATGGCTCTTTTATCATGGAGAATCAATATGAAAAGTAAACATGGTTTAAGTGATGAAAGTTTAAATCCCACTAAACACTAAACCTCAAAGATACGCGGCTCTTAACCTTCTTTGAAGAAGAGCGATAGATTACAGTCGGAAGTTCAGGGCAAATAATCTACTCCCGGCAAACACACAGATGTCCTCTTCCCAGAGAAAGCTTATTATCCATATTTACTGTGTACAGATTAAAGAGATGCATTATGCCATCTTTGCTACTCTACCTTCCCAGAAGCCATCTGGAACATTTTCAGGTGTATTGTTGTGACTAGCAGTTAAAGTCCATATCCAAGAATAACCTTTATTTTGAAGTCCTCCTATGACTCCCCCTCAACTTATTTACGATAGATACCCCTATATGATAAAACCCCATCCTCGTACCCTCCATACAGCCGTGGAGCTGAAGCATGGGTTGAGGCATTGTAACGCTCTACATGCAGTGCATTACTGACAAACTGTGTGCGTTAACAGTAACGTGAAGCATACTTTTTATTGACTGTAATCTTGAGGCCACTTTTACACTGGGCCTCTTTCTTTGCGTTGTGTTACCCTTTCTGCACACAAGGTAACACAACAGCAATGCAAGTCTATAGGGCCTAAAACACTAATCCTATCACATGGCACTGGAAGTGCCCGATTTGCTGCCGACCCACCGCAAAGTCAACAGCAAGTTACCATCAGACTTCAGCGGTGACGGAATGCTTGTAAGTTAATGGGTGACTCATAAAATGTAAATATGTTGGCAGCTGCGGTGCAGTGTGCAGGCACGGAACGACGCACATATGATGGGGAAACCTGAAATCCCGGTGACGTACTACTGGTCCAGCATGGGGTACGTCATTGGGCGAGGGGCGGTGACGTGTGTATGGGGGCAGCGCTATGCATATGACCCTGTTGGCACACTCTAAAGCAGGGTCATATGAATGTAGTTTTTGGTGTTGCGTGTGAAACCAGCCTCGGTGTACCCTACGCAATGCGAGCAGATCATGCAGCGCCGCTGTCCTGATCTGTTGCATTCCTGCTTCACTGGAAACGCAGCATAATGGCCACTGTGAACGTAGCCTTACTCCTCTTCTTCCCATAACTCGTTCACTGCATCCCAAGAACCCCCCCTCAAAGATTTTTTTCTCGTTTGAAGGCCCACCTCCTGTATATACAGCAGTGCTGATTATCTAAAGGGTAGCCTGCAGGCAGAGACTGATGTGCTCCCTGCATTACACATCAAGAAGGAGAAAGGGCTCTTTCTTTCCTATATCAGGGTAGATTTACAAAAGAATGGTAAACTCAAGGACCCTTATCCAATTCAGTTTTTTTTCCTATGATTTCTCCTAGGATATTATTTTTCATCCTCTGTTTTGAATAACTTTTCAGCACTCTGCAACTGGAAATGTACCAAATAGGTGAAAAAGTACTGTCAAACCCCAGGGTACCACCCTATTTTGGCTTGTGAGCTACTTTAAAAATTAGTAGAATTAGCATTGATCTACCTATGAGCAATTTTAGGAGCACAATTGTATATACACAATGGAAAATGTAGTGTGGTCGGGTTCTACCATGAAGTCCTTGTGACCTACCGATAGATCGCAATCTACCTTATGGGCACCCCTGGTCAAAACGATTCTATTTTCTGGCTTGCTGGTGGCTTGAAAGGCATTTATTAGATGTAAAAATATAACCTAGGAGAAAACTTAGGAGAAAAACTGAACTGGATCGGGCCCTATGTGCGCAGGAAGCACACATGAAGTTTACCATTATTCTACTCAGCCAATAGTGTAATTTGCATAACTTGCTACGTAACTTGCATAAATTATTCATGACTGGTGCACTTAATACTTAAAAAAGTATCCTGGCTTCATAAGATCATAAATCATAGTGTTGCGAATTACCCCAGTGGTATGTTAGCAAGCCGTACCTTGGACTGTCAATACAGCCGATGCCTCCGTTTTCCCCACCATGTTTTCAGCGATGCAGGTGTACGATCCCGTGTCCGATGCTGTCACTTTACGTATTTTCAGCGTATGATCATCCCGAATTTCATACCTTTAAAGATTGTGACAATCGGTTAAAATATATGTGATGGAGGAGCAGAGATTGAGATTTAATCTGTATTATCTTTCCACCGTACAGCCAAATCGCTAGATGTATGGCAACCATTCGTGGCCTGAACATTTCTTCAAGCTTCACTGCTCCCTGTTTGTTTGCTTGTTTACACAGCTCATAAGCATACACTGAGGATTTATCAGCCACAGGTGGTGAGGGAGAAAACTAAATTATTTAGATGAGAAATAAAATCCAAATGTGAGTCTAGAACTGAACCCCACAATAAGCTATTGGATTTCAGCCTGGCCACATGAAAAGCAATACTACTGTATTTCTGTTAGCGGAGGTACACTTTAATGTTTGGGAACAGACAAACGAGAAAAGCAATTACCTAGTTTTGGGCAGATCTCCATCATCTTTCCTCCAGCGGACAGTAGGGATAGGATCACCTTGGACCTCGCATTTGAACTCAACGCTGTCATCCACCGTTACGGCCATGTTTCCTGGTCTCTTTACAAAGGATGGTCTCTCTGCAAAATAGTAAAAAGGAAAGTAAGTCAATATGTATTGCTTTCTTTTTTCTGTACAGAGCACATAGCGTATAAACCGTCTGTAGCCACTCTAGAGATCTGACATAATATTCAATGCTGTAAGGTGCCAACCAAGTAAATAATAAATATGAAGTATCAATTGTTGGTCATTAAGTATATGTGACGCAGAGGTGACTCCCACCCCTCCTCGTTTGTTTAGTCGACTTTGACTCTTAGTGACCATGTGTACATCTGCATGTCAGATGTCTCTGTCAATCACTGCTTCTTTCAGCTGTTGCATTGGCATGTTCATAGCTTCACTTATGGTGTCTATACACCTTAGTCTCTGCCATCCTCTTCTTCTTTTCCTACATTTTTCCAAGCATCAGGGATTTCTCCAAAGAATCCGGGCTTCTCATTATGTGACCAAAGCATCTGAGTTTTAATAGTAGTATCAACCCTTCTACTGAACACTCTAGCCTTCTTTCTTTAAAAGATATCCGAGGTGAAAATAAACCGATGAGGAACACAATTGTATCTGTCCTCCTCCTCCTAAAAATGACTTGTTTTAGATAACCCCAATTATATTTTATATTTAAATCTAGTTTTTAAGTTTTTACTGTTTCATTGTGTCTACTCAATGACACCTTCATTGGAGTACATCAGAGCTCAAATCTATGAATTATTAACCCTTTTTATCTATTTCCTGCTCTCAGAAGCCATTTACTGACAGGAAAGTGTTTTATGGCTATAATTACTTATCAGTGAGGGTTATGCTATAGTCTGACCCAGTCCGACCCGGACAGAAACTGTCAATGATATACCTGGTGTTTAACTCTTTTAGGCAGAGAGAGAAAAAAAAAGGAACACAGCCTAGTTATTTGTGTGCTAGGCACTGTACATACACATGTCTATCTCATCAAGTCATATGTCACCTTGGTTGTCTTTTAAGTATTGACTGGTTAGATCTTCTGGCAGTCCAGGGAACTCTTAGTAGTTTTCTCCACAACCACAGTTCAAAAGCATCAATTTTTCTATGCATGACCTCATTTATAGTCCAACTTTCACTATTATTATTTGTTTAGATAGTTATAATAAGGAAAGATTGCCCAAAATGATCATTAATGTTGGTTTTGGGTTACCAATACTGCAAATATGTATGAGCCCTAAGGTATTATTTGAGTATTTTTTGATCGGGGAACAATGAGCGTCTGTTACAAAAACACTATAATACAATAGATATAGACATGTATGCCAACAACACCTCACACCCAGGTCACCTCTTCTTCAGTCGGCTCCTATCAGGCCAGCGATTTCGAGCCATCTCCACCAGGACCCCAAGGCACAGGAATATTTTTTTCCCCTCGGCTGTCAACCTCCTGAACCCTCCCCCTCTTTGTTTTTTCCAATGCTTTACCAAAAATATTATTTTCACTGCTGTGTCCTGTGTATAGTGTGTATATTTTGCTATTCTGCTGTATTTCCTACCTCATGATTTAAGTCCTGTATGTGTCAAATCCAATTCTAGGCTCGACCCAGTCGTGCTTGGTGCATGAAATTGATTCTGATTCTGATAACTGACAGTAACAGAAACTATTTAAACAGGTATAAGCAGCATCTGTTACTGAATGTCCTCCACACTGAGATTTCATAGGCATCTTTAATTAACTCATTCTGTGATTTCGTGTTTCATGGCCCTTATTTTGAATGGCAAGTATGTAACCAGAGACGGGATCTACTGATGGCCTGCAAAGTATCCCAAAGTGCACAGGTCATGTTGTATTATCTCCATCCAATTATCTCTCAGGAATGATTGAGTCTGAGCTGGGAGAGTGGATTAGAGCCTTATTTGATTTCAGTTGAAGGAGCCGCACCTGCTCTGCAGTTGTTCAGCCTCCCCTTCGTGCGGGGCCTGAAAGCTGGGCTCTACAAGAGAACATCAGCTTCCACAATGTTGTTTTCAAATATTACGAAAGTGCCAAATCTGCAACTTAGCTATTTATAAATTGTCAGGCAACGGGAAGAGGTCTGAGATTAAATACAAACCGGCCGCCCATTTGCCAAAGCTGCCTTAAGGCAGCCAATCTTTATTCCTCAACATGAGCTGTTCTGAAGCTAAGCAGTAGCTAATAACTTGTAATTTTGATTCATGGTTGGTGGTTGAGAGATAATATCGTGGCCAGTAAGCTGTTTGGATGCCTCGTTACAGAATTTTATGTCAAACTTTTTCTCCAAAGAAGCTCTGTTGGGTGGTTGATTTTTTAAATGTTGTTTTTGTTTATAAATGGGGTAATACCAAAGATCGCACTACAACGTCCAGCAGAGGTGGTGGTTGTAGGACCAAGTAGCCAAAGTCCATACAAGTATCCAAAGAAGGTCTTCACACCACTTTAACAGGAACTTTTTATTGTTCCATCACCATACACACACAATCGATCGAAAAACCAATGATTGTTTCGGGGCCACACAGGGTCCCCTTTGTCAAGGCATCATTACGCCTTGACAAAGGGGACCCTGTGTGGCCCCGAAAAAAGATCATTTGTTTCATGATCGATTGTGTGTATATGGTGATGGAGCAATAAAAAGTTCCTGTTAATGTGGTGTTTAGACCTTCTTTGGATATTTGTTTATAAATCTCTTGTCTGGGAGAATGACCACCTCCACTGTCGATGATTCTCTAGAGGCTAAGGAACAGTCTTTCCCCACGTGTGCGTACAGTGGTTGGTGTCCCTGTGTTCATCTTACAAGGATACTTGGTTCTCCAAGGCCTCCTCTATCCAAGCGTTTCTCTCCAATGTGTTGTCTCTGGGCTGATGTGCAGATAATGAACAGACTATGGTTGCTCGCCTGCCTGCTATCTTTATCAAGTCTTTAGCTATAACTGAGCCTTGTACACATGTACAATGGCTGCTACTTACAGGGATCAGAACCCAATCCCTCGATGGACAGTTCAGGGCGGATTTTTGTACAGACGCATTGCCAGCTTGCAGGCTAGTGATGTGGTACCGCTGCTTTGGTGTGTGTGTGTGTGTGTGTGTGGGGGGGGGGGGGGGGGGGGGGTCGATGGTGCAGCGCACAACAAATGTCACGGGATTAGTAGAATACCCGCTTCATCAGGCAATAAAAGGAGTCACTTAAAGCGGATCCGAGATGAAAAACTAACTATAACAAGTAACTTGTCTATATATCTTATCTAAAGTTTAGATAGTTCACACAGCAAATCTAGTTGCAAACAGCTTTAATAAAAAAATATTATTTCTTCCTGTGATACAATGACAGCAGCCATGTTGTTTGTAAACATTACACAGAGGCAGGCTTATCTGTATCTTGAGCACTCAGCCTGTGAAAAAAAACTAACCCCCCCTCCTCTCTGCCTCTGAAATCAATGGCTAGTAACACCTCCTCCTCCTCCTGCCTAGACTGAGCTCCCATGAGCCCTTGCTACTGCCAAGGCTCTCTGAAAACCTGTGGGCGTGGTTTATTTAGTTTATAGGGAATTGGAGTATTAAAGCAAAAACAAAAAAGTATTTGGCATGAGGAATGCCCTATAAACTATAGGAAAGGAACACAATTATGCAATGAGTAAAAGTTCACCTCGGATCCACTTTAATCATGGTTTCTGTGTGCTTTCACCTCTACAGGGAGCGACCTCTTAACCCGAGTGGGGTCAGGTTTATTCTCCCCACCTGCCTGTACAGTGGTTGCCTGTGTGGTTACCCTTCCTTGTGAGTATTATTTTGGCAGCACGGTGGCGTAGTGGTTAGCGGTCTCGCCTTGCAACACTGGGTCCCCGGTTCTAATCCCAGACAGGTCAACATCTGCAAGGAGTTTGTATGTTCTTCCCGTGTCTGCGTGGGTTTTCTCTGGGTACTCTGGTTTCCTCCCACATCCCAAAAACATACAGATAAGTTAATTGGCTTCCCTCTTAAAGAAAAATTGGCCCTAGATTACGATACATACACTATATGATACATACATAGGGATTAGATTGTGGGTCCCTCAGCTGGGCTGGTTTGGCCAATCAGAAACAAGATTGTGTCGGGGTTCATGTGTAACCGTTTGCGTCAAGGTTCACCAAGTTCCCCCAACTCTAATCATGAATAATACTTTCAAGCGACAAAAGTTTGCCAAGTGCACATAAAAGATAAAAGCCACAAATAAGCATCTAAATGAACATCTCACACATAAAAATGTCAAACGCAACATATTTCCCTAAACATTTCCACCCCAACACAATTGCTAGGTTACCTTATCTGCAATCCTTGCCTGCTCTGTCACATAATTACTACCAAGCGGCTGTACACAACCCAACTTTTGCAGAAAAAAATATCAACAAATCAGAAAAATGCGATCTTCACGGCCTGTTATTTAAAAAAAATATATAATTGCCATCCCAGTTATGTACGTTCACTCATACCACCAGGAGAATGTGAAAAATGATGATTACTTTCTTTCCAGGATTAGTACTCTTTAATACTCCTCTCGGCAAGATATAATTATAATGACAAGCAATGGGTAAAATGTTCACTCTCGTTTATTATGGCCAAAAATAACAAACAGCACCTGTTTCAACAAATGCATTTTATCCCGTGGGACTTGAGCTTTTTGCAGCTCCATAATGCTGAATAAACCAATCAAAGCTGAATGCCTGTATGAAAAAAATAATAATACTGGGTTTATCTTCTGTTGATTGTTTGAGTTTATCGTTTGTTCATCCTGACAACCGAGGAGCCTTTGTAGCTATAACTCTGTGGCCTGAAGCCTTCAAGGGCAAACCTTTCATAAGTCTCAATTCAGGTGGTTTTACTTAGATTTAAAGGTAAAGTGAAGTGAGAAGTATATAGAGGCTGCCATATTTATTTCCTTTTAAACAAAACCAGTCGCCTGGCAGTCCTGCTGATCTATTTGGCTGCAGTAGTGTCTGAATAACACCAGAAACAAGCATGCAGCTAATCTGGTCAGATTTTACAAAAATGTCAGAAACATCTGATCTGCTGCATGCTTGTTTAGGGTCTATGGCTAAATGTATTAGAAGCAGAGGATCAGTAGGACAGCAAGGCAACTGATATTGCTTAAAAGGAAATACATATGGCAGCCTGCATATCGCATGCATTTGAAAATGCTCTAATTTGGGCGTGGTGGTAATAGAAAAAAAAAAACGGTAAAGGGAGCATTTTATAGCAGTAGTAGAATATCGGTAAGTTTACCGATATTCTACAACCTAATTGATATGTGAAATATCTGCAATATTTGCCTATATTTCAAGTTCATAAACGCTCTACCCCCGTGATAACACATACCAGTCGGTGCAGGATCTAGAGAGCCAGTCCTTTAGCACAAATCGTAGAGAAAGGATCCGCAAACCAGACTTGGCTCAGTGAAAAAATGTCCGTTCTTTATTAGAAATATCCACATGACAGAAAAATGTGCAATAAAATCACAGGATCGACTGACGCGTGTCGGGCTTACAATCTGCCCTTAATCATAGTCCTATGATTAAGGGCAGATTGTAAGCCCGACACGCGTCAGTCGATCCTGTGATTTTATTGCACATTTTTCTGTCATGTGGATATTTCTAATAAAGAACGGACATTTTTTCACTGAGCCAAGTCTGGTTTGCGGATCCTTTCTCTACGATTTGCCTATATTTCACTATGACTTAACCTCTCCCTAATCTGTCAAAGGACACTCCCCTGGTGGGCAACTAATAATCCTGCCCCCGGCAACTAATAACTCTCCTTCCTGGGCGATTAATAACTCCCCCCCCCCCCCGGGAAACTACTAACCCTACCCCCAACAACTAATAACCCTACCCCCAACAACTAATAACCCTCCCTGGGCAACTAATAACCCTGCCCCCAACAATTAATAACCCTCCCCAGGCAACTAATAACCCTCCCCCCAATAACTAATAACCCTCCCCGGGCAATTAATAACCCTACCCCAACAACTAATAACCCTCCCTTGGCAACTAATAACCCTACCCCAACATCTAATAACCCTCCCCCCAACAACTAATAACTCTCCCTAGGCAACTAATAACCCTCTCCCCAACAACTAAAAACCCTCCCTTCCCGGGCAACTAATAACTCTCCCTAGGCAACTAATAACCCTCTCCCCAACAACTAATAACCCTCCCTTCCCGGGCAACTGATAACCCTCTCCCCAACAACTAATAACCCTCCCTTCCCGGGCAACTAATAACCCTCTCCCCAACAACTAATAACCCTCCCTTCCCGGGCAACTAATAACCCTCTCCAGGCAACTAATAACCCTCCCCCTGAGGGCAACTAATAACCGTCCCCTCACAGCTAATAAACCCACATGACAAAAAAATTGTCACCCGCTATGGGAACTGCGGCTACTAATAGCGGACACTTTGCACCCACTTTTGGTAGCTGCAGGTCCCATAGCGGACGGCCCCGGCGCCCATTATTTAGCACGCACCTTTTTTTTGGGTTGCTATAATTAGCTGCTCCATCCATATCCCCCTTACTTCAGGTGTCTTATAATATTTATTTTATAAAACTGAAGTGTAGGTTCTGCTGGCATCAGCCTAGATTACCCCATCCTGACACTTTTCCATTTACTAGCCAGATTAAAAAAAAATCATTTTACTCAAAGGTTGAGGTTGTAGTCATGTGACTGTTGTCACTACTTCTAAGTCTTCTAAGGCTCAGATCACACTAGCATAAAAATGTTCTGTATAGGGGAATGGATGCAAATGGATCCTATGCAAAGCAATTGGATCAGTTTACATCAGATCGTTTGTAACAGATTTGTTCATTCCAACGAGCGGAACTCAAGGATGTGCATTCCGTGTTTTTTCGGGACTGGGCAAACAAAACTGATGTTGACAGAATCAATTTTTAACAAGGAGATGTTAGATTAGTGTGGCTGGAATCCTCTCCAGAAGTCCACGTGTCATTTTATAATCACTTATTAACTAACAGTTTCAGAGGGTGTTGCTCAAAAAGAGATGTCTTCTCCTTTATCTTGTTTCTAACCACTCTTGTTTTTCATGAAACGATGAGACAAAGCAGGTGTTTTTTTTTCTTTTTACAAAGTATAAAGCCAGATAAAGGCCTATTCAGTAGAAGGTTTTGCCACTTGCACTTTGGAAAGAATAGACTGGGTTATTTTGAAGGTAGCAAGAAAGCAAAACAAATATGTGTTGTTTCCTTGATTGTATTTACCTCACTGTGTAAGAGAGTCCAAGGTCCTCTCGAAATGCTTTTTAAGGTACACATGATGTTGTTTGATGTTTGCCTGAAGTTACATTGTAAAATATATTTCACTTACCTAAAACTGTAAGTTCGGCCACTTCGCTGTCTCTTTCTCCAACCATGTTGGTGCCGACACAAACATATTTTCCTGCATCAGTTTTTCTTGTGTAGGTGATCATGAGTTTACCTCCTCGGATCTGAAATAATAGAAACAAAATAGTGAATGTATTTTTACTGTGTAAAGGGATTTATATTGGACAGTTGACATTCAAATCCATACACAATTTGGGCTCTGAAGGACTTGCATGAAAGACTTCCTGACACGCACCACACCTATCACAACCTCAGATCAAAAGGATCCATAAACTTGGTCACCCCCAGAGTGCACCTCAAAACCTTTGGAGCCAGAGCTTTCTGTCATGCTGCCCCTACCTTTTGGAATATCCTCCCACACCCAGTAAAGATAGCCCCATCCCTGGAGGCAAATCCAGACTGAAAAGCCACTTGTTCAGCATGGCATTTGCGGACTTGTAGAATTCTTCCTCTGTACCAAATTTTACCAATCGACAAACCTTTACAAATGTTGTTTTGTTGTTGTACATTCCTATAGGGGCATAGAGGTGGCATCAACTGCAAGTCAACAATAACTCATGCTAATGACTTCATCCACAGATCCCAGTTTTGTGGAGTCTTCAACTGACAAGGCCCTTATTCAATTCACTTTTTCTCCTATGTTCTTAGGTGATATTTTTACACCTTATTAATCAAATGCCTTTTAAACCACCTGCGAAGCAAGAAAATACTTGCAGTACCTTCCAACCTAACTTTTGGTGCTTTTTTTCTCAATTGCAGAGTGCTGAAAAGCTATTTGAAATGGAAGATGGAAAAATCATCTCCTAGGAGAAAATGCAGGGAAAAAAGCGAATTGAATAAGGGCCTTGCTGTCATCATACTTGCTAGATGGCTACTGTGATAACGTTACCTAGAGTATAAGCCATTTTTAGCTTAGATTCAAACACACGCCAGATCTGACATGTGGACAGCCACAGTGAACCCGACGTATGATCCTTGGTGACTGTACGTCATTTTCAGAAAGAAACAGTTAACATTTTGTTCAAAGCTGGTCTAAACAGATCAGGGCATTTCAACCTAAGGTCCATACGCACGTTGGTCTGAACTCAGCTATGGTGGACAATAACGACCGCCAAGGCCGAAAATAGGGCTGTCAGACCAGCGTCTGTACAGTGGCCACACTACAATTGCTCAGGATCTGGCATGTCGGATCTTTACCAATCCCCGACCCCTGAGGTCAACACAACGGCATTGCTTTCATCGTAACTCCATCTGTCGGAAGCCGCTTCTTCACATGTTCGTTGTCCCTCTGACCCCCGCATAACAACAGGTGTGTCATCAACCATAGGCGTCTGTAAAGCACTGTTAGTGCTCTGTCGCCTGGCAGAGATTGTTACACGATCCCTTGGGTGACAGAGATTCAGAAGACATCTCAAGGTGAGTGTGTTTAAGGAGTGGATATTTACAAAAGCTCATATGAAGTCCATTTGTGACAGAAGTACTTGAAAGCCCAACAGAGGAACTTTCTTATGGAATAACATCTAACCTGTGTGATAATCATTTAGCTGACCTCAATAGGATACAAGACTCTATATGAAACCTCTGAATGACTCATACCTCACATTCAGTTTGAAGAAAATCATAATAAGTTCTATTCACTGAACTCACTCGTATTAAGAGACAGTGGAATAGTTCAATTCACACGCACTAAATACAACCGAAGACATTAGAGATGAGCACAATGGGATTCAAGATTAGGGTAAAGAAAAACGTATCAAGTCTGAAAATGTGAGAATGCTGAAGCCTCCTGAGATCCACTGAATTGTATCTTCTTCAGTATCTGGAGTGATTAATTTTGATGCAAGAACACAGGGAAAAAAGTCCTTTAGATGTGTCAACCATTGAAACAGCCATACGGATAACAAAACCCACCGGAAGAGAACCTTGTACCCTTTTGAAGAAGTTTCTAGATGAAGCAAGTGTGAATACAGAGAAAAACATCTGGAAAAGTAGCAATGCATTGTCTGCATTGATAGACGCTCGAGAGTCACAAGGGGTTTTCTACATAAATAAAATATGATGAGAGCGCGAGCCAAGGTTAACAGTGCGTTTTACTTATACACACAAGGTCCTGTTTAATCAGCGTGGTTCTACCAGAACAAAAGAAGAGGGTTTATAACAAAAAAGCAATAAAAATAAAACGGTTGGTGACTGCCCCAAATACATAAAAAAAAAGTATTCCAGCTCCTCTGCTCTCCCATAGTTATTATTACTATTATGTAGAGATGGGTCGAATCCCGAATTTCATTCAATTCAAATCCAAAAAGATTCTCAAATCATTTGAATCTCTCCAATCTAACCAATCCTGTAAATAAGAATTGTGTGATGCGTGTAAGAATAGTAGTCAGAATTAGAACATACTATTATAACTTCTATTCTTACACGGATCACACAATCCTTATGTACTGGATTCATTATATTTGAGAATCTTTTGGGATTCATAATCAAGGAAATTTGGGATTTATCCCATCTCTACTATTATGGTTTATATACAATACACCAGGGGTGCCCATTGGGTAGATCACGATCTACCAGTAAATCGCAAAGGACTTCATGGTAGATCCTGACCACAATACATTTTCCATTCTGTATATACAATTGTGCTCCTAAAATTTTACACAAGTAGATAATTTTGATTTGTTAATTCTTAAAATAGCTCACAAGCCAAAAAAGTGTGGGCACCTCTGCAATACACAAAACATACTGTAGTTTACAATACAAGTACTAAGAACAAGAAATTAAGTTTCACCTGAAGCGAAACTGCATCTGACTTCTGTTGCATGCAGGGAACTGCATCTTTTGGATGCTGCACTCCACGCCACGCTCCATACTGGGGACACTTCTACCATCACAGCAGAAGTTCCTCTGTGAAGCAGGACGTTTCGCAAGCATGGAGTGCAGTGTGGAGTGTGGCATGGAACACAGCAACCAGAGGAAGTGACGAAGGAGAGTTGACTCCTCTTGCCACGGCCCATGTGAACCAGTAGTCAGGTACAGTGTTGCCTCAGATTCAGCTTCGCCAATCAGGTTCAGTTTCCTTGAGCTGGTATTAACAGAACGTGTTCTAGCAGGTAACACTACTTGTCTTAGAAAAGCAGACCACATTGAAAGGTTCAATAAGCAATATACACAGGCTACAGTTTAGTTCCGTTGAGTGTGCAATATACAAAATTCGAAACAGTAAATAACAGTAAAGAGTGATCATTAGCGGTCACTCAAAACTAGTATGATGACAATCAAGGTCCCCCGCGTGTTCTTAAATGGCTGAGAAGTCCAGTTCTTACACCACAAATCCTGGCTCAACATGGGCAAGTGGTTTTGGTGGAGAGCATGTTCATATTTTTAAAATAATTTTCACAATTACAGTGAAGCTATTCTAAACCAGAAGAATGGTAATCCATGTGGCACACCTTCCCCAGGCCAAATAAATCTACTTCTTGCATTATGTGGATCTCAGAAAAAAAGGTTATATAAATATACTTAAGATTTCTATAGTTATACATCAAAGAAGAACATGTGTCAACACATAAGACACACAGACACACAGACACACACACACACACTTTAATGCTGAGATAAAACAAAAAGACAACCATTTTACAATAAGGCTAAGACATCGACATCATGAGAAAATTAGCAATTAGTTTCATGTCTACAGGACCACCATTTGATTCCACAGAGAACAATCAACTTATTGACTTAACCTAATTTTGACACAAACACGTGAAGACATATGTTAATTAACCACAAGGGGATATTTCTCATGTGCCCCCTATAAAGTTGAGCAATTAGAAGACCAAACAGTGTTTTTAAGTGTAGGGATGTGTCAAATGGTACAGCAAATCCTCCATTAAATTGCAAATAAAATATGACTAACAATAAGGCTAAAATGTACGGTATGTCTTCAACCATACGCACATATTAATAGTACAGTATCCCCCCAAAAAACAAACAAGAAACTGTGCCCAAAGGGGAGCATGAAAAATGGCATCTCCCAAATAATTTTCTGAATATTGGTCTAAAAAAGAAATAAAATAAATATTGTTGCACAGAGAAACTGGGTTTATGTCCTCGAGGTGGACTTCCGCTTTCTAACTGAAGCTGACCTAAAACCTATAAATTTTTTTGATTATGTTGATCAAATCTGGTGGTTATCTATCTCCTCCAACAAATCTGATCGATTCACTTTCAATAAAAGGGGTCGATGCACTAAAGTTTGTTAATATTGCTGTGCGCACGGTGATATTGTTGTTACCACCTGCAGCAGTGTACCACGAGTTACGCTATTAGCGCGACCCGTGGTTCTCAAATAGTGCAACCATTGCTATGGCAACGAGCGTTACTAATGAGCGTTACAGTTAGTAATGCGCATTATCGTAACAACGCTTATGCTACCCGAGTACCTTGAGTCGCGCCAATAACTTAACTTACATTGGTACACTGGTGCTGGTAGCAATGGTAGTATTGCTGTGCGCTGTCATATATGTGTGTGTACAGTTGTATCAATTTGCTCACTGCGCTCCTTGTAATTGATGTTTTTAGGCACTTTATTTGGCCTGAGGAAGTGGGTGCAAACGCACGAAACGCATTACCTGTGCTTATTATAATTCATATTTATATGAACTTGTTATTGAGGTAAGCCACCTCTATTTTTCTATTTTTAGTCGTTTTTAACTCAGCTTTATCTACTTCTGGGCACCTTGCACCCCCTTTGTAACAGTGTGAATCTATATAAAACTCCCTAGTCCATTTATAATAATATTTATAAGGAATCATACACGTTGGTGATGAAACTCCAACAACTTGAGTGGTCCAAAAATGTGATTGTCAAACAACAATCTAGACAAGCTGACAAAATGTAGGAAAACACAAATACGATTTATCCTACAGCAAAGAAGGGGCCGGCAGGATGGAGTCTGTTGCAATGCATTAATGTAAGGAACAACTGACATACTTCAGCCATCTGTGAGTTATTATTTTAATTGATGTTTTCAAAGAGTTTCATTCTTCACCTGATAGCTGAAACAGTGTGGAAGTAGCAAATATTCCCGGCACTTGTAATAACTTGAATTGTTTGGACAGAGACGTATTCATGATGGTCTATGTGAGCGTAGAGAGCAGGTGTTCCGTATCAGCGCTTGTTCTCTTGCTTTGTAAGGCTCGCTAAGAACTAAGATAAGCACCATTTCTAAGTAAATACAAGTTCTATTCAAAGCTAGGATCTTCTTACCTAGAATAATTGTTCTAAAACTATTCAATGGAGACGTGCTGGAATAATAATGATAATTCCTTTTTTTGTATAGCGCTTTTCTCCTGTGGGACTCAAAGCGCTTGTGAGGCAGCCACTAGAGCGCACTCAGTAGGCAGCAGTGTTAGGGAGTATTGCCCAAAGAACTCCTTACTGAATAGGCGTTGGCTTACTGAACAGGCAGAGCAGAGATTCGAACCCAGGTCTGCTGTGTCAGAGGCGGAGCCCTTAACCATTACACTTTCCAGCCGATTCTAGAATGATGTGCACCATATATTTGGATGCCCACTTGTGACCCATCTAACAAATGGTGGACCTCGATGTGCTCTTCACTGTTTCCCCCCTCTTATGTATATCGTTTTGATTTTCTGCATTGAATATAGCCAGTGTGATAACATTTTACACTATAAATAATAATCAAAAACAAGTTTGAGAAATATGAACCTATGAGGCAGTCTTTAAAGGACATCCGAGGTGAAAATAAACTGATGAGAAAAACAATTGTATCTATCCTCCTTCTCCTAAAAAAATAATTTTTTAGATATCCCAGAGTTTTATTTTATATTTAAAACTTGTTTTTAAGTTTTTACTGTTTCATTGTCTCTTTTCAATGACAAGTATGCCAGAGCTCCAATTTATGAATTATTGGCCCTATTTATCTCTTTCCTGCTCTCAGAAGCCAGTTACTGACATGAAAGTGTTTTATGGCTGTAATTACTTATCAGTGAGAGTTATTCTATAGTCTGACCCAGACAGAAATTGTCACTTCCATACTCAATGTTTAACTCTTTCAGGCAGAGAAAGAAAAATAGGAACACAGCCTAGTTATTTGTGTGCTTGGCACTGTACATACACATATCTATCTCATCATGTCACATGTCACCTTAGTTGTCCTTTAAGAAACCCGTTTAGGTTCCCATTGTTGACCCCTTAGCTAGACTTGGAGCCACAGCATTTTGAATCCTAACACCTTTGACTAAAATAATGCATAGGCAAATGGGTCTCAGGGGCTTCCCTATTGTGATGACTCTTTTAGGGTCTATTTCCACTACATGCAGATTCTGAATGCAGAAAACTGAATCCAATCAATTCCTATGTGAAAAGAAAAATTGCGTTTAGTGGAAACAAGCAAATAAGCATTCATTTCATTCAGTTTTTATGCATCCAGAATCCGTGTGTAGTGGAAACAGGCCCTTAAACTGAACATACAGTAAAGTACCGTACCATATACACAGTAACAACAGATAACATAAAATTGAATGGAAACCACATTTAAAAAAATGAGACAGATACTTACCCAAGGAGAGGGAAGGCTCTGGGTCCTATAGAGCCTTCCCGCTCCTCTCCTGGTCCCCTCGTTCCAGTGCTGGCTCGCCTGGTAGCAGTATTTGACTAAATTAGTCAAATACTGCTTTACCCGGACGAAGGAGGCTTCAGGAGTCTTCCGGGAGCCCAAGTGCTCCTGAAGAAGGGCGGCCCTGTACTGCGCCTGTGCAAGCACGCTCTCTTGCATGCTCACGCATGTGCAGTATGGAGCTGCACGTCTTCGGGAGGACACGGCTCCCGAAGACTTCCAAATACTCTCGGTGGGGGATTGAAACAGGGGAAAGCCAGCACAGGATAGAGAGCACCGAGAGAGGAGACAGAAGGCTCCATACGACCCAGAGCCTTCCCTCTCCTTAGGTAAGTATTTGCTTCATTTTTTTTTAAATGCAGTTCCCATTCACTTTAACTATAATAGATCCCAAAAATATGTATGTAGAAAAATGGACAGAAGTTTTAGAACTTATCATCATCCAATTCAAGTAATGTTAACTAGAGTTGTTGGTTCTCAACAAATGGTAAGGGGGTACTTCTGATGGATCCAGGAGGCACTTGCACTTTGATATAGTTAATCAAGTATAAAAAAATGAGTTTTAGAAAATGATTATTCCTATATACACAACTTTGTCACAAAAGCATTTTAGCTAATAAAAAACAAGTAGGTGCTTGGAAACTGTTTATAAACAGTTACTGTGTACTACTATTTATTATATACGGTATCTGTGGCAAAGGGTACTTAGGGAAATTATCATATCAGTGGGTAGTTGCAAAACACATGCTTTCAAAAGGTGTACATATACAAAAACAATGTTGAGAAACACTGGTCTAGCACACTAAAGGCCCACACACATGCTAGATGGATGTCGCCCAACAGGGATCAGAACCCGATCCCTCAGGATACAGACATGTAGTTAACCTGGAGATTATTATTCTTTATTATTCATATAGCGCCGACATCTTCTGCAGCGCTGTACAGAGTATATTGTCTTGTCTCTAACTGTTTATCAGAGGGACTAACAATCTAATCCCTACCATAGTCATGTATCTATGTATGTATCATGTAGTGTATGTATCGTAGTCTAGGACCAATTTTTAGGGGAAAGCCAATTAACTTATCTGTATGTTTTTGGATGTGGGTGGAAACTGGAGTACCCAGAGGAAACCCACACAGGCACGGGGAGAACATACAAACTCTGTGCAGATAGTGCCCTGGATGAGATTTGAACTGAGGACACAGCACTGTGAGGCTAGAGTGCTATCCACCACACCACCATGCTGCCCACTACGCCACCACGTTCTGTTGTAGTGTGTGTGGGGGGCGGAGAGCAGAAGGAGCAGCACAGGTATAATGTCACGGGGGCGGGATGAGTAGGGAGAACAAAGCTATTGGCTGTCACTAGGCCAAATTCATCTACCTGCTGGATCACTGGTAGGATGGCTGTCAAAGTCAAGGGCTGCTGTACACATGCTGGGTTACCAGCAGAGGCGGTTGTTACGGGCCTTCAGGGGCAGAAAAGAATAGTAAGTCAAAGAGACAATCTCTTCCTTTCAAGGTAATAATTCCTTCCTGATCATCAGTACAACAGGGAAAGCTGGCCACAATTGGCATGGCAGACTAAAGAAAATGTCTACACAGGAGAAAATAAAAAAAAAGTGGAAATCAAACAAACCCCTCCCTATCAGAGTGCAAAAAACAGCTTTAGGGCCCTTTTCCACTAGCGCGTTTGCGCTAGCGGAATCACAAAATCGCAAACCGCTAGCGATTTTACAATCGCTAGGGTTTGCTAAATAACATAGGAATCGTGGTAGGGTATTTCGTTTTTGCCTGAAACGCGATTGCGGCGCGGAGCGATATTTGCCGCGATTTTGCTATGCAGTGCATAGCATAGCAAAATCGCGGCCGCAAATGTCGGGAAATCGGCGGTCATTTTTTACCTTTTGCGATTCAGCAGTCGCTAGCGTTTAGCGTGAACGCTAGCGACTGCTAGTGGAAAAGGGCCCTCACGGTCAGTCACTGTCTTTCAACACTTCTAAAAATATGGTCTATATAGTAAACTTTACATTATTTAAGGGTGGATTCCGTGCAACATTGTTCATTTTGGTGCAGATGGCTTGTCTGGTATGGAATAAAAAAAAGAAAAGTATAAAAAATTCTGCATGTTCTCCCATATAAATGAAATGTTAGTTGGATGTCAGAAATTAGCCGAGGAAAATCTGATAAGCATATACGGCCTGTATTTATGTTATTCATTCCTGGAGTGACCCCTTGGGATACCAAGACTTTACGTTAACAAGGCATTTAAAATGTTACGAGTCAATGCAAAAGGGCTGCAGCACATAAATGAGTAATGGGTTTCTTGTGCTGTTTGACTTCGGCCCATTACAATGCAGCATAAAAATGCCATATTAGTACAGCGGTACACAGACCACAATGGATTCCTTTCTTAATTAAGATCCCATCTGCTGATAGGCGAGGGGTGTTTTCAATAAATCCCTGACAATATCCAATCAGTTGATAATAAATTATGAAAAAGGGGGAGATTACGGTAAATAGGGTTTACTGATTCGCTGAAGGAAGGTTATTTACATCCGCTGTTAATGTTACATTGTAATGCACAATAGACTATTTCTAGCTGAAAGAGAACAATGAGCAGATAGTTTTATTGTTACAATTATGACTTGTTCTTGGGAAGGTTCTTTAACCCATCAGCAGCTTCAACAGAGTTATCTCGTTTGAGATAAGTGCACTGCTTTTGACCTCAGTCGGCAGAATGCTTTGTGCTGTAAATTCTTGGCATGCTTTGATCTCTCTTCACTAGCAGAAAATATGGAAACTGAGAGCAAAAGTACTTTATTATTGCCTCACACTGCCCCCTAGCGACAAGTGGCCATAAATACACATTAAAGCAGTACTAATTAGAAGCAAGGAAACATAACAAGTAAGAAAAAAAATGTGCTAACATAAAATGGCCTGGAGCACTTGCAAGCCTATAAATAAATTCAGAGAAACCACATTTTCCACATGCCTGTGTCTCTAGACCCAGAAGCCAGTGCGCGACCCCTGCAGGGACACCACACCTGCAACACCAATGTAATATAACAAACCGGAGACAGCACACAGAAGGCTTCTTCAAGTAGACTGTATTAGCAGCATACAGAGCAAACAGAGGCACACAACATGTTTCGGGCGTAGCCCTTCCTCAGGTGAGGTGTGTCATTTAAGATTAGACATCCGTGTTTTGTTTTTGTTTTTTTAAGGTCAGGCATCAGTTGCAGGGGAGAGAGTGGTTTGGTTATTGTTAGGCATCAGTAGGGGGAGTGGTTAGGGTTAGGCACCAGGGTGGGTGTGGCTAGGGTTAGGCATCAGAGAGGGGTGGTTAGGGTCAGGCATCGAAGGGGGGTAGGGTTAGGCTTCGGTAGATGGCCTAACCACACCCCCCTCCAATGACTAAGTGTAGAGGGCTTTATGTGAGAATAGGTATAGGTTTAGTTGTAGAAAAATATTGGTAACATTTGCCAATATTTTATAGTCGGAATTAGCAATGCAAAATAGTACGATATCAGTAAATTTCCTAGTGGCTATTTCTGGCGCCTGGATTTCTGGTACACTTTTAGATTGTACGCAGACAGGAAACACTTATAAACCAATGTATAATGGAATTCCTATCTATCAGGTTACTTGATTTCAGCCTGGTCACATGGAAGCCAGTAATGCATAATTTCAGTGTTTGGAGATGGTAACTATTCCTTATGCCACGGTTAGATCATATGGCATCCCATAACTCCTTATGGCAGCCTTCCTCTTGATCAGATAAATAGTAACACGTGGACATGTCACAGAGTGGAAAGAGCCTTCTGTCTGAATGTAAACTACTGTGAAGAGTTCCTTTTGAAGTTCACATCTCAAGATCGGTAGTAGATGAACTCACATTGAACTTACTGTCTGGCATGTCAACGTTCCTGTGCCCTTAAGCATGTCAGTTGATTTAAATGATTTGATACACAGGAAGTTCCTCAAGAATCATTCACCACGATGGTATTTGAGCACCTCGGAGGTTATCGCCCCGGAGCGAGCGTAGCAGATTGTCTGCGGCGCACATCATTTATCTGCATGGCGCGGTGAGGGAACCTCTGCCTGAGCTGAGTGACATTAACATTCTCTTCCGAACCTTTCTCCTTAATGCAAACACAGGAGAACTGTTTAATCAGCACACAGTTCATAACAAGCGAATCAGAGGCGCTCGTTCGGCCTGATTAAGTGTCTTTTAGAGGTTTCTTTGTGGGAATATTAATGGAAAAAATAGAATCGTTATTTTGTAGAGCTTTTGTGTCTGCTCAGTACAGTGATCATCGTGTGGCCTACTTATCCTTTTCTTCAGTAGAGTGTGTGGGATACCATATATAACGTGAGGAAATATCTGTAGAGCTGCGGTTACCTAGTCCTAGACAAAGACAAGGTTATAAGTAAACCTGGAAAAACAGGCCACACACAGTGGCGAAACTATACTTCATGGGGTATACCAGCGAAACGCTGGTTGGGCACCCCTAATGTTCACACCCCTTCCCTTGCCTCCTTTTGGTCCCCTTCATGATCTTGGAGTTCATCTCACAAGGGTCATGAAACAAGTGTGGTCATCATGATCTCCACACCCATAACAAGTGTAGCCACAAAAACACCTGACCTGAAGTATAGTCTCCTGTATCGGAGGAAGGGAAGGATAGTAGTTGGTGACGCCACAGCTCTGAGCCCTTCTGCGGTCGCAGGGGCTGCTCCCCTCTAGTTATGCCTCTGGCCACGTACACCCAGGCTTAGAGGATCAGGGTGCAATACACCAATCCTGGCCATAGAACCTGCACATGAAGGCTAGGTTCACACTGGCAGGAAAAATGTTCCATTTATCGGAACTAAATAAAATGAATCTGAAAGGATGCAAACGGATCCTATGGAAAGCAATAGATTCCATTCACATCAACCTGTTCTTAACGGATCTGTTCAGTCCTTTATGATGAGCAGAATGCCAGTTTGGGTCTCGTGCAACTTTTCCGGGTCGGGCGGACAAAGAAGACGGTGATGGAGGCTGACAGCATCAATGCTGCCCTATGAGAACGGACGGAATGCAGTGATACTTATCAAGCAGCAGGCAAAGTGAAAACGGATTGGTAAGCTAGATAAAAAACGGATGACACTCCCCCCTCCCCTGGTTAGACACTATCATTTGGTGTCCATCATATGTCCCCTAAAAAGCATTTTGGAGGGTCCTATCATTCACCTCCTCCTTTTCCTATATGGAGTGTACACACAGCATCCCTGCTCTCATGGGTCACCATAGCTGGAGGGGAGGAGGGGAACCTTGGGGGCACCCACAGTAAAGGCATAGCTAGGGTTTTCAGCACCCCGGGACAAAGACAGTTTTTGCGCCCCCCCCCCCCCCCAAACAAAATGGGTGTGGCCACACATCAGAATGTGGTCGTAGTCATGGGTGGAGTCAAATGTTATTAAAATAGCCATATGTGCCCCCTTACCATTCCAGAAAGCCAGATGTGCCCCCGTTCCCCCCGTTTAGATATCCAGGTGTGCCCTCCCTTAAATAACCCTTTTCTGCTGCTAACACATCTACGCTCCTCTGCAGAGGGAGGGAGAGAAGCAGGGGCACTTCGGGCAGAGAGTAAGCCAACTTTCATGCATGTGGGAGTGCAACAGCCATGCTGAGCGCCCTCACAGTGCTGCGCCCGGGGACACATGTTCCCCCTTGCCCCCCCCCCCCCCCCCATAGCTACGCCTCTGCCCCAGGCTCTGTGGAAATTTTCCCATTTGACTCTATGGAGACTCTGGCCCTGGCAACAATGATGGCTGAATTGATAGCATTCTTATTGTGCAACTCCAGGATGTCAAGCCAGAATCTGAGACCGGCTGCGTTCTCCACGGAAAATATTTGGTCCCTTGGTGCTTTCATCAGTTTTCTCTGGGGTACCCAGAAGCATAGTGATGGTATGCAGTGAAATCCAGCTAATATCTACCTGTAATGTATATGCCACTACTGCAAGGTTGCTGTACCAAATTTCCCTGTGTTCGTCTGTGATGATACCCCATCCTTAAAGTGTAACTGTCGGGCATAAAATCAAAAATCAATTCCTTATTTTTATCTGGTACACAAGTCATAAGGATGCTAACCATGCAATCCAATAGTTAAAGAGACTCTGTAACAAAAAAAAACATAATCTGGGGGGTACTCACCTCAGTAGGGGGAAGCCTCAGGGTCCCAATGAGGCTTTCCCCATCCCTGTAGTTGCAGGCAAGTCCAGCGCTGGCTCCCCCGAAGCGTCCTGGGAAATCCTCCCCCGACAAGCGTGACAAGCGCTGATTTATTTACCTTCCCGGCTCCAGCGGGGACGCTGTTGTGGCTCTCAGCATGGAGACAGGTGGAAATAGCCGATCTCCGTCCTGTCCGCTCTACTACGCAGGCGCAGGTGGCTTGCGCCTGTGCAGTAGAGCAGACCGACAGCGATTGGATATTTACGCCTATCTCCAAGCGGAGAGCCACTACTTTGCCTGCACTGGAGCCAGGAAGGTAAATTTTTACATCCCCGCTATTCGGAGGGGCACAGCGAGACCGCAGTGGGACACAGGAGGAGGAGGCAAAGCCTTAATCAGACCCGGAGGCTTCCCCCACCCTAGGGGAGTACCCCCCAGGGGAACTTTTTTTAGTTACAGGTTCTCTTTAAAATCACTAATACTTTTCTTGTTGATAAATTATCAATCCTCATTTTACCTGACTCTTATTTGGTACATTGCCACACAAAGGAAGTTGCAGGGCATGCTGGGTTGTCCTTTTTTGCTTCTTTACTTTGCTTTCAGATTTAACTAATGCAGCCTGATTGGCTGAAGCCTCTTCTCCTGTTTTCCCCCTGCCATACCTCTGTTCCTCTCTGATTCTGATTGTCTCATGCTGAGACAAAGCACTTTCTATTGCAGAGCCAGTGGGAGTGCTTGAAGACTGGTAGGAGGGCGGGCAATGCATACACAATGAGACAGAGGAGAGTAAGGGAGGAAATAACATTAGGACTGGCTTCAAGATAGACACAGTTAAAATGGAGAATCCTAAGGATTTTCTCTTTTTTTTTTTTTACAATAGAAAAAACACTAAAATCAAAATGTGGACAGTGCAATACATATGTTATGTAAGTATAGCAATTATTTATCTACTTATATATGTTTTTTTTTTCTGAGATAGTATGGCTGACACCGCCTGTTTAAAGCGGACCTGAACTCAGAACTCCCTAGTTGCTCTTGAAGATCAACAGCAGTATAATAACCTTTAAAGAAAATAAAATACGCCTTACAGAACTCCTGCAGTAAATCTGCAGTGTGTCTACTACCTGCTTTCATGGAAGCAAAGGGTTAACATCCTGTGCTTACATATCAGCTGGGTCTGCTGAGGACTGCAGAATTTCTGTGCTGCCACAGCTGAGAGATTAAATTCCACTTGTGATTACTTGAAGATGAAAAGGAGTTAGACAGGCTCTTCTCTCTAAAAACACACAGGATGTATTTCTCTGTTTTCCTTGTGTCTTGTGTGTGCAAGAGTTCAGGTCCACTTTAAACATGTGTATTCTGAAGATTTGCCCTGAATAACAGAACCGCCTCATTTGTAATGTTCTTCCAGGTCAACAGGAAGTGTGTGAAGGATTGCTGGAAGGGAATATGACAGTATAAAATGTCCAATGCAAATGCTATAATAACTCATGAAAGCTACGCCCTACATGTTAGTTCATACAATAGAAGGAAGGAAGTAGTAAGGTTTCTGCAGGTTACCCAGAAGCCCCCACCGGCAAAATGAACCTATCTGCAAGGATGGCAAGATGTTCAACTGATTAGGTGGAAAGCTGGAAGAGAGAATTGGAAATGTTTAAAAAAAGGACTTTCAGCATATTATTAGCACCTTGGAGTCACGACATCCTACCAGACATGACACATCCATTGGATAAGGTCCAAACGCCCCCATCCAAAATATTAAAATCTGAGCAGCAAGGCTGCCTCATTGTGCCACAAGCTCCCCCATCATTCCCTCAGCAGCAGTTATCTGAAGGAGAAAATATTCAGCATTTCAGAAACCAGTTTACATTGATGTCCCCATCTGTTTGTTGCAGTAGTAATGAAATCCATTCTGTTTACGCGTTATTTGCAACGGCATAAAAACTCGTTCTCCTGAGTGTCCTCGATCTTGGGGGTCTTGATATACTGCAAATTCAATCTTGACAAGAATTTTCCATGTACGACACTGAAGCTGCCCACTTATAAAAGATGCCTTGAAAGATATTTGTATAAAAAGGTAGTGTTTTCGGTACTAAGAACATACGCTTGATTCATTTACATTCCTCTTTAAGATTTACGAAGGACACAGAAAAGAACGGAATGCATGACACACATTGATTTGTACCAGAGAAATGTCACTTTTCCTTGATAAGCTACAGCACGAGGCATGGAGCCACATACAAGGACACAGTAGACCTACCTGAAATAAAGCTGTTCATACACTATTCAACATTCGCTCGATTTTTGCTTTCACAATCTAAATTGCTATAGTTATTAAAGAGGAACTGTAACCCAGGATTGAACTTCATCCCACTCAGTAGCCAGGATCCTCTTTCCCATGAGCAATCTTTAACTGTTCTCACATATATCATCAGGGGGCTCTGTATGGCTGATATTGTAGTGAATCTCCACCCACAGTGTGGTGTCAGGGCCATGGCCCTGACAGTTTCCTGTCAGTTAACATTGTTGCATTGTGGGAAATAATGTCTGTTAGTAATGGTTATTGGGCAGTGTTAATTACGATAGTAAAATATCTGTAAATTTTACCATCGTTAAACCTAAGCCTATTCTTACATGAACCTTTGACCCTACAGATGCCTAAACCTAACCGACCCCACCGATGCCTAACGCTAACTAACCCTCCCTTACCGATGCTTAACCCCATTTAAACCCACCCAACGATTCCTAACCCCATCATACCCCTCATCGATGCATGACCCTAACCACTTCCCCCTCCCCACTAATATCTAACTAAATCCCCCCCCCCCACTGCAATCCCACTTATATCCAGCAATAAATAACGGGTGCTGAGGAAGTCTGGGAGCACCATAGGCGCCCATTTTAATATTGGCTATAAATGGAAATGTGGCTGCCAGCGCAGGCACCTTTTTGAAAAAATAATTTCAAAAAGTTCAAATAAAATTGTTTTAAAGGAAACCAGAGACGATCAAAATTAAAAGATTTATACATACCTAGGGCTTCCTCCAGCCCCATCCGCACTGATTGCTCCCACGCCGCCGTCCTCAGTCTTCTCCAGCTCCAGCAAACAGATTGCGTGCTCTTCAGCCACTGAGCTGAACTAGTCCTTACACACAGAGGAGTAACCAGTTGTACTTCCCAGTGATAAATTGAGAAAAGTACTGTATAAAGCTGGCCATTCACTATTGAGTTATCATTTTTTGTTTGTTTGTTTTTTTATTACACTCTAAATTACCATCGATATTACCGTTGATATTATGATCAATTATTTTACATCTGGCTAAAAGTCAACATTGCGGATCTATCTTTCGATCAATTTAAACCTTTTAAGAGCAACTTTATTGAAAAATAGAAGTAGGGGACAATTCGGAGGCACCCATTTTGCATGTACGCCAGATTTCCACCAGGGACCCTAACTCTTCAAGGCAAGAGGCCTATTACCTCATTTTGGGGCTTTCGAATTCCAGCTTGTGTTGGATACACAAGACAAGACCACAAACATTTATATTGTGCTTTTCTCCTGGCGGACTCAAAGCACCAGAGCTGCAGCCACTAGGGTGCGCTCTATAGGCAGTAGCAGTGTTAGGGAAACTTGCCCAAGGTCTCCTATGGAATAGGTGCAGGCTTACTGAACAGGAAGAGCTAACATTTGAACCCTAACAACTGGGAGGGAGAAGGCACCCCAAAAAATAGGCGGTGGTGTATAAACGGTAAATCTATCTTATGTGACTTAAAATAGCAAAAAAATATAAATAATAAATATGCCTTACCTCAAAGGAAGGGGCAAAGCCAATTTCAAACAAAAGGTTTATTATTCATCAGGCACTATCAATGATAACACGTTTCGTGGAACACAGTCCGCTTCCTCAGATCAAATACAAAGCAAATACAAAAAAATATATATATATTTCGAATCCCTGGTCACCTGTCAGAGCCTTTGACCAGTACACTCTCCAGCCACTAAAGTATGATTTAATTGTTTGCTGTATGTAATACTAAGCAGTAAATACACGTGTATAAAGAACTGTTTGGAAGGATTTCTTGAGCAGGGAAATGGGAAAGCCGGCTCCCCCAATTACTTTATTATCTAATAAGAGCTGTCCCAGCTCCCCATGGTTGTACAGCGCTATCTTGCTATCTTTTTGCCTCTTGAGAACTGCTCATGCTATCGCTTGCTTCAGCTCAGAATGAAAGTTATGCTAATGCTAATAGTCTTTTGTCCGGGAGATAAGCCAGCGACATAAAGGTGAGAGTGAGAAAGAAACAAGAGCGGTCTGAAGAGGGCAGCGAGCACTCTTCTAAAGCCGCTTTTCAGCTTTTCTACGGGTTGTGATCCGATTCAAAGGGGTGCTAGATGCAAAGCCGTGCTGGAGCCATTAGCATGGCACAGACATCACAGGGGCCAGATCAAATGCTTCACCAGTGTGTGAGGGTTTCTCTGCAAGGACAGGCTGCCTGTAAAACGGCCTCAACCAAAGGGGAACAAACTCTAACATCCACCCTGTACAGATAATGCGCTTCTGGTTTATAGCAAAGAAATGGCAGGCCTTTTTTTATGATCAGTAAAATATTTTACAACTTGATTTGTTTTAGCACTGTATTATAGAAGATTCCCATAGATAAGATCCTTTTCATGTGAGATAAAGGACCAGAAGAGTCAAACACAGGGTAACAATCAACCACCAAACACATCATTAAAAGGGGGAACTTGGCTCTTTCTGGAGAAAAGTTCATGAGAGCATCTCCGACTGTTACCAGATTGGGTGACTCTTAAAGAGACACTGAAGAGAAAAAAAAATTATGATATAATGATTTGTATGTGTAGTACAGCTAAGACATAAAACATTAGCAGCAGAGACACAAGTCTAATATTGTTTCCAGTACAGGAAGTGTTAAGAAACTCCAGTTGTTATCTGTGCAAAAGAGCCACTGAGCTCCACGACTTTCAAAGTCGCAGAGAGCTCTGTCTTCTGAAGCTTGTTAGCTCAACCGTCAGTCACTGTATTTTCTTTTTCTCTCCAGAGGACAGTTCAATAGTTCACTGGCCTGCTCTGTAACATCATTTAGAATGCTGAGTGTGTAAACTGCAAATATTACAGAATGAAGCAATGTTATTAAAAAAAACAAAAAACACTATATAGCTGAAAATAAAAATATGAGAACATTTTCTTTGCAACCAATGTTCTAATAATTATCTATACTACACAACCAATTCATTATATCATAATTGTTTTTCCGCTTCAGTGTCTCTACATAATCTGTATTTATATACAGTAAATTTATATATATATATATATATATATATATATATATATATATATATATATATATATATATATATATATATATATATACACATACACACACACACAAAATTACGTTTCAGAGATACAAACAACATTGTCTTCATGTAGCAAATATACAATACTTTTCTTTTTTATTCTTACAGTACATATTTTTGTTATTAAAGGAAACCAGAGATGAATGAAAATAAAAAATGATACATACCTGGGGCTTCCTCCAGCCCCCTTCCGGCTAAGCGGTCCATCGCTGTCCTCCTCTGCCACCTGGATCTTCTTTTAAAAGCCCTGGTGAGTCGCTGGGAGTGTTCTGTGTCAGCGCAGTACTATTGTCACAGGACAGGAGCATGTTCGCTCCTGCGTGAGCACTGATTGGAGACGTGGGGGAGCGAGCGTGCTCCTGTCCTGGGACCTCACTTGGTGCAGTCACATGGGAGCAGAACTGACACACTGCGCATGTGTGGTGCAGTATGTCCGGGTTTGGAATCGCTGAAGTCGCCCAGGACAATGGGAGGCACCAGAGTAGAGCGTCGGGGGGATGGAGGGGAACGGAAGGCGTGGTGAGTATTTCATTAAGCCCCCCCTACCCAGTACAGCTTCAGATTTTACCAGAGACTTTTGCATCTGGTATTCTTTAAGTGCCTATTTAAAAAGGGATTGTCAGCCACAAAATCAAATTCCATTTAACCACTGCTCTGTGTTCATTGTGCAGTCTGGAACCTCACCCTGCAGTGCAAGCACGCCAATCTATTCAGAAATGTTTCTGCTGTAATAAATCTTATCTCAGTCAGCCTGGCTCCATCTTCGCCATGAGAGGACGAGAGGGAAGCTTGTCATCACCCCTCCCATTCCTGCTACCCGCTGACTGGCTAAGGGCAGTTCAGTTTAAAGTTGAAATACAATCTATGCCTGTGCTTTTATGTGTTTACAAAGAAAGCTCGCTATGACAGTGCAAATTATAGGGGGGAAAAAGCAGAGAGGAAATTGGTTCATTAACTTCAGTCAGAGGGAACCAAGATGGCAAATGCCAGGAACATAATTTTCTTTATTTACTTTAAAAAAAAAACCTGAAATCAAAATGTGGACAGTACAATAGATCTATTATGTAAGTAGGTCGTTATCTACTTATATATGCAGGGCTGGATTTACCATAAGGCACTGTAGGCACATGCCTACAGGTGCCTGATGATTGAAAGGTGGCTCACTCCCCTCCCTGGGCTCCTCCCTTCCTCCTACCCTATGCCAAGTCCTGATGAAAGTGTAAATGAGAAATTACTCACACTCTCAGCATTCCACTGACGAGATCTCCCTTCAATCAGGGACACCTCTAGCTACTTAATACTGAAGTTCCTCTAGCTAACTAATACTTGGGAGCATCACTAGATAGTTAATACTAAGGGTATTTCTGGCTACCTAATACCAAGGGGCACCTGTAGCTACCTATGACAGGCAAGGGAGGTAAGGGAGAAGTGTCAGCTGGGATGGCCAACAAACTTGTGGTACAATTTGGTGGGGTTTTGTAGGTTTATGGAGGTGAAGTCTAGGGTGCCAGAACATCTGTGCCTATATGCTCCTGTGAGGTAAATTTGGGCCTGTATATATGTGTGTTTTTTCCTGGTATAGTATGGCTCACCCTGCAGCTTCAAGTCAGTACTAGAAGCCAAGACCAGATTTGGGTCCAAGTCCCACATTCACTTGAAAGCCACCTCTTGATAGACTAGACGACACATGCAGCCTGCAGAGGAGCGAAACGCAATGTTCAGCCACATTCCCAAAACCACAACATAACAAGCTGTGTTTTACAAGCTCTGGTTCAACAAAGCATAAATCTCACCCACAATGTATTATTCCTCTTTGTTTGCCCCCGTTCTGCCACCAGAAGACGTTCAAACAGAACCCCGGTGTCACCACTTTATTAACCAGGTCTAATCAGCTATCTCACAACCCCTGTTTATTTAACCCTTCCTAGGCCATGATTCCCGTCCCGGGGTCCTTATCGCTTAGTCAATATGTCCCATGGTGTCGAGCAAGATTACGGAATAATGGAGCAGTCCTGTTTAACAAAGGGAAGGTTGAAAGAGCTCTATTTGAAGGAGTTAAATCAGATTGTTACTAGCACAATAAGCCCACATTTAAATTCTTGCAGCATTACAGGTGTTGCGCGTAGCATTCTCCTCTTTGATCTGGGTTGGGTCTTTGTTCTAGCAGGTGGGAGAAAAACACTTTTTAACCTCATTACAGGAGAGACACCAAACCACATAAAAGGCAGCCCAGGCTAGGCATGTTTATTTACATACTTTCAAAGGAATCCTTATTTTATTTTATCCTTTTATGAGAGTGATTTTTCTTGTACTGGAGTGGCTGCCAACTCTCCCAAGTTATCACAAAATTCATCTTAATGGTTCTTTTTATTTTATATACTCGTGTTTGGCGCTCTAAGGCAGACTACTTTCATATTATAGAACAGCAAAATCAACCCACACACAGAACTAATATTAAAGATAAACTCCGTCAAACTTGTAAATACACAGCTGAAATCCAGCCTGTGTTGTGAAATGTTTTCCTGCCATGTCTTTTTTGTAACTTTGGCCATAGCTTTGATTTATATAGCCTTATGCTGGGAAAATACGATGAGATTTTTCAGCAGATTTACTGTCTGATTGATTTTCCAATCGTTTTTGTAATTGATTTCCATTCACTTCTATGAGAAATCGATCAGAACAATGATCGAAAATACGATCGGACCTGTCGGAAATTGTCTATCGAACCATCTACCTGCCAAAAAGTCTCATGGTGTATTCCCAGCATTAAAACTCAGAGTTTTAAAATACCTGTTTTTACTCAGCAGGCCGCTTCAGCATTATAATCCAATCTAATTTGTCGTATCCCCACGGCATAAAGAGGTCTTTATCCCCATGAAATCCCGGGGCAAAATTCCATGACTTTCCAGGTCGTGGATTTTGCTGCCCGGAAGAGGCAGAGCTTTGAGCTGTAGCTCTTCCTCCAGTTCAATCAAGCTTCACCGATCTCCGCCTCTCCCTACCCCTCTCAGTGAAAGAAGACTGAGGGGAGCGGAGTTCGGCCAAGATTAACGTGAGTAGAGGCAAAGCTACTGCACAACGCTCTGCCTCTACCTGGAAGGACAGAATAATTTTGCCCCGGGGATTTCGGGCCCGTTTCCACTTGAGCCGAACGTGTCTTTAAGACGCGTGGCAGCACTTCTGGGTCTGCGGCTACGCAGACAAATCGCATCAGCCATGCCATGCTTCAGACTCTCTTTAAGGTGGCCATATATCAGGCGACTTGGCGGCCGATCGACTATCCGATTTGGGTATTATAATAGTATGAAAATTGGTGAGCATGCCTGATCAACGATGCAACAAAACAGACATTGCAGTGTCATTTGAAATGATTATAAACCATTGTTTAAAAGAAGCAGGGTGCAAAAAAGGGTACAAGGGGTGGAGCCTTAAAAACAGAGGTAAGTATGCATTTTTAATGCAAAAATTTAACCTTGCCAGCACATGGGCCACAGCCTGTATCTGTACTCACATTGTAAAAAATGGCAGGCCAATACTGATTTAATTGGGTGGATTTAATGTCCTTCATGGGGCAACGGAAATCTGAATGTTATGATCAATTTTTGTATGCTTGTCCTAGCAATGCCTACTCTTTCCACTGGGCTGGTTACTTAAAGTGTAGTTCAATATTCTTCAGTACTGCAGAGCAAAAGCATATCATTACCGGCCGTGCCTAATGAATCATTGACCTGTTCAGCTGATATGTGATATATATATAGCAGTAAATCTCAATAGATTCCCCAAGCAGAGCACATTCTAATTAAAATGATTGTGAAATACCAAATCAGTTAGTTGTCCCTTATCAGCAAAATGGAATAATGCTGTTAGTAATTCCCGGACAGATGGCAAGAGCAAAAAAGCACAGTATTAAGAGTCTGCAATTTACGAAGCATATGGATCAACATCTTGATGAACTGTTTCCATGTAATCAAAAATACTTATCAACAAATCAGCACGGTTGCATATTTTACTATGTAATTGTATCAGCCCCAGTGTTAAACAGCAAAAGTAATTTGATAACACGAAGCATGGGTCAGAATTTTGATGCAAGCACTGTACGTTAATTACCCATACTCACACTATTTCTCTTAAAGCAAACCTGAACGGAGAAATAAAAGTATAATTTAACACACACTCGTCATACTTACCTCCCATGTAGTCTACTCATCAATCTCTTTCTCCTCTCCTGCGTCCAGTTAGTCCACTGTGATCAATGGAATTCTCTGTCCTCCATTTGGAAACTGGCCATTACCTCATAACAGCTTCCTGGACAGAACACTGTTAAACTGTAATACTTCCCATGTGAGCCATAGGGAAACATGGACATTAACTTGCTCATTAGTGGTCCTTTCAGTTATAACTGTCAGTAACTGATATATAACTGACAGCAACTGATCTATTTCAGTTCTGACCAAATCTTGTCAGAACCAGAATGAATCATTGAAATAAGTAAATGGTGAGCTTTTAAGAGGAACTGACGACGAGGCAAGTATATAATATTCAATTGCAGATACATTATGTGTTTATTTTAAATACATTTACTCAGTTCAAGTTCACTGTAAGGTGGCAATACACATACTGATCTTAACAGCTGATTCAAGAACTCTGATAGGGATCTGCTGATAATCTATTGGAAAATATGTTGGAAAATCTCCACCAAGAGGGTGGGGGAAAGGGGCGCACATCACTTGACTGTAGTACAAATGCACTTGTCTTTGGAACTACACAGGGAATTATACAGTAAACTCTCAAAGCCTGCCAAGGAGTACTAAAGACACCGTCGGGTACTTGAATTCAGTGGTGGAACGGCAGGACATAGTAAGGACCAACAGTCAGCCGAACCCATTGTTCCCTTTCTTACCCCACCCATAGGAAGCCACACCATCACGTACTGTGCCATAGCCCCTCTTCCCAGGTGGGAGGCAACAACCAAGGGACGTTTCTATATCAATCCCTGCCATGTACTGATGAGGATCAAAAGTCAGAAACAGGCTGTCTACATGTGGGGTTGGTGTGGCTGTGTAACATTTAAAGCTATAGGCTTGCTAGACACCAGCAGTTCTGGATGCTTGCCTGGCTTACACGGGCAAAAAGAGATAATTTGCATATTCAGTAATGGTGCATTGTGGGAAACCACAAATGTTCACTTATAGCTGAATTATTGCAAGTTTCCTTCTGTTTTAAAGAGAGTCTAAAGCCTGTAAGAATAATGCTTTTTATTTACCTATTCTCTTGTTCTATATCAGCTAAGGTTATTTGTCGCATTCCCGCGGCATAACGAGCGTTGTAGCCCCCCGAACTCCTGCGGGCAAAAATCCACTGTTACTTCCTGGAGAGGCAGAGCTGTTCGCTGTAGCTCTGCCTCCAGTTTAGTCAATCAGTGCTGATCGGCGCCTCTCCCCGCCCCTCTCAGTTAAAGAAGACTGAAAGGGATGGGGAGAGGCGCCATTGAGCGCTGATTGGCTTAACCGGAGGCAGAGCTACAGCACAAATCTCTGCCTCCCCGGGCAGCAAAATCCATGACCAAAAAAGTCGTGGATTTTTGCCCTGGGAGTTCGGGGGGTTACAGACCTTGTTTTGGCGCTGGGATGCGGCTAATCCGTTTAGCTGATATAGAAAAAGAGAATAGGTAGATGAAAAGCGTTATTTTTAATGGCTTCAGAGTCTCTTTAAGAAGGCAAATTACACCAAGCATTGCTGTTTATTAGGAGGGCTTTACAGTCTCTTATAGCCCCCTATACATTACTAGTGGTTTGGGTCACCCCAAGCTGCTTGGTTACTCAATAGAGACAAAAGAGGAAAAAAAATAGCGATTACGCATTCGCAAGCAAAAAACAGACACATACTCGAGCGATTATGTGTCTGGAAAATAGCATGCAAATGCGCATACTTGTAGTGGAAACAGGCCCTTAGACACTGCAGAGCAATTTTTGTAGAAGCAGCTCAATGCCTGCTGGAACAAGGCTGATGAAAAAATCAGGCCAAAGCTGAGCGGATGTGGCAGTGATCAATATTTCTCTATTCAACTCTGGGTGATGTTGCCAAAGACGCCACAAAGCCAAGCCAGCATCATGGCCAAAAGAATCCATCCAGGTGGACCAGTTTTTTGGATAAGACAGACCTTTCTGATTTCCATGCAGCAGATGGTCAGCTGAAACAAGGAATGAGTACATAAGCATCTTGTCTGTGGGCACCTTTGATCAGCGAGGCAGAGGGATCTTACAGGAACCACTGAGCTGGCTCTTTGTAGTGGATAAGATGACAGATGAAATATATTTTAAAGAAGACCTGAACTCAGAACTTCCTCTCTGTTCAAACAGATAAGCAACAGCATAATAACCTTTACAGAAACAAACATTTCTTTGTTACAGCTGATACAAATCCTGCAATAAATCTGCAGTGTTTCTACTTACTGCTTTCACGAAAACAGACATAGGGTTAACATCTTGTGTTTACAAATTAGCTGAGATTCCACAGCTGAGAGATCAATTTACACTTGTGATCAGCCACAGAGGGGAAAATAGACAGGCTACACTCTCTAAATACAAACAGGGTGCATTTCTCTATGTTCTCTTTCTATCCAGTGCCAGAGTTCAGGTCCACTTTAAAAAGTGAAACTCGTGCAGGAATGATAAAATACAGATATTTGTGGACGGAATTTCTTACTGTTATTCGTTCATCTTTGTCATCAATGGGCGTTCCGTCTTTTCGCCATGATATCGTGGGCTCGGGGTGACCGCGAGGAGGCTGGCATTCCATGACGGCGGGTTCTCCCACAGCAACCATCACATCGGAAGGGTTCTGTCTGAAGTCATCTCTCAAAACTGTCAGCAAAAAAACAACAAAAACAGATTTATACATTAGCATGAAGTACAACATTCTATCAGTACAGACATTAAGATAGATGAGGCTACTGTCATTCTCTGTGTGTTGTTTATTTAGCAATTTGCAGGAATAAAAATGGGACGTGAGATAAGAAAGGAAGATAATTTAATGCACAAGGATTATCAGATCAGGCTTAAAGTGAACCTCCAGACTAAAAATCTACTCAGCAGCACTGAAAAGGCTTGGTGTTTCTTTAACAGTTGCACAGCATCAGAACTTTTTTTTTCTTACATAAGCCGTATTTTTAGCTGCACAAAAGCTAAGCTCCGCCCCATCAAATAAAACTGCCCGGGCATTTTCTCCCTGATGCTGTGCAAAGCATGATGGGATTTCCTATGTTGTTATTCACGTTGCCTAGCAACTGGGAGGGGTAATCAGCACACAGGACAGTTGGAACTGTGTCTCATGCTCCCTGTCACCTCCTTTCAACCAAAAATATGGCTGTCCTCATGAAATCAAACATTCGCCTGTTCTTTTAAAAAAAGGGTGGGTAAGAGATTATATTACCTATCTATTTTAATTAACATAACTAATGTAACTTAATGACAGTATGTTTGTTTAGGCTGAAGTTCCTCTTTAATTTCCCAGAACAAACCTAACTGCAACATTGTGCTTCAAATATTCCAATCAATCCATAAGTGAATGGAGACCTTAAAGGGCAACTGTAGCGAGAGGTACAGTATGTGGAGGCTGCCATATTTATTCCCTTGCCAGCTGCCTGGCTATCGTGCTGATCCTTCATTTTTAGTGTGGTTGTACTGAATGGGATAGAAACAAAGGCCGGATTTATAATTTTTCTACCCCAGCCCAAATTTCTTCCTGCCTACCCCCCTAAATGTGCAGCAGGGCCCATCCCATTTCATGTGCAGCCCCCTTTTTTTCTTATTCTTGTACAGCAGGAACTCGATTCCTCCACATATTGCTCTTCATTTGAAGCGCTTCTATACCGCTTGTATCCTCCTTTTCTATAGGCAAGCAGCAACCTTTGTTTCAAGCAAACCTTTGTTTCAGCTTACCAAATAGGCCCAAAGTTAACTACCTTGTCTAGAACAGTGTTTCTCAACATGTTATTGGTGTGTACCCCTTTTAAAACCCTGTACTCACCAAGTACCCCCTAGAATACTAAAAATGGTCACATGTACCCCTTGACAAATATATATTTAATCGTAGTACATGATAATAGGTTCTAAACAATTTCCAAGAATTTGCTATTGCTTTTAAGTAGCTAAAACACTAATTTAGTGTTGTTTAAATATGATTTATCATTTTCTAAAACTCGAAATTTGGTATTCTTGGTTAAGTATATCAAGCCCGAGTACCCCCTGGAACCATCAGAAGTACCCCCTGGGGTACACGTACCACATGTTGAGAACCTAGGGTCTAGAACACCATTACATCTTAAAGAGGAACTCCAGTGAAAATAATGTAATTAAAAAAGTGCATCATTGTTACAATAATTATGTATAAATGATATAGTCAGGGTTTGCCTGTTGTAAAATCATTCCTCTCCCTGGTTTACATTCTGAAATCTATCACATGGTGACATTTTAACTGCTGGCAGGTGATGTCAGTGGGAGGAGATTCTGCTTGCTTTTTTTGGCAGTTGGAAACAGCTGTAAACAGCTAATTCCCACAATGCAATGAGGTTCACAGAAAGGAAACTGTTAGGACCATGGTCCTGACATCACACTGCGGGAGAAGTTTCACCACAATATCAGCCATACAGAGCCTCCTGATGATCCGTTTGAGAAAAGGAAAAGATTTCTCATGGGAAAGGGGGTATCAGCTACTGATTGGGATGAAATTTAATTACGGTTTCTCTTTAATCCATCTCTGACTGACACCACTGTCTCTCACCATCTCCACCTGTAGTCTCCTCCTCTATTCTCATAAAACTTCATCAAATGTAGATGGACTGAACTGATCTCAAGCCTGAAGTAAACTATCAAGTTAACACACATATGTATTATGTTTTTCTATCAATAAACTTTATTGACACAGAGAGATGGTAACAAAAACCCTCAATATCTATAGTATGCTTTTTTATATAGTTGTGAATGTAAAATATTTATGCAGCCAAGCATCAGACACCCCCCCCCCTCCCCCAATACCTTCGGTCAGAGTATTCAGAGTCTCACAGCAAGGAAGCCCGAGACTAGCTATAATGTACAGTGTTAGCAATATTATAGCTCACGGTACACCCTACTGTGACAGCTTCAGAATACCAGGCTACCATGCTTTTAATACAAGATAACAAGCTACTGCATCCATTTTTAATACTGATACAAATTGAATTTTTGCTTTGGTCGTATTTCTGAAAAAAAGGTGAAGGAAAATGTAATTTCCTTTTGCAAAAACACTTCAAGAATTAGTAAGTGTTCTGTTCGCAAACAGCATTGGGGCTGATTTGTCAAAGCAGGTGTAAAAAACGATTGGCGTGCCTTGAGCAGCCAATCACAATATGCGTTTCATCCAACATAACAGAACTAAAACCTGATTGGTTGTTTTGGGCAGCTGACCCACTTTTTTTTTTTACATCAGTACTAATAAATCAGGTGCACTGTCCATTTATTGTGACATTATTGACTGAGGAAAAAAAATCACCACAGCAGACTAACACAGGTCCACAGGGCGGTCTTTTCTCTGACTGGTGATGTACATTATGAGGGCTACCTCAGTCTACACACTCAATGTGAGCAGACAGAGCCCTTTGCAAAAGTTAGACCACCCAAGGGGCTCTTTGTAACACAACCTGCTCTGTTACGGGACAGCTACAGAGGAGGCTATGTATGGAAAGTGTACAGTGGCCCGTATGGTAAATCTCAATGTCTGAATGTCACAAGACAGAAATGGAAAGTGTATAAAGGTCCCCCTCGATGCTGCCGGCCTCCCCTCTAACAATATCGCCAGGAAGGATTGCTGCCCCCAGTGCCTTTTGCAACTAGTGAACCTTCAAACAAAATTCCCGCAGTTGGGTGCTTCTCAAGTGTCTGCTCCCCTCCTCATACGACAGTCCAAACTGGGCAGTTGCTAACTGAACATAGTGGCCTCAGTTCACTACGCATTACTGCATTCGGTAATGCAATAAACAGCTGATTTTACCGCTCACCATGCCAAATGCCAATTCACTAAACTACTACTAAACTATTACCGCTCTGAAAAGTAAAATGACCAACTAGTGAGGTAAATTACAGACTTGTGCGGTAAATACCTTTACAAAAATTTAAAGCATTTGGTCAATCAAGTATAAGTATTTGGTATTTATCCACTTGCATTATGTTTGGCCCACTATACACCACCAGGGAAGCAATATGAGGAAGATAGGAGGAAAGCACTAGACACTAGGAAATGTTATAGAGCAGTGTTTCTCAACTTTTTCGACCCAAGTATCCCCTACCGCAATTCAGTTCCAGCCAAGTACCCCCCCCCCCACGTGTATGTATATGTGTGTGTGTGTGTATATATATATATATATATATATATATATATATATATATATATACACCGCAGGCATAGGTGCCCTCAGTATAGATGGCCAGGTATAGGTGTCCGCCCCCAGTATAGGTGCCCTCAGTATAGCTAGGTATAGGTGCCCCCAGTATAGCCAGGCATGGGTTGGTGCCCACAGTATATATAGGTATAGGTGTCCTCATTATAGCTAGGCATGAGTGCCCCCAGTATAGCCAGGCATAGGTGCCCCCAGTACAGCCAGGATTGGGTGCCACCCAGTATAGCCAGGCATGGGTGCCCCCCAGTATAGCCAGTTATTGGTGCCCTTAGTACAGCCTGGCATGGATGCCCCCAGTATAGCTAGGCATGGGTGCCTACAGTTTAGTCAGGCATGTGTGCCCAAAGTATAGCCAGGAGGGGATGCAGTGCAAAACGGGGGAGCATGCCCACACATAGCGGTGGGGAGGCGGGTCCACTCCCCCCCACCCTCACCTTGGACTCCCCCGTCAGTGCTTCCCCCTCCGATACGCATTAATAGCAGACAGTGGTGGCGGCATGGTAAAAGGAACGCACACTTACTTCTGCGTTCCATGCCAGAGGTTCAATCTTCTCTGAGCCTGACACTACTTCCTGATAAACAGTTGAGAAACACTGTTATAGAGTGTGGCACTAAACACCAGGGAATTGTATAGGGGGGGGGGACACTAGACACCAGGGAACTGTATAGGGGAAGGAGGATCACTAGACACAAGGGAAACTGTCCAGTTGAGGGAGGGGGGCATTGGACCCCAGGGAACTTTTTAAGGGAGGTAGATGGCCACTAAAGATCGAGTTTGGCCTGTGGCTTGGCCCCGTGTGTTGAATTTTCACCCATTTTGTATTTGAGTTTGACACCCCTGAGCTACGCCTATTTTTAACATCAAGTCTCAAGCAACCAGAACGCACACTTTTCCGGCATCAGCCGATCCCCATCAGTGGTGGATGATTGAGACCAAGGCCAGATTTACAATAAGGCACTGTAGGCACCTGCCTACTGGTGCCTAATGATAGAAAGGTGGCTCACTCCCCTCCCCTAGTGCCTCCCTCCTTCCTTCCCTATGCAGAATCCCGACCACTAGCTACTTAATACTGAGGGTACCCCTGGCTACCTAATGCTAAGCCTGTAGCTACCTATGACAGGCAAGGGAAGTAAAGGAGAAGTGACATCTGGGACAGCCGGCACTCTTGCGGTGCAGTTTGGTGAGGCTTTGTAGGTTCATGGAGGGCCATAAAGGTTGTCAGGACATCTGTGCCTATAGCCTCCTGTGATGTAAATCCAGGCCTGACTGAGACTCTACCGTAATGTGATTTGGTACTGACATATTCTCAATTGATTCATGCAAAGTGTCATTTGGACCATAGACCCACTTTAAAGCAATAGCCCGGCACAATTATTTCCTCTGCCCTTCATCTAGATGGGGAACTATTTACAGAATGAAGCAAAATTGGCCACATTTCACCACTAAATGCCAGTTTATCTGAAATACTTAACATGACATGAAGCTAAGTGGATCAGACGCTTCAGTTGCCATCTGAGCACGCACTCTGGACCATTAGGCCGCACTATAATTTCCTGGTAGAGTCCCGTAGTGATGACTGCCAGATGGAAGCTTCGCTGGGTGTGCGCAAGCCAAATTTATTAACACTTTCACAGCAGTACAAAAATGAAAAAAAATGAAGGGAAAAAAAAGACGAGGACAATACTCGGCCTGTGTGAGCACTTCAGACAGTCAAAGGGTTCTCAAGTTATCAAAAATAAGAGCGGAGTTTCTGTCCCCAACTGCCAAGACTCCAGCTGATATCCCTCATCTGCCGGCTGGCAAACCAAAGAGACAAGGTGATTGGTTGTTACAGGCAGCATAAACAGTTTTGTTTTTATAACTCAGAGGCTTTGATGAATGAAGCCCTGCAGAAGTAGTGTCAAGATCTGAAACGGGGGAACCCATTTTTGTTCAGTGGTAGACCCACTATACTAAATCCACAACTGGTGATACGAGACAAGCGCGGAGCTCATTTGTATACAGAATCACCTTGAAGCAATGCAGGGAATGTAATTTACAAGAACCGTTTAATTAGAATTTTGATTAAATTATTCGATGCATGTACACCGTTGATATATTGCCGCGCGCAGGAGAAAGCCAACTGGCGCTGCCAAACATGCTCCATTTTGCCTCATATTTCATTCTTCCAGATTGCTGACAATTTGCATTAAGCTATTCATTAATTAACTGCTAATACGCAGGAATTCAGAAAGAAAGTTATGGTTTAATGGAGCGGTGGGGGAACTTGAAAAAAAAACAAATCTCTCGATAAACACTAAGTGCTGCAACAACACTCTCAAACAGAATTCCAGACAGTTAAAGACGAACTTCAGGATCCTCAAAAATATCCCTTAAAGGAGCACTATTGCAAAAAATTGTAAAAGGTAAAGTACATGAAATAAAAAGTAGGTTTCTTCAAGAGTATAATGTGCTATAAATTGGGTGCATGTCATATCGGCGCCGCTCAGTTCGGCGCGGGGAGTGCCGAATGACGGCTTTCACCGCTGCCGCTAAACTCCGAGGTGGCGTTAAATACTATTCCCCCTCCGAGTTGTCGCAACTCAAAGGGAAATGTAATTCGAAGTCTGGCAGCCGCCAGAGCCTCGAATTACCGCTACGCGGGATGCGCATCTTAGCATTGCTGCTATGACGGTGCCCAGTTTCGGCGCTCGGCTCTCAGAGCAGCGCGCCGAAATCAGCTGATTTGCTATAAATTACTTTTCTCCTGTGTTGCTGTCACATACAATAGGTAGTAGAAATCAGACAGAGGTTTTTGGACTAGCCCATCTTCTCATGGGGGTTTCTCAGGGTTTTCTTTATATTCAAAAGCACTTACTGAACAAGCTGCTGAGTCCAACTGCCAGAATAGTGTGCATGCCTCCTTTCCAGGTAGTGCTTTTGTATAAAAAATAAATTAAATACTGAGAATTCCCCCATAAAGAGATGGAATAGTCCAAAACCTGTCGGTTTCGTCAGATTTATACTAACTACTGTAAGTGACGGCAACATAGGAGAAAAGTCATTTACAGCACATTTTACGCTGGGTGAAATGCACTTTTTATATATGTGTTTTAATGTATTTTAAATTTCCAGGATAGTGGTCCTTTAATTGGTTAAGAGGAAAAAAAGTTGATAATAATTAGGTAAGTGTGCAGAATTAATGTGACACCTTACTGCCTTCTATTGCACAGCTCAGAGCTGTAGACATACCTGCCTCAACCGATAACTGAACAGGTAACAGATCACCAATAATTGACTTCTGTTTATTATGAGTATGACTCAGCTGATAATATTCCGGGTGAGAGATTAGAAGCTAGCTTTAGCGTAATGTGCTTTTTGGGCGGCGTGATGAGTAATATAAACACAGGTGCAGGTCTCCCCCTGTCTAAGGTACCACTATTCCGTGTAAAATAAATATACAGCCCTCCATCGGAGTCAATGTAGCAATGTTTATGATCACTCAGGATTTTTCACAAGCCCCGCCATTGAGAAAGCGCAGGCCATTTACCCCCCTGCGAAAAAAACCTTCATTTTTTTTTAACAAAAACATTTTGCGGTATTAGCAGCTTACTAGTCCCAGGTGACCGTTCTGAAGGCAGTTAATGAACTCCTAATTACAGGTTATTACGTACCTAAAAATAACATGTTACCATCATTACTGTTTATTAAAGGTTAAAAGATTTTTTTTTTCTCTTTTCAATAAGAACTTGCTAAGTGTCGAGTATAAACTAAGCACATAACACTACCACAGTGTGATTTCTGGCAAAAAAAAAATAAAAAAATACCTTGTGATGCAAAAAATGAAAAACAACTCTAAATAGAATCTTAATGACTCTGCAAAAAAGTAGAGACAGTAGGATTTTGTCACCCAGAATGTGTTTTGGATGACAGCCCAATGTCTGTACAAGAATCATACATGCCACTACAGCAGTGCCTTTGGGTGACAAAAACTCTACAATATTTTTATAGTCTATTCAAGTAACTCTCCTACAGCTGCCCCAGCCCCCCCCCCCCCCCCAAAAAAAAAAAAAACACAAAATAATAATAATATGGGATCTCACGCTCCAAAACTCTCCCTTATCCAGAAAAATTCCTGGAACAGACACAGTTTCTTCCCCAGGTATTAGCACTGCTGAATGATGCACAAATCTCTCCGGCTCTACCGGTATCTAACGGTACCTGTACTTAGCTTGATCTTCCATCGGGTGATTAAAGTGAACCTTATGTGACATGTGACATAAGATAAACATATGCACATATGATACTAAGCCCTACTAAGAAATTATGTGAAGTTCCCTTCTGTTTATCAGTACAGTAAGAGTTAAAATACTTGAGTTGTTGTCTATGCAGAAGAGCTTCTCTTAGCTTGTGGACTAAATTAGCCCAATCTTAATTAGTCTGAAGAGCTTAAAGGGAACCTTAACTGAGAGGGATATGGACGTTTCCATTTAAACAATACCAGTTGCTTGTCAGTCCTGCTGAGCTCTTTGGCTGCAGTAGTGGCTGAATCATACACCTGAACTAAGCATGCAGCTAATCCAGTCTGAGTTCACCTGATCTGCATGCTTGTTCAGGGGCTGTGACTAAAAGTATTAGATACACGGGATCAGCAGGAGTCAGGCAACTGGTATTATTTTAGAAGGAAAAAATCCATATCCTTCTCAGTTTAGGTTCCCTTTAAACCAGAGACATTAAACTCTAAAGATTTGATACTTACCTGGGGCTTCCTCCAGCCCCATCATCTGAGTCCCATGCCATCCTCCCGCGGTCTGCAGTTCAGTTGCGATCAGCCCCAGTAACAGGCTTAGTTGGGTCCAGTCTGGGTCTACCGCGCATGCCCAAGAGGTCCGCGCATACACAGTGTGGCCATACATCAAACCATTTTTTGACACATTTATCTTAATTCAATGTTTTTGATTGATTGTCAATTATGATTTTTTTTTTTGTAAAAACCTAAAAAATTGCTTGGGTGTATACATTGAGAATCTAGACTACACTAATAAATGTTCATACAAATTGATCAATTCAACAATCTACCATTCCTGATCAACTTACACCCCCTCCCCCCCCACCCCCAGAAAAAAAAAAAGCTTTTAATTTTGTGGGACAACCAACCATTTTTATTGAATTTCTGTAAAATTGGATCATTTTATTGTATTGTGTGTGGCCACCTTTAGCCTTAAAGAGGAACTCCAGTGAAAATAATGTAATTAAAAAAGTGCTTCATTTTTACAATAATTATGTATAAATGATTTAGTCAGTGTTTGCTCATTGTAAAATCTTTCCTCTCCCAGATTCACATTCTGACATTTATTACATGGTGACATTGTTACTGTGGGCAGGTTATTTAGCTGTTTCTAGCTGTTAGACAGCTGTAAACAGCCATTTCCTGTCTGTGAACATTGTTACATTGTGGCAGTTTGCCAGGAGTACCGCGGTATTCAGAGCCTCTTGTAGGAGGGGTTTCAGCACAAAATTAGTCACACAGCGCCCCCTGATGGTCTGTTTGTGAAAATCATTCTATTTCTCATGTAAAAGGAGGTATCAGCTACTGATTGGGATAAAGTTCAATTCTTGGTTGGAGTTTCTCTTTAAATCAACAAACAATACTGCTGATGTTTATATAGTGAATATTGGTGTAAGTTTTCATTTGAAAGACACCTGAATGCAACAAGCTTGTGGGACGCTTTGGCCCAAAGAAATTGACTCATTAAGGAGTAAAGCAAAATGACGCTTGAAACGGCTGGCTGAGGGGTTTAAATTTTAGGGAGAGAAAAATACAGAGTAGACTTCAGGAGTTACGCTTGTATATTTTTACAGGGCTGTAAAGCTCTACGACACGTCAAAAATAAAATGAATTTCATAATCCTAACTTAGTATTCCAAGAAAGAAAATAGCTGTCTATCTACATATAGAATCAAAACTCATTTAATGACTGTCGGTTGTCTTGCAAAGAAAAAAAGAGGGGCCAATTTGCCTCGGAGACATACAAGCGCGCGCACACGCTCACTCCTAACCAAAAACAAATGTATTCAATTATCTGTACAGACTTCGCTGCTGCCAGGAAGTGCTCTGCTTTTCTTGATTCATATTATTATACTTGTTTGACATGCAGCAAGCAAACACATTTATAATGGTAGCCTGATAGAAGGAAGACTACTGAGACAAAAGGAAACTCGCAGATGCGGTTAAGTCGGTCCGGAATGCAGACGAAAGCCAGATATTTTCTATACATATTTTTACTGTGTGTTTTTTTTCTCTTCTTGCTATTTACCCATTGCTTAGATGACATATTTAAGATTGAAAGGAACACATTTCGGTACGATTATTTGAAGAGCAAATCCTTGCAGTCAATGAATTGCTAATCTATCCAGGAAATATAACAGCAAACCAGAAATGACAGAAACCGTAGCTTAACCTGAGTCATTTGTAACTTATGAGCGGTAGACCAATTAACCTTTAAGACTACTTGTCAGGTGATGGCTTTGTGAGGGCGTAGTTGGTGTGGGCGGTGCCAAAACTATGGAACACATACGTTTGAATTGCTACACATTCAATTAGGTGCCTTTTTGAAAAAAGTAACTATAGACACTAAAATAGGAATTTAGCTATTGACGCTCGTTGGGTGGATGCAAGCCCATAGCTCGTGTACAATTTTGATATTTGAGTAAAGATGGCCATACATCTCTCGACTTGGCGGCCGATCGACCATCCGATTCGATAACTTTCATCAACCGCCTAGAGTATGCTAGATCAACTATGCGACCAATTTCGGGCCGAAATTGGTTGCATGTATCGATTGGACATACTGCAATATATCAGAACGAGCGACAAACTTGATGAAACCTTGTCCCCCCTAGTTTAAAATGTTCCCCTCCCCTCAGTGCTTGGTGCAGCATACTTTACAAGTTTGAGTCCGCCACTGTCTCCGGGCTCCGTTCGCAATCTGCAAACACGCAACCCACGTGGTCGCCGAAATAATCCAGCCACGTGTGACACGCATGTGTGATGTCACACACGTGCTCACGTGCATATAGGCAACCATGTATGGCTCATGTATGAGGATTGTGGATTGAGCCCGGAGCCAGCGGCAGACACTGACAGGTAAAGTATACTGCAGGAGACATTGGCAGAGAATCCAGACACAGGCTGCACCCAATTTGACTACTAGCATAGATGTGCAGAGCTCGAAACACGGGCAAACTACATAACACGCATTCAGAACAGCTACAGTAAAGGAGGATGCCAGCCTCAACAAACAATTTGTGCACAGATTATTTTTCACACTAGACTCCTCCACAACAATGACGTACCCCCATGGTAGAGACCTAACCACTAGCCAAAACATAATTCTTACATGGTGCTGCTAGCCATAAATGGTACACACATTTCAAAACACATAAGAAGATAGGCAGCGCTCCTAGGGGGAATCGGCCTGAGGTGTATGGCCAGCTGATAGATCTCTCTCTAATCAGATTTGATCAGAGAGAGATCCGTCTCTTGGTTGATCTGCCCATACATTATCTGATGTATGGGCACCTTAAGAGGTTTTGAGGAAGTGGAGGCTGATCTCCAATTAAAAGGACAGGTGAAAAAACAAAGTGAGGTGAAATCATCGGGGCAGTCAAGGCTCTTCTGGGCTACCAAAGGGCTGGCATTTGCTGTCCTAACTGTGCTCAGATATGGAATAAAAATGCATACATATGCCTAGCTGTGCTCAGGCAAAGAATAACAATTTTTATAAACGGTATGCCTAGCTATGCTCGGGTATGGAATAATATTAGATGCATGTCCCTAGCTGTACTCGGGTGTGCAATAACAATACATGCACGCCCTTAGATGTGCTCGGGTGGACTGGTTATATGTGTTGTGCTCAGGAATGAAATAATAACAATCCTTATGTATGTCTAAATGTGCTCAGGTGTGGAATGATAATCTATACTTATCTCTTTTGTGTTCAGTATAGAATGGTATTCCGTACATGCGTCTTTTGTGCTCAGTGTAGAATGGCATTCCATACATGTGTCTTTTGTGCTCACGAATATATACAACTTGTTACGTTGTTTCATCCTACAGCTCATGTAGAAAAACCTCCAAAGCATCATGGGAGTTTTGTTTTTCTTCTTTTCTTGGCTCATACAGTATTCGCTACAATTTTATGTAGTGAAGGCATGGCTATTCAGAAGAACAAAAATTCAAATATCTGAACCTTTACATTTTCATACCTCCCAACTTTGGGAGATAATAAAGAGGGACATTTGCCACACCCCTAACCATGCCCCTGCCACACCCCTCGTCATGCATACCATAAAAATTTCTTAAGAAAAAGGTGTTTTATAATTCAAACTACACTGACCCTTTCTATCCTGGTTCATTTTCCTTCATATTAATCAAACTAAAGTATGACACTAAAGTTTAGATTGAAACACATTTTTCAGGAGAAAAATACATATATTTACACAGATCTGTACATCAGTCCTGAAAGAGGGACAAATGAGGAAAAAAGAGGGACAGTCACTCCAAAAAAGGGACAGTTTGGGGCTATGCATTTTAGGTAGACCCAGGACAAAACTCCAAAATATTATTCTCAACAGAAAGATCAGAATAATGTTTTTCCTAAATTATCTTAAGAATACATTATTTGGGCATGACCCACATAGTAACAAGGTTTCTACAACAAACAGTAGTAAATGCTCTTCCCTGGTCAATAAGCAAAAACATTCTTGAAATTCTGGTGGGAATGTAATTACGGGAATGTTTTTCTGCTCCTACCTTCAATAAACATCCAGATAAAACACAGCACCATATCAGATTATAGAGCGGGTTTGCGTAGTATAACAACATCTTATCTGGGGTAGAAATCTGACGGGAGAAAACTCAAGACGGAACCTGAAGACCACCATTACCTTCCGCGTAACCCTGTAACAGCTTCCTTAATTGATGTAAACAGACATAGCTAACCCCCTCCACAGTGCAAGCAACCTTTATGAATTAAAATGCTTCTGTAGAGCTGTTGTGGTTGGCATCATAGTGAGATACAAATGGAGAAATTAGTCATGCAACCATGTTGCTGGAAATCGCAACCACAGTCAGTGCTTAAATGACTGTAAATGTACTTACAATCCTAGTACTGAGTGAACAATAGAAAATTTGCTCGGCTGGTTTATGTCAGGCAACTGAATCAGAAGCAGCTTTAAGCAGAAATTCATTCCACAAAAATAAAATATGGGCGATGGAGGGTGGCTATACTGACCAGATACCTTGTAGTACCCAGTGTCAGAGGAGCTCCTCTTCTGAAAGCAGAAACGCATGTCCTCCTAGATTCTCATGACCTAGCAATCACCAGGGCTAGATTTCTGGAAAGGCCGCCAAGGCCCGGGCTTTGGTTGGCAGTTGGCCAGGGGGCGGCTGGACATAGAAAGGCAATTACTGCATGTGGAAGAAGAAGCTGCAAACGGAATACAGAGGTTGCAAATAAGGAGCAGCACATGGAAACAGGGAGCTGCAGCCCAAGGGATTTGTAAAGGGGGCTGCTGTACATGAATGTTAGACATGGAAGAGGGGGCTGCACAGGGAATAGGAGAAGGGCGCTGCACATGGAAGGGGGGCTGCAACAAAGTCGGCCTATGAGCGGAAAACATAAATCTGGCCTTGGCAACCCATTGATAAGGCTGCCAAATCCCTCATTTTGGGAATGAGAAGTAGGTAGTGGCTCTGCTCCTATTGCTCAATTAAATCAGCTTAACTTTACATACAACCAAGACACAGTTCAACTGAGAATCTGCTAGCCCCAGCATAACACCCAAGCATCATTGTGTAGTCACAGCCAGCAAACACTACACCTCAAAGGTTGCAGTATTTGCATTTGTGACTTTTTGGGTGCCTTAAGAAGGCTGGCTACACCATTACTATTCCTTACTATAGAAATGTTGTCTGCTTCTTAATTAAGCCAACGGAAAACTGTGGGGAAATTACACCATTAGCATAGTTGGATCTGATATTTGCCTTCTGACCCCCACCTTTCTTATGGGCAATACAGTATGGTGTGCTGTTTAAAGAGAGAAAACAGCTGCTCTGTGTGCTCAGGGCCGTGTGTGAGAGAGAATTTGTCTCTGCATAAGTAAAAGCAGACAGTATTAGAAGTGATGATAAGGGAGTTCCGTACAGGCTGGGCAGAACTTCAGATCTGACCATGCTATGGTCCAGTTTCAACAGTTTTCAGCTGGGTAGCTTAAAGGACCACTATCACGAAAAAAGTAGGCAGTTAAAATCTGACAGAACCGACAGGTTTTGGGCCAGTGCATCTCCTCATGGGGATTCTCATGGTTTTCTTTGTTTTCAACAGCATTTCCTGAACAGCAGTTGCAAAGTCTAACTGACAAAATAGTGTGCAAGTGAGTAGGGAGGTTGGCTAGTATCTTTCTATTTTGGCAGTTAAAATGCTGTTCAGGAAATGCTGTTGAAAACAAAGAAAAGCCTGAGATTCCCCCATGAGGAAATGGACTGACCCAAAACCTGTCGGTTCTGTCAGATTTTAATTGCCTACTTTTTGCACGATAGAGGTCCTTTAAAGAGAATCTGTATTGTTAAAATCACACAAAAGTAAACATACTAGTGCGTTAGGGGACATCTCCTATTCCCCTCTGTCACAATTTCGCCGCTCCCAGCCGCATTAAAAGTGGTTAAAAACAGTTTTTAAAAGTTTGTTTATAAACAAACAAAATGGCCACCAAAACAGGAAGTAGGTTGATGTACAGTATGTCCACACATAGAAAATACATCCATACACAAGCAGGCTGTATACAGCCTTCCTTTTGAATCTCAAGAGATCATTTGTGTGTTTCTTTCCCCCTGCATCTCTCATGCACTGAAGTTTCAGGCTGCTCTTTTCTTCCTGCAAACAGCTTTGCCCCTGTCTGTAATTCCTCACTATGTGAAAGCCCAGCCAGCTCAGAGGACGATTTATCCAGCTTGTAAAAGATAAGAGAGAAGAGAGAAGCTGCTCTAATCTAAATAACACACAGGCAGTGTGCAGAGAGGGGCCTGGAAGGCGGAGTTCATAGCAGAACCACAACACTGAAGAACTTGGCAGCCTTCCAGACACAGGCTGACAAGTCTGACAAGAGAGAGACAAGTTGATTTATTACAGAGATGGTGATAGTAGAACATGCTGCAGTAAGCCAGAACACATTAGAATAGCTTTTGGAACTTGTAGGATGATAAAAAACAGGATGCAATTTTTGTTACGGAGTCTCTTTAAGAAGAGGAACACAAAGTAAAAATCCACAACAGTATTTTTCCTGAACACTGCTCTTTCTGGATATAATAGTCAATTCACCTACTTGCATAACAGGGTCCCTTTAATTTGACTTAAAGTTCCTTTGACCACTCATAAACCAGTATACCGTATATGTTGTTATGGCTCATAGCTTATTTTTCAGACTTGTGTATACAGATACTAAAAACGGGGAAGCCAGTTGTAGACCACTGAAATCAATCAGACATTTGCTTTTCTCATTTTAACCCCCACAAAAAAATGACAGACAACATTTAACGACTTGCTGTGGGCAACATTTTCACGGTCATCTAATTCCAAATGCCCCAAAGAAACTGAGTTCAAAAATAAATGGATTTTTTTCCCCGTAGTCAGACAGGTTTTCAATGGAATTCAAGCCTAATGTTTGCTTTGAAATTCATTATTGTCATGGTAACCGCCAGTTTATAGGGATCCTCGTTAGACCTTCTGCGGCCTATACGTCTTGATTAGACTTGAGTGGTGCATATGATTACTGCTCGTAGTCTGCCTCCTACTGAAATCGTTAATTAGTGGTAACAGTGTACAGATGGAGGAATGGCAGGCAGTGAAGGCATTTCTGACTGGGCCTTAAGACTTCACGTTTACCACAGATACTCTTTGTCAAGTGCTCTGAAGCTGCACAAGGAATTCACCTCACCATTTGATGCATTATTACTATCAAGCGCTGACAAAATCAATAACCCCAAACTGCATCCCTGTCAAAATGGAGTAGGCCTCAAGGCTTGAAAGGCCTTGTTGGCTTATCCTCTATTCATGTTTACACACAGTGCTGTCTTGTAGCTTCCTGTTGATAAAGGAACATTATGTTCTAAAGGAAAAATAGCAATAAAGGAGGTATGTAGCAAACAGGAAGAAGGAAAAATAATAATAATAATATAAAAAAAAAGGTCTTTGAAAAGATTAACAGCAAGCTGTGAGGCCTAAACGGCAAGGAGCAGCTATTCAAAGGTAAGGACTCTTTATTTTACACTTCAGTTTTGAATACAAAGATTTGCTACAGAAAATTACCTGAGGTTTTACACATAAAAAAAGGTGACCATGGACAAATAAATTATTTCTATGTAAAGAAATATAATTTACGGTACACAGTGATTTATTATTGCATAACTCCAAGCATCAGTTCTTAATTTGTGCAGTGTAGGAGGTACATTATCCTTTCACAAATCAAAGCTCTTCTTAGAGGACCAGGAATACATGAGAACATTTTACATAATGAACGTTGCACTGCACTTTTTAGTGCCCGGACTGTCACATTAAATAACATTATTGCATTATATTTTCATGATTAAAGTAGATTTAAGCATAAATTAAACTGTGAAATATGTCAAAACTGCATTGTTTAGGTGTAGGAGGATAGATACAACTGTTTACCTCTACCTTGGTATTCCTTTGCGGGAGTCCTTTGCATTTGTGAGCAGACATTTTTAAAGAACCACTATCAAGAGAATGGTAATATTTAAAATACATATATACACATACTTATAAGAAGTACATTCCTTCCAGAGTAAAATGCACTAGAAATTACTATTTTCCTATGTTGCTGTCACTTACTATTAGCAGTAAAATTCTGAGAGATTTGACATGGTTTGGACTAGTTCATCTACTTCGATTCTCAGTATTTACTTTATTTATTCTTTACAAAAGTACTCCTCGGAAAGGATCTATACATAAACGTCTAACACCCTTCCTGCTTATTTGCCCACTATTGTGGCAGTTGGACTGAGCAACTGCCATTTAGTAAAAGTTTTTGAAAATAAAGAAAACTTAGAGAACCCCTGAGGAGATGGACTAATCCAAGACCTAACAGATCTGTCAGATTTTTATTGTCTATTATAAGCGACAAGAATATAGGAGAAAGGTAATTTATAGTGCGTTTTCATCTGGGAGATATGTGTATTTCTTATATTCATGTATACACATGTATTTTCATTTTTACAATATTTTGCGACAGTCATCCTTTAACCCAATAGCAGCTTCAATAGAATTACCTCGCTTGAGATACGTTCACTGCTTTTGACAGAACTCATGCTGTAAATTCTTGGAGTGCTTTGATCTCTCTATACCAACAGAAAATATAGAAACTGAAAGCACGAGTCCTTTGTTATTGCCTTACAGTGCCCCTAGTGACAAGTGGCCATAAATACACATTACAGCAGTACTAATTAGGAGCAGGGAAATGTAACAAATAAGAAATAAAAAATGGGCTAAAATAAATTGGCCTGGAGCACTTGCAAGCCTCCGAATAAATTAGCTGCTAAAAGGTTAGTATTCTGTTCTACTGGAGAACTGACTACCCAGGGAGCAACTTGATTTGGAAAATCGAGTCCTACGTTATTCCAACTCTGATCCTCGTTACCAAGGGGACGTACAAAGACAACTGTTTTAACTTTGAAAGAGCTCCAGAAAATGTTCACTGTGTATCCAAAAAACACGGAAGTGCATTAGAAAATGACTATGTAACAGTTCCTGTAAACCTACATGCTATATTAATAAAGAATAAACTATTTTCACATAGTCCCCAAAAAGGAGCAGAAGTACTTATAAATGATACAAGCCAAATGGATCATATCCTGCCACATCTCTCTGTGCATTTTATGGCAGTCCAGTGAAAGTTATTAAAACAGATGGCACTCGATGTATCTAGCATCTGCGCACACTACAAGCGTTAATGCTTATTAAATGTGTCCACGTAAAAGGCAAATCCCACGGTAGTGGAACGCTGGCCAGATGAACTGACTTCTTTTTTGAAGGTTAAGGGAAATCATTTGCCAATGTTGCTTCTTGTTCCCAGTTTCGTTTTTTTTATGTTACATTTAGATGACTAAGTTAATATTATTTTTACTGCCCAGGAACAATATAACCAAATTGATCCATTAGCAAAACAACTGTTCTACATTAAGCAGTAGTAGAAACAAAAAATGCACTCTAAAGTGAACCTGAACCTAGTAAAATTATTTAATATAAACACATGATGTACCTGCAAATGAATATTACATACTTACTTCGCTGTCAGTTCCTCTAAGAAGCTCACCATTTTCTTCTAACGAATCCTGAAATATATCCTAAATGTAGTCTCCACATCCCCTTTCCCCCACTCACTAGGATCCCGAAAAGTGGCAGTTATGATGTCAAACAGGGGCTTCCATTGAGGTCCAAGTCAGCTGCCATTCACCTTGTTTTTTGGGCTGATCAGAGGAACTCCATGGCTGTTGCAGCTAGGGACTTCTTACCAGTATATCTGTTACACATTGAGAAAGTGTGTGTTTGTGTGTGTGAGTGCAAGGCGTTGTTTGAATGGCACAGGTATATTTGGGGTGCAGTACAGAGAGCTGTAGAGGAAGAAGTTGGAACACCAGTGCTCCAGATGGTGGGGTCATGAGATGAGTATGGGCAAGGGGGTTGGAGTTTCAGCCTAAGGTTAGTTAGAGGAGTGGTAGGAGTTGGTTTAGGATGACCGATGTACCTCGGGTACTTTGTGTGGAACAAAAGCCATCTTTTGTAGATTTCTGTTGGAAAATGTGTTTTGTTTTTTTTTACAATTTGAACTGCAAGCTATTATTCGAAATTGCCGTGATCGCTTGTTCATATCCATTCAAAATATACCTTGTTAACCCAATGGAAAGAACAATTCCGCCCCTATTTACTTGTATTGTTTGATTATACTTGCCTGAATAGACCTTTACCCTCGACTTCTTACCAACCCAATCATTTTCAGTTAAATATATTTTATAGCACAAAAGATTATACGTTATGTTCAGCATGGGTTCAGCAATATAATTTTTGAATTAAGCAGTAGACAACGACTGAGCTAATTCTCAAAATATCTCGTAAATGTTAAGCCTACCGCAGCTCGGAGGGCGAACGTTCTTGTGTGGCAGCGCTAATTCCTACCTTATTAGCTTTTAAGTCATTTTATTTTAATGCAATTAGTTTTTAACATTCCATTAGAATTTATTTCTATCGATCATCTGTCAAAGTCGGCCTTGCGGAAAGTGAAGGTAAATTGCAGGTAACTTATCTAATACATTCTTCATTTTCACCACCCATTGGCAAGCTTATTCTAATCAAGGCTTTTCCACTAAATTACACCGATCAACAAAGGGAGGGAAAAAAAAACCTCCCTCACAATTACATCTTTGCCATCTAGCACACCATCTGATCTCCACTCAGGGTGAATGATCGTTAAGGTGGAAAATTGCCATTCGCTCTGGTAGTAAAAACGCTCCTCTCCCCAATATAAAATGACAGAAGATAAACCACGTTCTGCACAGCTGAGAGCTGCTAAAATACAACCTTTTTAGTTAAGGGAGTGAAATGGAGAAATCACATTTATTGGCAATGTTGTGGTCTGTCAACGGACTGTGCCATTTTAATGGATGAGCACAATTGTGAAATTTGTTAATGTTACAGTTCTCCTCCCCATTATTACTTCTGAGTGTCGGGATGCCAAATTATATGTGATCCGTCAACCGAGCTTATCAGACAGAAGGAACTCTGCTGACCTGCACACATTCCTGTTCCCTCTGGCCCAGGGCTGTGGAGTCGGTACAAAAATCATCTGACTCCAACTCCGACTCCTCAGTTTATGAAACCACCGACTCAGACTCCTGGCACCCAAAATTGCTCTAACACCTCGATTCCGACTCCACAGCCCTTGCAACTCTATGGAGTGGGGACAAAAATCATCTATCTCCAAATGGCTCAGTTTATGAAACCAGCGACTCCAGTTGCCCAAAACTGCTCAGGCTCTGACTCCGACTCCTGGACTCCACAGTCCTTTGCAGGTCTACGGAGTGGGCACAAAAATCACCCAACACTGACTCCTCAGTTTATGAAACCTCCGACTCCAGGTACCCAAAAATTGCTTATACTCCTCGACTCCAACTCCACAGCACTGCTCTGGCCACTAGAGGGCTGCAGCTTTGGGAGTGGGAGACAGGCTTTCTTTGATTCAGAAGAAAACTGTAGCCTCTAGTGGCCAAAGTGAGCTGAACTGAATACAAGTCAACAATCTTTCAAGCTAATTACTCACCACCCGATGGAGGAAGATGGATCCAGCAAGGTCTTCGACATTGAGCGTTCCAGCCGGTGGTTATGAGTGTATGAGCGACTTTACACGATGGCACACAACGGGCGTGAACGGGAAGTCAAGTGACCACGTTAATTTGCATCATCAGGGATCCAAAAGAACCGATCTGCTGTGTTAATATTGCCGCGTGACACTAAACGACGTTCACGTTATCACACACCTGTACCCATGTTGTGAGATCACGGAAACGATTGCTCGTCGCTCAACGTATCACCAGTCGTCAGAAGAATTAACGGGAAAATCACATTGTTGGTATAGGCCTTAAGGCTTCTTGACATCCACCACTACTTTACGGACCACTGAATGGGCTCCACCATATTTTTGTTGAAGCTGTCATATGGATCTGCTGGATTCATGTAAGTCTCAGTCAAGAACCCTTTAAAATGTACTCACGAGGGCCCAGCTAGTAAATGGACAAGTTCTAAGTAGTTGGGGAAAAAAATATTATTCAAATGTATTTTTAGTTTTTTTCGGGTTGGTTGGTAGGTTAAAAAACATTTTATTGACAAAGCTTGGAAACATCTCCCCTGAGAATACTCAGGGATTTGGCAACTTTACCAATGTTAAGAGCACAAGTCCCAAGGAGAGACAAACCTGAGTTTGGACAGATAAGGAGTGATAAATAAGATATGTTTTGTAAATCCACCATATCCCGTTTCCTGTGTAAGAAATGTAATGCATCAGGTCTGTGAAGCAACCTTAAACATCAACAGGAACTTGCACAGTTTATGCTAACATTCAATGTAATGTATTCTCCTAATACCATGGTGTTAACACTGGGATGTTGCCAATCATATTATTACCACGGTAAATAAGGCCTACAATTGTCAAGGATATATGGGAAATCCGAGAGACTCCACATCCTGAAGCCATTTGTAGCAACTGACCGGTAAGACGGTTACCACTAAAGTACCTTCTAGGAAATTGTCTAATTGTACAAACCAGCTTCCTGTTCCCAGCCTGACAAATGCTTCTTAGAGCTCTGCGTAGGGTCTTCCAATCTTCTCAGACAACCGCCCAGACGGTGTAATTATGGAAATCTCCCCTTCCTACCTATCTTAACGTCCATGTTGTTTGTCAGCAGCCTGAACCGAAGGCTGGCTATGATTTAACAAACATTCAGGGAACACAATGAGGACTGTAGCAGCCAAGGTATGAAAGTGATGATGGACAGCAGCTACTGAAGAGATATCTTGCTGAAAAAAGGGATCTCCGTAGGTAGTTGTTTTTTTAAGACATTGAATAAGTACCAAAACAAGTTTTCTTGTAAAGGACGATACAGGAAAATGCTAGGATTTGCTTAGACAAATGCTGCCAGTAATCAGTTATTTATTGTTGAATTACAACTTGCTTTATGTATAATATGCTTTAAAATAAGGTTGAAAACAGAAATTCCTGCAAATGAAAACCATTATTTTTTGTATTTATATCGCACTGACATTGTTTGCTGCGCTTCAGAGAGTATATTAAGTCATGTCGCTGACTGTCCCTCAGAGGAGCTCACAGTCTAATCCCTACCATAGTCATACATCCGTCGTAGTCTCAGGCCAATTTTAGGGGGAAGCCAAATAACTCATTTGTATGTTTTGGGGATGTGGGAGGAAACTGGAGTGCCCAGAGGAAACCCATGCAGACACGGGGGAGAAATACAAACTCTGAGCAGAAAGTGCCCTGGCTGGGATTCTATCCGGGGACCTAGTGCTGCAAGGCAAGCATGCTAACCACTACATCACCATGCTGGCCACATGAAAAGATTGTGTATGATGGAGTCTAGAAGCCTTTTACAACCCATGCTGTGAAAAATAGCTTCTGCTAGATATTCTATGTTGTTTGAGGGTAGCATTGTTCTTGAAGCTGAAAGGCTTCTGCACACTCAGTAAGTATTGATTTACGAATCATACAAATGCGTACATACGTTTCATGAGGCCGCGTATGGTGGTGCAACAAATATGCCCCAATTGATGATTGGACCAATTTCAAAATTGCTTGAATGTATTGATTGTGCATGCTGGGAAATCTCAGGCTGACGTTGTCGATCGGATGCACAGTGGTAACTGTGTGCAAGATCGCAACAACCGACAAACGTGATGGAACTCCTGGCTGCTGTCCCCCCAAATATTAGATGTCCCCTCAGTGCCCATGCATGTAAATACTTTACCTATCCGCTGCCCCTGAGTCTACATCATACTTCCGCACTTGCGTCCCACGTGACTACCAGCTTATACAACGTGGGGCATGTGTGTGATGTCACATGCAGACCATGTGCTACAATGGCAGAAGCCACATGCAGCGCCAATGCAGGAGTATAATGGACACCCGTGGGCAGCGGACAGGTATTTACATCCACGGGCAATGGAGGGGGCATCTAACATTTGGAGGACAGCGGCCGGGGGCGGCGAATCAACGTCACAAAGCCGATCCACAAAAGATTTCATGCTGAAATCGATCGGAAATCAGCCTGGAATCGATAACACATGAAGTGAAGATATCAAAGTAAAGGAACATCAGAGAGGACAACGAAAGCTATGCAAACAATCCAGGTTCTGAGGCCAAAATGGAAATACATTTTATTTAACAAAAAGAAAAAAAAAGCATCTAGAGTTGACATGCACTTTAATTTTAAAGGAAAAGGACATTTTGATGTTCTAAATTACAGAGTCCCTCCCATTATGGTAATTATCAGGGCTCTAATGTCTGGCATAGAAAATTCTTTAAAAGAACTTTGAAGGTTGCTAATCATAATGTCTATAAAGGCATTTCTTCATAGTCTTCGTAGGCTGCTGAAAAAAATAAAATAAATACAAAATACCAGATAAAAGCTGTGAATATGCGCTTCTAATTGAGCACTGCAAAAATAACTAGGTAATCAAGACTTTGACAAGATATATAATTTACTTGAATAGCAAAAGCCAGCTAAAAATCATTAAAAGAAGTCTGCTGTTAAGCGGCAGTGGGTGTCCCGCCGTCATATAATAACTGACAAATTGAAACAGCGTTAAAATCGGTGTTGTTTTTTTATCCCCCAAGGTCATTTAATAAGCATTTTTTTTACATGGAACATACCATTAGATTTACAAGTACACATATAAAAGATGAATGATTATAAGGCGGCGACAGAAGAATGTATATGCATATGCTCTCAAGATGTTTGCCTCAAATGAACCAGTACTTTTCAGAAAATGGCAAGGCTGAGTACCTCATTGTTAGTATGTGTTCAAGTTATAAATAATAAATAATGATCTTAAATGACAAGGAACTTAAAGCAGACTTATAAAGGAACTTTACCGAAAGTAGTCGGAAAAAATAAATCAATACATTCCTAAGTAAGAAGTCAAAAAATAGAAAATGGATGAAGAAATGATTGATATTTGCTGTGTAACTTGTTCATGTTGTTTGATCTATTATGAGTCTGGGGGACATCATCTTTATTACTGGCAGACAAGAAAAAAAACAGACAGCACCAACAGCCATTATCTATAAACACACCCCCTAACATTGTAATAGGCTTAAAGAGGAACTCCAGTGAAAATAATGTAATAAAAAAGTGCTTAATGTTTACAGTAATTATGTATACATAACAGTGTTTGCTCATTGTAAAATGTTTCCTCTCCCTGATTTACATTCAGAGAGTTATCACACGTGACAGTTTTACTGCTGGCAGGTGATGTCACTGGAAGGAGATGCTGCTTGCTTTTTTGGCAGTTGGAAACAGCTGTTAGTTCCCACAATGCAACAAGGCTCCCACAGTGTGATGTCAGGACCTCAGAGCTGTGAGGGGCTAACATCACATGTGGGAGGGGTTTCACCACAAAATCAGCCATACAGAGCCCCCTAATGATCCGTTTGAGAAAAGGAAAATATTTCTCATGGAAAAGGGGGTATCAGCTACTGATTGGGATGAAGTTCAATTCTTGGTTACAGGTTGCTTTTTTCATAGCTATACATATGTACAGGGAGATACTGGTTACTTGGCAGTTGGAAACAGCTGTTATTTCCCATAATGCAACAAGGTTCACAGACAGGAAACTGTCAGGACCTAAGTCCTAACCTCACACTGCGGGGGGGGAGGGGGGGGGGATTTCACCACAATATAAGTCATATAGACAACTCCCCCCCCCCCCCCCCCCCCGATGATCTATTCAAAAAAGGAAAAAGGGTACATTTTTATCATTGGAAAAAGGGGTATCAGCTACTGATTGCGATGAAGTTCGATCCTAGGTTGAAGTTTGTCTTTAAAACAATCCCTAAATCCCGTAGGGCAACTGTCTGCTTACCCACCGTATGATCATTTGTGAGTTCATCCCTTTAACTGAAAACATTAGAATAAAACTAGTGCTAAAACGGTCAAAACGGTTTCTAAATCTCCTCTTACAAAAATAAATACATTTAGAAATCCGGGTCCGTTAAAAATGGCGCCAGTTATCGTAGTTAAAAAACGGCGCCCCATAGAGAACCATTATCACTAGTTATTTTTCGTTTTTTGACAGCTAAAAAATGGCGCCGGCTTTAAAAACGAAATTTATCGTTTTAAAACTTTTTTTTTTTTGTCCTGCCTGAACGATATTTATCGTTTTAACCCCTGCTTTGCTGCCGTTTGGAAAATATCTGCCCGCCGGCTTTAATGTTTAATAGCGAAGCCCCCTTAAAAGCTAAAAACACCAAATTTGCAGGGAATGTTAAGAAGAAAATTGTGAACAAGAGGAAAAAAATTTTTTTCAAAAAGACCTTATAGTTTTTGAGAAAATCGATTTTGAATATTCTTCTTCTGACCGTGGGAAAATTAAACGCCCGCCGACTTTAGCGGTTAATAGCAAAGCCCCTTTAAATGCCAGAAACACCAAATGTGTAGGGAATGTTAAGAAAAATAGTGGGAACACGAAGAAAAAAAAATTGTTCAAAAAGACCTTATAGTTTTTGAGAAAATCGAGTTTAAATCTTCAAAGGGAATGTATCTATTTAAATCGCGTACTGACATTTTTCCGTGGAAACTTCCCCCCGGAGCCCCTTGTCCAATCCATGGACAAGGGGCTCTTCCCCGCCTCCCTTGCCCCAGGTGGAGGCGGGGGCGACGACTCCCTGGGGGGGGGGTTCATGGTGGCATCTGGGAGTCCCCTTTAAGAAGGGGAACCCAGATGCCTGCCCCCCTCCAAGGAGAAATGAGTATAGGGGTGCAGGAGTACCCCTTACCCATTTCCATAAAGGGTTAAATGAAATAAAAACACAACAACGAGAAAAGTCCTTTAATGTTCTAAATTAACCAGAAATACTTACCTGTACCTTTAAGAAAAAAATCCCACGTCAATTAGGTCCCACGACAGTATCCTCCATCTTGCGACCTTCAGTTACATCTTGATTGAAGATCTCCGCCGCCCCGACGCCACACACGCCGCCTCCGCCGAACTGCTCTCAGCTATACTAAGTATAGCTAAGAGCAAAAAGCATCTTTAAATTTTAGCTCCAATGGTCCCCATTGGTTCCTTAACAGACCAATGGGGATCAGGAGGATCCTCATTGGTCGATAAGGAACCAATGGGGAGCCTTGGAGCCAAAATTTAAAGATGCTTCTTGTTCTCAGCTATACTTAGTATAGCTGAGAGTTGCGTCTATGCATCTATATAGACGCATTAGCGCTGGCTGCAGCTGCCCTCCCTGCCTCCCCCCACCTGTCACCCTCACCCATGCTGGCACCCAATGCACCCATGGGTGCCAGCATGGGTGAGGGTGACAGGTGGGGGGAGGCAGGGAGGGCAGCTGCAGCCAGCGCTAATGCGTCTGTATAGACGCATAGACGCAACTCTCAGCTATACTTAGTATAGCTGAGAGCAGTGCGGCGGAGGCGGCGTGTGTGGCGTCGGGGCGGCGGAGATCTTCAATCAAGATGTATCAGAAGATCGCAAGATAGAGGATACTGTCGTGGGACCTGATTGGCGTGGGATTTTTTCTTAAAGGTACAGGTAAGTATTTGTGGTTAATTTAGAACATTAAAGGACTTTTTTCGTTGTTGCGTTTTTATTTCATTTAACCCTTTGTGGAAATGGGTAAGGGGTGCTTTGTACCCCTATACTCATTTCTCCTGGGAGGGGGGTGGGCATCTGGGGGTCCCCTTCTTAAAGGGGACTCCCAGATGCCACCATGAACCCCCCCCCCCCAGGGAGTCGTCGCCCCCGCCTCCACCTGGGGCAAGGGAGGCGGGGAAGAGCCCCTTGTCCATGGATTGGACAAGGGGCTCCGGGGGGGAGGGGGAGGCTTGGCCGCCCCTCCCCCCCGGAGCCCCCCCATACCATGGACCATGCGGGCTGGTATAGCTCAGGGTGCGAAGCCCCAGTCGGCCGGGGCTCCGCATTCTGGCTATCCCAGCCTGCATGGGGGACAAGGGGTTACAGAGGCTCGGGAGGGGGGACCCCACCTCATTTTTTTTTTTAAATTTGCTATCAATTTTTTTTTTAAATCTTCTGAGTGTGGGAAATAAATTTAAAAAAAAAACGACGTGGGGTCCCCCCTCCCGAGCCTCTGTAACCCCTTGTCTCCCATGCAGGCTGGGATAGCCAGAATGCGGAGCACCGGCCGCGTGGGGCTCCGCACCCTGACTATACCAGCCCGCATGGTCCATGGATTGGGGGGTCTCGGAAGGGGAGGGGCAGCCAAGCTTTCCCCTCCCCCTCCGAGCCCTTGTCCAATCCAAGGACAAGGGGCTCTTCTCCACCTCCGATGGGCGGTGGAGGTGGAGGCCGCGATTTCCTGGGGGGGGAGGTTCATGGTGGAATCTGGGAGTCCCCTTTAAAAAGGGGTCCCCCAGATGCCCACCCCCCCTCCCAGGACAAATGAGTATAGAGGTACTTGTACCCCTTACCCATTTCCTTTAAGAGTTAAAAGTAAATAAACACACAGACACTTTGAAAAAGTATTTTAATTGAACAAAAAACATAACCACGAAAAAAGTCCTTTAATATTCTTAATTAACCATTAATACTTACCTGTCCCTTTAAATAAATGATCCCTCGCAATATCCTCGTAAATGTTCTATCAGTTACAATGTAATAAAGTTATTACAATGTAACAACTTTGTTACATTGTAACTACGCCGCACCCGACGTCACTCGCCGCCACCGCCGCGTCTGCGCTGACCCGACAGAGCTCTGAGCTATATAGCTCAGAGCTCTCTAAGCATCTTTGTATTTGGGCTCCAAGGAGCCCCATTGCTCCTTAGCAGACCAATGGGGTTCCTTTAAATCAGAAGGAACCCCATTGGTCTGCTAAGGACCAATGGGGCTCCTTGGAGCCCAAATACAAAGATGCTTACAGAGCTCTGAGCTATATAGCTCAGAGCTCTGTCGGGTGCGTGCGGGACGCTAAGTCCCCGCCGCCTCCCGCTGTCCTCCCCGCCTCTTCCACATGTCACCCACATGTCGCCCACATGTGGGTGACATGTGGGTGACAGATGTGGGCGGGGTGGACAGCGGGAGAGGGCGGGGACTTAGCGTCCCGCACGGACCCGACAGAGCTCTGAGCTATATAGCTCAGAGCTCTGTAAGCATCTTTGTATTTGGGCTCCAAGGAGCCCCATTGGTCCTTAGCAGACCAATGGGGTTCCTTCTGATTTAAAGGAACCCCATTGGTCTGCTAAGGAGCAATGGGGCTCCTTGGAGCCCAAATACAAAGATGCTTAGAGAGCTCTGAGCTATATAGCTCAGAGCTCTGTCGGGTCAGCGCAGACGCGGCGGTGGCGGCGAGTGACGTCGGGTGCGGCGTAGTTACAATGTAACAAAGTTGTTACATTGTAATAACTTTATTACATTGTAACTGATAGAACATTTCCGAGGATATTGCGAGGGATCATTTATTTAAAGGGACAGGTAAGTATTAATGGTTAATTAAGAATATTAAAGGACTTTTTTCGTGGTTATGTTTTTTGTTCAATTAAAATACTTTTTCAAAGTGTCTGTGTGTTTATTTACTTTTAACTCTTAAAGGAAATGGGTAAGGGGTACAAGTACCTCTATACTCATTTGTCCTGGGAGGGGGGGTGGGCATCTGGGGGACCCCTTTTTAAAGGGGACTCCCAGATTCCACCATGAACCTCCCCCCCCAGGAAATCGCGGCCTCCACCTCCACCGCCCATCGGAGGTGGAGAAGAGCCCCTTGTCCTTGGATTGGACAAGGGCTCGGAGGGGGAGGGGAAAGCTTGGCTGCCCCTCCCCTTCCGAGACCCCCCAATCCATGGACCATGCGGGCTGGTATAGTCAGGGTGCGGAGCCCCACGCGGCCGGTGCTCCGCATTCTGGCTATCCCAGCCTGCATGGGGGACAAGGGGTTAAAGAGGTCTGGGAGGGGGGACCCCACGTCGTTTTTTTTTTATATTTCCCACACTCAGAACGAAGTAAGTAAAACTCTTCCCACTTGGGGGAATCTATGAAAATAATACACTATTGTTACCTGTGCAAAAAAACCTGACATTTTCCGCATTTAAAAGACATTTTCGCCCTTGAAACTTAAAAATCGATTTTCTCAAAAACTATAAGGTCTTTTTGAAAAAAAATTTTTTCCTCTTATTCCCACTGATCCCCTTAATATACCCTGGGAATTTGGTGTTCCTAAACTTTAAGCAGGCTTTGCTATTAACCGTTAAAGTCGGCGGGTTTTTAAATGTTTACATTTTTCCTTTGAAACTTTAACATCGATTTTCTCAAAAACTATAAGGTCTTTTTGAAAAAAAATTTTTTCCTCTTGTTCACAATTTTCTTCTTAACATTCCCTGCAAATTTGGTGTTTTTAGCTTTTAAGGGGGCTTTGCTATTAAACATTAAAGCCGGCGGGCAGATATTTTCAAAACGACAGCAAAGCAGGGGTTAAAACGATAAATACCGTTCAGGCAGGACAAAAAAAAAAAAAAAAAACAGTTTTAAAACGATAAATTTCGTTCTGCACTATTTTAACCTTTGAAACGATAAATATCGTTTTAAACATATATCGGGCAGAAGGTGGCGCCATTTTTTGGCCGGCGCCATTTTTCACTAGACGCTAGAAATCATGGTTACTTTCAATTATAGAATTAACTTGACCAATTTACCTAACGTCTTATGCCTACGAATCCCGCCTGCACTACTGGTCAGGACCGCAAGACGTGCCTCCATAACAATGCGTCTTATTAGGGGAGCTCACTGGATTAATATGTTTCCATGACATCCCAGCTGTCTATTCTCCGAATGTAAAACATTTGTTCCAATTAGAAGTCTGCTAGCAAAATGAACAAGTGCAGTTCTGGAGGTGAAAAAAAAACAGTCAGGTTGATTTCACTTATTCAACTTAAATTAGCGAGCTCTTTGTGTGCCGCGTCCAAGCCGCAGTTTAGAAGTTAAAGAATAATAAAATGTAACATTTCGACAGCGCTGCTTCCTGCCATTAAGATTTTTTTAACGGTACAAACTGAGCTTCCCCCGCTGTACATTATTAGAAGCAAGGGATCAATGCCACAAGACAACATACACATAAAAAGGGGACAAATGAAGCGCCTTCAAACTTGTGGCATATTTTTACACCGCGGGAATCTGCCATAATTATTTCCCTAAGGAAATGGGAACCAAAGGAATACAAAATAGAAGAAAAAAATAGATTGGGACCCGTACTGGCTAGACTGACTGTAGAAAAATGAGCTACTCAACTCTAATGATCTATTTTTTATTAGATTGGGTAGGATTTAAAGAGGAACTGTAGTGAAAATAACATAATAAAATTGCTTATTTTTTTTACAAAATCACGTATAAATTATTTAGTCAGTGTTTGCCCATTGTAAAATCTTTTCCCTGTTCGTTACTGAGAGTTCCATGCACAGAGGGTGATATTTCTTGCTTGGCAGTTGGAAAAAGCCGTTATTTCCCACAATGCAACGAGATTCACAGACAGCAGACTGTCAGGACCATGGTCATGACATCACACTGTGGGAAGGATTTCACCACAATATCAGCCATACAGAAGCCCCTGATGATCTATTCAAGAAAAGGTAAAGATTTCTCGTGGGAAAGGGGGTATCAGCCACTGTTTGGATGAAGTTCAATGTTTAGCTAAAGTTCCTCTTTAATGTGGCCCTGCAGTGGATCTATGTGTAGCGCTTTTAAACATTTCTCCCATTCACTTTCATTAAAATCGCGGTGAAAATCGCTGCTTTTTTTGCATACGCGTTTGCGTGATCGCAACCATTTTTACGCAATTTTAATTAAAGTGAATGGGAGAAATTTTTAAAAAAGCGCTCAGAAAGCGCTAATCAATCACAAAGCGCTCAGTAAAACGCTTATAGTGTGGATGGACCCTCATATCCTGAAACAGGAATTATAACAGCATAGATGCTCAGATGGCTTTTTCTTACCAACATAATTTCTTCTCAGTTATGCAGCCATATGAAAACCGTGCAGTTCATTCAACTACTGAGTACACAAGTCACAACTAAACTTGGTGACTTCCATGTGATCATTCTTTACCCCTCCCTTCAGATGCCTCCTCATGCTGTCTAGTTGGAGAGAAGACAGCATGAGTCATCAGTAGTATTGTTCATATATATATAAATATATATATATATATATATATATATATATATATATATATATATATATATATATATATATATATATCTGGTTGAGACACACTAAAATGGTGTGCAAGGTAGGAAACAGCCTTTCTACTTCAGGTTAGAACAGTGGATTCATATGCCCATGTCCAAGTCACTTTTAAGTATCCTGGCAGGTTAGTACCCACACTGGGACAAAATAGTTCCCATTTATAATTGCTAAAAGACAACTGAAGTGAGAAGAATATGGAGGCTGCCATATGTATTTCCTTTTAAACAGCACCAGTTGCCTGGCAGCCCTGCAAATCTATCTGGCTGCAGTAGTGTCTGAATCACACCAGAAACAAGCATGCATCTAATCTTGTCAGATCTGACAATAATATCAAAAACCTCTGATGTGCTGCGTGTTTGTTCGGGGTCTATGGCTAAAAGTATTAGAGGCGTGGATCAGCAGGACAGCCAGGCAACTGGTATTGCTTAAAGAGAATCTGTATTGTTAAAATCGCACAAAAGTAAACATACCAGTGCGTTAGGGGACATCTCCTATTACCCTCTGTCACAATTTCGCAGCTCCTCGCCGCATTAAAAGTGGTTAAAAACAGTTTTAAAAAGTTTGTTTGTAAACAAACAAAATGGCCACCAAAACAGGAAGTAGGTTGATGTACAGTATGTCCACCCATAGAAAATACATCCATACACAAGCAGGCTGTATACAGCATTCCTTTTGAATCTCACGAGATCATTTGTGTGTTTCTTTCCCCCATGCACTGAAGTTCCAGGCTGCTCTTTTCTTCCTGCAAACAGCTTTGCCCTTGTTTGTAATTCCTCAGTATGTGAAAGCCCAGCCAGCTCAGAGGACGATTTATCCAGCTTGTAAAAGATAAGAGAGAAGAGAGAAGCTGCTCTAATCTAAATAACACAGAGGCAGTGTGCAGAGAGGGGCCTGGAAAGGTGAGCTCATAGCAGAACCACAACACTGAAGAACTTGGCAGCCTTCCAGACACAGGCCGACAAGTCTGACAGGGAAAAGATACATTGATTTATTACAGAGACAGTGATAGTATAGAGTGCTGCAGTAAGCCAGAACACATTAGAATAGCTTTTGGAACTTGTAGGATGATAAAAAACAGGATGCAATTTTTGTTACGGAGTCTCTTTAAAGGGAAATAAATATGGCAGCCTCCATATCCCTCTCATTTCAGTTGTCCTTTAAATTCGTCATTTATCACTGCAGTATATTAGCATTTTTCACTGCATCATTTAAAGTTGAGCGGAATTGTGCTCAACCACACTGTCTCATTTCAATATGTATTTTGTTTTGAGCATCCTTTTCCATCACCTGCAAAGCGTAAATTGCGCTGCATTCAGGCAGCGTTACAGTATACGTATAAATTATACCAACCTACCTATAGGCAGAATAGGCCTCAGAAATAAGACTTTTGTTCTTTAAAACACTGAATAAACATTGCATAAATGCCGATTTTGCATACAAAATGCACACAAAGAACAGAGTCTCAAAGGATGAAAGATTGTTTTTCAACTATAGAAACATCTGCCAGGGAAAAAAAAAGCTTTCTATCTATCTGTGACAAGCAGAGATATGCTACGGGAACATACGTTTATTGGAAATGTTCTGAAAGCAAACCTGAATTGAAAACAAAACATATGAGATAATAATGAATTGCATGCTTAGTGGCAGTGGTATGCAGAGCTTTCTGTTGTCTCATATTCGTATTTTCAATGTACAATTTTAACTCTGAAGTATACACAATAGCCAAGTCAGTGTGATGTAAAAGCTTGTTAAGTGTGAGGTAAAATCTGGTTCATTTAGCACACAAGAAACATTTTTAGGAAGCAGTTTTCATGCTTTGTAGTAACCTCACGCTGTCAGGGTTGTTTGCACAGTCAGATAAAAGTGTTGTTTACTTTTCAGGGGCTGCATTTGAGTTAAATGAAACTATGTCATTTGCATACATAAAGCACTAGAAATAAAGCACTAAAAAAGTACCGTATTTTTCGGACTATAAGACGCACTTTTTCTTCCCCAAAGCTGGGGGGAAAAAGTCTGTGCGTCTTATAGTCCGAATGTACGGTTTCAGCTGAGCAATACCGGCATTCTCTTCTATGTGCAGGAGACGGCCATCCATCCACGGGCATACATGCAGAGAGCTGGCGGCGGGTGTTAATCAGATGTCCCACCTGTTCAGGAGTGAGGCGGGCGGGCGGCCATCCATATGCGGGAATGCATGCAGTAAACTGGCGGCGAGTGGGAGATCGGCCATGTCCCACGTGTTTAGGAGTGAGGCAGGCGGGCATACATGCAGAGAACTGGCGGCGGGGGATGAATCAGCGATGCCCCACGTGTTCAGGAGTGGGGCGGGCGGGCGGCCATCCATATGAGGGAATGCATGCTGTAAACTGGCGGCGAGTGGAGATTGGCCATGTCCCACGTGTTTAGGAGTGAGGAAGCCATCCATCCGTGAGCATGACACATGCTGCAGACTAGCCTGCAGCCCGCACGCTCCTCTCCTCTGCCTCAGTCTTTCTCCGTATGCAGCCGGTTTCAAAAATCACGCAGCGCTACCGGCTTCCCGTACTTCCTGGTGTATGACGTCCTATCACCGCGTGACCTGAAAGACCATGTGACTCTTTCAGGTCACGCGGTGATAGGTTGTCATACACCAGGAAGTACGGGAAGCCGGTAGCGCTGCGTGATTTTTGAAACCGGCTGCATACGGAGAAAGACTGAGGCAGAGGAGAGGAGCGTGCGGGCTGCAGGCTAGTCTGCAGCATGTGTCATGCTCACGGATGGATGGCTTCCTCACTCCTAAACACGTGGGACATGGCCGATCTCCACTCGCCGCCAGTTTACAGCATACATTCCCGCATATGGATGGCCGCCCGCCCGCCTCACTCCTGAACACGTGGGGCATCGCTGATTCATCCTCCGCCGCCAGTTCTCTCCATCTATGTCTGCGGATGGATGGTCGCCCGCCTCACTCCTGAAAATTGGGGATATCGCTGATTAACACCCGCCACCAGTTCTCGGAGGTCCTTGAAATCGGCTGCAGACAGTGGAGAGAAGGGTGTGTGCTGCAGCATGTGCGCATCTAAAGATGTAAGTTCTTCTTTGGCTCAGTTCCTCACAAGGGGAATATATACAGTAAACCAATACTAGATAAATCAGGATTGTTCCTCTGACCTGCAAATGGGGGTCATTCTGGGTAGTGACAGTTTGGGGGAAAAGGTCCATTAGACACCCCTGCACTATAGACCACCAGGTTTAGTATATATTTTTTTCCCCTGATTTTTGACCTCTAAACCTAGGTGCGTCTTATAGTCCGGAGCGTCTTATAGTCCGAAAAATACGGTAACTGAGGTAACCTACCCATGTTTATCTCATCATATCGCCTGTCAGTTCAGGTACGGTATAAAGTGCACTTGTTAAAAAATAAATAGCATAACTTCCCTAAAGTGGGATTCTAAACCATTATTTTTGGTAGAGTCAGGCAAGTTCACTTACCTGGCTCTCTTTTTGCACTTCATATCTTAAAAGTTAAAGTAGTGATTTGGATTTAGAGGCAGCCATATTTATTTCCTGCCTGCCTGTCTGTCGTGCTGCCCCTCTGTGATGTGATTTAGACATTTCTCAAACCAAAAAAAGCAGCTTGCTCAATGGGTGAAAAAAAACCTGTGTCTTTGAGGCCACCAGGGGGTGCAGTGAGAACAGAGAAACTATATCACCATTAAGGTGGCCACACACTATGTAATCTGACTGAACAATTATTATACAATCTTACCAACATCCATGTACTATACCACCAACAGATTCACTGTGACTTGGATATATTTTTCAGGTAGTCTCTCATGCAACATAAAAGTGGTAAGGCCTGGTTTTAGGATGCGCTGCCATCTCTCCCCCACATCAGTGGGCTGGTCATGCGTACCAAGCCTGTTTTCCACTACATCCTGCTGGATGTGCACAATTTTGGCTCCAGCTTCAATTTTTTTTTTTTGGGGGGGGGGCACAAAGGGGGCATGATGGCTGGCTGGTGGGGCATCAAAGAAAGGATGACTGGCTCTCCACCTGGATTTTGTGCAAATCGCTTGTGTTTTATTCACATCATAGCACAGAAACAAAAAGGGCGCACGGACAAAAAGGGCGCGGGGTGTAAACGCTAATTAATAATTAATCATTAATAGCGTTTATAAAAATAGTGTGCTATATTTCGTTTACAAATAATGTTTAACAAAATTATAAATCACTAAATAATGTTTATGAAATCGGCAATTGTGAAAACGTTTATCTTCCCTGTTTCAAAAGTTAAACTTATAATTACATTTATTTAAAAAACAATAATATATGTTTAATTGTTATAATTGTATATTATTGTGAATAACCTTCATTTATGATTTGTTCTTATAATAAAATCTGAAAATATTCTTTATAACGATGATATAAATATAACTACGTTCGTAATAAGTGTTGGAAAACATTAGTAAGTATTACTAAAATTTTACTAAAACTATACCTAAGCCTACTCTCACACAGAACCCTCCCTGTACCTATCCCTAACCCCTAGACCCCCCTGGTGGTGCCTAAACCTAAGACCCCCCTGGTGGTGCCTAAACCTAAGACCCCCCTGGTGGTGCCTAACCCTAAGACCCCCCTGGTGGTGCCTAAACCTAAGACCCCCCTGGTGGTGCCTAAACCTAAGACCCCCCTGGTGGTGCCTAAACCTAAGACCCCCCTGGTGGTGCCTAAACCTAAGACCCCCCTGGTGGTGCCTAACCCTAAGACCCCCCTGGTGGTGCCTAAACCTAAGACCCCCCTGGTGGTGCCTAAACCTAAGACTCCCCTGGTGGTGCCTAAACCTAAGACCCCCCTGGTGGTGCCTAAACCTAAGACCACCCTGGTGGTGCCTAAACCTAAGACCCCCCTGGTGGTGCCTAAACCTAAGACCCCCCTGGTGGTGCCTAAACCTAAGACCACCCTGGTGGTGCCTAAACCTAAGACCCCCCTGGTGGTGCCTAAACCTAAGACCCCCCTGGTGGTGCCTAACCCTAACCATCCCCCTTACTGATCGCTTTATTATGTGGATAATAATATTTTACTAATTGTGGCTGCAAAAAATATATTGCAATTTACGTTACGTTCTGATCGCTTTATTTTGTGAATAATAATGTTTTACAAACAGTAAGGGATAAAACTTTAAATAATGTTTTAATTAGTTAAATAAGATAAATATGTTTAGTATTTTTATAAACGTTATTCGGCACGGGTGCATTTTATAAACTTAAATCACCACAAGCACAGTTATAAATCATTAAAAATCTCCGGGCGCCGTTTGTAAACTTTATTTAACTCCGGCGCCCTTTTTTCCTGCTCGGCGCCCATTAAACGTTATTTATTATGAGAGTGAATGGCGGCGCCCTTTTTGTCCACTAGCTGCCTGCGCCCTTTTTTCCCGCTTCCCAGAAACACAACGTTTCAGCCTCACGGCCTTTAGTTTCTGTGCTATGATGTGTTTCTGTGCTATGATGTGAATAAAACACAAGCGATTTGCACAAAATCCAGGTGGAGACCCAATCATCCTTTCTTTGATGTGACTTGCTGACACCACTCTGGATCCTGGTGTACACTGGTTGACTCCCTGGTGATAAACTCTGTGGTTGAGCTGGAGGTCTGTTGCTACTGTTCCTGGCTGGCTGGTGGGGCCCATTTGGGTGAACAAAATCAATGTTTGTATGGTGAGCTTTACCTTCAGCAATGATAGGAACCAAATGTAAACATCACAAACAGAACTCTTTTTGAGCAGAGCAGATTGTCCAAATGATGGTGCTATCATGGAAGAAAAGTTACCTTTACAGAGCCTCTCCTGTTCAGTGTATGCTCCTGGAGCATAGATACAGTTAAAGGGGAACTGAAGTAAGAGGTATACGGAGGCTGCCATATTTATTTCCTTTTAATCAATACCAGTTGCCTGGCAGCCCTGCTGGTCTATTTCTCTGCAGTAGTATCTGAATAACACCAGAAACAAGCATGCAGCTAGTCTTGTCAGATCTGACTTTAAAGTCTGAAACACCTGATCTGCTGCATGCTTGTTTAGGGGCTATGACTAATAGTATTAGAGGCAGAGGATCAGCAGGGCTGCCAGGCAACTGGTATTGATTAAAAGGAAATAAACATGGCAGCCTCCATCTACCTCTCTCTTCAGTTGTCCGTTAACTGTATGTTACTTTGCAGGGGGGCACAGTGATTCTCATGGGGGCCCCAGCTTGCCCCAGTGTGGCGCCACCACAGGCTGTGCAGTAAAGCACAGGTGTGTGACTCCCAAGAGTGTCCGCTTTACACATATCTTGGCACAATAATCAGCATTCGTATGTACATTTCTTTCCTTTTAGCTGCTGTACTTTAGCAGTTTATCGTACTGCTTTATTTAAAGCTCCTCTGCTTGTTTTAAGTATAATGCCAAGGCATCCATCTTAGCGAGACGTTATCATATTGGCTAATCAGCGTCAGCAGTGTAGTAATCCATGTAATAACCAAGGGCAGTAATGTATGGCAGCCATTCATTTCCTGGACTTATTTCCCAGTTTGTAATACATGACAAGCATGTCTGGAGTAATTGGACGAGCTGACGTTTTGGAGATAAGGGTGTGGGGGAAATGGAAAACTTAAATGTTCCAACTATTTAGCCAAACTTTGCTCACACAAGAAAATTAAAGTCCAAAAAAAAAAAAAATCTCAGCGGATGACTGTTGATTAATGGGGAGAAAATGGTTTGGGGAAATAATAATTAAGGACACCTGGAACAGCGAAATTTGGCTTTCCAAGTGTTATGACAGGGAGAGGCAGAGTTCAGGGGACCGTCTCCAGTCTATAGAGCCAGTCTGGTTATAGTTATCCTTATCCTTGCTGCCAGGGCTGTAATAAAGCCAAAAACAGCTGTGACATACGGCGCCACTGGCCACGTGTACGCACAACTGCGTTTGCGGAGCGGTAATGCCTACGCATTGGCATCACTCCCATTTCTGTGCAAAGCGGTAAAAAAATATTGACTACAGTGAACGTGGATACTTTACTCAAAATGAGCTTAAAGTGTACCTGAGATGAATAGGAAAAATTACTGCCTGAAAGCTGAGTTTACGGTCAAAGTGACACACACAACATGTTTCATGCTGCTAACCCTTCGTCAGGGAGCTGGTGAGGAGGAACCAAAGGTACCAGAATAAAGACCCTGGTTATATGTGAATATTTATCATTGATTTTCTTTAAAGGGAACCTGAGATGAATACAAAACAAAAATTCATACATATCTGGGGCTTCCTCCAACCCCCTCCGGTCTGATCGCTCCCTTGGCACTGTTCTCAGCCTCCTCGATCTTCCCTAAGGGATCCCGGTATCTTCGGCTAGTCGGCGCATGCGTGCTTCCCGTCTCTTGGTCAGGAGAGTTCTGCATCTGCGCAGTAGTACTGCACAGGCGCAGAAAGCTACGGGCGATGGCAGCGTGGCAAGGGAGCAATCGGGCCAGAGTTGAGTTAGAGGAAGCCCCAGGTATGTATGAATTTTTGTTTTCTATTCATCTCAGGTTCCATTTAAAGAGACGCAATGATACATATTCACACATAGCCAAAGTCTGGTACCTTTGGTTCCTCTTCACCAGGTCCCTGACGAAGGGTTAGCAGCATGAAACATGTTGTGCGTGTCAGTTTGACTTACATAAACTCAGCTTTCAGACAGTGATTTATTTGGCTCAGTGTACTGTATAGAGCTGGGAGGTTCCTGTAAAACAAAACTAGCCATTCTGACATCACCTGAACATATCACAGCCTTTTTAGTTTTTGGCCCCAGCAGCCTGCCTCATCTATTCTGAAAACAAAAAGATCTGAGCCCTCTGGCCACTAGAGGGCATAGGTGGGGAATGAGATACTGCCTTGCATGGTTTTTTTTCTCCTTTTTTTATCATCAGAATGAAAAACATGATAGCTAGAAGGCCACAATTAATTCAGGTAAGTTAGATAACAGGTATGGTCAATGAGATGCAAACAACTAAGAGTTGGCACAGAATTATGCACATTTTGTATGCACATTTATTCAGCGCGAAAATGGACCAATGAAATCCCACCAAGGTGGAATTTAAATGGTCTGTATTCAAGCTGCATAAAGTTATTTATTTCTTATTTGTTGCATTTCCCTTGCTTCTAATTAGTACTGATGTAATGTGTATTTATTTCCACTTGTCACTAGGGGGGCAGTGTGAGACAATAATAGAAGACTTCTGCTTTAAGTTTCTATATTTTCTGCTAGTAGAGAGAGATCAAAGCATTCCAAGAATTTACAGCACAAGTAGTTCTGTCGACTGAGTTCAAAAGCAGTGCACTTATCCCAAACAAGATAACTCTATTGAAGCTGCCAATGAGTTAATATGACTTTCTGTGATTGACATTGCAAGTGGCCTGAAATGCTGCGACAGGGGAGGTCAGAAAAGCACAACATGGGATTAAAACCGTGTGGCTACGTGGGATGAACAGATGGAAACAATGTATAGAACACGTTCTGTGGGTATGAAGCTACAAAACAGCCAGATAGATGTCCATGCATACTTGACATACTTTCATTTTTGTATTATGGTGTATCAGGTACACTCAATACTCTTCTGTTAATTAGTACTGTATAAACGATGAGCTATGACGAATAGTTTTAAAACAACAATGAACTGAACAAAAAATATGGTCAGCATACCGTAGTGCTCAGAAACACATGCTGCAGTCTTCACTGTCAGCAAGGAATAGTTAATTCCACACAGACACAAGTCAAAACATAAGACTTTTTGTAAAAGTGACAAAGTACTAGACAGTCTGAGCTCAAGGATGTCATTTTTATCATTATCAGCTCAGCTAGACAACACACTACTTCGCTATTTTTTCCTTTAACCACATTCTGCGTCTGAAATCACATGAGACAAGGTGTCTTCCGTCTTAAAGCATAATTTCACTTTAGTACAAACATCTATATAATACAGTATATATCATCACTAGACGAGTCTGCAGCATCTATCTTTTTCTAATAGTCCTGCTGTAAACCATGTCTACAGTATGCACCTTAGTGTATGGTATAAAAAAATCTGCACATAGCAGGAAGTGTAAGTTAATGCATCCCTATGCACCACAACAGTTTCTTAAGGCTTCTTTCACATCTGAGAACGCGTGCGGAAACCGACCTCCTGCACGCGTTAAGGCCTGCGGCGTGTTGTCGGGATGTTGCGGGCGACACAATCAGCGACGGTAGTTATTAGTTCACCCGACGGGAAAACGTGGGCTCCGGACAATTGAAAACTCCCGGGTGCGTCGAACCGCAACGCACAAAAACGCAGCGTCGGATGTGAAAGGTAAAAGGAAAGTCTATGAACTTTCATTTTACCTTGGTTAACGCAAAGTATTAACTTTGCGTTAAAATGCAGAAAACAGGCTCCGATGTAAAAGAGCCCTACGTTTTACGGCAGTGGCACATTTATTTCATCAGTTGGGAAAAATCACTCCCATCTCTACAGCAGCTGTCAGGAATGGTAGGCAGGTACTGCGATGAACACATGCAGAGCTCAACAGCAGTCACCAGATAAAATACACTTTTGATAAAATACTCAAGATGTATAAATTATCATCAGCTTTTGCATGATGATTTTTGTGGAAGGAAAGGTGAGATCTCATACTTGTCATCAGGACAGCATTGCCTCACTGTGCTTTCTGTAGCTCTAGCTACCATACACTATTCTAACTACCATAAACAAGTAATGCTGAACAATAATGTATGGGCTAGGACTGCAAGAGATACAAAGATATGAGGGGGTCCTGGCAGTGGGGAAAGTAACAGGTCAAGATAGCTGCCTTGTAGCAAAGAGGTTCCCTTACCTATCCTCCTATTTTGCAGGGTTGAAGGGCAGTGGCAGCAGTGACTATGGAAGGTGGAGGAAGGACAGCGTGCAACACAGAATGAAGTGGTTTCCGACAGGTAAGGTGAGGTGGGGAGCTACTCTTGGAGGCAGGTCAGTACCAGATCTTCAAGTAAGGGGACTCCTGTACATATACAAGGTTCTTGGCAGAGAAGGTTTTTAAAGCAAATCTGTGATTTCAAAAAATAAAAACTTAGATACTCACCTCAGTAGAGGAAAGCCTCTGGATCCTCGATAGGCTTCCCACGTCCTCCTCGAGACCACAGCCACAACCCCAGGACCCTCTGTAAGTTCCTGGCCGTGCTCCTGCCCATGAGTGCGCGTGGCTGCACTGTGCAGATGCACTGACGTCTCCATGCTAATTGCATCTGCTCAGTGTGGTCACCTTTGTTCATGGATGGGATTGTAGCCATGCAAACCTCTTTGACAAACCCTTGTCAAATAGGTTTATGATGCTGGGAATACACGTTACGTTTTTCTGCGTTCGATTCTGCGCGCAATCTATTAGCCATTCGATTTTCTGCTTGATTCTCTTATCTTCCACTCGTTTATCTTATCGATTCACTTCTATGAGAAATCGAGCAGAAAAAAAAACATTGGACATGCCGGAATTTTATAATCGAAGGCATCTATCGGAACAATTCTTCGCAAAAAAACGTAACATGTATTCCGAGCATGAGGGTCTCAGCCCTGGAACAGTAAGTTCAAGGGGGATGGGTGAAGCCTCTGCTGAGGTAATTATCTTTTATTGTTTCTTTGCCTTCAGATACACTTTCACGGCCACCTTGGTCATCTATCGTGCGTACCTAGCTTTCGATATTGGAAATGAGAGGGTTTTTTTTACACATCTCTGCACCTTGATGAACAGTTGAGGAAAGTGATACAACATTACCCCTCTGGATTACACGTAAAGCAGGTACAGAGCCTATGCAGTAAAAGTTTGTTGTTATACGAATTTGTCATCATCGAGGTAAGCCACCTCACACCTTGTTTCATTTTAGCTGTTTTTAATGCAGCTTTATCACACCTTGGGCACCTCTTTCCCCTTTGTGTTGCCCATCCTCCTCGTAGAGGGTTGCACTAGTTGGTCAGGTGCATTTTGACCACCCCCGTAACCATCTACCAATTTTGCATCTAGAGAGCGATCGCGTCCAGCTTGTAGGACATACAAAAAGGGGGGGGGGGGGGGGTGGAACGGGACGATGACCGAGAGCCCTCTTGTAACGATCGGTGAAGCACAGAGAGGATCTGATTACCAGTGATCTGCAGTATCACAGGAAATACAGATGTATACCAGATTATACGTGATCTGCAGTATCACTGATAATCCGATATACTAGCTAACCTCTGTTCACTTGAGTAGAGTGTAGTGTTTGGTGTAACTGTAACACTTTGAGGACTAGGCCTCAGTGCAGTAAGGAGAGCTGCACAGATTCCTTCCGCAAACCTGAGCTCTCCAAGGCGGGAGGAGTCAGGCTGCCAGCGGGAAGGATATACTGAAAGTAACCCTCTGGCGGAAGGGTCACTTAACAGAACGAGGAACCGCCTCTAACAGTAAGGTCGGTTCTCGAGGTCGGACAAGCCAGGTCGTACACACACGGACAGATAAAGTACAAGATCAGGAGGCAAAGGCGGAGTCAAAGTACAGGCAGGGTTCAGCAACGGGGTATCAGAAATATCGGGGTACAAAATCAGGAGGCAGAAGCAGAGTCAAGGAACGAGCCGGGGTTCGGCAACAGAGTATCAGAAATATCGAGGTACAAGATCAGAGTTCAAAAGGGTAGTCAAGGCAGGCAGGAAGTCATAACAGATAATCACAATCAAACTAGTACTTTAGCTATCAACAGAATCTAGCTAAGTGTAGGATTACAGCTCCAGCTGGTCCCGGCACACTTGCGGATCTGACTACGGATCTGGGTGCTCCCACGTATGTGATCGCACGCCAGACAAAGAGCAAGTGAACAACCAGCAGTATATATACTCTAGGACCTTTCCAGGACCTCCCTAATTGCTGGTCCAATGGGAGCAGTGGAATTTGTCAGCTGACCCAGCTGGTCAGCCGACTCCCTTCTAACAGCTATTTAAACTCTGCCTCTGTGCTCGCGCGCGTGTAAGTCTGAATCTTGGTGGACTATCAGTCCCAGCCACACCAGTACTGTCATGCAATGTATCTAGTGCGGGGGCCGCCTCTGATGCGGATTCCGCCGTTACCAATGCGGATTCCGCCGCTCTGCCTAAGCGGCATGCGGCGGTTTTTTCGCGTTGTGACGCGCTGCTGAACGCGGAAACAGCCGCCTCACTGTGAGAGACGGCGGCTCCTCCGCGTTTCCTCACACCTCTATAGTGTAGTATGTACTGGCAAAACGAAGGGTAGTGTAAGATAAGTAAATAATACTCACAAACCAGGGTTACCAATAGGCCACCACTGTAAATACAGGTGAGGAGATTAAACCTGTCCCCACTCAGGATTAAAAAGTCGCTCGCCGTAGATGAGAAGAATAGGGGGTAACACCCCACCACCAAGGGTGGACTCTAGTAAGTTATAGAGAAAACAGAGGCGCCAAAAGAATAAAAATAGCTAAAATGGTTACAAATTGCTGAGGAGGCAGTGGTGGACTTACCTCCTTTAAGAAGATACACAATCACTGTGCAAGTTCAATATTCACAGAAAATGTATTGATCTACTCCAAAAACAGTGCAATGCATTTCACAGGCATAATCCCTCTTCATCAGGCAGTAAAAACGGAGTAAAAAAACAGCAATAAGTCACGATAACGCCAGGCGCCTCTGTGTGTCTGGACACCCGAGTGGAGTCAGGTTTGTGCAACTCTACCTGTCTACAGTGGTTTGTTGCCCGTCGGCAACGTTCCTTTGTGAGTACCCTAATTCACATTACCACCATTTATTCATTGCTGTGATGTACTGCACTGTTGGGGCTTCTGTTATCTCTGTGCTTTTTTCCTTTCAGGGGGCTCTTTGATCACCCTACACACCTATATGCATTTTGCTTTCGGGCCTTCTGGCTTGCACATATTTTTGGTGGCCTTTTCGGTCAGCAGCTGTCGTACTTTGCTCTCTTCTGCGCCTAGATAGGATCCTCCAAGAAACAAAGGCTCCTTTCTGGCTGGGAAATGTACGCACTTCAGTGGCACGCTCAAATGTATCCACCAGCAACCTGCAGATGTTTCTACAACCCTTATAGACACATCTTTATAGTATCAGCAGACACAGAAAACCCAAATTGCTACCACATGTCCGTGGTGGGCCCGTGAATCCGTACAGATGTGCTCAGGCAGGAGGATCAAACGAGATTTCATCATGTCTTCTGATCCGCTGCCAGCCAAAGTTATCGCAACAATGCAGAGACATGCTTAAGTCATTAGGCCCTAGTAGACAATACAAATGATGAGTGCCTTTCTAATCAGATGTGTGTAATCACCGTCATCAGGATCATTTATTGTTGCCGAGGACGTGAAGGAAAGCGATTCATCTCGGGTAATGTCATTATGAACTGACATTCTCAATTACGCAGCTGAACTTTATATTAAACGGTAAAACAATGTGACCCGCAGCCGGGATAATAAATATACCTAATACGCAAAAAGCGATGAAAACGGGCCCCACATTCCTGCAGGGCTCATGCTCGGGTCACGGGTATAAAAAGCTATTTGAGAGTTGAGGAAGGTGATCTTAGCGTTGGTGTGAGGACCAAAGCATCTGAAGTCCTGCCTAACATACGCTTTTCATCAGGCAATCTCTACGGCTAATAGATAGCAGAATATGAGCAGCAGGGAGCCTATTAGAATATTAGAAGCCATTCGGTTATTAAGATAAAACTGCATTACTGTTTGTGAAGCAGGTTAAAGCTGGTTGTACGTAAAAAAAAAGAATAACGCTAATCTGCTGGCAGTCCCTGAACTCGGAACTTCCTCTCTGCTCTAAAAGATAAGCAACAACATAATAGCCTTTAACCACTTGAGGATCCAGCCTTTACCCCCCCCCCCCCCCTTAAGGACCAGCACTGTTTTAGAAGATCTGTGCTGGGTGGGCTCTACAGCCCCCATCACAGATCAAAAAACAGGCAGAGCGACCAGACCGCCCCCCTTTTTTCCCCACTAGGGGGATGATGTGCTGGGGGGGTCTGATCGCTTCTGCCTGCGTGTGGCTGGCAGGGGGGGGGCAACTCAAAGCCCCCTCCACCACAGGATTCCCCCTCTCCCTCTCCTCCCTCCCTTCCCCGGAGATCCGAGGCTGCACAGGAACGGATCTGTCCTGTGCAGCCTCTAACAGGCTCCTGCCTGTCATGTGACAGCGATCCCCAGCTGCTGATTGGCCGGGGATCGCTGATCTGGTACAACGCTGCTTCTGTTAGCAGCGTTGTACAAATGTAAACAAAGCGGATTATTTCCGCTTGTGTTTACATTTAGCCTGCGAGCCGCGATCGGCGGCCCGCAGGCTATTCACGGAGCCCCCCCCCCCCCCCCTCCGTAAATTGACAGGAAGCAACCGTTTCCTGATTAATTAGCCTGCAGCCGGCGACGCAGATCTGCGTCGCAGGTCCTGCAGCTACCACTTTGCCGACGCGCGTTATGAGTGCGCGGTCGGCAAGTGGTTAAAGGACAACTGTAGTGAGAGGTATATAGAGGCTGCAATATTTATTTCCCATTAAACAATACTACCCGTCTTTCCCCGAAAATAAGACAGTGTCTAATATTTTTTTTTTTTGCTCTAAAACATGTGCTAGGGCTTATTTTCAGGGGATGTCTTATATTTCTATTAGGAAGTGTCTCTCAGCAGAACATTTCCTGTTCCTTTGTACTGTGATGTTCATGGATTTGAAAGTATGCTACTGTACTGATCAGGCACCTGCCCTGTCTTCCCTGCACACAGCTGATAACCTTGCTGTGTGCTGGGATGACAGGATCAGTGCCTGATTGGCACTGCACCACTGTGCCCCGCTTACTGGCTGCCTCTTCCTTCTTTTTAACTTCCGCTAGGACTTATTTTCAGGGTAGAGCTTATATTTCAAACATGCTCAAAATTCCAGATAGGGCTTATTTTCAGGGTAGGTCTTATATTCAGGGAAGAGGGTAGTTGCCTGGCAGACCTGCTGATCTATTTGGCCCTGAAACAAGCATGCAGCTAATCTTGTCAGATGTGACAATAATGTCAGAAACACCTGATCTACTGCATGCTTGTTCAGGGTCTATGGCTAATTAGAAACAGAGGATCAGCAGGGCTGCCAGGCAACTAGTATTGCTTAAAAGGAAAAATATGGCAGCCTCCATATCCCTCTCACTACAGTTGTCCTTTAACCTCCTTGCCGGTCTAATTCCCCCGGCAAGGAGGCAGCGCAGCACTTTTTCTTTTCTTTTTATTTTTTTTAAATCATGTAGCGAGCCCAGGGCTCGCTACATGATAGCCGCTGAGCAGCGGCAGCTCCGCAGCCACTCCGATCGCTTCCGGCGATCGGAGTAAGCAGGAAATCCCGTTCAGAACAGGATTTCCTGCTGGGCTTCCCCGGTCTCCATGGCGACGGGGCAGGATGGCGTCATCGACGTCGGGGCGTCATAGGGAATCCCGGGCCACCCCTCAGCGCTGCCTGGCCCTGATTGGCCAGGCTGCGCAAGGGGTCTGGAGGGGGGGGGGGGTGGCGCGACGTTGCGGATAGCGGCAGATCGGATGTTACAAGCAGCTAGCAAAGTGCTAGCTGCTTGTAACAAACAAAAAAAAATATGCAAATCGGCCCGGCAGGGCCTGAGAAATCCTCCTGCGCAGGTTACCCCGAACTGAGTTCGGGATAACCGGCAAGGAGGTTAAAAACAACATTTCTTTGTTAGAGCTGATACAAATTCTGCAATAAATCTGCAGTGTGTCTACTTCCTGCTTTCATGGAAGCAGACTTAGGGTTAACATCCTGTGTTTACAAATTAGCTGCTCTGCCAAGGCAGCACACTGACACAGCTGAGGGATCAAATTACAGTGGTGATCAGTCACAGATGAGGGGATATTAGACTGGCTAAACTCTCTAAATACATACAGGGTGCATTTCTCTATGCTTTCCTTCTGTCCAGTGCAAGAGTTCAGGTCCACTGTAATGTGTCCATACAGCTAGTGACGTTGGGGCCCCACTGACAATCTGATTCAATCATTTTGTTGAATTGGATGAAAGTTGATGCCGCAACAAGCATACACGATTGACAATTCGTGTAATGTAAGTGATGGACCCCTGGCTGCTGTCCCCAAGTGTAAAAAGCTCCCCCTGCTAGCCACCTAGCTTGTTTTAAAAAACAAAGATGGAGTACAGGGGACAGAGAAGGTGTCCGCCGGCCCCCCTTTACACCCATCAGGCCCTATGCAACTGTCTTGTGGATGATCCGCCTCTGGCATGGTATATGCACCACTCTCACCTTCTCTCATCTTGTTCCATCTAGGCAACTGCCTAAGTTGCCTTGTGGATGATCCGGCTCTGGCATGGTATATGCACCACTCTCACCTTCTCTCATCTTCTTCCAACGCAGGTTTTATTCAAATCAGTCTGAGACGTTCTTAAGTAGTTTAGATACATGACTTGCGAACAGAATATTGTTTTTTTTCTCTCATTGCGATCCCATCTAATGATGGGAGATTTACTGTTCAGGGAGCAATTTCAAAAGTCTATTTCAAGTTCTACATTCCTTATGAAAATAACAATCGTTCTCTAATCATCTGTACATATTTGCAGGATTTTAAGAGGCTGCATCACACAAACATACATGTGTTTACTCTGGCTTGTCTTTGTGGATTTGTACTTTGAAGCTTCCAATATACTTCACAGTAGTCACCGGGAAAGGTAGAGAGGGGAAGAAGGCAACAGCGCGTTACCGCCGGACTTCCGCAGAAGAAGAAGTAATGTAAATCAATGGGTGACGCATACCTTTTACCTGGGGAGAGCATGCCCGTAACGACAGGAATACAACACAGATCCCCAGGAATCTCAATAGCATACTTCCTGTCGGCGATACTCTGCCACAGAGTGATATGTTTGTGGGGTTTTTTGTATTGTGGTGTGATGCGGCGGGGTGCAGGAGATTGCATCACAACACTAACTTTAAGTGTAAAACTGGCCTGAAGGTGACCAACGTTAGGGTCCTTTCCCACTACCTTGCGTTTTGCAATCTGATTACGATTGCAAAACGCAGGGTACAGTAAACTGATGGAAATGGCAGTGGCCATTTAGATTAGTGCCATCCGTTTGTGCTGCGATTTTGTCCCGAGCACAATTTTCGTCCTGCCGTGTTTTGGATGCGATGGAGCTCCTATGCTGAGTGTATGCTGATTCGCTATCGCATTAGCTTAGTTTTGCGATTCGTTAGCGATCAGAATCAGATCATAAAACGCAGGGAAGTGGAAAACAGTTCTTAGGGCTGGAACCCACAAGGGCGATTTTTTGAGCGTTTAGGGAGCGTTTGAAAACGCTAGCTTTTTGTAAAAAGGCTCAGCTAATGTAAATGGATGGGGCAACTTCCACTAGAGAAACTGGATTAGAAAAACCACAAACGCAGAACATGCAGCACTTTGGGAGCGTTAGCGCTTCAATGTTAAGTATGTAATCGCTGGCGTAATCGCTCATTAAAACCTGCACTGAGCGATTTTGCAAGCGTTTTGAAGTTACCGCACACTGTAACAAAATTAAAATCAATTGAAAGGACCAATCAGACGTTAAAACACTAATCGCTACACAACCGCTGGCAAATTGATACACTTTTTAAAAGCGCTCCCTAAAACGCTCATGAAATTGCTTACAAACTGCTCATACAAAACGCTAGCGTTTGCGATTAGCGATAGCGTTTTGTAGTGGGTTCCAGGCCTAAGAAGGATTTTGTGTTAGCAAGCTAGCCCCCTCCCCACCAAGTCCAGTAACCATGAGGACATAATCAGGACTTCACAGTTCTTCACCTGCACTATCTCCTGCCCTTTCTCCAAGGCAAGCAAACACTCATTAATCAACTGATACCCTTATCAGAAAAGGAGGCTGACACAGAGGCTTTCAGCTGCTGCTCAACCACTCGCTATCTCCAACTCACCCATCTTCATTTCATAAAGCCTCCTATCTCTTCCAGATATTTACTAATTAGTTCAAGACCCAAACCATTGCCAAGCGGTGAGCGATTGTATTTGTGCATGGCGGATTCAATTAGCAAAGGCTTGAACTACAGATCATTAGCTCTGTGAGCCATTATACCGGGTAACAGCTGCATAGCTGTAAACTTTTTAAGGTATTGTGTTCTTCACGCCATAACAGCACAGATAACCTGTGGTTAGAAAGCACTTAAGTGCTACAAAGCAATCATAGCAGGCGAGCATTTTTGTTCTTTCCTACTTTCATGTCCTCTTCAAAGATGTTTACATGCCAAATGCCCATAATCTAATCTTAAGGCCCCTGTATTGGCAGGTTTTTTTTCCTTAGTTTTTGTCGAACATTATCTTTAATTCTTTGTGCATAAAAAAAGTTTTGTGAAAAAAAAGTTGTATGAATATTGCACCAATTCACAGATTTTCAGTGACTGACAGCCGCCTGCTCACACAAAGTCAGTCTGATACACTGAGCCTGTGATCACATGGGCACATAGAGTGATAGCTAATTGCTCAATCAACTAAAGCCACACCTCCCTGCTAACTGTTAAGCTTATGCTGGCTCTCACAGTCTTCACTAAGGAGGCGTGGCCTCAAAGTAAGCGGGAGTCATCAAGCACTTGTTTTTTTTTTTTTTTTTTTTTTTTGGGGGGGGGGGGGGGGGTGAGGTTTGGAGGGGGGGGTTGAGGGTGTATTTTTTTTTTCAGCCTGTACATCTGTGACCAGGGTTACAATTTAACCACTTTATCCACTACTACAATATATCTACGTCCTCTGTGACTTCATCTAAGCCACGAGTCAGTAGATATACGTCTTGTAGCAGAAGCAGTGCTGTGCAGGATTGGGCTTGCTCCTGTGCACATTTCTGGCACTATCTGATGCAGCACTAATTGGTGAACGGGAATATATGTTTCCTGAGCTAATGAGATTGATTTTTACCATTAAAAATACTTTTATTTTCTCAGTTCATAGTAAAAAATACACTCTGTAGCATTATTTCAGAGTCAAATATCTTCACCATTTCTACCGAAATCTGCTGAAAATGTTGGAATCAATCCCTATCTGATCAAATTCTAGTTGGAGAGGGATCAATCGGTTGGCATATGAGGCCATAACCGACCCTTATAAAGCTACTTTCAGTTTAACTAGCTTTCCCCAAAATTGTTTCTCGAATATGCTAAGCAAATCAGATGACAAGACTAGCTGAAGAATTATGTCTGGCAAGAACTGTACACTGTTCTTTCTAAAATGCTCCAAAAACTGTCACTGCTTACATAAAAATGTATATATGAATAATAAAGAAAAAAATACACCAGAGGCAAACATATATCAATAAAAATTGAGCAGGTAAGGAGGACGGGGTCAGACGAGCAGGACAGGATGAGACAAAAGACCCTCCAGAAAACAGATAATGATTGCAAAGCTGAATATGAAATTCCAGCAATATTGCTTCTGGGTGGGCCGGTCCTTGAATGGAATTGAATGACTAATCAGCGAATGTGTATACAGTGGAATGTTTTTTTACTTGACTTTTATGTGTCTTTTATGATGCACGCGGCTATCTTTGTAGCGGAATGATTAACATATACGGTCTGCATAAATTCTACATCGCAGCTAAACCAGTGTCTCCCAGGAATTATATGAATGCCTCAGAAGTCATGTTATTTTGCAATATTCCATGTTAGAAAGCAGAATAGCTTCTCAGAGGTCATCCGAGCTCCTAATAGAGGATAATGAAAATGAATGTGTTTTCAATACCTAAAATGATTACACATCTTACAAATACCTTCTCAGTTAAGTGTATTTTTTCCTTCAAGGTAAATCTACAGAATCTAAGGTGTGCCAAGCTACCAATGGAGAGGACAATATGATTGTTTTGTTGCACAATCCGACTTCTGAATCATCCATCCAACAGTCACATCTGTTACTCTGTGAGAGCATATTGGGTGAATCATACATGACCCCAGTACAAGGTTTTCAACATGGTGACGTAAAGAGCATTTGCTTATTCAGTCTGTTGTCTTATTGGAAATGTTTTGCTCTAGTGAAAGAGGTACTTTCAAGGTAAGTGCAAGGTTTTCATTATGACTACTGGAGAATATAGCTACTAAGGAGGTAAGAATGTTAGAATTGATTTACCGGTAGATGGGCGACTGCAGAGCGGGTTTACCATAAGGCACTGTAGGCACGTGCCTACAGGCGCCTGATGATAAAAAGGCAGCTCACTCCCCTCCCCTGAGTACCTCCTTCCCTATGCAGAGTCCCGGTCAGAGCATAAATTAGAGGTTACTCACCCTGCTATCAGCATTCCACCGACCAGAGCTACTTAATACTGAGGGTACCTATGGCTACCTATGACGGGCAAGTAGGGACGAGGCGGTAACAGCTGGGCCAGCCAGGACATTTGTGGTGCAGTTTGATGGGAGTTTGTGGGTTCGTGGAGGGAGAAGTCTAGGGTGCCAGGACATCTGTGCCTACAGGCTCCAGTGATGTAAATCCTGGCCTGGGGGACTGTCGGCGTTTGAGGATGTTGTTTACTGCCAGGATCAACCAACAACCGCATTAAGATGAATGGGAGCATCTGCCAGCGACTGCGCAAGCATTGTGGTCAATCGAAAATGTTAAGATGCTGCATGTAGTATCCTGCGGTGACTGTGCTCCCTGCCCCCCATGGTTCTCAACACCATCTTCTGCAGCGCTGTACACAATATTATGTCTTGTTGATTAATCTAATCCCTACCATATTCATAAATCTATATTCCTAGTCTAATCCCTACCATAGTCATAAGTCTATATTCCTAGTCTAATCCCTACCATAGTCATAAATCTATATTCCTAGTCTAATCCCTACCATAGTAATAAGTCTATATTCCTAGTCTAATCCCTACCATAGTCATAAATCTATATTCCTAGTCTAATGCCTACCATAGTCATAAATCTATATTCCTAGTCTAATGCCTACCATAGTCATAAGTCTATATTCCTAGTCTAATCCCTACCATAGTCATATGTCTATATTCCTAGTCTAATCCCTACCATAGTCATATGTCTATATTCCTAGTCTAATCCCTACCATAGTCATAAATCTATATTCCTAGTCTAATCCCTACCATAGTCATAAGTCTATATTCCTAGTCTAATCCCTACCATAGTCATATGTCTGTATTCCTAGTCTAATCCCTACCATAGTCATATGTCTATATTCCTAGTCTAATCCCTACCATAGTCATATGTCTATATTCCTAGTCTAATCCCTACCATAGTCATATGTCTATATTCCTAGTCTAATCCCTACCATAGTCATATGTATATGTATGCAGGGCCGGATTTGTACCTTTTACCGCCCAAGCAGCTGCCCCCAGACCGACAGCATCCTAACCCCCCCCCCCCCCCCTCCAACATGGCAGGGATTAGATTGTAGGCTCCTCTGAGGACAGTTAGTGATTAGTAATGGCAGGGATTCGATCGTAAGCTCCTTGGCGAGCAGCACATTTGGTGAGTGACAGACAGCTCAGAGATCACTTTAAGTGCCCATTTGCTGCTCCTTCATCCCCCGAGTGCCAGATCCGGCTGTTTGTAGCCACCCAATGCTAAGTGCAAACTCTGCGTAGCAAGAAAAATGTTCGGCAGGCTAACTGCTGCTGCCCACAGCCCGCCCCTTGCTTTCTTGGTGCCCTAGGCCATGGCCTATGTGGCCTTGCCTGAAATCCGGCCATGTATGTATGTATCATGTAGTGCATGTATCTTAGACTAGGGCCAAGTTAGGGAGAAGCCAATTAACTTATCTGTATGTTTTTGGGTTGTGGGAGGAACCATAGTGCCTGGAGGAAACCCACACAGACACGGGGGATACATACAAACTCCTTGCAGATAGTTTTCGAAATAGGGTTCCAGCGCTGCAAGGCAAGAGCGCGAACCACAACGCCACCGTGCTGCATACATTTGATTATTTGAGAGTAGTGTACATCGGTGAGCTTGGCTTTAGCATTTATAAGATCAGTATGAAATGTTTCTGCAGTGATATCACATCTAGGCTACGTCTATAGCAGGCACCTAGATGTCAGTAGCCCATAAGGAGCAGGTGATGTCATCTCTCCCTTGTACTGTTGCAGCACCAAAGGTCCTCAGATGATGCAGTGAGCTGCTGGCGTCGTGACAACAGCCTTCAAACACGGAGGTTCTATTCTGCTCCAAAACGTATCAAGAAGAAAGTTAACAAACTATGTCAAGAGAGATGGCTAAATAATTCATGAGATTAAACAGCACATACGCGGCTGTCAATACTTCTGCGCCGCCACAGTCGACAGAGAGCCTCTGTAGGATTCATGATTCACCCACACGGAGTTCAAGCATGCACATATTATAATGATTTACCGTTCGGCCTTGGATTATGTATCCATTACAGTAACATGTTACTGTCGAGGCAGCGAGTTCTCATTATTCTTTGTTTTACTGGAACATATCAATAGGTTGATTGTAAAGCGTTTTAACAGTACTGTACACAGGAACGTAATATAGAAAACAGTCCTTTGTAAAAGAGACGCACAAAAAGGAAAACAGATCATTTTAAAAGGCAGTAACGCTGTCATGTGATACGGATGTCTCTGGCGCCATGACCCGCCAATCACACGATTTATGGCGCACGTCACGGACATGCCTCTAATTACTGCAAATTTGTTTAAGAGGAACTTTCCTGAATGTAACCTAAAGTAAACCCGAAGCAGCAATAAACAGGAAAACAGATACTTACCTAAGAAGTGGGAAGCCTTTGGACCCTGCAGAGGATTCCCACACCGCCCTCTCGTCAACGGACACCAAGATTGTGTCCAAGCTCTTTTTCGTGTCCAAGTGTGGCTCGTGTCCACGAGGACATATGTTCCCCACAGTATAGATCGAGAGCCCCTCCCCCCCCATAAAGGTAGGCAGAGCCCCCCGTACAGGAACATAGCCCCCCCCCCCCCCAGCGTAGGTTGGCAGAGTTCCCCTCATTACAGATAAGTAGAATCCCACGCTCTCAGCACAGGTAGGCAGAGTTCCCCCTAATATAGGTAGGCAGAGCCCCCCTGTATAGGTAGGCAGCCCCTCCCCCCCAGCGTAGGTTGGCAAAGTTCCCCTCATTACAGATAGGTAGAATCCCCCCCCTTCAACACAGGTAGGCAGAGTTCCCCCTAATATAGGTAGGCCAAGCCCCCATACAGGTAGGCAGCCCCCCCAGCGTAGGTTGGCAGAATTCCCCTCATTACAGATAGGTAGAATCCCCCTCCCTCAGCACAGGTAGGCAGAGCCCAGTGCCCTCCCAGATAAGGCAGGCAGGGCCCCACCCTCCCCCTCCGAGTTCCCTTCAGGATAGATTGGCAGAGCCCCCCCAGCACAGGTAGGCAGGGGTCCTCTCAGAATAGATTGGCAGAGACCCCCCCCCTCCCAGTATATAGTTAGGAAGAGCCCCCCCCCTCCCTGGTATAGATACAGTCGACAGAGTCCCCCCCATAGGCAGAGTCCTCGTCGCTCACCTCTCCAGGCTCCCGGCATCTTCAGCATCTTGTCCACAGCGCCACCTAGCGACCGGAGTTAATTACTGCAGTTGGCGTCTCTCATCATGGGATTCGCCAGCATGTACTGAGGAGTCACATCATGAAAGACGCTGGCAGCAGCAATGAGGAGTCATGCGATCACACTTCCTTCTCATTTTACTACCTGTGCCATCAATCAGCTAAGAAAGCAAGCACCACCCGAATCGTGCAGACTTGGGATTCAGTGAAAAACAAATCGCAGTAGTGGAAAACCAGCACTGCGTTTTACATGTTAACCACGGTGCTGTTGCGAGTGACTCAAAGGGTGCGATCCAATGTTCAGATCGGATCACCCCTAGTGGAAAAGGTCCCTTATGCAGAAAACAGGTTATAAGTTCAAATGTGTCCTATTCTTTGTGTACTGAGCCCTTTCTTTTTATTCTACAGCACAGTTAGCTGCTGTGACCTCTTCCTTGCCCAGCATCTTTTCAGATTGTTATGCACAGAAGATGCTATCCGGGATGTCTTCTGTTTACACACTGCTGGATTCTGTTTTATGATGCATAACTTGGTGATCACATATTATAATTTCCTGTTGTTTAACTTTATGATGTATGATTATGTGGTCACGCGTACTGCCGTTCTCTGCGAATGACTCCCTGCACGATTTAGGCTTTTCAGGCCATCCTCTGGTACGCTATTATGGTACGCTATTATTGTTGAAATTGTCGAATGTAGCTTTTGATATTTTTGTGAGAAAATAATAAAATAAAGCTGTAGGGAACCTCATGCTCATGCTTACAAGCTGACTACTGCCGGAACCAAGGGAGGTGAGTATAACACGTACTGTACATACATGTTTATCTCATCACACTGTATTCAACCTCAGGTACACTTTGGATATGGGTAATACTTTAAAATCTTTCATAAGGTGTTCTGTGAACCGCAGAACTTTAAATACCATTGAAATCGAGAATGGTGATGTAGCTTAGTTATATGTTGGGAGAGATTCTAATTGGTTGCTGAGTTATCCTTCCTCTACCCCAATTTCTTTGTTAACTTGAACTCTTGCACAGCACACAATGAAAAGCTTTTATTCTACATAGAGTTGCTGAATAAATTCACTTCTCTGTGTTCTATTTTTCCTTTAGGCAGAACAAAAGGGAAGCAGGAAATTTGGGTGCCTGCAGCTAATAGAAAATTTGGTCACCTCACAGGCGCTAATGCAAATATCTGCTATTGGGCGACCGATAAAAAAACCATATGTTCAACCAAAATATTTTGTATTTGAGAATTAAAGTTTTTAAATTATTTGTTTTCAATTTCTGAAATGTATTGTTTTTGAAATGTATAGTCTTTTTAAATGTATCATTTAGAAATTCATCATTTTTTCTATTTACGTTATTTGCAGCGGAGGAAGGGGGTTTTTAGGATTAGGTGTTAGGAAGGGGGGGGGGGGGGTTAGGTGTTAGGAAGGGGAAGGGGGGCTTAGGGTTAGGCGTCAGGAAGGAGGATTTTAGAATTAGGCGTCAGGAAGGGGGGCTTAGGCATCAGGAAGGGGGGTTTAGGGTTGGGTGTCAGGAATGGGGTGGTTTAGGGTTAGGCTTCAGGAAGGAGGGTTTTAGAGCTAGGCGTCAGGAAGGGGGGGGCTTAGGGTTAGGTGTTATGAAGGGTGGTTTTAGGGTTAGGAAGGAGGATTTTAAAGTTAGGCATCAGGAAGGGGAGTTTAGGGTTGGGTGTCAGGAAGGGGGTGGTTTAGGGTTAGGCGTCAGGAAGAGGGGGCTTAGAGTTAGGCGTCAGGAAGAAGGGTTTTAGGGTCATGCGCCAGGAAGGGGGGTTTTAGGGTTAGGTGTTGTGAAGGGGGGGGATTTAGGGTTAGGCGTCAGGAAGAAGGGTTTTAGGGTTACGTGCCAGGAAGGGAGGTTTTAGGGTTAGGCGTCAGGAAGGATTTTAGGACTAGGCGTCAGGAAGGGGGGCTTAGAGTTAGGTGTCAGAAAGGGGGGTTTTAGGGTCAGGCATTAGGAAAGGGGGTTTTAAGGTAAGGCATCAGAAAGGGGGGTTTTAGGGTTAGGTGCCAGGAAGGGGAGTTTTAGGGTTAATTGTGTCAGGAAGGGGGTTTGTAGGGTTAGGTATCAGAAAGTGGGGTTTTAGGGTTAGACATTAGGAAGGGTAGTTTTAGGGTCAGGAAGGGGAGGTTTAAGGTTAGGTGTCAGGAGGGATGGTTTAAAAATCCGGCGTCTGGAATCAGGGTTTTAAGGTTAGGCATCGGATGGGGGAGAGTTCTATGTGAGAGTAGGGTTAGGTTTAGTTTTACTAAAACGGTAACATTTACCAATGTTTTCCTATAGTCATTACCGCTGTAAATATTTTTTGTTTTCATTTGACGTCTAACTATATTTAACTATTTAACTATATTTATTGTTTAGACTTATCGGCTTCACCAGGCGCCCATTTTTCCTCGTGCTTCTATTTCAGTCACGCGATTAAAGTGTCTAACTAAGTGTTATCAGCTGTGAATATACTGCAGAGCTCTTCCTAGGCAGCTCTCCATGCAGTATACTCTGAGGCTTAACCCTTTCAGTGCTCCCCACAAGAGTGAAACCATCTAAAACTTCAGAGTGTTTTTTAGGACTTCCATAAATTATAATGAATATTTGTTTTCCCATTAAGGTTATCATGCTGTGGCATATCCTTCAGAGCAAAGAGGAAGTTCTGAGTTTAATTCCACTTTAACCCTCATCCTTAGTTTTTAAAACTAAGCATAAAACAGCCATAGCCGCAATATAGGGGAAGGCGCTTTGTACAGCGTGCCGTGGCCCACAGCGCCACTCTCAAGCCCCGCCATGCTACAGCTACGCGTTTCACCATTGTTGATTCCCAAAGCAATTTACAACGGCCATTTACAGAACAGGAATATTTATAAACACACTTCGGAAGGAATGGAAGATTTAGGTGAAAATATCGAACATCTGGTCATACATCATAACGTCCATTCACTTCACTGGAGTGACGCGGAATAGTATGTAAACCGAAAAAGGCTTTTACATCTGGAGAGCATACATGTACATCGCTGGTGTTTGTTTTATTAGCTGTTTATATATGTTTTAGATAAACACGGAAGGTTTTGGTATTAGAAGCATATGGACGGCCTATATCAGCATTCCGGAGAGCCTATTCGTTTTTTCGATTCGGCAAAAAGAATGCATTATATGCTCGGTACAATGGCGCATTTGTTAATCCTGACATATTTATCTGTCTTTCTCTGGCTGAAAAGGGAGGGGAAAAAGAAATTATGTCAATTTTTGCCCAGGCTGTTTTTTTTTCTGTCCTGTCACACACATTATTTCATGAAATATGAATCCAAAATGTTCCGTTTCTCTTCAATTTCCTTTCACCACAAATACCAGAGTACGGCGCTCTGCGGGATCTCAGTAACAATCCGCTCTTTCTATTCTAATGGCAAAATCCCAATCCTGCTGTCTCTAATCAAGATACTTCAGATATGTTTTCAATGCCGGCTCGGCATCGGGCGGTTGATGTTGGGAGAGGCGGCTGTTTGTAGGAAACGCGGGCACGCCGATGATGATGTTTGATGCGGCTTGTTGCCAAAATAGATTTATTTAGTGAGTGGATGAGTTGGGCTTCTGTCTTTTATCGGGGCTTTCTGTGGTTTTGCAGATTGGAAAGTGTAAAGTTACGAGCAGTCATGAGATGATTGGTGCCTGATGCAAGCGATTTTAGCTGGAAGGAGGACAATCCTTAAGTGCATAGCAGGGCATTCGATGTATGCAGTGAGGTTGCGTTAAGCCATGGTTTTTTGATGGTCCTATGGGTGCTGCCTGCTAAAATCTTTATTTGCACAGTGTCATATCCCCTATTTAAACTAGTATTATACTCCCAAAACTGCAATTTCAGTAACTACTTGTAGGTACATAAAAGAACATTTGAAAGCATTCCCTGTTTGTAAAAATGTTTACTTTCACAGCAGAGATCAGTACAAACTTGGAGGTGGTAAAATTGGTCAGTGCTTGGCCAATCATTATTGAAAGTGTGCGTCAGGCTATCGTCTAAACACTGTTACATCTGAAACATTTGATTACTATACCTTAAAGGATCTCAGACCTCAAGATTCAGGAAAAAAATAGTGGTGGTGATACATCTGTAGATTTGGCACCCGATTGATCATCTGATTTGATAATTATTATTGAATCGGATGGAAATTAATGCCGCCAAAAGCATGCCCAATCAACGATACGATCAATTTTAGGCCAAAATTGGTTGCATGTACTGTATCGATCAGACATGCTGGAAAATATGGCCAATCAGGCTCACAGTGGTAACAGTGTGTGATAATAGAAAACGATTAACAAAATGGAAAAACCCCTGGACACTGTCCCTCCTATTGTACATGTAACCCTACGTGGTTGCCGGCTCACTGACATCACAGATGCACTCCGCACGCAATGCACTGCCAACCACATGGAATGCGAGAGAGGAGTCCAGACACATCTGCGAACACCGGACAGGTGAAGTATTAATGCAGGGGCGGAGCTACATATACATTAGGGAGGACAGCAACTGGGGCAGGGAAGTAACGAGGGGCTTAACAAGACTGATTTACAAAAGAGTTCATGCTAAATTGATCGGGAATTGGCCTGCGATTGATGGCAGCCAACAGACATCTCATCGATCAGATTCGAATTTTGAGTTGTGTAGCGTGATACTGCCCCTTACCTCTCTGCCTGATAAACAACCAAACTAAATGCCACAGCAGTTAGACCACCCCTCACCTCTCTGCCTGTTTAACAACCAAACTAAATGCCACAGCAGTTAGACCGCCCCCAGGGCCGGTTCAAGTAACAATTGGGCCCTAGGGCAAAATTAGCCCGGGGGCCCCCCAACAGACACCCCCCAAACCAAAAATTGTCATTAGAGGCCCTTTGTTGCAGCCAAATTTCCCTCATGGGCCCCTGAGCAGGTTGCTGACCCTCCCCCAATCACCTCCCAACTTAACAGACTCTGCAGAGTCCCTGGGGAGCAACAGTTAAGATGGGGGAGGGACAACTTGGGGGCCCCTACAGGCTCTGAGGCCCTGGGGCAATTGCCCATTTTTTTCTATGGTAGCTCCGGCCCTGACCGCCCCTCACCTCTCTGCCTGTTTAACAACCAAACTAAATGCCACAGCAGTTAGACCGCCCCTCACCTCTCTGCCTGTTTAACAGCTAAACTAAATGCCACAGCAGTTAGACCACCCCTCACCTCTCTGCCTGTTTAATAACCAAATTAAATGCCACAGCAGTTAGACCGCCCCTCACCTCTCTGCCTGTTTAACAAACAAACCAAATGCCACAGCAGTTAGACCACCACTCACCTCTCTGCCTGTTTAACAACCAAACTAAATGCCACAACAGTTAGACCACCCCTCACCTCTCTGCCTGTTTAACAACCAAACTAAATGCCACATCAGTTAGACCACCCCTCACCTCTCTGCCTGTTTAACAACCAAACTAAATGCCACTGCAGTTAGACCACCCCTCACCTCTCTGCCTGTTTAACAACCAAACCAAATGCCACAGCAGTTAGACCACCCCTCACCTATCTGCCTGTTTAACAACTAAAACCAAATGCCACAGCAGTTAGACCACCCCTCACCTCTCTGCCTGTTTAACAACCAAACCAAATGCCACAGCAGTTAGATCACCACTCACCTCTCTGCCTGTTTAACAACCAAACCAAATGCCACAGCAGTTAGACCGCCCCTCACCTCTCTGCCTGTTTAACAACCAAACCAAATACCACAGCAGTTAGACCACCCCTCACCTCTCTGCCTGTTTAACAACCAAACCAAATACCACAGCAGTTAGACCACCCCTCACCTCTCTGCCTGTTTAACAACCAAACCAAATGCCACAGCAGTTAGACAGTTCAGGCTCTTCAAGCCAAACATGGCTGACAACAAAGGGGGCTGGGTTAACCACACAGCAAATGTCAATAAAATGTCATTTATGTGAGATTTTGTGTTTGCAGTGGCTCCTTTGTTAATATTACGTTTTGTTTTCCAGGACTAGACCTTTAAAGAGACTCCGTAACAAAAATTGCATCCTGTTTTTTATCATCCTACAAGTTCCAAAAGCTATTCTAATGTGTTCTGGCTTACTGCAGCACTTTGTACTATCACAGTCTCTGTAATAAATCAACTTATCTCTCTCTTGTCAGACTTGTCAGGCCTGTGTCTGGAAGGCTGCCAAGTTCTTCAGTGTTTTGGTTCTGCTATGAACTCCCCCTTCCAGGCCCCTCTATGCACACTGCCTGTGTGTTATTTAGATTAGAGCAGCTTCTCTCATCTTTTACAAGCTGGATAAATCGTCCTCTGAGCTGGCTGGGCTTTCACATAGTGAGGAATTACAGACAAGGGCAAAGCTGTTTGCAGGAAGAAAAGAGCAGCCTGAAACTTCAGTGCAAGAGAGATGCAGGGGGAAAGAAACACACAAATGATCTCTTGAGATTCAAAAGGAAGGCTGTATACAGCCTGCTTGTGTATGGATGTATTTTCTATGTTTGGACATACTGTACATCAACCTACTTCCTGTTTTGGTGGCCATTTTGTTTGTTTATAAACAAAACTTTTCAAAACTGTTTTTAACCACTTTTAATGCGGCGGGGAGCGGCGAAATTGTGACAGAGGGTAATAGGAGATGTCCCCTAATGCACTGGTATGTTTACTTTTGTGCGATTTTAACAATACAGATTCTCTTTAAGAAATGCCAAAATAAAGCAGCAAGGTTTTCATTCTTAATTAACCACCCACATGAATTGATCTTCTATTTATTCTGGTCCACTGACCGCCGCAAAAAAAAAAAAAATAGCAATCTTGATTACTAAGCATAGTGAGGCTTCCCAGGGAATTACTGACTCCCGCTATGCCGACAGGAAATGATTTCACCAGCTCAGCAAAAACTGATCAACCTGTGCTGTTTATTTATACCTGTAAGTCAGATTCCAGATTTTACATTTACTGAAGTGAAGCAAGCGGCGTTTGTTTATGTTATTACTTGCTGGCACCAGATCAATGTGCTGCCTTCCGCATATGAGGCAGTTGCAATTCAACAAAAAGTTAAAGGAGGTTCCCAACTGAATCCCAGCCAGGAAGAGTACCTGTCTCCAACAGTTATTAAAGGGAACCTGAACCAAGTAAATTGATTTAAAATAAACACAAGTACCTGCAAATGAATATTACATACTTACACTGCCATCAGTTGCTCTCAGTAGCTCACCATTTTCTTCTAGCAATGATTCCTTCCAGTTCTAACAAGATTTTGTCCAAACTGAAATATATGCTGCTGTCAATTATATATTAGTTGCTGTCAGTTATAACTAAAAAACACAACTGATGAGCAAGTAATGTCCATGTTTCCCTATGGCTCAAGTGGGCGATATTACAGTTTAACAGTGTGCTCACAGGAAGCTGTTATGGGGTCATAGCCATTTTCAAAATGTGGACAAAGAATTCCATTGATCACAGTGGACAAACAAGAAGAAAGAGATTGATGAGTAGACTACACGGGAGGTAAGTATGATGGGTGTATGTTTATTTTGACTTTTAATTTTCAGTTCAGGTATGCTTTAAACTTTAAAGGTTAGAGGATACCTGAGCTGAAACCCTTAGGAGAAATGGGGTTTGGGATAGCGGAATGTATGGGGAGCTGCCCTGATGGCCACAGCTCCCCCTAGAGCGCCACATGTGCATAACATCATGATTAACACGCTCTCCCTCCCCCAGTGCCTGTGTACTGATGCCTGCTTCCAGTGACCCGGAAGAGGCTGCCGGGGGGGGGGGAGGGGGGGGGGCTTTAGGTATGTAAGAAGAAGGACGGAAGGGACGATGGCCATCAGGAAAGCTCCCCATACATGCGCGTTCTCCCCATTTCTCCAAACCTTTTCGGCTCTGGTATCCTTTAAACATGGATGTTAGTTACACACATTAATATATATATATATGGAAAGTTTGATTGGCCCTTTTACCCGGCATAATATGTAAATATTTTAAGGTTCTTTACAAAGTGACCTTATTGATGTACATTTTTCCCCTTAATTTAAAGGTTAGCTCGTCTTCCCAAGAAAAGAAAATAATGACAATGTTTTTACAGTTAAACTGTGTGCTTGTTTTTTCTTGTCCTAAAGTCAGGTACAGCAGTTTTGTAAATGTACACATGAACTGAGAGTGATCTAGAGGCTACCATAGTCATTCCTTTTGTAAACAATACCAGTTACCTGTCTGCCCTGCTGATCCTCTGCCTCTAATACTTTTAGCCATAGACCCTGTACATGCCTGTGGATCATGGTGCTCTGACTGAAGTCTGATTGGTTTACCTGCATGCTTGTTTCACACAGGGCTGTGGAGTCGGAGTTGGAGTCGGAGCCAAGAAGTCAGAGTCAGAGCAATTTTGGGTACCTGGAGTCGTAGTTGGAGGCGGAGGTTTCATAAACTGAGGAGTCGGAGTTGGAGTCGGATGATTTTTGTATCCACTCTACAGCCCTGATTTTATGTGTGTGATTCAGATACTACTACAGAAAAAAATCAGCAGGACGCCAGGCAACTGGTATTGTTTAAATGGAAATACATATTGCAGCCTCCATATACCTCTCACCTCAGGTTCCCTTTGAAATTCCAACAAAGATGTATTGAAAAAACAAAACAAAAAAAAACAAAGGTCCCAGCTTCGTTAGCTGCAGAGCTACAGAAAAGAAGAGAACACGTGGCCTGGTACGGAAGGGGGTGTAATATGTTGGCACTAAAGTAATTAAGATTCTGATTTAGCTTGTAATCCTTTCCTGTCTATGGTTCTTATTGTTTTATCCACATTAGTTGTAATGAAATTGTGTTGCTGCACAATGTACAACAGGACAATAACGTTACTGAAGATCAAGTTAAATTACACATCATATTTTTTATTTGTATCTGTCAGTCATAATGTGCTGTATTCACAAACATTATAGTGCATGTATATTGTAATACATGCGTTATGCAAATAGCTAAGTGTGTTACGCACACGACATATACGTTGCCCGTGTTGTGAGCATCATTGGCTGAATTATTGCACAATATATAGGTAACCTATACTTTCTTTGCATAATGTGTGTTAGTGTTTGTTACAGGTTACACACAATAGTGGTGTAACAATGTAGGAATACATATGCACACAAGTCACTGAGTCCATATGGTGGTGGAGAAGAGCACATGGGGTGGAGGGCCTGCTAAACAGGCTTACAATCTAAGGGGTGGGGAAGAGAGACACATAAGGATGGTGGGGTATAAGTCCAAGGGAGGGTGGTGGAGCTATGAAGATGGCAGATAAGTAATGTTGGACAGATCGGTCTTTAAAGGGAACCAAGCAGCATTTCTAGCCCACAAGCATCTCAACAGCACATTAAAAATGCATGCTAACAATCTTCCATTCTACCTCTTCTTTTTACATTTAGATGTTTGTTAGAGGCTTTTATTGCCATACTTCCGTAACCTGCCATCCACAGAAATAGCAGGCAGATGAGGACTTCTGTAATTAGCAGTAGTAAGGAGCAAACACAAGCTTTCATCAGCAGGGGGTGTGGAGATAGCACACTGTGCTTCAAACAGTTTAGAGAAGGTACACTTGATTACCTTCACACCTTCCCTCTGTACAAAGTGTCTCTGGATGAGATACAAGATGTATAAAGGGAAGATATGGTGGATGCATTTATATGCCAGGCAGAGTTGCTTCAATTTTTATTCTGCATTATAAAGTATTCCAAATGTTTTAAACGTCCAAAATTCACACACAGAGTACATCCTTGGGATGTGCAGACCTGATAGCTCTAGAACTCGTCACTGAAATACTCCAACTATAATCCAACCCAAGAGGTGATTAAAGCTTCCCAACATGTACCAAACACGGAGCTATCAGTTTTGGATGGACTGACCTTTACAGTGTTCAGTGGCCTGTAAAACACAGACCTCAGAATATCACAGGTTCCCCGACTCTCAGAACTTCTCCATCTGCTTTAAAATGCAACCTTCCACTAATGATCTGTATATATTTACTAGCTCTGGCGTAGATGTCTTTGATTTGTGTTCGGGACAGAGCTGGCTCTGCCTCTTCTATTGAGCTTCTAAGTCTTGTAGGTCAATGCCACTCTTTCCACTGCAAAAGGGTTTTCATGTTGATTTTCAAATGGATGTTAAGGTTGACTGCTCACACAAATTCACTTCCCGTAAAAGGGACTAAGATGTCTTTGAAGTATGGGTAACCATTACTTAAATAGTGCATCCCATGAGTGCTACTTATTACCACTTTCTATTTCCTGCATCTTCCTACACAAAATGCAAGAGGTCTCAGCCTATATACAGATGTGCTCTGACACTCCTAAGCACTGCACAATAATGATATACATTACCTGAAACACTAGGAAATAGTGTGGTTTACCATCTTGCTGTATGAACCCACAATGTAAGGAAGGATACTTCTAGCATGGTGGCATTTAATGATGTCACTAAATATCTACTGTATCCTCACCATATGTGATGTGGCTTAGATGTATGCAGGTTTGAAATGATACTCACATATTTAAAGGACACCTGAAGTGAGAGATATGAAGGCTGACCCCCTCTTCCTGATAACTGGTGATGTATCTATCAAATTTCTGTAAAAGTTAAGTGTCTAGAAGACCATCCAGAAGAGCAGGTGAGAGCACACACACATGTAGCAAGATTTCTTAAAATAAGGTTGCGCAAAAGGTGGATCAGCGCAACACCAGGCCGCCTCCGAATGGCCTCCAATCAGAGGTGCGCTGAGCCCCCCCAGAAACTACAAACGCACCTTGAACCCAAACAGAAGCTCTGCATATACACCAAAAGCATGGCTGTTAAGTGGGAGCAGCTGACCAAAAACGAAATAAATTAGTACATAGCAAGGAAATGAACAGCGCTACTTAAAAACAGGCAAGTGCCTACCTGCAAAAGAGTGCAAGCCTCACTTGTGGAGTCGAATACACACCGAGCATACACATGACCTGTCTACCACTGGAGGAGGATGTTGGTTTCCTGTAACAGCTTGCATGCAACCTATTAAATACTTGTCCCTCCCACTGCAAAGAAGTCAATCCTCCATGGGAGGGGCCTAACACTAACTAAATCCTAACCTATGTATATGCATAGCCTGGGTGCGGCTAATCAAATAAAATCGAAAATTGAAAATTGCGCAAAAGGTGGATCAGCGCAACACCAGGCCGCCTCCAAATGGCCTCCAATCAGAGATGCGCTGAGTCCCCCCAGGAACTACAAACGCACCTTGAACCCAAACAGAAGCTCTGCATATACACCAAAAGCATGGCTGTTAAGTGGGAGCAGCTGACCAAAAACGAAATAAATTAGTACATAGCAAGGAAATGAGCAGCGCTACTTAAAAACAGGCAAGTGCCTACCTGCAAAAGAGTGCAAGCCTCACTTGTGGAGTCGAATACACACCGAGCATACACATGACCTGTCTACCACTGGAGGAGGATGTTGGTTTCCTGTAACAGCTTGCATGCAACCTATTAAATACTTGTCCCTCCCACTGCAAAGAAGTCAATCCTCCATGGGAGGGGCCTAACACTAACTAAATCCTAACCTATGTATATGCATAGCCTGGGTGCGGCTAATCAAATAAAATCGAAAATTGAAAATTGCGCAAAAGGTGGATCAGCGCAACACCAGGCCGCCTCCGAATGGCCTCCAATCAGAGATGCGCTGAGTCCCCCCAGTAACTACAAACGCACCTTGAACCCAAACAGAAGCTCTGCATATACACCAAAAGCATGGCTGTTAAGTGGGAGCAGCTGACCAAAAACGAAATAAATTAGTACATAGCAAGGTACCAGAAATAAGGTACCAGAAAGACTTGGGAGGTGAGTATCAATCTCGTGAACGTACTTCCACCCATGCCATCTTATGGTGATAAGCGGAGTTCTCCTTTATAATTTAACAAGTTTGCAATTACTAATGAAGGGGAAGACCATGGAAATGTCAGCCATGATGGCATGGAACCTTTTCACCAGTATGGTACCAGCTGTAATAGACTACAGTCATTAAACTAAATCTAAGCAGCGTACAGCAAGACCTGATCCCCTTGGGCGACATTGCTGGGCTGTTCAGACACGAAGTCAGCTGTGTATCTGATGACATGATTTGTTGCTAGGGGAGGGGGGTGGCGTGCTGACAGAGTGGCGCATGCATGATGTCAGCTAGGTCGGCAGTTGGGGGCTTTTGTACACATGCCTGATTATTGACTGAGGCGGTCGTTATCCGGCTTTAATCATACATGTGTATGAAGCTATTTAGGAAGTGGTGAAAAAATATTGCTTTCGTGTATGTAAAATTACAAATGGCAGATGAACTTTCCAACCTTTGCAACAGTTTCATACATTGGGCTTGATTCACAAAAGAGTGCTAACTGTTAGCACGGCCGTTTTCGAGCGAATTTTCGCATTGCGCGCAATCACGAATTTTGCGTGCTAAACGATAACGTTTTCGCACGCAAAGGCGAATTTTCACACACAATCGATATCGTTTTTGTGTGAAAATTCGCATTTGCACGCAAAAACGTTATCGTTTTGCGTGAAAATTCGCAATTGCGTGCAATATGAAAATTCGCGCGAAAACGGACGTGCTAACAGCTAGCACTCTTTTGTGAATCAAGCCCACAGTCAACTAAGTTGTCTGTATAAGATACATTTCAATGAATGCAACATACAAGGCCGTCTCCCACGTGAAATAGATACAGCTTTTCAGGGTCTCAAAGTCCCCCTTTGAAGTTAACCACTGTGAGGCAATTTTTCTTCTTATGATTTGGAAAATGGCAGATGACTCAACCTGGACTTCCCATTCATCAACTTCCAGAATTACACCTCCAACTGTTGCAAACAGCCACTGGGAACTACTGGGCATTGCTTGCAGCCTCTCAGCCAGGCTTCAGAAACCAATCTATCTTCTATCAATCTATCAAGGTCCATCAAGCTACCAGCCAACAGCAGGAAATAAATCCTGTCCCACATACTGCACATTTATTCCATACATGAGAAAAGTGTAAAATCTTCTTTTGTTTGTTTGTTTTTTTCTTTAATTGTTCTGTTGCCCCACCCATTGTACTTCACTAATAAAGTTCATTCAAGAATAACAGATAAGGGATACAAATGCAGATCAAATCATGCCAACACAAGCACAATATAAAAGCAGCAAACATGAGATCATGAAAAGCTCATCACGTTTACAATGTAGTACAACATATAATAGATCATAAACAGCTACAAGGTCATCCATAGTAAACATACTTCAGCAGATAATTGACTTGTGGTTATAATCAAAACCAAATGATATATCAAGTAGCAAGATTCATATGCAGCTACATTATCCCATGTACCGGAACAGGAAAACAAGGAAAGAAACTCATTGTGCTTTATTATTATTTATAGTATTTATAAAGCGTCAACATGTTACACAGCGCAAAATATTTATATCTTAGCAGCTACCTGGTTCAAGTCTAAAGGTGGCCACTAATGATCCAATTTCTAGCGAAAAATCGTTTGAGCGATCAAATAATTCTGATCGGAAGAAAAATTGTTCACTACACCATCAACGAGCCAATCTTTGCTTCCTATCTATCAAAACCAACTAGAAAATCCAAATTTTGGTTTGATGAAAATTGAATCGGACGATTATTTTTATAATCGTTCGTAATCGATTGTTCCCATCAAAGATTATTTACAACCAATTTAATCAGAATTTCTGATCACTCAAATGATTTTTCGCTACAAATTGGACTGTTAGTGGCCACCTTTAGTCAGTTTTTAGGAAAGTTACCCGATGAACGGGTGCATGGGCAAGTGGGATAAACTAGGGGGCAGGACCCTGCCAGCAACTTACAATCTAAAAAGGAGGGATAGGGACACACTAGGCACAGGTTGCATACACCAGCTAAATTTAAGCACAGCACACCCGCTTACCAAACTACTGATGGTTTCACCGTGCCTCACCAACCACACCACTGCTGATCTTCGCTGGTTGCTCCACTGCTGAACTCCCCACCAACTGATCCGTCGCCGACCTCCAGACAAGTTACGTTATTACCAACCAGACAACCCATCTACCAATCACACACAGCTGGATTTTGTTTGCCATCATTGATGTTCTGCCAACTTCACTGCTGATCTCCTGTGGACTGCTCCTTACCAAATTGATTATTGATGCAACTTTGCTGAACCCCTTCAGCCACATCATTGGTGACATTTATCTCATCTTGGTCTAACTGCTGTCCCCCTGTCTATGCTTCCACTCTCCCCACCCCATCCTACCTTATCCCTTCAGTACAAAATGTTCCCTCCTATTCACTCCCTTACCCCTCCACCATTTCCAAGCTATCTCCCTCCCCATCTCGCTCTCCCCCATCACCACATGCTCTAACTCCACCTCCTTCTACACCTTGTCCCCCTTCTTTCTCCCCGCACCTTCTCCCTTTCTGTCCTTAGACTCCCTTTTGGCCCTCAACCCCCATGCACCTCCCTTCCCTCCCCCCCACACTCTACCCACACACCCCCTCGACATAAGCTTATTCCTATCCATCCTACCCCTAGGCATTCGCTCTCTGTTTCCTGTGGCCTCTTGAATGCCAGGTCCACCCGCAATAAGCTGCTCTCTGGAACTCGCTCCCTCCAGCCACCAGACTCGCCCCCACCTTTAATACCTTCACACAAGCTCTCAAGACTCACCCTTTCATGCTTGCATACCCCCCTACACCAGCACCATAATATGTTCTGTTAGACACCCGCTCAACAGATGCACCTATTGTCTCCACCCCCACCCTTTAGATTGTAAGCCTCTGGCAGGGCCCGCCTCCCTAGTGTTTCCTGCTTGATTATGAAATCTTACTGATAATCACCCCTTTTGTGGACTAGAACAATCTCTATTTTGACCTATGACACTGTATTATCAAATCATTTGCATGATCTTTTTTTGTTGTGAGTTTCCTGTATGTCCTACCTTGTATGTTAAAGAGAACCCGAGGTGGCTTTGTATAACGTTAGTGGGGCACAGAGGCTGGTTGGGCACACTAACACCAGCCTCTGTTGCCCCATGGTGTGTGTCAAAGACCCCCCTGCTCGCCGCTATCCTTCCCGCAGTGCTGGCGACACGCAGCGCGTCGCCAGCACAATGTTTACCCTAGCGCTGTCTGTCAGCGCCGCTCCCCCGCCTCCTCCGCATCGCCGCTACCCGCCCTCGTCCCTTCCCTCCAATCAGCGTGAGGGAAGGGACGAGGGCGGGTAGCGGCGATGCGGAGGAGGCGGCGGAGCGGCGCTGACAGACAGCGCTAGGGTAAACATTGTGCTGGCGACACGCTGCGTGTCGCCAGCATTGCGGGGGTATAGCGGCGAGCAGGGGGGTCTTTGACACACACCATGGGGCAACAGAGGCTGGTGTTAGTGTGCCCAACCAGCCTCTGTGCCCCACTTACGTTATACAAAGCCACCTCGGGTTCTCTTTAACCCTTTTATCTATTGTGCAGCGCTGCGTAATATGTTGGCGCTTTATAAATACAATAAATAATAATAATAACAGGTGATTAACAGAGTAAGTTATGGCATTTATGGGGGAGGGGGGGGGGGATCTTGAAGAGGTGAGTTTTGATGGCTTGTTTGATGGCGATGAAGGATGGGCTGAGTCTAATGGGTGGTGGGAGTTCCAGAGAGTGGGGGCAGCTTCTGAGAAGTCCTGCAGTCTTGCATGGAAGTCGGATATACAGTATATTGGGCAGTCAGGCACAGGTCATTTTTGGGATCGGAGGGGGTGGCCAGATGTATGTCTGTGGATGAAACTTACCAAACAGACCTGCCAGATTTTTATTACACTAATTGAATGCACCAATAGTGTAGGTGGTTATAGACACTTTATCCAATAAAATGCGGTCCTTTAAACAAAGGTATCTGTGAGAATACAATTACAAATAAGATTTCTAATGGTTTAACCCAGGGTTGGGCAAACTTCAAGAGGCCCGGGCCACATTCTGTGGACCACGGGCCGTATTCCTTAAATTCCAACCTCCCTCCCTTCCTGCAGAGTTGCGAGCGGGCGGTGGGGGATTTGAAACTCACCTCAGTGCCGATCCCAGAGTTGCATCTCCATGGCAGCAGGAAGTCACATGACAGGACGTCGGGACGTGCCAGTATATTAAGCTACATACACACGAGGCACGGATGTCTGCAGTTGCATGGAGACAAGCAACAGTTGAAAGTCTCCAGCAACGACAGTTGTATACAAGCGATGATTGTATACACGTGGCAACAACCTGTCTGCAACATTGCAGAAACTGTTGCTCAGCAACTTCTGTCGCAGGTTCAATGAACTGTCGGACTCACAAGAGTTGCTAGAGACTAGCATACACACGACCGCATCGACTTGAGACTAGCGACGGTTCCTGCAACAGCTGTTGCCGGCGATTGGCCAAGTCAATCGCCTGGCGACAGCTCTGATTAGCAACAGTTCCTTGCACGCACCTCATAAGCTACATACACACGGGGGACAATTGCCCCCCGTTGCATGCGTGCACGTGAACAGGGAGCAACAGCTCCCTGCCAGCGACAGCTGTCCACACGTCTCGCCAGAAAGGCAGAGATGCGGCGGAAGCTGTTTGTGAATGGAGCATCCCCAAGCGGATGCTCCATTCACTTGCGTAAGTCTCCTGTCGCTAGCCCGCGTACTCACGCGGGACTAGCAACAGTTCCGGCGAAGTTGCGGCGACAGCTGTAGCCGGCGATTGAACATGTCAATCGCCTGGCGACAGCTCCGATGGGCGACGGTTCGGGGCGCGCGCGTAAAACACACGGGCGACCTGACGCCGCAACACGCACGTGCCGCGTGGTTGCGGCGACGGCGTACCCCGTGTGTATGGGCCTATACACAAGGAGGACCTGTTGCCGCAACATGCGCGCGCCATGTGTTTCCAGCAACAGTTGTAGCCCGTGTGTATGGGCCTTTAAACGCTGGCAGCTACAGTGCAATACGCTGGCACGCCCCCTGTTGGCGGGCAAGAGATCAAGAACACATGGGCCGGACACAGACCGTAGTTTGCCCAGCACCGATTTAACCCAATATTCTGAAGGATTTCTGCATGGTTTATTTCTTTCAGATGCCCTTTTTTGGAAAAAAAATGCTTTTAAATGAGTCCAAAGGCGAGGTTCACTTAAGTCTGGCTACATAAGATTTGACAGTAAGTGACAAGCTTTACTAATTTTCTTCTCACAACCTTTGACCGGCTGATCGACTGACCAAATGTACTCAAACAAACCATTCTGACCTTAGTGAAATGAAATATATTTGCTCACATATCTTCAGTACATTCTAATGTTACAGACGGGTCAAAGGATCGCTGTTATGAAATAACTCTTCCACTGTTTCAGTCCTCTCTGACCAGATCAATATCATCCTGGTGTGCTAAGGGGGGAGTCGTTTACAACATAATGAATGAGTGACACGTCTTACTACAGTGCAACACTTCAGTACCGGGCACTGGGATTTGCTTCCTTCATTTTCTAGAAACTGCGCACTGTACATACTAATGCGCTCTTAGCTGCTCCAAGGCAGTACAGAAATGTCTAATAAGTCTATGTATAGTACAGGGTATCAGTCAAATCGAGTGCATGCGGCTCGAGTGTCAGCACTGGCTTCCATATAAAATACTGGCAAGCCGGCACCAAAGCAGAAATTGGGGCGTATGACAGCGCTCGATATTTACCGATTTGTCAGGGTTTTTTTGCCTTTTTTCGGCCGACACCACAGAGGAAATTCGGACGCACGGTGATGCCCGATATTTCCCCTTTTTGCATTCTCTGATGCAAAAAAAATGACCAATAAAATACTCCTTGGAAATTGGAAAATATTGGGAAATCTAAAAATCGGAAATTGGCGTTGGCAGAAATCGGAATTTCTGTGGACTCAGAAAGGAGCATTTCCCACCATCCCTATATGTGAATATGCACATACCGTATGTTAACTCCATGCCGTTCATGATTACTATGGTTTTTATTTTTTAGCTTGTTATCTTTTGCTTCTTCTACACAAAAACCTGGCTAAGGAAGGCAGTTCTGCCGGGTCTCCAGTGCTCTGAAAAGAAGCTTGAATTATAGGCCGGCCTCAGCCTGGGACGAGCAGCTGACACAGCAATGGAGATGAAAGTTCCTTGAGCTTGGCGATCCAAGGGGAAGCACAGCTGCTCCAGCTGGTCGTCTCACATCTTCACACATCCAACCATGATGGAGAGGGTGATAATGTGCTTCACCCCTCAGATTGAAGAATGTGTGCGTGAGGCTGTGCCCAGAATAGGCTGAGGTACTTCAGGACAAGCCTGAATATTGTCTTTGACAACAAAGTAGTGTGCTAAAGTCCCGCAGGGCAGCAGGCAAAACACAAATGTCCGAGGGGAGGGGTCTGCGGGTCTCAGCATGGATCCACAACACTGAAGGGCCTTTTATTTATTTATTTTTATCCAAAATAGAAAGCTTTATTGAACCATCAACAAGAAACAAAGTGGCCCATCGCTAGGTCAACATATGTATGTTTGTCTATGAAATATGCTGAAGCAGTTGTAACAAGCTTATGTTAACTAGAAAATTAACTTTAACATACAGTTTCAACAGCTTCTATGAGGGTTGCCCTCTTTATAACAATTTAATGCTTTTTGTACTTCTAGACATATTGTAGTAATGGGATGTTCATACCTTTTTATATTAGTGACAAAGGGAAAGATCCACTAAACATACCTTAATTTGTCATCAATTGGTACCCGATTTGATCAATCGTACAATCGTTCAGGAGATTGTACCGTTAATGAGCACCCTTAGGTTGATTCGTTTTTTTCCTTAAAGAGGAACTGTAATCAAGGATTGAACTTCTTTCCAATCAGCAGCTGATACCCCTTTTCATACTAGATATGTATAACTTTTCTTGACAAGATCATCAGGGGGATCTGTGTGGCTGATATTGTGGTGAAACCCCTCCCACAGTGTGATGTCAGGACCAAGGTGCTGACAGTTTCCTGTCTGTGAGACAACTGCCAAGCAACCAGTATCTCCCTCTATATGCGTATAGGAATAAAAAATAACAACCTTTTAGCCTATCACATTGTTAGTGGGTGTGGTTATAGATAATGGCATTTGGTGCTGTCTGTTTTTTTCATGTCTACCAGTAGTAAAGATGATGATTGTGGATCAAACATTATGAACACATTGCATGGGGAGTATCAATAATTTCTTGATATCTTTTCTAGTTTTTTTAACTTCTCACTTTGCAATTTTATTGATTTATTTTTTCCACTTTTTGTCAAAGTTCCTCTGTAAATGCCACCTACTGGCTTCAAAAGGTACATCTAAAATATGCATAAGTAATGTTTAATTATTTTGTATTAAAATCACATGCACGCACGCACGCACGCACACACACACACACTCTTTGAGCACCATAATGAACATTTTGTTTTATTTAAGTGCACTTTACAAACATTTACTGGGACTGCTGTCCTTTTTATCTCCAGTAAAAATGTCTACCTACAATTTCTGTGCAAGTACGGGTGTTCCAAAATGTAGTTGCTAAGTGCATTCTTTATCTCCTCTCCAGCTTGCTCCATGTCCCAAACATTGTAAAAGCACCAGTAAAATGTGTTTATACCCCATGCGGATGCTGGCCATTTGTTTACATTCTTGGTGCGTTCGGCTAGTTTATAGTCTTGGGAATTCCTCTTTTATGCACTCCAGGTAAATGTCTATAATAGTTAACAGGACACTACACACTGACAATAAGTAACACATGACATAGACAGTTTGCTGTTTAAATGACCTCAAAGTTAAATCACAAGCTGACCTGAATTCAAGGAGGAAAAAAAGGTAACATTATAACATTTCCACATGTCTGTGTTAAAACTGCTACTCTACATACGGTAATGGCAAGTTACAGTCCAGATAAAATTAATAAGGTGACAGACTATTTAGGGGCATGCTAGTGGCAGAGGCTTGGGTGCCGCCATAGGTACCAATAGAAAATATCGGCATTGGGGGGATATTTCGGTGCCTGACAGCCCCGGCATTTTTTCCCCCATCGCCGACCTTTACTATGGCCGTCCGAAAATGTACATTTTTGCAGGTTTTTGTATGCAGCCGTACACTACAATGGCCATGTGGTAGATAACATATTATTATTTACATAGCGCCGACATCCTCCGCAGCACTGTACAGAGTATATTGTCTTGTCACTTATCTCTCCCTCGGAGGAGTCCGCAATCTAATCCCAACCATAGTCATATGTCTATGAATGTATCGTGTAGTGTATGTATCGTAGTCTAGGGCCAATTTAAGGGGAAGCCAATTAACTTATCTGTATGTTTTTGGGATGTGGGAGAAAACTATGTTGCCTGGAGGTAAACCTTGCCCCACTTCCCTCCATTCAAATGATCCTTGACCCCTTCCCTACAGTATAGGTATTCCAGACAACCCTCCCCCCCTTCCCTCCAGTATAGGTAACCAGATTACCCTTTTACCTCCCTCCAGTATAGGAAGGCTGATGACCTTGCCCCCCTTCCCTCCAGTATAGGTAGCCAAATGACCCCCCCCCCCCAACAGTACAGGTAGCCTAATAACCCCTCCCCCATCCCCCCAGAATAGGTGGCCAGATGACTCCCTTATTCCTTCCTTTTACCCCTTTCAGTATAGGTAGCCAGCTCCCCTTCCCACTGCAGTCATCAGTCACTCACCTATCCGCTTGTCTCTAGCGCAGAAGCTTCCTCTGCCCTTCCGTTTTCATCAGCCACCACTGTGCATCCGTTCCTTCAATCCTCATATCTCACATGTGACTCACGTGCATGTTACTTGATTATCACGTGACTCGCTGGGAACATGCCAGGGAGTCGCATGTGAGGGATGCGGATTGAAGGAACAGATGCATAGTGGTGGCTGATGGAGATGGAAGAGGAAGTTTCTGTGCTGGAGATGAGCAGAGAGGTGAGTGTCTGGTGCTGCTTATTTATGTCCTCCGCTCGCAAACTCTGCAATGCTGCCCAAGTCCGTAGCCGCCCTCTAAAATGCCATGGTGCACAGAGAGAAGGGCGACCATGGACCAGGTCTGGCAGCACTAAGGAGAGTACCACGGTTGGGCAGACGATCACTCGCCTGATCTCCCTGCACTTCAGCATTTGCAACATTGCAAACGCTCCACCAGCTTAGCCTGTTGCCCACCTGCCCTTGTTCCAGTGGCGGCCTAGGCCACGGTCTAGGAGGCCTTGGCCTAAATCTGGCCCTGATTTTACGATGGGAAAGCATTGACTAAATAGTTTATAGATAAACTTTATCTTAGCCTCAGGGGAGTAAATTTATGTACTCTGTCAAAATCGACACTGTGCACTCTCCTGCTCGCCTGTGTGCGCGATCCTGCGCCTGTTCTTGCTGCCACCCGTTAACCTGGACATCAATGAATGGGAACACAGTTCCCATTAATTGTTTTAGGTTCCCTGTGTCAATTACCGCAGCCTCAATGTGATGTCTATGGTCATTTGTAAACACTGTAATTACCCTTACATTTAAATATAATTCTTAGCATAATGTACCACCCAAAGAAAGCCTAATTGTTGGTGGAAAAAACAAGATATATGCATTTTGTTGTGATAAGTAGCGATAAAGTTATTGGCAAATGAATGGGAGAAGTGCTGAAATGTGAAAATTGCTCAGATGCATAAGGTGAAAATACACTGTAAGGCTGAAGGGGTTAAGAACATAGAGGAAGTTCTGAGTTCAGGTGCGCTTTAAAAGACGTTACATCACTTGTTTTATAGTCCATACGCCAGCATTTCCACTACAGGTCACCTATAAAGCTAACCCCAAACGTAGGTAATCCCACATTCCCTGCATTATGATTCAGCAACACAATAACAACACGACAAAGCAAAATCAATCTCTTTCATATTTTGGCTGCCCCGCTTTCTTCTCTGTTAGATGATGCACAGGGACAGGTTTTCCATCCAAGCCAGCTAATAACCTGAGCATGATAATATTCCCAGCCCTCGTCTCCCATGGCCAAGCCTCTCTGTCATCAGCTTCCCTCTAAATATACCAGGAATGTCCCCCTCTAATAAGCTGATGAAAAATGGAACCTTCTCCCCACATCTGTCTCCTCGATAAGGGGGGTGTTCAAGCGCCAGTAACTGAATGTATCCATCACAATGGAGAGTCGTGACACGGCCATTATCTGTATTCTTACTGGGGAGTTTGCGTATTATTTCATCGGTTAATGATAGGTGAAATGCATCACGTTCATAACATTAGAACTCAGGCCATTGCCTCGCGTTAATAATCCCCTGTTGCTCCACACTCCGTGGGTTAAAAGCTCGGCAGATGGATCGCTGTGCTCTATAGCAGGTCATTACTGGTCAGCCGTGACCAAAGGCTGCTTTTTCAGTTTCCAAATAAACAGTTGCCTGCGTGGCATTTAGGTATAGAGCAGGCACTTCCATTAATTTACTCTGCCGTGCAAAATGTTCATCTCTTTTCAGTTTGGACCTCCAGAGACATTAACCACTTGAGGACCGGCATATAAAACTCCGATAAGCACCAGAGCAGTTTTGTTATTTTATAGGTGTCACCAGTTTAGATAGCCAGGCATAGGTATCCCCAGCAGGGGCGTTGCTGGGATCCAAAGAGATTAGAGGCACTTTTGGGCACTCAAGACAGAAAATGGGTGTGGCCATGCACCCAAATGTGGGTGTGGTCATGGGTGGAGCCAAATTTACGTGAATTTAACAGCGCTCTAAGTAGGCCTGCCCAGCAAAATGTTGGATGAAGCCCCCCCTCTCCATTTATACATAAAAAATTGCAGCATATCACATAAATAGGCAGTGTCACTTCTAGGCAGAGTTACCGGGCTTCTCTGCTGGCTAGTCTGGCTTTCTGCGGGGCAGTCTGACCTGCCGCCAGGTTATCTGGCAGTTACCCCATAGCATTCCCTGACCTTCTAGTGGACCCCCGCCCATTCCTGTGGACCTTCTCTCATTCAGGCACCACAACTCCCAGCATGCCCCTATAGAAGAACCACAGCTCCCTACATAACCCCATAAAGGCATTACAGTGCACAGCATGGGAGCACAGCACCCAGTATGCCCACATAGAGGCAGCACAGCACCCAGCATACCCCCATTGATGCAACACAGCTCCCACCATGCCTGCCATACAGCTGACTCTGTCTGGGGGACATCCAGGGCACCCCAGAATAGATCTGGGGCATGTGCCACTGATATTTAGGGCTAACAATGCCCCTGATCCCCAGTATAGGTAGAAAGGCACAGGTATCCCCAATATACAGTAGATAGCCAGGCATAGGTATCCCCAGTGTAGATAGCCAGGCATAGGTATCCCCAGTGTAGATAGCCAGGCATAGGTTTCGCCAGTATAGATAGACAGGCTTAGGTATCCTCCTCAGTATAGGTAGCCAGGCATTACCCACCTCCCCAGGTCCAGCCACGAGCAGCTCTCACCACCTCAACACTCCCCACCACCTAGCCTTGCACTGCTGCTAAGTACCGGGTCCCGACTTGATGACATCATCAAGTCGGGACTCGACACTAGAGGCAGCGAGAAGCTGGATGCAGGGCAGAGTGTAGGGGGAGTGACTATTGCCAGAGGAAGTCAGGAGAGGTAAGTCCCGATCCTCTTCTTTCTCTTCTGCTGCTGCAGCCTTTAGTGATCACTACGATCAGTGGCGATTGTAATGATCACGGGATCAGGAGGCAATCGTCATGGCTCATGATCAGTGAGCGGAGATGTCAGCTGTCATATGACAGCTGGCTCTCCCCATTCGGGTGTGTGCGATTGCGTCGGGACTTCAAGGACGTTACAGTTACATACCGTCAGCAGCAGAAAGTCACGCAGAGGACTTAACTGTAGCATCCTTGGTCCCAAAAGGGTTAAAGATGTTCATGCAGAACGCAGATACTTTTTTGTGTGTACGCCGTACTGTTCCTATAGATCATGTGATGTGGATTATAGTGCAGAGCGAAGAGCGGGGGAACATTAAGGGAAAGCGGGGAAACATTAAGGGAAAGCGGGTTTGTCATATGCCATTTTGCGGATGAAAATGACAGCTTAGATTGGTGGTAATAATACGACAGATGAGAGAACGCAACAGGCAGCTGCTCGAATATAGACGCAAAAGGTCAACGACTAACACATTTCAGCCTAATGTAAATTCTGCGAACGACGGAAGCTGTTCCGGAGGGTTTAAGAATATCTTGATGGGAACTGAACAAGCGGTGCGATGCCATAGATGTAAACTGTTAAGTGATTAGCATAGACTATTTAAAGGACTGTACGTGGCTGATATCTTTAGGTTATATTAGTAAAAATAATGTTCCCTTTATACAAATAATGGGCCCCCAGAAAAATTTTGATTGGGCTCCCAAAATGGTCACAATCCCTTCCTCTTTAGTGACTCTCATAACCAGGAAGCCTATTGCCCAGAAATCATATAGCAGGTGTGGCCTTCATGACTCCACCCATTCTAACAAGTGTGAACACAACAACACATGATCTGGAGGGGCAGCCCCTGTATTGGAAGCTGGGGCCCCCCAACTCCAGGCTCTGCTGGAGGTGCAGAGGCTACACTCCCTATATTGTGACACCTCTATAACTACTAGTGTAGATACCATAAGTCAGGGTGAGGTGGACTTCCTACCTACAATGTATACATACAGAAATCTGGCCACTGCAACCTAATGCCTGTCCAGTCCACGGTGATAGCCGCACAAAATTATGGTGTATCATCTATTGTCTGCCTAAAGAAGTTCAGAAGTATGTAAGAGGTGGGCCTTCTACTGCCAACATGGATTGAATAGTCACCAGGTCCCATATGCAATTAACTTTTTCTCCTGAGTTTTCTCCTAGGTGAGATTTTAAAAATTGTCAATACAATGCCATTTAATCCACCAGCAAGAAAGAAAATACTCAAAATAATTTTGATTGTACTTTTCACCTACTTTTTGGTACTTTTTCCATTGCAAAGTCCAGAAAAGTTATTCTAAATCAAAGATGAAAAAATATCACCTAGGAGAAAACTCAGGAGAAAAAAATATTTGCATATGGGCCCAGGTCACAGTGGCAAGACCTCTGTATCTGGAATATTACCTAAAAAGTTGCATATAAAACAGAGGTGCCAAAAAGAATAATATGCACTAAAAAAAACAGCTTAAAATGGGAGGAAGTGGTGGACTTACCTCTCAATTGACTTGAATTGTCTGATTCAAGGAAAAACTTTATAGTACACAATGCAACACATTTCGCAAATATGACCTGCTTCATCAGGCAGTATAAAGAATTAACTTGCATGAGCTCTCTAAGCACCAAAGTTGATATACTTTGCACTTGTTCAATACAAAAGCTACTGATGGTGACAACATTATTGATATTAGATGATTGAAATTAGATTTCTGCTGAATTCATGCCTAATGGTGCCAAGTGCTAGAACAGGTAAACAACTGATATCAGGAAAATGTTGATTGTTTACCAATTATCACACTTTAACAAGTATTTGGTCAGCATTAGTCTTAAGCTACATACACACGGGGGACAATTGTCCCCCGTTGCATACATACACGCGACCAGGGAGCTGTCAGGGAGCGACAGCTCCCTGCCGGCGACAGCTGTCCACATGTCTCGCCAGAAAGGCAGAGATGCGGCGGAAGCTGTTTGTGAATGGAGCATCCCCCGGCCGGATGCTCTATTCACTCGCGTAGGTCTCCTGTCGCTAGCCCGCATACACATGCGGGACTAGCGACAGTTGCGGCGAAGTTGCGGCGACTGAACTTGTCAATCGCCTGGCGACAGCTCCGACGGGCGACGGTTCGGGGCGCGTGCGTCACACACACGGGCGGCCTGTCGCCGCAAAACGCGCGTGCCACGTGGTTGCGGCGACGGCCGTACCCCGTGTGTATGAGCCTTAAAGATGCGTACACACGCCTGATCTCTTCAAACGACAGGTCGTCGGACCCGCCTGCGGGGCAGCCGTTCTGACACTCGGCGGTCAGAACCAGCCTTATCAGCCTGCCGACAGATTGTACACATGGGGAAACTGTCATCAGAACGGCCGGCCACCCCGCGGGCTGGTCTGACGACCCGTTATTTGAAGAAATCAGGCATGTGTACGCACCTTTATGGTCCAATGAATGGTGCCGATGCTGTACTGGAGAGAATCTAACTTTAAATAAGTGCCAACATGCTTGTAAATTTACCTATAAGATTCTTTCATTAGGAATATCGCCAACGACCTTTTATTACATTCTGGAATGCCATGCCGCCATGAGCAATGAGCTGAACGAGACATAACTGGGTGTGGCAAAATTAGTTCAATATCCTTCACCTCATCACTCCATACAGGGCTGCTTTGAAACAGGATGATTAAGTGTGGATGATGTTGCAGAATGCCACAGAGAAAATCCTCCTCACAGACATTCCTGCAGATTCACACTCACTGTTTTTCTTTTGAGCGCAAGCAATGATTCTTTCCTTTGTATATGAGAATCGGGCTGCCATACCACTTTCAACACGCTCCAGATTAGAATTTCAAGAACCAAAAAATAAAAGTGAAAAAGTCAAGACAAATGCACAAAAAAAGTCAATCTACTGCTTGAGCATAGTCATCAGAAGACCACTCATGTCTATGGACTTTCAATATCGTGTCCAGGCTACGATAATGAATGGTAAACTTCAAAAAGACTATTGTCAAAAAATAGCAAAATGAAAAACATTTGATATTAGTTTAGATTATATAAAGGCTAAGGAAAAAAAAACACACACAGCGGGGTGCAGCTGCAGGGGGGCCCAGAAGCCACAGGTGCCCCGTCTTGAGAGACTGACAACTAAGGGCAAGGAGAGAAGAAACTTTCGGCTTTCTGCACAATTGTTCAAATGACTGCATCTGCTCAGCCACTGGTAAGGAATCATACAAAGATTTGTAGACAGTCCCTATTCAGTGTTTAGCAGTATCTTGTGTACAGCGCTGTTTTACCCCCAGCCTTTTTACCCCTCCCTAAGTGCTATGGGAGGGGGCCCCATCCAAAGTTTCGCAGGGAGCTCAGTGATTTCTAGTTATGCCCCTGGTTGCACAGAGTATAATAGTGAACAAAACTGACGCACGGTATCTACCGTAATGTGCTAAGAAAATATACATATACTAGCTACAAAGCTAAAAATAAAGTAACTTATTTGGTTAATAGTAGTGTGATTATACTGAAATAGCAACAGCATAAAGTCTTTCAGTGAAGTGCAATAAAAAGAGCAGCAAGGGAGCAGGCAGTCCCCTTCCCAGAATGCACTGCAGGTGGAAGACATCCTATTAACAGCTCCATCTTTGCTGCTTTAATATACTCTGCTCACATTAATGTCCTGCTCTGCCATCACTTCATCTAGTAAACTATTTTCTCTTGTCATTTTACATGCTGCACACAAGTCATAAATCACCACAAGAAGCAGTCATTTCTAAATCTGCAAATGACTTTTGCTTTTCTCCTTCCCTGCGGATTTCTGCAGGCTCCTGATGCCGTTTGTCAGCTTATGCTGGGCTGCCCCACAAAGCATTTGTTAGCCGTACTGTGGGCTCTTCTTACAGCTGCTGAGGTGAGGCCAGAAGATCCGAGAGGGATCAGATTTTCAGCACCAAGCAGATGAAGTAATCCAATCTTTTACAGTATATGCTTCTCTTTCATTTGCCGATAGCACCTACATTCCTAGTCTATTACATTCATCACACATAAGCCAAGAAACAATACAAAACTGTCCTGAGACTAGAGTAGATCAGAGAGGGATCAAGGGGTGGCTGGATAGTGTACTGTTAAGGGCTCTGCCTCTGACAGGGGAGACCTGGGGGTTAAAGAGGAACTCCAGTGAAAATAATGTAATTTTTACAATAATTATGTATAAATGATTTAGTCAGTGTTTGCCCATTGTAAAATCTTCCCTACCCCTGATTTACATTCTAACATTTATCACACGGTGACATTTTTACTGCTGGCAGGTGATGTCAGTAGAAGGAGATGCTGCTTGCTTTTCTGGCAGTTGGAAACAGCTGTAAATAGCTGTTATTTCCCACAATGCAACAAGGCTCCCACAGTTTGATGTCAGAACCATGGACCTGACATCACATTGTGGGAGGGGGTTCACCACAATATCAGTCATACAGAGCCCCCTGATGATCCGTTTGTGAAAAGGAAAAGATGTCTCATGGGAAAAGGGGGTATCAGCTACTGATTGGGATGAAGTCCAGTTCTTGGTTACGGTTTCTCTTTAAAGTGAACCCGTGGTGAGAGATAAAGGCTGCCCTATTTATTTCCTTATAAGCAATACCGGTTGCCTTGCAGTCCTGCTGATCATCTGCCTTTAATACTTTCAGTCATAGCCCCTGAACAAGCATGCAGCAGATCTGGTGTTTATGACACTATTGTCAGATCTGACAAGATTAGCTGCATGCTTGTTTCTGGTGTTATTCAGACACTACTGCAGCCAAACAGATGGGCAGGGCTGCCAGGCAACTGGTATTGTTTAAAAGTAAATAAATATGGCAGCTTACATATCACTCTGACCTCGGGTTCATTTTAAGGTAGTGAGAGGGGTCTCACCACAATATCAGCCATTTAGACATCCTTGATGATCTATTGTTAAAGAAAAGGTATAGGTTTCTTGTGGGAAAGGGGTATTGGTACACCCCCTCATCTGTGACTAGTCACCACCGTAATTTGATCCCTCGTGTGTCAACTCAGGAATCTCCTCTGCCATGGAAGAGCAGCTAATTTGTAAACACAGGATGTTAACCCTATATCTGCTTCAATGCAAGCAGGAAGTAGACACACTGCAGATTGATTGCAGGATTTGTATCAGCTGTAACAAAGACATGTTTTTTTCTAAAGGTTATTATGCTGTTGTGTATCTTTTGGAACAGAGAGGAAGTTCTGAGCACAGGTTCCCTTTAAGGGTGTGTAAGGAACCGAGTTTGGTTTGTGATTACCGTTGTGAGTTCAGGTACACTTTAAAGAGGAACTTCAGTGAAAATAATGTAATAAAAAAAAGTGCTTCATTTTTACAATAATTATGTATAAATGATTTAGTCAGTGTTTGCCCATTGTAAAATCTTTCCTCTCCCTGATTTACATTCTCAACATGGCGACGTCTTTACTGCTGGCAGGTGATGTCACTGGAAGGAGATGTTGCTTGCTTTTTTGGCAGTTGGAAACAGCTGTTATTTCCCACAATGCAAGGAGGTTCACAGACAGGAAACTGCCAGGACCATGGTCCTCACAGTTTCCTGTGGGAGGGGTTTCACCACAATATCAGCCATACAGAGCCCCCTGATGATCCGTTTGAGAAAAGGAATAGATTTCTCATGGGAAAGGGGGTATCAGCTACTGATTGGGATGAAGGTCAATTCTTGGTCACGGTTTCTCTGACTTTAAGCACAAGTGCGGTCTTCCCTGGATTACCGTCACAGTTTTATCATCCTGATTTTTACTTATGGCTCAGAGCAATTAGCTTTGCCCAATGCAAGCTACATTAATAAAGCAATGGTAAAAGCAGCAATCAAAGAGGTTAGCAGTCAGTCATAAGGAGGGTCCCTTTGCTCTCCATGCCAGTTGTCATTTGCTGGCACAGCGTGCTGCAGGTACAGCGAGGCCTTCAGTCTGAACTGTGCCTCAGGCATGAATCAATAGAACGGGGCACCGGAGAACTCAGCGCTCCAAGTTGACTCATCAAATGATCTTTCCTGTGACAGAGGAATGTCCTCAGATAACTAACTTACTTCAATGATTAGAACTTGAGCTTTTACGAAAAAATACACAGAGTTATACAAGGTAGCTAGTATATGCTCAGTCCTCACATTAGGAAACTTTTTATTACAGTGATTTTTTTTCTTTCTTTTCCATTGCATATATTATATCAATATTAAATATAGAGAATCTTACATTAAGGCTGGTTTCACACCAGGACGTTGCGTTTTAGGGGACGTTATGGTGCTCTCTGCTTTGGACGGCAGAGTGAGCCGCGTTGTGCAGCTCACTCTGGCGTCCGTGATGCCGTGATGCGTACTCTTGGACGCATGTGGCATCACGTGGGCCCATTGATTTTTCATTGCTGTGCGGTGGGGTGCGTTACAGGCTGCTCTAACGTGCGCCTGTAATGTCCCACTGTGAAACCAGCCTAAATATAAGGGGGTTGATTCACTATAGCAAATGGCGTGCCTTATCAGAGTTAACACACCTATTCGAGTAGCATAGTGAGCGCTGTGAACTTATGCCTGCTATTTGGCAATGACGAGAGCTCCACTCGTCCTGCCCTGAGCCCCTGTGGGTCCAATCACTTTAAAGGACATTATCCCCACACTTTGATTGGCCCAATAGGCTGCCTGTCAAGTGACAGGCATGATGACTTATGTTGTGACGAGATAGACATCCCCCTGTGCTGTGGCACTCAATGCTTCTGTTCTTGTTGTATTATGTAAATATACCCTCACCCTTTCTAAGTCACCTTAGCTGAGCTAAGACAAGACAAGAAATAGCATTTATATTGCATTTTTCTCCTGGCAGACTCAAAGCACTTGAACTGCCTGCAGCCACTGAGGCACAGTCAATAGGCAGTGGCAGTTAGGGAGTCTAGCCCAAGGACTCCTTACTGAATAGGTGCTGGCTTACTCAACAGGAAGAGCAGAGATTTGAACCCACGTCTCGTGTGTCAGAGGCAGAGCCCTTAAAGTGAAGCGGAGGTGAAAATACACTGATGAGATAAACAATTATATTTATCCTCCTACTCCTAAAAATGACTTTTTTAGACATCCCAGGATTGTATGTTAAACATTTAGAAAGTAGATTGAATGTTCTGTTGTCTCTGCTCAGTTGCAGTCTATTAAGTGTCCCTAAATGAAAATACATGAACTATATTGACCCATTCTCTCTTCCTCTGCTCTCAGAAATATGTAGAAAAATGTATTCTGCCAGGAAAACTTTTATGGCTGTAATTTGCTTATCAGTGATGTTTCCTATATTCCTGACAAGGTACTGACAAGACAGAAGCTGTCACTTCCATCCTTAAAAATTAACTCTTTCAGGCAGCAAAATAAAACAGAGTAAAACAGCCTGCTTATTAATATGTTTAGTACTCTACATACACATGTTTATCTCATCATGTCACATGTCGCCTCGGGTACACTTTAATCAGTACACTATCCAGCTAAGCAAAACTCATCACTACGAAGGTTCTTCCATCAAAATCAAGTGTTGGTTGGAGTTGAGCGTGAATACTGGAATACTTGTTAGTCTCCTGCCCACTTGTCTTTTACTTCCTTGCCCAAGTTCATTCTTTCACTATGAAGGTGGTTTGTGTTCTTCAGAAACCTCCAGGTGGGGAACCTCTACTGTAGAGTCTCTCCTTTTCACACTATAGAGAGAGCGTATATGGAAACACAATGGGGCCATTTTTTTTTCTGCCAGATAAGGAAATTACGAGGTTTTAATTACTTTCACCACGCTATTGAAGTTATCTCGCTGATATAATTCAATATTGCTGCTTTCACACATTATTAGCTTAGCCATAACCCACAAAAAGGAAGATTTAATTAATTTCTCTGTTTATTTCATGCTTTGATATTCATGTTCCTTATCAAAGAGCCGGCATTTCTATGTGCTTTTCAGACTTTGTTCAGTAAAGAACACAAGACTGGTGTAAGGATGGAGTGCTTTGTGTCTGTTGTTGTGCTCCGGGGAAATGCAGGCTTTACAGACCGGCACTATGGCTAGCGTGTGGGCTTCACTAAACACAACTTGAGAAGTGAGATGATGCAGCACGGTGCTTCTCAACACAATCAAGGCATGTACCCCTTATTCAAAAGTCAATATCTGCCGTGTTCTCGGGAAACAACTCAAGTACCCCTTGACTCATACATATACTTAATATTCATATACTCGAATATACTCGAGTATAAGTCTAGAAATTTAGGTCTGATTCATGTCACAAACGTATAGGGGTCGACTTATACATGAGTCACAGGCAACACTGAGCACACTATCTTAACATATTTCCAGATACCATCCTATACACAATCTCCGCTCTGCTAACGATATCCTTCTGTCTTCTTCCCTGATCACTTCTTCCCACTTCCGTTTGCAAGTCTTCTCTCGATCCTCTCCCCTCCTCTGGAACACTCTCCCTTAACACGTCCGCCACTCACCCATATTTTTATTTTTATTTCTATTTTTAGGCGCAATCTGAAAACTCACCTCTTCAGGCAAGCATACTCTCCTACCTAGGACCCTGCCCACTGATCACCATTTCTACCACTCCACACACAGCTTCCCTTCACCTACTGTCCTATACCTTCAATGTTTAGACTGTAAAGCCTTTTGGCCAGGGCTCTCTTCCCCTTTTGTCTCACAATGCTGTGTAATGGGTGTACATACCCCCCACCTTTTGTAAAAACATGTAGTTAATTTGTTCACTGTATTAGCTGTTATACCTTCTTGTCTTGTATCTAGTGTTGTATTGTATACTCTGTATTGTTATACCTTGTCTGCTGTTGTACAGCGCCACGGAAGATGCTGGCGCTATATAAATCAACACTAATAAAAAAAAACTAATAGTGACATTCCCATTTGCAGCAATTTACCCAGTGGTAAGTGACACTCTGAGGAAAGGAAATGCCAAGAAAACACAGTTCTGAAAGTCCTGGCCACAACAATTAACAAGGAAAGGGGCGGAGGGAAAATACTGGGCTGCATAAAAGGGAGTGAATAATTGCAGCACTTGGGGGCCTGGAGGAGGTATTGGCTGCACTTAAGGGACAGGAGGGGTTAATGGCTGCAATACTGTATGCAGTGCAGTCACTGACCCCAAGTGCAGCCATTGACTTTGCTGGGTAGACTTATAGTTGAGTCAATAACAAATTCCAGCTTAAAAAGGGTTGAATATTGGAGTCGACTTATATACGAGGCTGACTTGTATTCGAGTATATACAGTACATATTTGATAGGTGGAGTCAGTATTATAAATTCTTTTCAAACATTCCTGTATGCTTTTAAAGCGGACCTGAACTCAGAACTTCCTCACTGCTCTAAAAGATAAGCAACAGCATAATACCATTTAAAGAAAAACATTTCTTTGTTACAGCTGATACAAATCCTGCAGTAAATCTGCAGTGTGCCTACTTTTTGCTTTCATGGAAGCAGACATAGGGTTAACATCCAGTGTTTACCTTTGAGTTCTCTGCCCTGACACAGATGAGGGATCAAATTACAACTTGTGCTTAGTTACAGAGGAGAGGGAATTAGACAGGCGAAGCTCTCTAAATACATACAGGGTGCATTTCTCTATGGTTTCCTTCTGTCCTGTGCAAGAGTTCAGGTCCACTTTAATTAAGGTCTGGTTCACACGTGGTTGCAGGGTTCGTCTCTCGAGTTCATCTATCAACATTTTTGCTCTAAAACATTAAACACTGTAAAATAAAGAATATGAAACACTATGAGACTTGTCTGGTGTCAATTGAAGGCATATTTGCCACCATCCCAAAAAAGAATTGATAGCTTTATTGACTGCAGTGAAAATCAGTTGTCTTCATCATTGTCTTGTAATTAGGTAATTACTGAGCAAATAACGGAGATAAAGTTCTCTGTTTTCCCCCAATGCAGTTCTCTGTTTTCCCCAATGCAGAAACTTGTCTGTATTGTTTGCACAGCTTAGCAGACTTCCACACAAGCCAAGACAATCTTATCAAATAGCAGAACATAAGCTTTCCTTCTTAAAACAAAGGGTATTTGCAATTATTCAGGTTGGAGTGAGATTATTAAGTCCCCCACAATACATCACTGCTGCATTGGCAAATCATCTTTTGTTATACATTGTGTAAGGGGGCTACAAAGGACCAAAAGCCCTCTTACTAAAATGTTATGCAAAACAAAGTTTGCCATCTTAAAACAGAAGGTATTTGCAATTATTCAGGTTGGAGTGTGATTATGAGGTCTCCCACAATGCATCACTGTTGAATAGCCAAATTGTCCCATTGTTGTCACTGAAAGCAAAACACACCTCCAGAACCGCTGGAATGCAATGACGTGTCAGCTTATTAATAAAGGCTCTGTAAAACAGCACCTTTTAAACATCTGTAGCATCATTTTTCGTTGTTCACGCAAATGCTGCACTGGATCCTGTCTCGTTTTGTCCAGAGGCTACATGTAGCGTCCAGGATTGGCTACGTTTGGTGCTCCCGTGTCCCTCAAAATATGGCGCAATAACTGCACAACGGGAAGCATGGTGATTTTTCATCCAGGCTTTAAAATAATTCCAACCTGGTGCAGAAGGACACATCTGTAATAATCTGAGATATCTCACATTCTCGGTGAAGCGAGCCCACCACCGCGCACAGGCTACACTTTAAACGAGACATATGACTACAGGCACCAGGTAAGGGGCATAGAAAGTTCAAGGCTGTTTGTTTAAAGTACCCTAGCCCTCAGAAGAAGATAGAGAAAACTGAAAGGCCTTTCTTTCCACTGACATCCAGCGACCCTTACACATATCCTGACCTTCCGAGAGACAAGATTAGTCAGTTCAGAGAAGGCCTCACTCTCCGTCACCTGCCATCCATCTGACTCCCTTTTTCAGAGTCATCCACCAGCACACTTTTCATTAACACTCCCCTGGCTCTTCATGGTACATTGTCATGTCTACACACAGTGTCAGAGATTAGAATGAGGGCCCTTTCCACTGTCACCGGGTCTTTAATAAAAGGCTGCATAGGAAATGGAAGCCTTGTTGTCCTCTGAAAGGGAAGAAAGTTCAAATTTACGGTATAGTGACAGCTCCTATCTCCAGCCCACTATTTCATTTCAGCAGCGGGGGTTCTCTGGGCAGATATACAGCGCGGCGGAATTGTTTACACCCTCAGACGGCGGCATCAAATATTCCGAACAGTGACAGTAATGTAGTTTAGGTACATTTCATCACAAAGACAAGCTCTACAATGGAAATAAGTTTTGATAAGGATGAGGAGGTTGTCTTCAGAATAAATGTGAATCTTAAAATGGGCGCTTGTACAGAACAAAAGGAAACCATAGGGTAATGCACCCTGTATGTATTTAGAGAGTTTAGCCTGTCTAATTCCCCCTCATCTGTGAGTCATTTTCATCTCTAGGCTGTGTCAGCTGACTGCCTCAGCATAATGTTAACCCTATGTCTGCTTTCATGATAGCAGGATTTGTATCAGGTGTAACAAAGAAATGTTTTTTTTTTTCTTTAAAGGTGATTATGCGGTTTATCTTTTAGAGCAGAGAGGGAGTTCTGAGCTCAGGTCCGCTTTAAAGGGGGCGGAGCTACAGTCACTTCCCTACTTTCGTGAGGTAAAGACTTGTACACACGCGGCCAACTGCACAATAATCAACCCAACAATCGTGCGAGTTGATCCGTCGGCTGGATTGGGCAAATCACCTGTTTTCAGTTGCCCGTCTAGTCGTTTGCCACGTGTACCCATGCCCAACTATTCTCCAACAGACCAAGTTTGGATGATAGTTGGGGGAAATTGTTGTATGTGTGTACGAGCCTTTAGAAGAGTCACCTGATCAGGTACTAGAATGGTCTATACCAGGCATGGGCAAACTCAGCCCTCCAGCTGTTACGGAACTACAAGTGCCACAATGCATTTGCCTTTATGAGTCATGACTGTGGCTGGCAGACTCCTGCAATGCATTGTGGGACTTGTAGTTCCTTAACAGCTGGAGGGCCAAGTTTGCCCATGCCTGGTCTATACACACAATAGCCCCTTTTTGTACAATACTTCTTATCATCTCAGGTAGAACATGGTATATGTATATCCTGGAGGGCTTGGTTGGTGGGAGGGTCTTCAGAACTCTGCGTTAGATCCGTTCAGAGAAAAAAAACTTGTGTTAACTTCTTACATCGCCTTCAGAAAGCAGGCAAAAGCATGTGACAAGTTTACCCTCAACAAGCAAACGCTTCAAGTAGAACCTGAAACATTTGTAGTGAACCTGGTGACAGACAACATATGTGTATGCATACACTTTAGAGGTCCATGTAGTTGTCCGTGCCTTTCAGGTGATAGGCACAAGGTGAGCAGGTGGCAGGCAGGGCCCATATTTGTTTTCCCTTTGACAAAGTGGTAGAAGTGCTTGCGGAGACGATGTGTTTTGTAGAGGTAATGAGGTGGTGAATGAATAAGTGATGTGAGGGGCACCGAGACGCGAGGAGTGTAAATACTGACTCTGCATTCTTTTTCCATTTTCAGGTTCACAAACATTCTAAACAAGACTATGTCTCCATTTGATTTGTTTTGAGCTTTATCCGGGGCCTGTAAAGGAAACAAAGCTAGAGCGGAACAGTATCAGCAAATTTGTAGGGCCTGCTGTTCATTACTTCCCAATGAGCAGGCATGATGTGAGCCCTTATTATAAGGCCACCATGTGGCAGATATTTTTTCACAGGTTTGGTGACGAGGAATGTTGCCCTGACTTCTGAGTCTGCTACAACTCCCCGCCGGTTTCAGGAATTCTTTGAGGGTTGCTAGGCAGCGCACAGTGTTGTGACATTCTCATAAGTATGCCAGCGGATATTTTTATCATGGATGCATGTCGAAACCCCAGAACCACTTATATAGCTGAACTCTAAGGCATCTGAGGTGTCTCCATTCTTAAAGAGACACTGAAGTGAAAAAAAAATTATGATATTATGATTTGTATGTGTAGTACAGCTAAGAAATAAAACATTAAGATCAGATACAGCAGTCTAATTGTTTCCAGCACAGGAAGAGTTAAGAAACTCCAGTTGTTATCTCTATGCAAACAAGCCATTAAGCTCTACGACTTTCAAAGTCGTGGAGAGGGCTGTTATCTGACTTTTATTATCTCAACTGTTCCTGAACTATTTACTTTTTATCTGCCAGACGAGAGGTCATTAGTTCACAGACTGCTCTGAAAGAATCATTTTGAATGCTGAGTGTTGTGTGATCTGGACATATTATAGAATGATGCAATGTTAGAAAAAACACTATATACCTGAAAATAAAAATATGAGAATATTTTCTTTGCTGCTAATCTTCTAGTAATTATTCATAGTACACAACCAATTCACTATATCATATATATTTTTTTCGCTTCAGTGTCTCTTTAAACTAGCAGTCTTTTTGCAAAACCTTTCATCAAAAATGAAAAAGAGTGTTAAAAGAACTTGGTGTGTTGCCCATTGCACCCTTCATCCAAATGTTTATGTTTCCAGGCAAGTGTGGGAGAATGGAGGTGGAAGGAGTGGGAAGGAGACAGATGGCACCTTTATAGTCTCATTGACTATTGACCAACATACACTCGCAGTTTCTTTCAGGGTCCCTATGTCTTGGGCCCCGTACGTAAGTTTTATCCTCTTGTAGCTTTGTAGTTTAGATTTATGCTTTTTAAATAAACGGTTCACACTTGGAACTGCCCTTTTTTATGCTGTTGTTCTGGACACTACAACCGATTGACGTAGGGGGAGTGGAGGACGTGTGGATTTCCTGGAGGCCGCTTCTGTTCCTTCTACCACTATATGCGATACTTATTACCATATAATGTGAGTTGTTTGCAGCTGGTAAGCCCCTCGTATTCCTCTGGGTGATGGTAACCACAGGACTCTATGAAATGTAAATGCCATTGTGGTGAAATCTCATGGACTGCAGTCTATTATGTATTGAAGTTTGAGATCTGCGCTGATTTTTAATTACAGTATTTTGTGGACTTTGGACATGGTCTATCCTCAGCAGCGATCGTGTGTCTTGTCCTTGGTGCTGATAGAGTTTCTAAGTGTGGGAGAATGAAAGAGGGATTGATTGTGATTGGGCAAAAAACAAGAAAACCACTTCCATTTCAGTTAAATTTGATCCAGCTACTGTATACTTGGTATGCAAGTCAATGAAAGTGTCAGTGATGGTCTTCTGAACTTGGGATTCAGACTTTTGGCAAACCTCAGCCTTGTACTCTGCCAAGCTCCACACCAAACATAAATTAGTATTATTGCTTTAATCCCTTATATATTACATGGCAGTTACTAGGGGGTTACGATTACAAACATAAGACAAATATTCACAAAAACGCAACACAGGACAGAAAGAGGACCATGTCCCTTCAAGGTTACGATCTAAGAGGTGGGGGAATAAAAGATATAATAAGAAAGAGTTCAGTTCAGTAGGATCAGTGTTTGGAGGTGTTCGGCACAGTTGGGTGTTGGTGAGTGAATGATTAGGATAGAGAAGAGGGTCCCGGAGAAAAATCCCCTCAATACTCTAGTAAGTCATGTATAATAAAATGTTACACCAGTATTTCAGTTTATTCTTTGATCAAATATATAAATGGTCTCAGAAAACCTCCGTACACATTTCAAGCTGAAATCTATTGGACATTTGTCTGCAGTGTGTGGCCAAGCAATAGATCCCAATCTGATCAGGTTCGATCAGAGAAGGGTCTATATGATGGTTGATATGGTGGCAGATTAATAAGTGTAGAGGTGGCCATACATCTAGCAATGATGTGCAGGTTCATCCAAGAGACAGATCTCTCTCAGTTTGAATCTCATGGTAGAGAGATCTGTCAGCTGCCCATACACTGCAGGCTGAATCCCGATTGATTCCAGCATGAAATCTTGTGGGAATCAGCCTAGTGACACCGCCCAAGTTATGCTGGCAACCACGTGGGGAGCATGTATGTGAGGAAGGGTGTGGTGATGGAGCCAGCGTCGGACACTGACAGGTAAAGTATTCATGCACAGGGCAAATGTTATACTAGAGGGGACAGCGCCAGGGGTTTCGTCGCGTTCATCGATCATCCCAATATCGCACACCATTACTGTCGTGCACCCAATCGATCACGTCAGCGCTACATCTTGAATCATGTCCATCGATACATGCGACCAATTTCGGAACAAAACGCTCTTGGCGCCACCGATGGTCGATCGTCCACCAAGTCGCCTGATGTATGGCACCTTTAATGAACTTCAACAGATCAGGCCTACTGAAAAGGTAACATGGGCTCTGCAATTGGTTAATTTCAGTGCTCTCCACAGGAGCAGCAGGATAGTCTAATCACAGCACTGTAGCAGCCAGCAGCACCGGAAAAGCCATTATTTGTTCCAGTGCGATAAAACTGACAGGCACCATATGGCCAGATCGTAATACAGTATAGGCAGAAAACAATCCCACTCATACTATATTCCCATTTGTTGAAGAATTCCAGAACACACAATCGTGAAGAGATGATAGCGGTAAATATGTCTGTGGCACCCCCGTTCTTTGTTCCTGCACTGGAAGGCGTCAAAAATAAATGTCAGATTATAAAAATGCGAAACCAGCCATTACTTCCAAGACCTAATGCGCGAGTACTTAAGTAAAACGCCGCATTTTCCGCTAATGTCTGTTTTCAATTGCTCCTGGCCCATTTAATGCATGTCATTTGAGAGGCAAGGAATGATTCTTGTATTCTTCAGGAGATTAACGGGAGACAGCACAGGAGAACTGTTGAATGTCTAATATATTACTAACTGTGTAGGTGGCTAAAGCGTTCCTATTTTACTATTTATAACAAAATATTTACGAAAATGGGATTCTAAAGGAAAGGAAAGTCTGTGTACGGTCAGAATGACTAACTCTCTGTAGGGTTTATTTTTATTTAGTTTATGCAGCGGAATCAAATTCTGCAGCAATTTTGACAGAGTACAAAAGGCTATTCACATTAGATTAATCTCCAAAGGAGCTTAAAATTCAATGTCCCTTCCACAGACAGTCAGACAGGCACACTCCCTCTCTTTGTGTCTGCACAGACTATAGGCCTGATTCACTATTCGGTGCTAACCTAGTTAGCTTTGGCTTTGGGCGTGCTAACTAGGCTGCTAAGTAGTTAGCACCAAGAAAAGTGAATCAGCTCGCGCGCAAAGTCCCGCATGTAAAACGTTGCACGCGCAATGGCTGGTGCGTGCGAAACCGGTGCACCTGATGCGCCTATAATGTCGCATTGGATGCAACCTTAACATCGCACCCATGCGCCGTTAAGGTCGCATCCAGTGCGTCCTTATAGGCGCATCGGGTGCGCCATTTTCGACGCACCGTTTCATGCGCACTGGCCTCTGCGCATGCAAAGTTTTGCATGTGCACAAAGTGTCTTTAGGCGTGAAGAGGGGCTTTTCACAAGTGTGCTAACAGTTAGCACCGCCTTGTGAATCAAGCCCTATATCACATGCACATGCTACACAACACACATACTCTCTCTCTCTCTTTCTCTCTCTCATACACACACACACTCAAGGTACGTACAATCATGCAATAACTGATGGCCGAAATGGCCAATAATTACTGATTCTGTCGATAATCGTTCATGCAACTAGTGTGTGTACAGCATGATTCACACACTGGGCTTGATTCACTAAGACAAATAGCACGCCTTAGCAAAGTTAGCATGCCTTATCAAAGTTAACACGCCTTATCAGAATAGCATAGGGAACTTATGCCTGGTAATTGGCAATGACGAGACCTCCACTTGTCCTGCCCTAAGCCCCTGCGGGTTCGTAGCTCTAGCTATGCTACGCTGATAAGGCGTGTTAACTTTGATAAGGCATGCTAACTTTGATAAGGCATGCTATTTGTCTTAAGCCTAATCTACACGATACAATTCTTTGTGCGATTCGATTACAATTCTATTTAAGATGCGATTAAATCCGACATGTCCGATCGGGATTCAATTCGATTTGCCATTGCAAACCAATGACAAATCGAACTGAATCGAATCCCGATCAGACATGTCGGATTTAATCAGATCGTAAATAGAATCGTAAATTGATTCACACAAAGAATTGTATCGTGTAGATGGGGCTCAAATGGATCAAGCCCATTGATAGTAGAAAGTGTTGTTCCAGCAGTCCTGGCAAAAGCTTGAGTGGTGACATCACTGAACACCGATCAACCTCACTGTTCTAAAAGGGGTGTGTCCAGGACCACACTTGAGTCATCAAACAGCCCTATGACAACAAGCAGTCTGCCAGTTGAACATAACTTTGATGACAATCAGTTCCAGAACCATACAGTTCTTATAATACAGATGGTTGCCACATCGGAGTGGTAAAGTTACATTTTCGCCTGGCGTTCTGTTAGTCCCACGCAACCAATGCAATGGGGCTAGAAAGGTCAGTGTTACATTACTATACAAATCTTTCTTGGCAAACCAAACATGTACCTTGGCTGGAAATGCCATCTAAGGACACACAATCTAAGATTCTTCTTTGCATAATGTAAAAAGCGAAGGCAAGAATTGCCATAGAAAAAAAATAAATAAAAAGCTGGCGGGTATTATTAGGTGCTTTGTGCAATAAAAGCATGTTGTATTGTTATGTAAAAGCGCAGAGATTTAACACCTTTTTTAATCACGGGAAGTATTATTTTGCTCCTGCTATTATTGTAAGATCTCGCCGAGCCATCTTTACCCTCCTTTTGACATGAACACGATTGTTTGACTTTTTCAGGAGTCCCGCAATTAAAATGACTGAAATAAATCAAATATTTCAAGGCTGGCGGAGGCAAGAAAGGCCCATAAATTATGCAAAAAGCCTAACAAATGGTAAAAAGAGGAACATTTGGCACATCCCAAGCTGCCTCCAGTTTTAAGTAATAATTATCCTGCTGAATAAAAGAAACAGTAGCAATATCTGCTCTAAAACTAGCTTGCTGGTTGTTTGTTCTTCGTTTTCAGACAATCTTTCTGTTACAGAGTATAATTACTTTAAGCATCAAATCTAAAGCCTTAAAAACACATAAAAGCCACGAAAGTTAACCTTCACTGCAAACTGTGCTATAGAAATGACACATCAACTAAACCCAATATTGTACATAGTGAATATAAATCGCAATCATGGAGATAAAATGAATATGCACAGTGTACAGAAGTGGGGGACAGAATGCAGTACTTTTTATGGGGAAACTATGCTTGCTACTGCAGTACAACTTGCTTTTTTTCCCCTCTCTGGATTCAGCTACTGGGCGGGTGAGTTAGGCATGGCCATGTGACACCCAAAGTAGGATCGATACCAGGCTGCATTTTCTAGAATCGCTGCATTCCTGAATATCAGTCAATTCTTTTAAAGATCCCCCTATCTGTTACAACCAGGGCTGGTTTTGGGCATAGGCAACCAAGTCAATTGGTCAAGGCACCATTGCTCAGGGGATCTATACAATGTTAAGAATGCAGTTAAGAGTGAAAAAAATGATAAGTGTCTAGGGGCCTGATTCACAAAGCGGTGCTAACAGTTAGCACGCTGGTGAAAAGCCCTTTATCATGCCTAAACTCAGTTTAGGCATGATAAGTTTAGGTGTGATAAGTTTAGGCATGTTAAGTTTAGGTGTGATAAGTTTAGGTGTGATAAGTTTAGGTGTGATAAGTTTAAGCACCAACTGGGTTAGCACCAGAGCCGGGACAAGGTCTTCCAGCACCGAAGGCTGAGATACCAAAATGCGCTTCTCCATCCTTCCCACCCCAGCCGTCACACACTAATTGCTATTAGACTAAGAGGCCCCCATGGGCCCACAACCTTCCCAACACCTTACTATCTAGTTATCTGGCTTGCAGTCACTGCCATGTATCCCCTTTTCTTATTTCTTTCTGCTTCAAACACAATTAGGAATGACAGCTGAATGAATTGTGCGCCCCCTCCTACACTGCGCCCTGAGGCTGGAGCCTCTCCAGCCTATGCCTCGGCCCGGCCCTGGTTAGCACCGCAGTGCACAGCTGATCAAAAGTTTTGCGCTAGCAAAGTCTGGCGCACTTCGCATACAGTTTAATGGCGCTGCTTTGTGTGCAGGGCTTTGCGTGCGATCTAAACTTATCTAAACTTAGCATGCCTAAACTTATCATGCCTAAACTTATCACGCTTAAACTTATCACGCCTAAACTGGCTTTTCACCAGCATGGTGCAATGGTTATCAAGCCTAAAGTCTTTTAGGTGTGCTAACTGGGTTAGCACCGCTTTGTGAATCAGGCCATAGGTATTTACCACATACAAATGCAAATTTGGGTAGAAGACATACAAATGTCTGGGTATTTCCTTCAACTCATGAGAATTGGAGAATTTGCAGAGTTAGAGAGAGAAAAAAAACTTCTAGGCGACCAAAAAAATATGTGCGGTAAAGCTACTTTCTTTTTTTTTTCTACGGATAACAATAGAGTGCATCACATGGCATTGTAGTCTTCAAAAGGGGCTCACAGTCTGACCCCCCTGCCATAGCAACAGAACTCTGCCCAAACTGTAACCCAAGGGAAATCTAAAGTGGGGTGTGGGGAGAAGAATTGAATTACCTTATCACGTGTTTTTGGGGTGTGGGAGGAAATCAGCAAGCCTGGGAGGAACTTCAAACATGGGGAAAACTCCACGCAGATAACCCTTATCCAGCCTACACACCACACAACGTCTCATCAGATAGATGGCTCGAATCGATTATTTTTTGACAGGTCCGATAATTAACAGGTCTGATTTCCGATAATTTTCTGGTCAATTTTTGATTGTAAAATCGATCAGAAAAAAGGAATTGGAACTGTCGGAAATAATTGATTTGATCTATCTGACAGAATTGCTGCATTCCTGAATATTGGTCAATTCTTTCAAATATCCCCCTATCTCTTACAAAGGATGAGAAAAGAAGAGAACACCAAGAGCCCAATATAGTGTAGTATGTACTGGTAATGTATAATTGGAAGAATACTCACAAACCAGGGTTACCAGGTAGGCAACCACTGTCAAAGCAGGTGGGGAGATTGTCCTGACCCCACTCAGGATTAAAAAGTCGCTCTCTGTAGTAGAAGAAGTAAGGGTACAACCCTCCACCAAGGGTGGACTTAATGTAGATAATAGGATAACAGAGGCGCCAACAGGATAAAAAAACACTAAAAGAACTTAAAAACCCATCTTGGTAATAGAGGAGGTAGTGGTAGACTTACCCCCTCCAAGCAGAACATACGACTGTGGATTTTCAGTCAAAACAATTTTATTGGATACTCCAAATAAAGTGCAACGCGTTTCGCGGGATACAAACCCGCTTCATCAGGCAATAACAGAGTAAACAGCATCTGCCAGTATCATCAACACTGAGTGCTCCAATAAAATTGTTTTGACTGAAAATCCACAGTCGTATGTTCTGCTTGGAGGATGTGAGTCCACCACTACCTCCTCTATTACCAAGATGGGTTTTTAAGTTCTTTTAATGTTTTTTATCCTGTTGGTGCCTCTGTTATCCCTATCTGTTACAACCAGGGCTGGTTTTGGTCATAGGCAACCAAGTCAAGCCCTGGTTGTAACAGATAGGGGGATATTTGTTACAATGTATACAATGTTAAGAATGCAGTTAAAGGGGAACTTTAGCCTAAACAAACATACTGTCATTAAGTTACATTAGTTATGTTAATTAGAATAGATAGGTAATATAATTTTTTACCCACCCTGTTTTAAGAGAACAGGCAAATGTTTGTGGTTCATGGGGGCTGCCATCTTTGCCATGGGGGCAGCCATCTTTTTGGTTGAAAGGAGGTGACAGGGAGCATAAGACACAGTTCCAACTGTCCTTTGTCCCGATAACCCCTCCCAGCTGCATGCGCTAGGCTTCAAATGTCAAATTCAGAATGTAAAAAAAAAAAATTGCACCAAAACAGCAGAACGAGAACAACATCAGAAATCCCATCATGCTTTGCACAGCATCAGGGGAAAAATGCCCGGGCAGTTTTCTTCTGTGCAGCTAAAAATGAGATTTGTATAAGAGAAACATAGTTCTGATGCTGTGAAACTGTTAAAGAAACACCAGGCCTTTTCAGTGCTGCTGAGTCAATTTTTAGTCTGGAGGTTCACTTTAAGAGTGAAAAAAATGATAAATGTCTAGGTATTTACCACATACAAATGCAAATTTGAGTAGAAGACATACAAATGTCTGGGTATTTCCTTCAACTCATTAGAATTGGAGAATTTGCTGAGTTAGCATGGTGTGTACCAGACAAGAAACAGGTTTTGTCCCGGTGGACTCAAAACGGCATAACTGCAGCCACTAGGACGCGCTCTATAGGCAGTAGCAGTGTTAGGGAGTCTTGCCCAAGATCTCCTACTGAATAGGTGCAGGCTTACTGAACAGGAAGAGCCAAGATTTGAACCCAGGTCTCCTGTGTCAGAGGCAGAGCCCTTAACCATTACACCATCCAGCCACTACATGTTTATGCAGTTTGTCTTTATCCCAGTACAGGTGCGCTTTAGGAATTACCAATCCTCTTCACACTAGTGTCGGATGCACTTCGCCACTTGTGTAACTATCCCCAGCTTTAAACTGCTAAGGAAATAAAAAAATATCTAAATCTCTAAATCAAAAAATGCAGAGGTAAATTAAAGTTCGGAATATTCCAGGGGGAAGCAGATGCTGCAGAAGCAATGTCGGCCTCAGAGTAAACAGAACTTCAAATTAACAAGCTTTTCCTTGTCTGTAATTAGTAGCTCTTAAGGCAAGCAAAGGACAATGAACCCAATTTTGTATACACAAATGGTATTATACAGCGGGAACAAAAAAAAAAATCTATTTTTTCTTCTATGGTGAGACATAAAACAGCCCTGAGTGAGGAGCTTAAAGGAAAAGTGATAACGGTTTTAATTGGCAGCCTTTTTTACTTCATTATGTACTTGATTGCCGAGCAGAAGAAATTTTAAGGGAAGATATAAACACAGCACGCTTTATCCCACACGGAAAAATAAAAAAGAAAAAAAATTGGAGATCTTATAAAAATTCATGAATATGACTACCACATGCCTTCTTCCTACAAGCAAAGTATGTCTGAATGCCATCTGTGCAGGACGGTCTAATTAGGGGATTAGAGCGGGAGAGGAGCGCCTTTGCGCTCACATGTGGAAGCACAAAACTCCTTACCATGAAAGGAAGGGGAGAAATATGGAGCAATGATCAAGAAGATAATGATTGGGATGGAAGTCTCCTGGCGGATTTCTTCTGAGACGCGGTAAACAAAGGGCGGAAGGAACCGGAACATGTCTGAAAGGATAACGTTTTCATTAGCCTCGCCGACCAATCAAACCCTCGTTTGAAATTCAAGCTCCGTTATTGATGGTACTTCCCAGCGCTGATAGGTAAACCTGCCTACCGCCAAGCAAAATGAAAGTGTTCATATATATAATGTAAAGAACTGATGTGCTAGAGTATTAAAACCAGCAGTAGAAGAGTTAAGGTCATAGGCGAACGCAGGGGGGGATTACAGCTGCCCAGAATCCCCCCTCAGACCAGGGCCGGTGCATTGTCTGGGGACAGGCCCAAGTTGAGACACCAGAATATCTGCAGGTATCCTGTAGCTCACAGCACTGCCCCCGTTCTTGCCCTGCTACAGTTGACTATTAATGGAGCAGCAGCGTGTGTAGAGAGCATGGGGCAGCAGCATGTGTACAGAGCATGGAGCAGCAGCGTTTGTACAGAGCATGGAGCAGCAGCGTGTGTACAGAGCTTGGAGCAGCAGCGTGTGTACAGAGCTTGGAGCAGCTCTGGGGAACTTAACACAGTCAGGTATGAGCACAGCCCTTATTATTATCTGTATCCAAACTGCTCCTGATGGATCCCGTTGTCGATCGGGAGCAGATCGGACATTTAGGAAATAATTGTCATATTCTGTCATTTGGACCAGAAATTGCATTGTGTGTACCTAGCATGATGTCCTACCATATTTTTATACTGTATTGCGCTTGGCTGAGGGAGACCTTTTAGGAATCCCCCCTTGAATATCCTGGGTTTGCCCCTGAAGGTGGCCATAAATCTACAAATGTTGTGGCCCGATCGATCATCTGATTGCATAATCTTATTGAATGATGAAAATTGTTGCCACAACAAGCATCCCCGAATGATGATTCGACCAATTTCGGGCCAAAATGAAATCGGTCAAATGCAGGGCCGGTTCTAGACTTTTTGCTGCCTGAGGAAAACTTGTGAGGATGCCACCCCCCACCCCCCCCCACCCCCCACCTCCTTCCCGATTTGGAATGATCGCACAACTGGCTTTGCTTCATTTAATGTTCTCACATGACATACTGCAGCTCAACACAATAGCACACTGGCTGGCTGTGAGTCTGTGAGTCTTGTTCTCTTCCTACTCTGTCTACATGCTGTTAGTGTAAACACAGTACAAAAATGCTGCCCCTGTAATCTCTGCCGCCTGATTCACCTTGCCTCATGAGAGAACCAGCCCTGGTCAAATGTGTCGATTAACCATGCTGGTAATGGCGTTCAATACTACAACGGCCGGTGAATGCAACGGACCCCTGACCGCTGTCCCCTCAAGTGTAAGATGTTTCCTCCCAGTGCCCATGCAGTACTGCTATTGAGGGCGGTGAAAAGTCTCTGTTTTGCGAAATGTTCCCCCAAAAGAGCAGACAGAAAACACAAACATCCAGATTCCAGATACAGATAAGTTGCCCTGCTTTGTTTCTTTGCACTGAACTGCCTTTGTATCCCATTTTTTCAGAAAATGTGAAAATGGGCAAGAGTGGATTGGGATATGTCCACCTAAACTCTGGCCAAGGGGGCTGCTGCACTTTCCAAAAAGAACAGAAAGTGCTGGTTCCCTTATGAACAAAAAAATAATATATGGAGTTTTTTTGTGTGAAAAAACTGAGCAATCTACAGCCATACTAGAAACAGGCCTTTACTGTTTGGACCTGAGGCCAAGATACGCAAGAGAAGCACACAGATATGTTCATGCTCGAAACGGATATCCCTGTGCATTACCCATTCCTCTCCTTGTTTATCCCGATCCCCATAATTACTACTTGAAAAATTTGACTTTTGGCTTAAATCAAATTTTAAGACAGGAAGAGGCAGGATTAATGTGATGTTTCATTCTATCACCCTCCCATTTCTTCTTCATTTCCCACCCCATTCACGCCTCTTAAGAGAATGGATAACTGGATTCCTCTAGCCTATTTCTGAGCCAAAACTAAAAATCCATCAGCAGACACCACTCCTGTATATAAATTAAAGTATACATGTGTTGAGTTTTACAGTCGCATGGCAAAAGAGATACAAACGGTTTTCCCCTGTGTTTCCTACCTATCCTAACTGAATGTCTGAAGAAAATTGACTCATGCTGTCAGGTCACATTTCTAATTATTGTAGGAAATTTAATGAGCTGTGAAGAGAGTGAAAATTCAAATAAAGTAGAAGTGTTGCCTCACTGTATAGACTAAAACCAACTTCCAACACTTGCCCCATGCTGCTTTTCTATCCAAAACCAATATTCAATAGTACTTAGTCTTTCAACCATTAATATAAGGTACTTTTTTTCTGAGAAGATAAATAGTTTTTTAAAAAATCCACTTTAATTTGTTGTTTCTATAGAAACCACCCTTGGGCAGTCCCTAAAAGATGCAGCGTGTCAATAAAACTTAATATAAAGTCTATTCTCATTATTACTATCTCCGCTTTGCCCAGATTGCAGACTCAAGTTAATAGATGCTTTGAGCTGCCAGAAACCTTAAACTGTCCACCACCACCGAACTACAAAGGCATTATCTAATATGTAATGTTTGCCTTCAGTCATGAGGATTTTGGGTTGCGTCTCTTGTAGCCTGCTTCGGTGCCAATTTCATATTGTCAACAGATGCTTAAACCGTGCTTACTCAGCTTACGAGTTGCTGCCAACGAGTGCTCGCTGCGTTAGCAGGCTGCTGCAAATTAATCCCAGAAGAGAGCCTGTTCTATTTGCCTCTCAAACACGGAGAAGAAACACTGATGAAGAAAGATACTTAAGATCAAAAAGTAGCAGCCTATCGCAGGATGGCTTTAATACTGAACGTATCCATATTGTTTTTTTTTTCTTCCTTCCTGATTAAAGTGAAAAGTTCTGGCTTATGGCATCAAGAGATAAAGCACGCGTTTCATATAGAATAACAAGGGATAAAAAAGATTTTCTTCCAAAGGCTGTGTACTATTTAATATCCAGTTAAAGGGGTTGGCGTCCTTTCCAGCCACAGCCGATCAGTCAGTGGTACAAAAGCAGTGGCTGGGTGCAGGGGATGCGGGGGCGGTAGTGTGTGTGTGTGTGTGTGTGGGGGGGGGGGGGAATTATGTGATCTTAGACCCTCCACAGCACACACCCCATCCCAAGCTATAGGCATGAGGTACTCTATTGCAAGGCTGTGGAGTCAGAAAAAAAAATCATCCAGATGACCCAAGCCAGAAGATGATGCTTGAGGAGCAATGCTTACACATACTTGCAGATCCCGAATGTAAACTACCACCAGGCGGACGGCTCCATATTCATGATAAGGAGGTCCAAATAACCCTACCTTCTGCTAGGATAAAGCTGAGTGTATGTGAATAGATCTCTCGTCATGGACAATCACTGTGATAAAATTGTTGGAATTGCACAGATGTGCAGGAAACAGGAAGTATATTCTTGACAAACAACTGTGTGTAACACATTTATTGGAGATTTTCTGCTAGCGCCAAATCATTTTAGCTGTGTGAGTCATCTGTATGTCTCCATGGTGTCAACTTATAACAGAGTAATGCCGCACTTACAGCAGAAGGCAGACAAATAAATATGGAATTCAAAAGCCAGCGTGTTGAATTTAGGATCCAGTTGAGTTGCAATTTTTTGGAGCCAGCTTTATTGGAAATTGGATGAAATCGGAACATTAAGGAGCGAGCTATCATTTTTAAAGAATCTTGGCTATGTGGCTGGTGGGATTTGTCCATCTTCCAGAGGATTCTCATGTCTTCTTGGAGACCACCATTGCTGTGTACAGACCCCTGGAACATATCCGACAAAAGCTTACGGGATATGTAGTGGTGGTCGTGCTCCCTGCTGTGTACGAGTGAGGCCATACTGCGCCTGCACAAGTACGGTCGCACCTGCGCAGGACGGCCGTGCTTGTGCACAGCCGGGAGTGTGAATTTAAAAATCTAGGGGATTCTGGGCAGAGGCGGTGGTCTTGAAAAGGACACAGGAAGCCTCTGAGGGAAAAGGACCGAAGGAACAGAGTGACATCACGCGGCAGGTGGGGTGAGTGGGGAGAACAATGAATCGCTGGTTTAAAGTGTTTGGGGGCACCGGAAATTGCTGTGTATACGCTAGAGGCCCAAATGTGTACTAACCTAAGCAGAGGTAAGCCTCTGGATAATCCCTCCTCACCATTTCAGCCATCGGGTTTCCCCAAAGGCCATCGAAAAGGACAAGTTGACTGAGTATGGCCTGTGCAATAACATCGGGTCCAATGGTCTCTTTTTTCCGCCAAGCCCGAGAGGTGGCTCCGTGCAACTGCGCATATGCGAGCCATCCTGTGCCTGCACAGTGCGGTTAAGCTTGGGGTGTCCCAGCACTGGAACGGCAAGTTAGAGGGGGCGGGCTTTCCTTTACTTAGGTAAGTGTGTTTTTATCCTTAATCCCACACAGGTTTGCTTAAAATAAGGAACACTTTTTAAGAAAGAGTTAGTGTTTCTAAACGCATCGCTCATACCTCCGACCAAAAAACAGCCAATAATACAACACTATCACACGTGTGATGCTGTTACTGCAGATCACATGACCGCTGGTGTTTTGGAAATATAAAGTGCGCTCAGCTTCATGATCCACACAAAACCTGCTTTCATAAGGCCAGAAGCTACGTGCCTCCACCTATTAGGAAATCGTGTTACTAGGGTAACTCTAACCAGCCAACAAATTTCACGTTTGGATACATTTTTTTTTCTTTTTCAAGTGAAAATCATTTTTTTCCACGACCATTCAGAAACCCGCATTTAAAATTCCATTCCTGAAAACATATGCGACTTTAGTACCGTATAAATCCAGCCGGTGAGATGAAAACTGTTATTAACATGACGTACCCTGCAGCGCACAAACTGCACATTATACAGCATAGATCATAGGTGGGCGGACAGATGCTTTAATTGATGAATATAATGGAGTACAGGGTTGGCATGCTGCCCGCAGTTATTATAGGGTACAATAATGATCATTTTAAGTGTGTTCTGGCTCTAGGAGAAAAAAAAACCCTAATTTGAGGACAGAGGCCACCCAAAATGCTGGGTGAAATGAGAAGGTTTGGGAGATCCCCCCACCCCACCCCTCCCTCCAGAGTCCTAACCTCAGGAAGACATAGGCTGCTGGAACAGCTGCCTGTATGCTGGTGAGTAACTCCACAGGAACCCGAAAATAAACACGGGACCTCAAAGATAAATTTGAGTGCATTAGCGCAGTGGATAGCGAGGGTTCAGCTCTGGTTGTCCGTTTCAAATAACATTTTCTTTTTTTTATGGACCGCTATCAGAGATCGCTATCCAAACACATCGTGTGACCCCGGTGAGCATGTGCTCTGTAACCTGTGACACAACACAAATAAGCGACCGTCCAGAATGGAATTTAATGGACTGGTTTCCTTATCGCGATCCGTTTCATTCTTGCAAAAGAAAAATACCACTTTAGAGAACTTGATATTTTTAGGAAACATATTCTGGTTAGGCTTAAAGAGGTAAGGTGATCCCATCTGTTTTCCATTGGAGTGCTGTGCAGAAGTAAAATAAAGTAAAAATGGACATCACACATGCGTGCGCAGTGACAGGAAGTGAGGGCGTCTTCAATTACTGATATTAACATGGGAGCCTATGGGGCGGCCAATATTTTCAGTCTACGGTGGTGAGGGCAGCGCTGTAATTGGCAGGTTATCTGTGGGGGGAAGCGGTTGGGGGTTGAGCATTGTGGAGGGGGGTAGGTTAGGGTTAGGCATCGGTGGGAGGATCGGTCAGGCATTGGTGGTCCAAAGCTGAATACTGACCTGATGAAGAAGATTGATCCCAGCAATGACCCATGACAACGAGCATTCCCCAATCCATCTTCCTGCCAGTGGGTACACGCGACGTCATGCCACGGCGCAGGAACAGGAAGTCAAGTGATCACTGTACTTTGCGCAGAGTCGTCAGGGATCTTAAAGTTCTGATTCGCTGTGATGGTCATTTTCGCCACACACCTCCAAAGTCATTTGCGTAATCCTATGCCTATACATATATCGCGAGATTGCAGAAACGATGGCTCATCACTTAAAAAATTGCCGGTTGTCGGAAAAATCGGTGTATAAATTGCGTAGTGGGTACAGGTTTTAAGTCTTTAAATGGTGCGTACATTTAAAATGGCCGCGGACAAATTTGGGCACAGGATGAAGCTGTAAGACGTCTTACCCTGCTCCTACTGACACTTTGGACCATGTTAAATACTATTCCCCTTCTGAGTTGTTGCAACTCTGGGGGACCACATTTAATTCATGCATCGCCTATTGCCGGTGGTCAAATTATCTGTTGTTTCTTGTTTTGTTTTTCTAAATTGAGCTTTGGCAATCGCTAACACCCAAATTAGTCACTGAGCGCTGCTATAGCCATAATTGTCCTTATAGCCTACAGTTGCACCCAAACGATAACACCGAAATTAGCTGATAAGTTAATTGGCGCAATACATAGTTGGGATAGAAGCTTCTACAATGCTGCTAAATTCACATTATGATCTGTGTCCATATTGCCAGTTGTAGATTTGGTTTATAAAGTAAAGTTTCCCATGATGGTAAGTTAGAGTCACATGGGTGCCACATACGGCATCATGTAGGATTGGTTTATAAAGTAAGGTTTCCCATGATGTTACGTTAGAGTCACATGGGTGCCACATACAGCATCATGTAGGTTTGGTTTATAAAGTAAGGTTTCCCATGATGGTAAGTTAGAGTCACATGGGCCCCACATACGGCATCATGTAGGATTGGTTTATAAAGTCAGGATTCCCATGATGGTAAGTTAGAGTCACATGGGCCCCACATACGGCATCATGTAGGATTGGTTTATAAAGTCAGGATTCCCATGATGGTAAGTTAGAGTCACATGGGCGCCACATACGGCATCATGTTGGATTGGTTTATAAAGTAAGGATTCCCATGATGGTAAGTTAGAGTCACATGGGCGCCGCATACGGCACCATGTAGGTTTGCTTTATAAAGTAAGGATTCCCATGATGGTAAGTTAGAGTCACATGGGCGCTGCATACGGCATCATGTAGGATTGGTTTATAAAGTCAGGATTCCCATGATGGTAAGTTAGAGTCACATGGGCCCCACATACGGCATCATGTAGGATTGGTTTATAAAGTCAGGATTCCCATGATGGTAAGTTAGAGTCACATGGGCGCCACATACGGCATCATGTTGGATTGGTTTATAAAGTAAGGATTCCCATGATGGTAAGTTAGAGTCACATGGGCGCCGCATACGGCACCATGTAGGTTTGCTTTATAAAGTAAGGATTCCCATGATGGTAAGTTAGAGTCACATGGGCGCCGCATACGGCACCATGTAGGTTTGCTTTATAAAGTAAGGATTCCCATGATGGTAAGTTAGAGTCACATGGGCGCTGCATACGGCATCATGTAGGATTGGTTTATAAAGTCAGAATTCCCATGATGGTAAGTTAGAGTCACATGGGCCCCACATACGGCATCATGTTGGATTGGTTTATAAAGTAAGGATTCCCATGATGGTAAGTTAGAGTCACATGGGCGCCGCATACGGCATCATGTAGGATTGGTTTATAAAGTCAGGATTTCCCATGATGGTAAGTTGGAGTCACATGGGCGCCACATATGGCATCATGTAGGTTTGGTTTATAAAGTCAGGACTCCCATGATGGTAAGTTAGAGTCACATGGGTTTGGTTTATAAAGTCAGGATTCCCATGAAGGTAAGTTTTAGTCACATGGGCGCCACATACGGCATCATGTTTCTCAGTCATCGTGTTTATCACATTACTCCTATGTCTCCAATGACTTCTCTCCCACAACAGAAGAAACAAATCTACACTGCATGTTTGGAACAGATCACTCAATAGATAGAAACTAATGGACGAGGGTGAAACATGCATCCACTGAAATGGATATTTGGCGAAACGTGAGCTCATCAGAGTTTGATTTATTGAGGGAAAGCCAGTTGCTCCACTGGAAGTGGCGGCTGCCTAGGCAAAATCTGCATTTGCTATGTCCCCAAGTAAGCAGATATGTGTATTTTAGTAATATAAGGGAGACAAAACCAATAATAATAATAATAAAACTATGTTTAAAGCAGACCAGAACTCAGGACTTCCTCTCTGCTCTAAAAGATTAAGCAACAGCATAATAACCTTTAAAGAAAAAACATTTCTTTGTTACAGCTGATACAAATCCTGCAATAAATCTGCAATGTGTCTACTTCCTGCTTTGATGGAAGCAGACATATTGCTAACATCCTGTGTTTACCAATTGGCTGCTCTGTCCTGGCAGAGGAGATTCCTGAGCTGAGACAATTGAGATATAGAATTACAGGGGTAAGATGAGGGGGAATTAGACAGGCTAAACTCTCTAAATACATACAGGGTGCATTTCTTTATGTTTTTCTTCTGTCCTGTGCAAGAGTTCAAGTCCACTTTAAAGAGAAACTCCAACCTAGAATTGAACTTTATCCCAATCAGTAGCTGATACCCCCTTTTACATGAGAAAAATAATGCTTTTCACAAACAGACCATCAGGGGGCGCTGTATGACTTTGTTTGTGTCATCAGGGGGCGCTGTATGACTTGATTTTGTGCTGAAACCCCTCCCACAAGAAACTCTGAGTACCGCGGTACTCTGGGCAAACTGCCACAATGTAACAAGGTTCACAGACAGGAATTAGCTGTTTACAGCTGTCTCTAACGGTCAAAACAGCTAGGAGCAGCTACATAACTTGCCCACAGTAAAAATGTCACCATGTAATAAATGTCAGAATGTAAATCGGGGAGAGGAAAGATTTTACAATGAGCAAACACTGACTAAATCATTTATACATAATTATGGTAAAAAATGAAGCACTTTTTTTACTACATTATTTTCACTGGAGTTCCTCTTTAACAGTAAAATTGCAGTAAACTATCTGCACACAACGCTTTTACTGATTTTTACGGTTGATTTGGGACAAGTCGTTTGTCTGTTTGCCTCCCCAGACAATCAGGATAAACCCTGTTTGTGGCCCGCCCCTTTAAGACATGGCTGCCCGTCCCTTTAAGACATGCACAGCAGGCTGCAAACTGAGATGAAAATATAATTTTTAATAACGATAAATGAAAAGATGACAGTGATACACGCCATAGCAATTTTTCTTCCTTTTTTTTTTCTTGTTAATGAAGGTGAATTTCATTTCAAATTGGTTTATAGAAGAAGATTAACAGCAATGAGCAAAACGCATTAACCTGTAGCATCCAATTAGTGTTTATCTTCATCCATCAGGATGAGTCAAATGTTAGTTTATTATAAATCTTCTGAGGACTCAGACATAATCTCAGATGGATGTTTATGTGATATTATTAAAGGTTCAAAGTCACGTACATACAAGACTTTATCGTTTATTTTCACCAGATGTTTACATTCAGCCCAAGTACATTTTCTTACATTGTTACATTCCCCATCAGTGATGGTCATGCCTAGAAAGACTCATGGGGAAGCATGGGATTTGTTTGATCAGCTGATAGATTTGCAAAGTTCTGATTTGCTGTGATCATATTCTACTTTAGCACATGATCATGACTAGCAAATCAAAGATTAACAAATCTATCACCTGACTATCTCATGCTTCTCCAGGAGTGGACCCGAGATGAACTTTTACTCATTGCATAATTGTGTTCCTTTTCTATTGTTTATAGGGCATTCCTCAAGCCAAATACTTTTTTGTTTTTGTTTTAATACTCTAATTCTCTATAAACTAAACAAGCCACGCCCACAGGTTTTCAGAGAACCAAGGCACTTTCAGACAGTAGCAAGGGCTCATGGGAGCTCAGTCTGGGCAGGAGGAGGGGGAGGTATTACTAGCCAGAGATTTCAGAGGCAGAGGGGAGGAGGAAGGGGGGATTAGGTTTTTTTTTGCTCAAGATGCAGATAAGCCTGCCTCTGTGTAATGTTTACAAACAACATGGCTGCTGTCATTGTATCACAGGATTAAATAACCATATTCTATAAAAGCTGTTTGCAGCTAGATTTGCTGTGTAAACTATCTAAACTTTAGATAAGATATATAGACAAGTTACTTGTCATAGTTAGTTTTTCATCTCGGATCCGCTGGTCCATACCCACTACGTGATTTTTCTGACGATTTTTTCAACAACTGGAGTTTTTTGAGTGATAAGTGATTGTTTCCGTCATCTCCCAACATGTCTGAAACCTGTCAGATTCTCAACTAGTCCATCTCCTCATAGGGGATTTTCAGGACGTCCTTTAGTCTTTACGAAAACACTCCCCCAAGAAAGAATCTACACAAAGATGTGGGCTGGGCAACCTACTCATTTGCGCATTATGTGGCATTTGGACCAGCTGCCGTTCATTTAGTACTTTTGAAAATAAAGAAAACCTAGAGAATTCCACATAAGGAGGTGGATTAGTCCAAAACCTTTCAAATCTGTCACATCTTTACTGACTACTGCCTACTATAAGCATCCAGAACGTAGGAGAAAAGTAATTTATAGCGCTGTTTAATCTGGGAGAAACATACTTTTTAAGGTGGCCATACATCTAGCGATTTAGGAGGCCAATCGACCAAGAGACAGATCTCTTTCTGATTGAATCTGATCAGCAAGAGAACTGTTGGCCCATTTCCCATTAATTTCATCATGAAATCTTTCAGGAATTTGCCTTGTTATGCTGCCACGCCCCCCCCTGACTACTGTCCCATTAATGATTTGATGTCCCCTTCCCACCCCGGTTCCATGCAGTTATACTTTAGCTGTCTGCCATACATACATTGTACTTCCGCATTGCACCACCACGTGGTTGCCGGAAATATAGCATGTTCTATACCACAGCAACCACGTGGGGTGCGAGTGAGAAAGCAGAGTGCAGAGACAGCGGCGGACACCGGACAGTTAAAGTATTAATGGATAGGCACCGGGGGGACGACAGACAACATCTACATTTGGGGGGACATGGCAGGGGGGTTTCATCATGTTCGTCATTCAGGCCAATTGCTTGCGGTTAGCTCGACATTTTCCAGCATGTTCGATCAATACATGCAACCAATATCGGCCCAAAATTGGTCGACTTGTCAATTGGGCATGCTCTTGGCAGCATTGGACTGGGAGGTGGAAAAACTGAGGAAATCCACCTGTTGGCCAAGCAGCAGTAACCCTGTGTTATCACTCCCAACAGAAGCCTGAAGCAAGTCTTCACTGTGAGCAGCAACACCTGATTACTGCTGCTTGGCCAGCAAGTGGATTTTCTCAGCTTTACCACCTCCCAGTCCGTCATTGGCTCTTGGCACCAATTTTCATCCGATTCAACAACAATTATCAAATCTAATGGTCTATCAGCCACCAAGCCTCCACACGTATGTCCACCTTTATACCCACATATTTTAAACTTCACAATGTTTCGCGATAGCGGTCCTTTAAACAGTAGTCTACTTCAGCTGAAAGTTCTGACCACTGGAAATTCTGAAGGATAAAGTAGTCCAGGGAGTAAATCAGGTGAACTGTGTCTTGCTATTAGGGGAATTGAAGTTTTTCTTGCTTGGACTGACCCTTTAAACAGAACAGAAAATAATACAACCATTTGTTATTTTTTTCCCGTAAAAAGCGCTAGCTCTGGCCACAGCACAAGAGAAAGCAGAAGATAAAATAGCTTGCTTTAGGCTCCGACTTTTGACAGTCATTTACGATTCTCCTTCTTCAGAAAGCGTTCCTTTAATGCCAGGCTATAACTGTTCCCAATTAAAGCGCAGAAGCCTTGTGGAAGATGCACTGGAGGCCAGGGCACCGTCACTGAATCTCTGCTGTGTGTGTGTTTTTCCTACATTGTTCTATTTTAATACGGATATTTATGTTAATGCGTTGTCTTCACTCACACTGATGCAAAAGCTGCGGCCGTCACCCGCCAAAATAGCTCCTCCATGGCCAAGGAACCCCATAAACTGTTACTGTAAGTTACGGAGCTCTTTGTAGCGCTCAATTAATGCTGACACATTTAAACATAAAACGAGGACATCTGTTCTGTGTAACGTTAAGGCGCTGCATTGTGGATTTTGGCTGGCTTCATTAACATAGAGCTTAACTGGTCTCGAGCTCCGGCAGGCGACTGCGTGGACTGCCGTACCGGGGCCTACGGGGGGAACCTCAGAACAAAGGAATGGCGTGGTGCTAGAGAGAGGCGCGCGCTCCTGCGTTGCTCCTGTGCGAAGCTTCACAAGCAGAGGTAACGAGATGAGCAGCTAATAACAGCCGCCTCTATATTGATTTTCTACCCCTGTGTTCCAAGAGTATCTAATGATCAGAAATGAGGAAGGGGAACACAGAAGTCACTGAGCGCTCTTTTTTTTGTAAATGAAAGTCATAATTAATTATAATCTCTCTCATTAATTATTGACAATAGGTAGATCATCGATTCCAGTGACTAAAATGACAGTTCAATTTACAATGTTGTTTACAGCAAACCTGAAGCGAAAATAAACGTATGATATAATGAATTGTATGTGTAGTACAGATAAGAAATACAACATTAATAGTAAAGAAAAGAGTCTCATATTGTTTTCCAGTAGATGAAAAGTTAAGAAACTTCAGTTGTTATCTATGCTAGACAGGTGCTCAGGACCCATTCACTTGCACATAATCCTAAGGCACTGTGATTTGACCTGATGAAGCGGATATTATTCGCGAAACGCGCCGTCTGAATGTGCATATTAAAGTTTACTATCTTATACTTATATAAGTTTGACCGCATCAAGGTAAGAACTTCTTACCAATCTATAACATTAGCACTTCACCTTGGGAGCCTCCTACCCTTCCCCCTATCTATGCTATTGCCATTTCTGCTTTGTGTTATAGCTTAAAAGACAGCGTGTGGTTTTAAAACTGCAACTGTGACAGTATGATGCAATGTTATTAAAATAAAATAAAAAGCTATAGAATTGAACATAAAAATATGAGACTCTATTCTTTGCTGGTATACGGAGGCTGCCATATTTATTTCCTTTTAATCAATACCAGTTGCCTGGCAGCCCTGCTGGTCTATTTCTCTGCAGTAGTATCTGAATAACACCAGAAACAAGCATGCAGCTAGTCTTGTCAGATCTGACTTTAAATTCTGAAACACTCGATCTGCTACATGCTTGTTCAGGGGCTATGGCTAATAGTATTAAAGGCAGAGGATCAGCAGGGCTGCCAGGCAACTGGTATTGCTTAAAAAGAAATAAACATGGCAGCCTCCGTATACCTCTCTCTTTAGTTCCCCTTTAACTATAAGATACAGTAAATCATGGGCTAGGTTAGATAAGGAGAGGTAAATCATGAGTTAAGTAATTTAAGGAGAGATACATTATAAGTTAATAATTAAGGTGAGATAACAGGAAAGCTTTGTGAATCAGCCCCATGATGAGATAGATGTGTACCCTTTTTCCCTGATAATAAGACCTACCCTGAAAATAAGACCTAGCTGGAATTTTGAGCATGCTTGAAATATAAGCCCTACCCCGAAAATAAGCCCTAGCAGAAGTTAAAGAGGAGGAAGAGGCAGCCAGTAAGTGGGGACACAGTGGTGCAGTGACAATCGGGCACTGATCCTGTCATCCCAGCACACAGCAGGGTTATTAGCTGTGTGCAGGGAAGACAGGGCAGGTGCCTGATCAGTACAGAAGCATACTTTCAAATCCATGAACATCACAGTACAAAGGAACAGGAAATGTTCTGCTGAGAGACACTTCCTATTAGAAATAAGACACCCCCTGAAAATAAGCCTTAGCACATCTTTTAGAGCAAAAATTAAAATAAGACACGGTCTTATTTTCGGGGAAAGGACAACTAATGTGCAAGGTAATATACATGTTTCCCTATGGCTCAGTTCACAATATACACGTTTTAACTGGAAGCTTTTTCACAATGCACTGGAAAATTAAAACGCATCAGTTTTTCAGGATTTAGGATGTGGTATGTTGTGAGGGGTGGAGTTTTATTCTGTGCCTGCCCACTTGCAGTCTGTACACGGATTAGATACAATCTAAGCAGCAACTTAAACCCACAGAGGCTGCAATTCTGGTCATCAGATCAACATTTTAATGCGGACTTGAACTTGAAACTTCCTCTCTGCTCTAAAAAATAAGCAACAGCGTAATAACCTTGTAAACAAAAACATTTCTTTGTTGCATCTGATACAAATCCTGCAATACATCTGCAGTGTGTCTACTTCCTGCTTGCATGGAAGCAGACAGGGTTAACATCCCGCGTTTACAAATTACCAGTTCTGCCATGGCAGAGTAGATTCCTGAGCGGACACAGTTGAAGAGATCAAATTACAGTGGCGATTAGTCACAGATGAGGGGGAATTAGACTGGCTAAACTCTCTAAATATATACAGAGCGCTTTTCTCAATGTTTTCTTTCTGTCCTTTGCAAGAGCTTATGGCCACTTTAAGACAGGACTTTTAGCTGCAGAAGCCTTCTTTTACTTAAACTGCAACATCTCAACACTGTTTTCCAAGCTATTAAACCCTATTTTTAGATCTGCATCCAGAAATGGGATTTTTTAAAACTCCCCTCCTCAAGCTTTAAGTGACTGAAATGATTCTCTAATCCAGAACAGTGTGGCGTTGAAAACAGGTGCACCTACAGAAATAATGCAATAATTGGCATATTGCTATTTTTATCTGTGTGTTCGGCAGCAGAGCAGCGACACAGACCATCTAGGAGCACCCCCCAGTCTCATGTGACTTCCCCATCACCCTCTTTACACGTTTGTGTGTCTCAGGTGCTCGGCCCTATCCTACAGATATTGGCCAGTCTCCACTGATTACACGGCTCGCAGCCTATTGACTGACTACTATTGATCATTCACTGGAAATCCCAGATTTAATAGCCCAGATAGCGTCTAATCTGTGCCGAGCCCGCTCCCATTTCTTGGCAACCACCGCCGCGCCAAAACAGGCAAAGATGCAAAGGGCCTGCACAACACAAAGAATGTTTTATTTCCGAGCCCCCTCTATGCTTTCTTTGTATCTTATCCACAATATGTGTCATTGCTGTGCATTCATGGACGACATTAAGGATATTGAATATCGCGGATCTGTAATGTATGGATTGACAAGCATTGAAACCAAATAGACGTAAATTCCTGGGGCCCCGTGGATATCTAGATATAGGGCGGCTGGGTTACAAGGCTGTGACCCCTACCGTGAAACATACAGAGGACACAGGCTAGACAATTTTTATTTTTTTTATCCAGGGGAACATGTAACGACAATATACGCTTTCACTGCACAGAGATTTTATGGATTTCCAGCTATTAGTCCACATTTAAAAGGGGGGACTAATCCTGCTTAATCACAAGGGCTTAGTTATCTTTAAATAAGATGCAGATTATGCTGCCTTCTGTCCTAGTCATGTTTATTCTTGCGCTCTTTTCATACGGCGGTGGTTTCGCTGGAAAATCTGTTTTATATGACCTTTGGTTACACTGTAGATGTTGTGGTGAAGAAATACTCAAGGTGCTAACATGATATAGAAATAATATTGTAGGATTAAAGAGAACCCGAGGTGTGTTTAAAGAATGTTATCTGCATACAGAGGCTGGATCTGCCTATACAGCCCAGCCCCTGTTGCTATCCCAAACCCCACTAAGGTCCCCCTGCACTCTGCAATCCCTCATAAATCACAGCCGTGCTGTGAGGCTGTGTTTACATCTGTAGTGTCAGTCTCAGCTGCTCCCCCGCCTCCTGCATAGCTCCGGTCCCTACCCCCGTCCCACACTCTGTTTTTTTAAGCTGTAAAACAAAGCAGAAATAATGACTTTTGAGTTTTCCCGATGACGGCGGAAGGCCGAAACTAGTAGGGCTTGGAGACTGGGCATCTGTTTTCTACACTGCACACTGAGTTTAGTGTACTGCATATACAAGATATGCAAGATATATTTAAAGGGTCCCTGTCATGAGGGCCCAAATGTGAGTATTGTACAAGAAGGTTTTTTTTAAATAAGTTTTGGAGGATAAAAGCATCTGTTTTTATAGCTTACTAAGCTTTGGTCTCACTCCTTGGTGGCAGTCACCGTTTCTGCGTTGCATGCTTGCTGAGCACTGGGTGACGTCAGGAAACCGATTTGACAGGAGTGTGAGACATATCGCTGAGGATTGAACCTAAAAGTTTCTACTAACCATACAATTTATGCAAACAATCATAAACGATTCTTTGTGTGAATGATCAGAAATTATCGTTTTGGGACCACTAATGGACAAAAATCTCCTAATTAATCCGATTAGAAAAATGAAATTGATCAAATTTTCGGATTGATTTCATTTATCTGATCAGATTGGTTAGGAGATTTTTGTCCACTAGTGGTCCCAAACAATCATTTCGGATCATTCATACAAAGAACTGTTTGTAAACGATCGTTCGGCAAATTGTATTGTTAGTAGTCAATTTAATACAGATTGTGACCCAGGTGGACGTGGGAACCTTGGCAGCTGGTCATTTGAAATTGACAAACTATTAGAGAGCGCTTGTATACCTTTGCAGCATCTTCAGTTCTGCCAGGTGATCTGTGCAGAATGTTTAGTTACTGAAAGTTTCGAAGCCAGTACAAAATATACCTGGTTTCCCAGAAGTTGAGTGGGGATGGGGGGGAGGTAGAATTCCACATATCTAATTAGCTTAGTACAGGGGCGTCAAACGCAAATACAAAGTGCGACAAAATTGAACACTGGGACCAAGTGGTGGGCCAAGCTCAATGCCTACTGGCCACCCTCCACCCGTAAAAAGTTCCCAAGGGTCTAAATGCTTCCCTCCAGCCCCTATACAGTTCCTTGGTGTCTAGTGGTCCTCCTTCCTCTAATATACAATTCCCTGGTGTCTAGTGGCCCCCACTCTCCCCTATACAGTTCCCTGGTGTCTAGTGGTCCTCCTTCCTCTAATATACAATTCCCTGGTGTCTAGTGGCCCCCACTCTCCCCTATACAGTTCCCTTGTGTCTAGTGGTCCTCCTTCCTCTAATATACAATTCCTTGGTGTCTAGTGGCCCCCACTCTCCCCTATACAGTTCCCTGGTGTCTAGTGGTCCTCCTTCCTCTAATATACAATTCCCTGGTGTCTAGTGGCCCCCAATCCCCCCTATACAGTTCCCTAGTGTTATGTACTTTACTCTACCTCCTCCATGTGGCTTCTCTGGTGATCTAAGGCGTCACCTCCAATATAGCTTCCCTGGTGGTCTAGAGTGGGCCAAACATAATGCAAAGTGGGGAAACCACTTGGAGGTCACATTTGAAGGCTTTGAGGGCCAGATTTGGCCCACGGGCCGGAGTTTGACATGTATGGCCTAGGATAAACATCAATGAGAGGGCAGTGCTACATTCAATAAACAGCAGTATACAGATACAGGAAGTGTGTTTCTGATGCTGAAACCAGGACAATTACCATACAAGTTGGTATCCCTAATAACTTACTGCACTCTACTATATGTCACTACAGGGCCTCTTTAATGAAGAGTGGCTGCACATGATAAGTTTACCGGGGTTTAGCCAATATACCCCAAAGAGTGCAGATGACTATAGCAGCCTATTCTGAAGACAATTATCATAATATTCTGTAGGGTATAAAGCCCCAGGGGACTGCCCACTGTTTAGCTGAAGCAGGGGGGACTCCTGTAATAACAGCAGCTATTATAAATGTGAATAAGGAGAGTTGTTTTATGAGAAAACACGTCTCAATGGAATTCTCAGATCACCCAAAAATTCCATAGAGGCATCGGCACTTGCCCCTCGCTCCCTCCAAACCGGCCAAAACAACTTAATCATCACTGCTTCCCACCATCGACAGTCCTGTCAATTCCGTGACCTTATTTTTTATTAATGAATGTAAGTCTGAGAGTTCAAAAAGCCGACCGAAGAACTCCAAGCTGTGCAGCCTGCAAAACGCTGAAGGGAAAATAGATACCGTTTAAATAGGTCTTTATGCCTGGCAAATAATTAAGAGAGGAAGACGAGGCAGGGCAAGCACGGCGGGGTGAGTCACGGGCAGGGTAACGTGACACCTTATTGATCAGCCCGCGTGCCACATTGTGGGAACGTCCACAGATCGCCACACTGAAGCAAAGCTTTTAACCCTTTAAAAGCCAATTTAGTCCATGCTGGAAGTGCGCCAGGACATTTTATTTTAGCATTTTTTTTTAATTCCTTATTTGTTACATTTCCCTGCTTCTAATTGGTACTGTAATGTGTATTTATGGCCACTTGTCACTAGGGGGCAGTGTGAGGCAATATCATAATTCAGTTTCTATGTTTTCTGCTAGTAGAGAGAGATAAAAGCATTCCAAGAATTTACAGCACAAGGAGTTCTGCCTGCCGAATGAAGTCAAAAGCACTGCACTTATCTCAAACAAAAGAACTCTAATAGGTTAATTGTGTTAGAAAGCAGCAAGCAGATCAGTCAGTGTGCTATAATATTTCTGTGAATGAATTCTGTGAGGCCTTAGTGCTTCTCCAGGCACAGAAAGACATACACCCGCCCAGGACCTATCAGGAGCAGTTTTCTTATGTCACTACGAATGAAAAAACAAGGCATCAACTATTTTAGAAGCCCAGCTATGGGAAAGCAATGCAAGGTTTGGAGAGTACAGAATGGAGTCAGAACCTGTTTTGAATTTATCCTGCAGTCTGTGCTCTCAACTTGGAGAATGTCTCACACCTCTTGGATAAATCTCTCTCATAGAGGTAGAGGCTGCAATTTTTTTTTCTTATTAGTAGAGTGGGATTCAGGTGACAAACTCTAGGGGGCGATGCCGGCAACACTGCTAAGCAGAGAGGCTGCAGCGATACACAATTACCTAGTCATCTCATCTACCACCATAGGCCAGCATGGCGCCGTAAGCGCCCAATGTATGTCATGTGACATTGGGGGTCTATGGGGAAAAGCTATCGCATGGTGATAGGAGAGGTACAATGAAGAAGAGGAGAGGACCTCCATTGGCGATGGACCAGGTAATTGTGCTTCCACTGCATATGCAGATGAGGTAGAGGGGGGCAGACAGATACTGGCCCCACTTTGTCCCGTCATGTCCTGGAGAGGAAGGTGGTGGTTTCATCAAGAAAAACCTCTACATCCGGCTCTGTGCCCGATAGTGAGGAAATGAGGGATAGTATGGCAGGACATGAGCGTGCGGTGTGCTTTGGGGTGGGTGAATAAAGGTACAACGGGTTTACAATTCCACTCGTCATTTAGTAAATAGCCATGGTGAATTTCTAAAAACAATTGCAAGACAGCTGTACACACTCTAGGTTTTCAGCTGAGACAACACAAAACCATTATGTGGGGCTGGAGGTTAAAGGGTACCTGTAAGGAAAAAAAGTGCCCTAAATCAGTACTCACCTAAATAGAGGAAAGGCTCTAGATAATCCAGAGGCTCCTCCACTGGGCCGTTAAAGCACTCTGTCCCCCAATAGCTTGCACATGCGCAGTAGCACAGACTTGATTGGGGTCTGCTTTTTGCATCAAAGCCCAATGTTGGTCCATGCTACTGCACATTTCCAAGCCACCTGCACATCTCTTTTTAGTTACAATCACAAAAAATACAGGAAAATAAACTCCACTGCATGCATTTTGTGGGACTACCCATTTCCTCGGCAAATTTGTGAAGCATCTGTCCGTCCAAGTTAGCAAAGCTTGGCCCCTCTGGAGATGTTTTTTGAAATACAAACAAAGTGTCCTAAGGTCACAAAGGTCATTCCAGCTCTACCTTCCATTTAAATTGTTTTTAAAGGTCACACAAGGTGAAATTTTAAATTTAGTTTTACTTACCTGGCCGCAGTACACTCTCGATGATGTGGGCATGCATGCATAGAAGACACCTACCCATCGGGGGTCGGCAATACTAAGAAGCTGCCGGCGGGACACCGGTGAAGACCGGAGCTGTGTTGTGGGACCCAAATGACGTCTAAGGGCTGGAAGAAGCCCCAGGTAAGTAAAGCTAGATTTAAAAGTTCGCCTTGTGAGTCCTTTAATTAATTTCATCCTACATTGGCCCTCTGTTTTCCAATCGCCTGACATATCTTTTCACAAACATCTATCTCAAATTGGTTATCTCCAATCTTGCTCTTTCTCGAGCTACCCTACTGTTCTCAAGTCAGCATCAGTCCTATAGATCCTGCTGGTTGCCCCTCTCTGCATCGCCCTTTGATGTCTGTGTATGAGAACTTGCTTCGAGCTTATTGCTGAGTCTCAGAAAACTTTAAGGCTATGATCTGGATGTTGTCTATGTTGAGAACCAACAACAAAGGAGAGCAGCTATACAACAGGAAGTATTTATTGTAATAGTATACTCGCGATTTATGGGCAGCAAAATATTTAACAAAGCTATTAGACTTTTAAATGTTCTCCATTCATGTGGTAATTGTACAGTGCACTGTTGTTTTAACCTGGCACCAATCCAATGCGCTGTGAAACTGTATCAAACCATTCAGCATATGAAATGAGTTTAATGAGAAGAGCACGTTCAAAGGAGCAAATTGAGGAATTCTTTCTCTCAAGGGGCTGCTTCAATTATACCAAAATCATCCTGTTAGAATTAAAAGCCTGTCAGACATGCTGAAAAAATACGCCACCAAATGTAGGCATTAGCATGGTTGTATGAAGGCACCGAAAGCACATTTGGACCAGCCAATCAGTTTAACATTCAGAGCCAGTACAACGCACAATTATGTAACTCCAAGTTATCTGAGCATGCTCAGAAGACCAAACACTGGTAGTGCCACCCTAAGTATAGACTGATAACAATATCTGTTATCCAGTCAGCATGGTGGCATAGTGGTTAGCACTCTCGCGCTGGGTCCGCGGTTCAAATCCCAGCCATGGCACTATCTGCACGGAGCTTGTATCTTCTCCCCATTTGTGGGTTTCCACCAGGCACTTCAGTTTCTTCCCACATCCCAAAAACAGGGAGCGCAGTCGCAAACTTTCAGAGGGTTTCAGTGATAAATGGGGGTCTGGAGCAGGCTATGGAAGGCCTATGGAGGTAAGTATAACTTTCCTTTGCTGAACTCACAGGCTAGCTTTCAGGTTAGTTATTTAGTCTTCACAAATAGAGACTAAAAATGTCAAGGCCTGGTCATTTTAGTTTACCAGACAGAAGCACACAAAATAATCAAACAATAAAAGCGCATAGACTGTGTTGAAAAAAAAAAACTGAAGCAAGATAAAAATATACGGCTTGTTGAGTTACACCATCTGGATGGGCCAAGGCCATTTCCATGTGTAAAAGTCTGTTGGCTAATCCCCCGTCACAGAAAGTACACACTCATTAATGGTGAGAGATTGCCCCTAAAAATACAGTTTACAACAAGTCAATGATTGATCACTTAGCCATCCAGAAGCCATGTTGTGTCTTGGAAGTAGCCAGGTTAGTGGTGTGTGCCACTTCCTAAAAAGGCCTGGTGTTTACACGGATAAAATCCAGCCTTTTTACGATCGTATATCAACACAAGAGAGGCATCCATCTGGGTAATATTTCTGAAAAATTCTCTCACGTCTTCAGACGAAAAATCTCACGTCCGCGAAAAGAAAATTTACAAACTGTCACACAAACCCGGACTGACTGGGTTGTATAAATATTTAAAGAGAATTTAGATAGAAGTGGCTATTTTGTAGCTACCAGGGATGAGCGCCGCATGACGGTGTTAACATTAACACATAGGATTTCTAAACACTACTGCCATATAGGGATCTCCCGCTTTCTATAAACATACCTATAGACAGGAGTGATTTTTTTTACTCCTTTGAGCAGGCGAAGATGCGGGTATCACTACTAGAGATGTAGGCAAACAACTCGTCTGCGAACAGCTATGGGCCTGTACTACTTCCGGGTCATGCTCTCTGAGTAGTGTACATGCCCTAGCCCGGACACTTTCAGTAGTACGCATACCCTGGCACAGTGGTGCGCATCCGAAGCGTGCCCAGCTACAGGCGCGCAATCAAGGATGCGCACCGCCGGGCCAGGGCATGCGTACTACTGAATACGTCCAGGCTAGGGCATGATACTACTCAGAGAGCGTGACCTGGAAGTAGTACCTGCACTCTTCGCCTGCTCAAAAGATTAAAAAAAACACTCCTGTACATAGGTATGTGTATAGAAAGCGGGAATTACCTATATAGCAGCTGCGTTTAGAAATCCTTGGTGTTAATGTTAACACCGTCATATGGCACTCACCTTTAATCCCTACAGTGATTGTTTTCAAAAGAATTCTTTCACGAAGAATTAAATTATTTCAATGTATCCTTGCAAGAGATTTGTAAGAATATTTTTTTCTCTACCTGTAAGTGGGAAGCAGCCAAATTTCATCCATCACTGTGGCCCCTTATATACTTATGCAAGTGTGTGTTGCGTCACCCTGTTTTACTGCAGGGTAACACAACAACAATGCAAGGCAACGGGGCCTAGCACACTTAATGCGTCGCACCAGAAGTACCCAGTCGAATACCGACACGTCGCAAAGTCAACAGTGCGTTACCGTCGGACCTCCATGGTGGAGCAGCGGCAGCGCAAGTAATGAAAGTCAAGGGGCGACGCAGAAACATTTAAATATATTGTAGGTGGCACTGCCACATGACCACCATCATGGCCATGAATGGCTCAATGACCATTTAAGTCACATAGCTCAGACACTAGCTAAGGCTAAAATCAGGGGTGGGCAAATAATCATCGAACTCAGGAGCCAGTTTGTCCAACCAGGGGGACCAGGAAAAATATTTAGAAGCCAGCATTATTGATGACAATCAGAGAAAAACTAAAACGCTAGTTGCCAGCTGTAGTTTTTTTAGGAACCTTTGGCGACCCGAGCCCTGAGACTTGTCCAACTCCGATCAAAGCCTCCCATCTGGAATTATTCAGATCGTGGAGGCACAAACTACCGTCCTGGCCATGAAAGGCTTCATGGCCCGTTCAGGTCACGTAGCTCAGACACTGGTTAAGGCTGAGACCAGGGGTAGGAAAATAATCATCGAAGTCAGGAGCCAGTCTGTCCAACAAGGGGGACCAGTAGGAATTTTTAGAAGCCAGCTGTACATTTTTTAGGAGCCTTTGGCGTCCCGAGCCCTGAGATTCGTCCAACTCCGGTCAAATCCTCCCGTCTGGAATTATACCGATCCTGGAGGTACAAACTACCGTCCTGGCCATGAATGGCTTCAGACTAAGCATCCAGATCTATTTATTGTTGTGTGAGAATACAGCTACATTCGCAAACCGGAGAAGTGACATTTGCCGAACCCAACAATGAGTCACACTACTGATAAAATGTCTATTTATTAGTGGAACAAAAGTAGTGCCACAATGTGACTCATCCCTTTTCAGCCCTCATAAATACAAACTACACAAATTATGCATGCTGTGTAAAGGAACTTTTCAGATGTACATGTTAGACTGAGGAAAAGGATAATTATGCTTATTGAAAGCCGGCAAAGAAAGGCAGAAAGGACTGCAGAAAGAGCTCGGGGTTTATAATGGTCAATAGGAAGCTGAAAGCTGCTCAACGGGCTGTAATTTGTGTAAGAATGACGGCTTTACCGAAATGAATATATGAGGACCGCTCTTAATTAGTCCCAATTAAGACTGCTCTGTATGCTTCTAATAGTATATAATCATTGGTATAAAGCAGTACCCTGTAGGTATATTCCAGTAAAACACGAACGTTTAAAGGGGAACTTTAACCCAGGATTGAGCTTCATCCCAGCCAGTGGCTTATGTCCCCTTTCCCATGAGAAAGGTTTACCTTTTCTTAAATAGATAATTAGGGGGGTCTGTATGGCTGATATTGTGGTGATAGTGTGATGTCTATGATGGCTATGACAGTTTCCTGCCACTGAACTTCATTGCATTGTGGGAGATAATGGCTGTTGACAAATGCCAGGCAAGCAGTATCTCTCTCTCTGTATAAATATCTCTCCAAACTTTTAGCCCATCACTTTGTTAGTGGGTGTGTTAATAGAAAATTGGTGCTGTTCATTTTTTCATGGCTTCCCCTCCATCCTGGTCCTCTTCATACTTGATGGGGGCTCTTCAGCCGAATACTAAAACCAGGAAGTTCCCCCTAGTGGCGGTGCATGACTCACAACTCTACGGGTGCAAGTTCTAGACCACACTAGCACAGCAAAAGCAAACGCTTACTTTCACTGCCCAGACGCAGTTCCAAACTTGCACCTGCAGTTCAGAATAGCTCTGTGCCATTTGGAGGAACTTCTGGAAGGCATGGGATTTACAAAGACCTGAATTGGGGTGGGGTCCCGAGGACAATGAGCAGCGCAAGGACACTTCTGAAAAGGTAATCTAGCCTACCATGGATATAATAGTTTTCCCCCCAGTTCAGGGAAAGTTTAATACTCAATACTGTTGAGTCATGTGCTCTACTCTTGCAGAGACAAGCCAGCTGTTATGTGTGTTCAGTGTATCTCCATAAGAGCAGACAGTGTGGCGTATCAGAAGAGAGGGGATGAGGAGGGATTTAGCAGGCAGGCTGGGCAGAGCTTCAGACCCAACCATGCTCTGCTCAAATGTCAACATGATTTTCACCTGGCTAGATTACAAAGAGGAAAACTTTCACAGGCCAAAAATAAAAAAAAAAAGAGTACTTTGGATATAGTTGTGTATTCATACACTTAGCACCAAGACATGGCCCCTTCACTACTGTGGCTGTGGATGTGTCTGCTTTCATTCAACTGAATTGCTTTGCGATAGATTAGGGACCTGTCAATGTCCGCAAAGAGGGTTTTCTCACTTGGCTGGTCTTTAAATGCTCATTGTACATGCTGTGGATTTATCTCTCTACTCACATATTCCTGTCAGTATATGAGATCAACGGACCACCGCTACTGTCTCCTATGGCAGATGATGTGGCAGCGATCTTGCAGCTAGCGTCCCCTAGGAGATGTACGAAGCCATTGGGTAATTCAGATTACCGCCATCAAACCATATCTGACACAAGTTTGAGGTGAAATGATCGTGTTCACTTATTTTCTCTCGAAAATACAAAACCGCATCGTCCCGCAGGCTGGCTCAGTAGTCAGGAAACGTTGGCTGAAGACTGTGACCTTAGTTATGCTGGGAATACACGTTTCGTTTTTGCCTTCGTTTTAGCCTTCGATTCGTTCAGTAAACAAATCGAGTGTTGAAAACGTATGTGAAAATAGTCATAATCTCATTATAGTTTTGATTAATAGACCCCAAAAACGAACGACTAGTGATCGAACATGTTTGATATTATCTCTCTTTATCCATCTAATCGAGCCATTGGTAGGCTTGATGGCTGTTCAGATCGATTATATGTTCGTTTATGTTAGTCCGTCCCTGTAAAAAGGGATTTTCGTTTCGTTTCTTTGCAGCCTTCGATCATTGGAAAAACAAAACCATCAGAATCGAAAAAAAAAACGAAACCGTGGGTGGTGATATTAACCGTACGGTCGATTATTTCGGGAACGAAAAGGACAAAAGGCACAATCGAAACGAAGGCTAAAACGAAGGCAAAAACGAAACGTGTATTCCCAGCATTAGACAAAAATGCTGCAGCCGGGTGCAAAGTGATCAGATGATTGGGAGATTGCTGCAGCGGTGTCAGATGAGATGTTCCCAGCTGCCAGGATTATCTCCGATTCCTCCAGCAGCTGCAGGTGACGTCACCCACGTGTCCTGAACTCACAGCTTTACCTGCCATCATTTTCTAGCAGCCAGTTAAAAAAAAAAATAGACAGGAAATGGATACAAGTATTTTAAATGGGGCTTCGAGAGTCAAGTAAAATCAACCCAGAATCTATTAAACAACACCTGAAATTAGAGGGAAGTGGAAGGTGACATATTCATTTATTTTTAAACAATCCACACTGCCTGGCTGTCCTGCTGATCCTTTCCATCTAAACCCTCAATACTTGATAGAGGCAACCTCAGGCGATAGTCAGGCATGTATACAGAGGCCCTCAACCAGCGATGGCCGCTTGGCAAGCGATACGCCTGGTGGCCAACTTCTTTGAAGACACGTCTCCACCACCCGCCGCGTGATGTCGTGCACTCACTGCTCCGTCACCCTCTGCTCCCCCCCCCCCACATAGCAACAGAACGCGCTGCCAGCTACACAGCTGACAAGCGTCAGTACAGGCCTGCCGAGCAATGATGAGCAAAAATGCTGATATTCTTTTCCTCTTTTCCCATTCATTTTCACGAAAATAATGTTATATTCAACTTTTGAGTGAAAATGCCACCAAAAACATTTTGTAACAAATTTGGGATTTTGCGCACATTTTATTTGGGCTACAAATAAATGATTTCGCGATTTTGTGGTAAAAATAAAAATGTTCTGCAGTTTTCGTGAATTTTCACAAATTCGTTTCATTTGACCTTTTTCAAAAATACTATGTCTTTTCACAAATATTTTTTTGCACTCGAAAATAGCATTTTTGATGCGAAAAGGACACTGATGTTGCCCAAGGGGCAGGGCCGGCGCTACCATTAAGGCAAAGGAGGCAGCTGCCCCAGGGCTCCAGAGCTTGTAGGGGCCCCCAGTGGCTACAAGAGAAAAAAAATTTCAAATCGGCCTTATAGTTTTTGAGAAAATCGATTTTAAAGTTTCAAAGGAAAAAAAAATACCAATTTAAAAACCTGCCGACTTTAATGGTTAATAGCAAATCCACCTTAAATGCTAGAAACCCTAAATTTGCAGGATATGTTAAGGAGATCATTAGGAATAAGAGGAAAAAACAATTTTTCAAAAAGACCTTATAGTTTTTGAGAAAATCGATTTTAAAGTTTAGAAGGAAAAAAGTATACTTTTAAATGCAGTAAATGTCACTTTTAGTAGCAAACCTAACGGTAGTGTAATTTTACATGCATCAAACGAAAGCGCAATACATTTCCTGACGGGGTTTCCAGGGGGTCTATACGCAGCCGCAGCGCTTTGGCCAGGGATCGCTATACAGCCGCAATATGGCTGTATGAAGATCCCTGGCATTTTTTCCTATTTTCCCGATTTTTTTTTATGTTTAGAGTGTGGGAATTTAAAAAAAAAAATGATGTGGGGTCCCCCCTCCTGAAACTTTTTAACCCCTTGTCCCCCATGCAGGCTGGGATAGCCAGAATGTGGAGCTCCGACCGATTGGGACTTCACACCCTGACTATACCAGCTGCAAAAAAGGTCCCCTAATGCCGATTTTTGTTCCGGGGTATATGTTCGGGGGGCCCCCCAGATTTATTTTGCCCTGGGGCCCCATTGCTGCTTAAACCGGCCCTGCCAAGGGGATCGGGTCCGAACATCAGCTGATAGGTGTGTACGCATACTAATACATTTAGCCATAGACCCTGAACAACCACACAGATCAACTGTTTCTGACTGAAGTCTGACAAATTAGCTGCATGCTTGATTCAGATGTGTGAGTCATGCAATACAGTCAAAGAGATCAGCAGGACTGCCAGGAAACTGTTATTGTTTAAAAGGAAATAAACATGGCAGCTTTCACATTTCTGGTTTTGGGTAGTAAAATCGCTTTGTACGAGTGATTAAAAAGCAATTTTGCAGCGATCCTATATTGTGTAGTGGAGTGCAATCGCTCCAAAAATACTGCAGGACCCTCGATTTGCGATTTGGGGGAAACTACTATTGCTCCTATGGAATCCTTACCTCCATTAGCCTAGCACTTTTGGAATCCCCAGCTGCTGTGGGCTCCAGCTCTATGAGAGAGTGTGAAAACAGCAACAAATGTATTTGCTGCTTCACTTATTGATTAGTCACAGTAGATTATTGAATTAACATTTGCATTAAACTGCATAAAATGTATTGACTTTTCATCTCATGTAATCCCCGCATGTTGCTTATCATTCAGGTAACAGGTAGGAATTTTTAATGATGAGAAACAGGGCAGTAATTAGCAAAGGTAAATTAGTAGCATTAGTCGGATAAATCAAATAGTTTTAATAATAATAAAAAAAATTAAAAAAAAAAAACAAAAAAAACATTGCTCTGAAGAAATGGAAACTGAGCAGCTGTCAGCATTCACCCATTTCTAATAGTGATAAAAATATATTCCCATCTATTTTGGTTAAAAGCAGTGCAGCAGTCACATGATCACTGTCACATGACCACCTCTGTTCTCTCTTCCTGATACCCATACTGCTTTGCTCTGTTTCTGTTAGCCCCCACAAGCAGTGGTGTAGCTATGTTGCTATACCCTTCAAGCACACTATGGGCTTGATTCACACAGTGGTGCTAACTGATAGCACGCTTGTGAAAAGCCCCTTAGCACGCCTAAACATACTTTGCGAGCGGTAATTAGCGCTGCCTGGTGCGCGAGAAACGTTGCGCCGGGTGCGACGAAAGCGGCGCACCCAACGCGGCCACCCTAAACGTCGCTTGGGTGCGACGTTTAGGACGCATCCAATTTCGTCGTTTTCACGCACACCAGGCAGCGATAAACTTAGCATGCGAACGCGAAACTTAGCACCCTAGTTAGCACGCCCAGTCTTTAGGCGTGCTAACTAGGTTAGCACCACTTTGTGAATCAGGCCCTATACATGATAATTGACATGGAGCATCAAAACCTGCAGTAGTAGATCGGTGTAAGCAGGAGAGAGAAAACAGATTAATAATGATTGATAAACCTGTAAAAAGCGAATGCAGGCGGTGAATGATGTAACTATACTGGGTCAGCCCCCCCACCATGGAGCTGTCGGACCGCGCCACCCACCTCCATAACGGGAGAGGGGATGGGCCAGGAGTTAGGGGGTCCAGGCCGCCTAGTCCTGTATTTAAGACAGAGCTGAAAGAGTTACTGTAGTGAAAATAGCATAATAAATAAAATTGCTTATTTTTTACAATATTAATTTATAGATTATTTATTTAGTCAGTGTTTGCCCATTGTAAAGTCTCTCCTCTCCCTGATTTACTTTGCGAAATGTATCACTAGTGGTGACATATTTAGATCTGCCAGGTGATCTAAGTGCTAAGTGTTCTATACACAAAGGGAGATATTGCTTCCTTGGCAGTTGGAAAGAGCCGTTATTTCCCACAATGCAACAAGGTTCAAAGACAGCAAACTGTCAGGACCATGATCATGACATCACACTGTGGGAGGTATTTCACCACAATATCAGTCATACAGACCCCCATGATTAGCTATTTGAGAAAAGGTAAAGATTTCTCATGGGAAAGGGGGTATCAGCTACTGATTGGGATGACGTTTAATCCTCGGTTAAAGCCCCTCTTTAATACCTGCATTACCTGCTGCCGGCAACGATACAGGTCCCCTCTTCATCTTCAGTTTGAAAGTGTCGTGCAGCTAGCCAATCACCATTCGGCTTCAGTTTCTAGCCATCTGTCAGGGACAGAAGCTGCATGGTGATTGGCTGGCTGCACGACACTTGTAAACTGAAGAGTTATCCCCCTGGACCTGCTATCCCACCCTGGCCATAAGGAATAATACAGATTTTTAAATCTAAACTAATTACACATTTAACTTATACAGCTAATTTGTGCGAAGGAACCCGTAACAGTGACAACATTTCTGCCTGGACTGGGCATTGAAATATTGTAATAGGAGTACACACTCCCTTTGAAGCCCTATTTCAACCTCACAGATGTGTGTGTGTCTGTGAGATAGCCTCAGTACATATGCATGTGTGTGTGGGGAAGTGCCAGTTCAACCACAAGGCAACCCTAGGCCGTTGCCTAGGGCCTGGAGAAAGTGTAGGGGCTCTGTGAATTCTAGCCCCCACCAAACCTATCTTAAATACCCAGGTGACCATTAGCGCTGAGCAAAAAGTGCTTTCTTCCTAGGGCCCATTCCATCTTAATCCTTTTATGGTGTGAGGGTGTGTGGAGTGTGTGGATGTGTGTGTGTCTTTGCTAGTTCTGTCTACTGGCATGTGATTCTTTTATAAGAATAATATTATAAAGTGAAAGTGACTATGCAGCAACCACATGGAAATAATGAATGAAGCAGCTTGCTTTGAAGTACCCCCTCACAAACTGGAGGTAGTGTATAATGTCAAGCCGAACTGTCAGGCTCTACTCACTGTAACTCCTGCGAACGCATGGGCCTACAGACCAGACAATTAAGACCATTTCTGTCTAACAACTGTGCGCTGAGGGCTGGGAAGGCTGCGTGGGTACAAATAAAGTCAAATATGAACAGCAAAGTATTCATGGAACTGTTTGGGTGTGTTCTGATCATAGCTACCTGTCAGCTCCTTACAAAATAAATACGGTAAGCAAAATTAGGCTTATAGACTCCCAACAAACAACAGATGATAGAGCTGTGTGTAAGCAAAGCGCAAGATCCAACTATCACAGCATACTTCTTATAAGGGTACAGTGGTAATAAGGCCATTGGGGAAAGCTTCTAGTAGAATATCGCTCCACATGACCTCCCAACGTATATATCCAACCTCGTCCACAAGCACATTCCTGCCTGCCCCCTCTGTTCCTCAAACAACCTCCACCTGGCAGCTCCTAACATTGCTCACTCCCATGCGCGATAGCAAGATTTTTCCAGAGCCACCCCCACTCTATAGAACTTACTCCCACCAGCCATCACACTCACCCCTCCTTTAACTCCATCAAACAAGTCCTCAAAACTCACCTGTGTCAGCAAGGCAGCTGATATTGCTTAAAAGGAAATAAATATGGCAGCCTCCATATCACTCTCACCTTGGGCTTACTTTAATAGCACATTTTACTCTGGGAGAAAATGTACCTTTTAGCACCAGTGTTGTCTTACGTCCCATGTCAAAGAATTGCTTTTCTGGGCATTTTACTCACACCCCCACCCTACGGCCCAGAGCAGACTAATTTAAATTACAATATTTTTTTTATGTTGTGTTTTTTTCTTTACAATTTGTACCTTTCCATGCTAAACAAATGATTTCATTTTACGAGGCTATATTAAGATGCTTTGATGCACAATGGAATGCGGTGGCAGGTCTGATGGAAACCATTACGGCATAAATCCTTCCTATTAAGCCATTTTACCTAAATATCAGAGGTTCATTAAGGCCCATACCGCTAATCACACCAGTCTCCTTCACAAAACAGCCCCGACCGGCCCAGTCTGCTGTCAACATTCCTGACGGGAGAAAATCCCATTCAGTGGTGTCAGCTAAAGTTAAGCAGACCCGCTTCTCAGTCCTATTTATAGCTTCTATAGCCTTCCTTTTATGTGGCTGTGCTATTAGATGCAAACCTCTTGTGATCCCCCCCCCCCCCCATCAGAACTCTGCTGTCTGTAAAAAAAAAACATTGTGGAAAAATTTAAAGTGAACCTGAGCCAAAGGTCGGGTTCATAATCAGATACTGAAGAAAGCCATGCTGGAGGAAAAGAAGCTGCGTGGCCTTGTCGCTAATCTTCCGGAGGGTTTGCTCTGTGACGGAGGACATCTGAGTAGCGACGGAAGCACCAATAGGATCCTGAGGCTTCCCTCTCTTAAAGCGGAACTAAAAGGTCCTAAAAAAAATAAGAGTTTCACTTACCTGGGGCATCTGCCAGCCTCCTGCAGCCGACCTGTGCCCGCAACGTGACATACCGAACTTCCGTTCCCCCGCCGCGGCTCACTTCACTTCTTGAAGCCGGGGTCCACTGCATCTGCGCGGCCCTGACCGGGGTGCATCCTCGGTTACGCTCCCGCCGCCGGAAGCGTACTGTGCAGGCCCAGTAGTGATTTTCTTGTACTGCGCCTGCACAGGACGCGCCTGGCCACGGGAACGCGTATGTGGATATGCATGGCCAGGGCGCAGTGGACGTCGACTTACAAGTCGGCTTCCACTACAAGAAGAAAAGTGAGCCGAGACAGGGAAATGGAGGATCGGTTTGGCATGGCGTGGGCATAGGTCGGCTGCAGGATGCTGGCAGAAGCCCCAGGTAAGTGAAACTCTTATTTTTTTTAGGACCTTTTAGTTCTGCTTTAAGGTAAGTATCTGATTTTGACCCTGAGCTTCAGCTTGGATACACTTTAATACTGGAAGCACAGGCCAGACCTCGCCCTGATTAGTTCTAGACCACGTTTGTCTTTTCAGCAGAGTTTCAAATGACAAAGAAATTAAAAACCGAAAAAGATGCGTTTTTTCCTTTTTCTTTTTTTACCACACATTGGAAAGTGCTATTTTTTTTCTCTTTTTTCGTGCAGCTATGTAACTCTATACATGGGGACACCTCAAAACATGTGTTTTAAATCCTGCCTGACTGCAAAAAAAAATGCTTAACGTTCCTTCAGCAGGCATTGTAATAAACAGAGCCGGATAAAGAATAGAAACTCTAGTAATTTACTATTGCGATTCTGTTTTTTTCCCCTCTTAGACATATCATCAAAGAGAACTCTACAGCAACCAATGAGACCATGGCTTTGCTTTAGTGATGAGGGCGAGTAAGGGAAATAACATGATGATGATGCCGGTGCCCAATATGAATTAGCACATATTGTACACATATGTACCTTAACCCAGGCAACGCGTGTTATGCTACTTGGATAGCGGGTTTTACGATGGCAACACTTGCATTATCTAGATAATACGGGTTGCGCTAACTGCGCAATATTGCTATGTAGTTGGCGCAAGTAACAGTAAAATGGCTGTGCGCTTCACTCACTTTTCCAATATTTAGTGAATATGCCCTATGTACCTTAACCTTTTGGGGACTGCCGTAGGTAAATCCTACGCCGCATTCATGGCCGTCTAAGCCTCATGCAGCATAGGATTTACAATGCCTGCCGTTTCTGCTCCTGACGCGATCATGCGCACCCCAGAGGGGAGATTAAGATGTCATTTGACAGCTGACATCTCCCCACAGTGATCAGGAGCCATTGCGACTGGCTCCTGACCACGTGATCACTACGATCACCGGCAGATCGCAGTGATCACCATTAGAGCTGTGGCGGTAGGGGGGGGAAGAGAATCCACTCACGTTCCTGACGTTCCCCGCTCCCCTCCGCTCTGGCCGGCATCCCCGCTCACTCTGACGTAAGTGTCGAGTCTTGGCTTGATGATGTCATCAAGCTGTGACCCGGAACTTAATGGCAGTACGAGCGGGGATGCCGGCCGGAGCGGAAGTGTCCACAGCTGCTCATTGCTGGAGCCTGGGAGGTGAGTAAAGGCTGCTGTCTACAGGAGGGACACCTGGATACAAGAGGGACACCATGTCCAGCTAGACCTACCAGGGATCTGGCTGCCTGACCCACCCAAACACGCCACCCCCCATGCAAAATCGCCTGGTCCTTAAGGGGGGTAAGGCGGACGGTCCCAAAAGGGGTTAAAGAGGATTGGAACAGCCAAAATGCCAAGGAACAGTTAATGCCCCAAAAATATATGTAATCTCCTTTTTTTTCTTAACTAGGTCCCTATATGTCCCCACTCCTTTACTTTCCTAACCTTGTTTGGGTGCCTTTGAAGTCACGTTTCGCATCACAGGAAAACCATAAAGATGGAAATCAGGAGAAATATTACTTTTTTTTCATATTACATTCCTCCTAAATCTGACCGTGAACACTAGAAACAACAGGACAGATGAGCTAAATAAATAAGTAATTTCTTATTGGCGGATTTTTTTCTCTCCAGTTAATATATTTCATCCCACTTTTTAAGGTAATTGTACTTACACATGTAATGTATATAGAAGCTGTCTCTTACCCCTGCCCCTGTGGGTACCACATTATACCGCCTACCTTGGAGATTATGATTTAGAGTTCTGGCTGCTGTGGCTTATTGCCCACACCCCTTTATTTCCCAATCCACTTCTTAAAGAGACACTGAAGCGGAAAAAAAATGATGATATTATGATTTGTATGTGTAGCACAGCTAAGAAATAAAACATTAAGATCAGATACATCAGTGTAATTGTTTCCAGTACAGGAAGAATTGAGAAACTCCAGTTATCTCTATGCAAACAAGCCATTAAGCTCTCCGACTAAGTTAGTCGTGGAGAGGGCTGTTATCTGACTTTTATTATCTCAACTGTTCCTGGACTATTTACTTTTCCTCTGCTAGAGGAGAGGTCATTACTTCACAGACTGCTCTGAAAGACTCATTTTGAATGCTGAGTGTTGTGTAATCTGCATATATTATAGAATGATGCAATGTTAGAAAAAACACTATATACCTGAAAATAAAAGTATGAGAATATTTTCTTTGCTGCTAATCTTCTAGTAATTATTTATAGTACACAACCAATTCACTATATCATATTTTTTTTTTCGCTTCAGTGTCTCTTTAACTATTAAAGAAATATTCACTAAACATCTATAAAATTGTTGTGCCCAGGGAGCACACAGCAATTTTACCAGAACTTCCAACAGTTAGGTAGTGCACACTGCACAATTTGTGTTACCTAGGTAACACACAGGTTTGCTTTACCCAGGTCAGGGCTCTCCCAACTGGTGGCCCCAGGGCCAGATGTGGCTTGCAGGCTGGATGTGGCCTGGACTGTTTTTTGCGTCAGTCTCCCTCCTCTGACAGACCCGCCTCTTGCCTGTGATTGGCCCCACCCACAAAGCCAGGACATTGATGCTCTGCCTCCTCTAGCTGAAAAAATCTGGAGCTAGACACACTCCCTGACCATGAAGTTGGACAGCACTGACCTAGGTAAAGGTTGCACTAACTGCGAAAAGCACGCTGTCAGAAGTATGGGTAATATTGCATCGTGCTCCCTGCCCTGAATACACCCCAATGTGAGGTATACTAGGAGGTGGGAATTTTGAAATCTTGCATTCATTTGTGACCATTATGTTAGCATAACAGAAGCCCAAAAACTAGTTACCAATGAACATCAAGGCGGCAAGAGCAATTTACTTTTCTGATATGCACTTAGAAAATTATGGGGGGACCTTGGTACATGTGTGTGAGTACAGTTATCCTTTGGAACAGCTCTACCGCTCTGGATATTCCTATGGTTGATCAGTGGCTGGACAGTGTACTGGCTAAGGGCTCTGCCTCTGACAAGGGAGACCTGGGTTCGTATCTCAGCACTTCCTGTTTAGTAAGTCAGCGCCCATTTGGTGAGGAGACCCTGGGCAAGACCCCCTAACACTGCTACTGCCTATAGAGCGCGTCCTAGTGAGTCCGTCGGGAGTAAAGCGCAATACAAATGTTCTGCGTCTTGTCTATGACCTCATTGGGGCATAAGATAAACAGGGTTGCCGCAGAGTGTCCTCCAACAACATAGCCATAAACAGAAGAACCTGATAGGTTGCTAAGGGATATAATGTATCTGGACACAACCATGTTATGTGATATGCCACACAGAGTCCAAAGCAATCAATTCCTCTCATTCTCGTCTCACTCCCCTAATACCCTGTGAGGGAAAGTCACTGCACAAGAACTAATGAGATGCTATACATAGCCAGCGCAAAAGAATAGAACATGTTGAGAATTTGCAATTGTGCACAATGGAACACAGATAACTGATGATTCCTGTCAGGATCTGCAGCCCAAGATTACAGCCAACTATGAGATAACAATTAACATTGAATATATTAAGCCCCGGTGATGGATAGGAGAATCATAAAGCATGGCTTATTCAATTGATCCTCTTTATTCCAGCCTGTCAGAGAGAGAGAGTGCAATTTACTAGACCAGTATTGTGTATCAGCTTTCCCGACCCTCAGCTCAGCCCCGCTGGCTGCTGGGAATATAGTGTTTCCTTCTGCAGGTGAAAAATGCATTTGACATCTGCAGATATTAAAGCCCAACCTGAAGCGAAAATAAACTTGTGAGATAATGAATAGTATTTGTAGTACAGCTAAGAAATAGAACATTAGTAGCAAAGAAAAAAGTCTCATATTGTTTTCCAGTACAGGAAGAGTAAAAAAGTCTTCAGTTGTTATCTATGCAAAAGAGCTTCTCTGAGCTACAGTCCTGCTTTCTGAAGCACTTAAACAGCCAAGAAGCAGTGACAGACAGCTTGAGATGAGGTTTTACTGCAGGAAAAATCAAATGGTCATTATTTCTGCTTTGTTTTATAGCTTAAAAGACAGAGTGTGGTTTCTAAACTGAAAATAAGACAGCATGATACAATGTTAAAAAAAAAAAGCTATACAACTGAGTATAAAAATATGAGACTCATTTCTTTGCTACTAATATTCCATTTGTTATACATACTACGCATACAATTCGTTATATCAAGTTTGGTGGTTTTTTCGCTTCAGGAACCACTTAAGGACCGGGGCTGTTCTCTCTGATCTGTGCTGCGTGGGCTCTCCAGCCCGCAGCACAGATCGTGTGCAAGGCAGGGCGATCAGACTCCCCCCCCTTTTTTCCCCGACTAGGGGATGACCTGCTGGGGTCGGCTGATCGCCGCTCCGTGTGGCGAGCGGGGGGCTCCTCAAAGCCCCCTCCGCAGCGCGATTCCTCCCTCCCTCTCCTTCCCTCCCTGGGCGGCACAGGACGGCGATGCGTCCTGCGCCGCCTCTGATAGGCTTCAGCCTATCACATGACTGCGATCCCCGGCCAATCAGAGGCCGCGCCGTATTGATGTAAACAGCGGGGATTTCTTTCCCGCGTGTTTACAATTAGCCTGCGAGCCGCAATCGGAGGCTCGCAGGCTATTCACAGAGACAACCTCCGTGAACTGACATGGAACAGCCGCTCAAATGAGCGGCCGTTTCCATGTAAAACCACAAATGACCAGCCGCCGCCTATCGGCGTTAGCTGGTCGTTAAGTGGTTAAAAAGACTCTGTACTGGTAAAAAAAAACATCTGGGGGTACTTACCTCGGGAGGGGGAAGCCTCAGGGTCTCAATGAGGCTTCCCCCTCCTCCGTAGCTTGGGGGAATCCAGCGCTGGCTCCCCCCAAAGTCCCATGACTAAGTCTGACAAGGGTGCGTCTGCGTGAGTAATATTTATAAACCGCGATCCTGTGCAGACGCACTAGCGGCTCTTCGTTCAGGTATGGCGGAAATAGCCGAACCCAATCTTATACGCTCTACTGCGCAGATGCAAAGGACTCGCGCCTGCTCAGTAGAACGGATACGATCGGGTTCAGCTATTTCCACCTTACCCGAACAAATAGCCTTTAGTGCGTCTGCGCAGCATCGAAGTAAATAAATATTTACCTAGCTGTGGTCCGGGAGGGGGCGCGGGGCGGTCCATCACTAGATTGCCGGGACACCGGAGGACGGCGTAAGCTTTGTTAGGATCCAGAGGCTTCCCCCTCCCAAGCCAAGTATCCCCCAGAGGGTTTTTTTTCAGTACAGATTTTCTTTAAGTTCATTGCACCTTGAAACACGATTTGCTAATAAAACTGGCATGTGAGGCAATTCATATTTTTTTAATTTATAATATTTTACATTTTTCTGATTGAAAAAAGACAAAAAAAATATTCTTCAGGGTTAAAACAAATAAACTGAAACAAAAATATATAAATCACGGTAGGGTATGTTTAATTTGGAACATAACTTATACTAGAATTCCATGTATTTATTCCTCTAGCTGAAAGTGGTTTAAGTTGCAAACACAATGAGGACCAGATAGATCACCAGACAGAGGAGCCAGAACCAGTTTAGTTTTCCATTCATAAATCTGTCTTTAATTTTGCTCTTGTTGTGCCCCTTACAGGATGCTGTCCTGCCTCAGGTACTCTTCCTTTTTGGGTGGGATTTATCACAGCACAAAAGCAGCCTTTTAAGGGCTCATCTCGTGTTTCTCTTTAAAGAAAGTGCAGAAGCTGGGGATGTCCATTCAACGCTGAAGGGATGGATTAAAACTGCCATTTTGGATGCAGAGATGAGGAGGAGAAAAGGACTTTCTCTGTAACATGTGCTGGGAAATAATTCAGGTCTTAACCTCCTCACAGTGGTGGAATGACAGAAACTATGGTGAGTAAAATGAAAAGCGTAATAGAAAACAGGGCCAGCCAAAACAATGACGTGTTTGAAACCCACAAACGGGGACTTAGCACTCTGTGTCGCCATCTGTGGGTGAAACAACGGTACCTCCAGCATCAAACGTTGTTATTCTTAACAACAGTTCCCAATCAAATGTTACACTGTCTATCTGAATAATAATAAGAGAAATGGCATTTCCAACATAACTGAGCGTACATGTATATAGAAAAAGGTGCTCTGAACTCCAACACTTGACCCTTCTGGTACTGTATTGACCTGACGAAGCGGCCTTGAGCTGCAAAACGTCTTCTATGCAAAATGCATTGTTTTATAGTTTAGGGGCATCTCCTGCTATTGCTATCTTTCAATTTTTATTTTATTTCATTTATAAATGCACCTCTTGTCAGCCTTTATACATAGTCTAATGGCTTCATAAAGTACATATCAAGAATGTGGCATGGCAGATAAGTGGTTGGCACTCTTGTAACTTGCTCTGATTTCCTCCTATTGGTCGGTTAATGGGTCCAACCCCCCATTTAGATATAGAGGGTGATAGAGTCATCACATTGTGAGACACTTTTTTAGGAGTTGGTGAAGAGAGTGTGGGGAGTGGTCAGTTTATTAAGTCAAACAATATCTGGGTATGGCATTTATAAAGAGGAGGCAAGGCACATCATCAGTGCCACCTCACATTGCTTCTCAAGAATAGCTACCACAGTTTGTAGATAGTGAACATTATTCAAGGCTAGATATTCTGCTACACTAACACTGGTCAGCAAGGTCACATGATGTTGAAAACAACATGTGATCTAAATATGCCAATAGGTGTTGCTCTTCACCACAAAAAAAGTATGAGCTTCTATTAAATAGGGTAACATTTATTTATGTGGACCTCTGCTACGCTGAGATGTTTGTAAATGTTTCCATGTCCATATTTTTAAATTTAGAAGCATACAACTAGATGTATGGTCACTGTGACGTGCAGTTTTCACTGAAGCTATTGTCTGCTTCATTGCAAATGTCAAATGACACATTGGCATGCTGGGGGAGAGTGATAGCTTCTTGGTATGAAGCCACACCCCTCTACTGACCGATAGCCTATCATGGCTGTCACTCTTTAGTTAGGGAGGCGTGTCTTAATATTGACTAGGAGGGAAAGAAGTGAGCAGACAGCTGGAGGCTGCTGAAAAGGAGATCAGAATGGCACAACAAGTATTTTATTTTTCTCATTTTGTATGAATGACAACTTAGAAAAAACAAAACAATTCTTTGCATAGTTAAATTTTAATACAGATCTATAAATGCATGCAAAAAAACCAAAATAAAAACAGTGGCTAAACGTGGCCTCTAAATATGTTCATTTAGCTGTTTTGTAAAAAAAAAAATAGCAGCATATAACTAAATTTAAAATTACATATTTCCTCTTGCCTCAGAGACAAAAAAGACATAAAGTTAGAAAAGCCACACACAAAATTATAGGCCAAAGGATCAAGTAGTTTCCAAAGACAACAAGAAAAGACCAAAGAGCCTAGTAACTACATATCAGGTATTTCATCCTCCCACAAGAAAGGAAATCTGGGCAGAGGCTACATGAGGAAATATATATCAGCAATTATAGCAGCCATACATATAAGGGGAAGGCTATAAAGCAAAAGGTCTATTTTAGTCATGGGGAAAATGCATGGCTCATTATGCATATGTGTCAAACCATTACATCTTCGCTAAGAATGTTAAATGTATCAGGTCACGGCTGATGGAGAGAGATCTCTGCAGTGTTGAAAGATTACACACATCCTGCTCTGTATTCTGCTAAGTAACCCTGGGAGATACATGTGCTGTGTGTATACATGGTGGGCTCTGCTTACCAGAGCACATCCACCTGCCTGTATCTACCAGCAAAGGACTTGTGCTAATCAACTCGAACTAGTGCTAAGAGTGAAAACATGAGATTCAACAAAACATACAAACGCATCTCATATATATATATATAGAGAGAGAGAGAGAGAGAGAGAGAGAGAGAGAGATTACAGCACAAACTTTTACTGGATTAGGTATTCCAAGAAATAAGATTTGAGATTCAAATATTTTACAAACTTTTTGTTCTTCCAAAGCTACCAGCTGCTCTGGTTTTAATTTAAACGGTCTCACATGTGGGAAGTTTTAACAGAATTATTACTTAAACTGCAGCATACAAAAACAACCACAAGATGTCACTGTCTGTAAAATGTGATGATGACCCTATGGTATTGTTATCCTATACAATAAAATGCAAGCGTCCCTGCGTCATCCACTGAATGGTTGTGTGTCCCTGGCTTTTTTGTACTGAGCATGTGCACAGCCAGGGCAGTTAGGACACAGGGCCGGATCTGACAGTTTGCTGTGTGTGGTTCACAGAGGATCTCATTGCATTGTGGGAAATAACAGCTTTTCCAACTGCCAAGCAAGCAGCTCCCTGTGTGCATATACCTCAGACAGTGGTGGGGAACGAGCAAGCGGGACGCGTATGTGCGCGCATTGTGGGGGGTAGCGGCTGCGACCTAGCGCCTGTTTTTAAACGGGCGGGCCTTTTTACTAGCTACTTATAATCTTCTAAGTTATATTACTTCTAAGTTAGCTACAATGTCTGATGGTTGTGTATGATTTAATCACTGCATGTTTTTCTTCAGTAAAAAGTTCTAACTTGTTATACTGGGTGCCTATCTGCGTGTACAGACAACTCTGCTCTATCATTTAACACTTCTGCCGCCACCTCCACCTGCCGTGCCCCCAGTTCTCTCATATGTAATGTGTACCTCCAGGCTGTGCAGTGTTGCAAGCTCACCTATTCACTGTTCCTACTGTGTCCTGCGTCTTTCTCCATTGCCACCAGGGTGCTTGTACCTTGTGACCCCGCCACATGTATGCATACCTCCCAACTTTTTGAGATAAGAGAGGACTCTTAAGTCATGCCCCTGCCCCACCCCTAATCCCACCCCCGGCACAACATTTGAAACATGTCTCAAAAATGGGAAGTTACAGTGCAGGGTCCCATTTGTACCCATGTCAAATAGGTTTCTTCTGGCCACACCCCCAGTCAAGGATGAGTGCATTCGGACTGAGCAGGATGCAGGTAAGGTCCAAGCATGCTCAGTAGAACAAAGCGCACAAAAATAAAAAAAAAGCTGTGTCTTGTGCTACTGGGCATGCTTAGACCTTACTCATGCACGCCAAGCCAGTCCCCACTCATTTACTGCTGGGAACATGACCAGAGGATATAGGGAATGGAATGGTGGCGTGTTAGAGGATTCATGAAGCCTCTGGACTGAGGTAGGTATCAATTCCTCCCATCCCCCCCTCTTCCAGTTTCAGAAATGCTTAAATGGAATCTGAAGTAAAAATAAACTTACGATATAATTACTTGTATAGTGCAGCTAAGCAATAGAACATTAGTAGACAAGATATGAGTCTCATTTTGTTTTCAGTACAGGAAGAGTTAAGAAACTTCAGTTGTTACCTATACAAAAGAGCTTCTCTGAGCTCTCCGACAAAACTTTGGTTGGCTACAGTGCTATTTTCTGAAGCCCTTATACATCAAAGAAACAGTGAAAAACAACTTCAGATAAGGTTGCAGAGGAGTTCAAAGGGTCATTAGCTCTGCTCTGTTTCATAGTTTAAAATGCAAAGTGTAGTTTGTTATTGGCAAATATGACAGAACAATGCAATGTTCTAAAAAAAAAAAAAAAAAAGCTATTTAACTGAAAATAAGAATATGAGACTCTCTTTGCTACTAATGTTCTATCTATTATCCATACTACACATACAATTCATTACATCATGCTCCCCCTCCCCCCCCTCGCTTCAGTTCTTCTATAAAGAGAATCTGTACTGTAAAATTCTTACAATAAAAAGCATACCATTCTATTCATTATGTTCTACTGGGCCCCTCTGTGCTGTTTCTGCCACTCCCTGCTGCAATCCTGGCTTGTAATTGCCAGTTTTATGGAGTGTTTGCAAACAAAAGACATAGCAAGTGATAGGCTGAGAGTAGCTCAGTGTGTGAGTCATACAGAGTGTGCAGGGTGCCTGGAGAGGGTGTGTATAGCTTCTATCCAATCACAAGCAGCACAGCACATTCCAGCCAGACTGCCTGAACCCGACAGACCCGACAGAGGAGAGAAGATTAGATCATATAACAGAAATAACACAGCCACTGTGCAACTAGAAAAGGCTGCAGTTAGACAGAGCACATTAGAACAGGTATAGGAACTTATAGGATGAAAGAAATAAGGCTCAACATTTTGTTACAGAGTCTCTTTAAGCCACTACTTCAATTGCACTTAGAAAAGTCATCTGCATATACTGAAAGGATTTTATAGTAGTATAAAAAATGATTAAAATATTAACTTCTGGACACATAAATATTTGCGGACATGTGATCACAATGAGCTATTGACAGGAAGCGGTAGCTGGGAGCGTCTTCAATGGATTAGCCTGGGGTGGTGAAACAATACATTAGTTATCTATGGCATCCTCTTATACAGTACAGTATATCAGCATCCCCTACTGTCATAACTTACATACAGAAATGCCTTTTTCTAAGCTAGAAAATTCTAATAAAATACAGAACAGCCCTTGGTGTCATTATAGTTTAAGAACCTTCACCCGTGTTTAATATATGTAACCAACAGACAGCGCAAAGCTAATCTCTATCTAAATGAAAGGCTGCATATTCAAGAGGCGGCATGCCTGCTCTCTGCCAGACTATCAGAACATGGGCAGCCAGAATAATTTATACCTTTGAATATGTTAACAAGCAAAGCATCAGCTGGGAGGGAAGCCTAGACCAAAAAACACAGCTCGAACCAAGGAAAAATACCAGCTGTCTCTGCTCAGAAGAGGAAGTACCACCTGTCCCACTCTTTAATATATAATACCAGGTCATTATGTAGTGCTGTTACTGTACCCATATAATGCCATACACTGCAGAACTGATCACTTCAAGAGGGATTGTCAGCCACAAAATCAAATTCCGTTTACCCACTCCTCTGTGTTTATTATGCAGCCGGCAACTTTACCCTGCATTGCAAGCATCCCAATTTAATCAGAAAAGTTTCTGCTGTAATTCATCTTCTCTCAGTCAGACTGGCTCTATTTGGTACATTGACAACGAGAAGGAAGCTTGTCATCTCCCCTCCCACATTCCTGCTCCTTACTGATTGGTTGAGGGCAGTCCAGTGTGATGCAAGGCTGAAATCTGCTCTTGCTGGGCTCACATGTTTACAAAGCAAGCCAGCTATGACAGAGCAGATTCTAGGAGAAAAATAAAGTAAGGGAGGAAATGACATCAAGGTTGGCTTCAGTCAGAGGGAATCCAAGATGGTAAATGTCTGAAACATAATTCTCTTTATTTACTACATAAAATTCAATGAAATAAAAACATGGACAGTACAATACATCTGTTAGGGCTGGTTCGCACGGATGGCAGGCGGAGTTGGGGCAGCCGGGAAGGCGGAGTTGGGGCGGGCGGGAAGCCACGACGTCCTCTGACGTCTCGTCCGGGGCGGTGGTACGTCGATCGGCGGCTTCCCGTTGCAATCGGCGTTTCTCGTCCCCCGCGGTGGCTAGCTGACCCTGGACATCGCAAGTGGCTTCTAGGGTCGAAGCGATACATTTAATCGAGATTAGAACGCCGCGTTTGCGCAATCGACGGTAATCGCACGATGCTAAATGCTCCCATTCACTTTAATTGGGAGCGTTTAGCTGACGAGTCCTGAACGCTTGGCGGTAAAATCCGCCAAACGTCCGGGTGAACCAGCCCTTATGTAAGTAGAGCAAGTAGTTATACTTATATACAGTATGTGTTTTTTTTCCTGGCATAGTATGGCCGACTCTGCTGCTTTAAAGGGGAACTCCACTACTCATCAGGGAAAAATCCCCCCAAAACATCAACTTATAAACTGGATTTGGATGGAGTGCTTTTGCTGCAGACACTTTCCCTCCCTTCCTGCTTAAGAGACAGGATCACTGTGAACAGGAAATTAGATGGAATCTATCCAATGGAAACAGGGATAGTAATAAATATTGGCTGTAATGGCATGTGAAAGGGTTAGAAGGTGTGGGGTGGGTTTATTGATGACTGTGTGCCTGTGCCACTTACTGATCCATAGAGGAACTTTACCAAAAGATAGTAGTAGGGGGAAAAAATAAATCCTTAAATCACAAAGTGAGGAGTTAAAAAGGGAGAAGACAGATCAAGAAATGATTGGTGTTCCCTGTGTAATTTGTTCATGTCGTTTGATCCACCTTGAGCCTGCAGATTATCATTTTTACTGCTGGCAGTAAAACAGACAGCAACAATTCCCTAAGTCTGAATATGATCAGTAAGCCAGCTGATGACTATTAAATTGATTCATTGCATATAATTAGATAGAATAGAATATTCTAAATACAGTCACGCCATACAAAGTGCATATGTTAGATAGGGGTTGGAGAATGATTTCCCAATAAGCCCAAAAGCAAACAATCAAGATAAAAATATAAAAACTTTGCAAAAGAGGTGCCGAGTGCAAAAAGAAAAGTGCAGTAGTGCAGATTAATATACATCAAATACACAAAGCAATTTGTAGAAAAGGTGCAAACATTAAAAAGTCCATAAGCTACAATACAACTGGAACAATTGCAGAGTAGGGAAAGGGTGCGTGAGTAAAGTGTGCTTAGCAAGGTAGGTAGCGATTGTCGGCAATCCCAAATAGATCGGAAAATACTCAAGTGGGGCCCGAGCCTAACACTCAGAAGAGGCAAGCTGCTGCCCAATGAAGCTGTACATAAAGTAGATGGGCTGCTGTATAGGCCTAAATGATTTTAGGAAAAAATTGAATTGAGTGATTTCTGTCTGAAATTCGATTCACGGTTTCCTTCAAATCAAGCTTTTTTCCCCCTCTTTGCCTGTTTGTTTCCCCTCTGTCCCCGTCTCTCGTTGTGTCCCCTTTGCCTCTTTAGGCCTCCTCTGGGTCTTTCTCTTGCCCCCTTTGTGTCTCTGTGCCCACTCTGTTTCTCTCTGTGTCTCCTGTGTCTCTCTCTGTGCCCCCTCTGTCCCTCACGCTGCATCAGTTCTGGACATAGCTTCAAGCACGAGTCCTGGCTCTAATGCACGGAATACTTCCTGTATGTCATGTGACATACAGGAACGCGGAGTTTTGCCAAGCACAAGAGCCGGCAGACAGCAATAGAGGATGGACAGCGTTGGGCCACACGCGTAGGGACTTTGGGGAAGTTTGAAGCCACTTTATCAAACTTCCCCATGTGGAAATATATGTATAATTGCCGCTTTGACGATTCCGAAATTGTGATCTTGGTGATCGCGATATCGGTTTAAATTCTATTTATCTTTCAGGCCTACTGCTGTATATGTTTCACACTATGAACCAGGTTCACACTGTGCTTGTTTGATAATTAGTTAGAGGTTAGGGTCCCTTCCAGAAGGATGACCTCATCACGGTGGAAGGGTCCAGTGGGTATGCAAACTGTTTTTGGAAGCTAACATCCTCCATTAATAATAATTTGGTGCATCTGATTTGAATGTAAGATGTGTACCTCGCCTATAATTAGGCTCTGCACACCTATGCTGTTAGTCATTCAGATGCAGCCTGTCTTGGGAAGCACTGCCACATCTCCTTGCTGTATATGGATGATATTCTTCGACAATAGGGCTTCACCTGGAATTAGAGGGGGTGGCACTTGGAAGGCGCGCACCAAGAAAGTTGGGCTAGGGGTGGAGAAATGATAAATCTGGTCTTGGTCCTGACCAGGATTTGAACCTGGATCTCTAGAGCTGCAAGGTCACAAGGCTAGCCTCTAAACTAAGCCACCATACTTCCCTCTTGTGAATTTTTTGCCTTGGAAATTACCACAGTGGAAGACAACGATCAACTTTTCCAAAAATATATATATTTTTTTTAAAAAGAGCGTTGAAACGCAACAGATGCTCAGCGGACAATCCAAAACCGATTTACTTATTAAACAAATCATAATATTCCCAATTTGTTCAATTAGGTTACGAGATGAGCTTCTGTTTAATCACTCCATTCAGTGTGATGAAGCGCTCTGGACGGAGCAGTTTTTGGCACCGGTGGGGGGAATATCTCCACCTCCATGTTTTTAATAGAATTCCATCTGCCGTGGATCTAACATTTTGATAATGAAACAATTAACACATTCAGACGTTGGCAGTGAAGACGATAATTAATGAGTCGATCCTCTAATGTTACACTACAGTATAGCAAAAATTACATCGAGCTGCGTCTCTGATCAATTCATATATTGTGTTAGAGAACGTAATTATAATCTAGTTAAGCCGTTATAGGGTATTGTTTACATTCAAGGCAGTTTTGCTGAGAACATCTAATCTTGTGTCAGCGAAAAAAGCCGAAAACCGTAATTTAATTTAAAGTAACTCTGCAGTAGGCTCAACAAAGCAAGGCTGTTCATTATGAAACTGCAGATATGGTAATACTTATCAGTTTGGCACTTAAAGTGTACCTGAGACAAATCAAAGGGATGTATACTTACCTGGGACTTCCTCCGGTTTTCTGTAGTCCGTAGGCCCCCTCTGTGGCTGTCCAAACCCATTTGTTCCGCTGATGTCAAGCCCAGTAGCGTGCACAACTGAGCCAGTCGGGAACTACTATGCAAGCACAGCTTTGGCCGCATGCTTCCTTGGTTAGCCAGGAGCACTCTTGCACAGTTACAAACCTTAACTACTGTAAATGCAGGCGCAGAGTGCTCCTGGGCCCTGGCCACTGGAGCGCAGTAGTCAGTAACTATTGGAGCTGACAGCAGAAGAACGGAGGGGCAGTGCAAGAGCCAACAGACTACAAAGGTCTGAAAGAAGCCCCAGGTAAGTCTAAACCCTTTTGCTCTCAGATTTACTTTAAAACCCTGGTTCATTCACAAAACCCCACCCATTTTATTTTTCATTGTTAGTAAGGGACATTTACACACACAGTTGCTCTAACTGTTTTTGTATTACCTAGGTAACATGGGTGGATCTACTTCCGCAGTGTACGCTACTACGTGTCACTACAAGTAACAGTAAAATTGGAAATTTTACCCTACTTTTGTGCATTTGCTCCTAAATGTGAATGGAGGATTATGCCTTTTTCATCTTAACATTTGAGACAGCTGTTCCTGAGAAACTACCTTTGGAGAAGTCAGTTATGTGACCCAGGATTGGTTCACACAAATTTGCGTTTGCAAAGAAAGTGAGTGTTTCTCCCTAAATGGGGAGGGGCTGTCAACCTGGATTTGAACCTGTGATCCCAAAAATGCAAGACAAGAGTTCAATCCACTAAGCAACCATGCTGCCCCAGGATGAGAGTGAATGATTTATCGATGAATCACACCAAGTAGTATTTACATACAACATCAAAAGAAAGCCCCATCAATCCTCTAAAACAATAAATAAATTAGCTAGATTGACTGCAAATTCTCTGCGCATTTGCAAAATAACTCAGCACATCTCCAAAGCTTCAAAACATTTGTTTGGTCCTTTGAAAGAGTTAAAAACCAGGTATGCAAGTGGCAGTGTCTGTCTGGGTCAGGGCCGGGTTGGACTATAGTGTAACCCTTACTGATAAGGAATTGCAGCCATAAAACCCTTTCCTGGCAGTAAATGACTTCTGAAAGTAGGAAAAAGATAAAAAAGGGTCAATAGTTCATAGATTTTAGCTCTGGCATACATCAATGAATGTGTCATTAAGAAGAGGTCATGAAACAGTAAAAACTTAAAAAGTAAATTTAAATATAAAATAAAACTGTGGGATAACTAAAAAAAAAAGTCATTTTTAGAAGAAGGATAGATACAATTGTTTATCTCATCAGTTTATTTTCACCTGGATGTTCTTTAAAAAAAATGATGCTGTTATGATATTCTGTGCACATATGTTGCAGGGTGATATCATGCAGCAATAATCTGCACGCCCATCGCAATCCAGCCAAAGGCTGCTGTCGCTTGACTGCCGAGCGTTTTTGTTTATAGTTATACAGGGGGAGGGGAAAGAGAGGAATAAGAGGAGGGGGCCAAAATGATCTGCCAAGACCGTTTAACTCTGGAGCGAGCTACAGAAACTGAGACAGGTGTTCTCTCTAATTTAATAGATCATCCCCCTGGGTGTGGCTGGCTGGTGGCCATCTCCTGCACCCACCTAGAATATACGGTCACCTGGGCGGAACGCAGCCAGGTTGGACAGCTGTCGTCTCATGTCTGTGGCCAAGCTGGCCAGCAGTTTTGTACTCTCATTAAAAGTAAAAGGATTGACCTCGGTGCTAGGAAGGCTGCTACTGTCTGTAAAGCCATAATCCCCCCTCCAGTCACCCCCATACTCATCATGAATAGCAACATGAAAGCAGGCAGCACATATTAATTGTGTATGAAATCCTGGCAGACAGGAATGTTTCCAAAGGCCATTTCGGATTACAGCAGATGTTCATTAATAATCGACTATTCTGAGGATCGAGACACATTGTGCCGAGGTGCAGATGCATTTCAGTGAAATGGCAAATCTTGGCTTACTTTCTTAAAGTGACCCCGAGGTGAAAATAAACCCATGAGATAAACAATTATATTTATCCTCCTACTCCTAAAACAGACCTTTTTGCAAAGGAAACCCGAGATGCCAAGAAAGACAGATTTGATACTTACCCGTGACTTCCCCCTGCCCCATAAGCACGGTGAAAGGCTAAAACGCTGCGTTTTGGCTGCAGGCGTTTTGAAGGCGTTTTAACGCCTCTACATTACAGTCAATTGTAATGAGAAACGCCGCGGTAGGCCCAGAAAAAGCGCCTGGGAGCGTTGAAACGCAACGCTCCAAAACGCGGCGTTTAGTGTGAATGTTAAAATGAAAGTCTATGGACTTTCTTTTACCTAGGAAAACGCCAACTTCGGCCGTGGCGTTAAAACGCCGAAAAAGCCCTCTGGTGTGAAAGGGCCCTAAGATTGTAAGCCTCTGGCAGGGCCATCTCCTTAGTGTTTCCAGCTTGATTATGCAATCTTACTGACAATCACCCCTCTTGTGGACTAGAACAGTCTCTATTTTGACCTATGACACTGTATTATCAAATCATTTGCATGATCTTGTTTTGTTGTGAGTTTCCTGTATGTCCTACCTTGTATGTTAACCCTTTTATCTATTGTGCAGCGCTGCGTAATATGTTGGCGCTATATAAATACAATAAATAATAATAATAAACGAAGTCCCATAAGCACTGCCGACACCATGAATGACGCAACTGAGCCAGTTCCCAGGGCTATTGAACGGAGGAACACGGGAGGACAGCAAGGGACTCAGCAGTGCTTATGGGGCTGGAGGAAGCCCTGGGTAAGTATTAAATCTTTCTATTTTTGGCGTCACAGGTCCACTTTAAAGAGGAACTGGCGCAAAAATCTTGAAATTTAAAACACAAAAATAAGTAAATTTCTCCCAGAGTAAAATGAGCCATAAATAACTTTTATCCTATGTTGCTGTCACTTATAGTAAGTAGTAGAAATCTGACATTACTGACAGATTTTGGACTAGCCCATCTTCTCATAGGGGGGTTCTCAGGGTTTTCTTTATTTTTAAAAGCACTTGGTGAATGGGAGTTGCTCCGTCCAACTGACAACATAGTGTGCAAGGAGGCTGGCCAGCATCTTTGTATTAATTATTTTCAGGGAATTAATGTCCATCGCTGCGTAATATGTTGGCGCTTTATAAATACAATAAATAATAATAATAATAATATCTTTATAAAGAATAAAGGCTATCCTGAGAATCCCCCATGAAGAGATGGGCTAGACCAAAACCTGACGGTAATGTCAGATTTCTACTACCTAAGTATCCCAGGGTTTTCTTTTATATTTAAATATTTACATTGTAGGTTGAATGTTTTACTGTCTCTGATCACTGGCAGCCTATTAAGTGTCCCTGAGTTAGAAAAAGGTTAATAGTTCATGTATTTTATCTCTCCCTGTCCTCAGAAGTTGTGCTTTGCCAGGACAACTTTTATGGCTGTAATTAGCTTATCAGTGATGTTTACTATAATATTATTATTATTATTATATATTCCCAACAAGGTACACCAACAAGACAGAAGCTGTCACTTCCATGCCTAGACATTAACTCTTTCAGGCATCAAAATAAAACAAGTAAAACAGCCGGGTTATTAGTATGTGTTGTACTGTACAACACTTTACTGCTTCTACTTGTACTGTACATACACATGTTTATCTCATCATGTCACATGTCACCTCAGGTACACTTTAAAGTGCAAGTGTATTTCTGCTATTCATAAAAATGCCTTAAAATCTAGCTCTGATCAATAATGCAATGTGGTTGTGATTTTAGTCTTGTTTGAGGGCCCGTTTCCACTAGGGCGAATTCGCATGCGTGGCCTGCATGCGAATTCGCATAGGCAATGAAAGTGGATGGGACTGTTTCCACTTGTCATTCTTTCCGTGCGTTTTTCTGTGCAGGATTTTTCTGCACAGTAGGGCCTGCAGAATTCGCCTGCGTGAGGAATGCAGGCGAATCGCAGCCCATGTATTTAATAGGGAAAACGCGCGTGCGTTTTTTGCCGCGATTTCGCGTGCGAATTCGCATGAAAAGTAATACAAATTGGACCAGGCAGTGACATGGTTAAATTCGCATAGACCCTGCCTATGCGAATTCGCACGCGAAATCGCGGCAAAAACGCACGCGGAATCGCATCCGCGTGCGTTTTCGTCAGCGGTGGAATCCCGGTGATTCGCACCGCACTAGTGGAAACGGGCCCTCAGGGCTCGTTTCCACTATCGCGAATCTGCATGCGTCCAACGCATGCAGATCCGCACATGTAATACAAGTGGATGGGCCTGTTTCCACTGTAGCGTTGTTGAGGTGCGTTTTTTTCAGCGTGAAAAAAACGCACAAAAGAGCCAACGATTTCGCCTGCGTCGGGAATCCGTGCGAATCGCCGCTAATGTATTTAATAGTAAAAACGCATGCGTTTGTTACATGCGTTTTTACCCGCGATTTCGCGTGCGTTTTCGCACCTTTTTCAATTTTATTTAGCCCTGGCAGTGTCATGGTTAATTTCGCATGGCACCCTGCCATGCGAAATCGCATGCGAAATCGCGGGTAAAAACGCATGTGGAAACGCATCCGCATGCGTTTTTACAAGCGTCGGAATGCGGCCGAAATCGCGTCGCAACAGTGGAAACAAGCCCTTAGGATACTAGCATGTTCCGCCAATTGTTTAGAGTAAGAAATTACACCATACTCAATTCTTAAAGCATACCTGAATTGACACGTGACATTATACGATAAACATAGGCACATATAATACTAGCACTAGAAATTATTTTTTGATGTCCCATTCTGTTTTCCAGTGCAGCAAAAGTAAAAAAAAAAAAAACTAGAGCTGTTACTTGAGCAAAAAAGCTTGTTGACAGCTTGTGAATTTAATCAGGTTTCCTGGAGAGTGAATAGAAGATAAAACAGCAGAGAAACGTTGAGATTAGGCTTCCAATGAGGTTTAAGTGCAGGAAAATTCAAAGGGTCATTATTTCTCTTTCCCTTTCAGTTTGAGAAGGAAGAAGGTGGACTGTAACAGTCTGAGGAAATCTTGAAAATTAAGCTATTAAACTGAAAATAAAAATATGAGATTAATTTCCATGATACTAATGTTCTATTTATTATCCATACTACACATAGAATTAATTATCTTATACGTTTATTTTCACTTAAAGGGGAACTGAAGAGAGAGGTATATGGAGGCTGTCATGTTTATTTCCTTTTAGACAATACCAGTTGCCTGGCAGCCCTGCTGATCCTCTGCCTCTAATACTATTAGCCATAGCCCCTGAACAAGCATGCAGCAGATCAGGTGTTTCAGTGGTTCAGACTTATAAGTCTGATCTGACAAGACTAGCTGCATGCTTGTTTCTGGTTTTAATCAGATACTACTGCAGAGAAATAGACCAGCAGGGCTGCCAGGCAACTGGTATTGATTAAAAGGAAATAAACAGGACAGCCTCCATATACCTCTCTCTTCAGTTCCCCTTTAAGGTTCACTTTCAATTATACAATTTGAACATTTCAAGTCTGTACCTGTCCCTCAGAGGAGGAATTAAAGTCTGATATTGCAATTCTACTTTACAGCTTCTGCCAGGTCTATTTTCTCACATTCTCAAATACCATTGGGCAAAATTCACCTTTCAGTACCTGCTGCGTTAGCAATGATAAGTGGCTTCTCCCAGCCAGTCTGTTGTCCTTAAAGATTAAAGTAGTGTCCTGTGAGCTGTGTTTAGCTTCTAAGGGTACAATGGTTAATTTGCATATATTCAGCCGTGATGCACTGGGAGACATCTAAAGCTCACTCCAACCTGAATTATCGCAAATTCTTTCTGTTTTAAGAAAGCAAACTTTTGTTTTTCTTAACATCTTAGTAAGGGGGCTTTTAGGACCATTGTAGCCCCTTACACACCCCAATGAGTTCTGGGTCACCATGAGCTTGCTAGTTAGTCTGTCCCTCTCGGTGTTACAAGCCCTACTGCATAGAGCCAAATTAATCTATGCCATGCACTGATAAGGATCAAAGAATCCAAAACAGTCTGTATGCATGTTGGATTATTATGGCTCTGTACAAATTAACAAGCTGACACATCATTGCATTCCAGCGGTTCTGGAGGTGTGTTTAGCTTCTAAGGGTACAATGGTTAATTTGCATCTATTCAGCAGTTATGCCTTGGGAGACATCTCAAGCTCACTCCAACCTGAATTATCGCAAATTCTTTCTGTTTTAAGAAAGCAAACTTTTGTTTAGCTGTAAACCAAGAGTGTGTTTAGGTCCTAATTTAAGTAGGTCATTTAAACATCTAAACATCAGGCTACAGAGAGTGTTGAAAATACAAAAGTGTTTTTAGGACTGTTTTTCTTACTCAGTGCCCAACCCAATAAAACTTAATGTAGTTCTGTTTAAAGTTAGTTGTTTCTCTCAGCACTCGTGACATCACTGTGATATGGCCTCCAGCCATCCTTTTATCCTCAGTCGCTTACTGTATAGGGATAGAGATGGGAACCTCCTTCCAGATGATTTCCCGTCTTTTATCAGCCACTATTTCATGTGTCACTGAGAGCGAAATTCTCTATTAAGAAACGGTCCTTTGTGGCTTGACAGGCAATGTTATGGTGGTTAGTAAGAATAATACCGATATTCTGTGTCACTGTTTATACTGTTATAAAACAGGTCTAACCACTCCATGAAGTCCCCAGCTGGATCTCAACCAGGGACTCTGCAAGTAACAGACGATGATTCACTGAGACACTTGCTGAAATTAGAGAACTTGGGTGCGTGTTTACTATGCTGAGAAAAGTGCCATCTAACCAAAACCCATACTAAAGGCCCATACTCACTGGAAGATATATCAGGGAATCCTCAGCGGCACAACCTGATGAAGTAGCAATCCATCTTCCTACTTGTGGGAGCCGGAGGAAGCTCCAGGTATGTATAAAACGTTTTACTTGCAGGAGCTCTGGTATCTGATCAGCCGTGATGGGCGTAATAACCGCACATCGCAAAATGTTGTTCACTTAATTGCACCCACATCACAAAATTGCGGAAACGATCGCTTGTCGCGCACAAAAACGCCCATCGTGGGAAAAATTGCCTGAATAATCGCAACTTGGGTACGTAGCTTTAGAAAGTATAAGAAAATACTGAGCAGGCTCTGCTTTCTTTCCCTACCCCTTTGAATAAGGAAGCATCCACAGAGACCTTTATAATTATTATGTACTGTATTTATGAATATTTTGCAGCGCTGTACAATAGATAAAGGGGTTTACATATCAAGTTAGGACATACAAGGACCACAAAAACAATAAACATGAAAATAGTGACCTCTTGAACTGTTCTTTACTATACTGTTATCAGGATTGTTTGTTCAACTAGACATAAGTGTTTTGGCCTCTAATTTGTTTTCAGGAGAGCTCCCTCTGTAGATTGACTGCACTGACTGCATAGATAAAGTACTGGTTTGTTAACCCTTGCAATACAAATAACAAAACAAAAAGTTGACACAGGTAAGTTCTAAGTAAGCTTGGTACTATATGTACCCATGTCTATCTCATCACAGGACATATGCATAAAACATTGGTAACTGTTAGCACAGCCTGCCTTTCCTAGATACTGCTAATTGAGCAACACGTACTACCTAGTCAGGATAGTTAATGGTAAAATTGCAGTGTGCTCTCTACACACGACAACTTCACTGATGTTTTGTGCCTATGCTCCCACGTCACATGTCAGTTCAGGTGTGCTTTTAAAATAACCCTGTCACTAATTGAATGTAATCAAACTAATGACATAGCTGCACAATATTAATGGTAAGGCTTCAATATTCCCAATGTTTTCAAATTCATGCAGCTTGATAATGGACCAATCAAATGCTGTTGTGGCATACCAGAGATGAACTCTTTGGCACAAAATAAACATATTCCCCGATAGATTTTACAACATAAATACTATACCTGGTATTTTCGCCGCTCCGGTGTGCTGTTTTTTGTGTTTTTTTTACTAAAACTCCATGCAAAACACAGTTCATTAGAAAGCATTAGAAATGGTGCAAAATGAAATCACCATTTCTAAAAAAAACTCTTATGACTAACAAATATAGATGAAAAAAAAAAAAAAAGTTTTTCAATATACTCTTACATTAGCAGTTCCTCCCATCTCATAACAGCTCTCTGTGATGCTGCAGTATACAGAACAGGAGATGAAAGCCGGAAGGGGGCAAGCTTGGGCTTGAAAAGACATCAGAGAAGACAGACTTTGATGTCAGGGCTGATAACAGGCAGGCTGAGCAGTGAAGGATGAAACAGAGAGCAGGGTAGGTGTTTTCTCTAATGCTCCCACTGATATATATGGTAAAATACATGAGGGTGCTTCATCTCTGGTTCACTTTAATAAGTCTGTTACCAAGCAGTATAAATGTGCTTCCAATTGTAAAAAAAAATTATTTGCATCAACTCGTAATTATCTGCATCTCATTAACCACCCCTAGTCATCTGTTTTTATAAAATGTATGGGCAGCACAGTGGCGAAGCGGTTCGAACTCTCGCCTTGCGGCACTGGGTCCCCGGTTTGTATCCCAACCAGGGCACTTTCTGCACAGAGTTTGTATGTTCTCCCCGTGTCTGTGTGGGTTTCCTCCAGGCACTTTGGTTGCCTCCCACATCCCAAAAACATACAGATAAGTTAATTGGCATCCTCCTAAAATTGGCCCTAGACTACGATACATACACTACATGATAAAGACATCCGACTATAGTAGGGATTAGATTGTGAGCCCCCCCCCTCCCCCCGCGGGACAGTTAGTGACAAGACTATATACTCTGTACAGCCCTGCGGAAGATGTCGGTGCTATACTAAATAATAATCCTACCTAATAAAACCTAAGTGTCTCTGCGTCCCATGTCCCTGTGTTTGGAGGGGGGGGGGGGGGCGTGTGCATGTGCGCTGACAGACCTAGAGCTTGTTTTTAAAGAGAGTCTGAAGCGAGAATAAATCTCGCTTCAGACCTCATAGATAGCAGGGGCATGTGTGCCCCTGCTAAACCGCCGCTATCGCGCCGCTAAACGGGGGTCCCTTCACCCCCAAATCCCCTCGGTGCAGCGGGGGAGCGCTTCCTGGTTGGGGCAGAGCTAACCGCCGCAGCCCTGCCCCACGCGCGTCTCTGTCAGCGCGTATCTCCGCCTCTCCCCCGCCCCTCTCAGTCTTCCTTCACTGAGAGGGGCGGGGGAGAGGCGGCGATGCGCCGCTGATAGACGCGACTGGAGGCAGGGCTGCAGCCGTTAGCCCTGCCTCCAGGAGCGACCAAGTCTGCGACCAAGTGTTGCAGTGGGGGATTTGGGGGTGAAGGGACCCCCGTTTAGCTGCGGGATAGCGGCGTTTTAGCAGGGGCACACATGCCCCTGCTAACTATGAGCTCTGAAGCGAGATTTATTCTCGCTTCAGAGTCTCTTTAAACGGGCTTAGGTCGCCTAGTAATAATAACTAAAAAACACAATGAGATATAGAAAAACTGTAATGTCTTGATGTAAAGTGCTCTTTCATTATTTTTAAGATATTTTTTTTCTTTTTTTAATCTGGATTAGGTATATTTTATACTAGAGTAAAAATTATTTCTTTTTTTTTTTTTTTTATAAATGAAAATAAAAAGAAATAAATAACAAAGATCCCACAACCTCCTGAAATGCATTTTTACTTACCGTACTATGAAGTCTGCTTTTCAAGAAAAAAATTAAGCTTTGCCTTTTGGTTTCTGCCATGAGCTGTATTCAGCGAATTATAAACTTCAGCAATTTACGAGACAAAATGCATTAGCAGGGCATTTAGAGGCATTCCTGCGATTCCTCCAAATTCTCTGAACTCCCAGCTAAATGCTTCCCAGAGGAAGGATTATCAGTTCTTAAGTTAAAATATAAAGCGCACTTCTTTGTCTCTATCACAAAGGGCTCCTCTTTTTTTTTTTTTTTTTCCCCTCTTTTGCCAGGACCACACCCAGGTAAAGGCTTTCACAAAGCTCTACACATGTGAAGACGTACAGATAATGATCTTGATCAACCAGGCTTATTCACTATGAAAGCTTTTGCCCTCGCTCTCACGAGAAGAATATCACCTACTAAAAGGTACATGAAAAGAAAGCTAAGTGTTTCTAAGAACACAGCTATTAATGCACTGACCTCAGCCTATACAAACACAACTGAAAGGTACGCTCTACTCCAACGTGAACCTTTCCATTCAACCTGACTCAAGGGACACAAGTCTATCTGGCAAACGGCTCTGCACCTGCCTATGGCGACCAGTTTCCTCATCATCTGGATCCCGCTCAACCTCAAGGCTTGTACACATGTTAGATAACCTGTGACCCAGAGGCGGAATAGGCCCGTGCAGACCATGCAGCCGCACCGGGGCCCCATGCCCTCTAGGGTCCATGCAGGTACACCGAAGTTAGGGCATGATTATTCTGTAGGCTCTTCTCTGTGTATTTCTCTCTGGAACCCAAGTCAGGAGGAGCAGTGATATTTGCTTGTGGCCCAGTCATACACAAGTATGAAATGTGTGCTACATTAACACAGTGCCTAGTAACCTAGATTCGTGTACTTCTACGTTATTAACATTATTTGGAGCCAACCACAATCTGTTATGGTTATGGCCACTCACATGGGGCCCCTTCACTTATTCTGCACAGTGGCCCACGATTGGCGTTGTCCGCTACTGCTGTGACCGATACGTAGTTTGGTGTCATCTTTGGCGAGAATCTGGCATGTATACAGCTACCATCCAATCTGCCCAGGCCTGTCCCAGGTTGAAAGGCAAAGCAGGTTGTTTCGGCCCATGGCGCTCAGTGCCGAAACTAGGTTCCGCCGCCGCAGCAATCAGCAATGCTATAGTGTGTGGGGTACGTAAGAGTAATTCGGTCTACATCTCCCCTCGAGTCACAACGACTTAAGGGGGAAATAGTATTTAATTCTGCCAGAGATTTGAGCCGCAGCAGGGTGAGACATTATTAGGCTCACCATTAGGCCCAGCTCACTAGCGCGTGATATGTACACATGGAAGGTATGTCACGTGGAAACCAGCTGTGTCCCCCGATGTGCACCCCCGTCCTGTGCTCCCCAGCTCAGTCTGGCATGCAGAGTATTGGGCTCAGTGTTAGCAATGCTTCTCTCACCTTCTCCACTGAGAGTCATCAATGTGCATCCTCCTCTCACCACTCACCTCTTGCTCTAGTGCAGAGTCAGGAACCTTTTTGACAGAGAGAAATAAACGCCACATATTTTAAAATGTAATTCTGTGAGAGCCATATGTTTCAAACTGGGACAGTGCTCATGCGCAGCAGAGGGCTCTCGCCCCTGTTGCCATGGTGATGTGTACACAGTTGATCTGCCGGGCAGCGGAAGTGTCAGACACGTCTTCAGCTTCTCTTGGGTTTCTTTAACATCAACGATTTTCCCGAGAGCCAGACAGGAGAAATACCGACTGACAGCTTGTACAATTAGCTAGCTGACGTTGAGGTTGATTCACTTTGTAGGATGAGATCCCAGCACTTTGGCCCAAAAGGTTGCCTGTCAAGTGACAGGCAGCCTATTGGGCCAATCAAAGTGCGGGGATTTTGTCCTGCAAAGTCACTGGACCTGACAGGGTCCACAGTGGAACAATTGGAGCATATGTTCATTTTGGGGGGAGCGTGAGTAAGTTAGTAGTGCATGCTACAGCAGTAACGCGCAAACTTTACTTACCCTGTCACACTAAGCTGCGCTTCTTGAGCAGTGTAACTTAGTGAATCAACCCTGAACTGTGAGCCAGGTGTAGCCATCAAAAGAGCCACATCTGGCTCCCGAGCCATAGGTTCCCTACCCCTGCCCTAGTGCTTAGCATCTACTGCATCATGTGATTATATAAGACATGAGGAGATCGGGATGCTGGAAGGGAGAGTACTAAACATCACCAGGGAAGCTATATTAGGGATGGAAGGTAGTCATTAAACACCACCAGGGAAGCTAAATTAGGGAAGGGGAAAGCACTAGGAACCAGGAAAGCTATACGGGAGGGGGGAAGCACTAGACACCAGAGGGTGCTGCATGCAAATTTGGAGCGTGGACCAAGGTGTGACGGGGCAAATCTTAAAGTGTACCTTTTTACTGGCTCCAAAAGTTGGGAGGTGTTCATCACTCCTGGTGGATCTTGAAACAATTCATAAGCCAAATCAGGTTTCTGCATGAATTTGGACTTTAAGTTCTCCAGTATTCCAAAGCCCTGGAGAGACTTAGAAAATCAGGTCCAGGGGCATAACTAGAAATCATTGGGACCACCAAGCAGAACTTAGATGGGACCTTCTCAGTGTTCACACCCTTTACCCTCAGGGCTGGATTTAGGCCAAGGCCACCTAGGCCATGGCCTAGGGCACCACAGGAGCAAGGGCACCAAAGCAGCAGGCTAAATTGGTGCAGCATTTGCAAGCTTGCAAATACTGCAATGAAGGGAGATCAGGCTAGCACCTGAAAGCGGTATTCTGCTGCCTGTGCAGCAGCCACCTTGCTCTCTCTGCATGTTTGCATTGTGGCCTGCGGCTATGGACTTGGGCAGCATTGGAGACAAAGGAGAAGAGGAAGCTTCTGCACTGGAGACGAGCGGAGAAATGAGTGACACAGATGGCTGCTGCGTTGTGAATGAAAGTTGGCTACCTATACTGAAAGGAAGGGGGGGGAGTAGGACAAGGAGGGATTAGGGGAGTCATCTGGCTACCTATACTGGAGGGAAGGGGGAGGGGTCATCTCACTACCTATACTGAAGAGGGTGACAGTGGTGACAGTGGCCTAGGGTGGTATACTGTATAGTACAAATCCGGCCCTGTTTACCCTGTCTACCCTGGTGACTCCCACAGCCTGGGGCTCATCAATCAAAGATAGTACATTGACACCCAGAGCTTGGGAGCTCTCCTACCAGGGACCATAGAGTAAGTGTGACCCTCATGATAACCCCCCCCCCCCCCCCCCCTTAACAAGTACCTTCTTAATGATTGTAACTTGTTTCCCTATTACCCCAACAACACCTGATCTGAAGGATGGACCCCTGTACTGGGGGAGGGAGGGTAATTAGCTGGGTTTTCCCCCACAACTCTGGTCCCTCCTGTAGTTGAAGAGCTTGCTCCCGCTAAACTTACACCCCTGATCCGGCCCATAGCAACTTATCAGCATGATAACTGTGGCAAATCATTGTTGAGTTTGGACGTTACAGATTTAAAGGACCACTATCCCCAAAATCGTAAAATTTCAAATCTTCTAAGCTGCTGTCACTTACAGTAGGTAGTAAAAATCTGATATATCTGACAAGTTTTGGACCAGCTCATCTCCTCATGGGTGGTCACAGGGTTTTCATGGTTTCCAATAGCACTTAGTAAATGGCAGTTGCTCCATCCAACTCCAAAAAAAGTGTGCGGTGAGCATGGAGGCTGGCCAGCATCTTTGTACAAATCCTTTCCAGGAATTCTCTTTATAGATAGTGGCTGGATAGTGTACTGGTTAAGGCCACCGCCTTTGATATGGGAGACCAGGGTTTGAATCCTGGATAGGGCCAGTACCTATTCAGTAAAAAGTTCAAGGCAAGACTCCATAACACTACAGGGTGGCCTCTTGAGCGCGTCTCAGTGGCTGCAGCTCTTGAGCGCTTTGAGTCTGACAGGAGAAAAGCGCTATACAAATGTTTAGATTATTATTATTATTAAGAATAAAGGTCATGCTGAGAATCCCCCATGAAGAGATGGACTAGTCCAAATTCTGTTGATTCCGTCAGATTTCTACTACCTACTGTAAGTGACAACAACATAGGAGAGATACACTCTGGAAGAAACATACTTTTTTTTTTTTTTATGTGTGTGTATTTACAATTTTACAATTTTTCGTGATAGTCGTTCTTTAAGGAAAATCTCTGAAGGGAATCATCAGACGCTGTTATTGTTAAAGAATGTTAAACCAATCCAACCTTCACCTTCTTATAAATTGGTCTTCATGTTTTTGTGTCGCCTCTTTTTGATTTGAATAGTGACTTTAAAAAGAAACAAGGCAGGATCATTAAGAAGGAACATCAAAGCCAGAAGGGAAATGATTTGTATAACAATGGCCCGTGTTTCTCATTCTTCTGAAAAGCACGGAACACAAGCACTCGTATAAAAGTTCGGTCTTTCTTCTCGTTTTCTCGCTGCCCCGCCATGTCAGAATAGAGGTTATAGAGTTCCCATATATTTGATACAGCCACACAGTGCAAGAAGCACTCAGAGTCACAGTACATTGTTCTTTGTATTTACACACTGAACCATATAATCCAGTTGACCAGAGTTCAAGGGTTCGCTATTGTGCATTAACACGATGCTGTTAAACCCACAAACCAATTTAAATTGTACGCCTTGCTCTCCCGTTTCACCATTCGCTGTCATTTTCTCTGCTTCTGTTTCAGCATCGCTAAAATAAATGACTCTGGGTAGCTTTGACCATGAAACACATCTATTCACATCACGCTATTTGGCTCTACAAATTGATTGCTTTAAGGGGCAGCAAGCCTAAACCGCTGCCTGCCTTATATAAACGAATTACCTATAACATAAAAATGCACATAAATGTTCTCATGCCGAGCTGATATATTTATGGCTTTTGTCTATCAGATGGAGGAGGACGTGCATAGCGCCGTATTAGAATCCCTGGTGTCATGGCTCTGATTCAATGAACTTTTTCTCCTGAGTTTTCTCAAAGTAGATTTTTTTTCAAGCCTTTTTTCAATACAATATTTGTTTTCAGCCCCCGGGAGGTAAAAAAAAGTACTCAAAATATAAATGTGATATATTATTTTTTTTAAACTTCTCACCTCCTACGTGCTAAAAAAACATATTTTGTCGATAAGATGAGCAAATAGCTCCCATGAGAATTTTCAGGAGAAAAGTGTATTGGATCAAGGACAATGTTTATTATTAAAATCACAATTCAAAGCATTTTTTTTAAAGTGTTCTACAAATAAATGTATGTTTACATCATTGTTACGTTTTACTTAAAGAGGACCCGAACTTAGAACTTCCTCTCTACTCCTGCTTTCATTTAAGCAGACATATTGTTAACATCCTGTGCATTCAAATTAGCTGCTCTGCTGTGGCAGTTGGCTTACACAGTTGAGAGATCAAATTACAGTTGTGATTAGACAGGTTAAACACTCTAAATACATACTGGGTGTATTTTTCTATGTTTTCCTTCTGTCTTGTGCAAGAGTTCAGGTCCACTTTAATGGTGTTTTCTGTTGTTGTTTTTTTTGCTACTTCTCATCTGTTTCCTACTGTCACTAGTGTTTGTCACATTCACACAGAAGTTTAAGGATCTCTTATTACTGATCCATGATCATCAAGTAGTGTTTATAATATGAGTTAAGAACTCCTTCAGGTCCCCGCTGTTGTTCCACTGTCAGCCATATAAAAGTCTGTGGCCCGGGTGTGCGTCTGCACCTGGTGTCCAGGCTGCGAGCTTCCTCAGTTGTACTTCAACGGCCAGGAGCATGCACACTTACAAATCTTTGCGTACTACGCATGTGCAGAACCGTCCCAGAAACAGGAGCATGATTGGACAGGAAAGTGGCCGGGAGAGTAGATGCGTAGTAGGGGGTGGGAGCAACACCATGGAGGGCACCTGGAGGACACGGAGGGAGGGACCTGAAAGACTATGAGGGGCTTAAGCCTCGTGCACATATATGAAGACTGTCACCCACGGGGATTGGGACTGGATGGGCCCGCACTAAGATGAGATGATCTGGCCGTCCAGATCTCTCGGCGACGCATAGGTGTTACCCTACACAAGTTAGATCATCAGGTCAAAAACATCTACCGTTTGAAAGGCCAAATTTGTACATTTTACCGCCCAAGGCTCACCCAACACCACCACCCACCCGCTCCATTCCTGTGCTTCCCTTGTCCCATGATGATCTCCCCCCGTTCTGCGCTGTTCTCCCCCCACCCTGTAATGTCCTTCAATGCTGCTGACCAGGTTTGTGACCGCTGCCATTTACATGTTTGGCAATTTAATATCCTGAGTGTGTGCCTCTGGCTGCCCGCCCCTTGCTTCCTGGTGTCCTAGGCCATGGCCTTTGGGGCCTTGCCTCAAATCCGACCATGAGCATGTGTTTGGGAAGAATCATAGTGAAAAAAGAAAAAAATAAAACAAGCCAGTCCTAAGTAGCGCTGGTACTGTATATGCACGTTCCACTCATAACGATATATTTGACTTCAGGTACTCTTTAAAAAATCTGCTGCTAACGCGCCATGTTCCACAGGACACTTGAGGTCTTGTGAAGTTCAGGCTCCAGTGTGTCAGAATGGTTTGGCAGTGAAGGTTCCACAATTTTAGGCATGTGGTTTTAATGTTTTGCCTGATCAGTATATATTGTAGACAAATGGACGGAACCCTCCCAGCTTAGCACCATTCCTAATGTTCCCCAAGTGATGTATGCAGTTTAATGACTTGCACTCTACACTGTGAAGGAGGTTTGGAAGAATACCAGCACCCATATCAGATCACCAGGTACAATGCTTATTTGTCCAGATAGGTTTGGCCAACCCTCTTGCAGCTGTCAGTAATATGTACTGTACGATTAATCAGAGTTTATTGGCCCCTATAACTCTACCCATCTCACATTACTGTTATCATTACAGTCTGAAGACGTATGATGTGAAGAAAGACTAGCTTGACAGTGAAAAATGATAATATACTGGCAAAACCCGGCCTTTTTGTATTCCCATCATTCGATATCCCAAAGCAAAGGGCAGACTTACAAGCCAAATTGTTTTCCTCTTACGCTATAGAGAAAGACTTCTGTATATCATTAAACAGCCGAGTGTGCATGACCATTGCTAGAGCGAAGGAAATGGAATGACCAGCAGCAGAATACAACAGCGATTGGTTGAGAATACCTAAGCTGCCCAATAGCATTTCCCCAGCACAGTTAGGTGAGGAACTTTTAGGGAATGCCTGTAACTATATATGAGAGTTGCCATTCTGATGCATATTAACTAAAAAAAAATACTGTAATATTTTCTTCTAGACTCCACCCCCTCTTATGGCCGACTGCAGAAGTTGCTGTGCATCTTCTACTCATGTCGCCTACCTCTCTGCTTTCCTTTCGATGACATGTGTGGCCACCTCATTATGTGAGTTCAGCAGAGTTTCTATATGTACACGGGCAGCGCCAGCGGTTCCATGGGGCAAACTGGGCAATTACCCAAGGCCTCTGAGCCAGCCAACCTCAAAGCGTATAGTGGTCCCTGGGGCCTCTGTACAGTATTTGGCATTGGAGTGAGCTCACCTGCTGCTTAGTCAGTGAGAATATTCTAGCCGGCTATAAAGGGGCAAAGTGGAGTGGTCAGAAACAAAGGAGCCTAATGATGCTTACGGTGGAGGGAGGTTTGGAGAAAAAGGTGCAAGGGGACCCTATGTCATAGTTGCCCTGGGCCCCATTAAGCCTACCACTGCCTCTGTATGTGTGAACCCAAAAATCGACCCACCAGTAATGAGGCCAGGAAGAAAAGGAGATGGGAAGAGGTCAGAGTACATGTATATGGCTCAAGGCTATATTTGGTGGCAACTAATTAACTTATCGGTATGTTTTTGACATGGGGTGACTGGACCACCTACAAAAACCCAGGAAGAACATACAAACGTCATGCACATAGTGTCCTGGTCATAGTGGGCCTTTGACCTGAGCGATTGGAGAGGTCGCTCAGGGCGCCGGCTTCCAAGGAGGCACCTATAGCTGGCTAATTATACTGAGGGCACCTGCACCTGACTTCCTGTACTGGGGGCACCTATAGCTGGCTACCTATACTGAGGGCACTTACACCTGACTTCCTATACTGGGGGCACCTATAGCTGGCTACCTATACTGAGGGAGGGCACCTACTCCTGGCTACCTATACTGAGGACACCTACTCCTGGCTACCTATACTGAGGGCACCAACACCTGGCTACCTATACTGGAGGCACCTATGCCTGGCTACCTATGGTGGAGACCAACAACTTACTTCCTATACTGGAGGCACCTATGCCTGGCTACCTATGGTGGAGACCAACAACTTACTTATTATACTGGGGGCACCTATGCTTGGCTACCTATATTGAGAGCACCTACACATGAGATCCTATACTGGGGGCACCTATACCTAGCTACCTACCTATACTGAGTCTGACAGCATTTTTGTTTGGGGGGGGGGGCGCACAGCGGCTATAACGCGTGGTGAAAATTGTCGGTGCTGTGCTATCATTCTAAATTGGGGGGAGGGGACTAACTGTTCCACTGATTGTTTATATTAATATTCCTGTAAGGTTCTAGCCTTCATGTTTAAGTTTGTTTAGGATAATGCACTCTTTCCATCCATTTTGTGGTTATTAATAGTATTTTTCTACGTATGTGATGTGTCACGGAGATCTGAGCATTTGGCGTGATGTGTCACGGCTTCAAAAACTGTCTTATGAGGTAGCTCAGGAAAAAAGGTGAAGTGTGTGCGCGCGAAGAGGATGAACGGGGGCACAAAAATCAGGTTTCACTCAGGGCGCTGTGAAACCTAAGGCCGGCCCTGGTCCTGGTGATTTGAACTGGGGACTCCAGAGTTGCAAGGCAAGAGTAAACCACACTGAATTATATGAATCACCACTTGGATGAAAGTGCATTAAAATCCATCAACATCACTATTAAAAGATATCCTAAAGCTTGTAGCCCAGGAAGGATAACTTGGATGTCATTAGATGGCAGATGAGATAATCAAGGTGAGAACTAACCCCCTCTTCTCCCTCTATCTTCTGTCAGTGCTGTTTCTTGAAAGAGGGACCCCAGCCAACCTTATGTATTGAAATAATATACATCTTGGCCGGAGTCTATTCTGGCTATCTAAACAAAAGACTGTGAATGCTTTTAAACTCATCAATCTTACCAATATAAAGGGGGGTGGGCCGGATGCAAGGACGAGTTCAGTTGTTTTAAGGAAGTTAATTTGCTTCATTTAGAATCCGTCATTTTGGAAGCAGCCCATGGCAATGAGAATGTCCAAAGTTAAATGAGTTGATAGTGAGGTTTGACAAACTCCCTCGAAGGAACATGACTGCTGAAGCCATGTAGCCACTTCTATTGTTCTTTCTCCTACTCCGGTTAAGCCAACAGTGGCACGGGATCCAACAATTGTGGTTGCATTAAACAAGAATAAATGAGATTATGATTTGATGTGCAGCTTGATAAATGCAGAGCTTACAACAGCGTTTATTGGCAGAGGCCCTTAAAACATGTGAAATTTTACGAATCTTGGCAAAACGTTGGGATACTTCACTGGTTTTTGGCAACCGGGGACATATAAACAAATTCTGCTTCTCCGCTGAAGTCTTTCTACACTTACGTTTTGCTAAACCTCATCTCGCGGTTCCTCCAAGGGATTTTGTGCATAGCTGGTACAGAACAAAGGATGATTTGTCCGCTCTTCTGTTTCAGCTCATGCCGTACAGTACTTTTAATGTATAATTAAGTTTAGACAGAGTAAAACAGCATATTACTGGCGAGGAAGCGATATGTATCATTCATGAGTACAGATGAGACGATTAAGGGGACGATGGTCTGAGCGCTCATGTGACGCGGTGACCGGTAAGCCACTTAGATCAAATCAAGTCTTTAACGGGGAAGCGGCGGCACTTGGGCGAGGGAAACTACTGCTCTAATTAATTAAAGGAGTCACGAACTAGGAGAACATTGCCAGGAGCGAAATCAGTTTGGCAATACTGCCAGGCAGAATTTCAGAGAGGGAAACCTGATGCCAGGCATGAAAAGCGAAAGCTCCAGACTGGCTATGTAACATATTTAGAGGAAAAAAGATCTGAAACACTAGTTCAATATACACCTCCAACCAGGCATTGTGCTCCGCTAATGAACTGCTAATCTTCTCCTCACTAATTGCGCCTGATTTAATTGTAAGTGAAAAAATATTGCTTTGTGTTTAAATTAGCAGCCTGCATCACACACGCGTTTCCGCCCAATTCAGTACTTGTATCAATGCTTGTGTTATTAGTGCAAACAACAATGCACACCACACATAACAACTTTTGCTATGTACGTTGGAAAGCTTCCTTTAGAGATATTAGTGGGCGATTTCTATTGCTCATGTCAAACTATATTTAGCCACATACTTCTGCAGCTAAACGTACTTTTGAATTGAAATCATGATCGCATGTCCAGAAGCAAAAGAGTGAATGGATTTTAGTCCTATGGTTATGTCTGCTTCTGGTGTCTGGATTACATCATCTCTACTGTTCAAAATGCAAAATGGAAGGCAGAGTCTGAATTCATCTGAGAATATGGAAGCCTATAGGATACACAGTCTGTGGTGAAGAAATTGGCCACTCTCTGGGTTTTAAAAGTGTTTTATTTGGCAAGAGCCAACTAGGTAGCTTCTAAACAGACATATTGGCCCTTATTCAATTCGCCTTTTGTCCAAAGTTTTCTTCTAAGAGATCATTTTTCATCTTCTGTTTTAGAAAACTTTTCAGAGTTCTGCATTTCATAACATTCCAAAAAGAAGGTGAAAAAGTACCGTCAACATTATTCAGTATTTTCATACTTGCTGGTGGCTTAAAGGGAGTCTGAAGTGCTAAAAAAAAAAAAAAAAAAGCAGATACCTAAGGAGAGGTAAAGCTCTGGGTTCTATAGAGCCTTCCCGTTCCTCTCCTGGTCCACGCGTTCCACCGCTAGCTCCCCCATTAGCAGTCTCTGATCAATGGGTTGTAGACTGCTCTCTGCAACTGCCCGAGGCTTCGGAAGTCTTCTACGTTCTCTCTCGCACTAGCTCATGCGCATTACACAGACGCCCATCTTCGGGAGCACTCAGGCTTCCGAAGACTTCCCGAAGCCTCCCGTGGCAGGAGATTTAAATGGAGTAGCCTGCAGTGGAACGAGGGGCCAGGAGAGGAACAAGAAGGCTCTATAGGACCCTGAACCTTCCCTCTCATTGGGCAAGTATCTGTTTGTTTGTTATCACTTCAGACTCTCAGACTTTTCACCTAGGAGAAGACTTAGGAGAAAAAGTGAATTGAATAAGGGCCACAGAAGATCTGCAGCCGAATGCCTATACAGATTTAGGAAAACATCTGTGACTAGAGTAGGGCTTTGACGACCAACTGTAAATCTGGGCCTTGTAATCTTTAAACAGCAATATTTCAGAACAATTAGTTTACTCTAAAGATCCCCCACATGGACTTAATAAAGCATCAGCACTGCCAAACATTAAAGCGAACAGCAAATGAGGCAAACCATATTTTAGAAATGTTAGTCCTTTTAGAAACCCATCTAGATTTCTGGAATTCACATTAAGCATGCTGACTGAGGAACCACAAATCCTGCTAATTAGCATGGTGTAAATGACAGTTCGGCAGCCCGGTGTGAAGCTGGGCACCTGGGGATTAGTTAACGGCAAAATCTCCTAACTGCGCCGTTCCAGTAAAATGAACCTATCGGGAAGCCTGACCTTTCACTTAACCCGAAAACGCACAAGAAAGGTCAGTGTGAAGGACCATATCCCTTTATTAGGCTTGCTCCGGTCTAACGTTCTTCATTCTGAAATGATTGCGGTCTAAAATGCCATAGTATACAACCGTAATAAATGGACAAATACAACTTTACAAAGGATATCATTCAAAAATGACCCTAAAATATCTCTGCAGCTTAAAACGATGACCCCACAGCGTATTAAAAAAAACAATGTCATCTTAGTGATTTATTTTGTTTTTTCATACATTTTTTTCCATTGCAGTCGACTTTGAAAGAACCACAGGCATTCATCTTTTCTTTTTGACTTTAAAGCGCACCTGAACTCAGAACTTCCTCTCTGCTCTAAAACTTAAACAACAGCATAAAAACCTTTACAGAAAAACATTTCTTTGTTATAGCTGATACAAACTCTGCAATAAATCTGCTGTATTTCTACTTCCTGCTTTCATGGAAGCAGAGATATTGTTAACATTCTGCGCATACAAATGAGCTCTTTGCCCGGGCAGTCAGATGACACAGCTAAGGGATCAAATTACCCTGTGATTAGAAACAGATGAGAGGGAATTAGACAAGCTAAACTCTCTAAATACATACAGGGTGCAGTTCTCTATGTTTTCTTTCTGTCCTGTGCAAGAGTTCGGGTCCACTTTAAAGGGATACTGCAGTGCATCTCCGTAATTCACACTGACAAGAAGCTGCATACTTTGAGACTGCTACTACTGTCACTAATGGAGCTTTTCTGAGCCCTGGGGGGCAGGGCAGCCATCAGCTTGGGATGAAGTAATGGTCCAATAACCAGCCCAAAAAAGCAGAAGGCCTAGATTTTATTTTGCAGCAGACCCTGACGTGTACCTTGTATGATGTCCATAAATACTTTAAGAATCTAATACTTGCTTTTGTTTCCAAAATTAAATAAGACTCCTGGTCTACCTCACATACCATGTGACAGCTTCCTGGTCTCTGCATTGGTGGATCAATTATGATGTAGGTAGCAGAGAGGTGTGGCCTGGCTGAGATTGGATGTGGCTGCAAACCGGAAGAGGTGTGGCTGGATTTCTATTCCAGAAAGTCCACCAAAACTGGCACCATTAATGACAGTAGATACCACTGCAGAGGTGGAAAAGTTGTCCACTGGAGTAATTAGCAGAAATCCAATTTGCTTAATCACTTTTCTTCCCAAAATGTTGTTGGGCAAAAACCTCAGGGGAGGCTCATAAATACTTAAACAAGTATACTTGGCGAGTTCATGTGATGTCCTTATTGATCTTGGGCCTTGCCGACATTGTTAGATCCATATACAAAATTGTGACCAAACTATCCCTCTGACTGATGTAAAATGCAATTAACTTTTTCTCTTGAGTTTTCTCCTAGGTGATATTTCTAAACTTGTCAATAAAATGCACTTTAAAAACCCTCAAAATAATTTTGGTAGTTCTTTTTCGCCTACTTTTTGGTACTTTTTTCTGTTGTAAAGTACTTTAAATTTATTTTAAATAGAAGATGGAAAATTATCTCACAGGAGAAAACTCAGGAGAAAACGTAAATTGCATTTTTTTGTAGGAAGACTGTAGCTATAGTAACTGTGCAGGAGGAATTTGTATCTTTTTATTCTTTCACTGTAAAATGTTCTCTTGAAGAAACTGCCAAGAATACTTAGGACTGTTTCTTTGCTTTGCTAATTCCTCACATCGCTGTACTGCGAAGGTCAGCTTCCTGAACCATAAACTTAATAGAGAATTATGCTAGTGCTAAGTATGAAACCGTGGTTGAGAAATAATCAGGATCTCTTGCGTAGGGAACAGAGCGAAGGAAAAACACGGGGACTGGTATTTAGCTATTCCTAGCACCTTTGCCGTTGTATTACAGCATATAATCACAATGCATAAACTTCACCAATTATGCACTCCTTAATCAAGTCCTTGAAGGCTTCTTTCAAAGTGATAAACAAACTGTTGCATGCGTTCAGCTACTTTTAAGTCAACAAGGCTGATTTTAGATCAATAAGATATTGCTTCAGGTTAACACGGGCTAAATTAAGCAAGAAAACAGCAGTAACACTAGCAAGGTAGACTGTAAACAGCGTACACTTTCACTGCTTAGTGGAAGGTAAGTGTAGATAGTCGTCAAAAGTATAGACTGATCTGTAGGAGTTCAGGCAGGTTCGAACAGGGTATGAACAAGGTTGTCCAGGACTAAAGGCTGAGATACCAGAGTGCACCCTGCCTATATTGTGCCTGCTCCAGTATAGGTGGCCAGATGTGCCCCCAGTATTAAGTAGCCCCCTTTCCCCACTATAGCTAGCCATATGTTCCCACAGTATTAGATAGCTTTGTCCACAATATAGGTAGCTAGATAGGCCCCCAGTCTCCAGATGGGCACCCAGTATTAGGTAGCCCCACCCCTCATTATAGCAGCCAGATGTGCCCCCAGTATTAGGGAGTGCCCTCCCCAGTATAGATAGGTGTGCCCCAGTATGAGGTAGTAGCCAACCTTCCATATATAATCATACACGCCCCTAGTATCAGTTAGCCTCCTCCTCAGTATATATAGCCAGATGCTCCAGAAGTATAGATAATCCCCCAGTATTAGATGCCTCCCCAACCCAGTATAGATAACCGTTAGATGTGCCCCCAGTAGCCCCCCCCCCCCCCCAGCCTCCATCAGGCTCAAATTGTGAAACAGTGGTGCAGGAAGACATAATTTTCACACGTGGATTGGCCATCACAGAGTCCAGACCTTAACCCCACTGAGAAACTTTGTGAAGTGCTGGAGATAAATTTGAGACTCTTCCATCATCTGTCATGGTGGTAAAAAAAATAAATGCAACTCTGGATGGAAATACATATTGTGAAATTGCATAAGCTTATTGAAACAATGCCACAGCAAATGCATGTCCTAATCAAAGTTAAAGGTGGCCCAACAAAATATTAGGGTGTGTGACCTTTTTTTTCATATGGGCAGTGTATTTTCATCTGCTAGACCAAAAAAATATATATTTTCTTTTAATTCTATTTCTTTTCTGCAACAAAAAAAAACGATGAAAAACAATACTATAAGTCTTAGAGGGCAATATAAAATGATACGGTGCCCTGTGTGTTGAGTCTCATATACGTACGTTAGTCTATAATAGTACACAAACAAATGTCTCCATGGCATCATTAAACAATACACCTATTTTTAAATCTGTTTACATGAGTAATTTTACCCAGTGGATTGAACCTACAGTGTTAAATGCTCCAGAGAGATTCAACCCTGGAGAGCATTTTTTTTAAAACATTTGAACCAAAAGACTACAGAGTTCTGTAGGTGATTTAATTATTTTTTCACACGAACCACCTAACGACAAGAAAGTATAACAGCAATATGATTAAGATGGTTCGAAAAATAAACTTTCTCAAGATCTGCGTATGAGCATCAATGCTTGGCTAAGCATCCATGTATGGCTTTTCTGAAAAATAATAAACCAAAAATAATCCAAACATTTGTATAGCGCTTTTCTCCTGTCCGACAAAGGCGGTGCCCTCAACCATTACAGAGGCAATAGGACAGCAGTCCATGGTCAAGAATCTTCATAAACACATTTTGGGTCAAAATTAATCAAGAAAGGTCCAAGGTATTTATAGATTTTTGCTTGATGTGAGGTCTTCATTAAGGGCCTGTTTCCACTACACGCAAATTCTGCATGCAGGAAACTGACTCCAATGAATGTCTATGGGCCTGTTTCCACTGAACGCGATTTTTCTGATGCAGATTTCCCATAGGCATTCATTGGAATCAGTTTTCTGCATGCAGAATCTGCGTGTAGTGGAAACAGGCCTTGAATCAAATGCCTGATCTATTGAAAACTTTGAATAGTGTATGGCTACGTTAAAGCACCCATGACCAGATGGATTGGGGATCCTTGCCGACGATCGATCATTCCCCAATCTGGCTGAATCTGCAAGAGTCATTGGCGACGTTGTAAAAAAAAGGATTAACAGAAACCCGCGAAAATCAGTGAGGATCGTAATGATCCTCTACGATTTAATCCGGCATGGCGGTGGTTCAAAAAGAACGATCGCCACAGGTGGCGTGCGTTGGGAAACATTGTTTAACAAATGTTCGTTGAATGATATCGCAAAAAAAAATAGTTTGCCGCAGAAAATAGTTTGAAAAAAATTGTGTCTTTTACCGCATCAAGTAGAAGCGCATCCTATTTTTAACATTAGGATCAGCTTACTGTGCTGCGCAGACCTTAAAAAACGTCTCCAAGGTCCCGTTTCCCCTACACGTGAATTCTGGATGCGAATTTCCGTATTCAAAATGACTCAAATGAATGCCTATGGGCCCATTTCCACTAAACCCGATTTTTTTCAATGCAGAAAAATTATGGATGGCATGTTGCAGATTTCTGCATCCCTTTCACCATACAATGATTGATGGCCACATCCAGATTCCCACACGGAAGTCTGAATCCAGAAAAACTGATAAAGAATGCAACATGCTAGTGGAAATAAGCCCTAACAGTGTGAATCGACCCTTAGGGCCTGTTCAGACTATCTGCGTATGGAGAATGCGTTTAAAATCAAAGAAACGCAAGTTGAAAAACGCATGCGTTTTTCTTGCGTTCTAATGCGTATTCTATTGCGTTTTGCACACACACACGTGACCCAGGGGGAAAAAAAGAATTATGGGAACCGCAGAGGAAAACGGACGCTAAAAACGCAATAGTACGTGTTTTTGATACGCGTCCATAGACTTTCATTGCGTCCGTTTCTATGCGTGACGCACAGAACTGCGTGCAGCAATGCGGATGAGAAACGTATGCGTCTCATACGCATACATGTGAACTAGCCCATTCAAAAGCATTAGGAGCCGTTCCTATGCGTTTTTGGTACCCGTACGTGTTACCTGAAAACGTCTAGGAACGCGCATAGTCTGAACAGGCCCTTACTCACATGTGCCTACCCTGGATGCACTTTTTGTTCCCTGTGCTGGAACAGTGGGCTCCATGAGGATCCAGGACTCTAAACCATCTAGAGCAGGCAAACTTGGCTCTCCAGCTGTTGAGGAACTACAAGTCCCACAATGCATTGCAGGAGTCTGACAGCCACTGTCATGACTCATAAAGGCAAATGCATTGTGGGATTTGTAGTTCCTTAACAGCTGGAGGGCCAAGTTTACCCATTCCTGATCTAGAGGCTTTTGAACTACTGAGGTAAGTACCTAACACACACACACTTCATGTTAACTGTAAACTGACTGCAGAACAAGCTAGAACAGCTTACTCTTCCAAGAGTAAGAAGGCTGTACAGCCTAGCGGAGCTTGCATCTGGAGTATCTCTCTCTTCAGCACGGCTTTGTTCTCAAAGACACACACCAGCACTGTAAAAATAATGTTACTAAGTTGGAGAATGCGTTTTTTAGATGACATAAATTCGCTCAAGCGGAGGAAGCGGAAAAACAAACATCGGCCTATTGAATTCTGTCACAACAGAAACATTTCACTGCAAAAATGCAGAAGAGAAGAAAAGAAAGACAACATTTTCTTTCAAGACACAAAGCTGTGGGCAACATCGACAGCAACTTCACTTCACAGCGAAGACGCTATGGGTTTTTGTGTCTGTTGTTCAGACATCTGCAGGAAGTTACATTCTCAGTCAGGCGAGATGAACTGTCACACAAGGAAATAAATTAGGGATCATTAGGGACTGAAAGAAAACTTAGCAGAACTCTGTGAAGCCAAAGACCCCATCAGCGATTAATATAAAGCATCTAAAGGCTCTCCAGTTTATTCTAGTCTGATCACAAGCACTAGGCCAAGGGTGTGACCTTAGTCAGCCAAAGCTGCTGTCCAATGAGTGGGTGTTTGTTTTTTGTGGATATCACATGCTGAAAAGACTACCAGAACCACTTCAAAAGCGGGAGCTATAAGGAAAGTTCTATAAGAAATCCTGCCACTCACTGAGTACCACCCAATGCTGAAAAATGATTTCAGAAGTGAATAGCAGGCATGATCAGGGCCAGACTTGTGACATGGCCACAAAGGCCAAGACCTAGGGTGGCAACTGCTCAACAAGGTGGCTAGAAATGAAAGAGAGGTTGCTGCATGTGGAAAAGGAGGCTGCAAATGTACACAGGAAGCTGCAAATAGGGTGTATCATATGGAAGAGCGTAGCTGCTGCCCAGAAGAGCTGTACATAAAAGGAGGACAGAATGGTGGTGGTGGTGATGGTGGTGGGTATGGGAGGGGGGAGTTGCCGATGTACATAGGCAGTGTTCTCCATGGGCTCTCTTAGCCGGATGCATCACCCGACTAGTTTTGGTGAGCACCCGGCTATCATCTGCTCACCTCCTCCTACGCTGTAAGCAGAGTTGTGCAGAAAAGACGCAGCTTTGCATTCTCTCATTGCGTCCCACCCATCTACTTTTTCATGCCACCCGGCTGTGAAAAAAATTCTGGGGAGAACACTGATAGGTGTAATACAGTACATGGATTAGATACCCACACTGCAGCAAAAAACATAAGCAGTTAAAATCTGACCAAAAAAAAAGGTTTTGGACTAGTCCATCTCTTCATGAGGAATTCCCAGCATTTTCTTTGTTCTGAATGGCAGTTTAACTGCCAAAATAGTAAGCTACCAGCCAGCCTCCCTACTCATTTGCACACTATTTTGGCAGTTAGACTTAGCAACTGTCATTCAGGAAATGCTTCCGAAAACTAAAGAAAACCCAGAGAATGTCCCATGAGGAGATGGACTAGTCCAAAATCTGCCAGTTCTGACAGATTTTAACTGTTTACTTTTTTTGCAGGAGTGGCCCTTTAAGCGATCACCATACAGCACATAAAATATACCAGTTGCGTGGCAGTGCTGCTAATCTTTTTGGCTGCAGTAGAGTCTGAATCACACTCCGAAAATAAGCATGTGGTTAATCTAGTCAGACTTCAGTCAGAAAGTTCTGATTTTCCATGCTTATTCCGGGTCTATGGTCATATTCACTTTAAGTGTGGGAAACCCAAGTACTCAACCTTCATGTACAATTGTGTCAGAAACAATGATGTTAATAAAGTTTAACAGGAAGAATTGTGACAAGTGAACAAACACATAAACACCTCAAAGACCTCAAACAATAAAAAAAGGAAAAAGCTAAAGTATATTGTAAATGAAGCTCAGCATTTGGACCCAACGAGGGGAGAGTAGAAAGGCCAGTCTTCGAGATGTGCCGATTCTGGTAATGAGTCTTACAAGCCTAATAATACCGCTTTAAAAGCCAGTTGTCAGATCTGCCACAGTCGAGCAATCTCTCACAGAGCTGAATAATAAGCAGATTCCTGCTCAGCTAGATGCATGCCCCAAAGCACACAGCTCCGTTTAAAACACAATGATACAGAAGGCTGGCCAGGACCTGAATTTCCTGTCCTAATACACTATGGGTGATGTATTTTACACTAGAGCGGGTAGACACAGCTAGGGGAGGCACAGAGCTGTTTGTCTCATGTGCAGAGTCCTGAAACTTATCTGACAGCTGCAAGTGCAGCAAGATCATGTAGTACTACTATCACAAAGAATTCTGCAGTGGTGTCAGGCCTGGATTTCTGGAAAGGCCGCCCTGGCTTATGCCTAGGGCAACAGCAGTAATGGGATAGCCTTTAAAGACTGAGTTCAGACGAAAATACTTCAGGATTAGCTCTTTATATGTTCTAGGGCAGGCCAGCTGTTAAAAGGGTATAGGTGATGTTTTTCTTACTTCTCATATATATTATCAGTTACTAATTATGATAACATGGGTAAAAGTGAAATTTTACAATTACTTTTTTTTATATATACCGTCTGCAACCACTGTGAGGAGCTACTGAGTGGTCCAGATCAGAGAAGATCAACGAGACAGGCCAGAACTATGTGCATCTCATTGAAATTCTTTAGTCCTGTTAAGTTATTAATGGAATTATCTACAAGCCACAGTGTGATGCAATTATGACCCCTGACCACCATGAGGTATACAGCTATTTTGGAATCAAGTGTACATCACGTGGTATGCCATCAGTAGGGGTCAACAAAGAATTTATCCTATAGGAAGCAGCACATGATCAATTTGTTCATGTACTCAACTGGAACCAGAGGACATACGGTACATCTAGTTTGTACGCTATTATATATTAAATTGTTTAAAACTTAAAGGTAGAGTCAAACACCTGTCAAACTCCTGTCCTAATCTATCCTCTCACACTAACCTTCCTATCGTTACACCTAACATTAACCCTACTACTACTGCTACACATAACCCTCCTACTATGGCGACACCTAACACTAAACCTCCTACTACCGCACAACTAACAAAACTCTCCTCCTACCACTACACCTAACACTAGCCCTCCTATTACCACTGCACACAACACTAACCTTCCAGTCACTACGCCTACTACGCTTAACACTAACCTACTAAACGTAACAGTAACCTTCACACTACTATGGTTGTGCCACTTACATATTGTTGCTCTTGCCAAACCTCATTACCATTGTGCTGCCACGCCCGTTTGCAAGTGCCAAATCGGCACCAAATAGACGCAATACTACATTGCAGCCTATGGTAGAGCCATGTTGCGAAGTGTGCATTTCTAATCAATCGGTTTGAAGCAGAGGGGATTTTTCATCAAATGATCCTGACCAGCCGACCAGCCAATCAGCAGAGACTTTCAAAATGATACATGCTACTCCAGTGTTTCTTCTATAGAATAAATTAGGCAAAAGAAAGATTGTTACTCTCTAATCTTCAAACCTTCACCTGATGATCATAAAAGGGCTGGTCGTGACTGGAGGTTACCGGGAAGTGAGTCTACGCTCCCTGAAACCACGACCCCTATTTTATAGCAGTGGAAACAGAAATACAGAGTAACCATGGAGTATAATTGACCCCTACACTAATCCACTGTGTGATTTTACGTCACAAAGGGATTGACTGACCAACCAAAGACTACTAGGTCCCCTGTGAGTTGGCCAACCAATTCTTCTTCACCAAATTCTTCAGAAATTAAACTGCAACTTGTAAATCCTAAAACCGCTATAAAGACACTGACTGACATTTCACACGTTGTGCAGACAAGAAGGAATACATCACCATTATATCCCTGCTACCACCACCATTGACTTGTCAAGCGATAACCACAAATTCAATAGCGGCATACAGAAGACATGAACATAACACAGCAATCAATAGACTGATCCCTTCCTACTAATTAGCTCCTGGGCTCCTACAGGCAGGGGGATTATTGGAAAGACTTGTTCTGCATTGTGGAAGGCTTAATTGGATTAGGGTATTTTGGTTAATAATTTGTGTTATTTATATACTCTGTCTAGGAAGCCATAACTAAGTTTGAAGTATATATCAGCATATCTCAGGGAGCTTATCTGAGGCTCACCACTCATAATACAGTCTGGCGGTGATAAGAGCAGGCTATATTGTCGGAATTATGCATTCTTTTCTTTGTGATATGAGAAATATTACCAGATCATATTCCACGCTTGTTCAGAGAACCAGCCGAACCTGCTACGCTTTCCAGCAGAGATCATGACATAAGTGATACACAATTGAATACATATGAAAAGAAATTCTCTTTTTCGAAATAGATATTCACAATCTGCCCTGTACTCAATCTTTATAAGGGATGTGATGTCACCATGGTAATAAAAATACTGTCTACTCATATACCGTCCTATCATTTTCGCTGAAAATGCAAGGAAAGTTCTGTTAATATGCTAAGCAGTCAGTGGGCCAATGTGTAGGCTTAGAGCTGATGGCTATTCATTATGCCACTCTAAATATTTTATTTAATGTAGTTTTTTTTTGCACTTTCATATTTGCACTCTGGCACTGAGCACTTTTCTCCTGACGAAGCCCCCGTTTTGAGGGAGCAAAACATGTTGGGTTTTTGTAAGGTGGATTAATCTGTGTCAACAAGATTAAACGTTTTCCATCTCCAGCCTAATAGACAGATGCTGTGGATGTACGTCCTCATCTATGGTGAACCCTCATCATGTGTTGTTAGTCACTATTCACTTTACTATTAGTCTTAGAGCATGTGGTTTTAAAAGATACCACAACTGACATGTGGCATAATGAGATAGACATGTGTATGTACAGTGCCTAGCACACAAATAACTATGCTGTGTTCCTTTTTTTCTTTCTCTGCCTGAAATAGGTAAATATCATGTATGTAAGTGGCTGACTCAGTCCTGACTCAGACAGGAAGTGACTACAGTGTGACCCTCACTGATAAGAACTTCCCCCTTTTTTATCTCTTTCTTGCTCTCAGAAGCCATTTTCTGCTAGGAAAGTGTTTTATAGTTGGAATTTCTTATCAGTGAAGGTCACACTGTAGTCACTTCCTGTCTGAGTCAGGACTGAGTCAGCCACTTACATACCTGATATTTACCTCTTTCAGGCAGAGAAAGAAAAAAAGGAACACAGCATAGTTATTTGTGTGCTAGGCACTGTACATACCCATGTCTATCTCATTCTGCCACATGTCAGTTGTGGTATCCTTTAAGGATTTTTCTATTAAAGGTTTTAACAAATTTACGGATCCCCATCAACAAGGTTAAAAATAAATATATTATATAGAAGTCAGTATTGTGTTTTTTAGGCTCCACAGATGAGCTGTTGAGGGTTATACAGGGATATACCAATTCCTGCCTCCAGCCTTTAGGTGTCACTGTTACATTATCTAACCTGTGCGGCAAATCATATTTTTTTCTAGTCTTCTTGTAGTTGTTCACTCTGGCTTTTTCTGCTAATAGCTGCCTAAATAATTTTGGCTAATAAGCCTTTCCGAATGACTTGGATCTCTTAACTACAATACAACAACAAACTGAAGAATATAAAATGGCCCCATACCTGGAAAAGCTCCAAAACTCTCAAGAGAGGAAAATCCTGAGTGTCTACAAATTGAGTGCTCACCACCTCGAAATAGAGTCTGGGAGACACAGACAGAAGTACAAACCCAGGGAGGAGAGACTATGCCAACACTGTGAGCAGAAGACCCTTGAGGATGAAAGCCACTTCCTATTGCACTGCCCCAAATATACCGCAACCAGGGACACTTACTTTAAGAAATTGTTGGAACTATTCCCAGACTTTCTCACATTAGAAGATGAGAGAAAATATATCCTACTGGGAGAAGAGGAATCCACAGTGACAATCGCTGTGCGCTATGTCACAGCATGTCACATACTGAGAGGAGCATAACGAAACTGTAAACCTAACAAAATGTCCACATACTGCTTAGCCATTGTCCTCCTACCCCACCCCCTTTCCATGTCCCCCTTTTCCCCTTGCTTTGGCAATACCTGTAATGAATCTTGGTCATGCCAATAAAGCTATCTTTGATTTGATTTGATTTGGCAAGTATAGCAGGAAGAATTTGTGTTGGACAGACATTCACCATAAATGGTCCTGATTCACATTAAATACAAATCGCGGTAAGGAGATCTCATCACTACTGCATTTAATTTTAAAAAGAATTGCCGAACCCTGAATTAAGTGTTCCCCCAGTTGCTTAGACTTGGAGGGGGAATAGTATTTTATGCCACCAGGAATTTCAGCATCAGCAGGGCAAGCTGTCATTTGGTTCACCCTGTGCCCAGCTAAGTGGACTGGAGATGTACTCATACGGAAGAGTTTAGGGACCTACAGTTGCAACAATAGGCAATTATCCCAGACCCAGATTGCCACCTATAACTCCCATGTAGTTGATCTAATCAAGAATGGCCCAGTTTGGCAGCTAACAGGCCTAGCATATAGAACCTTGGCAGACCACAATGCTATTAACCTTTGTGCTTTTTTGGCCGGTTGCTCAATTTTACTGAACTGTATTATGCTTCTTTTTGTGACAATTTGTACTTTTGCATGTCCACTGCTTTACATTTGAACTTTTTGCATAGGACTGTAATTGCCTATAATACTTTAATAAACCTTGAAGGTTGTTGGAGAAAAAAAAACTGTCCAAAAGTCACTCAAGACAATTCCTAGAAAGTCTATGCGCCTATAAAAATGGTTGTGTGTCATAATTTAGTCCATCACCTACCTGTATTATTTGGCTCTCTCATGGGCTGGTGACTCAGATGTAACCTCAGCCAAGCAGCCTCTCATCTCCTAGCTTTAATTACCATGAGATAAAGCAGGAACTGAGTAAACTGAAAGTGAACTCTGCTGATTTTCAAACAATATTTAGAAATATGTACCGTAGATTATTTTAAAGGACAGCCACAGGCAGCCAGCGAATCTGTTCAGCAAACTGCTGCCTAAAAATAATGCAGATATTCTTAAAACAGAGCCCTGAGCAAAAATTTGATGAAGATGTGAAGTACTGTTATATACAGTAGTGTATTGGTTATCTTGGCACTAACAAGGATCAGCTGATGCTGGATAAGTGGGCTTTCTGGTTGCTTGAAACTCAATGTAAAAATAGGCCTCGCTAATACAGTACTATACCCCACTCTATATACATATTATGAAGTCTGTATTCAATATTAAAATACAGTGAATTAAAGTATAGTAACCTTGGGGGAATTGTGGAATCCAGTCCTGCACACAAACAGCTTAAAGTAAGCCTGAGATGAGGACTGTGCTCTCGTTACAGAGAGCGCTCTGCGCCTGCGCCTTCACCTCAAAACCTTTAATTGTTAAAAATGTTTGGGAGGCGGTGGTGGACCAGCCCACCCAAAACAGACATGATGCCAGGGCTGTGGAGTCGGAGTCGAGGTCTAAGCAATTTTGGGCACCTGGAGTCAGAGTTGGAGTCGGAGTCGTGGTTTCAGAAACTGAGGAGTCGGAGTCGGGAGTCGGAGTCGCATGATTTTTGTTCAAAATCCACAGCCCTGTTAAGTATTAGACTAAGGAGTCGGAGTCGAGGAGTCGGAGTCTGAGCAATTTTGGGTACCCGGAGTCGGAGTTGGAGTAGTGATTTCAGAAACTGAGTAGTCGGAGTCGGAAGATTTTTGTACCGACTCCACAGCCCTGCATGATGCTGTCGATTAATATAACAAATTTATTTGCATACTCCTAGAAACAACTGGCAACGCGTTTCACAGTTGTTTCTAGGAGTATGCGCATACATTTGCTATTACATTAATCGACAGCATCGTGTCTGTTTTGGGTGGGCTGGTCCACCACCGCGTCCAGAACATTTTTAACAATTTTAGTGAATTTTATCCTTTTGGCACCTCTGTACATTTCTACAATATAAGAAGTCCACCCCTGGGGGAGGGGTGATACTCCCTCTTTTTCTCCTATCCACAGAGACAGACATCTTAGTCCTGAGTGGGGACAGGCCTAAACTCCTCACCTGCCTCAACAGTGGTTACCTTAGCGGTAACCCGGGTTTGTAAGAATAAATACTTCCGATTCACATTTTCTCCTCTTTTCCAACACATACTACACTATATTGGGCTCTCGGTTTTCTGTCTCAAAACCTATGGGGACAGAGCCTTCTGTCATGCTGCCCTTACATTTTGGAACTTCCTGCCACACCCAAACCAAAAATAGCAAGTGAATTGAATTGAAGCTATTGAAAAGCCCCGTAACACATACAAGTGAAATGTTCAACAGCTACATATCTTGCAGAAAGTGTGTTGTGTGGTGCTAGATATTGGAAAGGAGGGGGGGGGGGGTCAGTGGGCGCCTGTGGTGTGCAAATGACCATTTTGCAGAGGTATTCCTTGCTTCTTCTGAGGCTAGTGCACCAAAACTGAACAGTCACCTGCTTAGTCTGGCATTCATGAACACCTGACTATTTCCTCTGTAACACAGTCTGGCTTGTAACCCTGTGTTGATCTGAGATATATCTATGCGAAGTAATCCTTTAAATATTCTATGCAGCTCAGAGGCTGGTTTTCTTCCTGGTGTCTTGGAATGACATAAACATCCGTGGATCGACGCTTGTACGTAATGTAGAGTACAAAGCAGCTGTAGCTGTAAACATGACAGAATAGAGAACATGGCTCACTGCATCGAAGCAGCACACAATCTGATGACTATGCATCCTCCTCACATCATACAGTACATGCTCACTATGACTATTTATGACTAAGCAATAAGAAAAGGGATCTGGATAAGATGTGGTCCGGAGATGATGCCAATAAGAACCGCAAGGGAATAATCTACGGCTTTAATGATGGCTAAGTAACGGTTACTCATAGATACTTTCTTTCATTCAATTATTATAGGGCACAACATCTTGTAAATTGTAATCTCCATCTGGGATCGGCCACAAGACCTTTTCTGACCTAACTGAGTCACCGTCTACGAGCCAGCTGTATCCGGGATGAGGAAATGAAAGGACAACGAGGTTTAAGGGATAAGTGCACTTTCAATGTTCCCCTAACAAGTCAGGGAAATCTTGCTGACGGTTGTACCGCAATGGTATTGTTATGTATCTTTATAGTATGGACATCTTCCGTACTGCTTTGCAAAGTACACAGTCATGTCGCCAAGGGGTTGATTCTCAAAACCTATCTCACCTCACCTTATCTCGAACACAGTCAATCCAGCGCAGGAGACTTGGGTGCGGCCGGCGCCACCATAGGCCATAATAGGAATCACAGCTATAGCAGCACACAGGGAGTAACTTCGGGGCCGTCAGAAGCCGGAGCTGAAGTTACTTTTAAAACACAATAATTCGGCCTCCAGCAATTGCTGGAAGCCGAATTATTTCATTCTTCACCATCCATGGCGGCCTGGAGGGGGAATAGTATTTTACACGGCCGGGAACTTGTGCAGCAGCAGGATCAGCCATATACCGGCTGTATCCTGATCCCAAGTCTCCCACGGCGATTCCTCTCGTACGCACCTTATCTTACACTTATGGTGAAAAGAAAAAGAGAGGCTGAATAAGAAATTCACGTTTTTTATTTTTTGTCTGAATTATCCAGAGGTTTCCGTTTGGGGCACTTTTTTTCCCTTTAACTGGCTTCCATTACAGCTCTTGTAATTTATAAAAGGAATAAATTGCAATTCTAATCTCTACCAAGAGGCAACTTCATTGGCACTCCATAAAGTTTTACTTAAAGAGGAACTGTAACTCAGGATTATTCTTCATCCCAATCAGTAGCTGATACCGCCTTTCCCATGAAAGATCTTTATCTTTTCTCGAATAGATCATCAGAGGGCTCTGTATGGCTGATATTGTGGTGAAACCCCTCCCACCGTGTGATGTCATGACCATGGTCCTGACAATCTCCTGTCTGTGAACCTTGTTGCATTGTGGGAAATAACGGCTTTTTCCGACTGCCAAGTAAGCAATATGTGTTCCTCTGTGCATAGAACATTCTGCACAGATCACCAGGCAGAACTAAAGAGGTCACCATCACCGGTGATAAATGTCAGAATGTAAACCAACGAGAGAAAGGCTTTTACAATGGGCAAACACTGACTAAATAATTTTTTAAGCAGGGCTGTGAAGTCGGAGTTGGAGTCAGGGCAATTTTGGGCACCCAGAGTCGGAGTCGTGGTTTCATAAACTGAGGAATCGGAGTCAGGAGTCGGATGATTTTTGTACAAAACCCACAGCCATGTTAAATATTAGACTAAGGAGTCGGAGTCGAGGAGTCGGAGTAATTTTGGTTACCCGGAGTCTGAGTCGTGGTTTCATAAACGTCGGAGTCGGAGTTGGAGTCAGAAGATTTTTGTACCGACTCCACAGCCCTGGTTTAAAGGAGTATTGTAAACAAATAAGAAATTTCATTCATTATGTTATTTTTACCGCAGGTCCTCTTTAAAGCTGCAGTTACTGAGACACGCTGTATAAGTGGTAAAAACTGTACATTATAAGTGAAAATGATTGCGTTTCTCCAGCCAAGGAGCTAATATGAAGTTTATATTTGTGTGCTGATTTCTGCTTTCTCCTGTCATGCTCACGCACCCTTGTGCATTTACAGAGTGTGTTGATCAGAGCTAAAAAAAGTTCAGACCAATAATATTTTCAAGATAATTATAAATATAGCCGCCTCCTCCCCCTCCCCTGGGATAGCCGTCTGCATGGAGTCATTAAGGACCTGCAGCACTCAATTTCACAAAGCTTCAAATCCTCGGATGCCTCAGTGAGCATGATTCCTCTCCTTCTGATCCATCATTTAATTAGTATACACAGGTCATATACCCAGAATGATGCCCACTCATGACAAGCTTCGCATTCACAGCCAGGAGATAATAAGACTGTCTCATGGCTCAGTGCTTGTGGCCCCGTTGGATCCTGTCTGTTCACTGACCTGACATGTGACTGTTTGTGTGCCGACTGCTGCAGGGGCCATTATCCACAGCCTAGCATGCTGGGCGCAGGACTCCCATTTAAAGAGAAATCGTGCTTCCCCTAAAGCCTGAGGGCCGCATGTCGGGGAATAGGCTCGAAAGTCTGGCAAATTACCGCACCCGGGGAGCGGGCTGTAATTTTACTACAGTTTATTACGCTAAGTATTTAGTGTGCATGGCATGCTTAGCGCTACCCATGTTACCTAGGTAACATAAGTAGCACTAGAGTATCATTACACCACTTGTATAGCACACATTACCCTAGCCTAGCAACACTTACAATTTCTAGGTAACGCAGGTCGTGCTAATTGCGCAATGCTCAGTTCAAACCTCCTTGCTGTACGCGGCTATGTTACCAGTGTTTCGTGTATATGCTCCATAGTGATTACATTTTGGGCAAAGCAGATAAATCACTTTTGCATTATTAATGTTTTATTACTTGGCTGGATGGGTTCACATAGCTGTCTTCCTGCACCAATGTCAAATGCAGCTTACCTGAGAGCAAGTCTGTAAGCTGTACAAACTCCTCCTTCTAGCCAATCATAACCCGATTGAGGTAGTCAGGGATATAAGATTTAAGGGGGGGGGGGGGGGGCAGGACAGAGGCAACAGAAAGGGGTGAGCACTGGGGGTATGTGAAGGTTATCTGTCATGTCAGTAAGGGGTTAATGCTAGGTGGACAGGTTAGACTTTTGGAAGGGTTTAACAGTGGGAGATGTTAGGGTTACGCATCAGGAAGGGGTTATTGATTGCCAGGAAAGTGGTTAGGGTTGCGTGTTAACAAAGAGTTAGGTATAAGGAAACAGATCAGGACATTTGGGGCGACACGACCCGCAGACATCTCATAGATGCCTGTGTTAAATTTTGGCAATCGGGTGCCTAGCCGGTCATTTGGGTGCCCAATGCAAGTAGTAGCCCATTGGGTATTTCATAGAAATTAAAGGTAGTATCCTATTGTAGATGCTCTGCTACAACAATCTTTAGTTTTGGCACCAAAATTAAATTAGTGTTAGCTGCTTTTAGGGGAGGTTAAGGTTAGGAATTAGGAGTGGTGTTAAGGTTAAGCACTGCCAGGGAGTGTTAGGGTTAGGCATTAGATATAGATGTTAAAGTAAACCTGAGACAGTGGAGGAGACAAAATTATATATATCTGGGGCTTTCTCCAGGCTGATCGCTCCTTCGCCGTCTTCCTGTGCTGCCTGGATCTTCTGCAATTGGCCCAGAAATTCCTCCAGTCTGGGGCATACTGCGCATGCACAGCCGGAGCCGCATGCTTGCCCTCATCGCGCTCTACACCTGTACTGTACTACACAGAATGCTCCTGCCACGAGAGCACGACTGGGGAGCACACGGCCGGGCTGCACCTGCACCATCTGGCCCTGATTGGAGGATTTTCAGGGCCAATTGTTTAAGATCCAGGCAGCGCAGGAAGACGGAGAGGGAGCAATCAGCCTAGAGGAAGCTCCAGGTATGAATAATTTTTTTCTCTCCCCCCCCCGTCTCAGGTACACTTTAAGGTTAGGCACCTTATGCAGAGGGTTAAGGTTAGGATAGGTGCTGGGTTAGCTGGTAAGTTATGCTGGGTTAGCTGGTAAGCGGCTTATCCTGGCGCCCAACTGATGCGGCACTGCTGTAACACGTACCCATAAGGAAGGATCTTTTTGGCTAAAAAGATTGGTTAGGTTTACGTTATCAATTGGGGAGAAGCAGTAACAACCTTTTTGAAAGCTCTGCCGATACTCAGCATCCAAAGACGGCAAACCCACCAGTAGCCAGACTGGCTGGGCCGATTTTGTTGGCACCATCCATCTTCAACCTGCTCTTAGTCTTTAAATGTTTTGTGATGAAGCAATACGAGAACATTCCAGTAAATGCAGCCTTTGTGTTCCCGTGTTTTATCTTCCAAGAGTAAAATGATTCTTTATTACTCCCGAAAATCCATGTAGGTTCAGCAGTCTGATTAATCAGACACAAGCCGGGGGCTTTCTTCAGATGCTGTCCTTTTAATCACATGGAGGATATCATTATCCGTCCTCGTGGTGCTGCTGGTAAGAGAACCAGCAGATGTCTGCCGGGTCAGCGGGGAATTCTCCTTCCTCTAGAGAAAACGGCTTAAATCGAGAGAGGAGCTTCCATATGCTGACTGAGCGAAGCTTAACTGGCGACGTTACAATGCTGAATTCGCTAGGAGGAGGGGAGGCCCAACGCACAGTGATGTACCGAATACCTATATACAGGGTAGACATGCGTTTAATCTAAACCTCATCTTCACACATAGGGGCTTACTTTTCTTGAGAAGAAAAAAAGTATCTTCTTAGTTCATTTCTGTGTATTACAATACTAAAGTAATCATTACTCCTCAACCTATCATACGAAGCGCTACATAAGTTGTCACCTTCTTACATTTCCTCATTAATCTCCAGATACCATACCACCCGGAACCTTCGCTCCTTCCATGAGACCCTCTTGTCTTGTACCTTGGTCAACTCCTCTCACTCCCACATCCAGGACTTCTCACGGGCATTACCTCACCTTTGGAATGCTCTTCCACAGCCTTTTTTGTCATGCTCCAAGCCTGGAAACCTTCAAGCGGTGGGATAGCAGGTGGAGGTTGGAAAGTTCATAAACTGCTAATCGGTCTAACCAAGCTGCACCTGACACTCTCAAAGGAAGTCAGTAGTGATGGTCATGTCAAACCATTGTTGCTTTACTTTTTATTTTTATCGTATTACCTGATAGCCTGGATATGCTTTATATATTTATTTTTTACCGTATTACCTGATAGCCTGGATATGCAGTGCTGACATCTAGAGACATGTGATCAGTTTGGTCAGGTGACAGATATGTAAGCCTCTGATTTGCTAGTCATGATCATGTGCTAAAGCAGTATGTGATCACAGCAAATCAGAGCTTTGCAAATCTATCAGTTGACCGAACAAATCACATGCTTCTCCACGAGTTATCCTGGACATGACCGTCTCTAGATGTCAGCACTGCAAACCCAGACGATCAGGTAATAAGAAACAAAAATGAATAAAGCAACAATGATTTGCATGCAACGGACAGAACTTACACATTGCAAATGATGATATAATCTATTAAAGTGTACCTGAGAAGAATGAAAACAAAATTATACGTACCTGGTGCTTCCTCCAGCCCCCTTCAGGCTGTTCGCTCGATCCTCTGTTAGCCAGCCCAGTAATTCCTCCAGTCGGAGTGAATCAGCGCATGCGCAGTCCGGCTAGGCGCTCTCCCCCTCTACGCTCCTGCTACCAATGGGAGCACGATAGGGGCATGTGCAGCATGCCCCGAATTAAAGGTCCGGCTAGTGGAGGATCGAGGTGGCCTGGGAGGACGGCAAGGGAGCGATCAGCCTGAAGGGGCCTGGTGGAAGCCCCAGGTACGTATAATTTTTTTCTCTGTCTCCGGTTTCCTTTATAAGCTGAGGATCAGCTAGGATTGTAATATGTGCCTCCTAACAGAGAATTCAAGATCTCAGTCCGGCCTTAGATTACATTCCTTCCGACCTCTACAACTACTGAAAATCACCACCCGCAGTTTTTCTTGCAGGTAACCTTTGAGAATGTGCTTTATAACGGCACGATCAGTTTAAATTCAAGGTTTCGTTTTTATTTCTTTACAATGTATTTATGTATACACGATGCCTCAGAAAAAACTGCGGTACCGCGGCGTGTTCAGCCACTTTACTCCTCTCCCCCTCCCGGTGTAACAGTTTCTGCTTACTCACATACTTTTAAACCCTATCCATCTCGAGAAAACTTCAAATCCACAATAGAATCTCTCTAACTACAGGCAATTATCCGCACACCAGAAGAGCCACTTTGAAGTTATGTGCCAGGCACTGAAATTGACATCTAAATTGTTATTACATCACTGTAGCTCTTTTTTTTATGTACTGTATATTCCTGCTGACTTTCGCATGTAGAAAAATGCAGACGTGAGGACTGTTGAGACAAGTCCCGTACTTGTTGGAAGAGGCGCTTGTTCCTCCGCCTCCATAAACAACATGATGTATGTGATATAAAGTACAGCGGAACATATGTAAGCCATTTCAGCCTGCCTCGGAATCTGAAGTTTGCGTAGCGAGCGGGCTCAGGGGAAGAAGCCCGAGATGCAATCTGGAAAATTATTTATTTCGGTAAACATTTTAGCAGACGTGGCTTTGATTACACGTGGTTGAGATATACGTCCGACTATGGGGAAAAGACGTTTTCCGGTATTATTACAACTCCTCTTATTTCCTTCCCCTTGTTCGATAATTATAAGACTTTAGTACAAAGAAGATTCTTTCCAAACTTCTAGCTGTGCATCCTGGTGGTAGATGAACAGTTTACAGGAGCACTATGACAAAAAAATTGTAAAATTTCAAAAAGATTTGCACACAGACCTATAAGAGTGTGTACAGGTGTCCCACAAGGTCGATTAACAATATGGCACGCTAGCTTTTTGAGTGACACCGACATGCAAATGCATTGTTTCCCTCTTGATCCTGTCTGCCAGAAATTGATCCATCATCGCCACACTGTCGACCCTCCTCCTCTTACCACGGCAACAGTACGTGGCGCTTGGCTGAAGCCAAGAGACGTATCTGTGAGGGCCCATGCCCTAGGAGTCGAGTCCCTAACCCTGGAGGCAAAAGTTATATGCGCAAATATACGTCCCTTAAACGTAACCGAGCAATCTTTTTCAACTGCCAAGAAAGTTCAATAGCACATTAAAATGCATGCCAAAAATGTGGCTCATTAATATATATAAAAAAAAAAAACTTTCATTTTACCTCATTTCTTTTTACATTTAACGGACAACTGTAGTGAGAGGGATATGGAGGCTGCCATTTTTATTTCCTTTTAAACAATACCAGTTGCCTGGTAGCTCTGCTGATCCATTAGGCTGCAATAGTTTCTGAATAACACCGGAAACAATCATGCGGCTAATCTTGTCAGATCTGACAATAATGTCAGAGACACCTTATAGGGAACCTAAACTGAGAGGGACATGGATGTTTCCTTTTAAACAATACCAGTTGCCTGTCAGTCCTGCTGATCTCTGTAACTGCAGCAGTGGCTGAATCACACACCTGAAACAAGCATGCAGCTAATCCAGTCTGACTTCAGTCAGAGCACCTGATCTGCATGCTTGTTCAGGGGCTGTGAATGAAAGTATTAGGGACACAGGATCAGCAGGAGAGTCAGGCAACTGGCATTATTTTAAAAGGAAAAATCCATATCCTTCTCCGTTTAGGTTCCCTTTAAATGCTGCATGCTGGTTTAGGGTCTTTGACTAAAAGTATTAGAGGCAGAGGATCAGCAGGACTTCCAGGCAGCTGGAATTGTTTCAAAGGAAAGAAATATGGCAGCCTCCATATCCCTCTCACCTCAGTTGTGAATTAAGGATTAATTACAGGCAGTACTTTTCTACTTCCACTGTCCACAAGCAGCAGAAAATGGAAGGCAAATAAGGACTCTTCTAATTAGACGTAATTGCCCAGAAGCTGAGATGAAACAAACCCATTCAGCATTAGAAAGAGGGGAAGAGGAGGAACACTGTGCTTCAAACAGATAAGATAAGTCACACTTGATGAACTTCATGCCAACCCTGGATAATGGCAGTGAAAAATGAAATGGGGGGGGGGGGGAATGGTTGGGTTAACTTCTCAAACATGGCAGCCCTTTCAGCTATTTGAAACCATGAGCTGCTAAGATCCTTTTCAAAGGATACCTGAGCCTAGGCAAAGCAATATAATATAAGTATAGAGGTATGTTCATGCTGGACCTACATGTCCATTCCTCTCCTCGTTCTCCCTGCTCTCCGTATGTGGATTGGTGGCCTGCCTTTGCTTGGATACTAAACAATGTGTAAATCATTATGTTTGTGGGAGGCAGCTGCACTATTGACTTAAAATTTGTCAAAAATCAAACCTCCTGGGATTTTTAGCAAAGTGTAGCGAAGAATAAAGATCATTATGCATAACACATTCCTGTAACAGTATTCATGTAATGACCTAGGCCTTGTTCCCATCACAAACTAAAGTGCACATGCAATGTATTTTTTTTCATTTGCGATTGTTCAAACTCTGGTGCTTTTCAAGTTGTTTCTACGCACCTCTTTTTTTTTTGGGGGGGGGGGGGGGGGTCATCAATGTGTTTGTGTTTTTTATTTTGTGGTAAAAAGCCTTTTCAAACAAAAATAGAATTACAGATGGCCCCCTACCTGTAAACCGGTTACTGGGAGTCTGTGTCTAAGTTGAATTTGTGTGTAAGTTATTATATGTAGGGAAACTTGGATTATTGATATACTTTCAGATAATTCTGATTCCCACCTATACTATAAACAACGTTTCTGTTGTTGTTTTCAACATGCTTTTTATATGTTTGAGTCCCCTTTCACACTTGCCTTGCAGACCTGTGTTGCGTTATGGTTTTACCGCAGGGTAACGCAAAGCAATGCAAGGCAATGGAGCCCAGCATACCTACAGTGTCGGGTTATGCCGGAAGTGCCCGACCGGCACAACCCAAAAAGCGCATTACCATCGGACTTCCGTGGCAACGGAATTAATATAAGTCAATTGGCGACTCAGAAGTTTTAGGCATGTTGGCGGCCGTGGTGGGGCGTACATGCAAGGAACAACAGGAATATGACGGGGAGACCCGGGAATCCCAGTGATGTACTGCCTGTCAAGCAGGGAGTATATCTATGGGCGAGGGGCAGCTCGGGGAGTGCATGGGGGTGTAGTGATATGCATACTTTCAGTGCCAGGGTCATATGATTGACATGTTGTGTGTTGCGGTGCAATGCGACGGGGGTGGGTATTTCCCCGCAAACGCACACTCTAGGTGTAAAACCGGCCTGGAACTACTTACAACAGTTTATGCAATACTGTAACAGGTAAAGGTGGCCACTTACAGTCCAATTTCTAGTGAAAAATCGTAAGAGCCATCGGAAATTCTGATCGGATTGGTTGTAAATAATCTCCATTGATGGGCTCAATCTATTACAAATGATTATAAAAATTGTCGTCCGATTGGATTTTGGTCAAACCAAAATTGTGTTTTTCTTGTTGGTTGTGATAGATAGGAAGCAAAGATTGGTTCGTTGATGGTGTAGTGAACGATTTTTCTTCCGATCAAAATTATCTGATCGCTCAGACGATTTTTCACTAGAAATTGGATCGTTAGTAGCCACCTTAACAACAAAAATAAGTAATAAAAAACAGTAATGTATATTTTGTGAAGACAATTTTTCTGTATGTATGAAAAGTGTAACTTGAGACATTGGTAAGTAGGGCTCTGTCTGTATAGTTTAGAGATGTTTCTACAGATCTATCCCTGGATATTCTTGAATTGCAGTTATTGTGAGACAATAACCTTGATTAATAAATAAATGTGATAATTACAATGCTGTGACAACACATGTGGCTCTGTTTATTCCTCTGCTTGCCTGTGCGTATGAGACGGGCAAGCGCTTGCACGCAGTGTACATGTGCTCCTGATAAAAAGGGAGATGAGAGGAATATTTCAGAAGCAGAGAAGGAACAGAAGACCTGGCTGGTGTCAGGAGTTGGATGTGACGAGGCTCCAGGGAAGGCCGAGGAAGCCCTTACTCATGAAGAAGGTGAAAGATGCTGAATTCATGAAATAGCATCACAGCAGGGGGGTGGCGGAGGCCACAGATGCCACAGACCAACGCATGGCAGACTCAAAACACCATACACAAAGGAATAACGTGCATACAGACTATAGGACAAAACACATGAGTCAGGGATGCAGACAAACTTCTGTCAGCACAAAAAGAAAGAACAAAAATAATAAAAAAAAAAAAAAATTAAAAAAAAATTGAAGAATGAATGTTTGACTATTTCATTATCAACACAGCAGTTCAGTTAGGCCCCTCTCACACTTAAGGGGCCCATACACTGGTCGATTTCAGCCATCAATCGATTGATCGATTGGCCGCAAATCAATGCACGATCGATCAATCGATCAATTTGCGGCTGATTTCGATCTATTTGATCTATCTGACAGGATGAAAAATAGATCGATAGCCCATAGAGTTGCATTGGATCTAATAGTGCAATAATGAATTTAGATAGATTTTCAATAGATTTCCAACGGATTTCATTCTGTTCCTAGTGTGTGGCAAGCATAAAAAAAAGATAGATTCCTGTTAGATTCGACTTGACAGGCATCTGACAGAAATCTATCTGTTGCTCGAATCTGCTGCAAATCTATAAGTGTATGGCCACCTTTATTAGAATTCACTGCGTCATGCAGAATTGTGATTTCACATTCACTTCTCATCTAATGGCGGTTTCGCACCAGCAACTAGCGTTATAGATGCGGTGCGATCAATTGATCGCATCGCACTGCAACATTAAAAGTAGGCGGCAATGTGCGGTAATCTCACTTCTGGCTGCAAGCCAAGCTATATGTGATGTTCTCTAGCGCTCAATTCCTGTGGCCGAAATAAGAATTGCACGGAAGTGTATTGAAAAAATACCCTTCCGCGCATGAAAGTATGTGTGCAGCCATTGACTTACATGACGTACATCGATGTGAAAGTAACACACTGTTGCTTTTCGCGTCATATGCAATGCTTCCGACGCATCGCATCATACCGCGTCAGGTATGAAATGCACCGCTGACTTTCATCGCTTTAGTGTTACCCTGCGGTAAAATAGGGTAACATAACACAATGAAAATGCGTTAGTGTGGAAGGGGCCTAATATATTTCAACGACATCGCGATCAAATGCAGACTGGGCTACTCTGTAAAACAAGGGCTCCTGCCCAGAATAACACACAGTTCTAGTTTACAGCCTTCCTCGACTGCTAACTCTCTAATAGTCTTCTGTTCTGGCACAAAATGCCATAAAATACAAAGTGATATCATAATACAAATAAAAACCATAGTAATGTTTAGTAATACAACAAGACAAAGAATAACAACTGCAAGTAAAAAAAAATAAAAAAATATACTTTTACAGCTCCCACTATAGACTTTCGCGGCCTAAACATATCTCGCCCAGGCTCAAGGGACAATTATCCCGCATGACGTTATAATGCTTTCATATACTGGTGTTTTGCTAGCGCCCAAAGCGTAAAATAAATCACACGCGGAAAGTTCATTTACTTGAAAAGAAAGCAGTTTCATCTGGACCCAACCCAACCTGTCCCGCTCAGTTAAGATATCAAATATTTATTACATACAAAGCATTAGACATTAATTATACCGTTGAGTTTTTCGCACTTTATGGAGATCGCGCCAGCAGGCCAGTTTAAGTTGGCTTGTGTCAGACTTATTACTACGGCATATTAAATTCACTTGACAGTTTCTAAATATGCAAGTGACTTCTGTTCCAAGCCAGCCTGATAAGATTACAGTGAAAGGCTGAATGGAAATCATTACAGACACTGGAGCCTTTTCCTGTTCCCAGCAGATCACAGACGAGCTGTCCAAAGGCCTCTCTAAGAACCCCGAGATCCGCTTGTTTGATGTTAAAGTGGTCAAAGGCGGAACTCATTTTTTGAGCTTTCGATAGAGTTGGAAAAGTCTAGAACTGAAGTTAGATTTTATTGCTGTCTGTACTCCTGATTGGATGATTCTGCATTTCTGCAGAGCCTCTTTTAGCAAGGACGTAACTAGAGGAGCTCTGGGGGGGACTGAACTACTAACCTTCCTTTCCTCCCATACAGGGGACTATACCTCCGATCAGGTGTTTTTGTGGCCACACTTGTTGTGGGTCTGAAGATCATGATGGCCACACTTGTTCTATGACCCTTGTGAGATGGGCCTCCAGGCTGTGAAGGGGACCAAGGGGAGACAAGGGAAGGGGTGTGAATACTAGAGGGCCCCATCCACAATTTCAGGGGGGGGGGGGGCATGAATTGTAGTTACTCCACTGTTTTTTAGGTTTTTATTGCTTTATATGTTTATAGGGGGAGAGTTCATTTCACTTCCTGTCTTTACCGGAAGTGGCTAGATCTCTTGAAAAGGTGTTTAGACAAAAATAGTCATTTTTAGTAGAGTGGAGACAAGATTTTACTGCTGTTTTACTTATATAATTAAAGCTACAGGGATCAAGAGATGAAGGACAGTCTCCCCAGAAGGTACAAAGACAGCAGTAAAAATACAAAAATTCTTCGAACCCCTTCCCACACTACTGGAAACAATGTGGCCATACACTAATAGACGGCCACCAGATTCAACCATCAGATAGATCCCTCTCAGATCAAATCTCGCTAGGCACAGAAATGCATTGAATATCTGTGGAGCTGGGCACTGCCTGCTGGGTCCCATAGGTCTTCTCCGCCAACGTGCCCCTCGCACCCCCCCTCCTGGGCTATACAAAGTACTGACTGCAGAGCTTACACTCACCTATCCACCGGTACGTGTCTTCTTTTCACCCCAGGCACTACTCCCTTTGTCTTCTCTACTTGGGTGCCTGGGTCACGTGATAAACACTAGAGACCGAACAGCATTTATCATGTGACACAGGTGAGCCAAGAGAGAAGAGACAGTGAGGAGTGTCTGTATGGATGGAGAGAAGACAAATGCTGTCCAATAAGTGAGTGTAAGCTCTGCTGCCAAAAGTGCACGTTGGTTATCCCATAATCAAATGTCCATAACAATGTGCTCCCGAACCACCACTGATTGAGCGATTTCTTCCTTCCGGCACAAACAACCGATTCGATCAATTGGGCATCGCTTGTGGCATTGATTTCTAGCAAATTCAATCAGAGCAATGAAATTGGGAAACAACAATAAGTGTATGGCCACCTTAAGGGATACCAGAGGCGAACAAAGTAGGAAAAAACGGTGAGTGCCCTCGGCCGGGAGCGCTCTGCGCATGCTGTAGTTGTGACATCATGCACAGTGCATTTGCGGGTACAAGATATAGGACACGTACAGCGTCTGCACATTAATGCCTGACTCCGGCGCCTAGGGAGAGTCTGACAGGGACATTTAGGTAGGATCAGAGGGGCAGAGAGGAGAATGGGGGGCATCACTTGGTTTGGCTCTGGTATCCTTTAAGTTGAACTGTCTCCTAGCATGCAGTTCTCTGCACATCCAAGGAAGAAGAGAGCGTGCTAGCAAATGAAAAGCACTAACTACCAGCAGGCATTGGTTCTCATTTGCTAGGAAGCTTTCCACTTCCTGAGACTGTTGACATTGCTATTAAATACAAATCATTTGTTAGAGTCTGGCTTTTAACGTTACAGATGTAAAGAGAGAATAAACTGAAGTGACATGAGTAGGGGTAACAGCGCTCATCTATTAGCCATATGTTATGTGAGTAAATCCCATTCTAAGCTCTTCTGATATGCTTCCGTACAAGCTAAAACGATTGTCTCAGCGCTGAGCTATGAGGCATGCTTTTCAAAATCAATTATTTATCTTGTACATATGGATACTATTAGATTTGTTGCAGTGTTCATGTGCCATAATTCATAATTATCGAGCTAAACATCCACTCAGCTCAGGAATGAATTGAAGCTGAACGAAGGGCAGAGACATTATGACGGATGTGTAAACGTGTGTAAAAGTGAGCTGGGAGAGTTGTGCCCTCTTCCATCAACTGCTTCCTTTTCTTACCTCACCCTTTGTCTGCTGAAGACAACACGCTTGTTATAAGAGGGAATTGTGGCCAGTAACACTGCTATACTGGAACGTTTCGTATACACGCGAGGTGGTCACCGGCGGAGACCAGACTCGATGTCTTGGACGCCTGATTGGGGACAAGTGCTCTAGAGACACGTTGCAAGCCTGTGTTCTGTAACTGGGAGGGGGGGGGGCGGGGCAGAGGGACGATGGAACAGTGCTAAAAGGAGCAGGAGGGGTAAGGAAGAGAACAATTGCTTAGGCCCACGCTCGGACAAAATGATCTGAAAGTTGCCAAATTACACAGGCTGAGGCACTTGTGATCTTCCTTACCCACTGGCGTAACAATCACCCTGCCCTGATGCCATCTCAGTGGTGGGGGTACCCGGAGGTGGGAGGGGGGTTCAGGAGGCAGTCCTGTATGCAGAGCAGAAATGTATACATTGCCTGCTCCCGATACCCGCGTCAACTCCACTCACTTCCTGGTTAGTTTTCAAGTGCTGTGCCACTGAACCCGCATGGTGATTGGCTGGCTGCACACGGTGCAAGGTACTTGAAAACTTACCAGGAACTGAGTGGAGGAGAGGTGTGCGCCAGCAGCAGGTAACGTATACACTGCTGCTGCGCATATTGCTCTGCAAAACAATGTACTTGACAAGGCCCACAACTCCTGGCCTGCCCCCCCCCCCCCAGTGATGGGGGGTGCCCCGCGCTGACATATCTCTGCAGAGGGGGCCCATCCAGCATATTTATTCCCCTGTCCTTACCCCTCCTGCTCCTTCATACACTGTTCCATTGTCCCTCTTCCCCCTCCATAGAACTTTTCCGGTCCTTTCTCTGTGCCCTCGGTCCACCGCTGTTGTCCCCCCTCCACTTCTCCCATTTAAGTTTTTCGACCAACTGCTTGAATACGCCTTCAGGAGTCCTTGTAAAGCTTCGGAATTACTGATGTCCCTGAGTAAATCCGAAGATGAGGGGCTCTGTACTGCGCACATGTGAGGTCATGCTCAGGCATGCATAGTCACGAGTGTTCCAGAGCCTTCCAGAAGGCGCAAAAAGGGGACAGTGGTGGACTGAGGGCACAAAAAGAGTAACAGGAATGCTCTATGGGATCCAGAGCCATCCCTCTCCAAAGGTGAGTATGTAACTATTTTTTTTAAGTCACATTCACCTTTGCTTCAAACTGACCATCCACAGGTCACTAGTAGGGATGATCAAAAAGATACAAATACTTCCGCGTTTATGCCAATTTTTTTATGCAAATATATGCAGTTTGAAAATGGAACAATTAATTTAAACCCAGGTTAAAATTGATTGGTCCATTTTCAAGATGAATATATTTGCATAAAAATGTGCATACATTTGCATCATCAACTCAGAAGTATTTGCATACCATTGATCATCCCTAGTCAATAGTAGCAAGTGTTCAATCACTCCTTATGCTAGATACACACTATTCAATTTTCTGGCAGATTTACCTGCCAGATCGATTACCGTATATACTCGCATACAAGCCGAATTTTTGACCCCCAAAAAGGGGGTCAAAAGTTGGGGGGTCGGCTTGTATGCGAGTCTTCCCTGGTGGTCTAGTGGTGGGTGGTCCGCGCCCCGCTCCCCCCCCTCTAGCTAGTATAGTGCCCCAGTATGGCTAGTAAAGTGCCCAGTTTAGCCAGTATAGTGCCCAGTTTAGCCAGTATAGTGCCCAGTTTAGCCAGTATAGTGCCCAGTTTAGCTAGTATAGTACCCAAGTATGGCTAGTAAAGTGCCCAGTTTAGCCAGTATAGTGCCCAGCATAGGTGGGTAGTGCTCCCCCCCGCTCCCCCCGCGGCCGCCGCTGCTGCTATTACCTTGTTAGACAGCGGCCGCTTCCTAATCCGCGTTCCTCTTCTTTCTCAGAGTGTATCACAGCAGCGCGCCCGGCGCTGCTGCTGTGACGATGCAGGGGGCAGGAAAGAGCGGTTCCCTTGGTAACGGCGATACAGATCCCCCCCCCTGCATCGTCACAGCAGCAGCGCCGGGCGCGCTGCTGTGATACACTCTGAGAAAGAAGAGGAACGCGGATTAGGAAGCGGCCGCTGTCTAACAAGGTAATAGCAGCAGCGGCGGCCGCGGGGGGAGCGGGGGGGAGCACTACCCACCTATGCTGGGCACTATACTGGCTAAACTGGGCACTTTACTAGCCATACTTGGGTACTATACTAGCTAAACTGGGCACTATACTGGCTAAACTGGGCACTATACTGGCTAAACTGGGCACTATACTGGCTAAACTGGGCACTTTACTAGCCATACTGGGGCACTATACTAGCTAAACTGGGCACTATACTGGCTAAACTGGGCACTTTACTAGCCATACTTGGGTACTATACTAGCTAAACTGGGCACTATACTGGCTAAACTGGGCACTATACTAACTAAACTGGGCACTTTACTAGCCATACTGGGACACTATACTAGCTAAACTGGGCACTATACTAGCTAAACTGAGGCACTACCTACCCATACTGGGCACTATACTGGCTATACTGGGCACTTTACTAGCTATACTGGGCACTATACTAGCTATACTGGACACTACCTACCTATACTGGGCACTATACTAGCTATATTGGGACACACTGGGGGGCTGCACCAATCCAGCATTTCCTACCCCCGGCTTATATGGGGGTCAATCATTTTTCCCTGTTTTTTCAGGGAAAAGTTGGGGGGTCGGCTTATATGCGGGTCGGCTTATATGCGAGTATATACGGTATTTCCAACATGTCCTATCTGAATTTCGATCGATTTTCCAATCTTTTTAAAATTGTTTTCTTCAATCGATTTCCATTCAGTTCTATGAAAATCAATCAAAAAAAGATTTAAAAACTATTGGAAAATTGAAAAATTGATCGAAATTCATATCGGACATGTTTGGAAATAATCGATCTGGCAGATAAATCTGCCGGAAAATTGTATGGTATGTCCCTAGCATAAGTCAGTAGCCGCTGGGATAGTAATGATTGTACACTTTCGACTAATCAGTCTTATCTTTACAACACAGAAGTAAAACAGGAATCTGGTGTAATGAAGGCAGAGCTCCATAAAAACAAAACATTCATTTGTGATATTTCCCATTTTTTCCACTAAGAAAACTACCAGTAGTTTTAAAGATGTATAATCAATACTAAATAAAACACTTTACATAAGTAGAATAGAAATTAGGTGAAAAAAACGACAGTCTATTTTGAAGTACGTAAATGTCGTGAAGACTGATTATAAAGGGCTAAACTGACTAACAGCTGAAAGAGTCCCTGTCACCCACTAGATAGCGGACACTAAGAACAAAAGTGAATTGTTAGCTCTTTGTTCCCTTTGGCCAGCCCTCCTTTGAACCATCGTCTGCACCACTTAAACCTATTTTTGGACACTATGCGCTAAACATAAAAAAAAATGATTTACTGAAAAACACTTAATTGTTGTAAACGGTTCCTTGTTTTTGATCCAGAACATGAAAGACGATAGATAATGTCACTTACTGGCAACTTCAAGTGATGCATTGTGACTCACGGCCTCCCCCAGATAATTCCGAGCCACGCAGACGTACACCCCTTCATCAGGCCTGCTCTTGCGTCCGTGAACAATTCGTAAAAAAAATAAAGATCCAGTCGGCAGCAGCATGCGGTAGGAGCGAGGGTCATCCTTATCCGTTTCTACCCTTTCCCCTCCTTTGTACCACTCAATGGAAGGGGCCGGCCTGCCTTCCGCTTTGCAGTTCAGTGTGGCTGGTTCACCTTTGGTTACTATGAGATCGGAGGGATGTTCCACTATGCGAGGGGGGAAATCTTCTTGTCGAAGGCGAGAACCTGGTGGACAGAAAAATACAAATGTTAAAACTTTATTAAAAATAACGCAAGAAAAATGTATCTGAAAAACAATTCTACGAGCATGTAAGGGTTCTGCATACTGGAGTTCCCACATGTTACTAAGCAGTTGCTGCTAAAGGTGACAAGACAAATAACATTTATATTGCGCTTTTCTTCAGGCGCACTCATAGCGCCAGAGCTGCAGCCACTAGGGGCGCACTCAGTAGGCAGTAGCACTGTTAGGGGGTCTTGCCCAAGGTCTCCTTACTGAACAGGAAGAGCCAGGATTTGTGTCAAAGGCAGAGCCCTTAACCCTCGCACTATCCAGCTAATACATTAGTCGTCATGTGGGCCGATCAACCTTCTGATCCAATAATTTTATTGAGTTGGAGGAGGATCAGTGCCATAACATGCAACCTGATCGATCTTTCAATCAATTTCTGACTGAAATCGGTCTGAAGGATGGATTGGGCATGGCAGAAAATCTCAGTCGCAAGGGCTTGATCAGGTTAGAGGCGGTAATGGCATTCAGTTAACCAACAGATGTGGATGTGTGTGTCCCCCTTGCCCGTATGCAGGATGTTAACCCTATGTCTGCTTCCACGAAAGCAGGACGTAGACACACTGCAGATTTATTGCAGGATTTGTATCAGCTGTAACAAATGAAAGTTTTTTTTTTGCTGTAAAGGTTATTATGCTGTTGTGTATCTTTTAGAGCAGAGAGGAAGTTCTGAGGTCAGGTTCTTTAAAGTCAATGGGAGAGAGGACCGGCTGGGAGGTTTGGGGAATAGACACACAATCCCTTTAATAGTTTACCAGTTGGCAAATATAGAAGAACCTGTTTTCTTGAATGATTTTAATTAATAATTCAGCTGCTCTATAGACTGCATGACAAGAGGTTTTAGATCAAATGTGTACAACATATACTGTATAATGGAAGGTAAGATTTATAAACTGCTTTACATTGCACTATCCACACAGTTAAATGCATGGCAGTCTAAAAAGAAGTTGTTATTTCCCACAATGCAACGAGATTCCCACCACGGTGTGAAATCAGGACCTAGGTCCTGACATCACACTGTGGGAGGGCTTTTGCCACAATATCAGCCATACAGACGTCTCTGATGATCTATTCAAGAAAAGGTAAAGATTTCTCATGGAAAATGGGGTATCAGCTACTGATTGAGATGGAGTTCAATCCTTGGTAACAGTTCTTCTTTAAGTTTAATGGTTTAAGTTTTAGGCTTCTTGCACACAGGGACGTTACAGGCGCACGTTAGTGCAGCCTGTAACGCTCCCCCACTGCACAGCAATGTAACACAAGTGGGCTGTTCACACTGCCCACGTTGCGTTACATTGTAACACAGCAAAGTGCTGCATGCTGTGCGTTCTCCGTGGCTAAGCCGCGTTAGACTGCTTGCACAAGCTCAGTCATGTTGGGGAGGAGGGGAGAGCGGCCGGGCACATGGCTAATTAATATTCACTGCACTCAGTGACGTGCAGTGTTTACTTACTGGAGCGGCCGCTCTGTGCGGCGATTGGCCGGGCGGGACCATGTGATGCCGCATGCGTCCAAGAGTACGCATCACGGCATCACGGACGTCAGAGTGAGCTGCACAACACGGCTCACTCCGACGTCCACACCAGAGAGCACTAAGCAATGCGTTAGGGGCACGTTATGTGCCCTATAACGTCCCCTAAACGCAACGTCCTGGTGTGTAACTAGCCTAATGGTATATCATTTTTAGTTCAAAGGTCTTTCTGTCTTCTGTATTTTCAAAACTACCTTTCAAAACTATTAGGGCCCATTCACCCTTAAAAGCGCAAAACGTCGGCTGTTGCAGGAGTGATTTTTCCACGATTTAACGCGGAAAAATCACTGGACACTGCAGCGATTTTTCCACGATCGCGTTTAGCGCTTTTATAGCACTGAAACGCGATTGCCGGGAAACCACCTGAAAATGGTGTAGGCTACACGTTTGCGTTTGACGATCTGCGTTAATCACTGGCGATTAAAGAAAATCGCCCAAGTGAGAACGGGCCCATAGGGTATCATTACATTAGCGCTTTAAATAGCACTAGCGCTTGAGTGTTTTGCCAAAATCGCCAGCAAAACGCTCTAGAGCAGGGGTCTCAAACTCAATTTACCTGGGGGCCGCAGGAGGCAAAGTCAGGATGAGGCTGGGCCGCATAAGGGATTTCACAAAAAAAGTCAATCAGCAGCTCCCAACCCCCCCCCAACTAGTTTGCCTATTTTACCTTATAGTTCGCTTCAGTGCTCCCATTACAAGTAATGGGAGCATCGCCGCCTCTCCCCGTGAAGGAAGAGTGAGAGGGGTGGGCAGAGGCGGCGATGCGCCGCGATTGACGTCAGGAGTGGCAGAGCTGAAGCTGAAAGCTCTGCCCCTTCCAGGAAATGCCAGCGGATTGCCCCCCCGGCGATTTGGGGGCTCTGCAGCCCTCGTTTAGTGGCGGGGATACGGCGGATTAGTAGCAAAAAGAAAGGGTCCGCTCGTGTCCTTAAATGAATCCTTTATTGTAACATATCCAAGATCAACACCAAATCACGCATCAGCAGCTGACATGTTTCAGACCTACTGGTCCTTAATCATAGCTAAAGTGAAGGTGACACAAAGTACCCATATATACCCACCCCCTGTGAGGGGGGGCGGCCCTGAATATCAGGGATACGCCCTCAAACTCCACAGATAGGAGGGGATATTTACAAAAACCCATGGGTATGGGGTTGCAAGAGTAAAAATAATCGGAGGGTCAAAACAATTTGTTTGTATCGCAAGACCCCTCAAATAACAGCCCCAATCAAATATTATATAAAAAATATTGAATAAAATCAACTATGCATACAGGTACAAATTTTAAGAGAAAGAAAAAGGAGCGGGCTCATGAGCAATGTTATGTAATCAGAGCTAAATCCCATCGGGAATTCAGACCTTGAGGGAGCCTCGTACCCAACCTAAAAATCCACAAAGCCTCACGGCTTTTCAACCGTTTGGATGCATCACCACCCCTCACATTCCATGAAATCCTTTCTAGGCCATGAAAAGAGAAAGAGGACATGTCGCCCTGATGTACTTGGCGAAAATGCTTCGCCACATGCGACACATTTGAACTTAACCACCCAGGGCCGCAGTAATGTTCTCCAATCCTGGCACGCAGAGGTCTGGTGGTGCACCCCACATATTGCAGGGCACAAGCGCTGCAAGTCACCAGATATATAACGTAACGGGTGCCACAGTTGATGAACTGTTTTATGGGAAATCTGCGACCATTAGAGGCAGAGATAGCCTCCTGGGTCCGGGTATGGACATTGCAGTAATGACAGGTCCTAACACCACAGCGGTAAGAACCTATGGTGTTAAGCCAGGTGGGGACCCTCGGCCTAGAGTTGTAGAGACTTGGGGATAAGGATTGGGCCAGGGTGGGGGCACGCCTACTTGCAAATCTTACCCCCTGCTGCAGGACACCACGTAGATTCTCATCACCCTCTAGAATAGGGAGATATTTTTTCAGAATCGAAACAATCTTGTTATACTCAACACTATATGTTGTCACGAATGTGGGTTTAGGATTGTTTCTGGTGTCACTCCGACCAACACCCTCCAAAAGTAGGTCTCTATCCCTAGAGCTGGCCCGCATTTTTCCCCTCCTAATCATCCATTCTGGGTACCCCCTTTCCCGCAGTCTCCCCTCCACCTTCTCAAACTCATCACAGAGTTTTACTTGGGAGCACTGAAGCGAACTATAAGGAAGCTTTTGCCGGCACGGGCCACAAAATATTGTATCGAGGGCCGCAAATGGCCCGCGGGCCGCAAGTTTGAGACCCCTGCTCTAGAGTAATGGGCCCTTACAGTAAAGCTTTCAATCAAATGTTTTTACTGATAAAAGTGATGGTCACACTAAAACAATAATCATCTCCTCAGTGTCCTGTAAGTGTGTCTGTGTAGATTCATTCATCTTTCGCAGGTTTGTGAGATTTAAAAGATTAGCACCCAAGTCACACTTAGGCAAATATAGTTTAGGCATTGTTGTTTATGTCCCTGCTGAGATTCCCCCTCACTTTCTGCCCTTTGTGACACTCATGAAACAACAGGAGGTGAGAGAAATTCTACCTAATTTGGGACCAGACAGCAAGTTAAATCTAGTCTCGGTTATAACCTTTCATCTCAAAATGTGACAGTGTTTCCAAACATTGAAACTGTATCTGCCGGTCTCTCTCTCCATCTCATTGTGGGATCTGTGTGATGAGAGAGGAGCAAGTCAACACAGTAGCAAAGTTCTATAGTTAGATAACTTCTATAGCTATATCGCTTACAAAAAGGCTTGTCCATCAAGTTAAATCTGTCCGACCTCTCTCTACCTCAATCCATCCATGAAGCCACAAGGGTACAAAATTCCCCTGACTGTATCAAAGTATCACCATTCGCTACCTTGTAATCATAGCTGTGGTTGACCTTCAATGCAAGTGAATCGCACAAGCCTCTTCTAAATGCAGGTAGAACATTTCCCAGAACTACTTCCTGCAGTTATACACATGGATCTTTACTGAAAAGGTGCTAAAATCTCTTCACCTCCATACGCAGTTTATGTCCTTTTTTGGTCTTTAGAAAGAACTAGGGATGAAAAGCTCTTTGCGAAAATGAGTCTTGGTTGTATTTATACCGGTATATGTTAGTTGGGTCCCTTCTGGAGGACTGGTACATACTTGGAATACCAATCTAAAAAGAGAATTTTTGATAGTATTTGGAAACTTTTCTATGTACAAACATTCTGAGGCATTATGGGGGTTTTTAGGACATGAAATGCAGTTGGAATTTCATCTCTGCTCTAAAATATAAGCAAAAGCATAATAACCTTTAAAGAAAAACATGTCTGTTACAGCTGATACAAATCCTGCAATAAATCTGGTGTGTCTACTTCCTGCTTTCATGGAAGCAGACATAGGGTTAATAGCTGCTCTGCCAAGGCAGCCAGCTGACACAGCTTAGGGATCAAATGACAGTTGAGATCAGTCACAGATGAGGGGGAATTAGACATGCTAAACTCTCTAAATATATACAGGGTGCATTTATCTATGCTTTCCTTTGCAAGAATTCAGCTCCACTTCAACTTGCATACAAAACTTGCATGATACAGCATCAAGTTTATTGACATCTCACTTGACCATCCCTAACAAAAGGTGGAACAGCAATCAGGGTGGGAAATGGCTTTTAGGTAAGTCAGCAGTTATATATACTGCATTCTTCACCATTCAGGTTTTCTTTAAAATTAGTGTTGAACAAGAGTCAGTGCAGAAGGTTAATGTTAGATCATGGATCAATGTTGGTGTAAGGGTGGGTTTTCGTGTCAGGGTAGGTTAACTGGGGAGGGAGGAAGGACCACTATCGCCCAAAAATTTAAATACACGAGAACACAAACAAAAAGTACATTTCTCACAGAGTTAAATGTGCTATAATTTACTTTTCTTCTATGTTGCTGACACTTACAGTAAATATTACAGAATCGACAGGATTTGGACTAGCCCATCTACTCACAGGGGATTCTCAGGTTCTTCTTTATTTTCAAAAGCACTTAGTGAATGGCAGTTTCTAAGTCCAACTGCCAGAACAATGTGCAAACAGATGGGGGTAGCCTGCATCTTTGTGTAGATCCTTTCCGGTCAGTGCTTTTGCAAAGGACAAATTCAATACTGAGAATCCCCATGAAGAGATGGACTACTCAAAAACCTGTCAGTACCTACTTTAAGTGACAGCAACATAAAAGAAAAGTAATGTATAGTTCCTTTTACTCTGGAACAAGCATACTTATTTGTACGTGTTTACATGTATTTCAAATTTTACAATTTTCGCAATAGTGGTCCTTTAACTCAATAAAGGATGTAATAACTCATTTGAAAGGTGCATAAGGTGCATATGTGCAGTACATTTTACAACATGCCCAATATATAAGACAGGAGAAGCTTTTATCGGAAGGCCCAGATACTGCGACAAACAATATGTTAAAAGAGAAAAGTAATGATATCATTTGAGAGTGTTACAGCAACAAGGAAAGCTAATATCACCTTAGAATGGAAAGTGATCTCCTCTTGGTTTTGGCAGAGTACAACAATACTAGATAGAGTAACAGGCCTGCCCATTACCAGAGTTCCCGGCTTTGCTTACTGTAACCCGACCTCCGATTTAAAACCTCGGAAAATCGCTAGAAGCCGAACGGGACAAAAGATCTGAAATGCCCTTGATTGGCAGATTGTGCGCATTAACGGGAGCGCCGGTGACATGCTCGCCCAAGGGATGTAATGACCTTGACAAGTGAATCCTAATCTCCCTTCCTTACGTACGAGTTATTAAGATACAATTCCATATGCATGCCAGGCTTGATTTTCAAGTCCTATTAAATGTGCACTTTGCCGAGATGGAGACCTTTTATTACGGGAATATTACTTAAATCCTGCCATCAACACCAATGCTGTAATTTTCCTGTCACAAGTTCTTTCCACTGAAGAATATTTGTCGAAAACAAGAGTCTGCACCCAATAATTACGCGGGTCATCCAGTTCTTGGTCAAATCATCATTCTATGTTTCCTTTCACAAAGTAGGTTTTCTTGTGGGTAACTTGCCCCGCCCCCCACTCCACGAAATGCCTCAACACTCCACAAAATGCCTCAAGACAAGAAACGGTCATCATTTGACAATAGGGGGGGCTAAGATTGATGGCATTGCACTTAGCCAACCATTTTCATTAATATTGATTTATAAAGTGCCAACATATTCCGTGGTGATGTACAGAGTAAGAAACAAATATGGAGTTCAAAATACAGTTGATGGTATACACATTAGTGTATTCTTATTCCAGTCAAAAGTTTCTCTTCTAGAGTTGTACACACAATTATAATATATACACATCCTATATATTAAATGAAGGCTGCAAGGACACACTACAACCGCCTCTCTAAGCCCCTGCCCACACTAAGCCACCGCCCACAACTGCGTTACACACACTAAGCAGCCGCCCACTCTAAGTTGCCACCCACAATGCAAACATCACCACGACTCCAAAGCCGCACCACGAAAACGCAGAACAAAAGCTGTAAGTATGAACAAACGCACCTGTGCATGCGCTTCTTTTGAGAATCGGGGGTTTACGCACCTGCGCACTAAGCTACCGCCTACAATGCAAAACAAAGCACCTGTACACACTATTCATTGTAGAATTGAGGGGCTTCCCAGTGTAAATATACAGTTTATACACAACACTCCTGATTCAGTCAAATGGGTATGCTGGGGGAAGGAGTGAATGCTCTCTCAGCTGATGCCACACCTCTCTTCTGACTAACAACCTATCATGGCTGTCATCAGAGGCTCATGGGCGGCACTGCGTCTGATCCATTAGAAAATGAATTGTGTGTGTTTGGGGGCAGCAGGGTGTACAGTATTCCTTTCCCTTTCTTTCAGGCATATTACTGCAGACCTTTAAGTAATCAGTAATGAAAGCAATTATATATAGGACCACTTTCAGCATGAGATGCCCGGTTACACTGTTTTTGTTGCTAACAGCAACTGCTTTTACGTGCCTGGCATTACACAAGAGTATGTGGTTGCTATGGCGAAACAATCATACTTATAAGATACTTTTTTCTTTAACAAAGCCTTAGTATTGGCTAGCCAACAATACACGGTAATCTATACTGCTTAGGTCTATTTGTTTCTGTTCATACATACAGCTATTGTGTTTCTCTCTGCCATGAATAGCCGACAAGGTGTGTCATATCTGCTAGACGAAAAGCAGACGCAAAACAGAAGAGAAGAATAGTGCCCTGGGCCAAACACAAGAGGTTCACACTGGATGCAAAGTTCAGAGTTTTAAAGATCACCTTTGTGTATGAAACATCCATTAAATACTGGAATGGCTTTTACGGGTTATGACCAGATTCTAGATACTTCCTTTGAAGAAACATTGGTTGTCGCTGACCCCCAACAACCCCCCCCCCTCCTCTCCTTACAAAAAAAGGCCTAGACCAAAAGGACAAGGTTTGAAATGCGTTAAGGGTATGTAGAAAAGATTATCACAGTTAAGATGGCCATACATGGTACAATTTTTTCATCCGATCTTACCATTGCTATGTAATATAAGGGAACTGCCTAAATCATCCTTTCAGTATATTCACTTAATTTACCCTTATACTACATAGAAATGGTAAAATTGGATGAAAAAATTGTACCATGTATGGCCACCATTACAGTTTAAACATGCAACATCATTTTCATAGCTTCCAACTGTCCCTCTTTGGATACCAAATCCCTCTGTCCCTCTTTCTTCCTAATTTGTCCCTCTTTCAGGACTAATATATAAATTTATGTAAATATATGTATTTTTTTTTTACTGAAAAATGGGTTTAACTGGCTCCAAACTTTATTCCCATCCTTTTAAGATGGGAATAAGACAACTGATCATCAGATTTGGTCGTTACAAAACAATCAGTATAAGTTTTCTTATTTTTTTGCGGTTTTCACAATTTTTGTGAATTTTTCTGGGAAAAACATAGATTTTCCACGTTTTCATGGTAAAAATATTTGTGGTAAAAATATTGTTTTTCCGCGTTTTCAAGGTAAAATATCATTTTTCAAGTTTTTGTGAAAAATGCGAAAACACAAAAACAGAAGCTATTTTCGCAAATAGTTTCTCGAAAACGAAAATTGTATTTTTGATGCAAAAACGACTTTGCAAAGATTTGCAAGTGACAATGGTGCTCACTAAAAGAGGAAAAACTGCCAACCAATTGGATCTGATTGATGGGATTGATCCGAAAAACAGTGCATTCAGGAACGCTACAGCACATGAGCTGCAGCTCTCACTGTTCCTCCCAATTAACTGTGTGTATCTCAAAAAACGCTCCCAGTGAGTGTAGCATGCTTTATCTAAATGTCTCCCTCCACATCTCTGTGTCTGGAGGTTACGAGGTTTACTGAAAGGAACAAAAACCTTGTCTCGCTTCTTCCCCATTACTGTGCCCAGCTGGAAGGCCTCTGTCTGGGTATCCATCAACATTAATACAGCAAATTAGGTGCTAGTCCTCATTCTCAGCTCTCGCTTTAATTGGACTATTTATTAAAGAAACCACGGCTGCATAATAACAGTCAGGGAAAGGGCATTATAGAGAACGCAAAGGCGGCCTATTTTTCACGCCTAAAGTAGAATCCGTGTCTTTATAGCACAGGGGAACCGTATGAGTCAACTTCCCCTCTAAATGTAGGACTGGTGCTAAGGGTCATAACATATAACAATCATTTACTATAATAAACAGTAATGTAAAGGAAAGTAGGGTAGATAGAAATATAAATGTTGCCAGGGCAGCACAGTGTTGTAGCGGTTAGCACTCTTGCCTTGCAGAGACCGCCGGGTCCCCGGGTCAAAACCCAACCATGGCACTATCTGCATGGAATTTGTGTGTTCACCCCGTGCCTGTGTCAGTTTCCTCTGCTTACTCCGGTTTCCTTTTACACCCCAAAAACATACTGATAAGTTAATTGGCTTCATCATAAATTGGCCCTAGACTACAATGGACATAGGACAATGGTTGGTATTAGATTGTGAGCTCCTCTGAAAGACAGTGACAAGACTGATTACTCTGTACAGAGCTGCGGAATACGTCAGCACTATATAAAGGCAAAATAATAATATTAATCTACACAGTGAGAGGGCTATCCACTACACCACTGTCCCACTTGTATGACTGCTAGTTAAGTGGTGATTAGCCCGATTGCCAAATAGCATTTTCCTTCTCTTTTAAGGTGGAAACTGGAAAAGGCTACAACAAAAAGCAGTGATGTTTGAGTGTAAAGGTAGCCACACATGATACAATAAAATGATCCGATTTTACGGCAATTCGATAAAAACGATCGGATCTCCGGAAAAAATCAAAAGCTTTTTTTTCATTCGACTGAAAAATCCCATCGGATTTCCCGTTTTCTTCAATTTTATCGATGCCAGATATTTTTCTTCAATCTTTCTAAAGATTGTATGGTGTGTGTTAAATTATCAATTAATTAATACACACCCTAGCAATTTGGTCAAAAATTCATTTTTTATCATAATTGGGAAAAAATTGAACAAAAACATTGGTCATATCTTTGAAATGTTACAATCAGCCCGAAAAATTGATTGCAATTCTTAAATTGAACAGATATTTAATAAAAATTGTATGGTGTGTGGCCCGCTTAATACCGAACTGGGCAAACTTTAAACGGACCTTAGGGCTGTGGAGTCAAAGCAATTTATGGTTACCTAGATTCAGAGTTAGTGGTTTCATAAACGGTCGGAGTCTCAGTTTGAGTCAGATGATTTTTGTACCCACTCCATAGCCTTGCAAGTTTTGGGTACGTGGAATCAGTGTCAGTGGTTTCATAAACGAAGGAGTCGGATAATTTTTGCACCCACTCCACAGCCCAGGCGGCCGCGTTCCTCTCCTCTTCTTCTTCCCTCCATGCAGAGTTGCAAGGGGCCTTACCGAGAGGGTTAACTCACCTAATCAATGCTTCCAGCATCGGGTCGGGTCTCCATGGCCACAGCGGCATCATGTGACATGCTGTCATTACGTGCCAGCATGTTACATGACGCAGCTGTGACCATGGCCATGTGGCCCACTATATAGGGAGGGAGGAGAGGAATCCGGCTCTCCTGCGGCAGGCCAGATTTGCAATGCTTATGGGCTGGATACGACCAATGGTCTATAGTTTGCCCAGCATGTTGTAGGCTGGGTTTAAATTTATCATTGTGAAAAACTGAAGGGTTTTTTTGTGGTAAAATTTGCGTTTGACCTTTGCTACAGACCTAGTGTCTGAAACGCGCCAGCTACTAAACTGGTCTTCTTGGATTTTACCTACTTTACCTAAGGTCTGAAACACGTTAGCTACTATACTAGTCTTCTTGGATTTTACTTCATGGTGTGCTGAGGGCTCTTGTACATACCTTCTAAACAGGTCTCAGTGACCACAGACACATATCAATCATAAACGGTCCTATGCATTACCATCTCCTGTGAGTTCTGCCCTAGTTATTGTAATCAGCGCAGCACTAGATAGGGATTGTATCGGAGGAAACGCATTCCCACATAGGAGGTGCTAAAAAAAGCTGATGACAAAATGAGCAACATCTGCCTGATTGAGAAGAGTGTTGAATGAAGAGAGCTGCTGATTGATCAGGAACATGAATGGGAAACATCAAGCATAATATCCATCACAAGCAGAAATCTAAACAGCGTAACAGTCGCCCATCTCGCAGAAGCAACACGTGCTATTCAACTGAATCACGCCAACTCGTGAGCCCATCACTTCTTATTACAATCGGCTTAAAGGAACATGCAAATCCAATTATTGCTGGTGTGAAACTTTCTAACGGCAATGTTAATTAAAACCTAAAGTTTGGCTTTTCTCCACTAAAAATAGAGGCTTGAGGAACATAAGGCAACCATTTTTGGTGGGAAAAATTACTATGTTGAAAACTCTCTCTATATATAACACACACATACATACATACATATATATACATATATATATATATACATATATATATATATATATATATATATATATATATATATATCCCTACCCTATTCCCACAAACACTCATTATTTAGAAGGCATTTAGTCAAATTTCAGATAGCATATTAGTAAAACCTTGTACACATAGGAGGGCTGTCACCTGGCAGAGATAGGGCCCCGATCCCTTAAAAATATATATACAGATGCATTGCTAGCCTGCATGCTAGCATTACTAGCAACACATTGGGCCTGATTCACAAAGCGGTGCTAACCCAGTTAGCATGCCTAAAAGACTTTAGGCATGATAACCATTGCACTATGCTGGTGAAAAGCCAGTTTAGGCGTGATAAGTTTAGGTGTGATAAGTTTAGGCATGCTAAGTTTAGATAAGTTTAGATAGCACGCACGCAAAGCAGCGTCATTAAACTCTATGCGAAGTGCACCAGACTTTGCTAGCGCAAAACTTTTGATCAGCTGTGCACTGCGGTGCTAACCCAGTTGGTGCTTAAACTTATCATGCCTAAACTTATCACACCTAAACTTAACATGCCTAAACTTATCACACCTAAACTTATCACACCTAAACTTATCATGCCTAAACTTAATTTAGGCATGATAAAGGGCTTTTCACCAGCGTGCTAACTGTTTGCACCGCTTTGTGAATCAGGCCCATTCTGTTGCTATAGAGAGGGAAACAGGGCTTATGGCACGGCCCACCTCAAGGCTTTGTTGCTCAGATATGATTTTCAGGATTATTTTCAACTAGCGGGTGGCGTGTGCTACGTCGTGAAGGACAAGAGTGCAAGCACCATCTATCTGGACGTCATAGGCACCATTCCAACCACACGCATGCACACAGTACCATGGTCAATCACAGCGGGGCAGGAGGGGGCATGTCCAGTGCTGCCGGACATGCATACATAATAAAGGAAAGCTGACAGTAGAATATTGGTAAATTTACCAAAATTTTACTATTGAAGGATACCCAAAGTGACGTGTGACATGATGAGATAGACATGCGTGTGTACAGTGCCTAGCACACAAATAACTATGCTGTGTTCCTTTTTTTCTTTCCCTGCCTGAAAGAGTTAAATATCAAGTATGTAAGTGGCTGACTCAGTCCTGACTCAGACAGGAAGTGACTACAGTGTGACCCTCACGGATAAGAAATCCCAACTATAAAACACTTTCCTAGCAGAAAATGGCTTCTGTGAGCAGGAAAGAGATAAAAAGGGTCAATGGTTCATAGATTTTAGCTCTGGCATACTTCAATGAACGTGTCATTGAGTAGAAACAATAAAACAGTTAAAAATTAAAAATAGATTTAAACATAAAATAAAACTGTGGAATATCTTAAAAAGTCATTTTTAGGAGAAGGACGATAGATACAATTGTTTCTTTTCGCTTTGGGTGTCCTTTAAAGTGTAAAGAAGGATCATTAAATATCAGTACTACATAACGAGACTTTACTATAACTAAACCTAACCCTACTCTGACACAGAACTCCCCCCCCCCCTCCCCCCTGAGGCTTAACTGTACATAACCACCCAACCCCGCACAAACACCTTACCTGACGCCTACATTTAACCACGTTCCCCCCAGCATGCCTAACCTCAAACTACCCCCATATCCCAAACCCCAAACCTGGGCTGCAAAAGTAAAACAAAAAAAATATTTTTTGGGGCACCGCCATGGGCGCCAATTGAAATAGCGGCATTGAGGAGATAAACATTGGGTGCTGTGGCGGCACCCAGTCTTCCACTAAAAACAGGTGCCTAAATTTCCTTATTCCGACAGGCACGCATAAGTACAGCGAACGGCTTGGGAATTATTATTATAGTTTTTCACCTGTACTTATTCTTTCCAAAATAAGAAAAAATCTCAACTGTCGGAATTGACTGATCCTCAGAATTGCTGAAATGTGGATTTTAACCTAGCGCCTGTGGCAATAGGCCGAGGCCTGGAAGAAGTAATGTAGTGCCATGGCTTCACAAGGCTGGAGCGGATTAGGCGACATGTCCTGTCTCTCACATCACAGGCTATTTACCAGAACACATATGTGCAGGCCGAGTTGACAGAAGAAATTTTTCTTCCGCACGGATGTCGAAAGCCTGTTCTATAAATACATAAACAGCTGCTCGGCAGACCCTCGTCTGGCACTGCAAGACGGAGGCTAAAGCCCATAGTGCCTGGATTTAGTGAGCCGCTTCCCAGCATGCAACTGAGTTCCCCTGCGTCTACGGATAACTAGTCTGTAACAGGACCTTCTACACCAAGATCCGACGCTAAGTCCCTCACACACATCCAGATTCCTCACCTCCGGCTCGTGTGACGGCTCATTGACTGACCATGAAATATTACAACAGGCCTGACCCTTGTACACTTCCTGTTTATGTCCGACTTCCTCAGAGACAAAACAATCTTTATTATGAAGAAAATCAAAGTATTGACTAATGTTTGGGGTTTTGCACAGCAAAACATGAACGCAAGGCCAGATTTATACTTTTTGAGCCTCTAGGCAAGTATGTTGTGGCTGCTCTTCAATGTGCAGTTGCACCCCTCCCATTCCATGTGCAGCCCCTATTCCATGTGCATCATCCACGTACAGCAGCCCATTCCTCTAATGAACATCTCCTTTCCATGTGTTGTTCCTGATTTTTAGCCTCTTCTTTCATATGTAAAAATCCCTTTCATGTTCAGGTGTCTCGTTGGGCTGCAGCTGCCCAAGACCCGGGCCTTTGTGGCCTTTCCAGAAATCTGGCCTTGCGAAGCAATGCCTGGTACACATCATGTAATTTTCCAACAGATAGACGGGTCAAGTCAATCAATTCTGATCCGATCTGATTTCCGATAGTTGTTCTGATCGATTTTGTACCGAAATTATTGGAAAATCGATTAAAAAATGATTGGAAATCTGATCGGACCTGCCGGACATAATCGATTTGACTCGTCTATCTGGCAGGAAATTGCATGGTGTGTACCAGGCATTACAGAGGATCCTAAAGGCAAATTAAAAAAAGCTTTCCTCACCTAGGCTTTCTCCAGTCATTTGCAGCTGACTGTCCCACATCGACCGCTCTGCTCTCCGCCGCCATCCCGGTCTCTGCGCACAGTGCAGAGGCCGACCCCAAGGTCGTACTTACTGCGTCTGCGCGAACCGCCGCTGTCAATCAAGCCCACATTGTACGCAGATTACTGCGCAGACAGTCGGCCTCTGCACTGCAGTGTGTAACACATGCGTTAAAGTGGTAAAAAACTCTGATATAACATTCAATAAAAATGTGTTTTCCTACTTTTTAATACCCATACAGTTACCATATTTGCTTTAGTGCACAAGTAATATTGTTTGTCTACAAACTACAACTTCCTAAGGTACAGTTTATCTGCTGTGAAAGCTGCCGTTGCATTTTATTCAAGCTGATTTTTACTATATATTAAAATCTTCTAGTGAGCTGTTCTGAGCTGTGTGCATGGCTGAAGCAGAGATAACTTTACAGAGAGCTTGTTTTCAGTTGTTACACATAATGTAACAGCTGAGAAATGTAAACAAAAGATACTGTTATCTCCACTTCGGATTCGATCCTAAGCTGAAGGGGCTTTTTATGCCAGGACAAAGGGCTGTGTTTAACTGTTTGAATGCTGTTCTGCTACATTTTTTTGTGTGATAGTAGCTTTAAAGCTGTTAGGATTGTTTTACAGAAAAGTAGAAATGCTGAGTTTTAGACCACTTTAATACAAACCTGATCAATTGTTTTGGATTGTGCTCATTTTCACGTGTTATTCAAAATGATACTGCAGATATAATTTGTGACACCATAGTCCCTTGCCGTGCAGATGTGAACACACTCCTATGTGTTCCCATGTGCCTCTGCGCATTTAATTACCATGCAAGGCACATAGCGTGAACCAACTTTGATACATTAAAGCGTGTAGATTCTTTAACACCGTTTTTACTAGCTTGATGACATCATCACTCTGAGCCCACTGCACTATAATAGCAGCATGACTGATGGGAGGGGTTGTTGCCGCCTCTTGCACAGTGTCTGCTAGGCACATGGCTACATTGCCCATGATCCCTAGCGATGACTGTTTGCTGCTAATACCCTGATGAACTAAGGGGACCAGGAGGACAACGAGGGACATACAAGACAACGAGGGACATACAAGACTACGGTGGCCTGGAAGAAGCCCAATGTAAGTCGAAACAACCTTTTTCACGGATATCCTTTAATAATTAAAACTATCCAAAGCACATACAAAGGTGTTCAGTATAGTCCTACCTCCCAACTTTTTGAGATAAGAAAGAGGGACACTTAAGCCACGCCCCTGCCACACTCCTGATCACGCCCCGTCAAACCCCTAGTCACCCATACCATACAGATTTCATAAGAATAATATTTTGTTTTATAATACAAACCAGACTAGTCCTTTCTATCCTGGTTCATTTTCTTTCATATTAATCTGTATTATATCAATGTAAAGGACGGGAATAATGTTTAGAGTCAATTAAACACATTTTATAGAAGAGAAATATATATTTACATAGAAAGAGGGACAAAGTCCTGAAAGAGGGACAAATGAGGAGGACAGAGGGACAGGGCTCCCAAAGAGGGACTGTCCCTCCAAAAGAGGGACAGTTGGGAGCTATGAGTATAGTACTAATAAAGAGCTAATAAAGCAGTTGAAGCAGGGCCCCCAGTGGTCTCCTCTCTGGTCCAGGGCCGTGCAGTCAGTCACAGCATTGCTAGGGCACTAAAAGCAGTCATGTAGGATCACTTATGATCATCTATGCTCTGCAGTCTGCTGACGCTGTAGCAAATCAGTGTGTTCTAAAGCATGCTGCACATAATGACGTTAACAAACTTTATCGACAAACTAAGTTTGTCAGTCAAAGAAAGGCATATTAGAGATTATTTTAACTATCTGTGTAAACAGTTGGTATAGCATAAGCAGGAATGCACAGGCGCGGAGCAGTTCCTGGAAGGTACAGACATTTCTGTGGGATTAATTATGTGCAGTTAGGCCTGTAGGCTCACAGCTGCTGCATGCTCCCACCCGGCGGACTCACTAAATGTTTCATGCCCCGCTATGTATTGAAATGGGCAAAAGGCTCAATTGCCTTTTTATGTTATCAAGATAAAAATAATCAAGCAAGCCTATAATCCTGATGAGGTTTGTCGATAACTTTACCCAAACTCCCTTAGCTCTGCTAAGAATCAAAGTCTGGAGAGTTCAATCGAGCTGAACAGTCCATAGAGAAAGCAGAGGATAGAGGAAGAGTGGTGTTTGTGTGTGTGTGTTTGCATGTTAGTCTGGCGGTACATGACCTAAAGCAAACCTGGAAGGGATAACATGAAAAAAAAATATATATGGCGGTAAGGCTGTGTACTACTAAATAGCCTTGTCACCTCATCAGTGCAGAGTGCTGCCACTAACATGGCTTTACCGAGCCCGGTAAGTCCTGGTGTCTCTGTGGTCAGACTTCCTGGTTCCTTCCCACTTCCACCTTATGCCACGCCTCTCTGCCTGCCATAACCATTCCATGCAAGCCACGCCCCTTCTAGCCACCTAGTGGTGACAATACCTGACCTCTGCACAAATACCTAGGTGAGGCTACTGTCAGTTATGATCGGGTTGGGGAGTTCGCAGATGATTGTGATCAGCAAGCAACACAGGTTTTGGTAACAGTTGGGACCCCCATCCCCCCACCCCCGTCTTTCATTATTTGAGTTACATAAACCATTCCTATAAATGAATGTCCCTTTCCCATTGCCTAAATCTAACCACCGATTTTAATCCCTTTAACCACTTTGTATCTACACCTTGTTTTCCCCTTAAAGCGGAACTGTAGATACAGTTTAAATACATTGTTTCACTTTCCATGGGGCTTCTGCAAGCCCCCAACAGCCATCCTGTCCCGCATCGATCCTCCACAAGCCTCCGTTCTCCCGCCGCCAGCTACTTTCGCTTTTTGCCGCCGGGCCACTGTGCCTGTGTGGCTCTGGCCACACATATCCTTTCTCCGCGTTCCAGTCTGCAATAGCGCTACTGTAGCTGGGAACGCAAACAAAATATACGCCTGGCGAGGCTGCGCTGGCCTCGACTTAAAAATCGAGGAATGCAGTGGCAGCGGGAGAAAGGAGACCCTTGGAGGACCAGCGCGGGATAGGACAGCTGCTGGGGGCTTGCATAAACCCCAGGTAAGTGAAACAGTGTGTTTAAACTGTATATACAGTTCTGCTTCAACCAGAGCAGTTTGGATGTTTTGTTATGTCCCTATTACATCAGCAATAACTTTATCCCTACTTATGACACCTAAATGATCTTTTCCCAATAACTATTTTGTTTTCTATGCATTTTAATAGGATAAAAGAGGGAAAATACATTATTTCACAGTTTTTAGCAATTCCAGTTTAAAAATGAAAAGCACTACTGTAGATAAAAACCATAAATTTTATTTGGCTATTTCTTCCATTTATAACAAAACTTAAATTGTATTCCTGTCACAATATATGGCAATGCTATTTGAGTTTGAAATAAAGGTGGGTTTTTGCTACAGTTTGTACATTTCACATTGAACGGAGAAACTAAAAGTATATTTAATGGTAAAAATTAGGTAGACAATGAATTGGCTCAGGGAACATATCTACCCTTTCACCAATTAGGCCTGGTTCACATTTGCACGGATGAAAAACTGATCCATGTAAAAACCAATTTATGTAAAAACCAATCCATGTAAAAACTGATCCATGGAAGAAAAAAGTGCCCTGGGCACTGTGGCAATGCAATAAAATTCCCAGCATTGGAAATCTGAGAACAATTTCTCTTCTGTAGATGCACCTGAGCCCAGATCATCAGGCTGAAATTAAAACAGCAGGGGCAGCCATACTATCCCAGGGGGGAAAAAACACATATATAAGTAAATAAATACTTCTACTTACATAACATATGTATTGTACTGTCCTTGTTTTTATTTCAGTTAATTCTATATAGTAAATAAAGTGAAAACTGTCCCAGGAATTTTCCATCTTTACTGCCTCTGACCCAAACCAATGTTGATGTAATTTCCTCCCTTACTCCTCTGCCTGAACTGTAGTGTACGCAGAACTGCACTGTCACATCTTGTTTGCTTTGTAAACACATGTGAGCACGGCACAGATCGTATTTTCGCAGCTCCTGCAGAGGGGTGAGGTGTATTTCCCTTCTCAGCATCATGTCACACTGACCTGCCCTCAGCCAATCAGTGAGGAGCAGGAATCTGGGAGGGGAGATAACAAGCGTCCCTCTCCCTGGCAATGTACCAGAAAGGAGCCAGGCTTAGAGAGATAAGACTCATTACAGACACATTTATGATTACACTAAACTGCTTGCAATGTAGACTGCATGTAGACTATAAAATAATGCTGAGCTGTGGGTAAATGGAATTTGATTTTGTGGCTGACAATCCTGCTTTAATGCCTATGTGCCATACCAACTTTAAAAAAAATATATATTTTTTTTTTAAATGACATAGACATAAAAACTGGCTAGTGTTCTGAGGCTCCGTATACTGTTGCTCTTCTCTAGGCTGTTATGTATATTTCTTCAACATCTTAATATTGGTTTCTTAACCCGATGTGCAGGAAAGTCAGGCGTTCTTATAAATAAACACGTCCAAGTGTGTGTGGTGCCTGGAAGACTTCCCCGCGGCAGACATGACATTGTTAGGGAGATGTATGCCTCACGTCCAGTAAAATATATCCTCACTTGCCTTGGTTTACATTGTATGCCTGCTGAGAGATGCAGGACGTAATTTAGTGGCATGACTAGCAGATAAACCACTCAGAGAGAGATATAACACGTCACCACCAGCCACATCCCACTGCAGCCTAGTCATGTCACTCACTTCATCCTGAGGTGCAAAACAGATAGCCCCGGATTGTCCCAGAGTAGCACTTCAAGATTCTTTTCAGCATACCAAATATTTAGAAAGTATGTGCAGCGTTTAGTGATTTGTTTCTGCTGTTTTCTTTTGTTCGTACAGCTTTTTTTTTTCTCATTTGTTTATTGAATCAGCATTATTATTTTTTGTTTAAAGAGGAACTTGAGCAAAAAGAGGAAAAAAATAAGATAGATCAAGAAATGATATCCGCCATGTAATTTGTTTATATTTTTTGATCCACAATGAGCCTGCACTTAATCATCCTTACTACTGGCAGACATGAAAAAAACTAGACAGCACCAACTGCCATTATCTATAACCACACCCCCTAACATTGCAAAAAGCTAAAAGGTTGTTTTTATATTTATTTATTGTATTTATAAAGCGCCAATATATTACGCAGAGCTGGTCATTTGTTTAGATTACAGGCAATATTTAGGGGTGACATACAGCAAAATGACAATACAGGAATACAAGAAAGACCATATCATGCAGCACAGTATGAGTACAAGGTAATGCTTAGTCACTGGAGGGGAGCATGGAGATTAGGCAAATTAGGTTCACTCAGATGCATAGCATGGGTTCACAGTAATGGGGTTGCATGATCAGGTAGGACACAAAAGGAGGAGGACCCTGCTCAAAGGCTTACAATCTAGAGGGAGAGGTAGGGACACGAAAGGTAGGGGACCAGAGTTCAGCTGTGGGTTTAGAGCACTTGTGAGTGGTGGTAGGCCAGAGTGAAAAGGTGAGTTTTGCAGGCCTACTCGAAGATGTTGAAGGAGGGGGCTGCCCTAATGGGTGGAGGTAGGGAGTTCCATAGTGTTGGAGCAGCTCTTGAGAAGTCCTGGAGGCGTGCATGGGACTGGGTGATGCAGGGGGGGCGGTCAGGCGAAGTTCATTGGAAGAGCTGAGTGAGCAGCTAGGTGTGTACCTCTGAGTAAGATCGGAAATGTAGGTTGGACAGCTTTTGTGGACAGATTTGTAGGTCAGACACAGTATCTTGAATCTGATTCTGGACTGGATAGGAAGCCAGTGGAGGGATTCACGGAGGGGAGCCGCCCTGGTGGAGCGATGGGAGGAGTGGATAATTCTGGCTGCCGCATTCATGATGGACTGCAGTGGGACTGTTCGGATCATAGGGAGACCAGACAGAAGGGCGCTATACAAATATAGGCATTATTATTATTATAATATACACTATGGGGCGTAAATTGCACTGCGTTCTATAGAAATGCACTGCACCTGCTTTGCCCTCCATTGCAGTGCTGCTGCCATTCAGTGACTCTGATTTGGACAGCCCTGCATTGCTGCGTTCAACAGACAGAGCATGCAAATTTTACTCATGTCAACATGAACTACACAAAGTAATTTGCATAATGACCGCCCACTAAAATGACATTTGCATGTGTTGCTGGTGTGTATTTTCAGTGTATAATATCCAGCAGGTTTTTGTTTTTTCGCATCTCACTGGTTTGTCCAAGAAGTTTGTTTTTCTAAAATATTTATTTGTAGAGCACCACGGAAAGTGGTGGTGCTATATACATAAATAATGGTTATCATTTATCAAGTCCTGATGCTTATTGACTACTGTCATCTTTTATTAGAGACTCTTCTGGACTATTTGCCAGTCAAACCAGCAGATGGCACTCCAAAGATAATGTACAATTTACATGCAATAGCTTATAGTTACCTTGACTGAGAAAAAAAAAATAAGAATAAAAATGTACCACATCACTTGTAAATCTCTACTTGAACAATCTTCTTTTAAAATGCTGCCATGGGTTCTACGGGTTTTGTCCTTTCCATACTCTTTGGCCATCATTTAATTCAGTTAACTTTTCCCTACGTTTTCTCTCTTTATCCAATTCAACTTTTCTCCTGAGCTTTCTCTGAGAGGATAATTTTTCACCTTCTGTTTAAAACAACTTTTAGCACAAGGAATGGCAGTGACATGTTTGTATTTTAAAATAGGACTAAAATAAAACCAGTAATGCAAATATGTTGCAATAGTAGTCAGATCCTCATTTTAAAGCATTTTTGCCCCATTTCAGTATACCTACACTGACGTTAAAGAGGAACTGTAGTGAAAATAAAATTGCTTACATGTTTTTACAATATTATACAATAATTTATACATTTTACAATATTTTACAATAATTTATAAATTATTTAGTCAGTGTTTGCCCACTGTAAAATCTTTCCTCTCCCTGATTTACATTCTAAAATGTATCATTGATGGTGGCATCTTTAGTCCTGCCAGGTGATCTGTACGGAATGTTCGTTACTGAATGTTCTATGCACAGAGGGAGATATTGCTTGCTTGGCCAAGAACGGATCTAGACCAAATTGCGCCTGGGGCAAAGTCAGGTTTTGGCGCCTAAACTGGAATTCCACATCCAAATGCCCCTAGATCTGTCCCTGTGCTTGGCTGATATTTCCCACAATGCAATGAGGTTCACAGTCAGGAAACCGTCAGGACCATGGTCATGACTTCACACTGTGGGAGAGGTTTCACCACAATATCAGCCATACAGAGTCCCCTGGTGATCTGATCCAGAAAAGACAAAGATTTATCCAGAAAGGGGGTATCAGCTACTGATTGGGATGAAGTTCAATCCTGGATTTAAGTTACTCTTTATTTTCCACCCCTTCTTTAAAGCACACTTCAACTGAGAAGGATATGGAGGCTGACATATATATTTCCATATAAACAAAACTAACTGCCTGGATGTCCTGCTGATCCTCTGCCTCTAATACATTTAGCCTAATGGTGCCTATACATGGTACAAGTTTTTTCATCCAATCTTACCATTTCTATGTAGTATAAGGGTAAATTATCCACTTTAGCCCCACTGCTGCGGATATCTCCGTCCCTTTTTCCATCCTTTCACCCCCATGGACGGAAATATCCGCACCTCCCGCCGCTGTCCGCGCACCCGCTCGCTCGTGCGCGCGCTCCCGCCGTTCGTGCACGCCGCCGCCCGCTCGCACGGAGATCAATAACCGGGAAAAACTGTTCCCGTTCGTTGATCTAAGCCCCCGCAATGATCAGCTGCTTCTACGAGAAGCAGCACGATCATTGTGATTTTCCCAGCCTCATTATGCTTCCTGCAAGCATACTTCTGGACGCTTGCAGGTCGCATGAACAAAAAAACACTGTGGCCATCTTGTGGCCAAATAGTAAAACTACACCCTAAAGCATTTTTCACATACACATACATTAGTTTAACACAATAAATTAACTCATTACCTCCCACACTCCCCATTTTTTTTTTTTTTTTTTGTAATTAAAAAAAAAAAATTACAATTAAAAAAAAACATAAATAGTTACCTTAGGGACTGAACTTTTTAAATATTTATGTCAAGAGGGTATAACACTGTTACTTTATAAACTATGGGCTTGTAATTAGGGATGGACGCAAAACTGAGAACATGCACCTTTATTTCCAAATAAAATATTGGCGCCAAACATTGTGATAGGGACATAATTTAAACAGTTTTATAACCGGGACAAAAGGGCAAATACATTTCATGGGTTTTAATTACAGTAAACTGAAACATAATAATTTTTTTCCACGTTTTCCTATTTTCCCATTAAAACACATTTAGAATAAAATAATTCTTGGCATAATGTCCCACATAAAGAAAGCCTAATTGGTGGCTAAAAAAAACAAGATATAGTTCATTTCATTGCGATAAGTAATGATAAAGTTATAGACGAATGAATGGAAGGAGCGCTGAAAGGTGAAAATTGCTCTGGTGTTTCAGGGGTAAAACCCCTCAGTTGTGAAGTGGTTAAGTGAATATACTGAAAGGATAATTTAGGCAGTTCCCTTACATTGCATAGAAATGGTAAGATTGGATGAAAAAAATTGTACCATATATGGGCACCATAAGACTGAGCAAGCATGTAAATCAGGTGTTTCTGAACTTTGGACTAGCTGCATGCATTTCAGGTGTGTGATTCAGACACTACTGCAGGCAAAGAAATTTGCAGGATTGCCAGGCAACTGCTCCTGATTAAAAGGAAATAAATATGGCAGCAGCCTCCCTATCCTTTCCACGGCAGGTGTACTTTCACATGATAATATATACACACACAAATCACACACACACACACACACACACACACACACACACACACACACACACACACACACACACACACACACACACACACACACACACACACACACACACACACACACACACACACACACACACACACACACACACACACACACACACACACACACACACACACACACACACTAGAAGTTACGTCACTCTTTTCACTTCCCCAAGTACACAAAAAAGAAGGGTTACAATGCTATTTACTGTTACCACTTTATGAGGAGATTAGGTGAACTCCCTCTAAACCCTCATTACAGGATGTGAAACAAGAAAATGGGGAAAATCCATTGTGAGTCATCCCCTCACACAGTGATTTTTTTTTCTCTCTCCTCTTTAACCTGCGGTTAGGCCGGCATATCTGAGTGACAAGGTGGGAATGGGATCAGGGGAACAATTAAATGTGTCTTTGGCTGGGAGAGAGACATTTATAGGCAAGCTTCAGGTGCAGCTCCTCACACAGGACTCCTCCTCACAGCACAATGCAGTATCATCCGCTGTAGACCCGTGCAAATGGAATCCATAGCCTCCCCCATGTTTATGTGACACTGTTATGGGATTGTCCTGCTAATCTGGTGTGTGGCAGCAGTTCAACGCTCAGCATGGTGAGGAGAAATACCGAGCAGATATTTCAAATCACTTTAGTGTCTGTATCCCCTCCTGCGGAATAAAACCATATTCTCCTTCACAGACAACGTCGTTCCGCAGAGCAGGGGGACCTCCTACTGGTGTATTTGATTCATCCTCCTACACAACCTGAGAAAACTAATCAGGACCATGCCTCTGGGTAATACACAGTCACACCTGTTATGTGGACGTGGGCTCCGGACTATATAATGCAATGAGGAGCAAATACTGCTAACCGATGTATCAAATAGCCATAGAAAGAGTTTCTGTACACAGGCCCTCTAGTGGACCTGAACTCTTGCGCAGAACAGAAGGAAATGAGAGAAAGAAAAGGAGAAATGCACCCTGTATGTATTTAGTGGGTTTAGCCTGTCTAATTCCTCCCCTCATCTATTACTAATCACAACTGTAATTTGATCTCTGGGCTGTGTCAGCTCAGGAATCTCCTCTGCCTAGGCAGAGCAGCTAATTTGTAACACAGGATGTTAACCCTCTGTCTGATTCTATGAAAGCAGGAAACTGCAGATTTTTGCAGGATTTGTGGATAGTGTATAGTGTAATGGTTAAGGGCTCTGCCTCTGACACAGGAGACCTGGGTTCAAATCTCAGCTCTGCCTGTTCAGTAAGCCAGCATCTATTCAGTAGGAGACCTTGGGCAAGTCTCCCTAACACTGCCACTGCCTATAGAGCGCGTCCTAGTGGCTGCAGCTCTGGCGCTTTGAGTCCGCCAGGAGAAAAGTGCGATATAAATGTTCTGTGTTTGTTTGTTTGTATCAGCTGTAACAAAGAAATATTTTATCTTTAAAGGTTATTATGCTGTCTTTTAGAGCAGAGAGGAAGTTTTGAGTTCAGATCCGCTTTAATCCGTCACAAGATAAAAATAAAAAAAATTAGACTGAGCCATGAAATAATGCTTTGTAAACACATGTGAGCACAGCATAAACCATATTTTATCAGTTTCTGCAGATGTGTATTTCCCTTCTCAGCCTCATATCACACTGAACCGCCCTCAGCCAATCAGTGAGGAGCAGGAATGTGGGAGGGGAGATAAAAAGCTTCCCTCTCCTTGGCAATGTACCAAATAGAGCCAGGTTGATTGTGATAAAATGTATTACAGCAAAAGCATTTATGATTATATTGGAATGCTTGCGATGCAGGGTCAGGTTGCAGGCTGCATAATAAACACAAAGCAGTGGGTAAATGGAATTTGATTTTGGAGCTGACAATCCCGCTTTAAGGTATGACTGCACCTTCTTTAAAGTCCAACTAAGCCCAAAATTGAACAAGGTGAATTCTGAAAGCAATTACGCTGACAAGTGTAGATTATAAGTATTAACTTTGGAACTCAAGTTCAAAAGAATCAAAACATTTTACTGCGCACACGGCCTTTCTGACCTATCTGGTGGCCAAGCAAGACAGCCTGTGTCACCGGCCACACAACTAACACACACACTTATGCAAATGGGGAGAGGGTGGATAGAATGTCCCCACCATGCGAACTACAAAAGCATCAGCCAGGTTCTACTCTACAAAACAATGGAGTTCATCACAGTGATTATGAAAAGCTGCATTATATGGTGCCTTTCACTGCAGACGGCCTGAAACAGAATTTTATTTACACTGTATTGCTTCCTGTACATTAGTGGGGGGAATTGCTTGGAAGGCCTATGCTCAGAAACAGCCCTGCCTGCAAAGCTGGGTTTTCTTTCAGTCTAATGACTCTACAAACTACAGAAATGAATGCCAAATTCTTTACACAGACTGTGATAAAAGAGCCTCCAAGTTTGCCATCAGTCAATGGATTCATCCAAATGTGATAAATGATTAACAAGGACCTACACTGTGTGGCTAATTCCTCCTGCTGCAGCATGCTGGTAGGTCTATAAGTATCTGTACTCCACATGGGGAGCATAGATTCCGGTTTCCTCCCACATCCCCAAAAAAACATACAGATAAGTTAATCGGCTTTCCCTTAAAACAGCCCTAAACTATAATACATACACTATTACAGGATACATACACAGACATATGACTATGGTAGGGATTAAGGGGCCCATACACCTAACGATTTTCCCGCCGATATACAGCATATTCGATCACTGTGATCGAATCTGCTGTGAAAGCATTGCGCAAACACTGACAGAACAATCGATTTCCGTACGAAATCAATCGTTCCCGTTGATCCATCCGTGCGGAAGATTTTGCTCGATCACCAGCGGGTTGGGAGTGCGTCGATAGCGGCGTTCGAATGCCCGACGACCGATGCTAGCTGCAATACATTACCTGTTCCGCCTGGCGCGCGTCCCCGCTCTCTCCGCTGTCTTCTTCTCTGTGCTGGGCTCCGAGTCCGGCTGGCTTCACTGAACTTCCTGTCCCAGCAGGAAGTTTAAACAGTAGAGCGCCCACTACTTTTCCCCGGACAGGAAGTTCAGTGAAGCCAGCCAGACTCAGAGCCCAGCGTGGAGAAGAAGACAGCGGAGACCGGGGGACTCGCGCCGGCGGAGCAGGTAATGTATAGCTGGCGGGGGCGACAGCGGCAGCTTCACAGATGGTGAATCGATTTCATGCTGAAATCGATTCACAATCTGTTTGCAGTAAAGGCAGCCATACGATCCCTCTCTGATCAGATTTGATCAGAAAGGGATCTATCTGATGGTCGATCTGATGGCAAATCGACCAGTGTATGGCTAAAGGCCCATACAGACGTCGGATTTTTCCGAACGACGGGTCGTTTGAACGTCCCGTCGTTCAGTCGTCCGCACGCCAAATCGGGCGTGTGTACAGACTGTCGTTCGTGTGATAAGACTCAGTCTTATCACGCGAACGACAGTCTGTACACACGCCCGATTTGGCGTGCGGATGACTGAACGACGGGACGTTCAAACGACCCGTCCTTCGGAAAAATCCGACGTCTGTATGGGCCTTTACTTTAGACTGTGAGCCCCTCTGAGGGACAGTTAAGTGGCCATATACTCTGTACAGTGCTGCGGAAGATGTAAGCGGTATATAAATACTATATGATAATAAAGATAAAAAGAAAGGGGAAGGGTGAGAGGCAGGAAGCTGCATGTACTATCCTATGAAAAGGGGAAGGGGAAGAGGAAGTTAGCTGCACATGTTGTTACCCAATGGAGAGGGAAGGGGGAGAGGAGCCTTCATGCATTGGAAATACCTGAACAAATATTAAACTTATGGCTAGAAATGTCTCAGACAATTGTTTTGGTCATCAAAAGTTTGACTGACATCTGAACAAGTATCCTAAAGCCTGGTACACACTTTCAATTATGATTGGCCAATCACTGACCAATTTTACCATCTCCATGTAGTATGAGGGTCAACAGATATTGAGTACTATAAGCAGGTTGTGTAGGTAAACCCTCATATTACACGGAGGGGGTAAAATTGGTCAGTAATTGGCCAATCATAATTGAAAGTGTGTATCAGGCTTAACTCTTTAAAACACTGATGACTGTGGACGTGTTAAAGGACCTCTATCGCGAAAAAACAAAACAGTTAAAATCTGACAGAGGCGACAGGTTTTGAACTGGTCCATCTCCTCATGGAGGGTTCTCTGAATCTACTCAGCATTTTCTGAACGGCAGTTGCTAAGTCTAGCTGCAAAAATAGTGTGCACATGACGTGAGTGGGGAGGCTGGATAGTCTCTTACTATTTTGGCAGTTAAACTACCATTCAGGAAAGGCTTTTGAAAACAAAGAAATTCTCGAGAATCCCCCATGAGGAGATGGACTAGTCCAAAACCTGTCGGTTCTGTCAGATTTTAACTGCTTTCTTTTTTCGCTGGAGTGTTCCGTTACAAAGGAACTCCAGTGAAAATAATGTAATAAAAAAGTTCTTCATTTTTACAATAATTATGTATAGTAATTATATAATAATTATGTCAGTTTGCCCAATGTAAAATCTTTCCTCTCCCTGATTTACATTCTGACATTTATCACATGGTGACATTTTTACTCCTGACAGGTGATGTCAGTGGAAGGAGATGCTGCTTGCTTTTTTGGCAGTTGAAAACAGCTGTAAACAGCTAATTCCCACAATGCAACAAGGCTCCCATAATGTGATGTCAGCACCATGGTCCTGACATCACACTGTGGGAAGGGTTTCACCACAATATCAGCCATACAGCGCCCCCTGATGATCCGTTTGTGAAAAAGGAATAGATTTCTCATGGGAAAGGGGTTATCAGCTACTGATTGGGATGAAGTTCAACTCTTGGTTACGATTTCTCTTTAAGTTCTACCATGTGTTGTTCCCCGCCGTTCTTATATTATATGCACAAAAAAAATGTAAGGAATGGTTTAAACAAATATACAGTATTCCTGAAAACAATCTCGGCCTATCATCGCTTCTCGGCTTTAAATTAAATTACCTTGAAAAGTAAATAGCAGGCTCATTTAAATTCTCCTAAACCTTGTTAAAATATACATAATTACGCCTGATTAAACAGCATTAATTATCGGAGGGCGCATTATGCCTGTGCCCTAAAAGGCTCTGAATATGAATGTAGTCCGATGTGATCATACATATTAATTTTACAGAGAATGCAGCTTGCATACAACAGGCTGCCACTGGCCGCCTTGCTTTTAATAGGTGGTTAGTCAGAGTCCATAGAAAAGGCTGCTGTCAGGGGTGTTTGCTTTTGGAGGAATGGCCAAAGCTACAGAAGAAGTGAATTAGCTATTGACAGTAAGCTAATTCAGGTTCAGAGGTCTATTAACTCTTACAAGCATTTCATGTACAAACACAAGGCCTTTGTAGACACATCTAACATCTGTCTTACTATTAATTAGAACCTTTAGCCTGGCTGATGACAGGTCTCCTCTTACTGTTCTAGTCTGAGCAGCAAATGATAGTAATTAGTCTCTGTTTTCTCAGTGGCTGTATGGCCCTGTGCTTCTACCTAGAGCAAAATACGTTTATGAACAAAGATGAATATTTCATATGGAAAATGCCTGTTTCTATAAGACTTTTTAATGATGGCACGCCTAAGAATTGTGCTTCTTTTTACAACCAATTTTGGTGGACTTAAATCTATGAAGTTGTATATTGGTTAAAAGTATAGGGTGTTGGCTTTCATGTAGGGTTTGGGCCTTTGACCAGGGATAGAATCGTAGCTCAAGCCAGTACGTAAAATGGTAAGAAGCAGGGCTGTGGAGTCGGTACAAAAATCACCCGACTCCAACTCCGACTCCTCAGTTTGTGAAACCTCAGAATCGGACTTCAACTCCGACTCCAGGTACCCAAAATGGCTCCGACTCGGACTCCTCGACTCCTTGGTCTAATACTTACCAGGGATGTGGATTTGGTACACAAATCACCCGACTCCAACTCCGACTCCTCAGTTTATGAATCCTCCGACTCCAGGTACCCAAAATTGCTGCGACTCCTCGACTCCGACTCCACAGCCCTGATAAGAAGTCTCTAAAAATATATACAGTATTACAAAACAATGGGAGCTTCATTGACACCTTAGTTCTCCACTTTTGTTGTCCATTGTAGAGCTAGAGTAGAAGTCAGAGCAGCCCTGCTTTATGTCAAATCATTTTAATGAGGATATCAAAGAAAATAGCACAAAGTCTTTAGACTGCAATAAAAAAGGCAGAGTCACTTGAAGAAATAACCAGCTGTAATACAACAGAACATTATCGAAGAAATACAACAATAGAACTAATAAAGCGGTAGAGCGAATTGTACAGCAAGTTAGGCAGCTCTAATGGCTGAGAGCGTACTTTGTGTCAGTACGGAGTTACTTTTGGCAACCAACAAATATTCAAAGCCTGATTGGCAATATTAAAAGAACAGTAATAATACTAAAAGTAATTGGAATTGTAATAACAGCAGCAAAAGGAACAATAAATAAATATAATGCCGTACCACCTAGGAGCCATTATGGTGAACCTATCAGTAATACTATAGCGCTAGAAGGCCTTATGGCACAACTCCAAACTCTGTGAAATTCTATAGTGGTAAAGATGTTTGTTGATCAGTAGAGATGATGGGAGGAGGGGTTGCTGTTTTCAGCAATGTATTCAATAGGAAAGAATAGGAGGGATCCATGGCTGGTGCCAATAGTGAATGGTTTTACTCGCCATTTCTGGATGAAGGCTCCATTCAAATGAGCAGAGCTGCAGATCAACACCTTAGAACTTGTAGATAACTACATTGCAGCTTTTCATAGCGGACACAGAGCAGGAAGGGGGGGGGGGGGAGATTACCGAGAGGAATTTAGGGTTAGGCACCATCGAGGGGTCATAGGGTTAGCCACCACCAGGGGAGGTCTTAGGTTTAGGCACCACCACGGAGGTCTTATGCTGGATACACACGGTGCGTTCGCGCACTCGATTTTCCCGTCGATTCCCGTCGATTTGTTTATTTCCAACATGTCGGATTTGGATTTGGATGGATCGTTAGGTCGATTTGGCATACTTTGCATGCGAATCGACCTAACGATCCATCGAAATCCAAATCGGACACGTTGGAAATAAACGAATCGACGGGAATCGACGGGAAAATCGAGTGCGCGAACGCACCGTGTGTATCCAGCATTAGGTTTAGGCACCACCAGGGGGGTCTTAGGGTTAGGCACCACCAGGGGGGGTATTAGGGTTAGACACTACCAGGAAGAACTTAATGTTAGGCACCACCAGGGGGGGAAGGTCTTAGGTTTAGGCACCACCAGGAGGGGTCTTAGGCTTAGGCACCACCAGGGGGAGTTCTGTGTGAGAGTAGGGTTAGGTTAAGCCATAGTGAAATATCGGTAAATATTACCGATATTCTACTTTTGGAATTCCGTAATAGAATATCGCTAATTTTAGCCAGATTCTACTACCCGTAAACCCTGCACCCTTTTTTCCATGGATGCCCTTAGGGTAATTACTATTGGTGACTGCCCTAATAATCACTGTGAAGATACAGATTGATTATTAGTAAATATGGCCTTGTTAAAGTGATAATCTACAAAAAAAATGACACTCAAAGCAGTGGCAATTCTTTGTAGACTTCTTAAGGTATATTTTGCTATCGCTTTCCAACACCCGTGATATAAGAATACATGTCTGAAAGCCTACAAGGATATGACTTTTCACACACCCAAAGACCAGCCAGAGGACAAGGTGAATTTCAACAGACACAATATCCCCGGTGCAGGATGTCCTAGAGCAGCTTTTCAGACCACAACAACCCAAATCTCTGTAAGCTGATATCTTCATCCTAAATCCCCTGTTATTCCTCAGGGCTGGCTGAGCTAGCATTGAGGTTCTGTAAATATTTTACTTGAGATTTTGTTGTAGTCTTGTATGGTGTGCAGAGACGTGGGAGAACTAAGCATGTGTGGTATACAGAGACGTGGCAGAACAAGCAAGTGTGGTGTATAGAGACGTGGGAGAACTAAGCAAGTGTGGTGTACAGAGACGTGGGAGAACTAAGCAAGTGTGGTGTACAGAGACGTGGGAGAACTAAGCAAGTGTGGTGTACAGAGATGTGGGAGAACTAAGCATGTGTGGTATACAGACGTGGCAGAACAAGCAAGTGTGGTTACAGAGACGTGGGAGAACTAAGCAAGTGTGGTGTACAGAGACGTGGGAGAGCTAAGCAAGTGTGGTGTACAGAGACGTGGGAGAGCTAAGCAAGTGTGGTGTACAGAGATGTGGGAGAACTAAGCATGTGTGGTATACAGACGTGGCAGAACAAGCAAGTGTGGTTACAGAGACGTGGGAGAACTAAGCTAGTGTGGTGTACACAGACGTGGCAGAACAAGCAAGTGTGGTTACAGAGACGTGGGAGAACTAAGCTAGTGTGGTGTACAGAGACGTGGGAGAACTAAGCAAGTGTGGTGTACAGAGACGTGGGAGAGCTAAGCAAGTGTGGTGTACAGAGACGTGGGAGAGCTAAGCAAGTGTGGTGTACAGAGATGTGGGAGAACTAAGCATGTGTGGTATACAGACGTGGCAGAACAAGCAAGTGTGGTTACAGAGACGTGGGAGAACTAAGCTAGTGTGGTGTACACAGACGTGGCAGAACAAGCAAGTGTGGTTACAGAGATGTGGGAGAACTAAGCTAGTGTGGTGTACAGAGACGTGGCAGAACAAGCAAGTGTGGTTACAGAGACGTGGGAGAACTAAGCAAGTTTGGTATAGTAAAAAGTAGGAGAACTAAGCAGGGTGGTGTACAGAGACGTGGCAGAACAAGCAAGTGTGGTGTACAGAGACGTGGGAGAACTAAGCAAGTGTGGTGTACAGAGATGTGGGAGAACTAAGCAAGTGTGGTGTACAGAGATGTGGGAGAACTAAGCATGTGTGGTATACAGACGTGGCAGAACAAGCAAGTGTGGTTACAGAGACGTGGGAGAACTAAGCAAGTGTGGTGTACACAGACGTGGCAGAACAAGCAAGTGTGGTTACAGAGACGTGGGAGAACTAAGCTAGTGTGGTGTACACAGACGTGGCAGAACAAGCAAGTGTGGTTACAGAGACGTGGGAGAACTAAGCAAGTGTGGTGTACAGAGACGTGGGAGAACTAAGCAAGTGTGGTGTACAGAGACGTGGGAGAACTAAGCAAGTGTGGTGTACAGAGACGTGGAAGAACTAAGCAAGTTTGGTATAGTAAAAAGTAGGAGAACTAAGCAGGGTGGTGTACAGAGACGTGGAAGAGCTAAGCAAGCGTGGTGTTTTAAAGACGTGGGCATGCTAAACAAGTGTGGTGGACAGAAAAGTGGGAGAACTAAGCAAGTGTGGCATACAAAGACGTGGGAGAACGAAGCATGTGTGGTGTACAGAGACATGGGAGCAAGAAGCAAGTGTGTCGTACAGAGACGTAGGAGAACTAAGCAAGTGTGGTGTACAGAAACATGGGAGAACTAAAAAAGTTTAGAGTACAGAGACATGGGATAACCAAGCAAGTGTGGTACACAGAGACATGGGATAACTTAAACTAGGCTGCTCAGTGGAAAAGCAAAACCAACACGGAGAGAGCATACAAACTCGATACGGATTGTGTCTTGCCATGATTTGATTCCTAGAACTCTAGCAACGCACCCCTTGGAGGGGATTGAGCTGGTGGGAAATGTATTATTCTATAGTGCGTACAAGGCTTAGATACTGTTGTATTAGAATGTAAAGCCTGATGCACATCTTCAATTTTGGTTGGCCAGCGATTGGCCAATTTTGAACACTATGAACAGATTGTGAAGGTAAGCTCTCATACTACATACAGTAGTAGTGACAAAACTGCTCATTGATTGGCCCAGGGGTCCCCAAACATTTTGGGTCAAGGGCCGGGTAACCATACTTCAGACTGCTGGGTGGCCGGAGTATACATAAAATTATGTAGAAGTCTTTGTGGGCCAGACAGTGAAGCATACTTAGGTGACAACTTGCAGTCCAATTGGACAGCAGTGTCACCTGATGTGGAATTTGATTGGAAACCAGCGATTTACTGCTTTCTGGCTTCCATGTGGATGGGTGGTGCCAGCACTGCTATTCTATATGTGGACAACCAATATTCAAAGATGTAGTTGACCGTATCTATAAGTAATACATTTTGTGTGTGTGTGTGGGGGGGGGGGGGGGGCGGTAAAAAAGCCACAGGGGGCCACATTCGGCTTGCGGGCCTTAGTTTGAGGACCACTGGATTGGCCAATCAAAAATGAAGGTGTGTATCAGGCTTAAAGGGAACCAGAGATGTAGCACCCTCATGTATTTTACTATATATATCAGTGGGAACATTAGAGAAAACACCTACCCTGCTCTCTGTTTCATCCTTCACTGCTCAGCCTGCTTTTGATCAGCCCTGATAAAATCCCCGACTGAGCATTCAGTCTGGCTTTGCTCAGGAATCATTATAGCTGAGTCTGTGTTCTCTGGAGTCTTTTCAAGCCCAAGCCTGCCCCCTTGTGACTCTGCTCAGGAATCATTATAGCTGAGTCATTATAGCAAAGCCATACTGAATGCTCAGTCTGGGATTTTATCAGGGCTGGGCAAGCTGAGCAGTGAAGAATGAAACAGAGAGCAGGGTAGGTGTTTTCTCTAATGTTCCTACTGATATGTATGGTAAAATACACGAGGGTGCTTCGTCTCTGGTTCCCTTTAACAGCTCAGATGTATGTATGTGTATGTGTTTATTTTGTGTGTGCTGTGTGTGTTTATGAGTATGTGTGTTTGTGTGTATGAGTGTCTGTTTGTGTGTGTAATATGTGTGCATATTGTTTGTGTTGTGTGTGCGTGTTGTCGTGTGTGCCTGTGCATGTTATGTGTGTGTGTCAGTATGTGTGTGTAATGTGTACATGTGCACTGTGTTGTGCCTGTACGCTTGCCCTATATTTACAGCTTGCCTTGTCTCAGGTCACACAACTTACGGTGACAACGTATCTGCGCTATTGGCACTCTCAAATACAGAGCTGCTTTCACCTTAAACGCTGGCAAAATTGTTATTTCCGTCCATATGTAAAAAGAGCAGCAATATGCTAATCATACCCGTATTATGTCTCAGCTGCAGCCAAATGTGCTGAGATTCAGACATATGGCTCCAGGAAAAGCGGAAATAACTGAATCCCGGCAATGGCACACTCACGACGCAGCCACGGTGCCAGCCACACGCTTATCAGCAATCGCTGAAGGACAAATATAACGCGGGAGCCTTGGGGAGACACTTCCTCCCAATATTGTGTCTTCACATTACTCTGTATCAGTTACACCTTCCAAACGGCCGGGCAAATTAATCCACAAAATGAATTAAAGTTGATCTGAAGGCTCGGAAGTCATAACAGTAATAAGAGGAGGCTCCCTTATAACTGCAATTAGGTTTATTTTTTTTGTCCAGACTCCTTGTTTATTTGCATTCTTCAATCACTAATGGTGTAGAGATAGGGGATTATTATTATTTTTACTTATAGAGTGCCAACATATTCTGTAGCGCTGTACAACTTGCAAAACAGGGCTGTGGAGTCTGAGTCAAGGAGTCGGAGTCAGAGCAATTTTTGGTACCTGGAGTGGGAATCGGTGGTTTCAATAAAGTGAGGAGTCGAAGTCGGATGTTTTTTGTACCAACGCTACAACTCTGGTAAGTATTCGACTAAAAAGTCAGAGTCAAGGAGTCGGAGCAATTTTAGGTACCAGGAGTCGGAGGTTTCATAAACTGAGGAGTCGGTGTTGCATAATTTTTCTACCGACCCCACAGTCCTGGTGCAACACATACAACGATGGGGAGCATAGATACATGAGCAGTTCAACATACTGTACAATCAGGACAACAAGTGACACAAGTGCCGATACATACAAGTGATATGTAGTTTGAATAACATCACCAATACTAATAGATAATCATTTGATAAATTGCACAAAAACAGGAAACAAAAGGCGGAGGTCCCTGCCCTTGCGAGCTTACAATCTAGAGCAGGCCTGGGCAAACTTTGCACAGCCTGGGCTGCATTCTGCGGACTACATGCCAATCCTTCCTGGCCTCCTGCCCCGCTGCAGAGTCGCGAGTAGACAATTAGCGGGGTTAAACCTCACCTATTTGCTGCTTCCTGTGTCGCGTATTCATGGTAACAGGGCGCCATGTGATACGTATCACATGACACACCAGAGTATCACATGCTGGCAGCCTGCATGTAATATGCAGGTGTGTTATGTGACGCGTGTCATGTGACACCCTCTTACCATGGAGACGTGACGTAGGAAGGGGCGAGTAGGTACATTTTAACTCCTGCTATTCGCTCGCTAGCAACTCTGCAAGGAAGAAGGGGGGAAAGAGAGGAATTCCGGATGTAGAGCACCCGGGGGACAGTAGTTTGCCCAGCGCTGATGTAGAGGGTTAGGGGGGTGGAGACACTGGGGGAGTAGACAAAGGGGCTAGCTGGCAGATAAGGCACTGAGCTCTAAATTCTAGCTATGGCCAATTATAAGCTTGTCTGAAAAGGTGTCTTCAGGGTACGTTTGAACATTTCCAGGCTTGGAGCATGATGGATAGGCTGTGGGACAGAGTTCCAAAGGAGAGGTGACACTCGTGAGGGGATGCAGAGGTTGTGACTGTGCTGGGTGCCTGGACCTAAGGGATTCCCATGGGCCCTCCTCCAGTCACTACATTACCTTCAGATACATCAGATCTGCCTTTTCAGGATCTGTGGCATAAAGTATAAAAGGCAGAGCAGAACAGACAAACAATTTGCAGAACAGACAAATAAATATGGCAGCCTCCACATCCCTCACTTCAGGTGTCCTTTAAGTCAAAATGTTCAAGGAGTGACTACAGAGACCAGGGGGAAAACAAGGAATTCAGTCTTTATCAGTTGTTCTAGCTTCACTGGCTGCGTATTTAAGTCTGTTTTTTAGAAACGGCTAAACTCAAAATGTCAACATGACAGCCAGTTGTCTTTTTTCTTAAAAGAGAACAGACATGGCAACCCCCATATTCACTTGAAGTTTCCTTTAAGGTATATTTTCTCCCTGACAAAGCACAAGCAGGAAAAGAAAAAGCCTTTGATCATACGTCGCATACACAACGACTGTTTTCCTTTAAAGATGATCTATATACACTAATGCATAAAATATAAATATTACAAGACACAGAGGGGCTGTATAAAATGCATATACTACAGGACACAGAAGACTTGTATGGCTGCTGTAAAGAAGGTACCAGACTGGGAGTGCTTTGAAGTTGAAACTGAACAACTTGATCTTATCCAGCTTTGTATTATTTTATTTATTTTTTCCTTTTAACTGAAATATATGAATTGAGTCATAAAACAACACTCGAAGTGACATGAACATTCTTAGCATACATTTTACAGGAAGGACACAGTTGTTGGGTTTATTGAAGTGGAGCTGCCGGCCAGTTGGAAGACTAACAGGCACAGACAGACTGAGCTGAGATATCTGCATAAAGGCTTACGATTAAAAAAAATATTTTGACATTCAATCCCTGGACTCTTTCCTATGGGAGGCGGAACGGGTTACTTGTCGGGCAGTCAAGCCTCTGATGTTTCGGGGCACCGAATGGCAGGGTTTAGAACCTCAAAAATACAGTGACTGTAACTCAAGCACTTCAGACTTCAAACACCAACAGCCATAAGGTGTTCCAGGTCTGAGGTGCTTGAGTTACAGTCACTGTAATTTGAGACCTGAAGAAGCGGGCAGGGCGCGCGAAACACGTCGCCCTTTAGTGCCCAATAAAGGGAGGCACAGATCATGCAGCTACACACTGCAGATTTTGAGTCGGTATTGCAGCAATTGTGATATTTCCGACGCAACCCGTCGCATTGTGTGAACTGTGCAAGTCTCCATAAACGTACATGACCCTTGCGGTGGGGAATCGGCAGGGAAGTGTACCATGAAGCAATGCAGTCGGCAAGGGGCCTGAGCAATAAAAACACTAAAGTGGACCAAGGGTTTACTGCATTTACTAATATATGTGTTAAAGTGGACCTGAACTCTCTAAAAGATAAGCAACAGCATACAGTAATAACCCTTCTTTTTTACAGCTAACACAAATCCTGCAATAAATCTCCAGCGTGTCTATGTCCTGATTCATGGAAGCAGACATATTGGCCTCAATTCACTAAGCTTATCTCCTGTCTTTAATAACGTTTCTCTAGTTATCACCATGGTGAAGAGGCATGTAGTACTCAGGAAACATTTTATCTCAGGCAAACCTAAAGTTAACTCTTCTGTCTTTAAATTAACTCTTCAATCCTTAAAATAATTCCAGAGTTAAAGACAGGTTGTTATTGTAATTAACTGCGTGTGAAAATAACTACAGAGGAGGTAACTTAACTACAGAGGGGGTAAATTAACTAAAGAGGAGGTAAATTAACTACAGAGGAGGTAAATTAACTACAGAGGAGGTAATTTAAGGAATGAAGAGATAAGATAACTCTTTCACTGTGTGGAGGTAAGTTTTCTCTTGGCCATTGGCCTCAATTCACTAAGATCATGCTGGAGATAATAAGGCAAGAGAAAACTTACCTCCACACAGTGAGAGAGTTATCTTATCTCTTCATTCCTTAAGTTACCTCCTCTGTAGTTAATTTCACACGCAGTTAATTACCAATGTTTTCGAATAGCAGAGCGCTCAACAACTAATACTAAAAATGCAAGCTGTAGTCCCACATTAAATGTCCATTACAACCAAATAGCTGATAGGCTTCCAACACTGAGTCCAGCCTGCAACTTCTTCACATACAGTTCATAGCAGTAATAATATACGCTCACCAAATCGACTGGCGAACCACCAGAGATTAGCATTCATGCTTTTGGACCAAGCCAGTAATCCACAAGCCTCTCGCAAATATCTGCCCATTAGGACTCCTCAAACGTCCATGTGCATGATAAGGAGATAGAGACACAGCAATAGTGTGATACCGTTTAAATAAAACACTATATCCAGTACCACCAGTGCTCCCAATGCCTCCACCAGCTAAGCACTCAAGCCTCTCACCGGATTGATTAGCAGACCCGTCACAGACCAGCAACTTCAGCTTGATGTATATATATTCCTCCTTTCACAGAATAATCCTAGGACTCAAGCAGGTGTAACATAGCGTAACTCCATTTATTTAAAAGTATATATAAAAGCTAGTGCACGTACAAACATTCCATAAAAATGCGCATTAAAAGTTTTCCTCGAGGTCTCCCAGCGTCTGACAGCCTCCTATCGCACCGCCCAGCGTGTCTTTATCTCTGGAGTTATTTTAAGGATTGGAGAGTTAACTTAAAGACAGAAGAGTTAACTTTAGGTTTGCCTGAGGTAAAACGTTTCCTGAATACTACATGCCTTATCACCATGGTAACAACTCTAGAAACATTATAAAAGACAGGAGATAAGGTTAGTGAATTGAGGCCAATCTGTCTTTAACTCTGTAGTTATTTTAAGGATTGAAGAGTTAACTTAAAAAGACAGAAGAGTTAACTTTTGCCTGAGTTAAAATGTTTCTTGAATACTACATGCCTCGTCACCATGGTGATAACTATAGAAACTTTATTAAAGACAGGAGATAAGCTTAGTGAATTGAGGCCAATGACAGGCTGTTAATTAACTGCATGTGAAAATAACTACAGAGGAGGTAACTAAAAGGACTAAAGGGATAAGATAACCCTCTCACTGTGGAAACTTATCTCTACACCTTCATAAGGCAAGATGGAAGTGTGGAGGAAAGTTTTCTCTTGCTTTATCTCCAGCATGATCTTAGTGAATTGAGGCCAATTGTTAACATCCTGTATTTACCAATTAGCGGCTCTATTGAGGCAGCCAGCTGACACAGCTGAGGGATCAAATACACTGGTGATTAGTCACAGATGAGGGGGAATTAGACAGGCTAAACTCTCTAAATACATACAGGGTCCGTTTCTCTCTGTTTTCCTTCTGTCCTGTGCAAGAGTTCAGCTCCACTTTAAAAATTGTAACTAGGACTTACAAAAAACAGATATTGTAAATGTATTCATTTATTCTTCAATCTTTCCAGAAATGTTAGGCACATTTTCCAGCATGGCGGGTGCCTGTCCATTGTCAGAGAGGCTGCTTGCAGGAGAACCTTAACGCAATGACTTCAAGGCCCACCAAAATAAAAAAAAGGCCATACTCGCCCCAGTAATTTAATAACCCGGCGGCCACCTGCGGTTTCTGGCTCTCTCACGTGCCATCCACACACATCAGCATGCACATTATTGGTGCTGCTCTCCAGCTAGTTTACATATGCGTCAGTGTTGGTGTTCCGGGAATAGACACTGAATGTAAACCAACACACTGAGGCTGCCTAAAGTATTCCAGCAGTAATTGGCAGAGCGGAATAATGGTCTCCTGAGTAGGTTTGTCTCTCACAGACGGGCTGAGTGTTCCTCTGTGTCTCATAGATCTCACTGCTTGTTAATTAGCTCTATTTTTCCCCTTCTAATCCCCTCACCCCGGCTAAAAGCAGGTCCGGGCAAGGCCGCCTCTGTACAAAGATGGTCACTTAGGCTAGGTTAAACCAAATCGCCTGACAAAGGCGTCCTTACACCAGTCCATGTGAAATAAAAATGAGGGGAAACCCTCGCTTTTATCCACCCCTGGCTTTTAAACTAATTAAAATGCGCAGGGTCCCGACTCGTATATCAAACCTGCTGTTCTTCTCCGACGCAAAAGCCCTCTCAGTCCAGGCGGTGAAAGCCGAAAGCTGAACAATTGTGAGATCCGCCCAAAAGAAACTGCTTAAAGTGGACCTGAACTGTTGCACAGGACAGAAGGAAAACAGAGGAATGTCCCCTGTATGTAGTGATGCTCGTAAGGGGTCAATGACACGGAATTTTGCATCATTTTTCACAAATACGCATTATGTAATTGAGATTATGCTACGTACAGCATGCTATGCTTGTGGGTCGTAATTACGCCTGTAATTACGCAATTGCGCATAATTCGCGTTTAATATGGAAAAAAATATTTGCATCTATCCGCCACTTTACTACACACGCACGGCTAATATTTAAATATTCAATGCAAAAATGCGTTCCTATGCGGAAAAAAATGTGCGTTCATCAGTCAGTATACTGCACGTGCGCGACTATTAATTTGAATGTATTTTTCAAGGTGAAAAATATATTTGAATGCGTAAAAATGAGTCAGAAATAACCCGTAAATTATACCAACATGTGTAATTATAGTTGGTGATTACGTTTATATGCAACATTTTTACGCGTAATCTGTGAAATGTCGCATTGCGATGCGTAAATGCGAATTATGATGCGTAATTACACATATGCGTAATTTCTGCCCGCCACTACCTGTATGTATTTAGAGAGTTTAGCCGATGTAATTCCCCCTCAATTGTGTCTAATCACAAGTTGTCATTTGATCTCTTCCCTGTGTCACCTGACTGCCACAGCAGATAAGCTTATTTGAAAGCACAGGATGTTAACAATATGTCTGCTTCTATGAAAGCAGGAAATAGACACACTGCAGGTGTATTGCAGGATTTGTATCAGCTGTAACAATGAAATGCTTTTTGTTTAAAGGTTATTATGATGTTGCGTATCTTTTAGAGCAGAGAGGAAGTATTGAGTTCAGGTCCACTTTAAATAGTCTTCCCTCCTTCTGAAAGGTGCTGCTACCTTGCAGTGAGAGGTACGAGCCCCTCCTTTCGAGTTACCATTCGCTCCTGACAGCTCCCCGCGTATTATATCTCCAATCAGCTCCTGTAATACTGCAATTGTTTAACCTCGGAGGGAGAAGAATAGAACAAGCTTTATTTGCTCAGTTTTATTTTATCTCCTTTCAACTTTTACTATTGAAACACGACTGCGCTCGTTTGTTGGTTTTTGGCCCCAGAGGCTATGGGGAGTCTTTTATTTTGAAATAGCCTATAAAGAGACTATGGGAGAGAAAAGAAAAAAAACAGCACAGTATGCACAAAAACTTTAGTCTGAAAGAAGGCAAGGAAAGACGAACCGCTGTTACAAACTTGAAAACCTTCTTCTTTCTGTTATATGATGTGGTATCCGCTGGACATCAGAACTGAAGTATTAACCGCTGTTTAGATCAGACTTTTAATACTCAGGCCATGATCTTTTAAGACGTATAGTCTTATATTAAGCACTCTTTTCTTTAAAGTGATCCTGTAGTGATTCCATGCCTATAAATTCACTGTTATTTTATTCTGAAACAGGTTTTTTTTCTATCCCTGTAAATCTTTTGTCTTATCCAGCCATATGAAAACTCTGCAATTCGAATCGACTACTGAACAGGCTAGTGAAAGCTGAACTTGCTGACCCGCACCTGATCCCTCTTTAGCCCCTCCCTTCTGATGACTCATGCTGTCTAATTGGATCGAAAACCTCATGAGTCATCAGAACTAAGGAAGTATCAATGACTAATGCCCAGAGAGATCAGGGGGTATATGAGCTTAACTTTGCAAAGCGCTCCCAGCAATTTTACCATTAACACCAGAGACAAGCAATATATTTGGTCCAGCACGATAGACCGATTTTGGCCAAAAATCTATCAGCATTGTTTAAAGGGAACCAGAGACCAAGCACCCTCATGTATTTACCATATATATCGGTGGGAACATTAGAGAAAACACTTACCCTGCTCTCTGTTTCATTATTTACTGTTCAGCTTGCTTCTTATCAGCCCTGATAAAATCCCAGACTGAGCATTCAGTCTAGCTTTGTTCAGGAATCTTTATAGCAGAGTCTGTCTTCTGTGCTGTCTTTTCAAGCCCAAGCCTGCCCCCTTCTTGCTCTGCTCAGGAATCATTATAGCTGAGTCATTATAGCAAAGCCAGACTGCTTTATCTTGTCTGATAAGAAGCAAGCTGAACAGTAAATAATGAAACAGAGAGCAGGGTAGGGGTTTTCTCTAATGTTCCCACTGATATGTATGGTAAAATACACGAGGATTCTTCATCTCTGGTTCACTTTAAGGTATTCGTTTCTAGCAGATTTTGAATTAGTTGAATACTGGCAAAAAAAAAAAAAATGACTAGAGTATTGCCCGAGGTGCAAATAAACTGATGAGATAAACAATTATATTTATCCTCCTACTCCTAAAAATTACTTTTTTAAGTATTCCAGGGTTTTCTTTTATATTTAACCACTTCACCACTGAGGGGTTTTACCCCTTGAACACCAGAGCAATTTTCACCTTTCAACGCTCCTTCCATTCATTCGTCTATAACTTTATTATTACTTATCGCAATGAAATGAACTATATCTTGTTTTTTTTGCCACCAATTAGGCTTTCTTTAGGTGGGACATTATGCCAAGAATTATTTTATTCTAAATGTGTTTTAATGGGAAAATAGGAAAAAATGTGGGAAAAAAATATTATTTTTCAGTTTTCGGCCATTATAGTTTTTACATAATGCATGCTACTGTAATTAAAACCCATGAAATGTATTTGCCCATTTGTCCCAGTTATAAAACCGTTTAAATTATGTCCCTATCACAATGTTTGGCGCCAATATTTTATTTGGAAATAAAGGTGCATTTTTTTTCAGTTTTGCATCCATCCCTAATTACAAGCCCATAGTTTATAAAGTAACAGTGTTATACCCTCTTGACATAAATATTTAAAAGGTTCAGTCCCTAAGGTAACTATTTATGTTTTTTTTTTATTGTATTTTTGTTTTGTTTTTTTAAATTACAAAAAAAAAAAATTGGGGAGTGTGGGAGGTAATGAGTTAATTTATTGTGTAATCCAATATATTTGTATGTGTAAAATGCTTTTAGGGTGTAGTTTACTATTTGGCCACAAGATAGCCACAGTGAGTCTGTTTACATGCGACCTGTAAGCGTCCGGAAGGACGCTTACAGGAAGCAGTAGGAGGCTGGGGGAATCACAATGATCGCGCTGTTTCTAATAGAAGCAGCGGATCATTGCGGGGGCTTAGATCAACGAACGGGAATGGATTTTCCCGTTCATTGATCTCCGGGCGAGCGGGCGGCGGCGTGCACGAGCGGCGGGTGCGCGTGCACGAGCGGCGGGAGCGCGGACAGCGGTGGTAGTGCGGAAGGTACGGATTTCTCCGTCCCTGAGGGTGAAAGGATGGAAAGAGGGACGGAGAAATTCGTACCGCCGGGGGTAAACTGGTTAAACATTTCCAAAGTAGGTTGAATGTTTTACGGTCTCTGATCAGTGGCAGCCTATTACGTGTCCCAGAGTTAGAAAAACGTCAATAGTTCATGTATTTTATCTCTCCCTGCCCTCAGAAGTTGCATTCTGCCAGGAAAACTTGTATGGCTGTAATTTGCTTATCAGTGATGCTTACGTATATTCCCGACAAGGAACCGACAAAACAGAAGCTGTCACTTCCATGCCTAGAAATTAACTATTTCAGACAGCAAAATAAAACAAGTGAAACAGCCTGGTTATTACTATGTTTTGTACTGTACATACACATGTTTATCTCATCATGTCACCTCGGGTACACTTTAAAGCTGGATGTTAGCAGAGAATAGGAGTGATTCAGCAAACTTTGCATTTATTAAAAATGCATTGCTTTGCTGGATCAGCCATGCTCCCTGCTGTTCTCTGGAAAAGCCCTCAGAGATTAAAGGTGCGTACACACGCACTACAGCAGCCAACGACGGGTCTGTCGGCACCTCCCGCTGGGCGGGTTTTCAGCAGACTGTAGTGTGTGTGTACGCACTGTCGGTGGACTGATAAGGCTGCTCCTGAACGATCCGCCGGGCGGATCGTTCAGGAACAGCCATATCAGTCCGCCGACAGTGCATGAACACGCACTACAGTCTGCTGAAAGTCCACCCAGCGGGAGGTGCGGACGGACCCGTCGTTTGCTTCTGTAGTGCATGTGTACGTACCTTAAGACCAACAGGGTTGTTTTACTAAGGCCCCTCACCCACATGCAGTACCTTCCGCTGCAACTACCAAACTGCAATGCAATGAGATCCGTGGGAACATCAGAAGGGCATTGACCAGGGCTGTGGAGTCGAAGTTGGAGTCGAGGAGTCAGAGTCAGAGCAATTTTGAGTACCTGGAGTCGAAGCTGGAGTCGGTGGTTTCATAAACTGAGGAGTCGGAGTCCGGAGGTGGATGATTTTTGTACCAAATCCAAAGCCGTGGTGAGTATTAGACTAAGGAGTCGGAGTTGAAGAGTCGGAGCCATTTTGGGTACCTGGAGTCGGAGTCGTGGTTTCATAAACTGAGGAGTCAGAGTTGGATGATTTTTGTACCGACTCCACACACTGTCTGATGTACCCATCTGTGCGTTGTGATTCACTGCAGAATCACAACGCACAGTTGCCAATGGAAATATGTGGACGTATTATGATTTCCATCCATTGCATAAGAGGAATCGCAATTGCACTAGCAAAACTCGCATCTGAACGGAAGTGCCGTGCATTGCGTTGGCATTTCTGTTTTACAATGCATTCAGGTGGGGAATGGGCCTAAGGAGGAGGTTAACCAGAAAACCTTGACCATGTTTGCTTCTATGAGGCCAGACTTTGACCAGCCATTTTTACTCCGGTCGTGTCAGAGTGTAGTAGGTTTGCTAAAAGGTTAGTGAATTATAAATGCAGTCTTGTGTAGCACCCACACCTAGTAATGTTAAGTACACACGTGCGATAATTGTAGCCATCGGGAATCGGGAAATGATCCCTCAGGCCACAAAGCGAGGAACAATGCTGTACAGACACATCGCTAGCCAACAAGCAAGCAATGGGTTCTGGTGCTATGGAAGGATATGGAGGGATTACGATCAGCACGTGACAGAGCAGATTCCCGTACTTATGCTCCTACCTACTTTGCTGCCTCTGCTCAGTGCCAGCCTAATATGTGTTCCTAAATAAAAATACATTAACTTTTGACCTTCTTTTTTTTAAATCTCCCTCTGCTTTTAGAAGTTATATTCTGCCAGGAAAACTTTTATGGCTGTTATTTTCTTATCAGTGAGGTTTACTCCCCACATGGTATAGACAAGACAGAAGAAGCTGTCCCTTCCATGCTTATAAATTAACTCTTTCAGGCAGCAAAATAACATGTAAAGTAAACCAGCCTTGTTATTAATATGTTTTGTACTGTACATACACATGTTTATCTAATCATGTCACATATCGTCTCAGGTACATTTTAAGTGTCCCTCTTTCTTATTTTAAAAAGTTGGGAGGTATGCTTTATACATATTTAAACTATTCTTCTGTTAAATGTATATAAATCAACTGTGACTAAATAAAGACTTCATAATTCTACCCCACAGCATCCTGAACAGTATGAACAGCTCTGTGCGTATGATTGCTTTGTGCCTGTAGTAGTTCTTTCATTCCAACAGTCACTGGCCATAGCAGAAATAAAAGAGGATTTAAAAGAAAGGAAGGAAGATACATACTGCATGAGGCATGAGGAGATAGACAGCAAAGAATGCTGCATGTAGTTTATTACTCAGTCCAGCTACAGAATACCTCCACTGATGCGCCGCGCCACACAAGTTAACAATGATGAAGCCATTTAAAATTGTGCCGTGGCAGTTAATTGCTACGTCTGTTCTTTTTTTTTTTCGAGCCGCTTTTGGGAGACATTTTAATGCAAATGCTTCCTGTGCATAACTTAACTCTTTTCAGTGCATTCTTCCACACGCTGCTGTACCACAGACATATAATTCTGTGTGACATTATTTCATTCCAGGGCATTTTTCTTGTCAGTAGTCAGTCACCCTTGAGGTGATCAGAAGAAAAGGAAAAAAAAAAAGGAGACAGAGTGAAAATAACAGAAAAGAACAAAAAAATAATTTACATACTGACATTCCCATAAGTGCGAGAGACTTTCCGAGGGCCTAATTTAAAAATACAACAGAAGGGTAAATGTGGTCGTGCGGAATACCACAATTATAGAATCGGCTAATCCATTTTTTGACTGTGGGCACAATTGTCAGGGTCCCGTCATCCCCGTCCATTACTGTCTTAAAGGGATTGTGGGTGGTGCTCTTCTTTATTTATGTGCGTACCTGCAAAAAGGCCAATTTAGATGCCGGAAATAGATGCTAGTGGAATATCGGTAAAATGCCCGATATTCTACTATTAGGCAGTGATAATTCTAATAGTAAAATATTGGTACAGTTTTAAATTTCACTGATATTTTACTAACGTTAAACCTAACCCTATTCTCACATGAGCTCTACCGCTGCCTTACCATAACCACCCCCCACTGATGCCTAAACCTAACTTCCCCCAATTGATGCCTAATCCTACCTGAACCCCCCACCCACGCCTAACCCTAACCATCCTCCATTGATGCCTTACACTAACTGCCCCCACTGATGCCTAACCAACCTACGCCTACCACCCACACCTAATCCTAACCACCTCCACTAATGCCTAACCTTAACCAACCTCTCCCCACCTATGCCTAACCAACATCCACTGATGCCCAAAACCTGCCCCCACCCACCCCCCACCTTAACAGCCCCCCTCTGACGCCTAACCCTAATAAACCTGCCCCTAACCCTAACTGCCCCCACTGATTCCTAACACTAACTAAACAATCCCCTGTCTAAATCTAACTGCCCCCCACTGATGCCCAAGCCTAACCAACCTCCCGCCACCCACGCCTAACCCTAGCTGCCCCCCACTGATGCCTAACACTAACCAACCTCTCCTCACCCACGTCTAAGCCTAACCAACCTCACCCACACCTAACCCTAACCACCCCCACTGATGCCTACCCTTAACCAATCTGCCCCCCACCCACACCTAGCCCTAACCGCCCCCACTGATGCCCAACACTAACCAACCTCTCCCCCACGCCTAACCCTCAACGACCCCTACTAATGCCTAACACTAACCAACCTGCCCCCCAATCCATGCCTAATCCTAACCACCCCCACTGATGCCTAACACAAACCAACCTTCCACCCACCCACTCCTGTTGAGGCTCACCTAAGCAGCAAATCAGCTCTAAGGTGCCATAGAAAGAGAGGTGCTCTTGTAATCTGAAATTCCTCAAATTCTTTTTGAACTGACTCCAGCGTACCAGTCTGAAGAATAAAATGTGGCATGTGATTGGCTGCAGTAGATATGCGCACACCGCCGTTCCTCACACCATGTCGTTAGGCCAAAGCTTCTGTCTGATTTCTAGCGGGTCAGAGAATTCCAATCACATCCCCACAACGCAGGGAAAAGCGATCCTCCCATGAGCTTCATTACTCCAGCCGTGCCCCACGGTGAGAGCCAGGTATCAAATTTTTACTGCAAACCACTCAAGCAAGATCAACATTTTATTATGTGAAGAAAGAAAAAAAACAGACAAAAAAAATATACAAATGAAGAAATCCGAAACCTTCAAGAGTTCTGCTTTTCAAATCATCAAAGAACCCTTGAGAGGCACGCAGTAGAAATAAATCACCAGCGCTCCCTGGAACGGTTGCAAATCCGACGTCTCGGGACATTTTTTTGGGTAATTTGTGTGCCTTACAAACAGCGTAATCTATAGAGACGGAGAGGAGTCTCATTCACAGGGTGACTCATTTAAACACAGGTCATTTTATTTGAAAGGATGAGTCAATCCTCAGTGATGGATGAGCTGATGGCGGATGAGAACAACCCTACATCCCTCCCATTCAAGACAGTCTTCTTATGGAAACAGGCTTAGACCCCAGACACCGACCATCGGAGAAGGAGAGCGTCCCCAGAAGAGCCCTATTCATTGTACGAGGGAAATGACATGATGTGCATTAAAGTCACTCTCATCCGAACAGCCACAAAGTGTTTCTTACACGATTCCCAGTAATAAGAATTTGTCATCTTGGCAACAGGGAAGGAGGGAAGAGAAATATGACCTTTTAGGTTCTTTACAAGTACGGCTGCCCATATTATACAGAACACATGTTAAAACGCAAAAATAAAAAGAGTTAAAAAATAAAAATACTAAAGCCATAGTTCAGCTTTCTTTTTTTTAGTAATTTTAGCAATGATTTTTGCACTCCGCTTCTGCGATCTTTGCAGCTGATGTATTAAAAGTACCTGACTGTCTGGGTTCTGTTGCTCCATTTCCTGTGAAGATAGTACAATATTCTCCCTACAGTTTTCTACTCAGACTCCTCCCCCTGTCCAATCATCATCTATACATGGTATAGTCAGGGAGGAGCTAGAAGGGGGCACCAGCTAGTCTTGCCCTAAGAGCACAGATTACCTGATCCCAGGCCTTTTCCATCCTTTGCTGGTGAGAGAACAACTCTCTGTGGACAGCCCTGCCATATTTCAGCTGTCCCTGCTTACTGTGTAAAAGAAAAAAAAAATCTGCCACTACTTCCAGTATCTCCTTAAAAGGGTTACCCTATTTTTTGCTTCATAATGCACTTGACCATAAGAAGCTCCTAGGAAGAAAACCAGGAAACAAATATTAAAAAACAGGCCCCTACAGAGTAGTAGCAACAACGGGAGCCCACTTACAGCTCACCTGTTCTTCCTGTGTCCTTGTGTCTTCACCTCTGTTAATCATATCACACCGCAATACCAAAAAAAGCCAATGGAGATTACTGTGGTAATCTCTATTTTGGCTGCAGGCCAAGCAGGAAGTGAGGTTCTCTAGCGCTCACTTCCTGTGTCCGGAATTCAAATTTGATGGACGTGTATTGATAAAATATGCTTCCGCGCATGTGCAACGCCAAGCTAACACTGTACTTTTATTTTTTTTAAAAATGCGTTGCCATAGACTTAAATGACTTACAGTTCTCCGCATGTCACCGCGCTTGGTGATCAACAATGCACTGTTACACTAGCGGTGAATCACTTTTGGCAGGATGCATCGCACCACACTAGGCCACAAGCAGGCCCCAAATCTACTACTTTGCTTCACATCTTAATCCATCGCTGGGAGACCGGGGTTCGAATCTCAGCTCTGCCTGTTCAGTAAGCCAGCACCTATTCAGTAAGGAGTCTGTAGGCAGGACTCTCTAACACTGCTATTGTCTATAGAGCGGCCATGGTGGCTGCAGCTCTAGTGCTTTGAATTCGCCAGGAGAAAAGTGCAATATAAATGTTATTAGTCTTGTCATTTTAAGGCGTAGTGGTTAGCGCTCTCACCTTGCAGCGCTGGGTCCCTGGTTCGAAGCCCAGCCAGGTCAACATCTGCAAGGAGATTGTATGTGTCTGCGTGGGTTTCCTCTGGGCACTCTGGTTTCCTCCCACATCCCCAAAAAATACAGATAAGTTAATTGGCTTCCCCGTAAAATTGGCCCTAGACTACGATACATACACTACACAATACATACATAGACATATACTGTAACTATGGTGAGGATTAGACTGGGAGCCCCACTGAGGGACAGTTAAAGAGAAACTGTAACCAAGAATTGAACTTCATCCCAATCAGTAGCTGATACCCCCTTTCCCATGAGAAAACGTTTCCTTTTCACAAATGGATCATCATCAGGGTGCTCCGTATGGCTGATATTGTGGTGAAACCCCTCCCACAGTGTGATGTCAGGACCATGACTCTGACATCACACTGTGGGAGCCGTGTTGCATTGTGGGAAATAACAGCTGTTTACAGCCGTTTCCAACTGCCAAAAATGCAAGCAGCATCTCCTTCCACTGACATCACCTGCCAGCAGTAAAAATGTCACCATGTGATAAATGTCAGAATGTGAATCAGGGAGAGGAAAGATTTTACAATGGGCAAACATTGACTTAATCATTTATGCATAATTATTGTAAAAATGAAGCACTTTTTATTACATTATTTTCACTAGAGTTCCTCTTTATGTGACAAGACAATATACTCTGTACATTGCTGTGTAATATGTCGGCGCTATATAAATACTTAAATAAAAATAAATAATCTGTTAGCAGAGAGCTTCTACTGAGTCATTTAGGCATATGCTCCATCCCTGCGCCTCAACTCAGCATTCTCCTCTTAGAGAAGCATTAATGAGAGCCAAGGCAGGCCTGGAAAACACGCTTTGGCAGCTGATTCGATATTACGGGATGCTCAGGCTGCATCAGACTATCTTTAGATGAGTTCTTTTGAACATCATATGTGTGTGACAAACAGCAGTGAGGCTCCACCACAACAGAGCCTCCGCCAAACAGCAGGCACATTTCTTACAAGAGTCCCAGCCGGTTGTGTCTGATATCACGTGGTGCAATTTGTCAGAGCCGCTCACTCCCAGTGATAAATCACAATGCCCTGCAGACACGGATTTCACAGGAGAAGTTACAAGGTGAAGATGTTGTTCTGGGCCTGGGAAGGAAGTCAGTCAATCAATACACCTTCCACCGAACGTAAGTGTTTTAGCTCAACCTTTACATAAGCGTTACATACTTTTGTTGGCACTTCTTTCGGGATTGTCATACATCGCGCAGGCACACATATTATTATATAATTAGGTTTCGTTACGCATGCATAGGGATGCTCATTCGGATTCTGCAGAAAATAACTTTCCAAATTGGAAATCGGTATTTCTGATCGGAAAAAGGAAATCAGAAATCGCATTTCGGCAACTCTGTAATTTTAAGCCAATCAAAGAACTTGGAAGCATTAGACCAATCAAAGAGTGCAGAGTCATATTTGGCTAATCAGAGAATGCAAAAATGGCCACAAAAAGACTTCTTGGAAAATGGATTTCGGCAGTAATACTGTATTACCACAACTATGTAATTTTAGCCCAGTTATAGAGCTCGGAAACATTAGAACAATCAGAGAATGCAGCGTCAACTCAGAAGTACAGTATTTGGCCAATCAGAGAATGCAAAAAATTACCAAAATAAAGACTGCTCGAAAATGGAAATCAGAAATCCGTGGAATCGGCATTGTCAGAAATCGGAATTTCCACGGAATTGGAAATCGCATTTTAAACCATCCCTACACATGCATGTCAGACTATCATTACCTAATTTTGATTACTGAAGATCCATTTTTCAGCCAAAACATCAAGAACACCTGCTAATATACAGTAGTGTAGTTTCCTTTAGTGCCACCAAAACAACTCGGACAAATATAATGCACCAGGCAATGAAGGGAGTTGGGCTACATATTACATTAGGGGGACAGCGCCGGGGGTTCCGTCCCTTTCATCACTCGCCCGGATATCGTACGCCGTTACCACCACACAACCAATCTAGTATGTCGGCCCTACATCTTGCAACCATGTTTGAGCGATATATGCAACCAATTTCGGTCCGAAAATGGTCACATAGTCAATCATCAACTTTCATCCGATTATAATAATCGAATTGGATGGTCGATCCGCCACCAAGTCGCCTGATGTATGGCCACATTTTGCATTACATCCGCTAGATGGCTTATCTGATCAATAAATACCTATCCTCCAAAGTGGGAGGGCTGCAGAGGAAACACGAGAACTTCCTATCTGTACAATACCTGTATACCAAAACCGTGGCCGTCAATTCCTTATGAATGCCTATATCACATCAGATACATTGATCATAGACAGACAACGACCACAACAGGTCAGGTTGCAGCCAGCAGGCAGATGAGAAGTAAGGAGCTATTGTCTCAGGAAACACTAGCCCCTGCCTCACCTCTGGCCATTTTTGATGAACTGTGGGTTTGGTCTTCCTACATCTTCCCTGAACCTTCCTCACTTTTCAGCCACATGATGACCACCACTTCTCTGATGTGATCATCTTTCAATAGATCTGATGTCTCCTGACTTCCAGGTGCCAGAAGGGTGGTGGTCCTTCAATTATTTAAAGGAACAATACCTTTTTGTAATTAATTATAGAAAGGAGACTACAGGCAAAACTCAAAATTCAGCTATGCTATCCAAAGACATGCTCATTACCTAAACCTGATTAGGGTGCCTTATGCTGATGAAGCTTTACACCTTTAGTGGTCTATTAAGATGAGATACTTTATATGCCCTTATATAGCTTTTCCACTGCTCTAGAGTCATGTGACAATGTTGTCTGTTTGTTAAACAGGAAGTGTCAAATAAAGTTTACTCAGAGAGCAGAGAAAAGAGACAAAAACTGTCAGGTTACCGGATTCATTGTCAGGTGAGTATTTAGATTAACTCAAGAGCCCTTTGAACAGTGTTGCATTTCCTGTTCTGCACATTTGAAAATATGATTGCCAGTTTTTCATCTATTTATAAATGGCCGGTAGGAATTTTTGCTGAAATTCTGAAGCAAAGCGAGAGCCGTAATTATTACGGAATGCTGGCTTTCTGTCTACTGGGATTTGTCTTGGTAGGAAGTGTGCAACCCATTATGGCTGCTTACTGCTAAAGTGGTGAAAAAAATGGTTCCTGCTCCATTGTTGCCCATAGTGTCCTCCACTTTGAAAGTATTATGTATGATGTTTGCCACATGTTCATTGATGGCAAAGTGGTGGTCTCAGGAAACTGACCATCTCTTCTAAAAATGGTAACTTTTCAGACAGATTAAAACTAAATACAAACCAAATAAAGATCAAACACTAGCCGAAAAGGAGGATACCAGGGAAATAATTACACACACATTGTCTAAAAGCAGACAAGCCCTATAGGTAAATATAAAAGGTGAGGTACACCTCAGTAGATAAACCAATTGGTTGTATAACAACCCCCCATGTGTAAGGGTGGGTGTCAATGGTACACTCCCCTAGTAGGGGTAGCACTAATAGCACCTGTGGGGGTCTTTGCTCATCCCCCCCCACTAAACGTAGCGTAGTGAAGTGTAGCTATCCCACAGGGAATGGAGACAGTGCACCGGGACAGCAGGAGAGGTTTAGGGCTATAAATTGACTACCTCAGACCCAATAGTGACGGTCAGGGTAGAGCCCAGAGTTCTACCTCACGCCACTGTGTCCCAAAATCGAAGGGATAGATGGCAGAGAACAAAGTTAGCAAACGTGCATGGTGCTGTACATTTAAAACCTTAATATGAACATATTTCGCCCCCTAGCAGGGCTTCCTCAGAAGGTGCTATACAATATGTACAATATGAACAAAATTAGTGAATAAAATATCTACACAAAGCCCCCCATCATCATCCCTCAAAGCTTAAGTCAAAGCAGCTGTGGGATAGCTACACCCCACTACGCTACATTTAGTGGGGTTGATGAGCAAAGACCCCCCACATGTGCTATTAGTGCTACCCCTACTAGGGGAGTGTACCATTGACACCCACCCTTACACATGGGGGGTTGTTATACAACCAATTGGTTTATCTACTGAGGTGTACCTCAGGTGTGTGTAAAACTAAATACAATAAGCAAAACCGTGATAGCCTAACATCTACTTTTTCAGTACTTTCTAAAACTTGAGATCTAATAAAATAAGGTGGAACTGAGAGCATTCCTATTGGCCAGGAAAGCCAGACATTACATCAAAGTGCCTATTTACCTTCTCCTTTCTTTGTTAGATAAATATTTATTTCAAATCACCATATAATATGTGTATTTCTCTTTTTTTTTTCTGCCAGATTTTCCTGTATAGTTATTGGTGCCGAGGAGGCTGGCTTATGAGAGATGTATGCATTGTCATTAGCAACAACGGCATAGATGTGAGATTATTTGCAGATAACAGGACAAGTGGGCAGAAGTGCGTCTCTGACCGGCTTCATCTGCCCACACTAAACATGAAGCTGCCTGGTTCAGACAGCAGAACATCGCCAGTGTAACACAGAAGATCCAGCTGAATGTATCAGCCACAAGGAAAAACGTAAAAAAATAATGTAGTTTTTTAAAAATAATGTATACATTTATATTCTGATGTAAAGAACCAACAGAGACTCTTGAAAGCTCAGAAGAAAGCAACTTCCTCCTGACCCGGGGGACTTCGTTCTGATGCTCTTAGCAACAATGCTACTTTGTAGAGTGTAATCTCATTATAATAAACTTGGATGTAGTAAACATTCAGGTATAGTAAACTAAACTCTCCAGGTCCGGGACAATCTCCGTTATCAGTCTATTGCCTCATACACACGGGGTACGGCTGTCGCCGCAACCACGTGGCACGCGCGTGTCGCCCGTGTGTATGACGCGCGCTCCCCGAACATGTTCAATCACCGGCTGCAGCTGTCGCCGCAACTATCGCTAGTCCACGTGTGTATACGGACTAGCGACAGGAAACACAATGCAAGTGAATTGAGCATCCGGCCGGGGGATGCTCCATTCACAGACAGCTTCCGGCACGTCTCTGCCTTTCTGGCGAGACATGTGGACAGCTGTCGCCGGCAGGGAGCTATCGCTCCCTGGTCGATTGTAAACATGCAACGGGGGACATTTGTCCCCCGTGTGTATGTAGCTTATGGGAGTAACATCTGGTATAATAAACATGGATATAATATAACTTCTGATATAGTAAACATGTTTTTGGCCCCTACGTGACGCTGACTCTGGATATAGTAAAAAGTGGGCGGTGCATCCGTCATATGTCAGAGTGAAACCCAAGGTCACTTGCTCTCTTCAAGCTGATTTTAAGTCCCGCCCGCCGAGGTATCGGAGCCACGCACAGGAAGTGGCTGCCTCTATTCAGTGACAGGTGACATTTTTAAGGAGCCCTGGATGCTGTACCAGCAATATGTCCAGCCTGGCTATACAACCCTAAGGTATACTTAACCTTGTAGGCCACCAAATGTGCAAGTGCTTGTACTGTACCTCCAATGGGAGGACAGAGCGGGTCCTTTGCAGCAGAGAATGTACCAGGGCATACTAGGCCATTTCTAGGACAATTTCTAATATAGTCAATCAATTTTCTCGGTCCCTTGGAGTTTACTATTACAAGATTATACTGTATTTCTTTTTCCGATGTATATCTCTGGAACACCAAATCACTTTGCTCTGCCGATTTCATGTACTTTATCATCATATGTTCAGTATATTGCTCAGGTTTGCTGTATTAATTATTTCCGAACAACTCCTCTTTAATAGATGTATAATAATGAAAAAAAGACTTGTACGTTTACCGGAGAATGAGATTTCTTATGGGGAATGCTGTCTTTTTGTGATGTTCTGCTCTCAGTAAAGGTTTTGCCATCATATTCAGCTGAGGACGGGGCGCCCGAGGCAAGTTCTTTGTAACAGCAACACCTGTCAGGCTTACAGACAGAGCAAAGCATCACAGGAGGGGCCAACTCAATCCGAGTTAGTCTCTTACTGCAAAGCTCGCTCATCATTTTCATGCTAGCTCTTTGTTATGTTATTGGCTAGTTTCTAATGCTAAGGACACTTTTCAAAAAATCTGCTAGAATATTGGATGGAAAAATGTAGGTGCATAGATAGGGTGCGCAACATTTTACGGACTGTTATGCAAACTACACATTTGTGTACATTTTTTGTTATGGGCACAACACGCAATCTCTATAATAGCAGAGCACGAAACAGAAAATTTGGGGGCTTGCTTTTGGCGCAAGTTTGGGCATTACCATAGCACCTACATTAATAGCTGCAATAGGGGCAATTTTGGCTCTTACTGGCAATGCAATCTATGACTACAAATAGTGGGGGCAAGGACAGTGGTCCAGAGGACCGCATGGGAAATGTATACAGGATCCAAAATGCTACCTTCTTCTTAGGCAAGGATTCATTTTTTGACCAGAGGATAGCCTCGGGTACACTTGCAAAGTGTCTGGAAAGGAGCATGGTAATAGTCACTTCCTGCACCGCTGACTATCATTGCTATAGTTTGCAATCTTCTTAGAGATTCAGTCTGTACCTTCCTCCTGGCAGTCTGAATAGCACAATCATCCAATATGAGCATCAGCTCCACCCACCAAGACTGAAGTCCTTGAAATCTGTTGATATGGGTCTTAAGCCAATATTTCAAGACAGAATTTCTGTCTGAAGATTTCTGGGCTACATGCTTTTAAAACTGTTCTACAAGGTGGTAAAGTTTGCTGCCCTTACCTAGGTCATATCTGACCATAGCAGGCGTGCAGTCCTGGCCTTACTGTTGGCCACTGAAGCCATCTATCATAACAAAAGACCAATAGGGAAATTCATAAGGTCAAACAAGGGAAACCTCCTCCACTGTTAGCTGCAGCAGTAATTTGCACATTATTCTCCTGGCTATAGCTTGGAAATACAAAGTGCTTTGGTGACGCAGCACCAACCGAAGATAAGATAACCTCGGATTGTTTATTCCATGATGATCTTAGAGATAGCAGCCAGTCCTGTTTTTGGGATCTCTAGTAGAATAATAACGCTATAAAAAGATGTTCCCTTCCATCATACTGAACCAGAGTAAAAGGCCTTACTGAATAATTTAATCGTGGCACAGCTAAGCCCAGCTGCATAAGAACTGCAAGCCTTGAAAGTCTATTATTTCAGTAATTGTATAGTCCATTGATTTGCTTATTCTGGGAGAAAAGGTATCATGCTACCAGCCTAATATACACATTACATTTTTTTTCCTCCTTCCCTTTTATTGATTTTCGCAAGATGTTCTTATGTAAGCAGAGCAAGGCTCGTAGAAAAGTGTAATAATTGTATAATTGTTGGTTGAGTAAACCAGGGGAAGAAAAGATTCATCTGCAGACTGAATAGACGACGACCTTACAATACTAACCAAATACAGAACGCAAATACAAGTAATCTTTTCCTGTGACACTTTTATACTTAATCACCCAGACAATATATGCACTTTTAACCCACTCGCTCAACACTTCCTGCTCAAACCTGCTGGGTCTTACATCATGCACACAAGCCAACCACTCTTCTTGTTGCGTGGGGTGGGGACTAGTTACACCGGAATAGCATGCCGCAAACAAAATATTAGCCCAGACTTATTTCCAACCACATTGAATCAAAACAAATCAGTCCCGAGAGCAAACAATAATGTAACCAAAACATGAAGGATACCCTCCTTTCTCCGGGTGTCCTTGGATAATCAGTGCTGATTACACAACAGATGCCAGAGATCTGCGTGGCAACTGAGGGGAACTCCTTGTATTTATGTAGCTTTAGGCACATCAGCGAAGATGCCACTTCTTCTACATCTGCTCCTGGCTTTGGAGGGTCAATGGTGTTTGGTGTAGCTCCACATTAATTCCTGCAGAGCCAGGAGCAAGAGACACAAAGTTGTCCTAAGGTGCGAGCCCCAGCTAAAGGACTACCATGCCACACTTTTAAGGATATGACTGTGACTTTCCACAGGTATTTAAATTATTAATTGAAGCCGCAAACACAAAATATAATCATTACAGTCCAGTATGGGGGGACCTGGATGTTTGGATATCTGTAGCTCACCACACTTACGTTATCAGGAGGTATTTTTTACTGTGAAGGCGTATGAATGCTTGGTTATGGAGAGTGGCCATATACTTAAAGTGACACTGAAGCAAAAAAAAAAAAAAAACGTATTATATAATGAATTGTATGTGTAGTATGGGTAATTCATAGAACATTAGTAGCAAAGAAAAGAGTCTCATATTTTTTTGTTCAGTTACACTATACTCTGTATTTTAAACTACGAAACAGAGCAGGAAAGTTCAAACAGTCATTAGCTCTGCAGTAAAACAAGAAACAGTCAGAGATAGGTTGAGATAAGTGCTTCAGAAAACAGCACTGTAGCTGACCAAGCTTGGTCGGAGAGCTCAGATAACAAGTGAAGTTTCTTAACTCTTCCTGTACTGGAAACAATATGAGAATTATTTCTGTCCTACTAATGTTCTATTTCTTAGCTGTACTACATATACAAATCATTATATCATAAGTTTATTTTCACTTCAGATTCCCTTTAACAAACAGTTTGGCTGGGCATGGCCTTTAAGGCTAAGATTATTGGTAAGACAATTGGCTAGCAAAACACTTAGATTAAGGTTAGGCGCAAAAGGGCAGTTAGGGTTATGCTTAGGATGAGAGGTGGGGTTAAGGATAGTTAAAGAAGGGAGGTGTAAGGTTACTCCTACAGCAAGTGGTGATGATGTTAAGGATAGTCAAAGAAGAGAGATGTAGGGTTACTCACAAGGCAAGAGGTGAAGTTTAGGACAGTCGAAAAAGGGAGGTTTATTGTTACCCACAAGCCAAAGGGTGAAGTAAAAGTATTGTCAAAGAAGAGAAGCTTAAAAAACAAGGTGTTTATACCCCCCAAATCCCCTCTGCAAAATCCACTACTTTCTTGGTCGTGGATTTTGCTGCCCATGGAGGCAGAGCTTTGAGCTCCAGCTCTGCCTCCATGTGCGTCAATCTGCCTGCGGATCTCCTCCTCTCCCCGCCCCTCTCAGTGAAGGAAGATTGAGAGGGGCGGGGAGAGGCAGCGATCAGCGGGAATTGACGCGTGAAGTGGCAAAGCTACAGCCCTAAGCTTTGCCTCAAGCAGGAAATTCTCCCCACACTTAGCACAGGGCATTTGGGAGTATAAACCCCTCGTTTTGCCGCAGGGATGCAGCGTTTTAGCATTAGCTATAGTGCTTAACATAAATAGAAGTTAAAAACGTGGATATAGACTCGCTTCAGAGTCTCTTTAAGGCCCATACTCATTACTTCGTGAATTAAAAAAAAAACTCTAACAATCTGCCATTTTTTTGAGCGACGATCGATCATTTCCACGATCTTGAGATGAGGGTACAGGCACGCGATAACCAAACGACATTTGGCGATAACAACCATCACAGTGGATTGGATCTTTAGATCCCTAACGATTCCATGCAAGGTGCCGTAATAATTTGAACTCTCGTTCGGGCCCGCCATATGCCGTTGCGTGTATCTACTGGCAGGAAGACGGATCGGGGAACGCTCGTCGTTGGGAGACTTCGATGTGATCCATCTTCCTGTGTCGTCAGGTGAGTATGCAGCATTAGGGTTACCCAAAGGGCACAGGGTCAGGCTTGAAAATGCACTTAGTGAAGAGAGGGGTTGAGGGATACCAAAAACTTCCTATTAGGCGTTCCATCATCTTGATATTATGTACCCTAATAAATGGAAGCCCAGAAACTCGCACGCCCCTGCCGGATAGAAGGACAGTAGAAATTTTCTTCTAGCACAGAAATGGAAGAGAACACAAAGTTTCACTTTTCATTTTAAAGTTTCTGAATTCCACCGCACTCCTGAATGTCAGCAGAAAACTGCTTATTATTTCAAGAGCAGATCCCTTTCTATTAGAAGCAATCTCTTTTTCTGCATTGCAGTGTGCGGACACCGGATCCCCCTATTTTCAAGTCATAAAGGTACAATAATTAGCAGCTTTAAAAACAATTAACTTTCAATGCATCCTGAGAATACAAATCACGCAGACATCGAAAGCCGTTAACATGTTTTATAGTTAATCATTACGAAAGTCAGAACAAAAGAGCAACCAAACGCTTATTTTGAGCAATTGTGAAATGTAAATGATTGCCTGTCAGCCATTGTAATTTATTGTAAAACAAGCAAATTCAGCCACTTTTACCTGTGCGGCCAGCATGCGCGCTCGCCGTTCCGATGTGTGCACAAGCCAGCAAACAAGGCAGCCTTTGTGTGCGGAGGCCAAGTTAAATACGTGAGAGTTACCCAGCCGAGGGTTCGAATAATCTCACCTTTAAACCTTTTTACAGATCTGAAACTAAATTGTCAGCACCTGATCTGAGGCTGATTGCACCGGGACTGGTAATCACGGCTTGCGCTTTACGATCTTCGTGGGGGCATTTTTTTTGTGTGTAGCAGGAACGTCTTTCATGTGCTGCAGACTTGCTTTAAATCATGTAGGCATGGTATAATTTCACTGTGCATCTACAACAGACACTACGCCGACTTGAAAGGTGACATCAAATAGACCTTCAGAAGATGACATCACAAAGATGGCATCAAGGAGAATGTTAGTTTAAAAGGACTGGAGACAGGCTTTGATGAATATTTGGTGGGTAGGCCTCGGACGGGCGCTGTGCTTTGTAAACTGTCATAATGGTGCGGTTATGGGCCTCATCTGAAGCAGACAGCGCTGACTGAGTGCGCTGATCTGGGAAAAAAGACGTCAGATAAAAGTCACTCGATTTATACAATCGGATTGGATAAGTATCTGACGTCTTTCCAGGCATGCCGCAATATCCTGGATCCCGTAGAGATTAAAGGCTATCTGGGAAAGATTTTTGTTGAGTGTTTTTGATTTCCCCAAGTTAGGGCCTGTTTCCACTACACGCAGATTGGATGCAGAATGGATGCAGAAAAACTGACTCCAATGACTCCAATGAAAGCCTATGGGCCTGTTTCCACTAAACGCGATTTTTCTGATGCAGATTTTCCCATAGTTATAGTGAAAGCCACTGCACCAATGGTTGCAAAGCGATGTGCCGGAATCTCCTCTGGAGTCACAAGTTCAATGCCAAATACTCCATATGATCCGCACCATCAGGATAATTTCTTTATTGTTGCTTCATTAAAAGAATAAAAGTCCATGTGGGTATGTACATAAAGATGACGCACAGGCGTTTCGGGCCATATTAGGTCCTTTCTCAAATCATGACCTGCCCACAATCCTGTGGAAACAGGACCTAAAAGCAAACCTGAAGGTAAACTAAACTTATGTAATAATTAACTGTATATGTGGGAAAGCTAAGATATAGAACGTTAGTAGCAAATAAAAGAGTCTCAAAGTTTTTCAGTATAGGAAGAGTTAAAAAAAAACTTCAGTTGTTATCTATGCAAAAGCACTTCTCTGAGCTATTTGACCCACTGGGACCAATACAGTCCTGTTTTCTAAAACACAAACAGCCATGAAACAGTGAGAGACAGCTTGAGTAAAGGTGTTACTGCAAGAAAGTTCAAAGGGTCATTATTTGTGCTTTGTTTTATAGCTTAAAGTGTAACTGTCGGGCACAAAATCAAAAATCAAATCTTTATTTTTATCTGGTAAACAAGTAATAAGGATGCTAACCAGGCAATCCAAAAGTTAAAATCTCTATTACTTTTCTTGTTTATAAATGAACATTCCCCAGTTTACCTGAATCTTATTTGGTACGTTGCCGCAAAAAATGAAGTTGCAGGGCATTCTGGGTTGTCCTTTTTTTCTTCTGTACATTTAGTTAAGTCTGAGGGCTCGTTTCCACTATTGCGGTGCAGAATCGCCTGGATTCCACCGCTGTTGAAATTCCATGAATTAGCATGCGGATGCGAATTTTTGCGCGTTTTTTGCCGCGAATTCGCATGCGAATTCGCATAGGTGAGGGTATATGCGAAATTAACCATGTCACTGCCTGTTTGAAATACATTGGTACCTATGCGAATTCGCATGCGAATTCGCATGAAAATTCGCATACCATAGCCGCATGCGAATTTCCTATTAAATACATTAGCGGCGATTCGCATGCATTCCACTCGCAGGCGAATTCGTTGGCTCTTTTGTGCGTTTTTTTACCGCTGAAAAAAACGCACCTCAACAACGCTACAGTGGAAACAGGCCCATCCACTTGCATTACATGTGCGAATCTGCATGCGTTGGACGCATGCAGATTCGCGATAGTGGAAACGAGCCCTGAGGGGAAATAAAGAAGCAAAAAAAGACAACCCAGCATGCCCTGCAACTTCCTTTGTGTGGCAACGTACCAAATAAGAGTCAGGTAAACTGGGAAATGATCATTTATAAACAAGAAAAGTAATAGTGATTTTTGATTTTATGCCCGACAGTTACACTTTAAAAGACAGAGGGCTTGATTCACAAAGCGGTGCTAACTGTTAGCACGCCTGTGAAAACCCCCTTAGCACGTCTAAATGAGCTTTTCGCGCGCAAAACTTTAGGGCGCACTGCGCGAAGTGCCCATTAAAGCCTATGGGACTTAGCGCGCACAGGACTTTGCGCGCGTAAAACTTTGCGCGCGCAAAGTTAGCGCGCGATCTGATTGAGAAATCCGGTGCTAACCTACTTAGCACCCTGGTCAGCACGTCTAAAGACTTTAGACGTGCTAAGTAGGTTAGCACCGCTTTGTGAATCAAGCCCAGAGTGTGGTTTTAAAACTGAAACTGTTTCCGAGGAGTATTTTATTAGTAATTTTTTGCATCTAAGAAAGCAAAAAATGGAAAAAAAAAAATCGGAAAAACGGTTGTGACTGGTCTAAAATTACTGCGGTGATCCTATTACTAAAGAAAAATTCTGCATTCTCTGATTGGTCCAGTGATTCCGGGTTCTTGACTGGGCTAAAATTACAATTCCTGAAGAAAAATTCTGGGCTAAAATGACCGATGTGTGGTAAATTAGATTTCCGCTGAATTCCATTGTCCAATCAGAAATGCCAATACTGACAAATTCAACATTGCCCTTTAAAGGAAACCTGTAATGTCCCAGGGACATTGCTAGAAGGGTGTTGTTACACACTTGCAAGGCGAGGTAAAATTGAACAATAGGATATTGTAAAATTAAAGAAAGAAATTGCTTGTAAAACAAAAAGAGAGAAATCGAGAGCCCTCAATAGCGTAGTACGGTATATTAAAGTCAAGGTGCATGAGACAAACTGGGTGAGAACAAATACTCACAGATGGGTTCCCTCTAAGGCAACCACTGTATAGGCAAGTGGGAGATTAGACCCCACCCCATTCATGCTAAGGAGTCACTCCCTGTAGATCAGAATATAGGGGGTAACACCCCTCCACCAGGGGTGGACAGCTTGGTTGATAGAGCTCAGCAGGCACAATGCCTCAGATGTGCCTGAGGAAGCAGGTGAAATACCAGCGAAACACGTTGCATTGTTTGTATAGTGTACAATAAAGTTTTTTACTGATGTAGACAATTTGAGTCTTCAATGGGAAGGTGAGTCCACCACTACCTCCCATTTTTAAACCGTTTTTAAGGTATTTTATTCTTCCTGGCGCCTCCGTTTCATTCTAAAATTAAGAAATTATATACAGTAATGCATTGTAAAATTCCTCTTTAACCATTTTTCCCATTTTCTCAAGTAGAAATGAAAGCCTCCGTTTCTACTCAAGAAAGGCTTAAAATGAAATATACACGGTAATCATACCGCAATCTGAAACAGCACGACACACACAGAAAAAAAAGCTAAAATGCTTGAAGTGACAGCATTTGGAACGCATTTCCCATCATTCCCCTGACTTAAAAAGCTTTCCCTGAGAGCCATGTCTCCGGCCTGACTGGGAACAGCCAGATCCATCACATCTTCCTCCTGCAGCTCTAGACACCTCCAATTGCAGGAAGCCCGTATTTGTGAATGAATTTGAAGTGAGATTTATTTTGGTTGCGGTGCTGAATTGTTTGTTCTCTGCTTTAACCGGGATCATATTACTGTTTTGAGTCGTGTATTGATGCATTGTGCTGTTGCCTCCTCTTTGCCCTCATTAGATCCTGCCAGTCAGTTTTAAGCAAATTCAAAGAATGTGAGGAATTCTTTTGCGCTGTGAGATACGACCTCTAAATAATAGTCTTCCTAAAGCATCTTTAAATCCTGCAGACAAATATAAATAGCAAGACAAGTCACAACAATTTTAAGTAACAGGAATGACTCTGCCCTGTTAAAAGACACAAGACAGAACAGTTAATTGATGTCGCATGGGGGGGATAATTAACATGTTGCCATAGTTTTCAGCCACTTTCTGAACTACACAGTGCTGCCTGTATATTCTTACCTATCTACAAATTATTATATTAGTTCAATCATGAGTTATAAAGTCTAGTCGTGTTGTGATGCAGGCAACAGTGAGTTCTAAATTGGCAGACTGCAAATGGTAATGATTGTTGCCATAGCACGATGTTGTCACTCTGAGCCCTCAGCGGTGAGGTCATTTTGTTTCTTAAAGCAGCAGGGACAGCCATACTATCCCAGGAACAAAAAAAAACATATATAAGTAGATAAATACATGTTCTACTTACATAACATATGTACTGTACTCTCCACGTTTTGATTTCAGGGACATTTATATAGTAAATAAAGAGAAAGCTGTTCCAGGCATTTCCCATCTTTACTGACTAAAGGCAATCCCTATGTCATTTCCTTCCTTACTTTTTTTCCTGCTAGAAACTGCACTGTCATATCTAGCTTGCTTTATAAACACATGTGAGCACAGCAGGGGTCGAGAACTGCGTGAACGCGGGGGGGGGGGGGGGGGGGGACGTCCACTCACTATACACCTGACCACCTATTCTGGGAATATCTATACACCTGACCACCTATTCTAAGGACATCTATACACCTGGCTACCTATTCTGGGGACAACTATACACATGGCTACTTATACTGGGGGCACCTATAAACCTGGCTAGCTATACTGGGGGTACCTATTTTGGGGGAACTGCTGTCAGATCTGTATTTTTGGGGAACCGCTGATGCCAGATTACGTGTATTTTGGGGAACCGCTGCCAGATTGTGTATGTTGGGGGATCACTGCTGCCAGATTACATGTATTTTGGGTGTTACGTGTATTTTGGGTGATCCACTGCCAGGTTTCGCGTATTTTGGGGAACTGCTGCTGCTGCCAGATTGTCTATTTTGGGTCAACCACTGCCATTATCTCTGTATTTTGGAGGAACCTCTGCCAGATTATGTGTACTTTTGGTGAAATGCTGTCAGATTACATCTACTTTTTGGGGATACACTACGACAGAGCTCAAACGTCCCCTTGCAGACCTTTTATACCACTGCTAAGGCCATGTATATTTGGCCCCACCCATGACCACGCCCACACTATGCTTAACCACGCCCATTTAGGGTGAGTCCACTCACTTCTTTTTCCAGGACTAGACCCCTGGAGTACAGCATTGTATTTCAACAGCTTCCGCCGAGGGGTGAGGTATATTACCCTTCCTGTCACACTGAACTGCCCTCAGCCAATCAGTGAGGAGCAGGAAAGTGGGAGGGGAGATAACACGCTTCCCTCTCCTCAGCAATGTACCTGAAAGGAACCAGGCTGACCGAGATAAGATTTATTACAGCAGACAAATGTATTATTTTATTGGAATGCTTGCAATGCAGACTGCATGTAGACTGCATCATAAACACAGAGCAGTGGATAAATGAAATTTGATTTTGTGGCTGACAATCCCATATTAAAGCGCTCCATTCACTACAAAGAAACTTTGTTAAATAAGAGAGAAGACTGAATACAGAGAGAAAAAGCTTAGCATTGCTCACAACCCTGTGCAGCAGTGACAGATCACAAGGGATGGGTACTTCCTGTCAGTAGGAGACTCCTCCTCTCTTACTAACAGGAAGTAGCTGTACCCATAGTAGCCGAGAGAGCTTTGCCTTCCTTCTTCAAACACTTCAAAATAATAATGAAAAAGCACTCCTGCAAATTAATTTTGAAGATTTTCATTGCCAATTGTCCATGATTATATCGGGTGACAGTCATGTGTGGGTGCAGGCATCCTTCAACATTGGCTCCTTCCTATTTAGAGATCTACTAAGATGTATAATACTCAACAAAACCATAATTGTAGTTCTCACCTCAGGTCTCCTCTTGGCTTTCCTGTAAACCCCTTTACCATATTCATAAACAGGACCATTAGCAGAACCCAGCAACGTGTTCATACAGTGATCACTAGAAGAATGGCAAGGAGAATCAAGCATGTGTAAAGCAGCCCCAGGGCACAGCAAATCACTAGACAAAGAGCAAAGAATAAACCCATTGTGCTTTGTACTGCCACACCAGATGCAGCTCAATCATGCACTCCTCTGCATCCCTCGTCATCTTCATTGAACAGTAAGCTCTCCTCAGCTATAGCCATACAGCGCTTCTGTACAGCGCTCATCTACAATGTCACCATAATAGCCATACAGCGCTTCTGTACAGCGCTCATCTCCTACAATGTCACTATAATAGCCATACAGCGCTTCTGTACAGCGCTCATCTCCTACAATGTCACTATAATAGCCATACAGCGCTTCTGTACAGCGCTCATCTCCTACAATGTCACTATAATAGCAATACAGTGCTTCTGTACAGCGCTCATCTCCTACAATGTCACAATAATAGCCATACAGCGCTTCTGTAAAGCGCTCATCTCCTACAATGTCACTATAATAGCCATACAGCGCTTCTGTACAGCGCTCATCTCCTACAATGTCCCTATAATAGCCATACAGTGCTTCTGTACAGCGCTCATCTCCTACAATGTCACTATAATAGCCATACAGTGCTTCTGTACAGCGCTCATCTCCTACAATGTCACTATAATAGCCATACAGCGCTTCTGTACAGCGCTCATTTACTACAATGTCACCATAATAGCCATACAGCGCTTCTGTACAGCACTCACCTCCTACAATGTTACTATAATAACCATACAGCGCTTCTGTACAGCGCTCATCTCCTACAATGTCACTATAATAGCCATACAGTGCTTCTGTACACCGCTCATCTCCTACAATGTCACCATAGTGATCGAGTAAAAAATGTAAATGGTGACAATGATTGACCATGTTTATGAGACTTTACTCATTTATTCAAAATACAGCTTGACCCTTATTCAATTCTCTTTTTCTTCTACGTTTTCTCCTGGGAAATAATTTTATTATTATTATTATAGCGCCAACATCTGCTGCAGCGCATACTATATTGCCTTGTCACTTAACTGTCCCTCAGAGGAGCTCACAATCAAATCCCTACCATAGTCATATGTCTACGTATTGTAGTCTAGGGCCAACTTGGTAGGAAACCAATTAACATATCTGTATGTTTTTTGGGGTGTCGGAGGAAATGGAGTGTTGGGAGGAAACCCACACAGACACGAGGAGAACAGACAAACTCTGTGCAGATAGTGCCTTGGCAGGGATTTATAACGGGAACCCAGCGCTGCAAGGCAAGAGTGCTAACGACTTTCCCACCACGCTGCCCTGTAATTTGCATGTTCTCCTTGTCTTTGTGTGGGATTATGTAGTAATACGAGTATGGTTTATCAAATGATGACAAAGAAATAAAGCTCGTATTCTCTCCCCAGTTTCTATTTCCTTTTTGACAACAATGGGTCAGAGCAAGCAAGAACACGAGAGCAATATTTGCATCCAAAGCAAGAACGATGGACATTTTTGCATAACATAGTGCCGTTGGACATTTGCTCTCCTGATCTACTCCCTGTATATATGTCCAGAGTTCAGAGAGAAGGATTCAGTAAGAGAACAGTACATGTTTATTTGTTTGCCTTCAAGGAGGACAGTTTGAGAGGCCAGTCACCCGTTGTTGTAGTTTTAGTTGGCCAACCTTCCTGCAACATTGGAAGCATTGTTGACAGACATAGCCATGGCAGAGCCACTTGACCTCCTGCTCGGTAGGAAGCTACAATGAGAGCAGTCACACATCTGAATGACGGAAACAAAGATACCGAGAAGTATCTCGCTAACAAGTAAAGTAGTGTTGTTTCTCAATAGACCTTGTAGCATATTTGTACATAGACAAACATTGCCCCATTCACCACTCTGGAGTTTTACCAAGAACCCTACAGAGTTAAAGGAACCTTGTGTCTTGTTGAGGATAGCTCAGACTTGTCTTTTGTTTAGTGGTGGTTTTATTAGGAAGGCTGGCGTGATCGTGGCTATGCCCTGCATTGTGCACCCACTCTAGGCTAGCTGGCATAAGCAGATATACAGATCAACAGGCTCTTTCTAGCTGAGCTCATAAGTTTAGTGTGTATGTTTACTGAGGAGGGTCTGGAGGGACAGGAAGACATCTCCAGTTAATCTCAGTAGGACAACAACAGTGGTTGCTTACATTGGAATTTTATGGCTTATTTATCTCCCCTAGCTTTCAGTTTCAGTCATCAAGGGGAAGTCATGGTGTTTAGACAAGACAAATAACACTTTTTCTCCTGGCGGACTCAAAGCGCCAGAGCTGCAGCCACTAGGACGCGCTCTATAGGCAGTAGCAGTGTTAGGGAGACTTGCCCAAGGTCTCCTACTGAATAGGTGCTGGTTTACTGAACAGACAGAGCTGAGATTCGAACCCAGGTCTCCTGTGTCAGGGGCAGAGCCCTTAACCATTACTCCATCCAACCATCACATCTGTTCCTTTCCCCCAAAAAGATGATCATCTTATTTATTTCCAGTACAGTATATACTGCTGACATCAGTGCCGGTTGTAGGTACAATGGGCCCCCAAAGCAAAATTAACCTGGTGGACCTCCCTGAGGTCCCCAGTAAGCAGCAATAACCCAGGGCCCCTGAGCCAGCTAACTCCCCCCCCCCCCCCCCCCTCCAATCCACACACACAAGTTTTCCCCTAACTTTACTCTTTATTTTTGGCCCCCGGGACTCCTGCACATGACCCGATGCATGTTATTACGTAAATTACGTGTGCCTGATCACTGAGAAGAGGCGCCTCTGTGAGGATAAAGATGAAAGTGCATGGACTAATGGAATGCACGCCAGCCTGGACAAGTGGGTCACAATGTAGGGACTGGTGCTCAGCTGTCAAACAGCCGGACGTCGGCTATCACCAACAGTATGTAAATTGTATGCAGGCCCAAAAAAAATAAAAAAAATCTTTACAACCATACGAACCCCGTTGTTCCAACAAATCCCATCACCACAATACTTTTTCTACTGCTTACTATAGTGGAATTTCTTCTAAAGCCAACCGTCAACTTAATCTACCCAAAGATAATCTTTGAGGTTTGTCAACGACTTTTTCTTTTTAAAGATAAAAAATGCTGCAGTTGTGATCCTGTAAATATTAAAGTGGACCTGAACTCTTGCACAGAAAAGAAGGTAAACATAGATAAATGCACCCTGTATGTATTTAGAGAGTTCAGCCTGTCTAATCCTCCCTCATCTGTGCCTAATCCCACTGTAATTTGATCTCTCAGCTGTGTCAGCTCAGGAATCTCCTCTGCCATGGCAAAGCAGCGAATAGCAAAGCTGGTAAGCACAGGATGCTAACAATATGTCTGCTTCAATGAAAGCAGGAAGTAGACACACTGCACATTTATTGCAGGATTTGTATCAGCTGTAACAAATAAATGCTTTTCTTTAAAGGTTACTATGCTGTTGCTTATCCTTAAGGTCCATACTCACAGGGGACGGCCGCCGCCGCAACCACGTGGCACGCGCGTGTTGCGGCGACAGTTCCCCCGTGTGTATTACGCGCGCGCCCCGAACCGTCGCCCGTCGGAGCTGTCGCCAGGCGATTGACACGTTCAATCGCCGGCTACAGCTGTCGCCGCAACCTCGCCGGAACTGTCGCTACTCCCGATAGCGACAGGAGACCTACGCAAGTGAATGGAGCATCCGGCCGGGGGATGCTCCATTCACAAACAGCTTCCGTCGCGTCTCTGCCTTTCTGGCGAGACGTGTGGACAGCTGTCGCTGGCAGGGAGCTGTCGCTCCCTGTTCACGTGCACACATGCAACGGGGGACAATTGTCCCCCGTGTGTATTTAGCTTTAGAGTAGAGGAAATTCTGACTTCAGGTCTGCTTTAAAGGATACCCGAAGTAACATATAACATGATGAGATAGACATGGGTATGTACAGTGCCTAGCACACAAATAACTATGCTATGTTCTTTTTTTTTCTTTCTCTGTCTGAAAGGGTTAAATATCAGGTATGTAAGTGGCTGACTCAGTCCTGACTCAGACAGGAAGTGACTACAGTGTGACCCTCACTGATAAGGAATTCCAACTATAAAACACTTTCCTAGCAGAAAATGGCTTTGAGAGCATGAAAGAGATAAAAAGGGGAATTTCGTATCAGTGAGGGTCACACTGTAGTCACTTCCTGTCTGAGTCAGAACTGAGTCAGCCACTTACATACGTGATATTTAACTCTTTCAGACAGAGAAAGAAAAAAAGGAACACAGCATAGTTATTTGTGTGCTAGGCACTGTACATACACATGCCTATCTCATCATGTCACATGTCACTTTGGGTATCCTTTAAGCAGGGACAATGCAGGCCTGATTCGTGTGTGTGTGTGTGTGTGTGTGTGTGTGTGTGTGTGTGTGTGTGTGTGTGTGTGTGTGTGTGTGTGTGTGTCATGGAACATTCTATTAGCATAAATAAGGAGACTTAAAAGTACAGTTTAATTTGATGGAAAATGAGGCATCAAAGATAATAATGATAATGAATGCAGCCAAATCATCACTTTCAGATGTCAGCCGGCAGACAAAAGGACAGTGCAGGTGCGAAATGACAGCCTTGCCACTTATGTCATGCCCATCAGGCCCCATGCCTGCTCACCAGGCCTGTCTCAAGATGGAAGGGGCGGAGGCAACTGCCTTTGATCTCTGCTGGATTCCAGCTTTATTGACAACAGAGGAAGCTGATGCTTACCCCCTTAACACCAGGTCACCCTTAGCCAGAAAATGTTGTGTTTTATCATCAGCAAGGCACCATAAACTCGGTTCCTGCAGCAGCACTCATGCATTATATTGTCCTAGTAGGGCCCTCTTGGTAGTAAAAAAAATAAAGTGCTGTGCAGTGTTGTGTGCAGGAACAGTCTGAAGCTGTATTATGTTACTGCTTATTTGCTTAGCAAGGCTCCCTGGTGTCCAGACAAGGCTATTGTTTTCGGAAGTAGATAAACATGTTTCAGAGCTCTCCTTGTTTTATGATGCAACTCAAGCTTATTGGCAGGGCGAGCGGAGGAGCTGGCTGAACTCTTCACGCACTGCTGCTATTCAACTGGAAAATCAACTCTGCTCACCTCTTCCTAATTACACCAATCTGTGACTTCCCACAAAGAAATCCTTGCTGGATTCCTGAGCACTGGACTGCTGCCATTATAGGTAGAGATAAGCAGGCCACGGGCATATCCGGCAGGAATAAAGGCCCATGCGCACTCCACGATCATTCCAACTTTCTTTTACCGACGACTGGCGATTTTTTTGAGTGACATACAATCACTTCTGTGATCTTGCGACGTGGGTAAAGGCATGTGTTTACACAAATGACACATGGTGACAAGGACAGTCGTGGCGGATCAGATCTTTAAAATCCCCGACGACTCCGCTTAAAGTTTCACGATGACTGGACTTCCCGCTCGCGCCTTGTCGTGTGCCACCGTGTGATATTGGCTGGAGGATGGAACAGTAGTCGCCAGGGGTGCGTCACTGGATCTATCTTCCTCCATCGTGTGGTGAGTATTCAGCTGAAGGGCCCGTTCACACTGAAGGGGAAAATGCAACGCAATTAATCGCAAGATCGGATGGTAAATGCATCATATGTTAATAATAGGAAGCGTTTACGCAGAATGCAAATGCTCATTGCACTTGCCAGACCACATATCCCGAACTGCTGCATTTTTTGCAGCCATAACCACAATTACAAATCAGATGAAATGCAAACCTTTGCGTCCATTCCCACTACTCTTCCCGCCGCACAAAAAAAATGCTACCTGGTCTGTCGAAATTTGGCACCGCCGTCTCGGCTTGTCCCTGCTCATCCCGGTAACCAGGAGGTATAAGGTATAAGGTTTCCTGTTGGTTTGGGAATCCTCCTGCAACAGAGAAAATTCTCATTGGTTCATGTGGACCAGTGAGAGGCTTCCCTGTTGCTAGGTAGGATTCACATGGGCTTTTTTTTTACAAACCAACGGGAATCCCCATGCAAACGCAGCGGCCAGCGTGAAGAGCCCAAGCTCATCTGCTCATGTCCTCATGGCCAAACCAACAAAACGACCAACTAATTTACATACTGCGCAGGCAAGCGGAATGACAGACTGCATGATATGGCCACATTCAAAACAAGTACAAGTCGTTCAAATGACTTGTACACGTGTCCAACTGCACAATATCAACCCAACAGTTGTGTCAGTTGATCCGCCAGTTGGATTGGGAAACCGACTGTTCATCATTCGCTCGGCTAGTCGTTTCTAAACGTCCAACAGACCAAGTCTGGACGATAGTTGGGCGTAAAAGTTGCACGTGTGTACCAGCCTTAAAGATAATCTGTACTCCAAAATTTTTACAATAAAAAGCATACCATTCTATTCATGATGTTGTCCTGTGCCCCTCTGTGCTGTTTCTGCAACTCCCTGCTGCAATCCTGGCTTGTAATTGCCAGTTGTAGGCCGTGTTTACAAGCAAAAGACATGGCTTGTGATAGGCTCAGAGAAGCTCAGTCTGTGACTCACACAGCCTGCAGGGGGGCATGGAGAGGGTGTGTATAGCTTCTATCCTATCACAAGCAGAGCTGCACATTACAGCCTGAGTGCCTGAGCCCGACAAAGACGACAGAGGAGAGAAGATTAGATCATATAGCAGAGATAATACAGCCACTGTGCAACTAGGAAAGGCTGCAGTAACTCAGACCACATTAGAACATGTATAGGATCGTATAGGATAGAAGAAATAAGGCTGGAAAATTTTGTTACAGAGTCTCTTTAAGAGGTGATTCTTGAAGGCTTGTTTGAAGGTGTTGAAGGATGGGGTAAGCCTGGTAAGAAGGTGGGGGAAACAGGAATAAAAGTTGGAATTCCAACTTTTATAATTATTATTATGTGGTTTTTTTTTTTTGGGGGGGGGGGGGGAATATATAGAACAAAAAATGTTATTTCTAATTTTTAAAAAAAAGTTTTAATTTTTAAATCATTTTTGAAATGTTTTTTTCAATGAAGGCTGAAAGGTGTCTTTATAATAATAATGATGGAAAACAAAAAAAAAAAAACAAGAAAGAGAAAAATATGTTTTTTTCCCTTTGAGTGTTTTGTGAGGCAGGAAAAATATCAATTATCCTAAAAGCAGGAAATGTTTATCCTCCTGGTTTGCTGATCTCGATAGAAGCTTTTTCTGATAGCGCCTTGTGAGCGAGATATAAGAATAGCAGTAAAGAGCATGAAGCTTTCTTTCCAGCCTTGCCTGCTCTATTCTCACTGATGAAAGTGACTTTAGGCCAGCAGAGACTTTACCTTTTGTTTAGTGGAAAGTGTGACTTTTCACTGCTCCAGGCTCCCTGGTGTTTAGTGCTTCTGAATGTTTGTGCTCTGAGTGTCATAGACAGGGGATTTCAATCCCTTTCTGCCATCAGCTTAAACTGTGTATAGGATATGGGGAGAGGCAAGCTTGAGGCAGGGAACACACTACATGCGTTTTTGCGCGTTTTGCCGCGAACGGCAAAACGCGCACGATTTTAGAGGCTATTGAAAATAATAGCCTAGCTCGGGAAACGCTGCGCCGCATGCGTTTGTGCGCGTTTGCGTTCGCGTTTTTTTCCGCGTTTTGTAGCCGCACAGTTTTCTGCTTTTTTCCGCACATTGCATGACTACATGCCATGCAAACGCAGAAACGCAGAAACGCACGCGGAAAAACGCACGCGTTAGACGCGACCGCAAAACCCGACGGAAACCTGGGAAACGCAGGGGAAAACGGCCCTGCAAGTGTGTTCCCTGCCTGAAAGCTTTTCTTTTTTCCTTTTTTTTTGCATTTTAATCTGAGTGCGAGAAAGAAAAGCCCTGGCTGAATAAATGCATAAGCTATCATGCAGAAAGGCAGCTTTTACGGGACTTGGCTATTTAGAGTATCAGAGAAGCTGCATGAAAAATTACAATAATGAGCGTTTAATCATCCCTGATGCCGATTTTAATCTGGCCTGGCTGGATCCTAAAATAAACACGGCTCCTATAATGTATACAGTTTCTGACCCCTGCTGCCTCCTCCCCGCTCTTAAAACCAGCCAGCGTTAAAAAATAAGGCATAGATCTTTTTTATGGTTTTTATGGTGTTTTTTGCTATATAACCAAACAGGGAATGAAACATTTTTATGACGGCTGACAAAAAAAAAGGGGGGGGGACCTTTGCCGTAAGTGCGCCAATAGATTGAGGTTGTATATTCAGCTCCAGACTTTCTCCAGTCAGTCGTCCCACCCACATGGCTACCAAGCCACTTATTTCACCGGATGTTGTGATTTCATTGAGGATAAATCCTGGCTGTGGTCGCCATGGTAACAGTCTGAAGGTACTCATTCAGCTTTTTATTTCACTGTAGTGATACAATTCAGGGTGGTATCGCCTGTGCTGTGACACATTACAATCTGACCAACCTATAGAGCTATTTTATTATCTCTCTTTTAGCTATTTTTATTATTTATACAAATTATATATTCAACTTTGATATTATATTTAATGATATTATTATTGTTGTTGTTATTATTATTATTATTATATGTTATTGTTATATAATGTATGTTATTATTCTTGTTGTGATTATTATTACTAAATAATGTATGTTATTTTTCTTATTATTATATAATGTATGTACTGTATTATGTAAGAAGCTGCACACATACCAGGAGCTATGTAGCTAAGGCTTCTTAAAATTTCAGTGAACGCATAACTTTTAAAGGACAACTGAACTGAAGTGAGAGGGATATGGAGGCTGCCATATTTATTTCCTTTTAAGCAATACCAGTTGCCTGGCAGCCCTGCTGATCCTCCGCCTCTAATACTTTTAGCCATAGACCCTGAACAAGCATGCAGCAGATCCAGTTTTTCTGACATTATTGTCAGATCTATCGAGATTAGCTTTATGCTTGAAGCTGCAGCCAAATAGATCAGCAGGGCTGACAGGCAACTGGTATTGTTTAACAGGAAATAAATATGGCAGCCTCCATATTTTTCTCACTTCAGGTGTCCTTTAAGTTTTTTGTTTGTTTGTTTGTTTTTGTCATCATTGAAGCTGCTTCCTAAAAAAAACTCTTGCTGGCTTCCTGAATTCCAAATTATTTTTTCCACTGTTACAGTATGTTGTATTATATTACATTAAATAATACTATTTTATTTTATGCATTTTATTAATATTCTGTATGTTTCTTTCTATTTATTGGGTTAAAAAAAAGCAATTTAAATAAAAAAATGTTTTTAGTAAGATTTTCGTTTTAATCAGGGAAATGTTAAATAGTTATGAAGGGTCCTGAGGAGAAGGAGCCTGGCAAGCCAACCACAGGCGCAGTCACATGACCTTTAAATTTTACATGCCAGATCTAGCAAATATAGTAATATACTATATATATATTTATATCTTCACGATTACATATCAGTAGTGATGATCAATCTATTCTGCATAAGATACATGTGATCAAATTGAATAGATGACTGATCTTTATATTTCTCTAGTGTTTTTCCCAGGCCCTTTTAGCCGGATGCTCAACCCAGCTAATTATGGTGACCACCCGGCTGTTATCGGCTCATCTACTCCTCCTCCTCTTATGTAATAAGCAAAGTGGTGCAAAGAAGCGCTGGCCCTGCATTCTCCCGTCGCACCCCACCCGGCTGCCTTTTCATGCCACCCACCTGGAAAATAATGCTGGGGAGAGCACTGTTTCCGATTGGTTAAATCACTGCGCACTGCCATTGCTGCTGACTAGGGATGATCAATGAGATGCAAATAATTTTGAGTTGATGGCAGATTATGCAAATTCTATACCCAAATTTATGCAGCTTGAAAATGGAACAATCGAATTTTACTTCAGCAGGATTTGATTGGTTCTTTTTGAATGCATACATTTGCTTAAAAAATTTGCATAATGCTGCATCAATTTCAAATTATTTGCATCTCATCGATCATCCCTATTGCTGACAGTTGTCAGCTATTTGGTTAATTGTTTATTATTTGGTACTAATGTCAATTATTTAGTGAAACCCTTGTGAGGGTCATTCTACTCAGAAGTAGAGATGGCCCGAACTGTTCGCGGGCGAATCTCTATGTGCCTGTACTACTTCAAGGTCTCTATGACCCAGAGTAGTACGGCTATGCCGGCCCGGCGGTGCGCGTCCTTGATTGCGTGCCTGTTGCCGGGCCCTGTCTGCGCATGAGCGATCAGGCTGCGCGATCTAGGATGCGCACCGCCGGGCCGGCGCAGCCGTACTATTCCGGGTCATAGCGACCCGGAAGTAGTACAGGGTGAGGTGTTCGCTGGCAAATGGTTCGGGAACCGTTTGCCGACATCTCTACTCAGAAGCCTAGCCTAGTTACACACCAATAAAAACTTTTGAAACAAAATTTTTCGCAGTCTGGTTTTATACATTTGTTAATATATCTTGTGGGTACTATCCTTTAAAACTTAAAGGCAAAAAAGTACAGTCCATGTAGCGGGTGTTCCACTGTACCCATATAATCTATGTTGCAACAAGTCCTGGACTTTATGTAATATATCAAAAAAATTGCACAAAAATGCAGTGTCTCAAAGATAGTACAAAAACTTTATTGATACAAAACATACAACTTCCATGTAACTTGAATAAAGAGGCTCAATAAAGGCTTATTCAAATTGTTTGGCTGGCAGAAAAAGGACCATATTAGTAGAATTGGCATAATGGTTGAATTGGCTAATTCAGCCATTATGTATCAATAAAGTTTTTGTACTATCTTTGAGACACTGCATTTTTGCACAATTTTTTTTGATATATTACATAAAGTCCAGTACTTATTGCAACATGGTTTCATTCATTTGACATTCATTTCTTGCTTCTAAAGCACCCTGTTTGCACAAGAAGTGAAAGTGAAACATGATCACATGATGATGACCAGCCACCCAGAGACTTACAAATCAGTCACCTGATCAAACCAATCACCTACTTCTCTATGACTTTTCCTTGGGAAGATTTTATTATAGCATACATTGGTCATCAGTTATCAGTTTTGCCGAGTTGGGTATTGGGGAACAAGGAAATATTTTTACATGCAGCGTTGGGTCCCTGGTTCTAATCCCAGCCAGGACACTATCTGCATGCAGTTTGTATGTTCTCCGAGTGTCTGCGTGAGTTTCCTCCAGGCACTCTGGTTACCTCCCACATCCGAAAAAGATACAGATACCTTAATTGGCTGCCCTCTAAAATTGGCCCTAGACCATATAACTATGGTAGAGATTAGATTGTGAACCCCTCTGAGAGACAGTTAAAGGAAACCTGAGATAGCGAGGGAGAAAAAATTATACGTACCTGGGGCTTCCCCCAGCCCCTTGCAGGCTGATTGATCCGTCGCCGTCCTCCTGTGCCGCCTAGATCTTCCACAATTGGCCTCGGAAAGTCCTTCAGTTGGGGGCCAATCTGCACTGGGAACTCAACGAGGGAATGAGTATGGCCATACTGCGCCTGTCAGCGACTGGCCCCAACTGGAGGACTTTCCGGGGCCAATTGCGAAGGATCCAGGCAGCGCAGGAGGACGGCAAGGGAGCGATCAGCCTGGAAAGGGCTGGAGGAAGCCACAGGTACGTATGATTTTTTTCTCCTGCTCCATCTCAGGTACACTTTAAAGGACACCCGAGGTGAAATGAACTATTGAAATAAACAATTGTATCTAACCTCTTTCTCCTAAAAATGACTTTTTAAGATATTCCATAGTTTTATTTAATATTTAAATCTACTTTTAAAGTTTTTAATGTTTTTGCTCATTGACACATTCATTGAAGTATGCCAGAGCTAAAATCTAAGAACTATTAACCCTTTTTATCTCTTTCCTGCTCTCAGAAGCCATTTTCTGCTAGGAAAGTGTTTTAAGCTGGCCATACACTAGGCCGATTCCCCGCCGATCGACAGAAGATTCGATCACTGGGCTCGAATCTGCTGTCACATCGTTCACGCTATACGCTAAATTTCGATCTATTTCGTCCGATCCCGTCGATCGCCCCGTACGGGAAATTACCGTCGATCGCCCGCGGGTAGGGAGCGTGTCGCTAGCTGCGTTCAAGTGCCCCCACGACCGACACAATACAGCTGCAATACATTACCTGCTCCGCCGGCGCGACTCCCCCGGTCTCTGCTGTCTTCTTCTACGCTCTGGTCTGGTCTCCGGCTGGCTTCACTGAACTTCCTGTCCCGGCAGGAAGTTTAAACAGTAGAGGGCGCTCTACTGTTTAAACTTCCACCAGATAGGAAGAAGTGAAGCCTGCCGGACCCGAAGACCAGACCAGAGTGGAGAAGACAGCGGAGACCTGGGGAGTCGCGCCGGCAGAGCAGGTAATGTATGTGGGGGGGGGGGGGGGAGCGTCGGCAGCACCACCACCACAGATTGTGAACGGTTTCAGGCTGAAATCGATTCACAATCTGTTTGCAGGTAAAGGCAGCCATACGATCCCTCTCTGATCAGATTCGATCAGAGAGGGATCTATCTGTTGGTCGAGTCTGATGGCAAATCGACCAGTGTATGGCTACCTTTTTAGTTGTAACTTCTTATCAGTGAGGGTCACACTATAGTCCTGACTCAAACAGGAACTGCCACTTACATATCTGATATTTAACTCTTTCAGGCAGAGAAAGAAAAAAAGGAACACAGCATAGTTATTTGTGTACATATTCATGTCTATCTCATCATGTCACATGTCACCTCGGGTATCTTTTAAGTTACAAGACTATATAGTACGTAAAATGCTGCACAAGATGTTCATTCATTCTAACATAAATATTTAATACATAGGCATTATACCAAAATTTCAACTTGTGCAAAAAGACAAAAATAATAGACACAAACTAAATAAATAAATAAAATGCTAATTTAATGATAGAATAAACAGCAGTTTTGCTCTCTCACTGCCCATTATCCTCCATGGTAAATGTGCTGCCTATGGCCACCCTTTAAATATGTTATCGTCAGTGATCAGAACGATTGCACAGATATTATCATGCAGGTCATGCAATGCACATTTCCCAGGAAAACAGGACATTCAGCTGCCTTCCAGATTAAACTCGACTCAGGGCAGCCATTGAGCCCTGAACACATTACACAGATGAATCATCAGCTACTCTTCCCCCTTATGTCATTTCAGTAAAAGCTAAATGGGATGGATTATCATGGCGTCAAACACAGCACTTCTCCTGATTATTGTGAACAGATGACCGCATTGTTTCCACAAAGAATAAATGTATATCCACTCGTTCTCCTTAGGAGGACTGGGTGTGTATGGGTCAGAATGTTCCAAGACGTTAATTGCTGAAATTAGATTTTATGCAATGGTGGATTTGTTTATGAATGAAGTAAACTGGGGCTTAAAGTGTACCTGAGCTAAAAACAAAAGCTATAGGTGAGATGTTAGGCATAAATCAGAGGTGCTGGGAAACCTTAAAGTGTACCTCCTGGGTAGAAATAAAACCCACACTAATAGCACAAGCAGCAGAAGATATAACAGAGAAGCAAGAAAAAATGTCTAAAAACTGACCACATGTCAAAAAATCTAATTTTTGTTTGTTAGCCACGCCTCCAGTTTTCTGCCTCTGCAAAGACTGCTAAGAGATTGTGTCAACAGTATGTGGGTGGAGCTTCATAGTGTTGCCTGAGAGGTACTCTGCTACTATCTGTGCCACTGAGCCAGCCTATCACGGAGAGGAGAGGTGAAGAGAGTGCAGTGCCAGCCACAATGCGTCACATTCCAGAGCTCCCACAATGCTTTCCTGTGGCATTGGGTTAAAAGGTGGGGGGGGGGGGGGGGGGCAGTCACCATAAGTGTATTTCTGTCTCTGTAACACTTTGAAATTTGAGGAGGAGGTCCACTAAATGCCAAAATACAAACATTTGTGGCACCTCTTCTACACATATGATAACCATATGATAATGACATCTATATACAGGCGTGTTCAATTTGAAATTTAACCCTTATGATATTGGTACCGATCAAAGATGGGTAGCACTTGCTGTCTGTTTTGCCTACTCCATGTTAGTTTTTCTCTTCTTCTGCATAGACATAAACCAAAATGCTTGGCCAAGCCAAGTCTTCAAATTTATAGGTCAGTTAGCATGCAGAAAAAGTACCATGAGTACCATCAGACTGTTCCGATCACGTCTGACCAACCTCTGATGATCAAGTTGAAATGTTATGTTTAGGCCGTGAAAATATTCAAATTCTAGATCGTAAACAGAACAAAAAATTATACAAAAGTTATACACCTTTTACGTTAAACCTTAAGTTGGAAAAAGTTTAGATACTTACCTCAGTAGTAGGAAGGAATGGATGGTCTAAAGCAGGGGTCTCAAACTCAATTTACCCGGGGGCCGCAGGAGGCAAAGTCAGGATGAGGCTGGGCCGCATAAGGGAGTTCACGTGTCCCCGCCGCAAAACGAGGGCTGCAGAGCCCCCAAATCGCCCCGGGGGGCAATCCGCCGGCATTTCCTGGAAGGGGCAGAACTTTCAGCTTCAGCTCTGCCCCTCCTGACGTCAATCGCGGCGGATCGCCGCCTATGCCCGCCCCTCTCACTCTTCCTTTACAGAGAGGGGCGGGGGAGAGGCGGCAATCCATTCGGCGATTGACGTCAGGAGGGGCAGAGCTACAGCTGGAAGCTCTGCCCCTCAGCGCAGTCGTGGATGTTTGCGCGGGGGATTTGGGGGTCTGCAGCCCTTGTTTAGCGGCGGGGATGCGGCGGATTACTTGGGAGCACTGAAGCGAACTATAAGGTAAAATGGGCAAATATAGTTCGCTTCCGTGTCTCTTTTGCTTTTGCCGGCAGGCAGGGCCGGTTTAAGCAACAATGGGGCCCCAGAGAAAAATAAACCTGCCCTGTCCCCCCCCCCCCCCCCCCAACAGATACCCTGGAACAAAAATCGGCATTAAGGGACCTTTTTTGCAGCTGGTATAGTCAGGGTGTGAAGAAGCCCCAATCGGTCGGAGCTCCACATTCTGGCTACCCCAGCCTGCATGGGGGACAAGGGGTTAAAAAGTTTCAGAAGGGGGGACCCCACATAGGGTTTAAAAAAAAATTCCCACACTCTAAACATAAAAAAAAAAATTGGGAAAACAGGAAAAAATGCCAGGAATCTTCATACAGCCATATTGCGGCTGTATAGCGATCCCTGGCCAAAGCGCTGCGGCTGCGTATGGACCCCCTGGAAACCCTGTCAGGAAATGTATTGCTCTTTCTTTTGATACATGTAAAATTACACTACCGTTAGGCTTGCTACTAAAAGTGACATTTACCGCATTTAAAAGTATACTATTTTCCTTCGAAACTTTAAAATCGATTTTCTCAAAAACTATAAGGTCTTTTGAAAAATTGTTTTTTCCTCTTATTCCTAATGATCTCCTTAACATATCCTGCACATTTAGGGTTTCTAGCATTTAAGGTGGATTTGCTATTAACCATTAAAGTCGGCGGGTTTTTAAATGTGTATTTTTTTCCTTTGCAACTTTAAAATCGATTTTCTCAAAAACTATAAGGCCGATTTGAAAAAAAATGTTTTCCTCTTGTAGCCACTGGGGGCCCCTACAAGCTCTGGGGCCCTGGGGCCACAAAATATTGTATCGAGGGCCGCAAATGGAGTTTGAGACCCCTGGTCTAAAGGCTTTCCTCATCAGCGCATTCGGACTGGGCATGCACAAGAGAGGTCCACACATGTTCAGCAGAACGAACTGCATGGAGGAAAAAAGAAGGGCTGTGGAGTTGAAGTTGAGGAGTCGGAGCTATTTTTGGGTACCTGGAGTTGGAGCCAGTGGTTTCATAAACTGAGGAGTTGGAGTCAGATGATTTTTGTACCGATTCCATAGCCCTGACAGGATTGTGGAGTCAGAGTCGAAGAGTCAGAGTAATTTTTGGGGTACCTGGAGTCGAAGTCGGTGGTTTCATAAACTGAGGAGTTGGATGATTTTTGTACCGACTCCACAGTGTACTGGGGATGCACAGACTTTACTCCTGCATTTCCATTCTGGATGCGCTTGTCCATGGCCGAGAAGATAAAGAGGAACCCTACACTGGAACAATGGTCTTTACCAGGATTCAGGCAGCCTCTCTGGACCATCCAGAGGCTTCCAACTGCTGAAGTAAGTATCTAATTTTGTATTTTTTCTGTCTCTTCAGGTTTCCTTTAATTAATTAATTAATTAATTGACCATAACAACTACAACTGACCACTACATTCCATGGCCAAGTTAGTTATTTGAGTTAACCCTTGTCCTTGTCTTTTAGTCCCAACAATAGCCATACTGGAGCACTGGTCAGAACTTCACATTCACCTGAACTGGAGACTTTCTGTCATCAAATAGTGAAATGAATTCATTCTGCGGAATGAAACACCGTTTTTCCAAGACCGGTTTCCAATGAGGTCACATGACGGGCCAACTATAATCCCTGCTAGAAAACTGCCTGCATGTGAGTTCAACAAGAAACAGGCTTCCCTTATTACACAAGCATGCCAGTTATTTCCCCTTTTTTCCTCGTTTTAAATATAGATTTTTACCATTACAATCTGTTGTGTGCTCCTCTAACCATTCCGCTATTGCCCTGGCCTTAAGCCCAGCCATTGATCATAAGAAGAAAATGTAAACCAAATGTAAACAGTCAAGGATTTGGCTTTTTCAATAATTCTGTTTCCATGAAAGAAGAAATTCCAAGTCAAGTGCAGAACCGCACTGATTCGCACATTTACACAAGACTAGAAGCAAATTATACTTTTTTTTTATAGCAGCACGCTACAATGGATGGAATAAAACGCTGTATGTTGACTGCACTGTACTGTATCTAAGCAAACATACAAAGGATACAAAGAACATCTAGTGGAAATAGAGATGAAATGCCACATCGTATTCAACACCAGAAGTAAAGCAGATAATCTTAGGCTGAACTACATGTCTAGCTCCATCTGTACAGCTGTCCCGCAACATTATTTAAAGATTAAACTTCCCATTCCAATCAGTAGCTGTTACCCCCTTTCCAAGGAGAAATCTTTACCTTTTCCCAAATAAATCACCAGGGACCTCTGTATGGCTGAAATTGTGGTGAAACCCCTCCCACAGTGTGATGTCATGGCCACGGTCCTGACAGTTTGGTGTCTGTGAATCTCGTTGCATTGTGGGAAATAACGGCTTTTTCCAACTCCCAAGCAAGCAGTATCTCCCTTTGTGCATAGAACTCTCAGACCCAAACATTCCATACAGATCACCTGGCAGGACTAAAGATGCCAGTGATACATTTCAGAATGTAAATCAGGGAGAGGAAAGATTTTACAAACAACCACGACACTTTACACGGGAGTCATCACGGATCTTGACGATCCGATCCACCACCACGGTGCTATTCTCGACGAGCGTCGCAAAACATCATTGGTCTACTCTCGCACACTCACCCACGTTGTGAAATTGCGGAAACATTTGCTCGTCGCGGGAAATCGACGGTCAAGGGAAAAATCGCTCAAAAAGTCGTGTCATGCCTTTACAACTGAATATTTTTTGTTTTTTTTTCAATAATATTATGTAAAAAAATAAAAAAAATAAAAATTCACCTAAGTTAAAAGTTAAAACTGTGCTCTAAATAATATCAGTCAGCTCTTAAAAGGAGCCGATGACATGTAAAAGTTGATTGGCAGCCTTTAAAGTATTTTTCGCTACTCAATGTCAGCAATTTTCCTTTTTTTCATGAAGCTATTAAATGCGAAAGAGGGGATATTTTCTAGTTCTGCCTTCCCATTAAAAAGTGATAGATCTGTGATTTAGTGCTTTAGGCACGATATGAAACTGGATATTTCACAAACTTCATTCATTCGCAGGCCAGGTGTGTTATATTTCCATACGTTAATTGCTCATCTGGGCCCCCCTCACTTACATTAAATCAATAACATTCTCTTTTTAATGCACCCTTGGCATATTAATTTCAGCCTTTTTCTCCAACCAGTCCTTGTACCGTTATTTTTGGATATTTAATTTTGTTCTTTCATGCACTAATCATGAGGGAGCCATTTTTGGAGAGTTGCATCGGTGGGAAATGTTATGTTAAACTCGGCTGGAGGTGAATAAAGTAGTTTTCGAGTCAAAAAGAAGAAAAAGAAAAAAACGGCCTAAATTACAAGCTGGATTATATTGCAGGCTGTTAATACAATTCACACACACATTGTAAACATTTTAGAAGTTTGTTAGAAGTTAGGAGAGTTGACACTGCGGTCAGGGCCAACACGTCTGGTGTAGATTCTCGGGAAAGGTGAGAAAATATTTAAAAGCTGAGCTTTGGCCAGACAGCTAATGACAGTTCTGAAATGTAAAATTGTGGAATGTCTAAAGGCTCATACCCACCAGAAGATTTCTGCGTCTGTAACGGTGAACGACCGTTTGTACGATATCACGTAACAACGTTTAAGGAAAGTTTGTTAAATGATGATCAACGGCAGCCGATTACAGCCGATAAACTTTCGTCATGACAGATCCAATCCTGGATGGTCGTTCCGATCTCCATTGACCCCCCCCCCCATGCTAATTACCACGATCGTTCAATCCCGCTGCCCCGCCCATCGTTTATTCTCATGGTACGCGACTGCAGAAGATGGATCGGGGAACGATCCATCTTCTGCTGTCTTTGTGTTGTGTATTCAGCTTAAGGCGTGATACACACCGGCAGATTCCTTTGGGTAATCAATCGTTCCGACTGATTGAGTGAATACTGAATTACAAGTACAGTATAAGGACGGTAATCCACAAAAGTCAACAGAGGTACTGTATTCATATATGACAAATTTGCTACCAAGTAGTGCAGCAGCCAGAAGGCATACATGCAAAAAGGGCTTGGAATTAGAATATCAGTAAATTTATCAATGTTTTATACTACAGTGGTAATCTAATATTTACCATCGCTAAAACTGACCCTCTTCTCACACAAAGCCCTCCCTCTATGGATCCCTAGCATTAAGTAACTCCTCCCCCAATGCCTAACCTTAACTGACCCCTCCCACATGATGCCTACGGGAAGCAACAAGAGACCACAGGATTGAACATGGCTTTTGCGCAAAAAAGAGGAAAAAGTGGTGTGCACTACAAGTAGTCACGAGTATGTAGCTACTCATAATTGAAAATTCAATTAGACAATGCTGTCCGCAGCAGAAGGGGGGTTAACTTACCCATGCCACTGCCTAAGCCAATCCACTCACATCCACGTCGCGTTCCACATCACTTCCATGCTTCCTTCTTGAAGGAGGAAGCAAAAGAGTGGCATGTGGAGTGCACTGGCTATAGGCAGCGGCATGGGTAAGTGAATCCCCCCTCTTCTGAAGGCAGCGCTGTCTAATTTAAAGTGAACCTCCGGACTAAAAATCTACTCAGCAGAACTGAAAAGGCTTGGTGTTTCACAGCATCAGAACTTTGTTTTTCTTACCAAAGAAAACTGCCCGGGCTTTTTTCCCCTGATGCTGTGCAAAGCATGATGGGATTTCCTATGTTATTATTCACGTTGCCTAGCAACTGGGAGGGGTGATCAGCACACAGGACAGTTGGAACTGTGTCTCATGCTCCCGGTCACCTCCTTTCAACCAAAAAGATGGCTGCCCTCATGAAATCAAACATTTGCCCATTCTTTTAAAACGGTGGGTAAGAGATTATATTACCTATCTATTTCAATTAACATAACTAATGTAACTTAATGACAGTATGTTTGTTTAGGCTGAAGTTCCTCTTTAAATTTCAATTATGAGTAGGTACGTATTCATAGCCACTCATAATGCACAACACTAACAGGAAAAGCCGGTAATGATGCTTAAAAACCACTGTCCATTCATTTAAACAGACAGCTCTTGAGTACTGAATGCCGCAAGTGCCAAGATTGATCCCCGTGTGTGCTGGGCCTAACATGCCCTATGCTATTTGCGTAATTTGTGCTATATAAGCAATGCGCATGTGGAGTACACAATCATAAACATGAACAAAAAAAGTGTTATTTTACTAATTTAGCTTGAGGGGTACAAGATAGGGATTTTGCAACTTAGTGGTAAGTTAGATCCACAGTACATTCCGCTGTTGTTTTTTAATTATAGTAACAGATGTAAATAAAAAGTCAATTGAACAAGTCAATAACCTGTTTATGTAACATAAGAGACACACAGCAGAACAGCTGACATGCATGTGCCCTGCTAGGCCTCTGATGCACCATGCGGTAAAGTAAGTGTCTATAGAGTCATGTGTTCCCTGGCTCAGATCACTTCCTCTTCACGTTACACCTCAGCTATGGCAACCGTTTACTAATTGGCCTGGGCAGCCTTTCTCATTCATATAAGAGCTTGCTTCCGTTGCATGATATGAATGCTGCAATATTATCTTTATTAACTTCAGAGAGGAACTTCAGCCGTCAGACTGAAAACAACACCACATGGTGCTACACTGATTTATTAAAGGGAAACTGAATCGAGTAAAATTATTTAAAATAAACACTTGATGTACCTGCAAATGAATATTACATACTTACATCACCATCAGTTCCTCTCAGGAGCTCACTGCCAGAACTGGAATATATCAGTTGCTGACAGTTATATATCAGTGGCTGTCAGTTATAACTGAAAGGACAACTGATGTGCAAGGTAATGCCAATGTTTCACTATGACTCAAGTGGGGGATATTACAGTTTAACAGTGTTCAATTGCAAATTGCAATTTTAAAATGGAGGACAGAGAATTCCATCGATCACAGTGGACAAACGGGATGCGGGAGAGAAGAAAGCGTTTGATGAGTAAACTACACAGGAGGTAAGTATGACATGTGTATGTTCATTTTGACTTTTAGTTTAGGTTTGCTTTAAAGAAGCACCATGAACACTATTATTATAACAAACAAATAAAACAAATAAGTCCATGCATTTTTTTTTATTTTTCAAAACAGTCAGTGGCTCCAGTCCTGATGGTTAAATCCAGCAATATCTGACTTCCTGGGCAGACTGATAGGTGAAGAAACCTCACCCCACTTCACCTACCCAAGGCTCACAACTTCTTCAACATCATCTAAATAACCAGCAAAGCCAATACAGTGCATATGACTGTCTGAAAGTCATTCTCTCCTGTTCTTTGGCTGCCTTCTTCAGAATTCCTCATGCCAGAAAGCAGACTAGAGACATCCCTCCTCCTTCATTTGCACTGCTGCAGGCCCTCCCCTCTCCTAGTCCCATCAGTGACTGAAAGTCCTTGCTTTGCTGACATGACAGCTATGAGCCACTTTGTTTATTCTTGAAGAGCAGATAACTAGGAAACAAGAGGAAAACAACTGTTTGGCTGTTGGGCGGCTAAGACCAGCACATGTATATTTAGTATTATATACATAAATACTGCCTGCTGAAGGATTGACATTTTTTTCCAGGTAAGTATAATGCTTCTCACCACAGGTCATTTTTTTACTTTCTCTCAAGATGGACTTGATAGAATAATAAATTGCTGACAGATGGAATGAGAAAAAAAAGGTCTCTAAATGTGGGCTTCAAAGTCTTGGCAGTCCACAGAGGTCCCAAGCACAGCAGATAGAGAGACATGTGAAACCTAACCGTACCGTACTAAACTATCATCATTTTCTTTTTCTGGTGTTAAGCGTTGATTACCCAACGCTCTGGAAAATGCACCTGGTGACATTACTGTCAGCAAGAGGAAGCCAAGAAGACAGACAGGAGATGGCTCAAGGAGAAATATTCTAAATATTAAAGACATTTTAATATGTGAGTCTATTGAAACCACTCCGCAAAACAAAATACCCTATTAGCACTTTGGGCTGTTCCTTCGCTCCTTTGAGTCGTGATTTATTACGGCCCCAGAAAATAAACCTTCGACAGACTCAGGCTGAGTTAATACATAGCGATAGTTAATGAAAGATTATGTTGATGGATTAATGACCAAATATTCCCAAAAATACACCAATCAACACTTCATGCTCGGATTCTTAAATACCTTAGAGATAAGCTGACAAATATTTTTGCACATACTGTGGGTGGCTTTGTTCTTTACTTGACATTTTGACAGGTGGTTTTGGTGAGCTGGATCCCCAAACTCAGCGAGAACGTTAAGCGCAGGGACAAGATACGGTTACAAATTAATGAACACTTGGGAAAGACGAGTACGTGTTCGCTCTCCACCAACTGCATATAAAAAGACACAACAACTGCAAACTCCCAAAAAAAGAGTAAGGGGGAGGACAACCAATGCAAAGCCTAATTTTTTTCTTGCTAACTGCTGACATAGTCTGATTGCCTTCACACCAATCTTCCTGTAGAAACGTTATCGAGCTGAAAGGGTGTGCAAAAGTCTAACTTAATGACCTGTATCCTCCTTTCCTTCTTCTCGCTCTTATATTGCCAAATGTAACAGGCTTTTCCCAAGCAAAAATAATCTGGCTGGTGACACGACTGTACTAAGCAGAAGGAGGGGGTGTCACATGCCCTCCCTGGTGTCTGTCTGTGGCTGTGCACAGCTTGAATCCCATACACAATCAAATGATCAAGCTGAAGAATTGGATAGTTTTTTAAGCTATAAAACAAAGCAAAAATAATAACCCTTTGAACTTTACTGCAGTAAAACCTTATCTCAAGTTGTCTCTCACTGTTTCTTGCCTGTTTAAGTGCTTCAGAAAACAGGACTGTATTCAATCCAGTTGGTCGAATAGCTCAGAGAAGCTCTTTTGCGCAGAAACTGTAACAACTGAAGTTTTTTTTAACTCTTTTTGTACTGGAAAACAATATGAGACTCTATTCTTTGCTACTAATGTTTTATTTCTTAGCTGTACTACACACATTTCATTATCTCCTAAGTTTATTTTTACTTCAGGTTTGCTTTAAGCCCAGTACACGCCACGCAATTTGCCATTAGATCAATCGGTTGATTTGATGATTTCCAACCGGTCCGATCAACTCTTGATCGATAACACAATCGATTTTCCAGGGTAGTTATTGTAAAATCAATTGCATTATTGGCCGGGGGTTGATTTGACCAGTTGGAAATTATTGTATCAGCCTGTCAATCGGAAATTGTGGGGTGTGTACTGGGTGTGTGAAGGAACATCTAGCTCACCCACTCAACCAGGCTGAATGAGCTCTGTTCTGAGCTCGTACAACTATGGCCTCAATTCACTAAGATCATGCTGGAGATAATAAGGCAAGAGAAAACGTACCACCACACAGTAAGAGAGTTATCTTATCTCTTCATTCCTTAAGTTACCTCCTCTGTAGTTAATTTACCTCCTCTGTAGTTAATTTACCTCCTCTGTAGTTATTTTCACACACAGTTAATAAACAGCCTGTCTTTAACTCTCAAGTTATTTTAAGGATTGAAGAGTTAACTTAAAGACAGAAGAGGTAACTTTAGGTTTGCCTGAGGTAAAATGTTTCCTGAATACGACATGCCTCATCACCATGGTGATCACTCTAGAAACGTTATTAAAGACAGGAGATAAGCTTAGTGAATTGAGGCCAATATCAGGTGATTTCTCTTAAGGATTTAGCACCCCAATATCCGATACTTTCTCTTACAGGTTTAGCAGCCAAGGATCATGTGGGCCCATTTTCACTTTGATTTTAATGTTGATTGCTCAAAAAACTGTACATTCCAATGTGTAAACTACTGATGTAGGAACATTTAAAGCATACATTCAGAAAAGTAAAAAAACACCTGTGAACCTCATTGCATTGTGGGAAATAACAGCTGTTCACAGCTGGGTCCAACTGCCAAAAAAGCGAGCAGCATCTCCTTCCAGTGACATCACCTGCCAGCAGTAAAAATGGCACCATGTGATAAATGTCAGAATGTAAATCAGGGAGAGGAAAGATTTTACAACGGGCAAACACTGGCTAAATCATTTATACATACTGTAATTATTGTAAAAATGAAGCACATTTTTATTACATTATTTTCACTGGAGTTCCTCTTTAAGCCTGGTACATACATCAAATTTTGACCATGTAGTATAAGCGTCAAACAGATATGGAATACTATGAGCAGATTGCATTCAATTGAAAAAGTGTACCAGCCTGGCACACACATCCAATTGTGATTGGACAATCACTGACCAGTTTCCTACATCCATGTAGTATGAGAACTTACCTACACAATATGTTTATGGTATTCAAAATCAGTTGACCCTCAACACACATGGAAATGGTAAAACTGGCCAATCATTGGCAAATAAAAATTGGATGTAGTATGCATCCTTTATTTTAGGCTGCAGTCAATCACAGTTGTGATCTCTTAGTGGAGTTTCTGAGCTCTAGCTCTTGAGGATCCACCCACTTATCTCCAGATCCTTAGTTCCGTCATGATTTGCAGTGTGAATTCAACACATTAGTAAATCCAGTAACTATCAATTACTGATGTCAGTAATGTGAAGGTTTGGACATGACCACGGTTACGATACTTGGAAAACTTGAATACGTAAAAGAGAATGTTTGCTGTAGTTGTGCATACTGTAAATGTGCATCATAGTGCTGGAATTTCTGCCTTCGTGTCAGTTGAGTGACTGTTCTTTATGAAGGTGTATTAAGCACCTCAATCCTGGTCTCGGACACACCCCTAGGTGTGGGAAGCAGAGCAGACTGTGATGATGTCACCACACAGACCCTCTCCAGATCTTTTGGGTAAGACATTTTGCTTAGTTGGTCTGTGTCCAACAAGTCAATAGGAATAAAAACAAAACAAAAAAAACTGCCAGATACTTACCTAAGGAGACGGAAGGCCCTGGATCCTATAGATCCTTCCCTCTCCTCTCTCGGTCCTTGTTCCAGCACTGGCTCCCCCATTGCAGTATTCAACCAATTTGGTCAAATGCTGTTCTCCTGCTCTGCTGCGGGGGACTTTAGAAGTCTTCGGGAGCCCAAGTGCTCCTGAAGATGGGCCACTCCACTCTCCAGCGTGCACAGTATGGAGCCGCCTGTCTTCAGGAGGCCTCAGCTCCCGAAGACCTCCTAAGTCCCCCAGGGCGGGGGATTCAAACAGGGAAGCTGGCGCAGGAGAGGAGTGGGAAGGCTCTATAGGACCCAGAGCCTTGCCTGTCCTTAGGTAAGTATCTGGCTGTTTTGTTTTTCCTTAATTCCCTATGACTTTAAGCCTCACAGTGCCTTTAGATTAGTTTACTGGTTTTCATATATATTTTACTGAAATGCGTATTTATGTCTAACAACAGAAAGGTGACATATAGTATTTTCCCCCTTATTCCCCTAGAGTCCAGATTTAATTTACTTGTCACTCGTAGTTGTCAGCTATTGAGGCGGCAGCATTTGCATGTGTATAGGAATGTCCCTGATCTTTAAACAACAAATTTCTCTAAAGCTTCGCACTCCTACACAAAAAACAAAAGAAACTACGCCAGCAGCAAAGCACTTGATCTCTCTGAATGCAAAATAAATAAATGGCAGGCTAAAATGAGAAAGTTGACCTTGTTCCAAACAGCCCGGCGTTCTCCGGGTCCACAATACCTGCAGCGGGAGTTGTATCGCATTCCTGAAATCAAGCCACACCATCCAACAATCCCATCTGCGCAAGAAAAATGTTTTTCTAATGTGTCCTTCAACCTTGCATATAAATAGATGGCATTGAAAATCAAGAATAAACAGTGCAAATGTATATGAAGCCCCGAGAGTGCCAGAGGGCCTGCAAATCACAGCACATCAACGCAAACAGTGTACGTATCTGGCACCCGAGGGGGTTTATACTTCACCGGCCAATCATTTAAAGTACTTAGAAAGAAAGAAACGCAAATCCAAATAGCAGCAATAGAGAAAATTCCAACAAAGCCGGGATCATGCCAAAAAGGGTTACCATTTAAATAAATCATTTGCATATGCAACCGGTACGTTACCAAGGGATGTACTGCAAAGCTAACAGGAAACCATGGAGTATTTCTTTTTCAGCAGCACATATTCCGAGTTGTTCTGGTGACATTTATCCTCAAATAATTCTTACCTGAATTTTTACATTTTCCTGTTTGCATTTCAGTGCTTCCATTCCTGCATTTGATATACAGCTACAGATTGTCCATATGAGAAAGTTTTGTATTTTAGTGTCATCTCGCCTTCCTACTTAACCCCCTTGGCGTTGTGATTCTTTCTGTATTTTAGTGTTCAATTTTCTTGCACCCTTTCAGACCGTAAAATCTGGAAAAATTCATGCTGCCAGCAAGATCTGCAGCAGTTCTAGCAATCTCTCATCTTCCTGGCTCCAGCGCTGCAGTTTTCCCTCCATCCTCCAGGTGGCGCTGCAACTCTAAAGTGAAATTGCCGGCGGTCGTCATGACGACAGTTGTCGATCTCACCAGGAGGAAGCAGAGCCCCGGAGGAGAGGAAGAAGAATTGCGGCAGACGTTGTGATCCCCCAGGAGGTATGTAGAGATGCCCGCTGCATGCATAGCTCTACATACAGCCTCCGGCGGCTACCCCGAGGTCAGGATTACCGCTCTTAGCTGCGGTTTTCCGCCCCAACCCTAGCTCGGGATTACCGCCAAGGAGGTTAATCAACTGCTGAGTTAAAATATCAGTAACAATGAGACTTGGCTTGACACATAAGGCCTGATGCAATGCACTTTTCTCCTAATGTATTCTCCTAGGTGATATTTTCACAATATAAATAAAATGCCTTTTAAACCACCATTAAGTAAGAAAATATTCAGAATAATTTTGACCGGACACATTTTCACTTACTTTTTGGTACTATAAAATCATTGTGAAAAGTTACAATTACAGGAGACATTTACAATCCCCCCACAGTGTCCTTACGACCAAGACCTGATACTATGATTTCAGATACCTACAATATGGTTTAAAAAACACTATGGGGCCCAGGAGCAGTTGGAGGCCACATTTGTCCCCGATGTGCCCCCTTTGACAGCCACTCGCTTGTATGTAAATCAGTGGAATAGTGTCAGAAAAAGGGTCTGCAGGGAAGCTGTGCTGAGCAATGAAGAGTTTTTCCTGAACACTGTAGTTGTGTAAAGCAGAATTAAGCCTCATCTACACGGTAACATTTTCCATCAGAACGACCAGTGATCTGATAAGAAATTGCATCATGTGTAGACGTCCGAATTCTTTCCAACCGATTTTGCTTTGATAAGTACCCAAAATTGATCGGAATCCGGTCAGACCGGTCGGAAATTATCCAATAGATCCGTCGGAAAACTGTACCATGTAGCTTAGGCTTTACTCCCCCGCAAATGTGACTTCACTAGTCACAACAAGATCCTACTGAAGAGGCACCGTATAGATTTTATTATTATTTATATAGCGCCAACATCTTCTGCAGCACTGTACATGAGTATATATATCGTCTTGTCACTTAACTACCTCTCAAAGGAGCTCACAATCTAATCCCTACCATAGTCATATGTCTACGTATGTATCGTGTAGAGTCTGTACAACTTTAGGGGGAAGCCAATTAACTTATCTGTATGTTTTTGGGGGGTATGTGGGAGGAAACTGGAGTGCCCAGAGGAACAGGGCCGGTTCAAGTAACAATTGGGCCCTAGGGCAAAATTAGCCTGGGGCCCCCCCAACAGACACCCCCTGACCAAAAAGCGTCATTAGAGGCCCTTTGTTGCAGCCAAATTTCCCTCCTGGGCCCCTGAGCTGGCTGCTGACCCTCCCCAATCACCTCCTTACTTACCAGACTCTACAGAGTCCCTGGGGAGCAACAGTTAAGATGGGGAGGGACACCTTGGGGACCCCTACAGGCTCTGAGGCAATTGCCCATTTTTTCCTGTGGTAGCTCCAGCCCTGCAGAGGAAACCCATGCAGACATGGGGAGAACATACAAACTCCGAGCAGATAGTGCCCTGGCTGGGATTTGAACCGGGGACCCAGAGCTGCAAGGCGAGAGTGCTAATCTCTACGCCATTATGCTGCCCACAGATTTATAATAGTGCATTTGTGGGACTCACCATTCAACACACCTTCCCTCATGGCATCAGATTTGTGGGGGTCAGCTACCACATGCCACCATGCACTACTTGTTCATTGTCTCTGAGCACACATTGCCAAATCCACTCATTTTCAATGCCAAGTGCTCAAGTGTGGTTAGGGCTGAGAGCCTAATTCAAATTATGCTATGGCGCTTCTCAAAAACACTATTGACTATGAAACTGAGTAAAAGCCTGTTTTCCACAAATGGCTGAACTGCGCGCTAGTCCGGCAGTTGTCTGCAATTTTTATGCATCCGAAGGGTAGTGTTTGGAATCATTATTTGACGCACAATGGTGTTACTAAGCAGCCAAAAAACATGACTTGTCGCATTTGAGCACGGCCTCACTCACATAAAACCCTAAGGGGTGGGGCAGCTTTCCAAAACCCGTATCGAGCACTAGCAAGTGTCCGGCCGGAGGAATAGGAGCAGATCATTGCCGGTGAATTCACCCTTTTCCGTCTCCCGAGGAAAAGGCAACGTAGTGCGAAACACCAGCTCATCTGGTCTGATTTATTTCATTCATTGAAAAAACAGTCACTGTATGCATCTGAAATAATAAATGCACAACATATGGTCATGAAGGAACAGGTGGTTTTATGATACCTTTATAGTACCATTATAAATAATGAAGCTGAAATTTCGAGCACATGGTGCTGCAGCATAGAGGTGGCTGTGATGGAGGAATACGGGAACAGCCTCATCCACCGATTATAAAGGTTCTGCTGGCTCAGGTGCTACCCCCATGTGCTTTTCCTCCTGACTCACCCATTACTGCTCTCTGTGATCATGGACATTCCAGACTTGTCTCCTCAGCAGAAACCGGAGTTACAGACTACCCAGCAGGCACATGGTGAACCAGAACTCCTAGGAGTTTGTATGAGGTTACAGAGGACCAAAAAAGCCCTCTTACTAAACAAAACAAAAGTTTGCCTTCTCTAAACAAAAAGTATTTGCGATAATTGAGGTTGGAGTGAGCATATGATGTCTCCCACGATACATCCCTGCTGAATATGCAAATCATCCTTTGTTGTCCCTGTAAGCTAACTACCAGGGCTGTAGAGTCGGAGTCGAGAAGTCAGAATCGGAGCAATTTTGAGTACCTGGAGTTGGAGTCAGTGGTTTCATAAACTGAGGAGTCAGAGTCAGGAGTCAAATGATTTTTGTACCAAATTCATAGCCCTGGTAAGTATTAGACTAAGCAGTCGGAGTTGAGGAGTTGGAGTAATTTTGGGCACCTGGAGTCGGAGTTGGAGGTTTCATAAACTGAGGAGTCGGAGTCGGATGATTTTTGCACCGACCCCACAGCCCTGCTAACCACACCTCCAGAACCATGGAATGCAATGATGTGTCAGCTTGTAAATTGTACACAGCCACAATAATCCAACATGCATACAGACTGTTTTGGATTGGTTGATCCTCATCAGTGCATGGCATGGATTAATGTGGCTCTATGGGGTAGGACTTGAAACACACAGAGTTACAGACTACCCAGCAAGCTCATGGTGAACCAGAACTCCTAGGAGTGTGTAAGGGGCTACAAATGACCAAACTGAGTTTCATCCCAAAACTTCTCTACAAACGCAACCTTTAAAATTCAGTTATCTTTTAACACCCCTAACCACATAAATGTAGAAGACCTGATAACATTCAGGAACCAGTTACCAAAACTCAAACAGCACCTAATGGCTGTTCAGTCTCTTATCTCCTCTCTAATCTCCCCTTCCTCCATAGATCATCCAGACAATTGTCTTTAAACATGCAAATCAACTCCTAACCCTCAGAATGGTCCAAGTCTTCTGAGGCTAATTCACTGCAATAAATTAGCCTGACTACAAAAGATGCAAGTAAGAAAAAGTTATTTATTCTTTCCAGGTTAGTTAATTACACATTCCAGGAGGAGGAGAGGATGGTTTGCTCCTTGGTGTCACAGCTGGGGTCGGTCAATGGCTAGGAGCATATGTGCAGCACACACAGCTGAAACCTGTAGTACTGGGATAAAATATTGGTATGTTAGGCCTCGATCTAGCAATACTGTGAAGGCCTAGAAAATCTAAAGTGATTAAACAAGCAAGTAAATGAATAGCTAATTTAAATATAGCACAGAAAGTGCTACTGCAGTGTTTTATTCCAGACACAGAGCAGCACTGCCATAACAGGCGTGTTTGGATCCGTCACTTTAGTTTGAGCAGCAGCTTCTCGTACACAGACAATCAACAAAACGTGCCCACATACTCTTATTTTGGTCTTGTGGTAGGGTTTTCTATAGTATATTAGTGCTGTTTATTACCAAACCCTAACTAATCTCCCTGGCCCTAAATTATTTTCCTGACAGCTGTCCTTGAGTACCCCTACCCCCCATATCAAGGTCTGCCTGATGCCTAAAATGTAGCTACCTCCAACACTATCAGAATAATTTATTTCGCCAAGTACAACGGGGGTTGTACCCAGAATTATTTCTGGCATATACAGGTTCGGTGATGGTACAGTACACAAATTATTACTTAATTACACGTTACAACATTACAGTGGAGAGGGACTGATAAGAAGCAGTTTGCCTGCTCCAACTGGCAACCGACCCATGACGAGCAAGCGATACGTCCTGATGCCTAATCCGAGACTTCCAACCTTAATATCTACCTTCTTGATGCCTAACGCTAAAATCCCACCCTAACATTCACCCCTTCCTAAGGCCTAATCCCTACTTCCCACTCTAATTGTCACCACTTCCTGAGGCCTAACCTTAAAGGGACTCAGAGCTAAAAACAATAAAAAGTTTTATACATACCTGGGGCTACCTCCAGCCCCATCCACTTGGATCGCTCCCTTGCCGCTGTCCTCCACTGCCCACAGCTTCGGTACCGGGTCCTGTCACTTGCATCAGTCGGAGCCAGTCTGACGTAAGAGAAGTGCGCTGTTTGCGTATCTCTCCAGTAGCTGCTGCAGAGATACGTAGAGGGCGCACTTCTCCGGCGTAGACTGGCCCTGACTGGCTGAAGTGATGGGACCCGGTTCCCGAAGCTGCAGACAGCGGAGGATGGCGGTGTCTGGGGGCGATCCAAGCAGACAGGGCTGGGCCCCAGGTATGTATAAAACTTTTTATTGTTTTCAGCTCTGGTACACTTTAAAGTCCCTCCCTAAAGTTTACCTCTTCCTGATGCCTAACTCTAACCTATTACCCTAACATTTACCTATACCTAGCACCTGACCTCCTACCTAATGTGTACCCTTTCCTGACACCTAGCTCTTACTTTACATTTTAATCTACACACCTTTATGATGCCTAAATGTACGTACACACCTTTGACCAGATCCCCTTGGGTGACATCGCTGGGCCAGGCTGCACAGACGCAAGTCAGCTGTATAGATGACGATGCACTGTATTGCTATGCGGGGAGGGGGGCGCATCGGAATGACAGAGCGGCGCATGCGTGACGTTAGGCGGTGGGCATGAGAGCGGCGTTAACAATGCAGTTGGCCATTTTTGTAGGTGAATTGATCTGCCGGGCAGATCGCTTGCTCATCATGGGTTGGTTGCCAGTTGGAGCAGGCAAACCGCTTCTTATCAGTCTAGTCGTTTGCCACGCATACACACGCACACACACCTATTGTCCAACAGACAAGTTTGGACGATAGTTCGGTGATAAAGTTGCACGCGTGTATGAGCGGTTAGGCAGCTGATGTTCAACCTTGTCTAAGGAAGTGGGAGTATGAGAGCAAACTGGAGGATGGGGCTTCCAATAACACATCTCAGCTGAGTAATGGATAAATGGAATAACAGTTTGGCCCAGTTCACACTGGCAATTTCGTGGCAAACGGAACCATGAAAACGGATCTGATTACCGGTCGGTCGGGTTCCATTTTCACTCCATTGTCTTTCAGCTGCTCCATTCCGTTTCCCCTCATCTCCCTCCCCCCCCCCCAACCTCATAACCAAAGTGGATTTTTCTCATTTTTTCTCATTGCTCCCGATGCCCAATGCAGTGCTTCAGGATCGATTTCCGTTCTGCTGGGCTCATTGGTTTGGAACAATTGCTGCAGGAGGAAACTTGCGGTCCGTTCAGCGGATCATGCAAAACGAATCTGTTCGAACGGACAAATGTGAACGAATCCATAGTCCGTAGGGAACGGACCACTAATGTGAACCGGGCATTATTGTTTGAAATGAAAAATATACTGTTCATTTGTCCTATCCTTCAAAATCTTCCCCCAAAAAAATAAAAAGTAGCAACCCAAATTTCCAACTTTTGAAGAGATTAGAGCTCACTCCCTTCGGAGACAGAATATAGATTTTACACTGTCTGTTACAATGCATGCAGGGAATATTATATATCTAGAATGCACCAAGTCCTTTCCTGTTTTTTCTACCTAGGATTACCACCAGTTCTATGGCAAGCATTATCTTTCTGTAAAGCGTGAGGGCTGGAGTAGGGGGTGGTTTCCTGTTGGCCCCTTTTAATGTGCTCTAATTACAACCTTGAGCTACATCAAACACTTCAGTAAAAACAGCTTGCTGCTGCGTGCAGGCCTGTCCCTTGCTCCATGGAATGACAGGAGGATGCATCCAGCCACATCCAAGTTTGCTTTACGCAGAGCTCCAAAGAGCGTCAGGTTCTCCTTCATGGCTGCTCTGCGTGGTCCGGAGGAGAGCCAACGGCTTCTCTTGACTGAACTCGATCTTCTCTGATAATCAGCCTAATTTATAACATCTGTAAGAGAAAAGCTCATTTGACCTCAAGCCAGAGATACTTCAGCTATAGTCATACATACCGGTCTCTGATTCCTCCGAGTACCAAGCCTCATTTCAAGGCCACTAGTCATGCCAGTGCACACTGGAACTTTTTCCAAAGTGAAAACATTACAGTAGAATCCCTTTATAGTAAACTTTGAGAGACCGGAAAAAGTGGTTTACTATATCAGAAGTTTTCTCAGAAGTTTACTATATCAGAAGTAGGGGTACATATTATTTCGGTGCCACTTAGTTCGGCACGGGGAGACCTGAATGACGGCTTTCCCCAAATGCTGCTAAACTCCGAGGTGGCGTTAAATACTATTCCCCCTCCGAGTTGTGGCAACTCGGAGGAAGATGCAATTCGGGATCTGGCAGCCACCAGAGCCCAGAATTACCGCTATGCGGGGCGCACATCATAGCATTGCTGCTATGACGGCGCCCAGTTTCGGTGCTCGGCTCTCAGAGCTGCACGCCGAAATGAACTGATCCGCAGAAGTAGTCATACTCAAGCACGTAAAGTATACTATAGTACTGGAACTTAATTCAGGCAATAGTTGGGAGTCATTTTTTTTTCTTTTCAATGCTTCAGCAAGCGAGTACAGACAGCGTCCAAACATATATAAATGGTAGTGCATTTATTTTCATTATAAGCTGTCCACTTCACTTAATTTATGGCAATTTTGATGAGTATGTTCAGAAATGCATTAATTAATTGCAGCTATTTCAGCTAACTCTGCAAGAGCAGCTTTCCTCTTTGTTTTGCTGTCTCAGCACCTGACGGCAATCACTCTGAAAGATGAAGTGGTAACTGGGTGTGCTACATTCACAAAGAATGTGAGGGGCTTAAAAGTATAACCACGATTTGCCAGATCTCTCATTCATCGGCACATCGGAAAGTTAAGTGACGCAAATGAACCAGCACATTGTTCTCGCACACGCCCCGCCCACAGAAGCCACTTCATCATGTATCACATCAGGCCGTCTTCCCTCTCCATAGAAACATGTGTGTCATTTGAATGTATACCAATAACACGTCTGTAGTGTAAAGACCTCAATTTGCACAGTGTCACCCTAAGGACTGAGCAGGAATCTTAACTCACTGACTGAAGGTGCGTATGCACTTTTAGCCACGTGACTTGTAGTTGTAGGTCAGGTATGATTACTGCAGTGTGCAATCCTTCCTGCTAGTTGGAATACCCCTCCTGATTCACAGAGAAAGGAACAGGAAGTGAGATGCACAGGCGCTAGACTAGACCTGACTGCCGATCACAGATATGTGAGTACAGGTAGTCCCCAGTTAACAAACAAGATAGGGACTGTAGGTTCGTTCTTAACCTGAATCCGTTAAGTCGAAAACTGTGCTATCTTTGTCCCCTGTACCCCCTCTGCAAACCCCCCCTTCCCCCATGTCACCTTTGTTCTCCTGTACCTTCAGTGTCCCTCATTATTTCACCTCTGCTACCCTGTTCACTCGGTGTCCTCCTCTGTGCCATCTCTGCCTCCACTGTGTCCTTCTGTACCACCTCTGCCCCCTGCCCCCATCTGTTTTTGTGCCTCCTCCTGTCCTATTGATGATTGCAGACAAATCTTATTTAGCAAAACGTAGAACTCGCTATATAGTATAGTGTACCGCAGCAAAATGTTTTTGTTTGTTTGTTTGTTTTTTTGGTTTTTTTAAAGGCCATCCGAGGTGAAAAAAAATTATGACCTAAACAATTGTATCTTTCCTCCTTCTCCTAAAAATGACTTTTTTAGCTATCCCAGTTTTATTTTTAAACCTAATTTTTAAGTTTTTACTGTTTAATAGCCTCTTCACAATTACACATTCATTGAAGTATGCCAGAGCTAAAATCTATGAAATATTGCCCCTTGGTATCTCTTTTTTGCTCTCAGAAGCCATTTTCTACCTGGAAAGTGGTTTATGGCTGTAATTCCTTATCAGTGAGGGTTATGCTATAGCTGACCCAGTCCGACACAGTCCCGACCAAGACAGAAACTGTCACTTGCATACCTGATTTTTAACTCTTTCAGGCAGAAAAAGTAAAAAAGGAACACAGCATAGTTATTTGTGTGCTTGGTACTGTACATACACATGTCCATCTCATCATGTCACTTCGGGTGTCCTTCAATTACAAGGTAATTTTGTGAAAAACAACAACAACATTTTTTTGACTTGCTGCTGTAGAACAAAAGTCTTAATTAGCAATAGGCCCCAAGGACGTCCTCATTCCTTTTGCAACAGGGTTAAATCAGTGAAATATTATAATAACATTACTGTTTTGGGAGCAATGTGGGACTGATTTTATATATTTACAAGTAAACTAATCCTTCAAGAGTTGTTTTTGATAGATTTCTGTACTTTGCGCACACCCACAGTATACTTGGTACAGCTTTACTGAGAAAACCTCAGAGAGTTATGGATACCTATTAGTTGGGCGCCTTGCACGTCCTCGTTACCTAGCAAGCTTGGACCCAGAACAATGCAACAATGCACCAGCGGTGAAGTGGAATCTCATATCTCATTAGAAGCTTTTCTGACCAAAGTCTTAAGTCGGTAATTAGGGTTGATTACAGGATTTTGACACTAACATGAATGCTCCAGGGAATATGATACACAGAACGGCCAAAGACACCTGAACTGAAGAAGTTTGCAGGATTGAGAAAGCTGGTGACTTTTAACCCTGCTTTCCCCAACCTGCCCTCTCAAGACAAACATACGTGTACCCCAATGCCCAAACAAAATCTAAGGGGAGGGGAGATGGACACACCTAGTATGTCCATCTCCCCTACCCTTAGATTGTAAGCCTTTGGCAGGGTCCTCCCTTCCCAAGTGTATTCTTCATGATCATGTGCTCCGTTCCTATGAAAGCCTCATACTTGTATTATTGGACCTGCCTAACCAGCCCAACATCGCACGAGCATGAATTTTGTACCGTTTGCCTTGTATAGCTTACATACACATATGACTATGGTAGGAATTAGATTTTGAGCTCCTCTGAGGGACAGTTAGTGACAAGACAATATATACTCTGAACAGTGCTGCGGAAGATGTTGGCGCTATATAAATACTAAATAATAATAATAATCTACCAGATCTCCATGACCTACAGCAGGAGATTGATAGGAATGCTTTTCAATGGTTGGTAGGTATAACACAAATGCCATATAATCAGCGACCTAAGTAGACATTGGGCTATATTCCCAAAATAATGGTCAACGTAACTTTTTAAGTTCACCAGGATTACCCAACTTCTGTAGTGAGTTACTCAAACTGCATAACTTGTTTATTCATACAGGCGCATGGTTGGTCAGGACCACAGGACTATATATAGCCAGAGATTTATTATATGAGACTTTACTATAACGAGATTCTACTGTCTTTAGGGTTCTCTGTTAAAAATTCTGCTAAAAATGTGCTATATTAATGTGCAGCAGAAAAAAACCCAAAACAATTGTTCAACATTTTACACATTAGTTGTTGGACAAAAATTGTAAAAGTTTTTTTTAGTTGCAAAACTGCCCTCAGCTTTTAAATGAAGGTGTTGCTTTTTATTATAACTGAAGACACAGACTAATTGTAGCTGAATTCAGACATCAGACTAAAGTCAGAATGACGGGGCAAGCGACTGCCGATTTTGCCAATCCACCAATAATTTTACTTTCCCACAACACACGTACCTGACATCCTAGCATACATAGAATTGTGGCAGACCTGCTTTTGGGTCGGTTCACACTTGTTTCAAAACCGTATCCGTGGCTCCGTTTTTTTGCCCTGGACAAAAACGGAGCCACGGATACCAATGTTAAAGATCGCGGCCGTCTTCACACACCTTAAAAAACGGATGTGTGGGCTCTGTTTTAGAAAACTGATTGGAGAGTCCGGATTTGCCACATTTTCATGGAGCCCGGATACCCGTGTAGGCAATGAAAGGCAATACCAAAACAGATATCCCTCTACACAGAGAACTTTTGCACACCAAACAGATGCCAAAGCGGTTTACCTACTGCTTGCTCCTCCCCTCAGCGTCATCTTTGCGGACCTCTTTATCCAATAGAAACGCACAGGAAGGAAGGACACGTTTTTGACATATGTTTAAACAGACTGAAAACGTATGCTGCAAAAGCACAATGTTTTTAGAAAAACTGATCCGTTTAAAACAAATTCCTATCTGCAACCTGACAAGCGACCGACCCTTAGACAAATAATAACGACTGACACAAAACACCCTTAAAGGACTTCCGAGGCCAAATGTTCCCCCAAAAAATAAAGAAGTTAGATACCTGTATAACTTTGGTGGACACGGAGGACGCCGTCTGCGCCCTCCATGCCGTTCCGCCGGGTCCCCGCCTCTCAATATCCCCCCGAATGGCTCCCGACCCCACGGCCAGGGTCGGGCTCTGCTGCCTGTATAAAGATGGCCGCCGACGCTGGCCGCGGCTGCGCACTCCGCATGGCCGCTACTGCGGCTGCGCAACTCTAGGGCCAACGCCCCGATCCATGCTACAGGAAACAGCAGGGAACATTTGGCCTCGGAAGTCCTTTAAGTGTTCATTTTTTTGCTTGCTTAGGCATTCAATCAGAAAAAAAATGCTTAATATATCGTGAATTGAAGTGAATTTAATATTTACGATCCTATGGCAAGTCTCCCTAACACTGCTACTGCCTATAGAGCGCGCCCTAGTGGCTGCAGCTCTGGCGCTTTGAGTCCGCCAGGAGAAAAGCGCGATATAAATGTTATTTGTCTTGTCTTGTCTAATTACCCTAATTACAATTAAAATTACGACTGAAGCACTGAACTGTAGTGTTTTTGGTCAGTCAAGTCGGTCATAATATCAATCGGAACTACGAATGAAAAATTGTATCGGGCACAACCAGTAGAGATGCTCAATCAGATTCTGCAGAATTGAAATTTTTGCATTTTTCCAATCGGAAATCAGAAAACTGAAATCATTTACTGCAACTCTGTAATTTTAGCCCAATCACAGAACTCGGAAGCATTGGACCAATCAGAGAATGCAGAATTTGTTCGTGAAAATCCGATTGCTGCAGTAAGTTTAGACCAATCAAGAGACTCCAGTACTTCAGGGTATTCCTGAATCTTGCGATTGGCCTAAAATTTCCATGGTATTCCAATTATAGCAGGAAAAAAAATCAGGATTGCAAACGGAGGGGAAAAAGTTGCAATGTGCGCCCCATGTGTGATGCGACGCATACAGTGAAGCATAACATGCAAAAAAGTGCTTGCACCGCAACTGTAAATGCACATGTTGACAGGCAATGTCCATCCTGCTAATTTGCAGCTGTATCTTTACCATATAGTTACATTGTGCTTGCAATGCGATTATATTGTCGGTTGCAGTGCATATCAACATGTCAGTGTGAAAGTAGCTTTAAGGTGAACCTTAAGTCAACAAAAAAAAAATGAGTTTTACTTACCTGGGGCTTCCAGTAGCCCCCTGCAGCTGTCCGGTGCCCTCGCCGTGTCCCTCCGATCCTCGGGTCCCCGCCGGCCGCCACTTATGGTTTCACCGTCAGGACGCCGTAACCTGAAGTGGCTGCCAGCGGGGACACGAGGATCGGAGGGACACGGCGAGGGCACCGGACAGCTGCAGGGGGCTATTGGAAGCCACAGGTGAGTAAAACTCTTTTTTTTTTGTTGACTTTAGGATCACTTTAAGGATCTCTTATCATCGGAGACATATACAATGTAATGATCACTGCTACAAGGCCTAGCAGTTTACTTTTTGTGGAATTTTGGTAATTTTTCTGGCGGCCATGCACTGGGCAATATCACACATTTAATTTGATAAACACAATGAATTAAACAAAAATCTATCAAAAAGCAACACCTCAGTCAATCAATTTTGATCGAGTCATCAAACAAAAGTTTATTGGGAAACATAATCAAGGCTGGTGCACACCGAGAGCGCTTCTGAACGCTTTTAAAATCGCTAGCGCTTCGAAAAGCGCTTGGCTAATGTCTTTCTATGCGCTAGTTCACACCAGAGCGATGTGATTTTTTCCAAAACGCAAACGTACATCCTGCAGCATTATGAAGGTGATTACGCCTCAATGTAAAGTATAGAAGTGGAAAATCGCTCTAAAAATCACTGAACAGAGCTATTTTTCAAATTGTTTTTTGGTCAAAGCTGTTCACTTCCAGATCAAAGTTTATAAGAACTACAAAAATCACTACAATCAAACGCTCCAAAATCGCTAGGCATAAATAGGAAATCGCTAGGTACATGCCCATAATCGCTACAAAAATCGATAAGTGTTTTTGATTACGCCTAGTGATTTTTGGTTTGCACTAGGCTTTATCTATTTATCATGTGCAGGAAGGAGCAACAGGGCATCAATGGCCACACAACTTTTTACTCCACCAATTAGTACAAAGCCAAAGGGACAGCAGAAGGCATAACAGAATTGTTCAACGTGGAAATCAATTCTTTCCAATTTATTTCCGATAAGGGGCTTTATTGGTAATTTGCCACATTGAATGCCAGTTACATAATCTACGGCCAAGGTGACAGAGCCAAACATGCCAGGCACAGTCCCGATCACCAAGAAAAAAATGGTGTACAGCCACTTTTAGGGCACTTCCATACTAAGTCAGTTGCATTCAAACCACAACAGAATATAACCAAAAAGTTGCACCGCTTGTTGCCGCTGTGGTGTGTGACTGCACAGTGAGGCTTAAAGGGATACTGTAGGGGGTCGGGGGAAAATGAGTTGAAGTTACCTGGGGCTTCTAATGGTCCCCCGCAGACATCCTGTGCCTGCGCAGCCACTCACCGATGCTTCGGCCCCGCCTCCGGTTCACTTCTAGAATTTCAGACTTTAAAGTCTGAAAACCACTGCGCCTGCGTTGCCGTGTCCTCGCTCCCGCTGATGTCACCAGGAGCATACTGCGCAGGCCCGGTATGGTCTGTGTCTGTGCAGTACGCTCCTGGTGACATCAGCGGGAACGAGGACACGGCAACGCAGGCGCAGTGGTTTTCAGACTTTAATGTCACAAATTCCAGAAGTGAACCGGAGGCAGGGCCAGAGCATCGGTGAGTGGCTGCGCAGGCACAGGATGTCTGCGGGGGACCATTAGAAGCCCCGGGTAAGTTCAACTCATTTTCCCCCGACCCCCCTACAGTATCCCTTTACAATACAATGAAAGAAGGCCTCAAACATACGTATTATAATGTTGCCGGTGAGCTGGGCGCAGGGTGAGCTGAATGACGGCTCACCCAGCTGCCGTTCAAATTCCCAGCGGCGTTAAATACTATTCCCTCTCCGAGTTGTAGCAACTCGGAGGAAGAAGTAATTTAGGGTTCGGCGATCGCCAGAACCCCAAACTACCCTTGCGTGAGGCGCGCACTATAGCATTAGTGCTATAGCAGTGCCCAGCTTCGAGAGCACCAAAATTGCTTGCTTTGTGCCTGCTTGCCACTCTAAACGCATGCATTACCCGGTTAAGGTGCAGCATGCTGTTGGTCACTGTGTCGGGACCCGCTGCACTGTAATGCAGCACACTAGATGTGGTAGCCCCCTAGGAATGTCATTGTATCGTGGTCGGTCGCTATGATATTGTCTGTTACAATGCAATGGACTTGGTGTGGACGGACCCTTATGCTGGGTATACACGGTACGTTTCTGTACCGTGTATCGACCAGCTGATCTGGCCAGCTGATAATATTCAGCTGGCCCGATCAAGCCGCTCGACCCTCGCCCGCTCGATCCCCGCCGGCGGACAATGGCAGGGAATAGAGCGCTGTTAAGAAAGTGCCGGCGGGGGCGAGCGGTAATCGATCCGTGGGGATGCGGCTGGGGTCGATCCGGCAGCTAATCGAGCCGCCAGTCGACCCGTGTATTCCCGGCATTAGACTTTAGATCTTCAATAATAGGTATTTTTGAACAGGTGATTTTGATAACGACCATACCAAGTTTGTGATTCAGTATCCTTATGCATATGTTAATGTTTTTTAAATCGATAGCGATATAAAAATAGCAACATGGAAGTATGGCTACTGCTTTTATATATATATATTTTTTTTTTCATCTGCTCTCCTGTCTCTAAAGTGAGGACTGAACTTTTCGGTATCTGACTTTTTGCATCACCTTTCTCTCGTGTCTGTATCTGTACCCAACCTTATTTATTTGTTGCACTATAATGAAAGAGAAACAGGGCTGGACAAAATAACACGAAATGTGGAGGTCAGTCTGTCCAATGTGGGTGTCAATCCCCAACATGTGTTGACCAGAAGTGGTAAGCGCTCTCACCTTGTAGCACTGGGTCTCTGGTTTAAATACCATCCAGGGCACTATATGCATGGAGTCTGTATGGTCTCCCCAAGTCTGTATAGGTTTCCTCCGGAAACTCTGGTTTCCACCCACATCCCAAAAACATACAGATAAGTTAATTTGCCCCCCCCCCCAAATTGGCCTTAGACTACGGTACATACACTAGACAATACATACATAGACATGACTATGGTAGGGATTAGATTGTGAGCCCTTCTGCGGGACAGTTAGTGACAAGATAATGTACTCTGTACAGCGCAGCGGAAGATGTAGGCGCCATACAAATAATAATAATATATATACATACATACATAAACATTTTGATTCACAGCACTCAAGCAACTGCTTCCCCACCAAAGAACATCTGGCACCCAGTGCTGTATTTTTTATCATTATGTACCCCCAAAACTTCTCCAGGACAACTCCACTCTGAACTTCAAGGATTAGTTTGCTAGTTGCTAGTCCTAGTTACCTATACACTTAAAAATTCCAAACCCTAAATGTTTGAATAGGGTTAGAAATAGTATAATTTATTATGAACACAAGTTATTTTGCCTAGATAGAAATCATACAGTGCAGCACCCTCCACATACATTTGAATGCACGGCACACACCCCCTTTGCCTTACCTGACGAGATGCATACTATTCCACAGAGCAGATAAAAGTGGACAAACTCCCCAATCATTGTCCTGACACAGCCCTGCCAGTTATCTCATGCCAATGAACTCCTCAAAAAAATTATAATGGATCAGAATCCCAGGGAAATCAAACAGAACTCCTAGCCACCAAACTGTACATCCAGCCCAAGCTTAATATAAGCGACTCTCCAACGCTGAGATGGTCAAAAAGAGGTCAGCAGAAGATGACTTTGGGGACTTGAGAGTCCAGACTGCTCCTCAGACTTTGGATATCCTGCTAGGTAATGAGGGAGAAGAGAAGACTTCTCTCCCTGTCACCAGCCAAAACTCCCCAAAAGAAAACTCCAGGGCCGATCTTCTTCACTAAAAAACCCAGTAGGAGGTCAGCAGAAGAAGAGTTGGTCAGCAGAAGAAGACATTAGGAGTCCAGGCTGCTTCTCAAACGTTGGATATCCTACTAGGTAAGAAGGGAGAAGAGAAGAAGACTTATCTCACTGTCACCAACCAATACTCCTCAAAAGAAAACTCCAGGGTTGTTCTTCTTCACCCGGTAGAACTATCCAAAGAGCGTGCGACGCTAAATCTCAGTCCACCCAGTAGAGGTCCAACAGCCAGACTTGATGTTCCACCCTCGATGTTGCAGAAAAGAGTTTTATTCCCGTAAGATCACCCGTGCACTGTTCTCCATCCCCGATCACCCCCTGCTTGCACCACGCAAAGGCAACTTTTCACTCAATGCTTCTGTAGTTGATGCTTCCAGACAGGAGTTGGAGATCAGTCGCTGAGGGTAGGAGGTCCTCCTGGTCGTCTTCTTCTTCTTGTGATGGGCAGTTGCTGGGAAGTTTGTAGGGTCCCGTTTATCCCTCCTGTCTCCAGCTCAGACCGGAGCTGATCCCCATTTCATTCTAAGCAGGCGAAGCATCCAGCCTAACAGCAGCAGCAGCAACTCTGCTTAAAGGGGCCGCCTACTATTCTGCTCTTTTGTTTGGTAGATATATAAACCTTAGACTTTCAGATTCCTCGCATGCAGGCTTGTTGCTGCCATCTACTGGCCACAGAGCGCAGCCTCTTCAAGGCTGGATTAATTTTTTTAACGGAAATTCCACTTTTGTTGAGAAAAAAAACCTGATAGCTTTTTGTTCAGTTCTACATATTCTACTTGATTACTTTGTCATTATGTGTCTATATAAAACACATTCATTCATTAGGCTTGTAACAGGAAATCTGGGAGACAAAACAATCAGAATATGCTGCAGGTTACAGTTTATTCCAGGTAAGGCAGATGCATAGCCCCCTATCTTCCCTGTTTTGAAAGCAAAACTCCTCACCCCTCTTTTCTTTTTGTAAACTCTCTCACTTTTGCTTCATGTTGTACAGATCTGTATAAATACATGTGTTTAGCTGCTAAAAGTGGTTGTAGTTTGCGAAATGCTATGTCAGTAGGGTATTGTACCGTGTTAGCCATCAGTAAAAGCAAGGAGCTTTGAATCAGGATGATACCAGTTATTGGCTAACCTTAGAGATGAATAAACAGCAAGCTTACGGCTAATAATAAGACTTTGTCGGGCTTGCTTCCCAAGTCCGAAGAAGTCTTATTATTAGCCGTAAGCTTACTGTTTATTCATCTCTAAGTTAGCCAATAAATGGTATCATCCTGATTCAAAACTTCTTGCTAAGGCCTTGTTCACATTGCGTTCCGTTCGCGTGTCCGTCCACATTGAGTTTTTTTTGAGGCGTCTTTTTTTTCCGATTCCCGGCGCTTGGGTGGGCGATTCGTTTTTTGTGCTTAGCGGTTTTCTAAGCGTTTTTTTCCGAGCGGTTTTGTAATTCACTCCCTGACGCAAGTCAGGAAGTGAACTCTTTGACCCGGAAAAGAATAAATACAATGGCCTCAATTCACTAAGCTTTAACAAACACTTTATCAAACGTTTGATAATTTACCTCATGGGTAAAATCTAATTTTGAATTCACTAAGCCACTCGGTACACTTATTCAACGACATGGCCTGACGTACCACTGCTACGCCGATGACACACAGCTATACCTGTCCTTCAAACCTGGTGGAACAGACCCTACCCCAAAAATAAACTCTTGCTTAGCTGAGCTTCAGGCATGGATGAATGATAACTGGTTGAAACTGAATGCTGACAAAACTGAGGTCCTGTTTGTCCAAAGCCAGTGCTCGCCATCAAAACAGCTCTATCCTAAAGCAACACCAATCAGGATTGGGAATTCAGACATAAACAGCTCCAACCTTGTGCGCAGCCTTGGCGTACTAATCGATGGGGAATTGAGTTTCAGAAACCAAATTTCATCTGTAGTTAAATCTTCCTTCTTTCATCTGAAGAACATTGCAAAGATTAAACATCTGATTCCCCCAGAGGATCTTCAAACCCTAGTCCACGCCTTCATCACATCACGGCTGGACTACTGCAATGCCCTTTATGCTGGCCTCCCCAAAAAAGACCTGCGTCGCCTGCAATTAGTGCAGAATGCTGCTGCCAGATTGCTAACAAACCAGCCTCGCCACTGTCACATTACACCGATCCTTCGCTCACTGCACTGGCTACCAGTAGAATGGAGAATACTCTTCAAGATTGGACTGCTGACATTCAAATCCCTGCACAACTTGGGCGCTGGATACATGATGGACTTGCTGAAGCTGCACCACACCTCTCACAACCTCAGATCAGCAAGTTCTATAAACTTGGTCACTCCCAGAGTGCACCTCAAAAAATCTGGAGACAGAGCCTTCTGTCATGCTGCCCCTACTCTTTGGAACTCCCTACCACACCCAGTAAAGACAGCACCATCCCTGGAGCTATTCAAATCCAGACTGAAAAGCCACCTGTTTAGCCTGGCATTTCCAGATTTATAAAATTCTTCCTCTGTACCACGATGGTCGGAGCCATGCTTATGCGCTTTGAGTCCCACAGGAGAAAAGCGCTTTACAAATGTTATTTGTTGTTGTTGTTGTTGTTGTTGTTATATATTTATCAAATGTTTTATTGATTAAAAGTTCAATAAATCTATAACACCTTAGTGAATTAAAAATTAGATGAGGTAAATTATCAAACGTTTGATAAAGTGTTTGATGAAGCTTAGTAAATTGAGGCCATTGTATTTATTCTTAACAATTTGTACGCGTTCGCCGATTTTCCTATGTCTTCCACTGAGGCGGAATCACCCCAAAAATGGAACACACACTGCTTTTCCTAGCCGCACCACGAACGACATGCATAGACATTCATTGGCCACACGGTCGGAGGGCATTTTAAAAAACCGCAGGAGGTCTAAAAAACGCCTGCAGTGTGAATGAGCCCTAAATGCTATGTCCAATTTGTAAATTATTGTCTGTTATATTACCAAATGCTAATAAGAAAATAAGCTTAGTAATTATTATTATTATTTAGTTTTAATATAGCACCAACATCTTCTGTGGTGCTGTATAGAGTATATAGCCTTGTCACTAACTGTCCCTCGGAGGAGCTCACAATCTAAACCACATGTGTCGAACTCCAGGCCTGGAGGGCCAGATCCATGCCAGTGTTTAGGATGGACTGAAAAAGAGAGGAATGTGTTCTACCTGATGGACCACACCTTCCCTGAATCAGACCCATCAATTCATTTGAGCTGCATCAAAAATGTGTGAGGACCTCGACCCTCGTAAGACCGGTTTGACATCCCTGATCTAAACTCTTCCATAGTCATATGTCCATCGTAGTCTAAAGCCAATTTTAGAGAGAAGCCTATTACTGTATCTGTATGTTTTTAGGATGTGGGAGGAAACCCATAGAGGCACAGGGAGAGCATACAAACTCCTTGAAAATGTCGCCCTGGCTGGGATTTGAACCGGGGACCCAGCGTTGCAAGGCGAGAGTGCTATCCACTACGCCATGGTTTCTCAAACCTGTCCTTGTGACTCCCCAACGGTGCATGTTTTGCAGGCAACCTCACCCATGCACAGGTGAGGTAATTAGTGTCTCAGCTACATGGAATCCACCAAGCTAAGACACTAATTAACCCACCTGTGCGCAGGTGAGGTTGAGCAAGCCTTACTTACCAATTCAATATAAAGTTTAAATTATTTTTCCCTCCCACCACTGGATCACACAGTGAGCTATAGCTACCCAAATTCTTGAGGCTTTGTATCCAGGCTACGCTCAATATGCATAGAGTGAGTATGGCAGATGTGATGTATGTATGAGTGGGGGTGGACCTGCTTATACCCTAAGGCTCCTCGTTGTTTTTAGTGTTTTTAACTATGTGAATATTTAAATATGTGCTATGACATGTTGTCCTAATAAACATTATATTGAATTGGTAAGTGAGGCTTGCTTTAGCTTTTTTCTGCAATTTTTCCTATTAAGTTTATAACTTGAGTTACAGGCCCACTGTATTTATTTTTATATGTGTAATTGTTGGAAGAGGATTTGAGTTCCTTTCCCATACACAGTGAAAAACATTGCCCATTTTTTTTTTAGGGCCATTAATTCCCATTTTTGAATCATAGGTGAGGTTGTCTGCAAAACATGCAATGTTGGGGAGTCACGAGGACAGATTTTGAGAAACACTGCACTACGTCAATGAAAGAAAAGACCAGTATTCTAATAGTTCATCATGGTGTGCCTTACTGGAGGTGATGAAAGGCGTGGCTAGAGGTGTGATAAAGGAATGACTGCAGGTGATGATGGCTAGTGTGGAGGTGTACTAAAGAAATGAGTGGATATGTGATAAAGGTGTGACTGGAGGCATCGGAAGGTATAATTGGAGCTGTGATGAAGCCGTGACTGAAGGGGATGATGGCGTGATTGAAGGTGTGATAAAGCTGTGACTGGAGGTATGGTATAACGTGATATGTTCTCTGGTTGAACTCGATGGATGTGTGTCTTTCTTCAACCCAAATAACTATGTAACTATGTGATCGGAGGTGTGATAAAGGTGTGGCTGGAGGTAAGGTATAACATGATCGGAGGTGTGATAAAGGTGTGGCTGGAGGTAAGGTATAACATGATCGGAGGTGTGATAAAGGTGTGGCTGGAGGTAAGGTATAACAAGATCGGAGGTGTGATAAAGGTGTGGCTGGAGGTAAGGTATAATGTGATCGGAGGTGTGATAAAGGTGTGGCTGGAGGTAAGGTATAACGCGATCGGAGGTGTGATAAAGCTGTGGCTGGAGGTAAGGTATAACGTGATCGGAGGTGTGATAAAGGTGTGGCTTGGATGTGTGATAAAGATGTGACTTGAGGTAAGATATGGCCTCAATTCACTAAGATCATGCTGGAGATAATAAGGCAAGAGAAAACTTACCACCACACAGTAAGAGAGTTATCTTATCTCGCCATTCCTTAAGTTACCTCCTCTGTAGTTAATTTACCTCCTCTGTAGTTATTTTCACACACAGTTAATTAACAGCCTATCTTTAACTCTGGAGTTATTTTAAGGATTGAAGAGTTAACTTAAAGACAGAAGAGTTAACTTTAGGTTTGCCTGAGGTAAAATGTTTCCTGAATACGACATGCCTCATCACCATGGTGATAACTCTAGAAACGTTATTAAAGACAGTAGATAAGCTTAGTGAATTGAGGCCAATGTGAGTGGAAAGATCTGACTAGAGGTGTGAAAAGCTGTTACTGGAGATGTGGGAAGATGTGACTGGAGATGTGATAAAGGTGTGACTGGAGGTGTGGGAGGATGTTAAAGTGGACCGAAACTCTTGCACAGGGCAGAAGGAAAACAGAGAGAAATGCACCCTGTATGTATTTATAGAGTTCAGCCTGTCTAATTCCCCCTCATCTGTGACTAACCGCAACTGTAATTTGAGCTCTTAGTTGAGTCTGCTGGCTGCCTGAGCAGAGCAGCAAATTTTTAAACACAGGATGTTAACCCTGTGTCTGCTTCCATGAAAGCAGGAAGTAGATACACTCCAGATTTAATGCAGGATTTGTATCAGCTGTAACAAAGAAATGTTTTTCTTTGAAGGTTATTATGCTACTGCTTATTTTTTAGAGCAGCAAGGAAGTTCTGGGTTCAGGTCCACTTTAAGATCCCAGGGGATAGTTGTCACAGGTGCATGCACATGCGCTGTGTTAGGTACAGCTACACAGGTGTGCTCATGTTATTGTGTCAAAACTATTTGCTATCATGTTGCAAATACACCGTAGCGCTGGCAGCAAGTGGTTAAATTGTAAAAAAAAAAAAAAAAAGACTTGAGCAGCACCAATCTATATTTTCTGCAATTTAATCACAAAGTAACATTTCCCTTTGACTTTTGGGTAACTACAGTATCTTTTTCTTTTTACATGCATATTAAAAAAAACAAAATTCACAGCTGAATTTTTACACCTTACCACTTGTTTATTTTATGAGAATTGATTTAAAATGTGCAAAGCCAACAAAACAAAATGTAATTTGCTTTATTTAATAAAACTCTGATCTTTTCTCAAACACCTACCTCATACTGAAATGACATTCTTATAAAAATGTATGGTAATCCAATTTTATTCACTGCACTTAAAAACACACATACACACTGACAGGCACACAAGCACACACCCACACCCACATACACACTGACAGACACACACTGACACAAATACACATAGACACACACTGACACAAATGCACATAGACACACAATGACACTGACACAAACACACTTACACTGACACAAATACACATAGACACAAACTGACACAAATATATATAGACACACAATGACACTGACACAAACACACTTACATACACACTGATACACACACATACACAAATACACATAAAGCAGGTGCAGAACGGGAGCGCGCGTAGCCAGACCGCGCGTGCGCCAACTGGCCCCAACTGGAGGACATTTCGAGGCCAGGTACTGAAGATCCAGAAGTCGGAGGAAGACAGCAAGGGAGCAATAAGCCTGGGGGGGGGGGGGGGGGGGGGGGAAGTTGGAGGAAGCCCCATGTATACTGTATATAATTTTCCCCCTTTCCAGTTTAAGGTACTTTAAAGTTGTGATTAAAGGAATTCCGACTAGTAACTACCAAACGCAATGTGAAAGTATGTTCATAAATTAATGTGCATAAATAGCAAAGAAAAAAACATAATGAAGTGGAAATAACAAAAAAAAGTTTGTGGATTGCCAAAAAGTGTGCTAGAGTCTACTGAGCATATTCTAAGGTACGTCAAAGTGAAAATCCACAATACATTATAAATATTTCCCAATTTAACCATGCAATCCTGCAATACACGGTATTTGGAATGCATTCAGAATTTTGTGCAAAATTTTGGAACTTTGGTGGATTAGGAGGAGTTTGGCATGATTTTAATCTAAAAGTAGGATTGTCAGCCATAAATCAAATTCCATTTACCTACTGCTCTGTGTTTATTATGCAGTTTACAACCTGACCCTGCATTGAGAGTATTCTAATATAATCATAAATGTTTCTGCTGTAATAAATCTTAACGCAGTCAGCCTGGCTCTATTTGGTACATTGACGAGGGGAAGGACGCTTGTTATCTCCCCTCCCACATTCCTTCCTGTTCCTCACTGATTCACTGATTGGCTGAGTGCTATTTAGTGTTACGGGCTGAGGCTGAGAAGGGAAATACATACCTATGCAGAAGCATTTAAAATACGATTTATGCTGTGCTCACATATGTTTACAAAGTAAGCTAGATATGACAGTGCTGTTTGTAGGAGAGAAAAAGAGTAAGGGAGAAAATGACATCAGGATTGGCTTCAGTCTGAGGTAGTAAAGATGGAAAATGCCTGAAGAAATTTTCTCTGTATTTACTATATAAAATTCACTGAAATCAAATCATGGACCGAACAATACATCTGTTATCTAAGCAGAACAAGTATTTATCTACTTATATATGTATTTTTTTGCTGGAATGGTTTGGCTGCCCCAATGCTTGAAGGAGGAAAAGTTCTGGGGAGCACCTCTGAATGTCAACCCAAGCAAGTGATAAGGGGGAGCGCCCAAGGCCTGAGTAAGCGACCACAGATATCTAGGTGGTGGTGGAAGGGAAGGGAAAAGGAAAGGCCGGGCCTTTAGTATTAGTATTTTTATAGTCTTACAGTGTTATTGATGGTCTGGTGTGAAGGAGAAGAGGCCATAGGCCTAATAACATTTGTGTATAAAGGAGGCTTTATCACAAGTCTATTTGTTTTCTCAGACACCTTGAAAAATGGAGCTCAATTGACAGAAGTCAGCTTGGTAAAATATGAGGACACTTAATAAATGTGATCTCATGTCTGCTCCTGCATGCAGAGTTTGGGGACGGGATTCCACCTTTCTGCCCAGGACTTGCCTTGAGGTCTCTGACCTTGGCCCACATTCAGCTACCCAGCTTTCAATTTAAAAATGTTTCGGTGATTAAACACAACTAGCTCCTAGATTTGCTAGATTTGTTTATTGATTGATTTACGGTGACAAATTGTTTGCCAATAAAACAGAGAGAGACAAAATTTGATGAATCACCAGAGCAAACAGACATGTGGTTCAGAGCCAGAGCTGGAGGCGCATCTGAAGAAAAAGGTTCCTTGAAGATTTACATTGTTTAGAGTGGAATTATTAGTGCCGGTAGGTAGTTTGTTAAATTTAACATCCCTGGCACAATGAGTTTCTTCTACATAGCACTGTTCTGATTACGCCTCTTATGTCTACAAGACAATCACCTCAGCCTTGGAGAAGGGGGTGGCCAAGTGGAAGAAATAGCTGTGATTATTCAAGTTGCAGCAGCCTATGCATATACTGTACATCGTAAAGAAGCTTATCACAGACTCCTCGTCTTTGACTCAAAAATGGAGAATACTCACCAGAGCAAGACCCTCCGGGGATGCCAGCTCTAGGCACATATAAGGTATCGATCCCCATGAAACTGAATGGACACAACAACAAAGTACAGTCACAGCCAACATACACTGCATATAATCTGTGGAGATGTATAGTATAAAGTAACGATGAAGGAAAAATCTTTAGACCGGTTTTATGCTGAATGTGTGCGATGCAGTGTGGTGCATGCACCGCAGAAATTAAAGGAACACTATTAAACCAAGTGTTCTAAAATGACAATCTTTATGTATAATTTCCAAGTGTCCCTGCATCCGTCCCTGTGTCAGTGCTTTTTGCACTGCGCATGTGCAGGGACAAGACGCAGAGACACTGCAGAGAGCCGGAGGAGGACGGGCCAGAAGGAGCGGGCGTGTGGGCGCGCACGCGGATGCGCACGGCGGATTTGTGACAGACCTAGCCCGTTTTTAAACGGGCTTAGGTCACTAGTGTACAAATAATGTCTAATGCTGGGTACACACGGTGCGTTCCCGCCCTCGATGCCCCGCTCAATTCCCGTTGATTCCCGGCCGCTCGATTATTTCCGACATGTCCAATTCCCGTTTCGATGGATCGTTAGGTCGATTTGGCATACCTTGCATGAGAATCGACCTAACAATCATCAAAACGTGCTCGGAAATAATCGAGCAGCCGGGAATAGCGGGGAATCGAGTGCGGGGACGCACCGTGTGTACCCAGCATAAGTAGCTGTGTAAACATTTTCCTACTTTTCATGTTAAATATCAGAGGCAAAAGTTTGACTTCCTTGTGTGTAGATTTTAGCTACAGCTTTTAACTTAGCTGTAGGGACAGCATTGATTGCTGCATGATTTTTGTAAATGGAATCGCATGAGGATTTGCATGAGTGTGCAGAAGTTCATTTTGGTGTTTTGCTGTTTTGCTTGCCACACACACCCCTTCCAGCACCTCCCCATTAAATCTACAAGTGTTTAAATGTCCTAGCTCAAGGTGAGGAGCCTGGATTTCGTGTTTTGTTTCGCTTTTTTCAATTAGATTTTAGCTACGTTTGGAATGTCTCATTTGCAAAGGTGAATATCTGCAGTCTGACATGCTAAGAACAGTGTTATATTGAAGCAGAGGTATATGAAAAGCCTGTCAGGTGTCATGTTTCACACACACAATTACAAATGTTTATATTGCATTTAAGATACATTTCCTCTGCTCTGTGCAGACAGCTCAGTCAGAAACACAGGCAGAGCTTTCTCTCCCTCACACACACACATAGCTAACAGATACACTGTGAGGGAATTCCCCCTCCCCTCATGGCTCAGTCTGCCATCAGAATTGCCGTAAGAAAATCGTGAAAGGAATTGGATAATAGTAAACAAAGAGATGAAAATTTAAATGTATACACTAGTACTTAGCAGCACTTCCCAAACATTTCCTATCTCAATTGAAAAAAGCATGTTAATTGATAGTGTTGCTTTAAGCTTCATATGACCCCAAATTACTTTTCCCTTTGAGTTGCGACAACTTGGAGGCGGAGTAGTATTTAACGCTGCTGTGTGCCCTGCTCCTCGGCACCGTACTAATATGTAAGTGCCCCTAGACCAATCAACACACCCTCTGCTTGTTTTAATTACAAGTGGTTACACGGTGGCATGTGCACTAAACATCAGTAGGTGCTGTGCACAGAGTGCATGGTAATTTTACCATTCATTCCACTTACAAGGTGTTGTATGTTGTACAATTAGCACAACTCTTTCACTGTAACATGAGCGTTGCTATGGCGACGTGCACTATGCGATTGTTACTCTAACAACCCTCGCATTATCTTGGTGATGCAGGTGGTGCTAATTGTGCAACACGCACTACCTTGCTTGCAGAATTAACGGTAACATTGTCTTGTGCAAGTTTAACACTGTTTAGTGCATATGTCCCACTTTGTGGGATGGTGGGAGGAATCTGTCATGCAAGGTCTCCTCTTGCCTTTCAGCTCACTTGGGAACGGGCAAGCAATGTTAGCAGGAAGACACTCCTATCTACCATCTTCTACTACGGACTCCCTACAATGGCTCACCCACAAAGCAACCTATTCAGGTAACTGGGGCCTATTGGGTGTCAGAGGGCCCGACTGCCAATTTCTCTGTCCCATCTCCCACCCGAGAGTCCCATCAGGCTGAGCCAAATAACTTCATCTTAATCCATCATTGCCATGGACAGGACTAACTTTGGAAGACAAAGACAAAAAGTAGAATCTCCATCTTAACCCTGGCTGGTACACACTTTCAATTAGGATTGGCCAACCACTGACCAATTTTACCACTTCCATGTAGTATGATGGTTTGCCTACACAATCTGTTAATAGTATTCAATATTTGTCAACTCTCATACTACATGGAGGTGGTACAATTGGTCAGTGATTGGCCAACCATAATTGAGAGTGTGTATCGGGCATTAATCCTATTATACAGTTCCAATTTTGATTGGCCAATCACTGGCCAATTTTACTACCTCCATGTATTAGGAGGGCCAACAGATTATGAATACCCTGAGCAGATTGTGTAGGTAAGCTCTCATACTACATGAAAATGGTAACATTGGCCAATCAAAATTGGATGTGTGTACCAGCCTGGTACACACTTTCACTCATCATTGGCCAATCGCTGACCAATTTTACCTCCTCTATGTAGTATAAGGGTTTACCTACACAACCTGCTCATAGTACTCAATATCTGCTGACCCCATACTACATGAAGGTGGTAACATTGGTCAGTGATTGGCCAATCATAATTGAAAGTGTGTACTAGGCTTTAAAGTGTACCAGAGATGAGAAGCATCCCCCTGGGTGACTCCTGTCACCCGCAATTGTCCCAGAAAGCCTGGCCTAGTTGCGCACCGTCGCACATGCCCGGCCAGGCAGACTCCTTAGCCGCACTCCTGTCCCTGGGAGCAATCTGACTCGGCCTGGCTTTCGGGGACAATTAGGGGTTACAGGAGTCACCCAGGGAGACGGCGAGGGACGAGCAGCCCTAACAGGGCTTAACCTCTACACGACTGCGTCATGCCAATTGGCGTGAATGCGGTGGCTCCCCCAGGACCGCCTAATTGGCGTCAAGTCCTGGGTGCGTGTTTTGCAGGAGATCGCGCACGCTGATGCGCATCTCCACTCCGTCATCAGTCTCCCATCGCCGATCGCCGCTAGGAGACTGTTAGACGGTGAAACCGCCATCTACTTAGAATGTACAGCACTGCGATCTAGGGCAGCGCTGTGCTGGGGACAGTTGGGTTACTCAGCTGTCCGCCTGGGAGACACAGGAGCGATCGGCTCTAGGCTGATGCCTATGACAGCCGATCGCGGTGATTTAGAGGAGGGAGGGGGGGAATAAATTCATAAATAAATATTCAAATAAATAAACAAACAAAAATTGGGGGAGCGATCAGAGCCCACCAACAGAAATCTCTGTTAGTGGGCAGAAAAGGGGGGGGATCACTGGTGTGCTGAGTTGCTCTGCAGCGAGCCCTTAAAGCTGCAGTGGCCTAAGTTGTAAAAAAAATAGCCTGGTCCCTAAGGGGGTATAAGCCTACGGTGCTGAAGTGGTTAAGGAAGCTCCAGGTAAGTATGGAACCCGAGACGCTTCTCGTCTCAGGTTCACTTTAAGGAGGGAATCCTCACTATTGGAATTCTACAGAATTATTCCGTCTGCGGTCTTTACATTTCACTTCCGAAATGTCTGACTATTATACATTGCTGGCGCACATTAGTAGTGATTTTATCCTTGTGACTGTATGTTTGCGAGGAACCGGTATCAAACGGAATTACCATACGCAGACTGAGTCCTGCAGAGATCAAGAGAACATTCCGCCTGCGTTCACAGGGACCGCCATCCTGCATGAATAATTTACTAATAAATAAGTCAATATTTTGAAGAGAAGAGAAATAAACATTTATTTGAATCCGGGCAAACAACCGAGGAGCTTACATGCGCTCTGTGCGGTTTCCCCCTGGCGAGATCAAAGTTAGAATGATTATGGTAATCTTATGTGTCTGTGATTATTGACACCTAGACTAAATGGAAGTGTGGAGAAGAGGACGGCATGCAAATATAAGGAGCCTCTGATACAGAGGAAGAACTCTGCTCCTGGGACTGACCCCGGAGGAAACCCACGCATTATATACTGAGCAAATGAGGATAACATACATAACCAAGCCCAAGCGTTACCTTCAGTCTAAACGGCATGACAAATAGTTATTTGTTCCGCAGTCGCAGTCAGAAGTTTGAATGTTGATGAAGTCAGTAAGAAGCAGTGGTGTAGCAACAGGGGATGCTGATGTTGCAAGTGCAGATGACGTGGCACCTTATGGCAAATGTTGCCTGTCGCCAGCACACGTGAGCGTGTGGGCGACAGGCCGGCGACAGCTCCTCGCCAGGTCCCTCCGCGTACACACGCGGAAGAGGGACCAGCGGCGAGGCGGAAGCTGTCGCCGACGTTCCTCCTCCCTCCGCCGGAAGCTCCATATACTTTAATGGAGGTTGCTGTCGCTAGTCCGCGTACTCACGCGGACTAGCGACAGTTGCGGCGGAGGTGCGGTGGCGACTGTCGCCATGCGATTGAAACTTTCAATCGCATGGCGACATGAGCGACGGGCGACAGTTCGGGGTGCGCGCGCGTGCAACGGCCCATACTCACAGGCGACCTGTCGCCGCAACACGCGCGCGCCGCGTGTTGAGGCGACAAAAGTCCCTCGTGAGTATGGGCCATTAGACTTAGCCCACCATGAACCTGTAAGGCCCATCATAGGTGTCCCTTAGTATCAGGTAGCCAGAGGTACTCTCAGTATTAAGTAGCTAGAATTGCCCCCAAGTATTATCATTCTATAGGAACCTCAGTGTTAAAGTGAATGGGAACCGCATTTAAAAAAATACTTATCCAAGGAGAGAGAAGGCTCTGGGTCCTATAGAGCCTTCCAGCTCCTCTCCTGGTCCCCTCGTTCCAGTGCTGGCTCGCCCGGTAGCGGTATTTGACTAAATTAGTCAAATACTGCTTTACCCGGCCGAAGGAGGCTTCAGAAGTCTTCTGGGAGCCCGAGTGCTCCTGAAGAAGGGCGGCTCTGTACTGCGCCTGCGCAAGCACGCTCTCTTGCACGCTCACGCCTGTGCAGTATGGATCCGCACGTCAAATACCCTCTTGGCGGGGGATTAAAATGGGGGGGGGGAGGGGGAGCCAGCACAGGATAGAGAGCACCTAGAGAGGAGACGGAAGGCTCTATACAACCCAGAGCCTTCCCTCTCCTTAGGTAAGTATTTGCTTCATATTTTTTAAATGCAGTTCCCATTCCCTTTAAGTCTTTAGAGGTGCCCCACACTTAAGAAAGATCTCGACAGTGGTAGGCCAAGAGCTGGATGAGTAACTTCTCATTTACACTCTCATCAGGACAATGCCTAGGGAAGGAGGGAGGGGCTAGGGGAGTGTGCCACCCTTCCATCATCAGGCACCTGTAGGCACATGTCTAGAGTGCCTTATGGTAAATACAGCCTTGGGCGTAGCTAAGGAGCTTGGGGCCCCAGCGGGAGTTTTACAAGGGGACCCAAGCACTCTATTGACGTGGAGCCCCAAAACCTACTAAGGACAGCTGCAGTGTCAGAGAGGTGTAATCAGAGTAAGGAAACAGTTTGTTAAGGATTACCACTATTCGATGCACATATAGAGGTGCTCATTACCTGCACAGTACCAATTAAAAGCTAATACGATGGATGAAGGAGAGCCTCTAGTGATGGGATGATTAATTATATGCAAATATTTCTGAGTTTATTCAATTTTATGCAAATATATGCAGCTTGAAAAATGGACCAATCTGTTTAAACCTGGGTGGGGACTTGATTGGTCCATTTTCATGCTGCATATATTTGCATAAAAATTTGCACAAACTTGGAAGTATTTGCATATAATGAATCATCCCTACTCTAGTGGGCCTCTGCATCCCCTATTGCTACACCACTGGCACCAGGGCTCCTTGACCTACCTCCATCAGTTGTTGCACTGGCTCTTTATTGATACACTGCTTACACCTGCCATGCACTTATTCAACATACAGGGTGTTGTTGTGGGGTAGGGCGGTCCTAGATTGTAAAACATGCACTGGGGCTCATGGTTCTATAGCTTTGCCACTGTAGACAGCAAGGCCAGATTTATTCTTGTTGTGTCCCTAGGGAAAGTATGTTGTGGCGCTGCTTTAATGTGCAGCAGCGCCCCTCCCCTGCCATTCCATGTGCAGCCCCCTCTTCCATATGTATCAACCATATATGCAGACCCTCTCATTCATAAACAGTTCTCTTTGGCATCAGTTTCCCCTTTTCAAGTGTTGCTCCCTATTTTCAGCCTCCTTTTTCATATGTAGCAACCCCCCTTTCATGTCCAGGTGCCCCCTTAGGCTGCAGCCTCCCAAGGCCTTTGTGGCCTTTCCAGAAATACTGACCTGGTAGGAAGCCTCCTAGTGCCAGGGGGTCAGGAGGAGACGCTGGCCTTCTATCCAATCAAGTCTATCTTTTGGCCCTTTAAACCTAATTAAACCCAGTAACCACTTCTCTCCAAAACATCACCATTTATACTCACAAGACCCCTGAAGACAGAGGATAGCAATGCTGGTATACAGCTTATAGTAATGCTGGTACACAGCCTATAGCAATGCTGGTACACAACCGATAGCAATGCTGGTATACAGCCTATAGTAATGCTGGTATACAGGCTATAGCAATGCTGGTACACAACCGATAGCAATGCTGGTATACAGCTTATAGTAATGCTGGTATACAGCCTATGGCAATGCTGGTACACAGCCTATAGCAATGCTGGTACACAACCGATAGCAATGCTGGTACACAGCCTATAGCAATGCTGGTATACAGCCTATGGCAATGCTGGTACACAGCCTATAACAATGCTGGTATACAACCTATAGCAATGCTGGTATACAGCCTATAGCAATGCTGGTACACAACCGATAGCAATGCTGGTACACAGCTTATAACAATGCTGGTATACAACCTATAGCAATGCTGGTACACAACCGATAGCAATGCTGGTACACAGCCTATAGCAATGCTGGTACACAGCCTATAGCAATGCTGGTACACAACCTCTAACAATGCTGGTACACAGCCGATAGCAATGCTGGTATACAGCCTATAGCAATGCTGGTACACAGCCTATAGCAATGCTGGTATACAGCCTATGGCAATGCTGGTACACAGCCTATAGCAATGCTGGTACACAGCCTATAGCAATGCTGGTATACAGCCTATAGTAATGCTGGTACACAACCAATAGCAATGCTGGTATACAGCTTATAGTAATGCTGGTATACAGCCTATGGCAATGCTGGTACACAGCCTATAGCAATGCTGGTACACAACCGATAGCAATGCTGGTACACAGCCTATAGCAATGCTGGTATACAGCCTATGGCAATGCAGGTACACAGCCTATAACAATGCTGGTATACAACCTATAGCAATGCTGGTATACAGCCTATAGCAATGTTGGTACACAACCGATAGCAATGCTGGTACACAGCTTATAACAATGCTGGTATACAACCTATAGCAATGCTGGTACACAACCGATAGCAATGCTGGTATACAGCCTATAGCAATGCTGGTACACAGCCTATAGCAATGCTGGTATGCAGCCTATAGCAATGCTGGTATACAGCCTATAGCAATGCTGGTATACAACCTATAGCAATGGTGGTATAAAACCTATAGCAATGCTGGTATACAACCTATAGCAATGCTGGTATACAGCCTATAGTAATGCTGGTATACAGCCTATATCAATGCTGGTACACAGCCTATAGCAATGCTGGTATACAGCCTATAGCAATGCTGGTAGACAGATGATAGCAATGCTGGTACACAGCCTATAGCAATGCTGGTATACAGCCGATAGCAATGCTGGTATACAGCCTATAGCAATGCTGGTATACAACCTATAGCAATGCTGGTACACAAACTATAGCAATGCTGGTATACAACCTATAGCAATGCTGGTACACAGCCTATAGCAATGCTGGTATACAGCCTATAGCAATGCTGGTATACAGCCTATAGCAATGCTGGTATACAACCTATAGCAATGCTGGTACACAGGCTATAGCAATGCTGGTACACAACCGACAGCAATGCTGGTACACAGCCTATAGCAATGCTGGTACACAACCTATAGCAATGCTCAGGGGCGTCGCTAGCCCTGTTTTAGGGGGGCACGTGCCCCCAATCTTTCCTGGGGTGCCACGGATCTCCGCCCGGCCGCCCCCTCTGTCAAGACTCAGCGGCTCCCTTTAGCCGCCGCGTCACTGACAGTCTCAGACCTCAGGATCAGGCGGCGAGCCGGCGACCAATCGTGCGGGCGCTAGGACCCAGCGCCCGCACTGATATGCGGAAGTGACATCACTTCCGCATATCGTGCGGGTGCGTCCAGCGCCCGCTCGTACATCTGGTCGGGTCGCCGCTGATCCTGAGGTCTGCTGAGAGGTAGGGGGGGGAGCGGCGGCGGCTAGAAGGGGTCCTCCCTGTCACTCACTCACTAAAGGGGCTCCCTGGCACGCACTCACTCCCTAAAGGGGCTCCCTGGCACGCACTCACTCCCTAAAGGGGCTCCCTGGCACGCACTCACTCCCTAAAGGGGCTCCCTGTCACTCACTCACTGCCTAAAGGGGCTCCCTGTCACTCACTCACTCCCTAAAGGGGCTCCCTGTCACTCACTCACTGCCTAAAGGGGCTCCCTGTCACTCACTCACTCCCTAAAGGGGCTACCTGTCACTCACTCACTCCCTAAAGGGGCTCCCTGTCACTCACTCACTCCCTAAAGGGGCTCCCCTGGCACTCACTCACTCCCTAAAGGGGCTCCCTGGCACTCACTCACTCACTCCCTAAAGGGGCTCCCTGGCACGCACTCACTCCCTAAAGGGGCTCCCTGGCACTCACTCACTCCCTAAAGGGGCTCCCTGTCACTCACTCACTCCCTAAAGGGGCTCCCTGGCACGCACCCACTCCCTAAAGGGGCTCCCTGTCACTCACTCACTCCCTAAAGGGGCTCCCTGTCACTCACTCACTCCCTAAAGGGGCTCCCTGTCACTCACTCACTCCCTAAAGGGGCTCCCTGGCACGCACCCACTCCCTAAAGGGGCTCCCTGGCACGCACTCACTCCCTAAAGGGGCTCCCTGTCACTCACTCACTCCCTAAAGGGGCTCCCTGGCACGCACCCACTCCCTAAAGGGGCTCCCTGGCACGCACCCACTCCCTAAAGGGGCTCCCTGGCACGCACTCACTCCCTAAAGGGGCTCCCTGTCACTCACTCACTCCCTAAAGGGGCTCCCTGTCACTCACTCCCTAAAGGGGCTCCCTGTCACTCACTCACTCCCTAAAGGGGCTCCCTGTCACTCACTCACTCCCTAAAGGGGCTCCCTGGCACGCACTCACTCCCTAAAGGGGCTCCCTGGCACGCACTCACTCCCTAAAGGGGCTCCCTGGCACGCACTCACTCACTAAAGGGGCTCCCTGGCACTCACTCACTTCCTAAAGGGGCTCCCTGGCACTCACTCACTCCCTAAAGGGCCTCCCTGTCACTCACTCACTCCCTAAAGGGCCTCCCTGTCACTCACTCACTCACTCACTCCCTAAAGGGGCTCCCTGTCACTCACTCACTCCCTAAAGGGGCTCCCTGTCACTCACTCACTCCCTAAAGGGGCTCCCTGTCACTCACTCGCTCCCTAAAGGGGCTCCCTGGCACGCACTCACTCCCTAAAGGGGCTCCCTGGCACGCACTCACTCACTAAAGGGGCTCCCTGGCACTCACTCACTTCCTAAAGGGGCTCCCTGGCACTCACTCACTCCCTAAAGGGCCTCCCTGTCACTCACTCACTCACTCACTCCCTAAAGGGCCTCCCTGTCACTCACTCACTCACTCCCTAAAGGGGCTCCCTGTCACTCACTCACTCCCTAAAGGGGCTCCCTGTCACTCACTCACTGCCTAAAGGGGCTTCCTGTCACTCACTCACTGCCTAAAGGGGCTCCCTGGCACTCACTCACTGCCTAAAGGGGCTTCCTGTCACTCACTCACTGCCTAAAGGGGCTCCCTGGCACTCACTCACTACCTAAAGGTGCTCCCTGTCACTCACTATCGGGGTCCCTGTCACTCACTACCTAACTGGAGGCGCCTGTCACTCACTAGCTAACCTGGGGGCCCCTGTCACTCACTACCTAACTTGGGGGGCTACCATATTAAGGGGGCATTCTGCCTATTTATGTGAAATGCTGTCTATTTATGTGCCTCATGACTGCTGAATGTGTCTTGTTGGGAGCCTTATGATTTGTTGGGGGCCTCATGATTGCTGAATTTGTCTTGTTGGGGGCCTCATGATTTGTTGGGGGCCTCATGATTGCTGAATTTGTCTTGTTGGGGGCCTCATGATTGCTGAATTTGTCTTGTTGGGGGCCTCATGATTTGTTGGAGGCCTCATGATTGCTGAATTTGTCTTGTTGGGGGCCTCCTGATTTGTTGGGGGCCTCATGATTGCTGAATATGTCTTGTTGGGGATCACATGATTGCTAACTGCGAGACTATGGGAAAAGCTGAATCCTTATCATATGAGACAATAGCATTAAACCTACTTTTTTAGCGTTTTAAAACAGAAAATAAAACTGGGAGGTTCTAAAAAATTGAATACATTTTTCAGGAGTAGGATGGATGAAATTGTTTATCTTCACAGTTTATTTTCAACTTGGATTTTCCATAATGTTCATGTATGAGTTAAAACGTTTGTACAGTATTTAGTTTAAATTGCTGTTGCCACTTTGCGATAGATACCGGTAAGTGACTTTTGGGTTGCAGTTTGGGCACTCGGCCTCCAAAAGGTTCGCCCCCACTGTCCTAATCTGATGTCCCACCATTGCTAGGTTCATGTAAATTTGTCTCCACCCGTTACCACACCTATATTCTGGTCCATGGCCCACCCATTTTTTGGTGCGGCGCGATAAGCACGCCGCACAACGTGATCGTCATATTTTTGGCACGCTAGCTGCAGTGTGCTGAATTCTGCTGCCTACAGTATGTACAGTATACGCTGTTCTCTAGTGCTTGCACTGTGTGCTGATTTACCTCCAGTGTGTACAGTGTAAGGTGTTACTCTGTGCCTTTATTGATTGTAAACCAGCTGTATTGTATGCTGATCCCTGCTACTTTCAGTATGTACAGTATTAGCTGTAAAGCCTGGTACACACATACAATTTTGATTAGCCAATTTTAGCTCTGTTCATAAAATTCATTGTCTGTTGGCCCACTTACTGCACGGGGGTGGGAAATTGGGGGTCAGTGATTGACCAATCAAAATTGTATGTGCGTATACATCTTTGATCTATGCCTATACTGATTGTAAATGATCGAAATAAAGGACAGGGGGCTCCAATATTTCGATGGGCAGGCCCGTTATCCGTAGCTTACACCGCTGCTAAGTTCATGTACATTTGGCCCCACCTATGGCCACGCCCACTCACCGCATGGCCATGCCCATTTTTTGCATGTACCTCCCCGCCTGGTGCCCACAGGTGCCACTGATCTCCAGGGACCCTAGAAACGCCCCTGGCAATGCTGGTACACAGCCTATATCAATGCTGGTATGCAGCTGACATCAATGCTGGTACACAGCCGATAGCAATGCTAGTGCATTGGATGATAGCAATGCTGGTACACAGCCGATAGCAATGCTAGTGCATTGGATGATAGCAATGCTGGTACACAGCCGATAGCAATGCTAGTGCATTGGATGATAGCAATGTTGGTGCACAGCCAATAGCAATGCTGGTGCATTAGATGATAGCAATACTGGTATACAACCTATAGCGATTCTGCTATACAACCTATAGCAATGCTGGTATATACAAGCTATAGCATTACTGGTACACAAATGATAGCAATAAACAACTGATAGCAGTGCTGGTGAATAGCTAATAACAAATCTTGCCCACAACTGTTTACACAGGATTACAATAACAATGCACATTCCTTGCATTCTGTATATTTATTACAATGTGTATGGTGGAGCCTGGGCTCCTGATAGTAATGCTGTTCTGTATATAGACTGGGTAAGCCTGCTGTGTGGTTCCCCTTGTCTTATACCTGCTATAGAATTACTCAGACAAAGTCTCAGATTCATAATGCAATTGTATTCCGCATCAAACCTCATTCACCTTCCACAAAGATGACACGAGCTCTATGGAGTGCACTATATGTCATCATTGTTTATTCAGAAAATTGCCTGTGCAGCTCCTGCCGGAGCCCACCAGAGCCACCCGTGACACGCAAACAATAGGCGCATCTCCTGGGTTTTTAAATATTAATTTTCTGACTCCTTTCTGTGGAAAAAACAAAAGAGAAATTCATTTTAACATGGTTGTGAGCCCCTCGCCGCCGTCTTTGTACCCAGGTGGAAATTCAATACATTATTCTTGCAGCAGGGCTTCATTAAGTATGCATTGTATGGTATGGAGGCAACAGAGACATGAATAATACCTCACGCGTTCATAATACCACCTGTAATGCCAAGTCAGCTATATTTTAGGTGCATATGTCAGGAATCCCAGTCACAGTACAATACATTCATCTACTACTGCTTCTTATCCGGTTACAGCAGGAATGCGGCCATTAAAATAATCCTAGTGTTACTTCATGACTTAAAGTGAACCTGAGATGGCCATATACAGGCAAAAAATAAATACCTGGTGCTTCCTCCAGCACCCTCCGGTCTTCCGACTCCCTGTTTGGCTCAATTGGCCCCAGAAAGTCCTCCAGTCCGGGGCCAACTGCGCATGTGAGGCATGGTGGTGTGCACGCTCCCGCAGAACGCTCCCAGGGACAGGAGCAAGACAGCGTGCCTGGCTAGATGGCGCATGTGCCGACTGGCCCTGATTGGAGGATATTACATGGCCAGTTGAGGGCGAAGGAGAAGGCGACTGAGGACAACGAGGGAGCAATCAGGCCGGAGGGTGCTGGAGGAAGCACCAGGTATGTATACATTTTTACAGGGGCCCCATCTCGAGTACACTTTAACCCCTTACAGACCGCCTAACGCCAATTGGTGGTGGGAGGGTGGCAGCTACAGGACCGCCTAACACCGATTGGCATCAGGTCCTGTAGGTGGAGGTTAGCGGGGAATGCACGCCCTTCCCCACTGAGTTAGGGAGCTCGATCAGAGCTGGCAGGCTGCTATGAAAAGAGACCGCCATTTTTTCTTTTGTACAGTGCTGCAATTTAGTGCAGCTGTACTGGGTACAGCTGTGTCACTTGGCTGTCCCCTGGAGTGGCTCACAATTGGATTCCTCTCATAGGCTGATGCCTATGAGAGGTGATTGCAGTACTGGATCTCGAAGGGAGGGAAGGGGGAAGGGAGGAAAATAATTTAAAAATGCCTAATTTAATTTACAAAAAACCAAAAACTTTCTAAATTAATAAAAAAAAAACTGACACATCAGCAGCAATCCGACCCCACCAACAGAAATCTCTGTTGGTGGGCAGAAAAGTAGGTAAGATTTATTTGGCTGCTAAGTTGTACGGCTGAGTAATAAACTGTTAAAGCTGCAGTGTGCTGAATTGTAAAAAAAAAGTCCTGGTCACTGGGGGGAGGTGTGTGTGTGTATGGTAGGGGGTGGGGGGTGTAAGCCAGTTGTCCTCAAGTGGTTAAATTAAACCCGAGGAGAGAATGATATAGAGGCTCCCATATGTTTTTCCTTTTAAACAAGTAAGGCTCAAATATTTCTTGAGATACCACAACAATGTTTTGCAGTTCGAAAAAGATGCATCATTAACCTTCCTGTCGGAAACCCTGAGTCAGGCTCGGGATGGAAAAAGGCAGCCAGGAGTGGTAATCCTGAGCCTGACTCAAGTTAGCCGCCAGGAGGTATAGGGAGACAGCGGTAGCGTGGTGGATTTTCAACTCACCTCCCCCAGGATACAGATGCAGGCAGTCATTCTTCTTCCTGTCCTCAGAGGCTCTGGATCCCTCGGATGAGATTGCTGTTTGTTGTCATGAGGACAGACGGTGATCGCTTTATAAGGTTACAGCATCAAATGGGGGATGGAGGGAGAACTGTATCGCTGGATCCCAGGGAGGTGAGTAAGTGCAGGAGCTGCTTCAGATGTCTCTGTGGTGGGATTTTTTGCCCTGGTTTTAAAGTCTAAAATCTTGAAAAAATTACAACACTTTTAGACCCTAAAATCCAGAAATAATCACACCCCCAGTGAGGTTAATCTCTGCCGTGCCAGGGAGATGGTACTGGACTTCATCTGGTTGGTACAGATGGTCATTTGTCTATAAATTGAGCCTTTCTTCTTTTTTAATACTAAACACCTGATGAAGGGCACGGGCCCAAAACAAACTAGTGTTGTTGCCTGTCTAGAAAAGTATTTTGCTTACTAATCCAAGCCAGAATTTATCATTGTATTGGCCTCATGAGGATGCAATTGTCAGTGTGATTAGACTACATCTGTGGTCTTCATGAAGAAGGCAAAGGGGGCAGTTGCCCTAGGGCAGGGCTTTTCAACCCTGTCCTCAAGTACCACCAACAGTGCATGTTTTGTGGAAATCCACAGAGGTAGTTAATCAGCTCTGCTGGGACACTAATTACCTCACCTGTGAATGTTTGTGGTTTTCTGTAAAACATGCATTGTTGGTGGTACTTGAGGACAGGGTTTGAAAAGCCCTGACCTAGGGGACCTGAGTGCTTCTGGCCCCCTGCACTGGCGCATCTATCCAAAGTCTACTGTGCTCCCCAGGGCCCGGTAGCCAGAATTGTAACTCACCTGTCTCGGCGCGCTGCTGTGTCCGTGTTTGCCAATCTTCATCCCCGGCACTGCTTGCTTTTTGTCTGCATAATGACATGTAAGTCATAAGCCAGGTCACTTAGAAGACTGGTGAGTCCTGCAGGGGAGCACAAGGTGGTGGGAGACTTTGGGGAGGCCTGGCAGTGACAAATTCTGTAGTGGACCTGGGGAGCATGACTCAGGGACCCTGGGGGCTAAATTAACTTGGTGGAGGAGCAGGTTACCTTTGCCTTCCTTGAACCAGCCCTGGGCTTCTCCACCCATAGCTCTGCCCATCATGTTGGTTAAGGAGAAAAAGCAATAGGTAGGTGATGCTGAATCTACCTGTTAGTAGGACAGGTTGTGATGACTCTTTTATGAAAAAAAAAAACAGTTTTTAATCATACTGTCATAACATTTCATTAATACAACATCATAGAAACATCTTTGGCTATTTTTAATGTGAAATCCGGAGTTCTGCTTTAGGCTCACCTCATTTTGTAAACCTATGGAAGCTCCTCCCCCTCCCAATCACAAGCTCTCAGAATATCCCTCACCATTGCATGCCTTTCTCCTCTCAGTTGTGACAAGCAATCTCAAAATCAGGATAAAATTCAGGAAACTGGAAGGACGGATAACACGAGATCCGAAAGCCTTTAAATATATATTTGGTAGAGTTGTCCTTAAAATCACACAAATCCCCTCCCACATCTGTTATTTCTTGCTACTGAATTTACTGCAGCCAAATGGCTTGTTTTGCTTCTCTCCGCGAGTGCGCGAGGGGCCTCTATTAAACGTGAAAACAAACTCCATGCAAGCAGAAAATTGCTACGTTTTATTAATTTGTTCCAAAAGGAGTGGAAGTCCTTGATTAGCGGACAAGGCGAGTCCTGTTTACTCGGACAATGTAGTGTCATGTCACAAGCTCTGCTGTGTTTGCTTAAATATTAACAGATACATGTCGGCTGGTCAGGGGAAAGCTTCTAGTGGACCCGCTTGCAGCTGTTAAAATAAAGAGGTCACTCATATTCCTGCCTCCTACCACTACCGCTATACATGTGTTTGCTTTCCTAATCCCATTCATAACTGGAAGGAGTCTATCTGCCACTCAGCTAAGTCACTACAATGTTTAACGCCATTCTTAAAAAGGTCACCAAAAACATTCCTTGCTTAGTTTGATCAGATATGTTGTAGCCTGAGATAAAATGAAATGAAAATAAAATAACAGGGGGTCCTCGATTTGAATATCGGTTACATTGATTTACTAAGGTAAATAAATTGTTTTCTTAGGCTGTGCATTTAATTAATTTCATCTGAAAACAAAATAATGTGATGCTGGGGGAAAAAAAGTAATGTCAACGCCAATCAATAATTTGTTGCAGGCGCCTCAATCTTTCCAAATTCACACAGTTTTCATTTTTAAAGTGATTGTGTGCTTATACTTAACTTGTTGCCGACCGCATCATGCCGATGGGAGTGGCCACAGCGGCGGCCCCAGGAGCGCCTTACGTCGATTGGCGTAAAGTCCTAGGGCTTCGTTTTGCAGGCGATCACGAGCACGCTGCGTGTATCTCCTGCTCGGAGACTGTTAGATGGCGAAACCGCCACCTAATTACCATGTAGAGCGCTGCGATCTAAGGCAGCGCTATACAGGGGACAGCCGTGTCACTCGGCTGTCCCCTCCAGTGGGACAAAAGCAATCCGAAGCCTATCACAGGCGATCGCGCTGATTGGCTGGCGGGGGGAGGGAGGGAGGGGGACGAGGAAATAAAAAAAATATATAGTTAAAAATGTTAGGAAAATAAACAAATATTTATTAAAAAAAAAAAACACCTGGGGGAGCGATCAGACCCCACCAACAGAGAGTTCTGTTGCTGGGCAGAAAAGGGGTGGGGAATCACTTGTGTGCTGAGTTGTACGGCCCTGCAGCAAGCCCTTAAAGCTGCAGTGGCCATTTTTTGTGAAAAATGGCCTGGTCTTTAGAGGGGTAAAGCTTGTGGTCTTGAAGTGGTTAAAGCATACCCGAACTGACGTTTGACATGATGAGATATATGTGGGCACATGTAGCACTAACAAGCGCCCAACTGGGCAGCACGGTGGGGTAGTGGTTAGCGTTGGGTTCCCCGGTTTAAGATAAGTTATTATTATTATTATTTAGTATTAATATAGCACCAACATTATTTAGTATTAATATACCCAAAGCGCTATAAAGAGTAGTATATTGATTGTAATTTAGTAATTCATAATTCCAGTATTTGTATAGCGCTTGTAACGAATGGTGGAGCACAGAGAGGATCTGATTACCGGTGATCTGCAGTATCACTGGGAATACAGATGTATACCAGATTATAATTGATCTGCAGTATCACCGATAATCCGATATACCAGCTAACCTCTGTACTAGAGTAGAGTGTAGTGTTTGGTGTAACAGTAACACTAAGAGGACTGAGCCTCAGTGCAGTGGGGAGTACTGCACGGCTTCCTTCCGAAGACCTGAACTCTCCAAGGCGGGAGGAGTCAGGCTGCGAGTAGGAAGGTAAGTCTGAGAGTGACACTCAGGAGAAAGTGTCACTAACAGGACGGGGAACCGCCTCCAATGGTAAGGTTGGTTCTCGAGGTCAGACAAGCCAGATCGTAACACACGGACAGATAAAGTACAAATTCAGAAGGCAGAGGCGGAGTCTAGGTACAGGCAGAGTTCGGCAACAGGGTATCAGAAATATCGAGGTACAAGATCAAGAGGCAGAAGCAGAGTCTAAGGACGAGCCGGGGTTCGGCAACAGAGTATCAGAATAGCAAGGTACAAGATCAGAATACAAGAGGATGGTCAGGCAGGCAGAAGGTCATAACAGATAATCACAATCAAACTAGTACTTTAAGCTATCAACAGAATCTAGCTAAGTGTAGGATTACAGCTCCAGCTGGTCCCGGCACACTTAAGGATCTGACTACGGGTCTGAGTGCTCCCACGTATGTGTTCGCAACGCCAGACAAAGAGCAAGTGAACAGCCAGCAGTATATATACACAAGGACCTCTCCAGGACCTTCCCAATTGCTGGACCAATGAGAGTAGTGGAAAATGTCAGCTGACCCGCCTGGTCAGCTGACTCCCTTCTGGCTGTTATTTAAACTCTGCCTCTGTGCGCGCGCGCGTCACTCTGAATCTAGGTGGACTATCAGTCCCAGCCACACCAGTACTGTTTTGCAATGTATCCAGTGAACCGAGTGCGGGAGCCGCCTCCAATGCGGATTCCGCCGTTACCAATGCGGATTCCGCGGCTCTGCCTATGCGGCATGCGGCGTTTTTTCCGCATTGTGACGCCATGCTGGACGCGGAAACAGCCGCCTCACCTTGAGAGGCAGCGGCTTTTCCGCGTTTCATCACAGCGCTTTTCTCCTTTCAGACTCAAAGCGCTTGCGACACAACCACTAGAGCACACTCAGTAGCGTTTTACGGAGTCTTGCCCAAGGACTCCTTACTGAATAAGTTCTGGCTTACTGAACAGGCCGAACTGGTAGGTGTCAGAGGCAGAGCCCTTAACCAGTAAACTATCCAGCCACTGTTTAACTGAGGGGCTCACAATCTAATCCCTACCATAGTGATATGTCTATGTATGTATTGTGCAAGGTACGTATTGAAGTCTAGAGCCAATGTAAGGGGAAAGCCAATTAACGTATCTGTATATTTGTAGGATGCTGGAGGAAACCAGAGTACCCAGAGAAAACCCACACAGACACGGGGAGAACGTGCAAACTGGCTGGGATTCAAACCGGGAACCCAACGCTGGAAGTTGAGGGGGCTAACCGCTACGCCACCGTGCTGCCATGTTCATTGAATTACCCATAAATAGGCCCTATACTACGATACATACTCTACACGATACATACAAAGACATACATCAACATGTGGTATATGGTGGACTGTGGTAAGGATTAGATTGTGAGCCCCTCTGAGGGAAAGTTAAAGGACAACTGAAGTGAGAGTGCTATGGAGGCTGCCATATTTATGTCCTTTTAAGCAATACCAGTTGCCTGGCTATCCTGCTGATCCTCTGCCTGTAATACTTTTAGCCTTAGACCCCGAACAAGCATGCAGCAGATCAGGTGTTTCTGACATTATTGTCAGATCTGACAAGATTAGCTGCATGCTTGTTTCTGGTGTGATTCAGACACTACTGCAGCCAAATAGGTCAGCAGGGCTGCCAGGCAACTGGTATTGTTTAAAAGGAAATAAATATGGCAGCCTCCATATCCCTCTCACTTCAGTTGCCCTTTAAAAAGCGGAATGAAACGAAGCAATTCTTCTTTGCTCTAAAACATTATTTACAGCATATTATATACTACCAGCATTTTTTTTTCACTAGAACAGCATTCAAAGGGTTAAACACAGGACAGAAAAGCTCAATGCCGGGAAAGCTGGACGCATCCGAACTGGAGATAATGTTATCTTGTGTTTAATTGTATCAAGTGAGGAATGTAAACAAACACTTCTCTGACACTGCAGACTCTCCTAAACACACACAGACAGAAAGTATTTCTGCTTATATTTCAAGGTGAAAAAAAAAACAGTTAACAATAAAATGCAAAGTCAGCTCTCAGAGCAAGACAGACAGTCAGAAACCATTTCTGCTTATATTTCAAGATAAAAAAAAAAAAAAAACAGTTAAGAATAAAATGCAAAGTCAGCTCTCAGAGCAAAAAAGTGTACTTTGGAAACTTGTAATTTCTTAATGAATAATAATACTTATGCACAAAAGCAAATATGATAACCGTATGGCATATAAAAAGTAGGAAAACATGTTTTTATTGAATATTATGTCAGGGTATTATACCGCTTTAAGTGACAAGACAATACACTGCACAGATTTGGGGAAGATGTCAACACTATATAAATAAACAAATAATAATAATAACCAGCGCACGCGAGCAGCTGCCAGGTGGTGAATTAACCACCTTGAGCTGCCTGTATGAACGAGGCCTTAGTTATATAGTGTCTTCTTTCAGGTGCATTTGAGAGTAAGGTGAACTTGACTGCAGAACATTTTAATTGAATGCACGAAATTAGGATGATATTGAAAACCCCAAAACAGATCAGGATGTCGTTTTAATTTTCACACTTTCAGTGGATACTTTTCGCCGCGGCTCGTCTGGAAGTGCCGTGCACTTAATTTTCCATACGATTACCCACAGAGTAGCGCTATACTTCACATTTAATGAAGAGATATTTTAGCTATCACATCTGAAAGACGCCATTTATATCCATTAGGAGGTCATTCATAAAATCAATAAGGGCTGCAGGATATAAACAAATGCATCATTGAAGTGGTACTTAAAGCAGATCCCTAGATGGCCCGCACCGCAAATATATTTATGTGATACAGAAAGCACATCTTTATCTGAGGCCATCTCATCATAGAACTTGGACAGGCTATTCTTTCTAGGGGTTCCATAATTGACAAGAGGTATTCAAGTCGCCTACAATGGTCCTACATGGGTGAACCCATCCACTTATAGGCTATAACATTCAACCAAATATGGGGGAGAATAGTATTATTAAAGGAAACCTGAGGTGAAAATAGACTGATGAGATAAACAACTATATCTATCCTCCTCCTCCTCTAATACTTTTTCCGGTATCCCACAGTATTATTTTGTATTTAAATTTACATTTTAAGTTTTTTTTTACTGTTTCATTGTGTCTGCTCAATCGGCTCAATTTCACAGTCCTTGAAGTATGCCAGAGCTAAAATCTATGAACTATTGGCCCCTTTTATATCTTTCCTGCTCTCAAAAGCTATTTATTGCCATGAAAGTGTTTTGTGGCTGTAATTCTTGAGGGTTAAGTGAGGGCTACGCTATAGTCTGACCAGATCCCTACCTGGACAGAAACTGTTGCTTGCATTCCTGATGTTTAACTCGTTCAGGCAGAGAAATAAAAAAAGGAACACAGCATAGTTATTTTTTGTGTGCTTGGCACTGTACATACACGTCTATCTCGTCATGTCACATTTCACCTTGTATATCCTTTAAGAGTTCATTGCTACTGTAATTACAACAAAGGCCCCGTTATTCGTAACTCAGGCGGCCGGATGTCTCAACTAACTGGCAAGCGTGAGCAGAGGCGTAACTAGAGGGGTGCACCGGCCATGCCTGCCCCATGCCTCCCCATCATTTAAACCTCACATCAGATTAATTCAGTTATCTTCGAAACATGGCTACTTAACGTACGTATGTAGGGTGCACTTGGCTCAGTGTTAAGCTACATACACACGGGGGGACAATTGTCCCCCGTTGCATGGCTACAAGAGACCAGGGAGTAACAGCTCCCTGCCGGCGACAGCTGTCCACACTTCTCGCTAAAAAGGCAGAGACGCGGCGGAAGCTGTCTGTGAATGGAGAATCTCCCGGCCGGATGCTCCATTCACTTGCATTGTGTCTTCTGTCGCTAGTCTGCATACACACGCGGACTAGCGACAGTTGCTGCGACAGCTGTAGCCGGCGATTGACGGGCGACGGTTCGGGGCTGGTTCGGGGTTGCGGCGACAGCCATACCCCGTGTGTATGAGCCATAAGAAAAGAGGACAGAGAGGGACTAAGAAGACATAGTTGCAAAAAAGTAACTTCAGCAATATGCCCAGCCCAAAAACACATGCAACCATAACAAATGCATGCACGATGCAAGAAAGGATGCTGTTTTTAGAGGGAATGGGGGCTCTGATGGGGAGAGGGGTGCAATTTCAGTGTTTCTCATAGGCTCTATATTACCCAGATACGTCCCTGAGAGTGAGGGATTTTTGTGTGTGTGTGTGTGTGTGTGTGGGGGGGGGGGGGGGTTAGCCATGAAATACTTACAAAGTGTCTAGTGCCCTCTTCTACCTTCCTGTAGCTACTAGCGGCTTTCTGGCATCTGTCCATGGCTCCCGTTGTGTCACTTGACCCGACACATGTCAGGTGATACACCGGGGGAGCCGTGCACAGAGAGTGCCGGAAAGCCGCTAGAAGTGACAGAAAGGTTAGAAGACAGTGCTGGACACTCGGTGAGTATCTTAAGCTGCACAGGGACGTAGGTTTGTGCTTTTTTGGATGGTCGCTTAAGCAACCGGCAAGCACATGTATCCAGTTAAATGCAGAAATGTAACCAGCAGTGGAGTATGGAATGGACAAGACAAGACAAAGACAATTTATATTGGGCTTTTCTCCTGGTGGACTCAAAGCGCTTGAGCTGCAGCCACTAGGGCACCCTCAGGAGGCAGTAGCAGTGTTAAGGAGTCTAGCCCAAGGTCTCCTTACTGAATAGGTGCTGGCTTACTAAACAGGAAAAGCCAAGATTGAAACCCGGGTCTCCTGTATCAGAGGCAGAGCCCTTAACCAGTACACTATCCAGCCAGTAGGCAAGCTTCCACTTCTGACCAGAGTTTAGATGATTCTTCAGGTGGTTTGCCTAAAACATAAGCCTTCCATTGCAAGAGATGCTTGTGACAGCTTACAGCAGTAAAAGGCTTCCCCAGAGGCCCTTGAGATCTGCATGCATGTCACTAGAGGGCCTTCTCTCTGCATCAGTCTGTACATGTTCACATCTAAAGGGATACAGGGAAACCTCTATAAATGTTGTTTTTGTCCCTCCCGGCAGTACATCGGCACCGATGGAGTGAGGAGTAGGACGGGGTGGCTCAGGTGGGGCTGATGATCCCACCTGACTCCTCCAAGTCTCAAGTAAATTAGGCACCATCTACCTTAGAACTTTTCATAAGAATTGTTAATGTCAGGGCCGGCACTACCATAGAGGCAAAGGAGGCAATTGCCCCAGAGCCTGTAGGGGCCCCCAGGGGCTACAAGAGGAAAACAAATTTCAAAAAGACCTTATAGTTTTTGAGAAAATCGATTTTAAAGTTTCTAAGAAAAAAAAAATACACATTTAAAAACCTGCCGATTTTAACGGTTAATAGCAAATCCACCTTAAATTCTAGAAACCCTAAATTTGCAGGCTATATTAAGGAGATCATTGGGATCAATAGGAAAAAACAATTTTTCAAAAAGACCTTATAGTTTTTGAAAAAATCGATTTTAAAGTTTCGAAGGAAAAAAGTATACTTTTAAATGCGGTAAATGTCACTTTTAGTAGCAAACCTAACGGTAGTGTAATTTTACATGTATCAAAAAAAAGAGCAATAAATTTCCTGACGGGGATTCCAGGGGGTCCATACGCAACCGCAGCGCTTTGGCCAGGGATCGCCATACAGCCGCAATATGGCTGTATGAAGATCCCTAGCATTTTTTTTCCTATTTTCCCAATTTTTTTTTTATGTTTAGAGTGTGGGAATTTTTTTCTTTTAATTATGTGGGGTCCCCCCTCCTGAAACTTTTTAAACCCTTGTCACCTATGCAGGCTGGGATAGCCAGAATGTGGAGCTCTGACCGATTGGGGCTTCACGCCCTGACTATACCAGCTGCAAAAAAGGTCCCTTAATGCCGATTTTTGTTCCAAGGTATCTGTTGGGAGGCCCCCCAGGTTTATTTTGGGGCCCCATTGTTGCTTAAACCGGCCCTGGTTAATGTTGTGCCCTGTAATTTGCCCATTCCATTACTGCTCTCACAAAAAGAATACTTCTCTATACCTTGAATCTCTGTGCCAGTTCAGGTAGCACTTCAAAGGTTCAAAAGTTGAAGTGGTTGAATTTCTGTCTTCCTTTGCGTCATTTAGTCATACAGATCCAGCAACCTCCCTGTATGTGTTATATCGATACCGTTGTATTACTGTTGTCATTAGATGAAAATAAACATTTCCCAAAGATCACTCTGGTTTTCCAAGACATAGAACAGTCACCGGCATGACTAACCCACAGGAGGATGATAAGGCTGGTGAATCATCATGACTATCATTAGTGCGGGTTTTATATAATTCCCTATTGTGATCGTAGAGCTGCTGGTGTACTCCCATGGATCACTTGACCATGATTGCCCTCCCAGGCAGATGTGTCAGAACCTTCACCACCATCGAAAACAACCGCCATGTCTGGGCCATGAAAGGGCAAACGAGGGTCCCTGATTTGGTGTCACTTAAAAGACAACTGTAGTGAGAAGAATATGGAGGTTGCCATGTTTATTTCCTTTTAAGCAATGCCAGTTGCCTGGCAACCCTGCTGGTCTATTTAGCTGTAGTAGGGTCTGAATTATACCTGAAACAAGCATGGAGCTAACGTTGTCAGATCTGACAATGTCAGAAACTGCTGATCTGCTGCATGCTTGCTCAGGGTCTATGACTAAACGTTTAAGAGGCAGAAGATCAGTAGGACAGCCAGGTAGGGATGATCGGAACCAGCAAATTCCGTTCCGCCGGAATTCACGGATTCCGTCAGTGTTAAATTCCGTCGCTATGAAAATTCCGCCGGATTTGTATGAAATTCCGCGGAATTCCGGATTCCGTCGGAAATTTTTAAAAAATCTCTCTCTCCTCCTCCTCCTCCATCATTCATCATCTTGTAGGGAATTGCAGTTTTTTTTATGAAAGCCAGCTTACATACCATGGCTGGGAATTGAACCCAGGTCTCAGTGTGTAGTATCTGACTTACCCCCTAGACCACCAACCACACTACATGCTAAAGCCAGCGTAGCATGTACCATTATGATCAATCCAATAGAAAAAGTAGCACGCTTAAGGATTTGTACTTTTTCAAAAGCCAGCTTACATACCTTGGCCAGGAATTGAACCCAGGTCTCAGTGTGTAGTAGGTATCTGACTTACCCCCTAGATCACCAACCACACTACATGCTAAAGCCAGCCTAGCATGTACCATTATGATCAATCCAATAGAAAAAGTAGCATGCTTAAGGATTTGTACTTTTTCAAAAGCCTGCTTACATACCTTGGCCAGGAATTGAACCCAGGCTGGGCTGGGAATTAAACCCAAGTTTCAGTGTGTAGTAGGTATCTGACTTACCCCCTAGACCACCAACCACACTACATGCTAAAGCCAGCCTAGCATGTACCATTATGATCAATCTAATAGAAAAAGTAGCATGCTTAAGGATTTGTACTTTTTCAAAAGCCAGCTTACATACCTTGGCCAGGAATTGAACCCAGGTCTCAGTGTGTAGTAGGTATCTGACTTACCCCCTAGACCACCAACCACACTACATGCTAAAGCCAGCCTAGCATGTACCATTATGATCAATCCAATAGAAAAAGTAGCATGCTTAAGGATTTGTACTTTTTCAAAAGCCAGCTTACATACCTTGGCCAGGAATTGAACCCAGGTCTCAGTGTGTAGTAGGTATCTGACTTACCCCCTAGACCACCAACCACACTACATGCTAAAGCCAACCTAACATGTACCATTATGATCAATCCAATAGAAAAAGTAGCATGCTTAAGAATTTGTACTTTTTCAAAAGCCAGCTTACATACCTTGGCCAGGAATTGAAGAGAGAGAGAGAGAGAGAGAGAGAGAGAGAGAGAGAGAGAATTTCCGCGGAATTCCGTTTCAGAGGTTTAGCAATTCCGTTCCGACTGCCGGAATCGGAATTGACTTAATTCCAGCCGGAATCGCGGAATTAATAATTCCGCGGAATCCAGCGAGCATCCCTACAGCCAGGAAACCGGTATTGGTTAAAAGGAAATACCGGTAAATATGGCAGCCTCTGTATCCCTCTCACTTCAGTTCTTTTAACTGTTTACTCAACGTTTGCATAGCAGAAACAGCTGCAGCGTACATTCACACATTCACAATGCACATCGGGAGCCAAATCTTTTTCCTGGCTCTCACCTCCTTTGCTATAGAATGGTTAGCTTTCCTACTAGTGGATAAAAGACGGGAATGGAATTTCACAATGTAAAGAAAAAAAATGACAAGAAATCTTACATTGAAAGAAAACTATTACAAAAAAAAATGTAAAATACATGTGTATGCACATATATAAGATAGGCATTTGTCCCAAACTAAAATGCACTATAAGTAACTTTTTCCTATTTAGCCTTCCAGTAGGTTTTATGAATAGTGTTGGTGTTCAGATTTGGCATAGCAAAATTTGGTATAACAGGCAGATACTCCAATTAACAACATTCAACACCGAACAAGCGGACAAGGTCGGGTGTAGTTTCACCGACTTGCCCATCATGTTGGTTTTCATGTGACTCTGATGCATCCTCCTTCCAATTCTTATATCTTTTTATGGGACAACACTGAATATATAATACGATATGTAAAGTAGCCAATTAGCAGCTTGTATAACAGTGTAAATTTGATGACCCATCAAAATAACTCGACACACAGACATTAATGTCTAAACCGATGGCAGCAAAAGTTAGCACAGCTCTAAAGGCTGGTACACACGCTCAACCAAACCACCTGGTTGTTGTCTGATTTTAGTCTGTTGGATGACAATCAGGCGTGTGTACGGGTGGAACACGATTAGACGAGTGACTGATAACAGGTGGTTTGCCCGATCCATCCAGGAGATCAACTCACATGACTTTTGGGCTGATATCGTGCAGTTGGCCACTTGTGTACAAGGTCATTTAAAATACATACTTGTTTTGAATGCAGCCATATAGAGCAATACATTGTTTCGCTTGCGTGTGCAATATATTAATGAGTTGGTCCTTCAGTTGGTTGTTGCACGGAAAATACAAGTCCTGTAAACGGTTTGTTGTGAGGTTTGGTCATATCGTGGTGTTGGCCATGCACTTTGTGTGAACGAACCTTAAAGAGAATCTGTAACGTCAAAACGTCCCCTGGGGGGTACTCACCTCGGGTGGGGGACGCCTCAGGATCCTAATGAGGCTTCCCACGGCGTCCTCCGACCCTCAGGGGTCTCGCTGCAGCCCTACGTACAGCGGTGATGTCATTATTTACCTTCCTGGCTCCTGCGCAGGCGCTCTGACGGCTTTCGGCTCCGAAGTAGGCGGAAATACCCGATCGCCGTCGGGTCTGCTCTACTGCGCAGGCGCAACTCTACAGCGCCTGCGCAGTAGAGCGGACCCGACTGAGATCGGGTATTTCTGTCTACTTCGGAGCCGAAAGCAGCCACAGCGCCCCCCGCTGGAGCCAGCAAAGATAAATATTGAATTGACAGTCGGGTCTGTCGCCGGCTGTTCGGAGGGCTGCAGCGAGACCCCCGTGGGACAGAGTATGGCGTGGGAAGCCTCATTAGGATCCCGAGGCTTCTTCCACCCGAGGTGAGTACCCCCCAGGGGATGTTTTTGATGTTACAGAGTCTCTTTGAGGTAAGAATGTCAAAATTGTGCACAATTACAAATTTTCCATGCTACTTGTTTGTGTTACAAAATCTCAGGGGAGCAGGTGTGTTAAAATTGGTGTTATCGGTCTCACACTATTTTTATACTGCTCACTGGAAGTTCAACATGGCATCTCATAGCAGAGAACTCTCTGAGGATTTAAAAAAAATACAGGGTGGGCAATTTATATGGATACACCATAATAAAATGGGAATGGTTAGTGATATTAACTTCCTGTTTTTGGCACATTAGTATATGTGAGGGGGGAAACTTTTCAAGATGGGTGGTGACCATGGCGGCCATTTTGAAGTCAGCCATTTTGAATCCCGCTTTTGTTTTTTCAATAGGAAGAGCATCATGTGACACATCAAACTTATTGGGAATTTCACAAGAAAAACAATGGTGTGCTTGGTTTTAACGAACTGTATTCTTTCATGAGTTATTTACAAGTTTCTGACCACTCATAAAATGTGTTCAATGTGCTGCCTATTGTGCTGGATTGTCAATGCAACCCTCTTCTCCCACTCTTCACACACTGATAGCAACACTGCAGGAGAAATGCAGTAAAGGGGGAGGAGGGGGTCAGATCGGGAGACCTTGGGGGGGACAGCGAAATTGCTACATAATAATGTGTTTCCCTCTTTATGCACTGAAGCGTGAAGCTGGCACGTTCCCTGAGTTTTTCCAGCAAGATGGTGCACCACCACATTATGGGTGTCAGGTCCAAGCATTCCTAGATGAATAGTTTCCTGGAAAGTGGATTGGTCATCGTGGGCTAGTTGAATGGCCCTCAAGGTCTTCCGATCTGACTCCCTTAGACTTTTATTTTTGGGGGTCATCTGAAGGCAATTGTTTATGCTGTAAAGATACGAGATGTGCAGCACCTGAATCTACGGATACTGGAAGCCTGTGCTAGCATTTCTCCTGCGGTGTTGCTATCAGTGTGTGAAGAGTGGGAGAAGAGGGTTGCTGTAATGGATTGCGGAGATGCCGCCACGCGGTCTGGCAGAGGGCGGCTGTCTTCGCGTTCAGACCGACGGTTTCCGCACAGCAGCATGCGTCTGGTTTGCCTGGGCCTTCTAGTGCACACAGATGGAGAGCTACGCGCGCGCTAGAAGGCAAGCCCTTTATGCCAGTAGGAGAGGGATCAGCTGATCAGGTCGATCAGCTGATCCCAGCGCGGTTACTGATTGGCTGAGTGGCGCAGGGCGGCGCGGAGGAGCGCTGCAGTATATATAGATCTTGCTGGTCAGTCTCTGGTTGTCTGCCGTTGCGAATACTTACGTGTGAGCACTCAGACCTCAGTCAGATCCCACAGTGTGTTAGAACCAGGTGGACCTAGGAATTCACACTTAGCCAGATTACTGCTGTGTTATACTTTAGACCAGTTCCGGGGTGTTGAGACCAAGGGCCTCACACCCAAGCTTAGGATTACTGTGTCATTGCTGTGTTATACTTTAGACCAGTTCCGGGGTGTTGAGACCAAGGACCTCACACTCAAGCTTAGAATCACTGTGTCATTGCTGGGTTATACTTTAGACCAGTTCCGGGGTGTTGAGACCAAGGACCTCACACTCAAGCTTAGGATCACTGTGTCATTACTGTGTTATACTTTAGACCAGTTCCAGGGTGTTTAGACCAAGGACCTCAAACCCAAGCTTAGGATTACTGTGTCATTGCTGAGTTATTCTTTAGACTAGTTCCTGGGTGTCGAGACCAAGGACCTCACACCCAAGCTTAGGATCACTGTGTCATTACTGTGTTATACTTTAGACCAGTTCCGGGGTGTTGAGACCAAGGACCTCACACCCAAGCTTAGGATCACTGTGCTATTGCTGAGTTATTCTCTAGACTAGTTCCTGGGTGTCGAGACCAAGGACCTCACACCCCAGACTAGGACTGTGCTTTATATCTGTTATGACTATTTGCTCTGCCGACCTCTCTCTTGCTTTCTGATTCGGTACCTCTGCATATCTGCCTACCTGTTGCCAAACTCTGCCTGTACCAGGTTACAGAATCAGCCTTCTGTCTCTGTACCTTATCTGCTCGTGTGTTGCCGACCTGGCCTGCCCGACCCTCCAGGCTGTCACTCATCCCTTGAGTGCTCAGTCTATCTGTACTAGCTGTGACACTATTCCACTAAGTGTCAGTTAGCTATTAGGACTACTGCTCCTCAGAGAGTCCGGCCTGCTAGCAGCCAGTGGCCTCTACTCCTCTGGAGTCCCCTGGCTGCAGTACAGTCTATTATCTCATCACCAAGTATCACTGGTTGCCAGGTTCTCTCTATTCCCTCTCTCAAGGAGATAGTCCCTGCACAGCCGAGGGCCACCTGCCCCTCAGGTGGTTCCTGGCCGAGCTGCCTGTGCCTCCCGCCTCACAAGAGATAGCCTACAGTTACACCAAACACTTACACTTCATTAGGTGTCCAGAGGTTAGTCATACATGTATTATTGGTGATTCTGCAGATCATCCATAATCAAGTATACATCTGTATTATTGATGATTCTGCAGATCATCAATAATTAGATTCTCTCTGTGTGCTGACACCAATCGTTACAGTTGCATTGACAATCCAACACAATGGGCAGCATGGATTACCAGAACCACGTCCTGTGGTCTCATGAGACCAACCTAAACATATTTGGTTCAGATGGTGTCAGTCGTGTGTCACGGTAACCCGGTGAGGAGTACAACAAGATTGGCACATGTTTGTCATCACACATGGGCCTACGTTACGCCAGCAACCACGTGGGGCGCATGTATGTGGACGGAAAACGGAGACAGCAGTGGATACAGACAGGTAAAATATTTACACACGGGGCACCGGGTGGGGGGGGCACATTTTACACTGGGGGACCGGCACGGATGCGGCGTTACAAGACTGATTCCTGAGAGATTTCATGCAGAAATTGATCAGGAATCAGCCTGCTTTGTATGGGCAGGCAACATGTCTCTTCTCCGTCTCCGATCAGATTTGATCAGAGGAGATCTGTCTCTTGGTCGATCTGCCTATACAGTGTCTGACGTATGGGCACCTAAACCCTTTAAGCCCCACAGATAAGAGTATTTGCTTTTCTCTTGCTCATATTCAGCTATCTGTGAACGCATGCAGGGTGTGGCCAGTTTATAAAGCTTGTGGTTTTCTGTCTGTAGCGAGTAGAAAATCCCACATTTTTCCTCATCTATGTAACCTAACCAGCAATTCCACAGTAAGCAGTAATGCAAATTTAACGGGTTTAATTCGAGATCATATGACACGTCGCCGCTGACAAAAAAAAAAACAGACTTTCAATTCCTTCCAACATATTAGGATCTATAGAAAAACCACAGTTCATTATGTGATGCATTCTAGACATTGCTCTCCAAACATGTCAGTGTGCTTGTCCTCGCTTGTGTCGCCGTACAGCCAGGATCCACCGCAGCAGACTACAGCCGCTATGAGAGAGGGAATGGCTGGCATCCGGCTGCCTGGAACCGCCAGGAATCAGAGTCTAGTTAACCTCTGCATGGCTTGATTTTTACAAGTGATATTCAGGTCCGTTGCATGCAGGGAAAAAAAAATGAATGCGTGAATGGAGTCACAATGAATCAACAAAATCATGGTTATTAACCCTTTCGGGCTCACACAGTTCTGGCCCCTTATAGGATACCTGAGACCAAAGAGGTCCCAGGTTTTATACTTACCCGGGGCTTCATGTCGGAGGAGTGCGTACATCCGAGCCATGTATGCACGATGAAGCAGGTCTCCACCACAGTTCTGGGCTGTGGGCTGTCCAGTGGGAGATAGGAGCAAGCCGGGTAGATGGCGAGGGACCAAGTGGCCTTAAGGGGGCTGGAGGAAGCCCCAGATAAGTATAAAACCTGAGACTCTTTGGTTTCAGGTACACTTTAACCACTTAACGACCAGCCGCCGCCGATAGGCTGGTCTTTTCTGTATTGCCATGGAAACGTTTCCTGTCAGTTCACGGCGGGGGGCTCCGTGAACAGCCTGTGAGCCTCCGATCGCGGCTCGCAGTCGAAATGTAAACACGCAGGGAAGAAATCCACGGTGTTTACGTCGCACGGCGCTGCTATTGCAGTAGCGCCGTAAAGGAGATCGGCGATCCCTGGCCTCTGATTGGCCGGGGATTGCTGGTATCTGATAGGCTGAAGCCTATCAGAGGAGGTACAGGACGGATCGCCGTCCTGTGCCGCCCACAGAGAATAGGAGAGGGAGGGGGGCTTTGAGGAGCCCCCCGCTAGCCACACGTGAGCGGCGGCGATCAGACCCCCCCAGCAGGGCATCCCCCTAGTGGGGAAAAAAGGGGGGGGGGGAGTCCGATCGCCCTGCCTGAAACCAGATCTGTGCTGGGGGCTGAAGAGCCCACGCAGCACAGATCTTACATTATTCAGCGGTCCTTAAGTGGTTAAAGCAAACCTGTGAGGTATGCATTTGTTTAGATACTTACCTCGGGAGGGGGAAACCTCTGGATTCTAAAGAGGCTTCCTCAGTCCTCCTCAGCCTGCCCATTCCATTGCTGGGACTTCTGAAGAGTGGCCCCCTTGCACACATGAACTAGCATTGTCCTGCTTGGGCTCTGGCAGAAATAACAGAGTGCCTACACAGTAGCACTGACCTGAACAACCCGTTTTTTTTCTGAAGAAAGACCATTCAGGCGGTGCTACTACGCCTACACAAGCTGCAGAAGTGTTGGCAACCTCTCCTTCGGAAGATCCCAGCACTGGAAGGAGCTGGCTGTGAAGGATGAGGGTCTGAGGGAAGCCTCTTTAGGATCCAGAGGCTACCCCCTCCTGAAGTAAGTAAGCCCTAGGAGCACTTTTTTCGCTACAGATACACTTTAAGGACCAAAGCCTTTTTTTCCTTTTTTAGAGCTGTGATCACTGTGATTGGCTCACACGCACAGGGCGGTTTTATGCTGGGTACACACCATGCGTTTTCCTGCTCGATCCGCGGGTCGATCGGGATCGATTCAACTATTTCCAACATGCTCAATTTGGGCTTCGATCGTTCCTGCCATCGATTTGCATGTTAAGCATGCAAAATCGACGGCAGGAACGATCGAAGACCGAATAGAGCATGTCGGAAATAGTCGAATAGATCCCGATTGACCCGCGGATCGAGCTGTGTACCCAGCATAAGGCTACAGACATTGCAGGTGGTCGCCTGGAGCTCTATGGCCATTGAAGGGCGGCGCTTGAAGCTTGCCGCTACAGAAACCTTAAAGGAAATCTTAAGTCAAATAAAGAAAATTATTTTAACTTACCAGGGGCTTCTTGCAGCCCCCTGGAGTCGTCTGGTGCCCACGGCATTGGTCGAAATTCCTCCGGCAAATGCTGGCCGGCCATGTGCCTCCTCACCGCTCTCCCATGGCCAGGAGCGTTCTGCACATGTGCAGTATGTGGAAATCACTACTACGCATGCATAGAGCACTCCTGGCTGTGGGAGCACGATCAGTTGTGAGCATGGCTCAGGGCTGCGCATGCACAGTAGCCTGCAACTGGACCAGACGGACAGCTTAGACAGGTTCACACTGCTGGCTGGAGGGTCGTGAAAGGACGGTGCGGGGACAGGATGAATGCAGGGGACTGCAAAAAGCCCCAGGTACATTAAACTGTAATTTAAAAAAATTATGTAAAAATTCACAAAAAAGAAATGATTCTTTAAGACCAGCACTACCAGAGGCCCTGGTGCGGTCGCAATCTCTGCATCCCTTATTGCTATTCCGCAGAACATCCTGTTTGTTACACTGTAGTATGTCTAGTCTAGACTGTTATTTAGATGATCCATTAAATTGTGTTTAGTCTATTTCCAACGATTAAGGACAGTACAAGCCAGAAAGAGAATTGGATTCTATTCTGAGGACTTCCTGGTGGGCTGAATCTCGTTGTGTCACCAAGTTACACATTTTCTGTACTAACTGGGTCTCAGATAATTTGCTTTTTGGAATTCGATACCGAATGGATTAGGCAGTTTGGCAATACCGTATTTAGAGCAAGTGTTCACTGGCTTGAACTTCTCAGTCCCATTTGTGAAGCAATTTAGAAGGATCCAATATACAACATTTACATTTTCATTTGATTTTATTTATTATGTATTTATTTATTGTATTTATAAAGTGCCACCATATTATGCAGCGCCAGGGGCGTTTCTAGCTTCCTGGGAGATCAGGGGCACCCCTGGGCACCAAGAGGAAAAGATTGTGCGGCGCGAGGCGTGACAAAAAATGGGCATGGTCATGCTGTGGGAAAGTGGGCGTGGTCATAGGTGGGGTTAAATGTACATGAACATAGCAGTGATGTAACTTAAATACATTCAATAGGCAGTATTTCACTTAAATAAGCCCCTCACCTGGCTTCTGTCTGCCTTGTTTTCGGCTAGCTGGCCTGTGCGCTGTACTCGGCTGGCGGTTATGCTGGGCTTGCTAGTGGTGATGCTGGGCTGCCTGGCTGGTGGTGACTGGTTCCAGGCCGGTGCCAGCCTGGCTTTGCTACTTGCTGGGCCTGGGGCTTTGCTGGGTGATTTGCTGGGCAATTTGCTGTGGGCTTCACTGGGTTGAGGGCATTTTTAGATGCTTTGCTGGGCTGCGGGCTTTACTAGGCTTTGCTGAGCTGGAAGCTTTGCTTGGCTGTACGCTTTGATGGGCTGGTGCCTGGAGGATTTGCTGGGGGCTTTGCTTTGCTGGGCTGGGGCCCCGGGGCTTTGCTTTGCTGGTCTGGGGGCTTTGCTTTGCTGGGCTAGGGCCCTGGGGCTTTGCTTTGCTGTGACCGGGGGCTTTGCGTTGCTTGGGCTTTGCTAGGATGGGCTTTGGGCTTTGCTTTGCTTGTCTGAGGCCCAGGAGCTTTACCTTTGCTGGGAACTTTGCTTTGCTGGGCCCGGGGGCTTTGCTTCAGCATACGTAGCTACTAGCTAGGTATAAATGTCTTCAGGATAGATAGTTAGGTATAGGGGCCTCAGTATAGGTAGGTAGGCCTTTAGTTCATTATAGGTAGCTAAGTATAGGTAGATTCATTATAGGTAGAAGGTATAGGAGCCTTTAGTATAGGTAGGAAGGTAGGTATGGGGCCTTCAGTACAGGTAGGTATGGGGCCTTCAGTATAGGTAGGTAGGTATGGGGTAATCATTATAGGTAGATATGGGGCCTTCAATAAAGGTAGGTAGGTATTGGGGCTTTCAGTATAGGTAGGTATGGGGCTTTCAGTATAAGTAGGTAGGTATGGGGCCTTCAGTATAGGTAGGTAGGTATGAGGTCCTCAGTATAGGTAGGTAGGTATTGGTGCTTTCATTATAGGTAGGTAGGTGTGGGGCCTTTAATATAGGTAGGTAGGTATTGGGGCTTTCAGTATAGGTAGGTAGGTATGGGGCCTTCAATATAGGTAGGTAGGTATTGGGGCTTTCAGTATAGGTAGGTATGGGGCTTTCAGTATAGGTAGAGGGGCTTTCAGTATAGGTAGGTAGGTATAGAGCTTTCAGTATAGGTAGGTAGGTATGGGGTTCTCAGTATAGGTCGGTAGGTAGGTAGGTATGAGGCTTTAAGTATAGGTAGGTAGGTATGGGGTCCTCAGTACAGGTAGGTAGATAGGTAGGTAGGTATGGGGCTTTCAGTATAGGTAGGTAGGTATGGGGCTTTCAGTATAGGTAGGTAGATATGGGGCTTTCAGTATAGGTGGCTGGGCTGCACTGCCCCCCCCCTCCTGGTCCTCCACTAGTCCCCCCGCCCGCTCATCTACAAACAGCGCAGCTTACCTCTGCCTGGATTCCAGCGTGGAGTGGAGATTAAAGCCGCAGCTGTTTCCCCATGCTCGGTATCTCCTAATGACGCGATCAGCGTCATTAGCAGAAGCCGGTCACTAGAGGAACACAGGAGGAAGAAAGAGGTCTGCTGCTTTGGTCTCCACTCCAAGCTGGATTCCAGGCAGAGGTAAGCTGCCGCTGTTTGTAGATGAGTGGGCGGGGGACCAGTGATGGACGGGGGGAGGGGGGAGAGTGAAAGGGAGTGAAGGGCGGGTGGAGTCGCCGCGATCTGAGGTCTGAGGAGAAGAGCGGGGCACGGGGGCCATAATAGATCCGGGGCACCATGGCAACTGGTTCCAGGCTGGTGCCCCGGATAAAAGGCCCTAGCGACGCCTCTGCGCAGGGCTGTACTTTAGTAAAGGTTACAGACAATATTTAGAGGTGACATATAGCAATAAGACAATACAGGAATACATGCAAACCAGATCAGGCAGCACAGTATGAGTACAAGGTAATGCTTAGTCAGTCACTGGATGGGAGCATGGAGATTAGGCAAGTTAAGTTCACTCAAGAGTTCACTCAGATCCATAGGATGGGTGTACGGTAATGGAGGTGCATGAACAGGTAGGAGACATAAGGAGGAGGACCCTGCTGAAGGCTTACAATCTTGAGGGAGAGGTGGGGACATGAAAGGTAGGGGATCAGAGTTCAGCTGTGGGTTTAGAGCATTAGTGAGGGGGGTAGGCCAGAGTGAAAAGATGAGTTCTGAGGACCTTCTTGAAGATATTGAAGGAGGGGGAAACACTAATGGGGGGAGGTAGGGAGTTCCATAGTGTTGGAGCAGCTTTTGAGAAATCCTGGAGGCGTGCATGGGATTGGGTGATGCGGGGGGCAGTCAGGCGAAGTTCATTGGAGGCGTGGAGTGAGCAGCTAGGTGTGTACCGCTGATTAACATTGGAAATGTAGGTTGGACAGGTTATGTAGACAGATTTGTAGGCCAGACACAGTATCTTGAATTTGATTCTGGACTGGATAGGAAGCCAGTGGAGGGATACACAGAGGGGAGCGGCAGGAGGAGTGGATAATTCTGGCTGCCGCATTCATCACAGACTGCAGCGGGGCAATTCGGGTCATAGGGAGAGCAGACAGAAGGGCGTTGCAGTAGTCAAGGTTGGAAATTATGAAGGAATGGATGAGGAGTTTTGTGGTGACAGAGGTGACATCTTCCACAACAATTTTTTGGAGTGTATAGTCTTGTCACCACCTATCCTCCAGAGCTCACAATCTACAAATCAGGTAATTTGGGTGCTGGAGGCACCACCAAATAAGTGGAAACTTGTGGTCACTATTTAGGCTTCGGCCCAAATTTTGACTTATAGCCACTAGCCACAGTTATTAACATGGGTGTCTAAGGCAGTACCCAAACTACCGCGGTGCTAGGCTAGTATAGTCTAGCTGATGAGTGGCCCTAATCTCCCTCCTGTTGTGACCAAGCATCATTCCCCACTTAAAACAAATATCAGCTATTCAGTTACCCCCAATCCTTGCTACACATCTGCTTGAGCATTCATCCATTCCTTCAGTGTCTGATTTTATGTCTTGAAACATGGAGTAAAGTTTGTCACCCTGTACTTTTCCCACTATACAACAAAGACTCTAGAATCCCGCACCGGCAGGGATCCCCTTATGCTGGATACATGTGGTTTCCGGTTGTTGGAACAACCGGACGAAATAGCACAAACCTCCCCTTCCCCATGCAGGACAGAGTTCTCACCGAGCCTCCAGTGATGTCCTTTTGCTCCTAGCGGGCTTCTGACGGCTTTCGAAAATCCTAAGTGCACGGCTCCCACCGTATCACCTGATCCGTGTCAGGTCACGTGACACGCAGGGAGCTGTATACAGATGCCGGAAGCCACTAGGAGGAACAGGATGTTGCTGGAAGCTTGGGCGTGCATGGAAAAAGGGCGCCAGAAAAAAAGGGCCTTGCTGGATATCGAATTGGCGCTGGTGGATAGCAAAATCTCAATAACGGTAAACATTTGTTAATGAAATAGGTTAGCAATAAATGCAGTTTTAAAACAGACGGGAGTTGATAACGAAAATATATTAACGTTAAAAATCGTTACATATTTCAACAATACAGCTTAACCCAACCCCACTCTCACACAGAACTCTCCCCTGGTGGTGCCTAACCCTAACTACACCCTCCCGGTGTTGCATAACCCTAATCGCCCCCTGGGTGGTGCCTAATCCTAACCGCCCCCCTGGTGGTGCCTAACCCTAACCACTCCCTCTGCAGAAACACCCTTTTACACAAAGAAATGATAATATCTTTGATAACGTAAAATCTGTATATACAAATGAAATAATATGACAAAAACTATAACGTTGCAAGCTTCTAACACAATTACACACTTCAAAAACTTTAATGTTCTAACGATATTTATTGAGTGCCCTTTTTCTGCTTTTTTTTCGACGTATTAACGATAATTGAAATAAAGTCTACGTCAGCTCCCTTTTCGTCCACTAGCCGCCAGAGTCCTTTTTTCCTGCTACCAAGCTCTGTGAGTATTTTATGGCCGGCAACCCCCCCCCCCCCCCCAAAAAAAAAAACATTATCCCGTCAGGCATGCCGGTTAGTTGAGACTTCTCTGGCTGACTGAGTTCTGGCAGGGACTTTGTTATACAGTATATTAGTTAGAAGACTTTCAAATAACTTTACCAATGGCTTGCTGCACAATCATATGCAGCTGATTCCAGCTAGCACCATGTTTACACAGCTTGCTCGTGTTTACCTTGAGTTTGGAGAAATAATACTTTAATGCAATTAGGTGAAGGACATATTATAGAAGATTCTTCCTGAGTTCCAAAGACTATCAAAAATATTTAAACAATAGCACCGTGATAATCCCAGCCGGCCCCAAGCCATCGCCACAGCATGTGACATCCCTGACTCTCAAACCTAATTAGTCCATGCAAAAACAAATGAAAAAATAAAAAAAACACAAATTGTAAAAGCAAGAAGCATCAAGATATCTATTTTATTGCTTCCTTATTTCCACTGGCACTGAACTGTTGTGGCTAAGAAAAGCAAATGGCAAGAAACAAGAACTAGATGACGCAAAAAAGAAAAGAAAAAAAAAAAAAACAAAGAAAAGAGAAAAGGAACAAAGGAACTGATAAGAACAAAAACAGATTTCCTAGAGTGATTTAATCCATAAAGGTTTGCAGGGGACAGTGTTTTTGATTAGGAATCTTGGCTGGCAATCATACACTATGAAAGCCTTTCTGGTTACATTTTCTTACATCGTGGATCCTATTTAGCATGATGCCATAGTCCAATAATGGGAGGCCATAGTACTATGCTATTAACCACTTCAGGACCACAGTCTTTTCGCCCCTTAAGGACCAGAGCCTTTTTCTCCATTCAGACCACTGCAGCTTTCACGGTTTAATGCTCGGTCATACAACCTACCACCTAAATGAATTTTACCTCCTTTTCTTGTCACTAATACAGCTTTCTTTTGATGCTATTTGATTGCTGCTGCGAGTTTTACTTTTTATTATATTCAGCAAAAAAGACATGAATTTTGTCAAAAAAATGACTTTTTTAACTTTCTGTGCTGACATTTTTCAAATAAAGTAAAATTTCCTATACATTTGAGCGCGAAAGTTATTCTGCTACATGTCTTTGATAAAAAAAAAACCATTCAGTGTATATTTATTGGATTGGGTAAAAGTTATAGCGTTTACAAACTATGGTGCCAAAAGTGAATTTTCCCATTTTCAAGCATCTCTGACTTTTCTGCGCACCTGTCAGGTTTCATGAGGGGCTAAAATTCCAGGATAGTCCAAATACCCCCCAAATGACCCCATTTTGGAAAGAAGACATCCCAAAGTATTCAGTGAGAGGCATGGTGAGTTCATAGAAGATTTTATTTTTTGTCACAAGTTAGCGGAAAATGACACTTTGTGACAACAACAACAAAAAAAAAAGTTTCCATTTCTTCTAACTTGCGACAAAAAAAAAATGAAATCTGCCACGGACTCACTATGCTCCTCTCTGAATACCTTGAAGTGTCTACTTTCCAAAATGGGGTCATTTGTGGGGTGTGTTCACTGTCCTGGCATTTTGGGGGGTGCCTAATTGTAAGCACCCCTGTAAAGCCTAAAGATGCTCATTGGACTTTGGGCCCCTTAGCGCAGTTAGGCTGCAAAAAAGTGCCACACATGTGGTATTGCCGTACTCAGGAAAAGTAGTATAATGTGTTTTGGGGTGTATTTTTACACATACCCATGCTGGGTGGGAGAAATATCTCCGTAAATGACAATTTTTTTATTTTTTTTACACACAATTGTCTATTTATAGAGATATTTCTCCCACTCAGCATGGGTATGTGGAAAAATACACCCCAAAACACATTATACTACTTCTCCTGAGTACGGCAATACCACATGTGTGGCACTTTTTTGCACCCTAACTGCGCTAAGGGGCCCAAAGTCCAATGAGTACCTTTAGGATTTCACAGGTCATTTTGAGAAATTTCGTTTCAAGACTACTCCTCACGGTTTAGGGCCCCTAAAATGCCAGGACAGTATAGGAACCCCACAAATTACCCCATTTTAGAAAGAAGACACCCCAAGGTATTCCATTAGGAGTATGGTGAGTTCATAGAAGATTTTTTTTTTTTGTCACAAGTTAGCGGAAATTGATGTTAATTGTTTTTTTTCACAAAGTGTCATTTTCCGCTAACTTGTGACAAAAAAATAAAATCTTCTATGAACTCACCATACTCCTAACGGAATACCTTGGGGTGTCTTCTTTCTAAAATGGGGTCATTTGTGGGGTTCCTATACTGCCCTGGCATTTTAGGGGCCCTAAACCGTGAGGAGTAGTCTTGAAACCAAATGTCGCAAAATGACCTGTGAAATCCTAAAGGTACTCATTGGACTTTGGGCCCCTTAGCGCACTTAGGGTGCAAAAAAGTGCCACACATGTGGTACCGCCGTACTCAGGAGAAGTAGTATAATGTGTTTTGGGGTGTATTTTTACACATACAGATGCTGGGTGGGAGAAATATCTCTGTAAATGACAATTATTTGATTTTTTTTACACACAATTGTCCATTTACAGAGAGATTTCTCCCACCCAGCATGGGTATGTATAAAAATACACCGCAAAACACATTATACTACTTCTTCTGAGTACGGCGATACCACATGTGTGACACTTTTTTGCAACCTAGGTGCGCTAAGGGGCCTAACGTCCTATTCACAGGTCATTTTGAGGCATTTGGATTCTAGACTACTCCTCACGGTTTAGGGCCCCTAAAATGCCAGGGCAGTATAGGAACCCCACAAGTGACCCCATTTTAGAAAGAAGACACCCCAAGGTATTCCGTTAGGGGTATGGTGAGTTCATAGAAGATTTTATTTTTTGTCACAAGTTAGTGAAAAATGACACTTTGTGAAAAAAACAATAAAAATCCAATTTCCTCTAACTTTTGACAAAAAATAAAATATTCTATGAACTCATCATACACCTAACAGAATACCTTGGGGTGTCTTCTTTCTAAAATGGGGTCACTTGTGGGGTTCCTATACTGCCCTGGCATTTTACGGGCCCAAAACTGTGAGTAGTCTGGAAACCAAATTTCTCAAAATGACTGTTCAGGGGTATAAGCATCTGCAAATTTTGATGACAGGTGGTCTATGAGGGGGCAAATTTTGTGGAAGCGGTCATAAGCAGGGTGGCCTCTTAGATGACAGGATGTATTGGGCCTGATCTGATGGATAGGAGTGCTAGGGGGGTGACAGGAGGTGATTGATGGGTGTCTCAGGGGGCGGTTAGAGGGGAAAATAGATGCAATAAATGCACTGGGGACGTGATCGGAAGGGGGTCTGAGGGGGATCTGAGGGTTTGGCCGAGTGATCAGGAGCCCACACGGGGCAAATTAGGGCCTGATCTGATGGGTAGGTGTGCTAGGGGGTGACAGGAGGTGATTGATGGGTGTCTCAAGGTGTGATTAGAGGGGGGAAATAGATGCAAGCAATGCACTGGCGAGGTGATCAGGGCTGGGGTCTGAGGGCGTTCTGAGGTGTGGGCGGGTGATTGGGTGCCCACAAGGGGCAGATTAGGGTCTAATCTGATGGGTAACAGTGACAGGTGGTGATAGGGGGTGATTGATGGGTAATTAGTGGGTGTTTAGAGGAGATAAGAGATGTAAACAATGGATTTGGGAGGTGATCTGATGTCGGATCTGCGGGCGATCTATTGGTGTGGGTGGGTGATCAGATTGCCCGCAAGGGGCAGGTTAGGGGCTGATTGATGGGTGGCAGTGACAGGGGGTGATTGATGGGTGGCAGTGACAGGGGGTGATTGATGGGTGATTGACAGGTGATCAGTGGGTTATTACAGGGAATAACAGATGTAAATATTGCACGGGCGAATTGATAAGGGGGGGTCTGAGGGCAATCTGAGCGTGTGGGCGGGTGATTGGGTGCCCGCAAGGGGCAGATTAGGGTCTAATCTGATGGGTAACAGTGACAGGTGGTGATAGGGGGTGATTGATGGGTAATTAGTGGGTGTTTAGAGGAGATAAGAGATGTAAACAATGGATTTGGGAGGTGATCTGATGTCGGATCTGCGGGCGATCTATTGGTGTGGGTGGGTGATCAGATTGCCCGCAAGGGGCAGGTTAGGGGCTGATTGATGGGTGGCAGTGACAGGGGGTGATTGACGGGTGATTGACGGGTGATTGACAGGTGATTGACAGGTGATTGACAGGTGATCAGGGGGGATAGATGCATACAGTACACGGGGGGGGGGGTCTGGGGGGGGGGTCTGGGGAGAATCTGAGGGGTGGGGGGGTGATCAGGAGGGAGTAGGGGGCAGATTAGGGACTTAAAAATAAAATAGCGTTGACAGATAGTGACAGGGAGTGATTGATGGGTGATTAGGGGGGTGACTGGGTGCAAACAGTGGTCTGGGGGGTGGGCAGGGGGGGGTCTGAGGGGTGCTGTGGGCGATCAGGGGGCAGGGGAGGGGGAAATCAGTGTGCTTGGGTGCAGACTAGGGTGGCTGCAGCCTGCCCTGGTGGTCCCTCGGACACTGGGACCACCAGGGCAGGAGGCAGCCAGTATAATAGGCTTTGTATACATTACAAAGCCTATTATACTTGTTACATGCGGCGATCCGGGTGCTAGTAACCCGCCGGCGCTTCCGAACGGCCGGCGGGTTACAACGAACGGTGGGCGGAGCCAGTCCCCGGCGGCTGATCGCGTCACGAATGACGCGATCGCCGCACAGACACTCCCGCAGCCGCCCCCGCCGATGGGCGTATTGCGGTCGTTTGGGCCCGGTCTTTGCCGCCGCCCATCGGCTGGGGGCGGTCGTTAAGTGGTTAAAGGAGTTCCAAGGTGACCTAATCCAATGCTTTTTTTACTTACCTGGGGCTTCTTCCAGCCCCTACAAGTGTCTGTGTCCCTCATCGAACCTGCGATTTTCTTCAGCGTCCTGCAGTCAACCTGTAATGGATTCCCTTCCAATTGGGTTGGCAGCTTCTGCGCATGCACGGGGGAGTGCGCACGCCCCCTGTGATCGCGCTCAAGTCACCAGGAGTGCAGGACTCTACATATTTATTATCATTAATAATGAGTGCAAGCTAGAGATGCATTCTTTTTCTTTGAAGGTGGGTGAAGGGATGGCAAACGGTGCATGGCGGAGCGAATTCCTGTAGATTCCTACAGGTGGGGGAAGCAAAAATAGCATTGCAATTGGTCCTGCTCAGGAGTCAACAGTGCCATAATGGTGAAACCTACGTCGTCTTGGAGAGCAGGTAATAACCTATTCTGTATTACTCTGCAGCAAGCAACTGACAGTGATCCTGCAGTAAGCACTATTGCAGTCCTGTGTGTGCAGAGACCCACAATGTAAGTGATTTTCATAAAACTTGTGTCATGGAAAACTAATACATGCTTTGAAAAACACTTTTTGAAAGTGGTGGCGGTCACCTGTGAGCTTGTTGTGCACCGGGCGACTACAGGTTACTAGGGAAGCATTTAGAGATCGAAAACGCAGAGCAATTGCTGAATAGTCTACTTAAAGCGGAATATAACCCTGCATTTCAACTTTGCTCTAAAACATTATTTACAGTATATTATATGCAACCAGCATTTTTTTTTACTAGACCAGCATAGGAAGGGTTACACAGGGCTTTAAAGTTCCTGGAGATTTCTGCAGACACATCCGAAGCTGACATAGATACATTTTGCTTACATAAATGTATCTAAGTGTTGAATGTGACTCACTGTCTCTGACTGAGAAGGAGCTGGAGGACAGCCAAAGAGTGTGTAACATTTCTCAATAGATACATTTAACTAAATAGAATGTAACAATCTGAACCTCTGCATATCTCTCCACGGAACTTTAAACCTCTGTGTTTAACCCTTCCAATGCTGGTCTAGTAAAAAAAAAAATGCTTTTTGCATATAATATGCTGTAAATAATGTTTTAGAGCAAAGTTGAAATGCAGGGTTATATTCCGCTTTAATCAATTGTGGAATTGAGATCCTTGGTTTTTGGAATTCCATTATTTGTGTGAAAGGGGTGCCTGTATTTCTTCCTATTTAAAAAAAAAAACCTCTTCATTGTGCTACCTGACTAATTGTTGAGCCGATTTGGATTAATTTCTGAATCACTGTCACAGCATGTGAATTAGTCGCCAGACAATGAAGGAGGACGCTTCAAGCCCGGTGGGTGTCCAGAGGCCTGGCTGCCACTTTCTTTGAACCCTTCCTCACTGTTTCGCAGCCCTGCCTGCATTATCTTGTGTGAGGTAACTCAGGGCAGGGCATCCTCACCCCCCCCCCCCCCCCCCCTAATCTCGAGCTGCAGCCATGCAGAGCATCAGGGAGCACTTTCATATTGACATGTTCCGGACACTGGACCTGCTCTCCTTTTTCTCTTCCTCCACCTGTGGTATTACAATCCCAACATCCTTCTGGCTCCCAATCACATGATATGACATGTGATATGGATCCAGAGGATGATGTCAGCATTGCAGGTGGTGGAAAAGTCTCTTACATTACCCCTCTTCCACCACCGTATGGCGCTGCAAGGCTGACATCATAACATGTGATCGGGGATGTCAGCCTTGCAGTGCCGCTTGGTGGAAGAAGAGGAGAGCTGATGCAGCGTCCAGAACAGATAAATATGAAAGGGCTCCTTGCATCACTCTGTATAGCCTGCCAGGCTGGATGAGGGGCACAACGGGGAGGGGGGGCAGGAAGGGGGTGTGGCCCTGAAGCGTACATACAGTTTTTCAAGTGTGGCTGCTAAAGGGTTAAGTCATCTTTTTACCAAAAAGGCTATGTGGCAAACTCGGAACACACAGAGCAGTATCATCCACCAGTCAACCTTGGCAGGTGCTTATGGCCTGGTGGTTGACAAGGGGCCCACCTGCCACCTTCTCTGACCTCTCTCTCACTTCAGCTTACCAAAAAAGACCACAAGGTGGGGGGGGGGGGGGGGCAAATCTACTACCTTGCTAGGGCCCCATTACATCTTAATCTATCTCTGGTAAGACCTGGTCGGTACCAGTCTCCTCTAGCCAGAAGGTCCTTGCTAGGGTATGACTCTAAGCCTTCCAATAATTTCTGCCCCTTTGGGGCGTGAGCACTTATGATTAAACCCCATTCAGATCTTTTTCATTTAAACTTTATTGAGCCACTTCCAAAACGCTTTATTAAAAGAACGGAAACCATGAGCTCTGTAATAATATATGAAATAATACATAATAGGAATTTGTGAGTAATATAAAACTTGAAAGAGCATATAATGAAATATTTCAGCAGACCATCAAGCCTGATGACAAATGATATACTTAATAATCAGAATATCATCTATGTTTTCATTCTTTGTTGAGAGTGAGATGAAAGTAGGCTGGCAATGTTCGGAGGGACAAGAGGAGATCATATTTAGCACGTTTAACGTTTTTCTTCTTGATGATCTTTCCTCTCTAGAAGCAAAACAAAATGTCAACTGGCAAACTTTTTTAGTGGCAGAAAGAAAAATAAAAAATTAAACTTACTCCATTTGAAGGGTTTACGTGATAATTTGTTTCTGCGGTCGCCAACGACGCTTGTAGATTTGGGCAGATGGATCTAGGATTAATCGTTTGTCAGCGGAGATCCCCGATCCATCTCGCCGTGGGTACATAGCTTAACCTGTTCACTAATGAGGGGTTTTTCCTTTTATGGACCAATTTTCACATTTCAGTGCTCCTCCCTTTCATTTGCCAATAACTTTATCACTACTGATCACAACAAAATGATCTGTATCTTGTTTTTTCGCTAGTACATTGTGCTAAGAATTAATTTATTCTAAATGCATTTTAATGGGAATAATAAGAAACAAATGGGAAAAAAAATCATTTGGAGCAAGCGGGATCGCGCACAGTGGCGGTCGCAGCGGAAGGCATATATCTATGCCCCTGGAATGGGAAAAATCCTCCCGCGGGGCATAGATACAGTAGCTAGCTATAGGTGCCCCCAGTATAAGCTAGCCAGGCATAAGTGCCCCAGTTAGGTAGCCAGCTGTAGGTGTCCCCAGTATAGCTAGCTAGCTATAGGAGCTCCCAGTACAGGTTAGCTAGGTGTAGGTGCACCGTGCAGCCAGTATAGGTTAGCTAGGTATAGGTGCCCACAGTATAGGTTAGCTAGGTACAGGTGCTCCCAGTATAGGTAGCTAGGTATATGTGCCTTCAGTATAAGTAGCTAGGTATAGGTGCCTTTGTTATATAGGTAGTTAGGTATAGGTGCTGCCAGGTTAGCTAGGTATAGGTGCCCCCTGTGTAGGTGATGGAGGGGACTCCGCTGTGGTGGGGAGGGGGGCCTGACTTCTCCTTCCCTCTCCCCAGGGCCTCCTCCATGCTCCCCCCCTCTTGGCAGAGTAATTGCAGTAGAAGACTCGTATGAGCAACTCACCTTCCTTCCCTCTCCAAGCGCCATTCACTTACCGCTGGTCTCCTCTGTCTGCATAGCTGCTTACTCTCTCTACTTCCTGCTAATTAGTCAGTAGAGAGAGTATAAGAGGCTATGCAGACAGAGGAGACCAGAGGCAAGTGATCGGTGCTTAGAGCGGGCAGGAAGGTGAATTGTTCCTATGGTCTTCCGCTGCATTTACTCTGCAAAGAGGGGGGAGCACGGAGAGGGGCCCCCGGGGAGAAGGAGGGAGAAGTTGGGTCCCCGTCTCCACGCCTTAGTCCCAGTGAGGCTGTGGCTCCTCCCTCCATCACTCCACCCTCCTCCCTCACAGCGCCCTGGACGGAGCCCCACCTGGCCTGCCCCTAGAAACAGGGCTGTGCAAAGGTTTCCTGTTCTAAAAAAGCAATACTGTACCCAGTGGCGTAGCAATATGGGGTGCAGAGGTTGCAACCACATTGGGGCCCTTGGGCCAGAGGGGCCCTGAGGGGCCCTCCCTCAAGTGCAATATTAGCTCTCTTTTGGTCCAGTGCTGGAAATTATCACTTCTATAAATGCTTTAATAGTAGTAATCACTAACAAACTGTTTCCCATCTCCTTCTTGTACCTCCGACTGTGGACGTTTTTGGCAGGTTTTGGTGTGCCATATCAATTGATATATATATATATATATATATATATATATATATATATATATATATATATATATATATGTGTATATATATATATATATATATATATATATATATATATATATATATATATATATATATATAGTGCTTGGGGGCCCCATGTAAAATTTGCACCGGGGCCCATAGCTCCTTAGCTACACCACTGACTGTATGTGATGATCCGCTCAGCTGGCTGCACTGGCAGACAGCTGTTTGAACATTCCTCTAGTCTGTGGGCTCTGGAAGAGAGACCCGTTTTTTCCATTGCAAGTTTCTGGTCTGTTCTGCTGCTGAGGAATTTGCATACATTCGTTATGCAAATCCCCTACCTGCCTCCTTTGATGACTGGCACTATAAGAGCTCTCTGCTCCCAGAATGCTTTGCTGGTCATTCCTTCAGGGTTTGTAGTAAACACTCCTAGAGTGTCAGCCATGCTACTTCTTGTTAAAGTTATCTTAGAGTAATTCTTAGGACTGCACTAGGCAGTTTCCCTAGTGCAGTTAGGATTGCATATCTGTTTGTTTGTCTGTTACGATTGTCCTGTCCCAGCGGTGGTCGACAGGAAATCGTTCTGTTTGTCTGGGGTGCTAACCGGCGCTGCGGTAGTTACTGGTAGCCCCTTCTGATCTGTCTTGTCTGGATCGCAATAGCCTCTGGCGGTAGTGGCTGTGGATCCTTCTGATCTAGTTTCTGGAGTGTAAGCTGGAGCTGCGGTTGCTTCCAGCTACCTCATCTGATCTGTCTTGTTTAGATCGCACTAGCCGCTAGCGTTAGTGGCTGTGGATCTTTCTGATCTGTTTTCCTGCTTGGATCACACTTGCTCTGGCTGTTGCGAATGAGTGCGGTGTTCGCGTTTAGTTAGCGTTTGTTATTTTCTTTATCATTCTCATTGTATTATTTGCTGTGCCTTTGCTCCTCTTGTGTTCTGTTCTAGTCTGTCTTGTGTCACTTCTGGCGATCGTCTTTCTCGCGATTGCGTTCCTACTTTTGTTTCTGCTGATGTGTGTTCACCGTCGCAGGGTCGCGACTAGATTGGTGAACACACATTTGTCCTGTCCCTGTGCTCTTTCTCTTTATGGACTGTTCAGCCCCGCATTGTCTTGATCTGTACAATCCCCATCTGGCATCTGTGGCCGTGCAGCGATTGTACTCGTCTGCACTCCACAGCGCCATCTGCCGGTGGGAATTGCCCTCTGCTGGTGCATTGCACCTAGCCTGGGTTCACCCAATTATACGCTTGTGGAAGGTTTTTGCTGTGTCAGTGTGCATCTCGTGCGCTGACCTCGAAAACGATTCCGCAAACGTTACACTGTACCTTTCTTTTCTTAAACTAGAAGCCTTTTAGTTCTCCTGGGCCTACTGCAAAGAGACCTTGGTGTTATGATTTTTCATACTTTACCTGGGTTTAATGATCATCACTTTTGAAAACGGGTTGATGTTATAGTCATCTAAGCAAGTGGTCTGTCTATGAAGAATTTCAGACATAACATGGCTTTTGAACCCTTTTTTCCTCTTGTTTTGACATCTGAAGAAGTCTACACAGAAGTAAGTGCAGAGGTCACAAAGATCAAAGTTTCTACAGGCTTCCAGAGCCAAAAAGAGCCCACAGGGACCAAGTGTTGACCCTTATTGATTAACTTGAATGACGCCCCATTGAGGATTGTTCCACATGTAATCCTGTGACTAGTTTGGCTCCATAGGTTACTCACTCGGCTCTCGGCATTCTACTGATGAGATCTCAATTCAACTGAGAGCATCTCAAGCAACCTAATAATTGGGGTCACCTCTGCTTACCTAATGCTAAGGGTAACCTGTGGCTACCTGTGCTGTGCTGGGGAGTAGGTTAGAGGTTACAGGCAGCTGGGCCAGCCAACACACTTGCGGTGCAGTTTAGTTGGGGTTTGTAGATTCATGGAGGGTGATGTCTAGGGTACCAGAAAATCTATGCCTATGGGCTCCTGCGATGTAAATCGAGGCCTGATTACGGCTACAGCAGCACTCACTGAGTAATTTTGGGCGCTGGCAATAGCCGGAGCCCAAATTACAATATAAAAAGCGTAATTTGGATGCCTGAAATAGCTGGAGTCCGAATAACGTCTTCCCTTTTTGAATTAGGTTGTAAGTAGGGGAATTGTTTTCTAAATAGCTGAGAAATTTGTGAGAGCCGGGTAAGACATTTTTCACCGTCACTCGGCACCCTCATTTTCCAGGCGCCTTTATTACATGCATGCGTAAAGGAAAGCTCTCCAAAAGGAATGCAGGCAACACTAAAAACCACAATAGTTTCTAACCACTTTCTAAACTGTTGAAAACTAAAATAACACTACTAAGGACTAAAACCTACTGAACTTGGGCCTTAAAGGGAGTCTGAAGCATTAAAATAAAAAAAACAAACAAAAAAAAAAGATACTCAACTAAGAGAGGGAAGGCTCTGGGTATTCCTCCTTCCTCCTTTTGTCCCCGTGTTCCATCGCTGCCTCCCACATTAGCAGTTTCCGACCGTTAGTCGGAAGACTGCTTTCTGCCACTTCAAAAGTCTTCGGGAGCCCGAGTGCTCCCAAAGACGGCCGCTCCATACTGCACATGTGCGAGCACGCTCTCTCGCGCACTCGTGCATGCCTAGTACAGTGTTGCCCGGCTCCGGAAGCATTCAGGCTCCTGAAGACTTCTGAAGCCTCCCACAGCGGGGGATTCAAACGGGGGAGCCAGAGCTTGAACGAGTGGACTGTTAGAGGAACAGGAAGGCTCTGTAGGACCCAGAGCCTTCCCTCTCCTTAAGTGAGTATCTGTTTTTTTTTTAAAAATATTCTTCAGACTCCCTTTAAAATGAACAAAAAAAAAAGAATAAATAAATATTGTATATTAATCATTAGTTCTGAAATAAACGTCAGCTGAGTGTCATTATCCATAATCTTTTAATTCTGTGAACCCTACACTCTCCCTTTGTAGTCCATTTGTTATCAAAGTCCTCCGTCAGTTTATTTTAGTAAAGTTTCACACACTTATTCCTGGAGAGCGGAGGAACTCTTGAAGTGTCTGGATTTCCAGCGAAGCGTACTTCAATAACAAATATATCAACATACAGCGTTCATTTATTGCGTAAAACAAAGCGCCACCTGCCTAGACAGGAAGTTACATTTTAAAACAACAGCTGGCTCATTAAACCGGAGAGCTAAGAAAACCTTCTCAACATTTAAAGACACATCAGGGTACAATTAAAAATAAGGAATATGTAGCACTGAAAAAAATGTACATCTGGAATAGCAACCGCTTTTTTTTTTTTTAGTGACTGTAGGCTCAAATATCATAGAGTGGAAAGAGACAACTTGCGGCATTCCAGCTGTTTCTGCACGATATGTTCCATGCTGTTTATTTACTGTACATATTAACATTTACCGGACTTCAGTGGGTGATGGGGAACCGGGGAGTTTCTTTTAACAAGTTTTTTTTTCCACATACTTTTCACACGCTAGAGATAAAAGTCAGCGCAGACAAACGAGCCGCGACGATCAAATGACATTGGGATATTCCAAATGATTATGGCAGGTGGAAACAGCTTTTATTCCCCACAATGCAATGAGGTTCACAGGCAGGAAACTGTGAGGGCCATGGCCCTGACATCAAACTGTGGGAGGGGTTTCACCTCAATATCAGCCATACAGATGTCCCTAATGATCTATTTGACAAAGGGTAAAAATTTCTCGGTGGAAAGGGGGTATCAGATACTGATTTGGATGAAGTTCAATCCTGGGTTAAAGTTTCTCTTTAAAGCAGGGGTCTCAAACTCAATTTACCTGGGGGGCCGCAGGAGGCAAAGTCAGGATGAGGCTGGGCCGCATAAGGAATTTCACAATCGCGGCGCATCGCCACCTCTGCCCGCCCCTCTCACTCTTCCTTCACAGAGAGGGGCGGGGAGAGGCAGCGATTCGTGCGGCGATTGACGTCAGGAGGGGCAGAGCTGAAGCTGAAAGCTCTGCCCCTTCCAGGAAATGCCGGCGGATTGCCCCCCGGGGCGATTTGGGGGCTCTGCAGCCCTCGTTTAGCAGCAGGGATGCGGCGGATTACTTGGGAGCACTGAAGCGAACTATAAGGAAGCTTTTGCCGGCGAGGGCCACAAAATATTGTATCAAGGGCCGCAAATGGCCCGCGGGCCGCGAGTTTGAGACCCCTGCTTTAAAGTGTACCTGAGACAACAACCACAAAAAAATTATACACACCTGGGGCTTCCTCCAGCCCCTGTCAGGCTAATCAGTCCCTTAGGTTAAGTCAATAGGAGCTATGCAATTTTTTTGTGATCTCCCATTTAAATTCTTCTTGCGCATTTTTTCTGCCATCAGAAATGTCAGTTGTGTTACAATCGCGCTTTCAGAACTCACCAATCGCATCTGTAATTGTGTAGGAATGCACTGTGCTGTCATGTGATCAAGAGCTGTATTAATTGCCTCCCAGCAGGCTCTTACTATGACTGCAGCAATTCTCAGGAGCTGCTTGATTTGAAAACAGTCACACTTGACAGAATTTGTATGCGGGTTGCGGTTTTCTGAATTCGCATTCGCCTCACATCTAAGGGGCCTTTCCCCCAGGTGTGAATTTGTGGGTTTTTTTGAGCACACAAATTCTCACAGCAATTAAGTGCTATGGGCCTGTTCCCATTAGATGTGAAAATTGCATCCAGAAGAAGAAAAAACTGATAACTGTGCTGCTACTTTTTGGATGTCGCATGCAGGAAAATGGCGTGCGATTTTTGTATATGCGATCAATAATAGCAACAAGGCTTCCTTCTTTGTAAAAACGCAGAAAAACATTTTTTGTGAATGTGCATGTGAATTTGCATGTAAGAATCAAATTTATGTGTGTGCAAACATGACTCGCATGCTTCTAGTGGACACCTAGCCTAATGCAAGTCAATGGCTTCCCACTTGTGCATTAATATACCCGAAGTGACATGTGACATGTGACATGATGAGATAGACATGTGTATTTTCAGTGCCTGGCACACAAATAACTATGCTATGTTCCCTTTTTTCTTTCTCTGTCTGAAAGAGTTAAATATCAGGTATGTAAGTGGCTGACTCAGTCCTGACTCAGACAGGAAGTGACTACAGTGTGACCCTCACTGATAGGAAATTCCAACTATAAAACACTTTCCTAGCAGAAAATGGCTTCTGAGAGCAAGAAAGAGATAAAAAGGGTCAATAGTTCATAGATTTTAGCTCTGGTATACTTCAATGAATGTGTCATTGAGCAAAAACTATAAAACAGTTAAAACTTATAAAGTAGATTTAAACATAAAATAAAACTGTGGAATATCTTAAAAAGTCATTTTTAAGTGAAGAAAGATAGATACAATCATTTATTTTATTCGTTTATTTTTGCTTCTGGTGTCCTTTAATGTGAATTTTAGAATCTGATTTATCTTCAGAATGAAATACCCTACATGTAAGCTTTTTTTTGTTTGTTTTGGAATGGACATGCAAATCGCATAAAATGCAAGTCGATAGAAATGTGAATTTTTGAATGTAAAGTTAATTATATACAAATTCATCTAAATTCACTTTATGAATATCCATGGAAAATTTGAATGAAAAGATTTACACGTTTGTGAATAGCCTACATAAATTAGTTTTACTGGCCTGTCATCAGTAAAAAAACAAAAAACAAAAACATGATAGGTTAAATACAGACGTTAGGTTGTTTCTCATAGTAAGTTTATAAAGGATACACAATTTATTACCAGGCCAGACACTCTTCACTGGTCCAAACTCTTTGAACCCATATAACAAATCATTTCTAACTGTTACGTGGAGTGTGTAGACACTATAAAAAATACTGTTTATGTACAGCCTGGGTCTTTACAGCTCAGAATATTCTGCAGGAAGTTCAGAAGAGTTGCAACAATCAGTACAGTCTTATTCTAAAGCAAATACAGCTTAATTAGCACATTAGTAGCACCCATCATATAATTACTCTGTTGAGCAGGCCTCCTTTGCTATGTTAATTAGCGGTATTCATTTAGGTGCTTTTGCCTTGTTTGCCTATGCCTAAAAACAGCACCGGTTTTAAGTTTTGCTTTAAAGGAGTACTGTAGGGGGCGAAGGGAAAAAAGAGTTGAACTTACCTGGGGCTTGTAACAGTCCCCTGCAGACGTTCTGTGCTTGCGCAGCAACTTGCCAATGCTCCAGTCCCCACTGCCGGTTCACCTCTGAAATTTGCCACTGCACCTGAGTGGCCTTCTCCCCGCTCCTGCTGATGTCACGGGAGCGTACTGCGCAGGCGCAGGCCGTACTGCGTATGCTTCCGGGGACATCAGTGGGAGTGAAGAGAAGGCCGTGCAGACGCAGTAAGGTGCAGTGGTTTTGCGACTTTATAGTCGCAAGTTCCGGAAGTAACCAGCGGCGGGGACCGGAGCATCGGGGAGTGGCTGCGCGGGCACAGGACATCTGCAGGGGACCATTAGAAGCCCTAGGTAAGTTCAACTCTTTTTCCCTTGCCCCCTACAGTAGAGTGACCAGACGTCCCGGATTCGGGGTCAGCTGTCCCAGGCTGCATGAGGTCCCGGGAAACGACCCGCTTTTAGCAGCGGGACGTCCCGGCCTCGGGACTCTGGCCACTCTATCCTCATGAACTGGCAGCGGCGTCTATAGACGCCGTGCCAGTTCATTGCCCGCAGCCCCGCTCCAGCCCCCTTCTTCCGGTGTCTGTTCGACACCGGCAGGCAAGCAGGGCTACGGCAAGATGGCTGCCGAAGCCCTGTACTGGAGACTATTTGTGTCTCCAGTACAGGGCTTCGGGCGCCATCTTGCCGTAGCCCTGCTCTGCCTGTCAGCGCGGGAGACTTCGGGAGGATCGTCCAGGGGAGATGCGCGCCAGAGGAGTCTTCTGCCAGGTGAGTAAATGCTCTTTTTCCAGGTGAACTTTGCCCACAGTGCATTTATTTTCTCTTGACATGTTTGCCCGGAGTGCGTTTATTTTATGGCGACATGTTTGCCCGGAGTGCGTTTATTTTCTGGCGACATGTTTGCCCGCAGTGCGTTTATTTTCTGGTGACATTTCCCCGCAGTGCGTTTATTTTCTGGTGACATTTGCCCGCAGTGCGTTTATATTCTGGTGACGTGTGCCCGCAGTGTGTTTATTATCTGGTGACAGGTTTGGCCACAATGTGTTTATTTTCTGGTGACATGTGTGCCCGCAGTGCGTTAATTTTCTGGTGATATGTGTGCCCGCAGTGCGTTTATTTTCTGGTGACGTTTGCCCGCAGTCCGTTTATTTTCTGGTGACATGTTTGCCCACAGTGCATTTATTTTCTGGTGACGTGTGCCCGCAGTGCGTTTATTTTCTGGCGACATGTTTGCCCACAGTGCGTTTATTTTCTGGTGACGTTTGCCCGCAGTTTGTTTATTTTCTGGTGACGTGTGCCCGCAGTGCGTTTATTTTCTGGTGACGTGTGCCCGCAGTGCGTTAATTTTCTGGTGATATGTGTGCCCACAGTGCGTTTATTTTCTGGTGACATGTGTGCCCGCAGTGCGTTTATTTTCTGGGGACATGTGTGCCCGCAGTGCGTTTATTTTCTGGTGACATGTGCCCGCAGTGCGTTTATTTTCTGGTGACATGTTTACCCGCAGTGCGTTTATTTTCTGGTAACATGTGTGCCCGCAGTGCATTTATTTTCTGGTGACATGTGTGCCCGCAGTGCGTTTATTTTCTGGTGAAATGTTTGCCCGCAGTGCGTTTATTTTCTGGTGACGTGTGCCCGCAGTGCATTTATTTTGTGCTGACATGTTTGCCCGCAGTGCGTTTATTTTGTGCTGACATGTTTGCTCGCAGTGCGTTTATTTTGTGCTGACATGTTTTCCCGTAGCGCGTTTATTTTTTGCTGACATCTTTGCCCGCAGTGCGTTTATTTTGTACTGACGTTGCCCACAGCACGTTTATTTTGTGCTGACATGTTGCCCACAGCGCGTTTATTTTGTGCTGACATGTTTGCCCGCAGTGCGTTTATTTTGTACTGACGTTGCCCACAGTGCGTTTATTTTGTACTGACATGTTGCCCACATTGCATTTATTTTGTACTGACAAGTTGCCCACATTGCATTTATTTTGTACTGACATGTTGCCCACAGTGCGTTTATTTTGTGCTGACATGTTTGCCCGCAGTGCGTTTATTTTGTGCCCGCAATGCGTTTATTTTGTGCTGACATGTTGCCCACAATGCGTTTATTTTGTGCTGACATGTTGCCCATTGCATTTATTTTGTGCTGAAATTTTGCCCACATTGCGTTTATTTTCTGGTGTCTGGGGTAACTGTTGCTGCATTTATTATTTAATGGTCATAGTTGGCTATGCTTGCTGCTTTGGGGTTACGGTATACTATTAAATAGCATCACACAGTTTCTGCACACCCATGATGCGAATCCTCGTCTGACCACATCATGGCGTAAACACTGCTTTCTTATGCCTCACTGTTACATCATTATGTTAGCTCCGCCCATACAATGTCATGGCCACACCCATTTTTCGACGAGGCGCGCTACAGTAATCCTTTAAGTCATCTTGCTAGTATAGCATATTTCCTTGTGCTTAATCACAGAAGCTGATATGAGGGTTATTAAGGGTCCATACGAACAAACACAAAGATCTGATCTAAAACAGTGCCGTAAACCTGACCATATTTATGCTATAGCTACTTTACTTGAAAGAAAATAAATTAGAAAATGAAATATAACTACCAGGCATCCCCTTGATCTCCTTTTTACTTGTTACCCAGCATTATTATTCCTTAATCCTTTTAATGCTTTTATTTAAAGTAAACGAAAACTAATTTTCTGCAAATGGATAGGAAAATGAATAAGCCTAAGTGGATGACATGATGTCGACAAAGCAATAATTGCATTTATATCATTTTACAGTAATTGTCCTCGTAAGCATACTGTCGGCTGGGCCGTTGAAATGTGCTTCGCATTAAAAACATTCTTCTTTAAATCTCTTAATAGGAGCCGAGAAATCCCGTATGTTTGAAAACGATTTCTTCAAACCAGAAAATGGATCAGTGTTTTCACAACAAAGTCAGACTTTTCACAAGGCACGACCTAGGATACTACTGTAGTGCCTGTGGGCATACCGCCAACTCCCTAAAAGAGTCCCGCCTCAGAAATCCCAGCTTTCAACTCAAACTTTCATTCATATGGAATTACTCCTAAGAAGATAATGTCATTTTCCTTCCAGCTTATACTGTTTCCTGGATCTGGTTGTGGTCAGAATTATTTGACGAAAAAAAGTTCAGCTCTAGCTTACGGTCTAAGGCGGTGATTAATAGGACAGCGGGACTCTGGTGTGAACGATATATACCTGAGGTATTTTGATATATGGTGGCAGTGTGATTACTAGGAACTGTTTAGTGGAAATGATTTTGGGGCCTTGTTGGAAATATAGTGTAGCTGCAGACAGTGACTAATGATGAGCAGGGCAAGATTTCTGCACCAGTCACAAATGCTAGAGCTAACGGAAACATTGCACAATGAAGGGCGGGGCGGCAAAGCTGCTCTTGTAAGAGACTGGCTGTTGCCACAGAATAAGGGGATGCACATGAAATGGGAGCTGTCTTATATGTCAGCAGGGGACTGCTGCATAAGGTACTGCCACACATGGAATGTTCAGTGGTGTAGCTAAAGAGCTACGAGCCCCAGTGCAAATTTTACATGGGGCCCCCCAAACACTCTATAGCTAACAATTGATACACCACCAAGACCTGCTAAGGACAACCACAGTGTCAGAGGTGCAAGAAGGGGATGGGGAACAGTTTGTGACTACCATTATTCAAAGCATCTATAGAAGTAATTATTACCAGCACAGGACCAATACAGAGCTAATACTGCAATTGAGGAAGAGCCCCTCAGGGACCCTCTGGCCCAAGGGCCCCAGTGGGGTCACAACCTTTGCACCCCTAATTGCTACGCCACTGGGAATGTTGTAACCAGGACCGATTCCAGAGATAATGGGGTCCTAGTCAAGAATTACACGGGGCCCTCAGTAACCCATAAAATCAACCCCTTCCACCTGGAAGCAGCATTAGGTGGCCCCTTTGTTCCTGAATCTCCCAGATAGTATAAGGCGTCCCACCGTCCCAGAGCCAGCTATCACACTCACCAGTTCGTCTCCCCCCCCCCCGTTAGTAGTGATCCTTGCAGCCCCTGCTGAGTAATGGCAGTGATCTCGCCTGTCCAGCCATTGTGCTGAATGTGGAAGAGGGAGGGGCTATAATGGCAGATCTGATTTGAGAGTTTAAAGCCTTGTACACACGGCTGACTTAAGTCAGCGGAGGCAGCCGATGGCGACCGCCTCAGCCGACAATCAGGCGTGTGACAGCGCCCGACGACCTCTGACGTCCAACCCACGAGTGATCTGCCAGATGGATGGATCTAGTGAATCTCAGCGGCGCTGATCCCCCCGCCAATCCCACTGTTCACGCGGCTCCACCACCCACCACGTGACATCATGCATGCTCTGTGCGCCATCACTTCGGCACCCCCCTGCATAGCAACACAGCGCGTCATCAGCTAAACAGCTGAGGCGTGTGTGCAGCCCGGCCCAGCGATGTTGCCCAAGGTGATCAGCTTCTGATCCCTGATGGGCTACATCAGTTGGCCATGTGTACGCACCCCAAGTACAGTGATTGCACATGGGCAGCAATGAATACTAGCTACAAGAGATGATCAATTTATTCTACAGACATTCGAATTGTGAAGAATATGATGAGACTGGCTGCTGCCAAGAAACGGAGGATGTGTGTAAAATGAGGGCAGATGCTGCAAATGGGACAAAAAGGAAAAATGCTTAGAACTCCTCCATTCTATCAAATATAAAAGAAAAGACGGATTTTAGAAGAAACACAAGCTAATGGGTACCTGTCGTTACCTCTCAGTCCTAGTGATAAGGGTACAAGGTTCACATCAAAATAATGGCCAAAGGGCAATGAAATAATTCTGGTACAGGTTGCCATGTTGTTGTCGGTATGGTCCGGACTGTGGCAGCCAGCAGTTATTATGACACAGACATAATTTGTTTTGCCCAGAGATGTACAGGATCCCTGTGATATCACTCATATCGTAGCAGCTGCAGCTGGGGAAAATCTGCGCCTCAAGTCATGAAAACCCAATGCTTTTACTTTGAAGGAGTTTATCCTTATCACGAATCTTTCCTTCTGTGCCGCCTTCTTCCCGGCATCTTCCAGGAAACAGAAAAGCAAATATCAGAGTTAATCTAAATCCGTTATTGTAGATGTTTTTCCATTGCTGGACTTTATGCCCCGAGTTTAACATTTAAAGTGAAACTCCGCCACTGAGGAAAAAAAGGCCTTTCGTTCACCTCAGCTCTATGCATTGCAGAGATTAATAACAAGTTCCACTACAGCTGACTTATGTGTAAGCATAGAAAACATGTGCATGTTATTTAACATGGCTCCTAACACAGAGTGAGTCATGTTCAGAAAAGCCCGCTAAGTTGCCATGTGTAGGGAGTGCAAGGCAATGTTATCTTTACTTACAGTGACAAGGGAGTGTGGGGAGCAGCTGAAAGCGGCACAAGACATGACCTGTTGAAAACAGGGCACCAACGGTTGTAATAGGCCAAGCATCGGCGGGATGATAAATGAGGTTAGACACCACAGGGGGGGCGGGTTTTAAGGTTACACTCACAAGGGAAAGTTAAGGTTAGGGACCATCGGGAAAGGGAGGTTTAAAGTTAGGCACCACAAGAGAGGGTAAGGTCAGGCACCACGGGGAGGGGGGTGGTTAATTTTAGCCACCATCGGAGGGGGGTTTAGGTTAGGCACCACCATGAGGACGGTGAAGGTTAGGGTGGTTATGGTTACATACCACCAGGGGGGGGGGGGGGGTCTTAGGTTTAGGCTTCGGTATCATGGTGTCTTTACATATTATATGATTTCTGGCAGGTGAGTGATGACCCCTACAGCCAGAATGTGTGACTGTTATAGAGGTCCATCAAAGTTTTGCTTGGAGGACCCCAAATTTGTCTTCACACCTCTGGTCCCAGTAGACATCATAAGTTGCCGGCTGTGAAGAGCAGGTGGTTATTTTGCATAACTGTACTTGGGCCTAGCACCTGGCCACATGCAAATCTTGAAGCCTCATGATCAGTGGTCCTCACATGACCATGACTGAGCCTAGACCAGCTAGCAACTGTTTCTTCAGACACCTGGGGGAGGCTTTAGTTCATACTACCCAGATGTGTCATATGAGGTATTTGTCACAGTTGTCCTCTTAAATGAATTGATGGGCCTGTATCAGGAAAGGCATGGTTCATCAAGTAGAACACATTTCTACTGTTCTCTGTGTATCCTAAATACGCATGGATATGCCCCCCAAGGCTTGGGAGTTGGACTTCCCTGCCTAATTGTGATGTCTGTGACTCCTAAGTGAAAAGATGAATACTCACCTCGCGACCCAGGAAGATGGATCCCAGTGACATCTCACGATCCATCTTCCTGGTAGCGGATACACGCGACATCACGCAGTAGCACATGTTGGGCGTAAATGAGAGTTTAAGCAATTGTGGTACTTTGTGCGGGAGTTGTCCAGAATCATAAAAATCCAATCCGCACGTTACTTTGCGTAATTGCATGCCTGTACCAATGCTGCAAGATCACTGAAACAATTGCTCATCGCTCAAAAAAACTCCAGTCATCGGAAAAATCATCGGAAAAATTGTGTAGTGGGTACAGGCCTTAAGATCTGCAATAAGGAAACAACTTCAGTCACTTCAGGCAGCACATTTTCAGTTATATACCTAAACATGAAAAAACGGCTGTATTTTCTCTTTAACCACTTAGTGACATGCAGACCTATTAAAACGCCCTGCTGAAGCCTCTTAATGGCTCCAGGACGTTTTAAAACGTCATACACTGCTGCTGCTGCTGTGCGCGCGTGCACGTGCATTCCTGTGCACGTGTACGTGAAAATAGTGAAAAAACCCACCCCCCAAAAAAATAAAATACACCTTTATTTCCAAATACTATAGTGCCACCTTACTTTGTACTAGGGGCATAATTAAAATCTTGTTATAACCAGGACAAATAGGCAGATATAATTTGTGGGTTTTATGTACAGTAGCAGTGTTTATATTAAAAATATAGGGGATGAAATTGGAGAAATTGTGTATTTTTAAATATTCTTTAAAATGCATAGAAAATAAAGTAATTACTGAAAACAAATATCAACCCCAAAAAGCCCAATTGGTGGAGAAAAAAACAAGCTATAGATCATGTCATTGTGATTAGTAGTGATTACGCTATTGGCAAATGAAAGGGATGAGCACTGAAAGGTGAAAATCGCTCTTGTCCGTTAGGGTAAAAACCTCCTTGGGGTGAAGTGGTTAACCTTCTTGGCGGTAACCCCGAACGTAGTTCGGGGTAAGCCGCCGGAGGGTGCCGCTCAGGCCCTGCTGGGCCGATTTGTTTAATTTTTTTTTTTGCTGGACGCAGCTAGCACTTTGCTAGCTGCGCCAGCACCCCGATCGCCGCCGGGGGAAGCCCTCCAGGAAATCCCGTTCTTTGAACGGGATTTCCTGATCGGAGATCGCCGAAGGCGATCGAAGAGGGCGGGGGGATGCCGCTGAGCAGCGGCTATCATGTAGCGAGCCCTGGGCTCGCTACATGATATAGAAAAATTTTTTTTAAAAAAAACTGCCGCGCTGCCTCCTGGCGTATTTTTTTATACCGCCAGGAGGGTTAATGAATGCCGTTCTTAGAGGCAGATGTATTGTATTCTAGTTTAACCTAAAAGTACAAACATGTCCTTTAGCTCAAGTTTAGGAAATTCGTCGGGCTTCAAAAGAAAATAAGGCCTGCATGACTTCAGCAATTGCTTGCACAGATCAATCCCTTGCCGCAGCCGGAGCCAGTAGAATCAATCTTAAAAGACGTGCCTCATCCCAGCCTTAATCCCAACACATTCTTGCTCAGAGCTGCTGCGATGACTTTTTTATGTTTTTAAGGGAAAGAATAGAAGAATGGATTCAGAGCTCTTTAATGTTCCCGGGGCTAACTATCCAGCAAAATGTCGTGATTTTCTCTGTTTTCACCCACAAGGGGGTTCCCGCTGTGGAACACTTCCAGTGCCTCCACTGAAAAGAAATGATTCATCTCCTCTATGGTATATGCTTTGTGAGTTTGAGCTTATTCATAGCAGCATGTAGAGATTGAACCAGAACGGAGAGTGGACGGTGGCATGACGGCTCATTTACTGTATAGGCCGTGTTATCATTAGATCATATGGTCTTACAGGCTGGCACAGTAGTGGCAGCCTCAGAGTCTGAGCTTTGCCCTACTCCTGAAATCAGATTATTTAGTGGGGGCATCTCAGCTTCCATTGATGGTGCTCTCTGACTATGCACTGTGGGATAGCAGTAAGGTGACAGACAAATATCCACATTGAAAAACTTGAGATGGAACTAAATGACCATAGATACTTTTAGGAGTCTGTTATAAAGCCCAGTTCCCGACTTTCTTTTCAGGGGCGTAACTAGAGGGGAGCAGCTCTTGTGACCGCAGGGGGGCGCTGAGCTCTAAGGGGGCCGGAACTACTACTTGACTCCGTCCAATAAAGGAGTCCGTCTTTCAGATCAGGTGTTTTTGTAACTACACCTGTTATGGGTATGAACATGGGTGGTGCTACACTAGGACAAGTTGGGGCACTTCCCCCCTCCGGGAATCATTGTGCCCCTCTAAGTGCCCCACCCTGCTCAGTAACATACAGTTAACAGTTTCCAGGCTCCAGCAGCGTACAGTGAACAGGATAGGGTATGTAAAAAACTCTCCATGCCATCCTGAGTCAATGCAGGTGTAAATCAAGGGCCTTATTTATCCCCCCTTTATTTGCCCCCCAAAAAACTGAAACTGGAGCCACCACTGGCTATGAATATTAAGATGTCCACACTTGTTTTATGACCCTTGAAATATTGTCCTCCAGGCTGTGAGGGTCACCAGGAATAGGCAAGGAAGAGGGTGTGATCATTGGGGGCTCCCTCAAAGTTTTGCTGGGTGGGGGATCATAATTTGTAGTTATGCCCCTGTTTCATTTACTATAGTTTAGGAAAGAAGTCACAATTTTTTTACTTTAATACATATTTGTTATTAAAGCATGCTTTACTGAAAAATCCAGACACTTCAAGAGTTTGTCATCCTTGAGGAATTAAGTCCTGTATGTGTGGGCAATCTGTGTGGCCGCCCTTCACTTGATTATTAGGGTAACACTGCTGAGAAGGAGCATGATACAAGCATGCTACATGGCTCTAATCGGGTAGTGTGTACTGTTTAATGGAAAGGGACAGGGCTGTATTTACCACAAGACACTTTAGGCTCGTGTCTACAGACGCTTGAAGAAAGAAAGGCGGCTCACTCCCCTCCTCGAGTGCCTCCTTCCCTATGCAGAGTCCTAAGTGGCGTATAAATTAGAGGTTACTCACCCAGCTCTCGGAATTCTACTGACGAGATTTCCCTTCAGTCAGGGGCACCTCTAGCTACTTAATACCTGGGGGCACTTGTAGCTAGTCTAGTTAGTATTAGGGACACCTGTGGCTATCTACACCGGGCAGGGGAAGTAAGGGAGAAATGACAGCTGGGCCAGCCAGCACACTTGTAGTGCTGTTCGGCAAGGTTTGTAGGTTCATGGAGGGGGAAGTGTAGGGTTCCAGAACATCTGTGCTTGTAGGCCCTCTGCACATTATGTCGTGGGGCACCTCTGCACACTATGTGGTGGGACACAGCTGCACACTGTGTTGTGGGACACCTCAACATAGGGCGCGTGATTGAGCTGGGAGCACGGACGGGATGTGCATGCGCAGTTGCGCACGACTTCTGCCGAAATTGCGCACCTAACTGAGCTGCCAGCGGGGGACTGGGGAGCTGGAGGCAGCCCTAGGTAAGCTCAGATTCCATGTTTTTTTTTGTTTTTTTTTTTAGGGGGGGTTGTCCGTTCATGATCGCTGTAGTTGACCAATTCTATCAGGACACAATGGACACTTCAGGAGCACAATGGAACAAGCCAGCCTATGAATAAAATATACGTAGTTTGTTTTTCCACCGACCTCCCTTATAATATTACACTTATAAAAGTGAAGGCTTTACATTATGAGCGTTCAGCAGAATGAGGTATGTTCAGCCGCTGCATCTATAAAAAGTTTATAAATGTTTAAGCGGGATAAAATACATAGCAGTAGGAGAGAAGTCCGGGAGTATGAAAGCCTCTCTGTACATCAAAGGTTTAAACAAAGCGCAGCAGAGACTGTGCAGTATGTTATAGAATCTGTCATGTTCTGAAGTGAAAAGGTGGGAAGGCCGGAGGAATGCGATAAAATACTTCATGGAGATGTTGATGGATTTATGGAATGTTAAAGAAAAAGACGTCTGAAAAGTTTAAAGCATTTGGAAGAAAATGTAATGCCTCACAGTGTCTGGCAAATTGTATTTAGTTCAATTTGGAGGGGATTCAAAATGTCAGAGGAGAATGTAAAGTTCTGCTTTTTCGCCACTGTGTTTGAGAACTTTAGTCTAAACAAAAACACGTCCGTGGCTTCTAATGCCAACATTTTATGACCGTTTCTGTAGCTGGGAGGACCGCTAATAAGCCAATTAGCTGATCTTTTAATCCTTGCGGCTATATTTATTTATATGCATCTGTCATACCAAAAGTGAACCCGAACTGGGAAAAGTTGTCCTGAAGTGAAAATAAACTGATGTGATAAACAATTATAGTTATCCTCCGACTCCTAAAAATGGCTTTTTTAGATATCTCATTGTTTTATTTTATATGTAAACATTTAAATAGCAGGTTGAATGTTTCACTGTCTCTAATCAGTGGCAGCCTATTAAGTGTCCCAGAGTTAGAAAAAGGTCAATATAGTTCATCATGTATTTTTATCTCTCCCTGCCCTCAGAAGTAGAGATGGCCCGAATGGTTCGCCAGTGAACTTGTTCGCATTTGCGGCGAACCGCGAACACATAGCGAGTTCGATTCGCCCCCTACACCACATCATTGGGCTAAACTTTGACCCTCTACTACATCACAGTCAGCAGACACATGGCAGCCAATCAAGCTGCACTGCCTCCTGGACCCCCACCCCCCTACAAAAACGCTGCTGCGTTGGCCATTTTCTCACTTTATGCCTCCAATTTAGGAATGCAATGTGATTTCTGCCCTTTAGGGATTATAACCCTGATGTGCGTCAAATCTGTAATTTTCCCCGGGGCTCTTGGCGTGTATCCCACTCCGCCATGCCCCCCTCCAGGTGCTAGACCCCTTGAAACATCTTTCCCATCCCTTTTGTGGCCAGAAACAGTGTTTGTCGTTTTTCAAGTTCGCCTGCCCATTGAAGTCTATTGCGGTTTGCCAAGTTCGCCGGTTCGCAAACTTTTGCGGACGTTAAAATCCAAGGTTCGAGCCATCTCTACTCAGAAGTTGTATTCTGCCAGGAAAACTGTTATGGCTGTAATTTGCTTATCAGTGATGTTTACAATATTCCCGACAAAGTACAGACAAGACAGAAGCTGTCACTTCTATACCTAGAAATTAACTCGTTCAGACAGCAAACTAAAACAAGTAATACAGTCTGGTTATGTCAGACCCTAGAGTGGGGCAGTCGTTCTGCCGACAGTAGTACACGTGTACAAGCTGTTGGCAGACTAATAAGACTGTTTTTGACTGACTTGGCGGATCAGTCAAAAACAGTATTATTTGTCTGCCGACATCCTGTACTCACGTACTACTGTCAGCAGAACGACCGCCCCGCAGGAGGGTCTGACAGACCCGTCGTTTGTTACAATACTGCGTTTACGCACCTTTAAACAAAAAACATTTCTTTGTTACAGTTGATACAAATCTTAAAATAAATCTGCACTGTTTCTACTTCCTGGTTCATGGAAGCAGACATATTGTTAACAAATGGGCTTATCTGCCATATCTGCCATAGGGAGTCATGTGACACAGGGGAGAGATCAGATTAAAACTTGTGATTATACACAAATGAGGGGGAATTAGACAAGCTAAATTCTCTAAATACATACATGGTGCATTTCTATATGTTTTCCTTCTGTCCTGTGTGGAGTTCAGGTCCAGGGACGAAACTACATATTAACTGAAAACAAAATCATCCAGTAAGAAATTACCTATTTAGCATACCTGTACTTTTGTGTCTAGTGTTCACTGTCAGATATAGGAGAAATGGGATATGAAAAGTCCCCCGCTACTCCTGCTTTCATGCACCTACTGCACCCCTAATCATGCATACCACAAATAATTAATTAGCAGAAGACATAGTTTTATCATTCAAACCACAAATGGCTAAAAGTATTAGAGGAAGATGATCAGCAGGATAGCCAGGCAATAGAGAGATGTCGCAAACATAGAATTTTCCGTTCACGAACAGCGAACGCGAAATTCCGAAAAAGGTTCGCGAACAGGCGAACCACCATAGACTTTAATGTTCTGCTTTTTGATAGGAGGGGGGGTCCAGGAAGAGGTGCTAGCTGATTGGCTGCCATGTGTCTGCTGACTGTGAGGTAAGGGGTCAAAGTTCAGCTCAATGATGATGTATAGGGGGCGAATCAAACACGCCAAATGTTCGCTTTTCGCCGTGAATGCGAACAGCCGATTTTCTGTACCTTCTAGATCACAGTCCTTCTATGCTGGAGCTGCCATTTCATGGGTAGATGATTTCCAGTTTATTTAAAAAAAAACCCTCTTAATTGAGGAAGATTAGCTTTCTACTGCTTAAAATTAGTAAAGATTGCACACAGAAGTTCTCTTCTCTTACTTTTGCCTCGTCTCCTGCAGTTAGTGCTCAAAGAAAAATCTCAGAAGCTCAGTGTGGAATGAAAAGCCTCCAGAGCAAAGCGGAAATAACATCTATTATAAGGCACTTAAGGACTGTAAAGTGACAAAAATATGGCCAGTTTAACTTACCTGGGGCTTATTCCAACCCCCTGAAGTCTGTCTGGTCCCTCACCGTCATTCCACACTGCTTTGTTCAGCTGCTGCCACCCTCCAAAAGCTGGCAGTCTTGGCCATTTGTGGGCCACTACGCATGCCCAGCCCTGGTCGAGCACCTTCTTGATAATTCTCCCATAGCTGAAAGTGATTTGCGCAAGCGCAATAGCATTTGTTATTTACTGCACAAGGACAGAGCATTCCCAGTAATGGGAGTGCAATGGAGGAGGCGTGCAGCATGGGGACGTGCATGCAGTTTTCGGAGGGTCAGGGTGCCTGAACACAGCAGAGTGGAATGACAGCGAGGGGTCAGAAGGTCTTCAGGGCACTGAAAGAAGACCCAGATAAGTAATTATCCAGAATTGTTTAAAGTTGATCCGAGATAAACTTTTACTCATTGCATAATTGTGTTCCTTTCATATAGTTTATAGAGCATTCCTCAAGGCAAATACTTTTTTGTTTAGTTTTAATACTCTAATTCCCTATAAACTAAACAAGCCTCGCCCACAGCTCCTTTTGTGCCTTGGCACTGTAGCAAGGGCTTATGGGAGCTCAGTCTGGGCAGGAGGAAGAGGAGGTTACTAGCCATTGATTTCAGAGGCAGAGGGGAGGAGGGAGGGGACTGAATTTACACACAGGAAAGCTGATAGCATCTCCAGCCCTCAGCCTGTGACAATGTGACAAACAGAACATGGCTGCCCTCATTTTATCACAGGAATAAATAATCATAAACTTTTGAAGCTGTTTGCAGCTAGATATGCTGTGTAAACTATCTAAACTTTAGATAAGATATATAGACACGTTACTTGTTATAGTTTCTTTTTTATCTCGGATCCTCTTTAACTTAAAATCTCCTTTAAAAAAAAAGGAGTTTGTTCATTAGTGGGTCATTTGTTGGCGCACGGGAGAAATGAGGAGATGAGAATCTACAAATTGGTGCAACATGTATTAATCCTTTCATTAGAAAAAAATTCTATTTTTTCTTTTTACAAAACTTTTTATGCATAGTAAATTTATACAAAAGTAAAATGCGTATGAAAGTCTTGGCCAGAGCCGGGAGCCTGTAATACGACTCGTCACAGCGGGTTACCGAACTCCGCACATTGATGTTGCACTTTGTGCCACCTAATTAAAGAAGCTGACAGTTTGGGAAAAGAGCTCCACGTTCTCTCTCAGTATAATGAACCCATCTTTGTTGTATTAGGCCGAGCAATGTCACCGACACCGATACCCTTTCCTGAGATAATTGAAATGGCCAGCCTAGCCCTAGTTAGTACAGGATCTCAGCGGACCCCAAGCGCATTAAGCTCCTATTCTGGTCACAGAGATTAAAAGGAGATCTGGCTGATATCTCCCTTTTCGTTCTCACTGTTGTCAACACTTTTACTCAGATGTAAAATAGAACCATCAACACAAAGAAATACTCACATGAAAGAGAGCAAATAATCCCCCCTTCAGCCCAACCCGCCAACTCGTTCAAGGTATTCTAAATTGTTAGTGTCATCTAGATGTGATTTATAGTGAACTTGATTCTCAAATGTTCTACATGAAAGGTATTATTTTAATTTGCTTTTTTTTTGGCGGCCGCTGAATATATTTTTTTCTTTGACACTGTAATGATAGACATTATAGCTTGTTTTAGGCAGCTACAGTTTTGTAAGATTTACAGTTCATCAGTAACTTTTGGCGGTTGTTTATCGACAGAGAGATCAGTAGTGTGGATTAAATAATATTATGTAAGGTTACATTTATTTGGATAAGAGTGAATGTTTCTAAATGACGTGGGATGGGAGGATTATTGTTATTTAGTATTTGTATAGTGCCAACATCTTCTGCAGCACTGTATGGAGTACACAGTCATGTCACTAAAGTCAATGGGAATCGTCGCCCTTAACAAAAAAAGTCAGATACTTACCTAAGGAGAGGAAAGGCTGTAGGTCCTAATGAGCCTTCCCTCTCCTCTCCCGGTGCCCTTTCCAGCTCAGGATCCCCCATAGCAGCATTCGACCAATTTGGTGAAATGCTGCTATCTCCGCTGCCGAAAGTAAGCTTCAGGAAGTCTTTGGGAACGTGAGTGCTCCCGAAGAAGGGCCACTCCATACTGCGCACGCGCGAGCGCCCTCTACTGCGCAACCGTGCATGCACAGTATGAAGCCGCCGGTCGCCTGTCTTCGGGAGGCTTCAGCTCCCGAAGACTACCAAAGTCCCCTGCGGTGGGGGATTCAAACGGGAGATCATGAGCTGCACGAAGGGACCGGGAGAGGAGCGGAAGGGCTCATTAGGGCCCAGCGCCTTTGATCTCCTCAGGTGCACTTTTCACCCATGACTGCCAGCCTATTCATACCTCAAACATAATTGCTAAGTTTGCAGATTATATGACTGTCATTGGGCTTATATCAGATAATGAGGAAGCTAAATACAGAGAAGACGTTAGGAACCTGACTGCATGATGCGACATTAACATTTATCCTGAGCAGCTGGTGGAACATACACATGAGATAAAGTTTGGATCAGCGCCTGTATATACTACAAAACACATTAACAACCTGTTATTAAATACAAAGAAGACTAAAGAAATTATTCTGGATTTTAGGACCACCAAAAAGACCACTCACCTACCGCTAATGATCAATGCAGAGTCTGTGGAGAGAGTTTCCAGCTTCAAATTTTTGGGAGTCACCATCGCAGAGAACCTGTCCTGGGCTGACAACGCTTTAGCTGTAACTGGCAAAGCACAACAACGTCTTTACTTTTTGAGAAAACGAAAGAGCGCTAACCTCCCACAGAAGCTGCTGGTTAATTTCTACAGATGCACTATAGAAAGCGTTCTGACCAATTACATGACGGCCTGGAACAACAGCTGCACGAAGGCTACTCGAGAAGCCCTGCAGCGAGTTGTTAAAACAGCAGAAGCCATTATGGGCACTGAGCTACCATCACTGGAACTCTTGTATAATACTCGCAGCGTGAGAAGGGCCAAAAACATTATCAAGAACAACACTCACCCTGGAAATGCCCTGTTTGAGCTCCTTCCATCAGGTAAACGTTTTAGATCAATCCGCACACACACAAACAGACTGAAAGACAGCTTTTTCCCATCCGCCATAAATGTGATGAACTCTGAATTCTCTCTGAAATAATTAACACTGTGTACAAATTGTTTAAATATCTGTAATACCTGGCATAATATGTGTATAATTTCTTCTCTTCCTTGTTACTATCACTATGTTCCCTATATGCACCGTGGGGTTGTCATGAAAAGTAATTTCGCTGTGTTACACAATGACAATAAAGTGATTGAATCTTGAATATCTTGAGTTCCCATTGACTTTAACTGTTCTTCAGAGGTACTCACAATCTAATCCCTACCATAGTCTTATGTTCATCATAGCCTAGGGCCAATTTAAAGGGGATATCTGTATGTTTTTAGAGATGTCGCTGTTTTCTTGGAGTGCTGCTGACGCCCGCTTTTACTATCCATTGTTTTTTTTTGGGGGGGCGTCCAAATTTCCAACTGTAGCCGCAAATCACAGCTTTTAACATGGCATGATGGCAGCACTCAAACTTAAAGTTGCTGCTTCCTGAGAAAACGCCTATTAAATGCCTGCTCCACTCACACGTCAATAAAGACAGGGAATAAGAGAAGATCTCCACACATGGGACACAAACATCAATAACTCAGTGATTTTAACCACTTCAAATTTTATTTAAAGCTAGATTATACTCAAGTAACCAAGTATATGGTCAACATTCAAAAATATTTGTCAGCCAACCAACAAATCTAGTTCAAACTGTGAGAGCAGTGAACAAATAGTTGGATTTTGTTGGATTAGAACAACCAGAGCCGGGCCGAGGCATAGGCGAGGGAGGCTCCAGCCTCAGGGCGCAGTGTAGGAGGGGGCACACAATTCATTTAGCTGTCATTCCTAATTGTGTTTGAAGCAGAAAGAAATAAGAAAAGGGGATACATAGCAGTGACTGCAAGCCAGATAACTAGAGATTAAGGTGTTGAGGAGGTTGGGGGCCCTGTGGCACCTCTTAGTCTAATAGTAATCAGTGTTTGATGGCTCGGGTGGCAGGGATGGAGGGGCGCACTTTGGTGTCTCAGCCTTGGGTGCTGGAGGACCTTGTCCTGCCTCTGAGAACAACACTTTAGCCTACAATGCAATCTTTGTGCTGCGATATTTCGCTGGATAAACATCCCTGTGTTGGGCCACTCTACGTATTCCACTGTTCTCACAACATGTGATTTTTTTACTTTGTTTCTGGAAGACAAAAATGCCCTGAAACAAAATTGTTTCAGCTAAATGACACCATGAAAAGAGCTGAGAGCTGTGAGGAACACTATGAAAAGTCTTCTACAAGCAGACCTTCAAATCGTTTTTATTACTATTTAGTATTTATTTGGCGCCGATATCTTCCTCAGTGCATCACAGAGTACAGTATTTATAGTCTTGTAACTTCACTATCCCTAAGAGGAGCTCATATCCTTATCCCTACCATAATCATATGTCCATTGTAGTCTAGGGCCAATTTATGGGGAAGCTTAAGTGAAAGGCATATGGAGACTGCCATATTTATTTCCTTTTAAGCAATAGTTGCCTGGCTATCCTGCTTATCCTCTGCCTCTAATGCCTAGTACCCACAATGCGATTTTCCAATCAAATTGATGGGCGAATGAATTATTTCCGACAGGTCCGATCTGATTTCTGATCATTTTTTCCAATTGATTTTGTATAGAAATGATCAGAAAATCGTCAAGAAAAACGATCAGATATCAGATTGGACCTTTAGGAAATAATCAATTTGACAGTCAATCTGATGGAAAATTGCATAGTGTGTACTAGGCATTATGCCATAATTCTTGACATGGCCATAATACATTTAGCTATAGACCCTGAACAAGCAGGCAGCAGATGAGATGTTTCTGACATTATTATCAGATCTGGCAAGATTAGCAGTTAAAACAATGTAATGAAAAAAAAAAGCTTAATTTTTACAATAATTATTTATAAACGATTTAGTCAGTGTTTGCCCACTGTATAATCTTTCCTCTCCCTGATTTACATTCTGAAATGTATCACATTTCTGTGGAAGGAGATGCTGCGTTTTTTTTTAGCAGTTGGAAACAGCTGTTATTTCCCACAATGCAACAAGGCTCCCACAGTGTGATGTCAGTACCTAGGTGCTGACATCACACTGTGGGAGGAGTTTCGCCACAATATCAGCCATACAGAGCCCGCTGATGATCTGTTTGAGAAAAGGTAAAGATTTCTCATGGGATCCTTGGGTTACAGTTGCTCTTTAAAGATCCCCCTTATAAATCTATCTCTCATTCCATTAAAGCCAGGGATGTGAAATGCATAAGCACACTGAGCTTTTATTTACAATATGGCTTTCCATTCCATTACTGCGTCTCTACGCTGTATTATTACTGCAATCTCACTCCTTAAATTCACACGAGGACCTTCACCACTGGCATACTAAGTGAGATACAAGGCTAAACATTATTATTAAGGTAAAGATTACAATAACAGCCTGTTTGAAAACATGCCACAACGCGGATTTGTAAAAGACAAGGACGTTTTATTAAAGTATACATATTATGGGTATTATTCATCGCTTCGCTAAGGCTGTCCCGAGAGACAAATGTCTTACTGCGAAAAAATGCTAGATGATAGTCTTCTTTGACACAACGGCAAGGTTTGGATACAGGGAACACTCTGTGAAGTTTCGTTTGATTGGGCCTTGAGTGATATTTATTTGTGCTCTTTTACTTTGTCTTAAAGTGTTTGTCCTTTAAAAGTTATCACCTGAAAAAAGTTTGTATTATTCTTTAAAGCGGGACTGTCAGCCACAAAATCAAATTCCTGTGTTTAGTATGTACTCTACAAAAATCAATTAACCCTTCGCAGAGCCGGGACAAGGTCCTCCAGCACCCAAGGCTGAGACACCAAAGTGCGCCCCTCCATCCCTGCCACCCCAGCCGTCACACACTGATTGCTATTAGACTAAGAGGCGCCACAGGGCCCACAACCTCCCCAACACCTTAATATCTAGTTATCTGGCTTGCAGTCACTGCTATGTATCCCCTTTTCTTATTTCTTTCTGCTTCAAACACAATTAGGAATGACAGCTGAATGAATTGTGCGCCCCCTCCTACACTGCGCCCTGAGGCTGGAGCCTCTCCAGCCTATGCCTCGGCCCGGCCCTGACCCTTCGCACACTCACATGCAAATGTTTAAACAAATGCATTCACAGATTTACTCATCCAGGCACAACTGTTATCCCTACAGCTAAATTAAAAGCCAGGGTTTTAGTTCACAGAAGAATGCATTCTTATGCTTAGTCACCTATACTGCGTAGAAGTACCCAGGTAAACATAGGTGTCCTAACTCTGGCCCTGTAACATGCATAGTGCAGACATGCAAACACATTCATTGCATCAAACCTATCAATGGATTAGGAGCACACATCTTGAAGTCCTCTCCTGGGAAAGACAGTGCATCTTACCAATCGCACAAGGGAGCTAACATTATGTGTCCATGTGCACCATGCGCATACACCAGCATAAGCTGTCTGCATGCTGACAAACATACAGGGGAAGGGGGGAGTGCGCCAAATTGGACCCTAGCCACAGGGGTCAATGATAAGAATAAACATACATATATCCAGGCACATCACCTCTAGTTAGGACATTAAATAAATTATTAGGGAAAGGGAGGTGCTGAAGGGTGTGTGGCTAGAAACAGAAAAAATCAATTAACCCTTAACGTTAGCTCCCTTGTGCATTTGTTTGAAGATTTGCATGTGAGTGTGCGAAGGGTTAATAGATTTTTGCTGTTTCTAGGTACACACCCTTCAGCACCTCCCTTTCCCTAATAATTTATTTAATGTCCTAACTAGAAGCGATGTGCCTGGATATATGTATGTTTATTCTTAGTATGTACTCTACATTCTGACCCTGCATTGCAAGCATTCCAATATAATCATAAATGTTTCTGCTGTAATGAATCTTATCTCGGTCAGCCTGGCTCCTTTCTGGTACATTGCTGGGAAAAGCGTGGCTTGTTATCTCCCCTCCCACATTCTTGCTCCTCACTGATTGACTGAGGGCAGTTCAGTGTGACAGGAAGTGGGTAGAATGGAGGCGCCCAATGTACCGGTATGCTCTATTTTGCTATTTTGAAATGCAAATAAAAAATATATAATAAAAAGAGAGGTAATTGCTTACCACTCCAGAAGATATAGACACCAGTTCAACTGGAACAAAAGTTTTTATTCAAAAAGCAATCTGACAACGCTTTTCACGGGTCATGGCCCACTTCTTCAGGTCAATACAAAATGCCTTGATAGCAAAGGGGATAGAGTGTAGGCACCTCTAATAATTTATAATATAATAATAATAATAAGGTTCTTTATTGGTTACATCAAATAGAGCAGAGGGTACAACGACAGACCACTGTTTCGAGCAATCAAGTTTTGCAGTCTTTATCAACTTGACAAAGAGCTTGATTGCTCGAAACTGCTGTCTGTCGTTGTACCTTCTGCTCTATTTGATGTAACCAGTAAAGAAGCTATACTTACAGCAGTGGTGCCTGCACCACTTGATTCTTGCATCTACGGCTCCGGTGGTGTGGACGGCTGTTAGCCTGGGCACACCTTCTCCTATACATGGGTGCTGTCCCATCCCTCTTTACTGTACTCTATTATAATAATAGTAATTTATTAGAGGTGCCTACACTCTATCCCCTATGCTATCAAGACAAGGCATTTTTTTATTGACCTGAGGAAGCGGGCCATGACCCATTGTCAGATTGCTTTTTGGATAAAAACTTTTTTTTCCAGTTGAACTGGTGTCTATATCTTCTGGAGAGCTAAGCAATTACCTCTCTTTTTATTATATAATTTTTTTTATTTGCATTTAAAATAGCAAAATAGAACATACATTGGGCGCCTCCACCCTACCCACTATTAGTCAGACCTCCTTTGGAGCTAATAGATTTGCAGTTTTTCTGGAAAGTCTATCGTACTACAGGAGAGCGACCATCCAGTATCCAGCAGGACCTGGAGTACCGTACCGAGCAGGGACGGTTAATTCCCTGCAGGCCTATATGGTGGTTGCAGGAACTGCAACCCAACTTTGTGAGTATATATTTATATGATTTTATCCTCCCTATACCTAACGATACTGCACCATTGGGCTCCCGTTCTCTCCCTACTTCTCACCTAGGTATTCTTGGCCCTTACAAGAACCATCAAAAGGAAAAAAAAAAACTACAGAGTGACAGGAGGCTGAGAAGGGAAATACACCTCACCTCACTGCAGAAGGTGCTGAAATACGATCTATGCTGTGTTCACATGTGTTTACAAAGCAAGCTAGATATGCAGTTTCTAAAAGGAAAAAAGGAGTTAGGCCTCGTCCACATTGGGTATGTTGCAAAACTTGTAAAAGCACGTGATAAAAACGCATGCGTTTGTGCACGCTTTAGTGCGTTGAGCTTGTTTTTAACCTCCCCAGCATTCAATTTCCCCAGGATTTCTGTGCAAAAAGTGATAAAATGTATTTTTAAAACTTTTTTTTTTCCTGTAACTTGACAAAATGTGTCAAGCAAGGGTCTAGTATACAGTGCAGGAGAGTATTGATGTGTATGCACGTTTATACTGTTCACAGCATGTTTTTATGGATAGATAGGGCCTGTAGCCGGAGCCAGAGAAGTGCGGAGGGCCCGGGCATGATGGGGTAGCCGTCTCCCCGGTTAGTGCAGGGTTAATTGGGGGTGGGCGGATGGTTTGGTAGGTAGTAGTATAGGAAGGGGGCGGGCAGCGTAGGAAGAGGGAGTCCCAAGTTTTCCCGGGCAGGCGGCGGATGTTAGGGGGCGGGCACTTCCGGTTAGAGCAGCGTAGGAGAAGAAGCTGCTTGCCGGACGCCCGCTGATAGTATGGAAAGTTTGGAGCTTCTGGTAGCCCGGATCCGGGCAGAGGCTGAATCCAGGGGCCCCGCATGGGTGACTGTGCAGCTGGCGGCCATGGGAGCGGGAACATCGGCGGAGGCTGCGGCGGCCAGCGCGCCAGAGGCGGCGGCGGCCCCCAGCGCTCCAAGCACGGATGCAGGCAACCAGGCAGGTGAGCAGAGGGGAGAAGAGAGGAGACAGTCCAGGCCTCCGGAGAGGCTTAGCCCAGAGCCCCATGATGGAGCGCGGCGTCGCTCAGGGAGCCCCTTAAGGGACCCTCCGCCCCCCCCAGCAAAGCGCCCTCCCAAAACCCGGGGGCCCAGCGGGAGGAATCCCAGCCAACAACGGGAGTCAGCGGGGGAAGGGCCATCCAGCGTGGCCAGCTCCTCCCACCAGCAATCAGCCGGAGCGGATGCGGCCCTTAGTCCCCGCGCGGCGCGCCAGACTAAGCGGGCCCAGCGCAAGGACCATCACCCCACGGGTGCCGCCCCTCCTTCCGCGGCGGCAGCCCACCGGACCCAGGGGGAGAACAGGAGCTCGGCAGGCAGAAGCAAGTCGGGGGGATCGGCAAAAAAGAAGCGCAAGTCGGACAGCGGCACGCAGCGGCAACAGACACGGCAAGACCAGCGAGGCAGGGGCCTGGCATCCGGGGGCGGCTCTGCTTCTGAAGGTGACAGCAGATGAGGATGTCACTACAGCGAGTGGATCCGGTATGACGGCTGGCAGGGACATGCGTCCGGAGCAGCCAGGTGAGGCCAATTTAGCCGCAGTTAATGCTCTAGCCACGTTATTGTTGGGGATTTGTGGGGGACGTCAAGGGGGGGCTGGCGGTTTGACGGCAGGATTAGGGTCGCAGTTAGCGCAGGCGCAGCCTCCACCTTCCGGGGTGGGGGCGTCGGTTTTGTTACCACCCGGGTCACCCCTGTCACCAGTGGGGGTCTGGGCACCCGCACCCCCAGTGGTGGCGTCACCGGTATCGCACGCGGGGTTGGCACCGTTTGGGGCTCCCGTGCCCCAGACGGTGGGACAGGTCACGCAAGGGGTGGTTCAGGCGGCCCAACCTATTATGCCAGGCTTGGTTAGTGTGCAGTCGGAGGTGGCGGTGCAGACTGAGGGTACAGGGGGCGATTCTTCCTTATCCAGTGGGGCGGGCCAGGTGCGCTTAGCTGATGCATCGCACGCGGAGCTTTACATTTGCTTCAATGGCCTTCTGGGTTCCCATTTGAAGCAAGAAGTGAAAGAAAGAATCTGGAAGGGCGAATATATCGAGATATTTTCGCTCCTTCAGCTGGAAAAATTTAATCTAGATAAGGGCAAGCCGGACGAAAAAAAGAGGGAGGAGGAAAGGCGTTACAGATTGATTCCCCGCACGTTCCAGAACTGGTTCCAGGCCTTTTCAATCATGGCAAGCGTGATTGGGGAGAAACAGCCCGAGCACTGCTCGGCGCTGTTTGGTTACATGGACTCAATCGGGGAGGCTCATCGGTCGTACGGCGGGAACGCTTGGCTGCGGTATGACGAGCAGTTCAGGCAGGAGAAGGCGGTAAGGCCTGTGATCCGCTGGGATCACAAGGATATTACCTTGTGGATGCGGTTGATGATCCCAGCCAGAACGACTCAGTCCTTTCCCGCGGTTGCCGGCGGGTCGGCCCCCGCTGGCCAGCTGGCTACCCGAGGAAAGGGCATCTGCTGGCAATTTAACGACGGATCCTGTCGTTTTGGTCAGTCCTGCCGCTTTAAGCACGAGTGCTCCAATTGCGGAGGCTCACATGCGGCTTCCAGGTGCTACAAGCAGCGAAGGGCAAAGTCTGGGGATTCTACACGTAAGAGGGACGACGCCGGTGAAGGGGGTAGAGATGGCGCGCTTCCTAAACAGGTATCCTGAGCGGGAAGTGGCCGAATTTTTGAGGGCAGGTTTCGAGGAGGGTTTACGGATCCCTAGCAGTTGCTTATTGCGGTCGGACCCCCCCTTTAGGAATTTGAAGTCTGCTTATGAGTTCCCAGGCGTCGTGGATATGAAGCTTGCGAAGGAAGTGGCAGTGGGTCGTTTGGCTGGGCCGTTTACTTCTCGGCCATTAGTTGATTTGATTGTGTCCCCGTTGGGCGTGGTTCCTAAAAAAGAACCGGGGTCGTTTCGACGAATACATCATTTGTCGTTTCCTCGGGGTTCGTCGGTTAACGATGGTTTGTTAGGCGATGATACGTCAGTGGTGTACACTTCATTCGACACGGCTTTAGGCTGGGTCAGGCGTTTGGGTCAAGGGTCATGGTTGGCAAAAACCGACATCGAGTCGGCTTTTCGGCTGCTACCCGTTCATCCTTCCAGTTTTCGTTTGTTGGGTTGTTTTTGGAAAGGTGAGTATTTCGTGGACCGGTGCCTACCCATGGGGTGCTCCATTTCTTGCGCGTACTTTGAGCGGTTTAGCACGTTTTTGGAGTGGGTCGTAAAGGATGTGTCGAGCGTGTCATCAATTATCCATTATCTCGACGATTTTTTATTTATGGGAGCAGCAGGTTCCCCTGATTGTGCATATGCGTTGGCCAACATGCGGCACGTCTGCGAACGCTTCGGGGTCCCACTCGCGGAGGATAAGACAGAGGGCCCGGTCACGTCGCTAAAATTTCTAGGCATTACCATAGATACCGTTGCTATGGAATGTAGTTTGCCGACTGACAAGGTGGAAAACCTAAAGGATATCATTTTGGCCGCGATTCGTAGCAAGAAAATGACGTTGCGGGAGATACAGTCCATGCTAGGTAAGTTAAATTTCGCCTGCAGAATAATGCCCATGGGGCGTATATTCTGCAGGCGTTTGGCTATGGCGACCGCGGGGATATCAGCGCCACACCACCGCATTCGTTTAACGGCGGATCTCAAGGCGGACCTGCAGGTGTGGTTGATTTTCTTGGCAGATTTCAATTGCAAGTCTCTATGGATGCAGGAAACGGTGAGTAACTCGGAGTTAGAGCTGTTCACGGATGCGTCGGGCGCCCATGGTTTCGGGGCCTTTTTCGCAGGTCGATGGTGTGCGGTTCCTTGGGATAGGTCCTGGGTGGAGGCGGGATTTACTTCCAATCTGGTTTTGTTGGAGCTCTTCCCCATAGTGGTGGCGGTTCAGATTTGGGGAAGGCAGCTAGCCAATAGGCGAGTCAAGATCAACTGTGACAACATGGGCGTGGTCTCGGCGATCAACAGCTGTTCGGCGTCCTCTCCACCGGTGATAAGCCTGATGCGGCAGTTGGTCTTGGACTGCTTGCGGTTTAATATTTATTTGTTTGCTGTACATCTGCCAGGGGTTGATAACGTGGTCGCTGACGCACTTTCTCGATTCCAGTGGGACAGATTCCGGGCGGCGGTTCCCATGGCGGAAGAACGTGGGGTTCCTTGCCCGTCAGCGGCGTGGAAGATTCCTTTCGAGCGGTATCCTGTATGATCGGGAGATCCTTGTCTGAGTCGTCTACGGCAGCGTACACGCTGGTATGGAACGCGTGGGACGTTTTGATGGTACAAGTGGGTGGCTGCGCGTCAGATGAGGAGCGACTGTGTTTGTTGTTATATTTCCTGGGTACCAAATTTGTGGAGGGCATTTCGGCGTCAGCGGTGGTCAAGAAATTGTCAGCATTGGCTTTTTGGTTTAAGGTTAGGGGGTTATTAGATGTCACTAAAGATTTTCGGGTAAAACAGGCACTGAAGGGGTACAGGGTGGGAACAATTCACAGGGAGGCTAGACGCCCGGTCACGTTTGAATTGTTGGGCAGGCTGGCGGCGGTGCTGCCAGACTTATGTTCCTCAAGCTATGAGTGCGGCCTATTTCAGACCGCATTTGTGCTGGCCTTTTTTGGTGCTTTTAGAATCGGGGAATTAGTAAGTAGGAATAAATTGGGAGTGGGAGGCATTCTGGCGGAACATGTTAAGGTCCTCGCTGATACGGTGGTCATTTATTTACCACGTTCAAAAACCGACCAACGGGGCAGGGGTCGGACCATTACGCTGTTCCAGATTGGCGGTCCATTATGCCCTCTGTTAAACGTGCAGAGGTTTATGTCGGCACGCCCCTCACAGGCACCGGTATTTTTGGTCCACATGGACAGCACGTCTATGTCCCGTTTTCAGTTTACCGCGGTATTTCGAAAATGTTTGGGCCAGCTCGGCCTCCCTTTCCTGGAGTTTGCCTCCCACTCTTTCCGTATTGGGGCAGCTACTGAGGCGTCAAGGTGGGGATTGAGTGAAGGGGTCATCAAGCAGATCGGACGTTGGGAGTCAGCTCGGTATAGGTCTTATATTAGACCCCATCTAATTTAGGGGGTAGTGGTTTCGGGGAACGGGGCAATTGTTGTCAGTTTTTGTTTCTTTTGTTGCAGGTCCGCAGGTGGTGGTCTGGATCGTGGGGCACTCCTACGTCAGCAGAGGAGCGAGAAGGGCCGATGTCAGGCCTGAAGGCCGGCAGCTCGGCTTTCCCAGGGATCAGGTGCGTATCCGGTGGATAGGTTTCCCTGGGATGGTGTGGCCCAGCCTTTTGCCGGAGCTGCATAAGTTAGCGCGCATGGATAGGGCCCCTGATATCCTCATCTTGCATGTTGGGGGCAATGACCTGGCCGCTAGGTCCACCAGATTGGTCATTAGGGAGATGAAGTTCGATTTTTTGAGAGTCCGTTCCCTTTTTCCAGAAACCATCGTGGTGTGGTCAGACATAGTGGCCCGGGGTTACTGGAGGCTGGCAAAGTCGGTTCAGAAAATCAATAAGGCCAGAATTAAGCTAAATAAGGAGGTGGCTAGGTTCTTTATTAGGAATGGGGGGTTGGCCATACGACACTTTGAGTTAGAAGAAGAGATCGGACTGTTCTTGAGAAAAGACGGGGTTCATCTTAATGATATAGGGATGGACTTATGGGCTCTGGGTGTCGAAGATGGGATCCAGAGAGCTCTGAGGTTGGGGGCCTCAAGGGCATAAGGGGTCACGCCCTTGTCGTGGTGGAGGGGTAGAAAGGGGGGCTCCGGAGGTCAGTGCCTTGGGAAGGAGATCTGTCACGGGACAAATCCGGTGCGTTAAAGGGAATCAAGAGAGAGACGACTTTGGGGCATGCAGCTGTCCCCGAGCCGAGCTACGCGGCTGGGGGCCGGTTCAAGGCTGCATGCCACACGGGTACTTTGGATTTCGAGTTTCGGTGCCTCCGGACCCCTTTTACCCCAGCTCTTGGTGGATATCGTTTTTTGGTTATGTTGTGGTTATCTATTTTGTTTTTGGAAAAATTGTTAATAGGCTAAATAAAGAAGGGGCTGCTATGGCCTTAAATTAATCCAATGCCTAGTAGTCCGTGTCTATTATTTATAAGGTTTAAGCTGAGTGGGGAATGCTGGGGCATTTGGGGGGTAAGGGGAGGTAGGCTCTACCATTATCAGGATATATCTGTCAATACCGCTGGGGAGGTTAAACATGTTTTGCTTATTGGAGCAATAGTAGCAGTAAAGATTTGTTTTCAAATGAATTTGTTTTTAAAAAATTTAGGAGTAAAAGCGCATGCGTTTCTATGCACTTGTATGCGCTTCTATGAGCTAAAAAAGTGCATCCATTCACTTGCATTGATGTGCGCTTTACAGCTCAATGCACAGAAATGCATGCAACGCTACGTTTTTGCAATGCAGCTCAGCGCAGTGCATAGATGTGAGCCAGGAACATTAATTACATGAGAAAATCAATACCTTGCAGAATGCACAGCGCTCTGAAAATGCACAAAAACGTACCTAGTGTGAATGAGGCTTAAGGGAGGAAATGACATCAGGATTGGCTTCAGTCAGTGGCAGTAAAGATGGAAAATGACTGAAACAGTTTTCTCTTTATCAACTGTATAAGATTACCTGAAATCAAAACGTTGACAGTACAATGCATATGTTATGTATGTAGAACAAGTATGTATCTACTTATATAGGTTTTTTTTTCCCCTTTGGATAGTATGGTTTTCCCTGCTGCTTTAAATCCAGTATGGCTATTGCTACACCTGACTGACCATTTTTGGCTAGAAAGTCTGGTCTACACTTATGCTACTATATAAAGGCCTTCAGCACAATCAAACTCACTCATCCACTGTATCGAGAGATCTTAGCATCAGCAGTGTATGGGATTCAGCAAGATTGAATTTCTTTGCTTCAGAATGGAACAAACAACAAGGACGTGATGACTTTTTCAGAAAAGTCCCCGAGAAACCACGAGGAGCTTAGAAAAACACAAATGTTGTCTTTTAAGCATTTCAGGAAACAGGAGGTAAGGAAATGCTCTTCCTCTCTTCTTGAATTTGAAAGTTTAAACGCAATACATCTGTCAGCAGAATCTTGGATTGCGCGATGTTCTAGATAGGAAGGCCTGAATGTAGCCATATTACACCGTGTGGCTGTGAAGGCCAAATGCTTTCCACATGAAATCAGAAAAAAAGACATACATACATCAATAGGACTATAATGTATCCCTACTAAGAATGATGACAATTGTATATTATTCTTACATGCATGTAATGAGAAAACCTGCTATTGCCAGCCCAGCACGCTTATTCTTAGGGATGCTTTAAATGTCTTTAAAACGGGACAAAGATCATTAATAACATTAGAGGAAATCTGAGATGGCTAGAGAGAAAATCTATACATACCTCATGCTTCCTCCAGTCCCCCCTTTCCCCTGGCTCATCACCCTCACCCAGGGCCGTAACAATAGACCCCCGTAAGGGATTCAGCTGCAGGGGGCCCAGAAGCCACAGGGGGCCCGTCCTAAGAGACTGACAACTAAGGGCACGGAGAAAAAAAACTTTCTGCTCTCTGCACAATTGTTCTAATGACTGCATCTGCTCAGCCACTGATAACAAATCATACAAAGTTTTGTAGACAAAGATTTGTAAACTGTCCCTATTAAGTGTGTGCAGGGGAAGGGGGGCCCATCTAAAGCTTTGCAGCGGGGTCCAGTGATTTCTAGTTACGCTCCTGCCCTCACCGTCCTCTGTCCCTTTAGTATCTTCCACAATCGGCCCCGCTAAGTCCGCCGGTCTGGGGCCAACTGTGCATGGGCGGCCTAGCCGCATGCTCCCCCATCGCACTCCCTTCACTGTGAGCGTTCTGCGTCTGTGCCGACTGGACGACTTACCGGGGCCAATTGCAGAAGATCTAGGAGGCAGCTGAGGATGGCGAGGGAGAGATGAGCCTGGAGGGGGCTGGAAGAAGCCCCAGGTATGTATACATTTTCTCTCCCTCGCTACCTCAGGTACACTTTAAATCAAACCTGTGAGGTTTGCTGTCTCACAGTTTGGATACTTACCTCAGGAGGCTTCTCTGTTCTCCTTTGCCAGGCCGTTCCAATGCTGAAACACCTGAAGATCACAGTTACACAGCCGCACTGCCCCATTGCAGTAACATGGACCTGCTCGGGCTTCGGTAGAAAAAGCAGAGCCTGGTTTTAGGGGCATAACTTCAAATCATTCATGGGGCCCCCCAGCAAAACTTTGAAGGGGCCCCCGATGTTCACATCCTTACCATTCCCTACCCCTGGTGACCTCTCACAGCTTGGGGACCCATCTTACAAGTATCATAAAACAAGTGTGGACTTCGTAAATCTATTCTTCAGGTCTGCTCAAGTCCGGAACTGGGAGACATCGGAGAGTTCTATCCGGATATCTCCCAGTAAACCTGTGGGGGGTGGGCGGGGGTTTCAATCTTACCTGTCTGACATCTTCTTCGGTCCGTCCCTTGGCGCCTCCCACAATGCGCTCCAAGCGGCGGTCACGTGATTACAAGCACTTCCTCCTTCCGGGTTGAAGGAGGAAGCGTTTGTAATCACATGATGCACGTGAAGCGCATCGTGGGAGGCGCCGAGGGATGACCAAAGAAGACGTCAGACAGGTAAGATTGAAACCCCCGCCCACCCCGCACAGGTTTACTGGGAGATATCCGGATAGTATCTATCCGGGTATCTCCCGGTCTCGGATTTGAGCAGCACTACTATTCTTCACACCCATAATATGTGCAGCCACAAAAACACCTGATCAGAGGGAGTGAAGTAGTAGTTGGGCCCCCTTACCGTTTTGGGCTCTCCTGCATTCAGAATGGCTGCTCCCCTCCTCTGTAGTTGTGCCTCTGTCTGGTTGGGTCCATGCTACTGCGCATGTGCAAGCCAACAACAAACCCTTGTAAAATACAAGCTCTAGTCTCTCCAGTAATGCTCACCTACTAAGATAAAGAATTACACACACAGGACCTTATGCAATTCACTTTTTCACCTGTGTTTTCTCCTAGGTGATAATTTTCATCTTCTCTAACAACTTTTCAGCAATTTACAATTTAAAAATTACCCATAAGTTGGAGAAAAAGTACTATCAAAATGATTTTAAGTATTTTCCTTTTTTCTGGAGTTCACTTTAGGAACTGTCACAAAAATCTTAAAATTTAAAACACATACAATTAAAAAGTTCTTTTCTTCCAGAGTAAAATGAGCCATAAATTACCTTTCTCCTATGTTCTCCTATGTTGCTGTCACTTACAGTAAGTACGAAATCTGACATTACTGACACATTTTGGGCAAGTCCATCTCTCCATAGGGGATTCTCAGCATGGCCTTTATTCTTTATACAGACATTCCCTGAAAAGGATTTATACAGAGATGCTGGCGGCCTTCCTGCTCACCGTACACTTTTTTGGCTGTTGGACGGAGCAACTGCTATTCACTAAGTGCTTTTAAAAATAAAAAACCCTGAGAACCCCCCATAAGAAGATAGGCTAGCCCAAAATCTGTCGGTAATGTCAGATTTCTACTACTTACTGTAAGTGACAGCAACATAGGAGAAAAGTAATTTATGGCTCATTTTACTTTGGAAGAAATGTACTTCTTATTTGTATATGTTTACATGTATTTAAAATTTTACGATTTTCGTGAAAGAGGTCCTTTAAATATGACAAGGTGTAAAAATATGACCTAAGGAGAAAACTCAGGAGAAAAAGGGATTTGCATGTGGGCCACAGTGTTTCGCTCCCTCCTGCCTCTTACCTCTCCCCTTGCTTATATAATCTTGAGACACATGCTGCGGGCTAGAATGATTTGTCTGTGATCTGCCCACACAGGAACAGCTTGCTAGCAAGTAAGGATGCCAGCCAACTAGCCAGGTACATCTGTAGGAAACTTTTCTTCAATAAAAGCACAATTATTTGGACAATCTGCTCTGCTCAAAAGCCTCAAAAATTGAAGATGGAGCCACCGCTGGTGCTACCTTATCGGCACAATGGTAAAATTGCCTCCTCACTTCAACTTTACCGAAGTTTTGTGCATATGTCCCCATCTAACTTTATGGAAGTAACACACGCAGAACATTATAGCAAAATGCAACATAAAAAAAAGGTTGGCACTAGTCTAGTTTAGGGGACTTAGCAGGAAACCTAGGGAACAGTTCTCCAATCACAGCCCCCTCTACAGCATGAAGCATTGTGATTGGCTGACTAGTGTGGGCATAGCTTACTACAACCTATTGAAAACTGAGCAGTACGAGAGGGGGTAATGCACCTGGGGTGGCAATTTCCTGCTGGTTCACCTAAACTAGACTACCGGTAGTGCCAAAAAGTTTGCATATTTTTCTATGATCATTCCTAGCAGATGGGGCAAACGGTTGCAGGAAACTTGGGCGTCCGTGGCTAATAAACGATTTGGGCACCCCATAAACGCTAATGCAAATATAGTTAATACGGCGCCTAAAACAGAAATCTATCTGCGCTCCCGATAAATATATTTTTATGGAAACTTACAATGTCATAGTTTTTTTTAAATATTTGATCATTTTATTATTTGCAACTACAAGCTGTACATTTCGAAATATTTTGTAGTTTGTATGTACAAATTTTACATTTGTAAGGGTGTTTGTGTTCGGGGGGTAGGTTTAGACATCAAGAAGGGTGTTGTGCAGGGGAATGGCGGCGGTTAGGGTTAGGTGGCAGGAAGGGTGATTGCGTAGAGGGGACGGTTAGGGTTAGACATCAGGAAGGCTGTTTGTGTGTGTGTTTGTATGTGTGTGTGGGACGGTTAGGGTTAGGCTCCTTTTACACCTGCTCCGCTGCGTTGGGCATGCGTTTGCATCAGTGCACGTTGGTACGCGTTAGTACACATTTTTTCCTGAAATGTAAGGGCTCGTTCAGACTATACACCCTGCTGTGCGCACATACTGTGTGACACGCAATAACGGTAGAAGGACAAAGACAGCCCTTCTACCATTCCCATCATATGAGCTTGCGCTAGCAGTGCGATGCGCTATAGCGCTGCTGCATGCATTTTCAGGAATCGCAGCGCAGATCCCATTGACTGTAGTGAATGGGATCTGCAGTGCAGCCCATAGTAGCGCAGATGCCGTGCGATCATACACGTTGTGTTCTGATCGCACAGCCATCTGGGCTAAATGATGTGAACAAGGCCTAATAGAAAACCTATTTGTTTAAATCCCCACACGCTGGCGTCCACAGAAAAAAAAATTCAGTACTCTTTTTTTGCGGATGCCAGCATGTGGGGATAGGTTTTCTATTACATTTCAGGAAAAAATGCGTACCAACGCGCACTAACGCAAACGCATGCTCCCAACGCAGCGGATAAGGTGTAAAAGGAGCCTTAGGCGTCAGGAGGGAGGATTCTGTGTGGGAGTAGGGTTTGGTTATGCTGTCGTTAAAGCGGAACTGTAGATATAAAATAAACACATTGTTTCACTTACCTGGGGCTTCCCCAAGCCCCCAGCAGCTGTCCTGTCCTGCGCCGCTCCTTAACGAGTCTCCGTTCCCCCGCCGCCGCTCAGTCCCGTACCTCGACTTGTAAGTCGAGGCCAGCGCAGCCCTGCCAAGCGTATCCTTTCTTCGCATTCCCCTCTGCAATAGCGGGGAACGCAAAGAAAGGATACGCATGGCCAGAGCCGCGCAGGCGCAGTGGCCCGGCGGCGAAACCAAAAGTAGCTTGCGGTGGGAGAACAGAGGCTCGTTGAGGAGCGGCGCGGGACAGAATGGCTGCTGGGGGCTTGAGGAAGCCCCAGGTAAGTGAAACAATGTGTTTATTTTATATCTACAGTTCCGCTTTAAATATCAGTAACGTTCTCTACTGTTTTAACATCGTTATTAGCAATTTTCCTTCAGAAAAATAATTACAATAACAGTCACCATCTACACTTTAAAAATGAAGACTATCGATAGATATTAACAATATTTATATTAATGAAATCCCACGCCCATTTTTCCTCGCGCCTTCAAACACCTTCAACAGAGTTTTGGGTCAGGATCGTGTACAGTAGGACAGTAGTGAAACGTTTACCTCATCGGCTCCCGTTCCATGACCTAATCGCTTGAGGTGTCTTTTATCCCCCTCCGTGCCTCCAGCGTCAGATCATTTGACTCAGAAGATTCCTGAATGCCCTGCAGTATTTTTAGATAGGCATCTGATAAATGTCACACCCAGAGCTGAAGATGTTTAACCACAAATTTCCGCCGGATAATAGGGAAAACATATTTTCTCTGTAAATGGATCCTTTTATTTTACAAAACATATCACCGCAGTGACACGGAGGTCAGTCAAGGGCACAGGCTTCTCAGTGCTGCCGATGGTAACCCAAACAGCATGTGCGAGATAGAACCAGGAGAGGCCACGGCACGGATCAGATGACCCGCCTTCCTCACGCTGCACATTATTCCCGGGATTGAGCGCCTGGAGGAAGAAACTGCCTCTGGAATGCATGCGGCACTTACAGTTTAGACGTTTGTATCATTACCGCTCATTCATTATGTCAAACTTGACGGTGATAATAATATTATTGCATAAAGCAGAGCCCCAGCCGGAGGCCATATCAGTCTTTGGCCAATACACACAGATTACAATGACTCTTTCACTACATTCTGCTAGATGTATTACAGGAAAATAACTCGATATGACCTTATCACGAATGTGCTAAACACATTATATTGAATAATTATAGGGCTAAGTATAGACAAGGACTGTATGACAGCCAGAATATATATTACTCTGTCCGTCCCACCACAGTGAAGTTTTCCTTTATTAGGTTTATTTAAAGAGAACCGGGGCCGGACAAAAAAAAAAAGAAAAAATAGCTGACTACCCAATTGGGGGGAGGGGGGAGAGTTGGGGGGAATTAACAGTAAGTGGGGTGGCCGGATCAGGTTGCCGCCTCCCCCTGCTGCTCTGTGACTGTTCTGTGAGCACAGAGTGCTTGTTGACATGGAAAGGGTGAGGGAGAGGCGGGACCTAGAAGAGGAGAGCCAGTGAGAGGCTCTTAGAGGTTTAGAGGTGGGGAAGGGGCGTTACCAAAGAGTTCCTCTCCTGCAAGTGACGCCCCTTCCCCATTAGTCTGCCGACAAGCTGCTTGTTGCCAGATGCGGGTTGCGGGCAAGCGCAGCACAGTGGGCAGGAGGGGGGGGGGAGGGTTGACAGTGGAATGGAGGGCACAAAGAGGCATGTTCTTCAGATGGGAATTACTTTAAAAACTGCCTCAGGTACACTTTAAAGGACAACTGAAGAGAGAGGTATATGGAGGCTGCCATATTTATTTCCTTTTAGGCTGCTTACACACCAAGACGTTAGTGCGCCTGTAACGCTCCCCCAACGCACAGCAATGTAACACAAGTGGGCTGTTCACACAGCCCACGTTGCGTTACATGTAACGCTGCACGTTCTCCGCAAAGTGCAGCATGCTACGGCGTTGGAGCGGCTATAGCCGCGTTAGACTGTTTGCACATGCGCAGTGGGGGGCGGAGAGGAGGCGGGGAGAGCCAGCTACAGTAGCCGCGCACATGGCTACTTAATATTCACTGCACTGGCAGGCGCTGATTGGCCGGCGGGACCACGTGATGCGGAGTGTCTCGCTCCGCATCACGTGGACCCGCTGGCCAATCAGCGCCACTCTGGGAGACATTATAGGAATCGAGCCGCCTAACGCGGCTCACTCTACCGTCGGCTCTTGCAGCACCATACGTTGTGTTAGGTGCACGTTATGCGACCTTAACGTAGCACCTAATGCAACGTCTCGGTGTGCAAGTAGCCTTAAACAATACCAGTTGCCTGGCCGCCCCACTGATCTATTTGGCTGCAGTAGTGTCTGAATCACACCGGAAACAAAAATGCAGCTAATCTTGTCAGATCTGACAATAACGTCAGATAGCAGTGGTGTAGCTAAGGAGGTATGGGCCCTGGTGCAAGTTTTGCATTGTGCCTCCCTTAAGCACGCTATACATAACAATTTAAACGGCGTACCAAAACCTGCCAAGGACAGCCACAGTGTCAGAGGTGCAAGAAGGGGATGGGGAACAGCTTGTTAATGATTACCAATATTCAAAGCATCTATAGAAATGATTATCATCAGCACAGGACCAATAGAGTGCGAATACTGTGGTTGAGGGAGAGCCCTGGTGCGATCGACACCCCTGCAACTGGTATTGCTTAAAAGGAAATGAATATGGCAGCCTCCATATCCCTCTAACTTCAGTTGTCCTTTAAAATAAGTACTAAAAATAGATGATTAAAAATACATATATTCTCCTACTTGGAAACGTTGAGTTGCAAACTTTCAAACATACAAAGTTCTCCTCATGCACGAAATGTACTGTACTGTTTGTGTTATGACATATTTTCGTTATTACATACTACGGAATTGTATAAACTGTTGTAAGATGTTGGAAGCACGTTGAAAGCAACCAAAATCCATTGTTTATGCTGTATGTCCAAATGCAGAGATGTCAGAAAGTAATAAATGGATCCACACATTCCTATATGTACAATACATGCTAGACTTAAAGAGGAACTGTATTGAAAATAACATAATGAATACATTTTTTTTTATAATATTAATCTATATTATTTAGTCAATGTTTGCTCATTGTAAAATGTTAACTCTCCTACATTCTGACATGCATCAATCCTAGTGCCATCTTTAGTTCTTCTGCCAGGTAATGTGTACAGAATGTTCATTACGGAGAGTTCTATGCACAGAGGGAGATACTGCTTGCTTGGCAGTTGGAAAGAGCAGTTATTTCCCACAATGCAACGAGGCTCTCAGACAGCAAACTGTCAGGACCCTGGTCCTGAAATCACACTGTGGGAGGGGTTTTTGCCAGAATATCAGCCACACAGACCTCCCCTATGATCTTTTTGAGAAAAGGTAAAGATCTTTCATGGGAAAAGGGGTATCAGCTACTGACTGGGATGAAGTTCAGTCCTGGGTTAAAGTTCCTCTTTAAGCCTTGTACACAGGCTAAGGTGACTGGTTGGGAAGCAGAAAATTTGGGGCCATGGAAGTTTTGAAGCCGCCATAGGTGCTCATATAGGTGACATTTTGGACTTGCGCCCGCTATTCGTAGCCGCAGTTTGCATGGCAGTAGCCGCAGTTTGCATGGCAGTAGCCGCAGTTTGCATGGTGGTCCCGGTGCTTGCTATTTATCAGGCAACTACAGTGCCCAAATTTCCACCGATACAGTAGATGATATTTGCATGGGCACCTTTGGTGGAGCCTAAATTTCTGTGGAGCCTCTAGTATTTTTCAATTTTATGTGGCAGATTTGAAGCAGTGGGCGGTTAAGGATCTAGGGTTAGGCATAAGTGGGGGTGAGGGTTAGGCATTGGCAGGGGGGTGTTTAGGGTTAGGCATAAGTGGGGGTTAGGGTTAGGCATTGGCAGGGGGGTGTTTATGGTTAGGCATAAGTGGGGGTTAGGGTTAGGCATTGGCAGGGGGTGTTTAGGGTTAGGCATAAGTGGGGGTGAGGGTTAGACATTAGCGGGGGGGGTGTTTAGGGTTAGGCATAAGTGGGGGTTAGGGTTAGGCATTGGCAGGGGGGTGTTTAGGGTTAGGCATAAGTGGGGGTGAGGGTTAGGCATTAGCGGGGGGTGTTTATGGTTAGGCATAAGTGGGGGTAAGGGTTAGGCATTAGCAGGGGGGTGTTTAGGGTTAGGCATAATTGGGGGTAAGGGTTAGGCATTAGCAGGGGGGTGTTTAAGGTTAGGCATAAGTGGGGGTAAGGGTTAGGCATTGGCAGGGGGGTGTTTAGGGTTGGGCATAAGTGGGGGTAAGGGTTAGGCATTAGCAGGGGGGTGTTTAGGGTTAGGCATAAGTGGGGGTTAGGGTTAGGCATCAGCAGGGGGGTGTTTAGGGTTAGGCATAAGTGGGGGTGAGGGTTAGGCATTAGCGGGGGGGGGGGTGTTTAGGGTTAGGCATAAGTGGGGGTGAGGGTTAGGCATTGGCAGGGGGTGTTTAGGGTTAGGCATAAGTGGGAGTTAGGGTTCGGGTTAGGCATTAGCGGGGAGGTGTTTAGGGTTAGGCATAAGTGGGGGTGAGGGTTAGGCATTAGCAGGGGGGTGTTTAGTGTTAGGCATAAGTGGGGGTTAGGGTTAGGCATTGGCAGGGGGGTGTTTAGGGTTAGGCATAAGTGGGGGTGAGGGTTAGGCATTAGCGGGGGGGTGTTTAGGGTTAGGCATAAGTGGGGGTTAGGGTTAGGAATTGGCGGGGGGTGTTTAGGGTTAGGCATAAGTGGGGGTGAGGGTTAGGCATTAGCGGGGGGGTGTTTAGGGTTAGGCATAAGTGGGGGTTAGGGTTAGGCATTGGCGGGGGGTGTTTAGGGTTAGGCATAAGTGGGGGTGAGGGTTAGGCATTAGCGGGGGGGGGTGTTTAGGGTTAGGCACAAGTGGGGGTTAGGGTTCGGGTTAGGCATTAGCGGGGAGGTGTTTAGGGTTAGGCATAAGTGGGGGTTAGGGTTAGGCATTAGCGGGGAGGTGTTTAGGGTTAGGCATAAGTGGGGGTTAGGGTTAGGCATTAGCGGGGAGGTTTTTAGGGTTAGGCATAAGTGGGGGTGAGGGTTAGGCATTATCGGGGGGGGGTGTTTAGGGTTAGGCATAAGTGGGGGTGAGGGTTAGGCCCCAGGAAGGGGGATCTAGGGTTAAGCATAAGTGGGGGTTAGGGTTAGGCATTGGCGGGGGGGGGTGTTTAGGGTTAGGCATAAGTGGGGGTGAGGGTTAGGCATTAGCGGGGGGGGGGTGTTTAGGGTTAGGCATAAGTGGGGGTGAGGGTTAGGCATTGGCAGGGGGGTGTTTAGGGTTAGACATGGGGGGTTCTGTGTGAAAGTAATGGTAGGTTTGGCTGTAATAAAATATTGATAGCATTTGCCAATGTTTACTAATATTTTACAGTAAATGTTACTGTCTGATATTCTACAGTACTATCAGCTGTTTCCGGGAACCCAAATAATCTAGCAAGGTTACAGCGGCCCTTCTCCCTGAAAGATTTGCCAATTGTCATCTTCGTGTTGTCCTCTTTGCAATCTGCTTTTTCACCAACAGGGGAATATTTATATTGTGGACCACTCAGTCTGTGGTGTCTTGCAATTGTACTTAGTGGTGTAATTCTGGGCCACCGTGAGCTGTCTTGGTATTACCTTTGTATGACAGAGTGTACGCCTGATTACAGGTGGGTAGAGCTGCCATCTTGCATTGTCTAATTAGTTAGCTGAGGGAGGGGCTTTGACAAACTGTAGTGCAAAACTGGACTAAAGGACAAAGGTGAGAGTACAAGGGGGTATGAAACAGCTGTTCAAAAATCATACACATGCTCTCGATCTCAAATCATTATTTTACAATCTTCTGTACCAAAGGGAACAAATAAAATACTTGGGCGGAAACATCAGATTGTGAGCCATTTGTAAAGCATTGAAGCTCTATTGATGCAATATAAATGTGTAATAAAAAAATAATAATTATGCTTTAGGGATGGTTGAAAATGCCGTTTTCCGATTCCGCTAAAATTTAGATTTCCGCCAATGCTGATTACCAATTCTGCAGATTTCCGATTTCAATTTTCCAATTGCGGTTTCAGAGGAGACCTTTTTTTTTGTATTCTCTGATTGGCAAAATACTTCCGAGTTGACTCTGCATTCTCTGACGCAGCAGGTGGTTTTGGCCAGGCGCCCCATAGCAGAAATGCAGAATGTTGCGTGGGGAGCATAAGGGTAGTTCTCCCTCCGAGTTTCAACAAGTATTTAACGCCACTGGGGAGTTTTGTGGAAGCAGAGAGAGCCGTCATTCGGCTCTCCCGGCGCCAACTCATTGGCGACAAGTACGGATGTACGTTTCTCTGATAGGTCCAAAGCCTCTGAGTTCTGTGATTAGGCTAAAATTACTGAGTTGCGGTAATGCCGTAATGCAGTATTTCCGCGGAAATGCAATTTCCGATCAGAAATGCGGAAATATAATTTCTGCAGAATCCGAATGAGCATTCCTATGCTCTCCACTTTATTTCAGCTTTGCATTTAGCCGCCCACCTGAAGTTTAGCTCTATATTCTACCAAAGGTGAACTCTTTCACTTCTTGAAATCTTTAGGACACTGTTTCCCAAACTGTGACAAATTTCTCCCCCAGGATATGTAACCGAGATCCAAGGGCTACTTTAAGACCTTTTCAACTGAACTCTTACTACTGTATACCATTTGTCTACTGGAAACTGCAGAGTACTAAGGTACACACTGTGGTTTCCCTTTACACCGGGGCTGGGGGCCACTGGATAGACCTTTTACAGCTCACTGTGAAATGCATCGAGGAACATGTCTACAGATTAGAATATAAAGAAAATAAGTATAAATAGGATATCTTTTTAACGTGTTCCCACACTCAGAGCCCAGTGTACGTTTTTTTTCTTTTATCCAAGAAAGCATTATGCATGGTCTCCCCAAACACTCTGTAAACCAGAATCTAAGCTTAGAAGTAAGGTCCAGTGTTGGAAAAAGATAGTGCGCTGAATACACAATAGTAGGCTTTGTCTACCAGGGCCTCTGTTGAGGGAGAAGGCTACTTAATCTCTTCTTTTGCCTTGGGGATTTTAACTACTTTAATGTGTCCTTAAAAAAAAAAAGAAAACTTGCAAACTTCAGACTATAGTTTGTAACAACTTTTTTTTCTTTCCAGACGATCCATTGCAAAAACTTAAGCTGCGAGTATTGACAGCTCAAAGAATAGCACTAACAAGCATGCACAGAACATTTAACTGTTTTGGATTCTACAGTAGCCAGAGATTGGAATTGGCATTCAGGAGGGGCTTTGGTGCGGTCTTGTTTTCCAACAGTCTGATGAAGTCTATTGAGAAGTGGCATCCGCACCTTCAAATCAGTCCTGATAGTAGAACTTCATTAAAAAAACGAAAACAAAAACAAGCAAAAAAACAAGAACCCAATGATGCACTGAATGGAAAGTATTCTCAGAGTTAAATGAGCTACCGAAACTCAAAAACTCCATTTTTGTTAAAGAGCGCCTCTGGCTATACAAGCAGGACAGTACTGATTTCCATGTGGCTAGGCTGACATCCATTATTGTTATAAATTCATTGCATGATATCCTGGAATTTTGGTCCACAGATTGTTGTATAAGTGTCCTCTGCAGGGTGCAGTTGAGCAATTGAAGAGGTAGAGCTAGCAACTGTCGGTTGAGGGGTTTCAAAACCACAGGGGGTCTTCCCACCAGAGCCGTGACAAGGTCCTCCAGCACCCAAGGCTGAGAGACCAATGTGCGCCCCTCCATCCCTCCCACAGCGATCACACACTGATTGCTATTAGAGTAAGAGGCGCCCCAGGGCCTCCAACACTTTAATCTCTTGTTATCTGACTTGCAGTCACTCCCATGTTTTCATTTTCTTATTTCTTATTTCTCTCTGCTTCAAACACAATAGGGGAATGATAGCTGAGTGAGTTGTGCGCACCCTCCTACACAGCGCCCTGAGGCTGGAGCCTCTCTCGCCTCTGCCTCGGCCTGGCCCTGCTTCCCACCATCATGATCCACCAAATCGATTGATTTCAGCTGAACATCAATCAACCCTGAATCATGTGCAGCATCAATTTCTAGCAGATTAGATCAAATGATCGAATCGGACACATATCGATGAGTGTATGGCCACTTTAGATGTTTGTGTTAAAGAGGTACTGTAGTGAAAATAACACAATTAATAACATTATGTATTGTTTACAATATTAATTTATAGGATTTAGTCTGTTTCGCACACTGCAAAATACTTCCTCTCTTTGTTTTACATTCTGAAATTTTTTTACAGGTGGTGAAATCTTTAGTCCTGCCAGGTGATCTGTACAGAATGTTCGTTACTGAGTGTTCTATGCACAGAGGGAGGTACTACTTGCTTGGCAGTTGGGAAAAGCCATTACTTTCCCAAAATGCATCGAGGTTCACAGACAGCAAACTGTCAGGACCTTGGTCATGACATCACACTGTGGGAGGGGTTTCACCACAATATCAGCCATACAGATCTCCTGATGATCTATTCGAGAAAAGGTAAAGACTTCTTGTGGTAAAGGGGGTATCAGCTACTGATTGGAATGAAGTTCAATCCTTGGTTGAAGTTCCTCCTTAACCTCCTTGGCGGTAACCCCGAACGTAGTTGTAGTTCGGGGTAAGCCACGCAGGAGGTTTTCTCCGGCCCTGCTGGGCCGATTTGTTTAATTTTTTTTTTTGCTGGATGCAGCTAGTGTTGGGCGAACATCTAGATGTTCGGGTTCGGGCCGAACAGGCCGAACATGGCCGCGATGTTCGGGTGTTCGACCCGAACTCCGAACATAATGGAAGTCAATGGGGACCCGAACTTTTGTGCTTTGTAAAGCCTCCTTACATGCTACATACCCCAAATTTACAGGGTATGTGCACCTTGGGAGTGGGTACAAGAGGAAATTTTTTAGCAAAAAGAGGTTATAGTTTTTGAGAAAATCGATTTTAAAGTTTCAAAGGGAAAACTGTCTTTTAAATGCGGGAAATGTCTGTTTTCTTTGCACAGGTAACATGCTTTTTGTCGGCATGCAGTCATAAATGTAATACATATAAGAGGTTCCAGGAAAAGGGACCGGTAACGCTAACCCAGCAGCAGCACACGTGATGGAACAGGAGGAGGGTGGCGCAGGAGGAGAAGGCCACGCTTTGTGAGACACAACAACCCAGGCCTTGCATGAGGACAAGAAGCGTGCGGATAGCATGCTTTGTATCACCATGCATTCATAAATGTAATAAAGATAAGTGGTTCAATAAACAGAGACCACGCGGCAACGCTAACCCAGCAGCAGCAGACGTGATGGAACAGGAGGAGGCGCAGGAGGAGAAGGCCACGCTTTGTGAGACACAACAACCCAGGCCTTGCATGAGGACAAGAAGCGTGCGGATAGCATGCTTTGTACCGCCATGCAGTCATAAATGTAATAAAGATAAGTGGTTCAATAAACAGGGAACACGCGGCAACGCTAACCCAGCAGCAGCAGACATGATGGAACAGGAGGAGGCGCAGGAGGAGAAGGCCACGCTTTGTGAGACACAACAACCCAGGCCTTGCATGAGGACAAGAAGCGTGCGGATAGCATGCTTTGTACCGCCATGCAGTCGTTTCCAATCCAGGATTGATTCATTTTAATTTGAGTCAGACGGTCTGCATTTTCTGTGGAGAGGCGGATACGCCGATCTGTGACGATGCCTCCGGCAGCACTGAAACAGCGTTCCGACATAACGCTGGCTGCCGGGCAAGCCAGCACCTCTATTGCGTACATTGCCAGTTCGTGCCAGGTGTCTAGCTTCGATACCCAATAGTTGAATGGTGCAGATGGATTGTTCGACACAGCTACGTCATCTGACATGTAGTCCTTGACCATCTTCTCCAGGCGATCGGTGTTGGAGGTGGATCTGCACGCTTCCTGTTCAGTGGGCTGCTGCTGCATGGGTGTCAGAAAATTTTCCCACTCCAAGGACACTGCCGATACCATTCCCTTTTGGGCACTAGCTGCGGCTTGCGTTGTTTGCTGCCCTCCTGGTCGTCCTGGGTTTGCGGAAGTCAGTCTGTCGGTGTACAACTGGCTAGAGGAGGGGGAGGATGTCAATCTCCTCTCTAAAGTCTCCACAAGGGCCTGCTGGTATTCTTCCATTTTGACCTGTCTGACTCTTTCTTCAAGCAGTTTTGGAACATTGTGTTTGTACCGTGGATCCAGAAGGGTATAAACCCAGTAATTGGTGTTGTCCAGAATGCGCACAATGCGTGGGTCGCGTTCAATGCAGTCTAGCATGAATTGAGCCATGTGTGCAAGAGTCCTACCAGAATCCTCATCATCCTCTTGTGAGCGTTGTGATAGTTGTTGTGATGCATCATAGTCGTCACCTTCCTCCTGGTCTGCTTCTGCTGACCATTCGCGCTGAATTGTGGAAGTCCAACGTGCACCGCTCTGGCCCTCGTCAGTGGTGGCATGAAATTCCTGCTCCAACTCCAGCTGTTCCTCCTCCTCTTCTTCGTCATAGCTGCTGGGGCCAGCGTTCCCTGAGGCGGATGGCCTGATGTTGGTACCATCACGCTGATCGTTTTCTCCTTCAGATTCCCCCAGTTGCATCATGACAGCTGTTTCCTTGATTTTCAACATTGACCTCTTCAGTAAACACAGCAGTGGTATGGTAATAAAGACTGAAGAGTTGTCACTGCTCACAAGCAACGTGGATTGCTCAAAATTTTGGAGGACTTGGCAGAGGTCCAACATGTTGGCCCAATCGGATCTACAGAAGCTTGGCAGCTGTCCGGATGCGCCTCGGTACTGCGCCGTCATGTACTGGACCACTGCACTCTTCTGCTCACAAAAGCGTGCTAGCATGTGCAGCGTAGAATTCCAGCGCGTAGGGACATCACACAGCAAGCGATGGTGGGGGAGATTGAAGCGCTCCTGCATCTTGGCGAGTGCCCCCAAAGCAGTACTGGAATTTCTACAATGTTTGGCCACTCGACGCACCTTCAACAGAAGATCGGCCACGCCTGGGTATGTCCTCAGGAACCGCTGAACTACTAGGTTCATCACGTGCGCCAGGCAAGGGATGTGTGTCAGCTTAGCCAACCTTAAAGCGCGAATGAGATTACTCCCATTATCACACACAACCATGCCCGGTTTCAAGTCCAGCGGTGCCAGCCACAAATCCGTCTGTTCCTTTATTCCCTTCCAAATTTCCTCCCCTGTGTGCTGCTTATCCCCAAGGCAGATCAGCTTCAGCAACGCTTGCTGACGCATGCCAACAGCTGTGCTGCACTGCTTCCACGATCCTACTGCTGCTGGGTTAGCGTTTCCGGATGAGGTACAGCTTTGAGATGCGTTGGAGGAGAAGGAGTCAGAGAGGTAGGTGCTGCTGTTGTTATCCAGTGGGAGGGACGGCGGTGCAGCTGTTTGCGGCGTGGGCAACACCCGCGCCGTAGCAGGTGAGGAATCGCTGCCAGGCTCCACAAGGTTCACCCAGTGCGCGGTAAGGGAGATGTATCGACCCTGTCCGAACGCACTCGTCCAAGTGTCAGTGGTGAGGTGAACCTTGCAGGCAACGGCATTCTTCAAGCTTCGGGTTATTTTGCTGACCACGTGCTCATGCAACTCAGGCACTGCAGAGGGCGCAAAGTGGTAGCGGCTGGGAACCACGTAACGTGGGATGGCCACTGACATCATGCCCTTGAAGCTGTTTGTCTCCACCACTCGATATGGCAGCATTTCGCAGGCCAGAAGCTTGGCTATGCTGGCTGTTACTGCCATGGCCCGGGGGTCATTTGCTGGCAATTTCCTCTTGCGCTCAAACATCTCCGACACAGACAACTGAACCGTAGCGCTGCACACGGAAGGGCTGTTGGTTGTTGTGTTTGATGAACACTGGGAGACCTCAAGAGCACTACTCCGGAAAGTGACAGTGTCAGCGTCGTCTGATGTTTGTGAATGTTGTGAACCACGCAATGGCTGGGCTACTGCTGCTGCTGAGGCGGGTCTGGTGGTGAGTCTGGTGAACCCAAGGGAGGCAGTGTTACTGGTACCCTGTCCTGCCGCGTTTGCCCACAGAGTGGGATGTTTGGATAGCATGTGGCGGCTCATGCTGGTGGTGGAGAGGTTGTTAATACTTTTCCCCCTGCTCAGGCGGGTCTTGCACACCTTGCAAATCGCCATGGTAACATCCTCAGTGCAGTCTTCAAAGAAAGCCCAGACTTTGGAGCACCTGCCTCCTTGCTGGCGATTTCTGTTTGCTCCTCTTTTGCCTCTCACTTGAACTTCCACGCTTGTGGTGCCTGAAATTGCGCGCCGCCTACCTTGTGGCACAAGGCGAACTCGTGCAGCAGTGGGTTCTTCAACAGACTCATCTGTGCTGCTGCTACGACGGCGATGTTCTCGTTCACAAACAAAATCTGGGTCTCTGTCCACATTGTCCATACCCTCCTCTTCCATCTCCTCAAACTCGTCATATGTCATTGTGGGGGGCCGCCGCCGTGGAGTAGAGCTCCCCAGACCAACCTCTGCGCAGCTCACTCCAACGTCGTCTTCCAGATCTTGTCGGCCGACCTCCTGCAATTGCAACCCCTCCTGCCCAACTTGCTCTGGGATTTGGGTTTCCGAGTCCTCCTCGGACTCGCCTTGTATTTCAGTGCGCGGTGCATTTCCCACAGTTAATGGTTGTGAATCCGGGCACAACATTTCTGGCTGTTCCTCCATTGACCTTTGAAAGGTGGAAGTTTGTTGGGCTGGGAATAGCTCCTGCGAATACCCCATTGTGTCCTGAGGTAATTCATCGGACTGGTTATCTGGCAGTTGTGTGCGTGGTGTCGCTGCCGGTTGTGTCAGCTTTGTGCCCACTGGCTCCTTGTAACTGGCTGAGGACTCGGACCTCGTGCGTGATGTGCTGGTGCTGCTTAACCCACTGCTGGACGCTTGAGAGGTCATCCAAGTAATTATCTGGTCCTGTTCTTTTGGATCTGTGAGGGTTGTTGTCCTGGACAACATGGGCGGTATTGAGTGGGTTTTCTTGGGTGCTCCCCTGTGGCCTGTACGTGAACCGTCAGGGGAAACACCTCTTCCCTTGCCCCTTCCTCTTTCACCGGATTTCTTCCTCATTTCACTTATCCTTACAGTACACGCTGACTGGCAGCAGTACAGTGGCAGTACAGAAATGCTATACAGTACCACTATTCCCAGCAGCGACACAGAGCACAATGCTATACAGTGGCGGGTGAGCGGTGTACCACTATTCCCAGCAGCGACACAGAGCACAATGCTATACAGTGGCAGGTGAGCGGTGTACTACTGTTCCCAGGCCCAGCAGACACAGAGTGGAAGTAAACACAATGCTATATAGTCTGGCTGAGCGGTGTACACAGAGTGGCAGTACACACAATGCTATATAGTCTGGCTGAGCCGTGTACACAGAGTGTCAGTAAACAATGCTATATATAGCGTGGCTGAGCGAGGTACACAGTGGCAGTACACACAATGCTATATAGTCTGGCTGAGCGGTGTACACACAGTGTCAGTAAACAATGGTATATAGTCTGGCTGAGCGGTGTACACAGAGTGTCAGTAAACAATGGTATATAGTCTGGCTGAGCGGTGTACACAGAGTGGCAGTAAACAATGGTATATAGTCTGGCTGAGCGGTGTACACAGAGTGGCAGTACACACAATGCTGAATAGTCAGGCTGAGCGGTGTACACAGAGTGGCAGTACACACAATGCTATATAGTCTGGCTGAGCGGTGTACACAGAGTGGCAGTACACACAATGCTATATAGTCTGGCTGAGCGGTGTACACAGAGTGGCAGTACACACAATGCTATATAGTCTGGCTGAGCGGTGTACACAGAGTGGCAGTACACACAATGATATATAGTCTGGCTGAGCCGTGTACACAGAGTGGCAGTACACACAATGCTATATAGTCAGGCTGAGCCGTGTACACAGAGTGTCAGTAAACAATGGTATATAGTCTGGCTGAGCGGTGAACACAGAGTGGCAGTAAACACAATGCTATATATAGCGTGGCTGAGCGAGGTGCACAGTGGCAGTACACACAATGCTATATAGTCAGGCTAAGCCGTGTACACAGAGTGTCAGAAAACACAATGCTATATATAGCGTGGCTGAGCGAGGTGCACAGTGGCAGTACACACAATGCTATGTAGTCTGGCTGAGCTGTGTACACAGAGTGGCAGTAAACACAATGCTATATATAGCGTGGCTGAGCGAGGTACACAGTGGCAGTACACACAATGCTATATAGTCAGGCTAAGCCGTGTCCACAGAGTGTCAGAAAACACAATGCTATATATAGCGTGGCTGAGCGAGGTGCACAGTGGCAGTACACACAATGCTATATAGCCAGGCTAAGCCGTGTACACAGAGTGTCAGAAAACACAATGCTATATATAGCGTGGCTGAGTGAGGTACACAGTGGCAGTAAACAATGCTATATATATAGTGTGGCTGAGCGAGCGGTGTACTACTGTTCCCAGCAGCGACACACAATGACTGGGGGGGACCCTGGCTAGCGTGGCTGGAGAGCGAACTACCCTGCCTGCCTACCCAAAGCTAAACCCACAGACAAATGGCGGAGATATGACGTGGTTCGGGTATTTATTTACCCGAACCACGTGACCGTTCGGCCAATCAGAGCGCGTTCGGGCACGAACCACGTGACCCGTTCGGCCAATCACAGCGCTAGCCGAACGTTCGGGGAACGTTCGGCCATGCGCTCTTAGTTCGGCCATGTGGCCGAACGGTTTGGCCGAGCACCGTCAGGTGTTCGGCCGAACTCGAACATCACCCGAACAGGGTGATGTTCTGCAGAACCCGAACAGTGGCGAACACTGTTCGCCCAACACTAGATGCAGCTAGCACTTTGCTAGCTGCGTCAGCACACCGATCGCCGCCGCCCCGCGCTCGATCGACGCTATCCGTGGCGCCGTGCCCCCCCAGACCCCGTGCACTGCCTGGCCAATCAGTGCCAGGCAGCGCTGAGGGGTGGTTCGGGACTCCCAATGACGTCCCGACATCGGTGATGTCGGTGATGCCATGGCGACGGGGGAAGCCCTCCAGGAAATCACGTTCTTTGAACGGGATTTCCTGATCGGAGATCGCCGAAGTCGATCGAAGCGGGCGGGGGGATGCCGCTGAGCAGCGGCTATCATGTAGCAAGCCCTGGGCTCACTACATGATATAATAAAAAAAAAATAAAAAAAAACAACTGCTGCGCTCCCTCCTGGCGGAATTTTTTATACCGCCAGGGGGGTTAAATATACTCTACTCACTTTATAAAGTGGGGGATGTAAACTGAGGAAGGATCATCTGCGAAAACATCCATGCACAGTAAAGATATCAGTAAATGGGCCGGATTGACTATCTAAATATCTCCAGAACGGAGACAAGCAAGCATCCACCACATAGCTTACTGTAATTCTTTCAATGTATGTCGCTGAGCTGGGGAAGATTACTTCTACTCCGATGACTGAAGCCCCGTTCTATATGAAATATGCAATATGAGCAGGAACAGCAGAAATCCTCCATCTCCATGGCTATACTACAAACCTCATCATCTCCGCCGGTTGCCAAAGGTCATTTGGCCCTTTGATCGCGACATTGTAAAATAAATTGAATATACAGCATACATAAACATCTGTTGCACGCAGACAAATTGTATTTTCGCTCTTGTCTGCTTCAATAAGTTTTTTTTTTTTAAGCTTTGAACAATATTGTATTGAGTCGGAGATTTTCTCCGCCAGATCAGTGGACGGGAAATCACACGAGGCTACAGATGACTAGAGTCTCACATTAAAGAGTTTGATGTGTTCATTTGCGTAAAAGAAAAGGAATTGCAGAGACCTATTGGCATCTCTACCCCGAAGCGCTGTACAAAGAATTCCATTTCCTATTATGAGAAGTATCTGTTTCAAACAAAAGAACATCCTCGATTTTCTCCGTCACAGATCTTCACAAGTGACTGATGAAATATTGAAGGTGGCGAGGTTTCAAGAAGAGCTCAGGACAGTGTGGGGGAAAACTCTTTGAAAAGTTAAACTTGCTCTAAAATAAAAAAAAACTGAATAGCACCTATAGTGTATCACTGTGACACGTGCCATTTTGAATTTTTTTATTAGGGCTCTTTCACATCAGAGCTCTTTTCCTGCGTTTTGACGGAAAGTCAATACTTTGCGCTTACCAAGGTGAAATGGAAGTCCATAGACTTTTATTTTACCTTTCACACCTGACGCTGCGTTTCGGTTCGTTGCGGTTCAACCCCCCCGAGAACTCGTCGGGAGTCGGCGTTTTCCCGTCGGGTGTATTAATAGCTACCACCACTGATTGTGTCACCCCGCAACATCTCGACGACAAGCCGCAGGCTATTCAACGCGTGCAGGAGAACGGCTCCTGCACGCGTTGTCTGATGTGAAGGAGCCCTTAAAAACAAACAACCTTTGAATTTCAGTCTGCAGCCAGCAGCGATGAGCAAAATTTTCTCCTAAGGTGCCTATTAAAGTGGAGATTTTTGGTAAATTATCGTATTCTCCATCAGATCGTGAACCCGAGGTGAGAGTGTTGTGAATGCTGTTGCCTACCCAAGTTGCCTTGTGGATGATCCTGCTCTGTTTTTGAAGCACTGAAAAGAGGCACCATTTTTTTTTTTTAAACTCCACTTACTGAGGTGAGTGAGAGGTCAGAGAACATGGCAGCCAGGCCCCCTTGACAGCCACTAGGCCCCAGGCACTTGCTTAGCTTACCTTGTGGATGATCCTTTTTGAAGCACTGAAAAGAGTGACCATTTTTTTAGAACCCAATAAACTGAGTTCCAGCCAGTCTGCTCGATGGTACAATTTTTCCTTCATACTCGATCTTTTGGCACATTTTTATGATCAAATTGTATAGAAATTTGCACTGTGCGTTAATGTGAAACGATTCTTTGGTTGATTGGAAAAACAAATCAATGCGAAAAGTTGGAATTTATGATCGAATCAGAATGCAAAACCTTATTAAACTATTCTGTTAAAGGGAACAATCAACAATTACATTCTGATTATTTTCAACCATTCAAATCACGTCAAAAGATCGAATCTGAAGGAAAGATTGTACTGTTAATGGGCACCTTAAAGTGTAACTGTCGGGCATAAAATCAAAAATCAATTCTTTATTTTTATTTGGTAAACAAGTAATAAGGATGCTAAGCAGGCAATCCAAAAGTTAAAATCTCTATTACTTTTTGTGTTCATAAATGATCATTCACCAGTTGACCTGACTTATTTGGTACACACAAAATTTGGTACGCACAAAAAAAGTAGCAGGGCATGGTGGGTTGTCCTTTTTTGCTTCTCTACTTCCCCTCAGACCTAACTAATGCATCCTGATTGGCTAAAGCCTCTTTCCCTCCTGTTTTCCCCTTCCACACCTTTGTTCCTCTCTGATTGGCCAATATTTCTCATGCTGAGACAATACACTTTCTACAGTGGAGGGCGGGCAATGCATACACAATCAGGCAGAGGAGAGTAAGGGAGGAAATGACATCAGGATTGGCTTCAAAATATCCACAGTTAAAATGGGAAATGCTAAGAAGGATTTTCTCTTTTTTTACTGTAGAAAAATCACTACAATCAAAACGTGGACAGTGCAATACATCTGTTATGTAAGTAGAGCAAGTATTTATCTACTTATATATGTGTTTTTTGTCTGCGATAGTATGGCTGACAGCTCCTCTTTAAGCCAGGCAAATCGTTGAGGGCCTCATTGCTTTGCAACCAGCTGTTTCTCTATGTAGAGTTCCTCTTTCACTTTCTACAGACGTGAAGTAGTAATAAACACCTCCCATCCCAGTTCCTCTGCTGTGAATACATATTATTGGTGTGGACTTTGTAAAATATTCCATGGCAAGTGTTGGAGGGGCCTCGGAAAATATCAGGGTCCGTGTATGGGGCTCACTCTAATCCGTTTAGCCTGTTTCCTCCAGATCTTTATCCAAGCGAGATTTCACTCTGCTGGTCATTCCCTATGATCGGAAGAAGATGAATGTTTTTCTGTGTTTCTGAGAAATCTTACACTCTATGTTGACACAAGAATAAAATTAGGATTTGCTTTTCTTTTTTTTTCTTTTATTATTCCTTCCTTTAGGTGCCATACTGGAAGCCAGAAAATCTACTGAACCAGCAAAGGTGTTTTTATTCCACAAGTCACACAAAACAGCATGAAGACTGATGATGATGATGATTTATATAACGCATAGTTTTGATTTCTGTACCAGGTCTAAGTTTTAGGAGATACAGCATAAAGGGACAGCTTTGCACCTATGTACCCTCTTACCTTTTTTTTGTGGTCATTTACCTGTGTATCCTTAACTGTACATTACCTTTGTATCTCTCCCTATACCTGTGTATAACTCCCTATACAGTACCTGTGTATCCCTCAGAGTACATTACCGGTGTATCCCCCCGTACAGTACCTGTGTATCCCTCTCTATACATGTGTTTTCTTCACTATACAGTACCTGTGTATCCCTCCCTATACATGTGTTTTCTTCACTATACAGTACCTGTGTATCCCTCCCTATACAGTACCTGTGTATCCCTCTCTATACCCGTGTTTTCCTCACTATACAGTACCTGTGTATTCCTCACTATACAGTACCTGTGTATTCCTCACTATACAGTACCTGTGTATTCCTCACTATACAGTACCTGTGTATCCCTCTCTATACCCGTGTTTTCCTCACTATACAGTACCTGTGTATTCCTCACTATACAGTACCTGTGTATCCCTCTCTATACCCGTGTTTTCCTCACTATACAGTACCTGTGTATTCCTCACTATACAGTACCTGTGTATTCCTCTCTATACCTGTGTTTTCCTCACTATACAGTACCTGTGTTTTCCTCACTATACAGTACCTGTGTATTCCTCACTATACAGTACCTGTGTATTCCTCTCTATACCTGTGTTTTCCTCACTATACATTACCTGTGTATTCCTCACTATACAGTACCTGTGTATCCCTCTCTATACAGTACCTGTGTATCCCTCTCTATACCCGTGTTTTCCTCACTATACAGTAACTGTGTATTCCTCACTATACAGTACCTGTGTATTCCTCTCTATACCTGTGGTTTCCTCACTATACAGTACCTGTGTTTTTCTCACTATACAGTACCTGTGTATTCCTCACTATACAGTACCTGTGTATTCCTCTCTATACCTGTGTTTTCCTCACTATACATTACCTGTGTATTCCTCACTATACAGTACCTGTGTATCCCTCTCTATACCTGTGTTTTCCTCACTATACAGTACCTGTGTATTCCTCACTATACAGTACCTGTGTATCCCTCTCTATACCTGTGTATCCTTTCCTGTACATTACCTTTCTATCTCTCCTTATACCTGTGTATACCTCCCTACACAATACCAGTGTATCCCTCCATGTACATTACCTGTATATCTCTCCCTATACAGTACCTGTGTATCCCTCCCTATATACCTGTGTATCCCTCCCCATACAATACCTGTGTACCCCCCTGTAGATTACCTGTGTATCCCTTCCTATACCTGTGTATTCCTCACTATACAGTACCTGTGTATCCCTCTCTATACCTGTGGATCCTTTTCTGTACGTTACCTGTGTATCTCTTCCTATACTTGTGTATCCTTCCCTATACAGTACCGGTGTATCCTTCCCTATACAGTAACTGTGTATCCCTCCCTATACAGTACCTGTGTATCCCTCCCTATACAGTAACTGTGTATCCCTCCCTATACTGCACCCTTGTATCCCTCCATATACAGTACCTATGTATCCCTCCCTATAGAGTATCCCTCCCTATACTGCACCCTTGTATCCCTCCATATACAGTACCTATGTATCCCTCCCTATAGAGTACACGTGTATCCCTCTCTATACAGTACCTGTGTATCCCTCCCTATACCTGTGTATCCCTCCCCATACAGTACCCATGTATCTTCCCTATAGTACCTGTGTATCCCTATCTGTACCTGTGTATCCCAGAAGATATTGGTGCTATATAATATAATAATAATAACCCCCTCCCTGTCCCCTTATTCACACCTTTCTACCACTAGCTCGCACGCTTTAGTCCTTAGCACTCATTTTTTTCAAGATCTCCACTTCATCCCTGCAGTGTGATTTGATTAGGGTGGTGTTAGTATGTTATAGTGTGTAGTGTAATTTGATTAGGGTGGTGTTAGTATGTTATAGTGTGGAGTGTGATTTGATTAGGGTGGTGTTAGCATGTTATAGTGTGTAGTGTGATTTGATTAGGGTGGTGTTAGTATCAGGGCCGGCCCGCTCATGAGGCGGGGTGAAATGTTTGCCTCAGGCGGCAAACTTCTAGGGGCGGCACCCGCCCCTCCGTGGGTGCGGGGGGGGCGGCCGCCGAGCCGGAGGGGTAGCGGGCAGGATGGGGGTATTGGGCCTAGCGGTGGGGAGGGGGGGTCTGACCCCCCCCCCCCTCCCTCACCTGGGTCCTCCGATCCGCGCTCCCCTCCAGCTGTATTAGGAAGCAGCCGATGCCCAATAGTAAGAGGCACGGGCGGGGAGGACTCACCTTATCCGCGTTCCAGCGTGCGCTCCACTGACGTTACTTCCTGCATCGCTGTCCACTTACAATACAGTGGGCGGCGATGCAGGAAGTGACGTCACTGGAGCGCACGCTGGAACGCGGAAAAGGAGGTGAGTCCTCCGTCCCCGCCCATGCCTCTTACTATTGGGCATCGGCTGCTTCCTATTACAGCTGGAGGGGAGCGCAGATCTGGGGACCCAGGCGATGCCCTATACCCCCGTCCTCCTCGATACCCCTTCGGCTTGGCGGCCCCCCTGGGTGAGGGGGGGGGGGGGGTTGGGGGGAGGGTTGCTTGGGCGGTGGCAATTTTTTTATAAATTTGCCTCAGGCGGCAAAAAGTCTAGGGCCGGCCCTGGTTAGTATGTTATAGCGTTTAGTGTGATTTGATTAGGGTGGTGTTAGTATGTTATAGTGTGTAGTGTGATTTGATTAGGGTGATGTTAGTATGTTATAGTGTGTTGTATGATTTGATTAGGGTGGTTTAGTATGTTATATGTTATAGTGTGTAGTGTGATTTGATTAGGGTGGTGTTAGTATGTTAAAGTGTGTTGTATGATTTGATTAGGGTGGTGTTAGTATGTTATAGTGTGTAGTGTGATTTGATAAAGGTGGTGTTCGTATGTTATAGTGTGTTGTATGATTTGATTAGGGTGGTGTTAGTATGTTATAGTGTGTTGTATGATTTGATTAGGGTGGTGTTAGTATGTTATAGAGTGTAGTGTGATTTGATTAGGGTGGTGTTAGTATGTTATAGAGTGTAGTGTGATTTGATTAGGGTGGTGTTAGTATGTTAGTATGTTATAGAGTGTAGTGTGATTTGATTAGGGTGGTGTTAGAATGTTATAGTGTGTTGTATGAGTTGATTAGGGTGGTATTAGAATGTTATAGTGTGTACTGTGATTTGATTAGGGTGGTGTTAGTAAGTTATAGAGTGTAGTGTGATTTGATTAGGGTAGTGTTAGTATGTTATAGTGTGTTGTATGATTTGATTAGGGTGGTGTTAGAATGTTATAGTGTGTAGTGTGATTTGATTAGGGTGGTGTTAGAATGTTATAGTGTGTAGTGTGATTTGATTAGGGTGGTGTTAGTATGTTATAGAGTGTAGTGTGATTTGATTAGGGTGGTGTTAGTATGTTATAGTGTGTAGTGTGATTTGATTAGGGTGGTGTTAGAATGTTATAGTGTGTAGTGTGATTTGATTAGGGTGGTGTTAGAATGTTATAGAGTGTAGTGTGATTTGATTAGGGTGGTGTTAGTATGTTATAGTGTGTAGTGTGATTTGATTAGGGTGGTGTTAGTATGTTATAGAGTGTAGTGTGATTTGATTAGGGTGGTGTTAGTATGTTATAGAGTGTAGAGTGATTTGATTAGGGTGGTGTTAGAATGTTATAGAGTGTAGTGTGATTTGATTAGGGTGGTGTTAGTATGTTATAGTGTGTAGTGTGATTTGATTAGGGTGGTGTTAGTATGTTATAGAGTGTAGTGTGATTTGATTAGGGTGGTGTTAGTATGTTATAGTGTGTAGATTGATTTGATTAGGTTGGTGTTAGTATGTTATAGTGTGTAGTGTGATTTGATTAGGGTGTGTTAGTATGTTATAGTGTGTAGTGTGATTTGATTAGGGTGGTGTTAGTATGTTATAGTGTGTTGTTTTTAGGAATGTCTGCTGGATTGCAAGTCTTTCACATTGGTAGTTTATTTGTAGAATGTTTTATGATCCTAGTTCTGTGAAGTCATGATTTTCTCATCTGCAATGTAAAGTGAAGCTGCCTCTCTCCCTTCATTAGGATTGTATTGGACATCTCCAGTGCTTGGCTTCACAATATCGGACACCAGGCCTCATTTACCTAAAACATCTCTACACTAGATTGATCCGAATGATTCATTGTCAGGGAAGCAAGAATAGATGGCTGTCACATCTCAGAGGTGAAAAGTCACCCATCCATCCATAATCCCCCCATCTTCCCAATGCGGCTGACTAATTTATTGGGACTGACCACCAAGTTTAAATTATCTTTAACCATACAGGTTTGTGGCAGAATCCAATTACATTTTGTTTCATGTTATAATTTACAAAATTCCTCTTTTTTTTTCTAAGAGGCGACATCAATACTTCATTAGCTTACACTAAAAATATAAAAAATATGAACAAATATAATATAGCAATAGATTTTCTATGTGTGTCATTTGTAAATTACATAAGGTTTTCTATAGGAAAACACATCCTGTGTTTAAAGGTAACCGAACTGACATGTGACATGATGAGATAGACATGTGTATGTACAGTGCCTAGGACACAAATAACTAAGCTGTGTTCCTTTTTTTCTTTCTCTGCCTGAAATAGTTAAATATCAGGTACGCAAGTGGCTGACTCAGTCCTGACTAAGGCAGGAAGTGACTACAGTGTGACCCTCACTGATAAGAAATTCCTCTTTTTTACCTCTTTCTTGCTCTCAGAAGCCATTTTCTGCTACGAAAGTGTTTTATAGTTGGAATTTCTTATCAGTGAGGGTCACACTGTAGTCACTTCCTGTCTGAGTCAGGACTGAGCCAGCCACTTACATACCTGATATTTAACTCTTTCAGGCAAAGAAAGAAAAAAAGGAACAAAGCATAGTTATTTGTGTGCTAGGCACTGTACATACACATGTCTATCTCATCATGGCACATGTCAGTTCGGGGATCCTTTAAAAAAAGTGTACATAAAAATATGTATTTCAAAAAGGTAACACTGATTGCCATTTCTATTATTTTCTGTAATTGCTAATAATAATAAGAAGAAGAATAATAACAGATTTAGATTGTTAACTCGCAAGGACAGGGCTCTCTCACCCCATTGTGTCTTGGAAATCATTATACATTTTATTCATCATGTTACTTTTATCACTGTCATTACCAATTCTGTATTTTGTATTCCGTATTTTGTATTGTTTTTGTATTTTGTATCTAATTATGTGTCTTGTATGTTGGTGTACACCATTGTTGTTCATTTCTTACTTTGTACAGCATCACGAAATACGTTGGCGCTTTATAAATTAATAATAATAATAATGTTTGAACCTTGCCAGGTTCACACTACACTGCAAATGCAGCGTATGCGTAAATGGCATGGTAAACATATCTGGGCAGGACCTGAGCGGATGCGCTGGTGTTGTTTACACTGGCCACTGCATTTGCGTTGCTACCCGTCCGCTCACCCGTCCGCCGGTCTTTCCGCTGTTTTTCTCATTGACTGCGCAGTCCCCGGTTGTCTGCCGCTCACTCAGAGACCAGGAAGCATAAGGCATCCTCTTGGTTTGTACAAAAAAAGTGAATCCTACCTAGCAACAGGGAAGATTCACATTGGTCGATTTGAACCAATGTGAATTTTCTCTGTTGCAGGAGGGTTCCCATTGGTTATTTTGCAACCCAACAGGAAGCCATATGCTTTCTGGTCTCCGGGACAAGTAGGGACGGGATGAGTCAGGACAGGGGGCGCTACATTTTTACAGGGCAGGTATGCGTTTTTTGTTCAGCGGATAGCCTAGTTGGAATGGACACAGTCCGTTCCCATAGGCTTGCATTGCGTCCGATTCGTGTTCCCCCACTCTGGCGTTTGTGGTGCGGCCGCGGAAGAATGCAGCAGGTTGGCATTTTGCTTTTGCAGGCCGGCAATTGTGTTGCGCAATTGCGTTCCGTTTGACAGTGTAAATTTATCCTACCGATAACAAAGGATGCATTTACTGTCCGTTTTTGCGTTTAACTGCATAGGAGTTGTCCTTAACTGGAGGACATATTCACATTTTAGTACTAATTATATATCTAACTAATCTAACTAATTAGATATTTGTCTTTCCTTGATGTTCCCACAAAGAAAGTTAACATTTCAACATCTTCATCAGCACTTTTCCTGGGCACATAATCTGGATTACTGTCGCTCACAGGTAAACACTGCAATTCAGGATGTTTACATAGTAAACATAATAAGAACTATAACAAAAATAAAGTGTATTGAATTATTTGCATATCATTGACCACCCCTATTCAGCACTTTACAGAGCTCACAGCCAGGGGCATAATGAGACTTAATAGGGCCACCCCTTCAAAAATGATAGCATGGATGGGGCCCCCTTGTCCCCGAACCTCAAATGGCAGTAGAGAGTGTTCTGCTGTGAAGCAGCGTCTGGAAGCAGGGAAAAATTACACACTCTCCTGCACACGATTTTTGTGAGTGAATGGGGAGGTTTTGTTTGCTAATTGGCTGCACTTACGGTTGGGGAGAGGGAGGAGGAGGGGCCCCCAAAGCCTCTGGGCCCACCTGCGATGGCAGGGGTCACAGGGGTGATTGCTACGCCCATATTAACAGCCATGACACTAACTGTCCCTCAGAGGAGCTTACAATCTAACCCCTACCATAGTCATATAGCCCGACTATAGCCTAAGGCCAATTTTTGGAGGAAACCAATTAAGGCCTCGTTCTCATCATGATGCGCTTCCGTGCGCATGTGGAAGTGCGTATGATCTGCGACACGCAAGACCGGCAGAAGGGCACAAACAGCCCTTCTGACGTTCACATTGTAGGCGCTGCACAGCAGTATGATGCGCTATCATGCACTATCGTACTGCTGCATGCGTTCTGCCCACAAGCGCATCGCTGACCCAGTCACTGTGGTGAATGGGATCAGCAATGCAGAACGTAGCAGCGTACGATTGTGCGCGTTGCGTAAGGATTGCACGGTCATTTGCACGTCATGATGAGAACGAGGCCTAACCAGGGATGATCAATGGATTTTGTATAGTACTGATTTCCGACTTTCACATCAGAATTTTGCAATATTGAGTTCAAAGTTGGAATTCGGAATTTTGATGTATAAATTCTGAACATTGTGTGAACATACAACAACGCTGTCCACATAAACTGCAAAAAATAAATAAAAAAATAATTTTTAATTCAATGCAAAATCGTAACCTATTTCGAACAGATTTTCCTTAAATTGGTACTACGGTAACTATAATAAATCTCATGGTTAGTGTGAAAATATTTTTGAAATAAATTACAATTTCGCAATCCAAATATAGGATTTAGAGTTTTATCAATTCAGACTACCCCTACATTTAACCTACTGGTATATTTTTGGGATTTACGAAGTAGTAAAAATGTTTCTGTACCGTGTTAGCCAAACAATATATGTAGGTAGAAAAAAATAAAGTCTTGTAAAAGTACCGTATATTCCGGCGTATAAGTGTAACGATCGGTGAAGCACAGAGAGGATCTGATTACCGGTGATCTGCAGTATCACTGGGAATACAGATGTATACCAGATTATAAGTGATCTGCAGTATCACCGATAATCCGATATACCAGCTAACCTCTGTTCACCTGAGTAGAGTGTAGTGTTTGGTGTAACAGTAACACTTTGAGGACTAAGCCTCAGCGCAGTAAGGTATACTGCACGGATTCCTTCCGAAGACCTGGACTCTCCAAGACGGGAGGAGTCAGACTGCGAGTAGGAAGGATTGTCTAAAAGTAACACTCTGGAGGAAGTGTCACTGATAGAACGGGGAACCGCCTCCAACAGTGAGGTCGGTTCTCGAGGTCGGACAAGCCAGGTCGTACACACACGGACAGATAAAGTACAATATCAAGAGGCAAAGGCGGAGTCAGGTACAGGCAGGGTTCGGCAACAGGGTATCAGAAATATCGAGGTACAAGATCAGAGTTCAGGAGGATAGTCAGGCAGGCAAAAAGTCAAAACAGATAATCACAATCAAACTAGTACTTTAAGCTATCAACAGAAACTAGCTAAGTGTAGGATTACAGCTCCAGCTGGTCCCGGCACACTTGCGGATCTGACTACGGATCTGGGTGCTCCCACGTATGTGATCGCAACGCCAGACAACCAGCAACTGAATAAAAATAATGGCAGTATTTGTATAGCGCCTTTCTCCTGTCGGACTCAAAGCGCTTGCGAGGCAGCCACTAGAGCCACTAGAGCGCACTCAGTAGGCAGTAGCAGTGTTAAGGAGACATGCCCAAGAAACTCCTTACTGAAATAGGTGCTGGCTTACTGAACAGGCAGAGCCAAGATTTGAACTCAGGTCTCCTGTGTCAGAGGCAGAGCCCTTAACCATTACACTATCTAGCCACTATCTAGAATAAGCAGCAGAATATATAGTTGCTGCCCCGCCCGAACCATTCAGCCAATCATGAGTCCTGCAGGAATCAGCTGACCTTCCTGATCAGCTGACACTTCCTCTGCGGGTATAAAGGTCCTGAATTCAGGCCCACGCGAGCATAGCTCTCCATCTGCCTAGGTGCACTAACAGACCCAACCACACCAAGCACATGCTGCTGCATGCAAACAGCTGCTTTGCTGTCAGGACATGTGGCGGCTTTTCCGCGTTCCACCACACCACCAGAAGCGTGCAAACCGCCGCGTAGGACGCGGAGTCAGCCGCCTAGCTCTTGGCACACGCGGCGGCTTTTCCGCGTTTCCTCACAATAAGACGACTGGACGTATAAGACGACCCCCCAACTTTTCCAGTTAAAATATAGAGTTTGGGATATACTCGCCATATAAGACTACCCCTCTTCCAACGCACACCAAATTAAAATAAAAAAATCATGTACTGGTGCTGTGTATTAACAGATACTGCTGCTGTACTGTATGTGTTACCCAGTATAAAACAGTATATAGTCAATTGACTTGTTGCATTGGTCAACTCTCCTTAAGTAGACTGGTCAGCTCTCCTTGTCTACCTGTTTATCAGAGTGGTATGGAAAAATAGATTGCGCTCCCTCAGCAGCGAGTTCTGAGAGGCTGTAACAGGATAGGGCGTATCACCCGGCATCAATGACACCCGGCGTATAAGACGACCCCCAAATTTTCAGAAGATTTTCAAGGGTTAAAAAGTAGCAGGAATATACAGTAATACCTTTTAATGGCTAACTGATAAAGTTAAATAATGCAAAAAAGATTTCTGGGATCTAGTCCCCTTCTTCAGGCATATTTCCAGATGTTAGCTGTAGTAAAACACTGATGCAGATAAATAGCAAACACAAAGATGGCAGTTGTGCTGGTTGCTGTTTAGCAGTTAGATGTCAGGTGATCAGCAGGCTGGAGCCAGTGATGTCATGCAAGCAAACATGAAATCTAGCAGGTTTCTGAAGATCATGAAGCCAAGTCAATCATGTTACATAAGGAGTCATGACTCCCGTTCCACAATTGAATCCTTCTGTTAACGTCTTGATTTGTAAAGAAACCCTTGCAAGCATGGGTAGGACATACAAACTCCATGTAGATAGTTCCCTAGCTTATATTTGAACCAGGGAACCAGTGCTGCAAGGCACTGCCAGTGTGTCTCCAATCAATGACAGAGAATACTGGTCTACATAAAGAGAAGAAAACTGATTCTGAAGAGAGGTAAAAGAGCAAGTTTCAGCCCATGTCAAGCTAAAACAGTTATCAGCTAAGAGGGGAGGGGACCTTCAACACCATTTTTTTTTATCATTCTACAGCCAGAAGTTTAAAAGACAATAGACACCCTCAGCCAGGCACTTAAACAATTAACATCTGCATAATGAGTGTCAACTGGCTTTTGTCAGCTGAAGTAAAGCTGTTATCTGTACATATAAATGACTGTGCATTTCCTTCAAGTCATTTGAACTGAAGAAACTGCTTAGCAATCATTGTCTTGTAGGACACATAAAAGGTGTCCATTTAAAACTACTTTTTTTTCTAAAAAAAAAAAAAAAACTACTTATCTTCTTGCTTCTTCAAGCCAACACAGCATCAGCAGGGCCGGATTTCTGGCAAGGCTTCATAGGCCATGGCCTAGGGCACCAGAAATTTAGGGGCGGCTCAGTGAGGGACAGTGAAGCTGTTCCATGCAGCCATCCCTATCTACAAGGACAGCTTTAACCTTTGAACTCTCTGTCCTGTACTTGTGTCTTCCCTGCAAGACCTGTAAGCTCTAACCTGCAGGTACACTTCAGCCTAACTCACATGGTTGCACAATGGGTCCATCATTAATGAGATGGCAAACATAACGTAAAAGTTCTTAAGGAAAATATAACTTATAATTTATATGCGTATTACTGAAATAGTTATTGTCTGTGACATCCAATGATGTAAGTAGAATTCTCATTGGGGCACACGGAGATAACAACCATACAGACGGTATAATTGGCCTTGGGCGGTAAAAAGTACAAATCCGGCCCTGAGCATCAGTAGAAACCCAATGTTTTTTTATTTTTTTTAGTTCTTTTTTCCTCCAGTCCTGTGCAGTTAATTGTTTTTCTTCTATTGTGTATGTATATGTAAACTCTGAACGTCCTCTCTGCTCTAAGGCCTGGTGCACACCAAAACCCGCTAGCAGATCCGCAAAATGCTAGCAGATTTTGAAACGCTTTTACTTATATTTCTGTAGCGTTTCAGCTAGCATTTTGCGGTTTTGGGAAGTGTTTTTGGTGTAGTAGATTTCATATATTGTTACAGTAAAGCTGTTACTGAACAGCTTCTGTAACAAAAACGCCTGCAAAACCGCTCTGAACTGCCGTTTTTCAGAGCGGTTTGCGTTTTTCCTATACTTTACATTGGAGGCAGAAACGCCTCTGCAAATCCAAAAAATGCCTCACCCCGGGAGTATGCGTTTCAGCAAAACGCCTCCCGCTCTGGTGTGAACCACCCCATTGAGATACATTGACCAAGCGTATCCGTGCAAAAACGCAGAAAGACCCGCTCGGTGTGCACCAGCCCTAAAAGATGCACAACAACATAATAGCCTTTAAAGAAAAAAAATTCTTTGTTACAGCTGCTACAAATCCTGCAATAAATCTGCAGTGTTTTTACTTCCTGCTTTTAGGGGAGCAGACATATTGTTAACATCCTGTGTTTACCAATTAACTCTCTGCCATGGCAGTCAGCTGACACAGCTGAGGGATCAAATTACAACTTGTGCTTTGTCAATTAGGAGGGGGGATTAGACAAGCTAAACTCTCTAAATACATACAGGGCACATTTCTCTATGTTTCCTTCTGTCCTGTGCAAGAGTTCGCGTCCACTTTAGGGTATTGGCTAGGGATACCCTTCATAAGCTACTTACTGTTCTCCAGATTGCTAGAGCTACAGGCTACGACCTTCTCAAAGAACTCTGTCTAGTGGTGGACTGCGCAGTAGAGCGGACCCGACGGAGATCGGCTATTTTCGCCTATCTCCGTCAGAAGAGCCGCAACAGCTGGAGCCTGGAGAGGTAAATATTGCACAGGCTGTAGGATTTGTCGCCTGTGCGTTCCGGGGGCTGCAGCGAGACCGCCGTGGGACACAGGAGGACGGGGGAAGCCTCAATAGGGTCCAGAGGCTTCCCCCTATTGAGGTGATGAGTACCCCCCAGGGGAACTTTTTTCAGTACAGGTTTTCTTTAAGGGGCACCTGTAGCTACCTATAATGGGCAAGGGAAGAAAGGGAGAAGTGCCAAGTGGTCCAGTCAGCACACTTGCAGTGCAGTTAGGCAGAGGTTTGTAGGTTCATAGATGGTGAAGTCTAGGGTGCCAGGACTTCTGTGCCTACAGGCTCCTGTGATGTAAATCCGGGCCTGCTACGAATGCTCTATTTCTTAGCTGCACTACACATACAATTCATTATATCATATGTTGGTTTTTTTTTTGCTTCAAGCTTTAAAACACAACCAAAAATAAATCATATTCTGATTTAGGAAAAACATTCCTCTCTAGGTAAAAAAAAATCATTAACAAGCATGAATATGTACATAAGAGGGATCAGGTGGTAGAAAAAAGAAACCACAATTGATGTGTGATATTAGACGATAACAAAACCAGGAAACAAAACATCACCTTTCAAAAGGATTATTTTTAGTGTCAACAGCCCCCCCTCCCAACTCCCCCAACTGCCATTAAGTCGATGAGACAGCATGAATATACATGAATGTAGATTTTAGGGCTACTATTGTAGATACCAAAGCTCAGACACCGAAGAAGGAGACATTTCCTTGTTTATAAATCTCGTCTCCTTTGTAATGCAGACGTTTTTTTGCAATTCAAATGTACACTCAACGGCTGACAAGTAGGCTTGAAATATTTAATCATGCTAAACCTGTTCCAGTCATTTCAAGGTCTTGTAAGCGGGCTCGGGGTTTTGAATATCCCTTGGGTTTGTAATGAAAGAGTGAACATTCTATAAAGTCAGAAAAGAACCTTTAGCCAAATACAGGGGGATGACAGACTGAATAACTTTGTGTTATTGAGCTAACATCATATTCACCTAGCATTTCAGAACGGAGGCACTAGCTGCTGAGATGGAAAAGTCGGTTTATTTAAGGACACATAGAAGTACGTTTAGAAAGACAGAAATAATCCAGTTTCAAGGAGCTCTTCCTAAAGAGTAACTGTCGGGCATAAAATAAAAAATCAAGTCTTTACTTTTATCTGGTAAACAAATAATAAGGATGCTAACCAGGCAATCCAAAAGTAAAAAAAAAATCACTCTTATTTTTCTTCTCCATAAAACATTAGTCTCCAGTTTCCCTATTTGGTACATCTGCCACACAAAGGAAGTTGCAGGGCATGCTGGGTTCTCTTTTTTTGTCTTTACTTTCCCCTCAGACTTAACAAATGCAGCCTGATTGGCTGAAGCCTCTTTAGCTCCTGTTTTCCCCTCCCACACCTCTGTTCCTCTCTGATTGGCCAATATTTCTCAATGCACTTTATACTGCAGACCTGGGTGGGAGTGTCTGAAGAATGGGAGGAGGGCAGGCAATGATACACAGACAGAGTAAGGGAGGAAATGATGTCAGGCTTGGCTTCAAGATAGACACAGACAAAATGGAATAAGAAGGATTTTCTCTTTTTTCACTATAAAAAATCACTAAAATCAAAATGTAGACAGTGCAATACATATGTTATGAAAGTAGAGCAAGTATTTATCTACTTATATATGTGTTTTTTTGTTTTCTTCTGAGATAGTAGGGCGGACAGCTCCACTTTAAAGGAAAACCGGGAGCACACAAATGTGGGAGCTATTGTTTCTAGATTGTTAAAGAGAATCTGTATTGTTCAAATCGCACAAAAGTAAACATACCAGTGCATTAGGGGACATCTCCTATTACCCTCTGTCACAATTTCGCCGCTCCTCGCCGCATTAAAAGTGGTTAAAAACAGTTTTAAAAAGTTTGTTTATAAACAAACAAAATGGCCACCAAAACAGGAAGTAGATTGATGTACAGTATGTCCACACATAGAAATACATTCATACACAAGCAGGCTGTATACACCCTTCCTTTTGAATCTCAAGAGATCATTTGTGTGTTTCTTTCCCCCTGCAGCTATCTTCCACTGAAGTGTCAGGCTGTTTCTTCCTGCAGAGTGCAGACAGCTCTGCCTGTATGTAATTCCTCAGTATGTGAAAGCCCAGCCATCTCAGAGGAGGATTTATCCAGCTTGTAAAAGATAAGAGAGAAGAGAGAAGCTGCCCTAATCTAAATAATACACAGGCAGTGTGCAGAGAGGGGCCTGGAGGGGGGAGATGCATCACAGAACCACAACAGTGAAGAACTTGGCAGCCTTCCAGACACAGGCCTGACAAGTCTGACAAGAGAGAGATAAGTTGATTTATTACAGAGATGGTGATAGTAGAACGTGCTGCAGTAAGCCAGAACACATTAGAATAGCTTTTGGAACTTGTAGGATGATAAAAAACAGGATGCAATTTTTGTTACGGAGTCTCTTTAAAGCTCAAAGCTCTCTGATTTTGCCAAATGTTTTTTTGTTTTACATGCATTTAATACAGTTATTTAAAATTCAAAGCACAGGGAGGAGTGAGCGAGGAGGATCCAAACTTTGTGGAGGCGGAACGGGAACAGGACAAGCGGCATGTGGGCAGTTAAAGGGGAACTGAAGAGAGAGCTATTTGGAGGCTGTCCTGTTTATTTCTTTTAATCAATACCAGTTGCCTGGCAGCCCTGCTGGTCTATTTCTCTGCAGTAGTATCTGATTAAAACCAGAAACAAGCATGCAGCTAGTCTTGTCAGATCAGACTTATAAGTCTGAACCACTGAAACACCTGATCTGCTGCATGCTTGTTCAGGGGCTATGGCTAATAGTATTAGAGGCAGAGGATCAGCAGGGCTGCCAGGCAACTGGTATTGTCTAAAAGGAAATAAACATGACAGCCTCCATATACCTCTCTCTTCAGTTCCCCTTTAAACAACACCCAAGGTAAAAAATAAACCGATGAGATAAACAATTGTATTTTCCTCCTTCTCCTAAAAATGCCTTTTGAGATATCCCCAAGTTTTAAGTTATATTATAATCTACTTTTTAAGTTTCTACTGTTCCACTAACTCTGCTCAATGACACATTCAGTAACCTTCCTGGTGGTAACCCCGACCTACACTCGGGGTAGCCGCCGCAGAGGATTGCATGGCCCCGGGAGGGATTTTTGAAAATAAAACTTTTTGTAATACTTGTAGCTAGCACTAGGCTAGCTACCTGTGTGCCCCAAGTCCCTCCGGTCCCCTCCAATCGCCGCCATAATACGTACCCCCCAGGGATCCCGCGATGACGCTGCCTCCCAATCAGCTCCAGGCTTCACTATGGGGAGGATTGGGACTGCGTATGATGTCATGAAGTCGATGACGTCATGTCCGATCGTCTCCATAGCGACGACTGAAGCTGATTGCAGAGGCTGCGGCTCTCGTGGGATCGCGGCTGGGTAAATATAAGCGGCGGCGATCAGGGGGATCAGAGAGGTGCGGGACACTTGGGGGACACTGGTAGCTAGCCTAGTGCTAGCTACAAGTATTGCAACAAGTTTTATTAAAAAAAATCCCTCCCGCAACCGCAGCCACCGAAACTGCGTATTACCAGGAGGGTTAAAGTATGCGTGAGCTAAAATGTATGAACTATTGACCCTTTTTAACTCTTTTCCGCTCTCAGAAGCCATTTTCTGCCAGAAAAGTGTTTTATGGCTGTCATTCCTTATCAGTGCGGGTTACGCTATAGTCTGACCCAGTCCTGACCCGGACAGAAACTGTCACTTGCATACCTAATGTTTAAATTTTTCAGGCAGAGAAACAAAAAAAGGAACACAGCCTCCTGAGCCTAGTTATTTGGGTGCTCGGCACTGTACATACACATGTCTATCTCATCATGTCACATGTCACCTTGGGTGTCCGTTAAGTGGCAAGCAGAACCGGCGTGTACCTCCTGGCCAAAAGAAAGGAACCACCGTTGGTACACGTACCATGGTTTGAAAAGCCTTGCGCTAGATGACTCTCAATGCATCGGTGAGAGAACTACTGGATGATCTTGTCTGAGCACTGGACAAGTTCATTGTTCTCCCTCCTTAGCCTCCTATCCCCCTCTTTATGTGCCAATCCATCATTTGCTGCACAGCATCCCTCTACCCTTCTTCATGGCAACACAACATGTAGGCCAATAGAACTTGGCTGCTGCCAGTGACAGTAATGGTGCGTAGGTAGGCAGCTTAACGTATTACTGTACAAACATCTGAATCGGAGTATGTCCATGGATAGTAATGCATAGGTGTATGAGCTAATAGTTTGTGTGAGAACCATCATAAGTCTGTACAGTACATGACTTCCTAAAGGTACCCATACACTACATTGATTTCCCATCGATAGATAGGAAATCTGATCACTGTGATCGAATCTGCTGTGAAATCATTAACGCAAATGTTAACCAATCAACCGATTTCCACCTGAAATTTCTTGATTCAGTCAATCTGTCCAGGTGGAAAATGTAGCTAGACTGCCGCCAGGCCTGGAGCACTTCATTAGCGGCGTTCGATACAGCCGTAATATCACCTGTCCACCGGTGGGAGTCCCCGGGTCCCTGCAGTCTCTCACTTCTTCCGGGGTCTTTTCCGTCTTCTCTTTACTTCCTGCCCTGTCTTGTGAGAAGGCGAAGTTCAAACAGTAGAGGGCGCTCTACTGTTTGAACTTCCACTTGTCACAGGACAGGAAGTGAAGAGGAGACGGAGGAGGACGCTGGAAGAAAGGTCAGCATGGACCTTGAGGACTCGCGCCACTGGACCGGTAATATAATTGCTTCTGGCCGGGGGAGCCCGAAAGGAGGCCTGTGGGCGGCGAGGCAGGGCGGCAGTTCCTCAGGTTGTGAATGCTGAAATCGATTAAAAATATGTGTGCAGTGTATGGGCAGCCATTAGATCGCTCTCTGATCAGATTCGATCAGAGAGGGATCTATCTGTTGGTCGATCTGGTGGCAATCGACCAGTGTATGGCTACCTTAAGACGAACAACAGAACAAAACAAAAACACATATTGCCTTTAAAGCATGGTAGATATGTACTTTCTATTCTAACAAGACAATACGACTGTGCAGTAGTACTAGTATATTGTAATTGCTTTCAGATAACCTTGTTTCCATTTTTGACCTGTCTGGTTGCTCAGAGACATGTTTGGTACGTGATGAGGACCTCCTGTGCCCCTCTGGTCAGCTCATGGTCAGGATTTAAAAGAAACATGAATTACCATTACTTACACAAACGCCCTTTTCACCCCTCTTTGCGTTACACTCTGGGAATTTGATTGCAGGGAAATTTGCATAATACGTATGTGTAAAGCTCTGCTAAATGCAAAAAAGAACAGCCATCTGACCTGCTTAATTGAATCCACGTATTTTAGAGCTGTTTGCTCTCAGTGCGTTTCCTGTTTGGAAATGTAGGCACGGGAGCCTGAGTCACACCCAATTAAACAATAAACTAATTGCCATTGAAGTTGCATCCATCTGTTTGCAACCTATGTAGTGATGAGCGGAACACGCTGTTCTGGGAATTTAGTGTTCGTATTAATACTGAGGACCATATTAAAGTAGCATGGGTAGGGGCAAAGCCAGGTATTTTAAGGGGGGGGGGGATTCCTGAAAGGTCTCTCTGAGGCACACACAATATAACAGTATGATAGGAGCAAAGGGGAGACAGGACATTCCAGAGAGAGAGGATGAGAAAGACACAGGGGAGAGCGAGACACCCACTTCAGTGAGAAATAGAGGTAATTGGATTCAGTGCTTGGAATACACGATGCCTTTTTTCAGCAGATAGATAGTTCGATAGATAATTTTTGACATGTCCGATCTTACTTTCGTTCGTTTTACCGCTCAATTTCTCATAGAAGTGAATGGGAATTGATAAGAAAAGATACGAGAATTGAGCGGGAAATTGAGCGGGAAAACAAATCGAAAATCAATCGAACGGAAAATCGACCGAAAAAACGCTTTGTGTATTCCCAGCATAAGAGGGCCATCACATGAGCAGCCTGAGACCAGAAATTGTTCAGCTGGCTTATCCCTCAAGACCTCCCTCAGTGCTTCTTCTCCAATCACTACAGAAGTTTAATTCCTTGTGTGTAGGATTTAGCTCTATAGGAACAAATCATTCGCAAAGGGGTGTCTGCTTCAATGCACAGCCAGTGTTGTTTTTTTGCAACTCAGACTACAGAGTATTTCTCTCTGAAAGCAAAAAAAAGTATGAAAAGCTGTGGTGTCACAGACAATTACAAATGTTTATAACAAGTTACATTTCCTCTGCTCTCTTCAGACACTTCGGTCAGAGACACAGTACACAGACAGCTGCAGCTGCTGAGAGCTTTCTCTTACACACAAGGTTAACAGATGTAGTGTGAGGGAATTCCCCCTCCCCTATTGGATCACTCTGCCATCAGATTTGAGCAGACTTGCCGTCAGTTAAGAGTGAAAGGAATTTGATACAATAAACAAAAAAGATAAGCAAGTGAAACATATACATCATCATTTATCAGCACTTCAGGAACTCTCTCAATCCCAGGTTAAAAAAAACATGTTAACCAATAGTGTTCCTTCAAAATGGACAGACATGGTAGAGAATGTATATTAGATACTTTCCTTCCTTTCCTTTAATGTAATTTTTCAACTAAAACGTGGGACAAGTAAATTGGACAGAAGGTCCAATATAGTTTCTGCCACATCATTGTCCTGAGCAGCGATGCATTCTCAGGCACGACATGCATGGCGTTGTGGCATTCGGTAGATGGAGAAAGGACAGGAACAAAGAGGCTGCTCAACCATTATTTAAAGATACAGCATGCTCTTTAAAGAGACACTGAAGTGAAAAAAAAATATGATATAATATTGGTTGTGTACTATGAATAATTACTAGAAGATTAGCAGCAAAGAAAATATTCTCATACTTTTATTTTCAGGTATATAGTGTGTTTTCTAACATTGCATCATTCTCTAATATGTGCAGATTACACAACACTCAGCATTCAAAATGATTCTTTCAGAGCAGTCTGTGAAGTAATGACCTCTCCTCCAGCAGATAAAAAGAAAACTGTTCACTTACAGTTGAGATAATAAAAGTCAGAAGACAGCCCTCTCCACGACTTTGAAAGTCGTAGAGATTAATGGCTTTTTTGCATAGAGATAACAACTGGAGTTTCTTACCTCTTCCTGTACTGGAAACAATTACACTGATGTATCTGATCTTAATGTTTTATTTCTTAGTTGTACTACACATACAAATCATAATATCATAATTTTTTTTTCGCTTCAGTGTCTCTTTAAGCTTTCATGCAAGCCAGAATTAATAGCATCTCCTTGACCTTCTCTATTCTTCATCCATATAAATGTGTTGCTGTGAGTGGAGAAAAGTCAGAGACATTTGCTTGTTGTGATCTCATTAAGTGTTATTTGTGAACACTTGCATTACAAGACTTATTAAAGAAGAACTTTTAAAGTGCGAAAAAACACATCCAACAAGCGCAAGACCAACCACACAACCTGTATGGTCACACGACGAGACGACTAAACGACCAACTCATTTACATAGTGCTCGCAAGCGGAATGACGAACTGCATGGTATGGGCGCATTCAAAACAAGTACAAACTACTTATACACACTCAACCAACTGCACAATATCAGACCAACAGTCATGTGAGTAGATCCGATGGTTGGATTGGGCAAACCACCTGTCATCAGTCGCTCGTCTAGTCGTTTGTGTGCATACACATGCCTGATTATCATCCAACAGACTAAAGACAGACGATAATAATGCAGCAGGTTGGTCCGTGTGTACGAGGCTTAACTTAGTATTGAACTTCGACCAAATCAGTAGCTGATACTCCCTCTCCCATTCTAAGTCTTTACCTTTTCTTGAATAGATCATTAGGGATGTCTGAATGGCTGACATTGTGTTGAAACCCCTCCCACAGTGTGATGTCAGGGCCATGGCTTGCTCTCTATGAACCTTGTTGCATTGTGGGAAATAACGGCTGTTTCCAGTTACCACACAAGCAGTACTAACTCTCTCTATACTGTATATATACATAGCCCAACCTTTTAGCCTATCACATTATTTATTGGTGTGTTTATAGATAAGGGAAGTTGATGCTGTCCATTTTTTTGTAATGTCTGCCAACAGGAAAGATGATGACACGCAGGTTCATGGTGGATCAAACAACAATAACGAATTACGTGGCGAGTATCAATTCTTTCTTGATCCATCATCTATTTTTTAACTTGGGCTATGATTAAGAACCGGGATGATTCGAAACATGTCAGTCTAAGTACTCGCTTTTATATGATTGGGATACGTCCTGAATAAATAATTTTTTGGATTTTTGGAAACATTGTGCGGACATTGATTGCTTCATACAGTGTTCCGGGCTGGGCAGCCCCTTTTCTCCAGCACTGTTTTCCATTCTGTGAGTGGAGCGGTATTTTTCCTGCTTTTTCCTATTTTTTAACTTATCACTTAGCAATGTATTGATTTAGTTTTTTTTCCTCCACTCCTATCTTTTGGTATAGTTCCTCTTTAACTAGAACTGCAAACACTTTGGCAGGCAGACCTTTTTTATTTTTTTTTACTATTATTATTATTATTATTATTAATTTGTATAGCAGAATCCTAGGGAAAGCTTATTTTGTTTTACATTTATTCCAGAAAAGTTGTATATTATTTATGTGAACTATATGATTAAAGTTCACTTTAATGATTTCCTTTGAAAATGAGATAAATCAATTATAGTGCAAATTTAATTAAAGCAATAATATTCCCCATTCATCTTGCAACAGATTTCAAGTTGCTTTTTTTTAATTTTCACTGTTTCTTTTTTCTTTTTTTTCTCCCACATTTTAAATTCAATTGTAAATGATTTATATAAACAGATGGCAGTACCAATTAAAACTCCCTCAGTTCTACAGTATTTTAATGTTACTATAATCTCTGTAGTATGTGTAGGAAACTATTATGAGATTTTGTTTTGTTTTTTTGAAGAGATTTGCTGATTCTGCCTCACTATCCTCCCTATAAAACTACAGGGCTTATGAAGACATATTCTCCAACTTATTAGATGTTGAAAAAAAGTACTCTTTTTTGTTGAAAAGAACACACTGAAAAGTTTTTATTCCACATATAAATACTGTAGAAATTAACTGCACTCAGCTGTGTTTGTTTATTTAGCTACATCAGAGTGTGATTATCTGTAGGAGTGCCTTATCAGTAGCTGTGAGTCACAGAGCTTCTCTGTCTGTACATGGAAAGACAGATGTTTTAACCCTCTATGTGCTCCCTAAAAGTTAATCCAGTTAAATCTTCAGGCTTTTTTTTATATTTCCATAAATTCTTAGAAGATTTTTTTTCCTAATGGTTATTAAGGTGTGGCTATTCTTTCAGAGCAGAGAGGAAGTTTTGAGTTTAGGTCCACTTTAAGTTGCCGTGCCAAGAGAGCACACAGCTATTTTACCAATACTGAGGGCCCGTTTCCACTAGCCGCTGCACACAGCCGCGAGACGCGCAGCGACACTTCCTGGTCTGCAAGTATGCGTGCCATGCACAGCTACGGGATTCGCTGCCTCCCGCACGATATAATGCTGCAATGTCGTCTGAAACACTAAGGCAAGCGATTCGGACGGTGGCAGCATTATCCCCTATGGCATTATCCCCTATTTTCAGAGATTTGCTTGCGGGGAAACTCTGCGGATTTGGCCCAATTTCCGCAGCAGTGGAAACGGGCCCTTACACTGACAGGGTAGCACACGTTGTGCAACTAGCGCTGTTTATGTTACCTAATGCTACGTGCTAATGTCACGATGTAGGGAGATGGATCCAGCGACGTCTCCCTGATGACGAGCGCTCTGCTGATCCATCTTCCTCTGTCTTCTGGCGGGTATGTCCCATGTTACACAATGGGCGTGAGGAGACTTCAAGCGATTGGGAGTCATCGGGGATCTACCCGATCCAAAACGATGTGTCCATCGCTTAACGATCTGCGATCGCTGTGGGGGTAACATGCTTCTGTTAAATAATGTCTTCAAACCATTAGAGATTGGGAAATTGGCAGAAAACGCCCGCAAATCGCCGCAGTGTGATTGGGCCCTAACAGGTTTTTTGTAAGTCTGGTATCTCTGTGGCATTTCTGGAGAAAAATAAAAGCTTCTGTAGTGCCTTTCTCAACTAAATTTTCCTACTAGCCTTCAGTCACATGTTAACGAATTAACTAATTATCACATTAGTCAATTGCCAAATAACCAATTACAATGTCACTGCAACAGTATTAACTGATCCTTTGATAAGCCTGTATGTTACAAAGGGATACAATATATAATGCATGTTTATTGCATTATTGATCTCAGGCCAATAATAAGGTTGTATTATGCACACATGAGTAAAAGTAACACCTTAATTTGCTTTTATGCATACAAATGAAGCGTATTCAGGGATTGTTCCTTTGTCTATCTATGCAGATATGCGCCTCATTGTTGATGCAGAGCGTTATTTGTGTAGCATGCATTAGCTTCCACCTTTATCAAAGGGAGCTCAGAATGAGATTGGCCTTGTAGCGAATCTGCAACTACCGTCATATTAATGCATATGTGGAACCAACAATCTCAAGGCCTTCTGTGTATTTGGAATCATGTTAGTTGAGGCGGGATTTTAGTATATCTTATGGGACAATGCTCTACTTCAATCACTTAGTAATTTAGTTAAAGACTCCACCCTTTACACTGAGCTCTTCTCGTAGCATTTTATTAGATTCTACATGATCTAGCATGCACTAGTAAGGTGGAATCATGTTTTTCTGAACAGTGGATGAACTCTAGGGTACCAGTAATTGTTATTATTATTATTACTTTTATTATTACACTTTTTTATAACAATGACACATTTACAGAGAACATTGAGCAATTCAGAAGAGTGGAGTTCAGTCACGTATGCTCTGGCTGGACAGTGTACTGGTTAAGGGCTCTTCCTCTGACACACGAGACCTGGGTTCTCAGCTCTTCCTGTTCAGTGAGCAAGCACCTATTCAGTAGGAGACCTTGGGCAAGATTCCCTAACACTGCTACTGCCTATAGAGCGCTTCCTAGTGGCTGCAGCTCTGGTGCTTTGAGTCAGCCAGGCAGGGGTGTAACTAAGACCCACCGGGCCCCCCTGCAGAAATTTTTAGTGGGCCCCCTACCCCCCCCCCCCCCGGACCCGCTCAGGGCCCCTCACCTCGGGCTCTCCCCTCTGCGCTCCCCTCCAGCTTCAATAACCATATGTGTGCAACGTCGGGCAGCGGCAGCTACATACCTTCCGTGCGCTCCAGCGCGGACACTTCTCTCTCTAGTGTCTGACGCGACTTCCTGTTTATACAGAAAGTCGCGTCAGAAGCTAGAGAGAGAAGTGTCCACATTGGAGCGCACGGAAGGTATGTAGCTGCCGCTGCCCGCCCCTGCACATGTATGGTTATTGAAGCTGGAGGGGAGAGCCCAAGGTGAGGGGGGGGGGGAACCGAGTGTGGTCATAGCTTTCCCCTCATGCTGTGACCCCTCCAGCCTCCCAAAACGGCCCTGAGCAGGTGAGGGGGGACCGAGTGTGGTCATAGCTTTCCCCCCGTGTGCGCATGGGTTGCAGCCCCTATTGTTACGCCCATGCAGCCAGGAAAAAAGTGCAATATAAATGTTATTTGTCTTGTCTTGACCTATAATCCAGCGTCTCTGGATGTATGATTGGTCTACCAACCCAGATATAAAGGGATGATATAAACAATAGAGACTAGAACAGTCTCTGTTTTGACCTATGACACTGTACTGTTATCAAATCATTTGCATGATCTTGTTTTGTTGTGCGTTTTCTGTATGTCCTATCTTGTATGTTAATCCATTTATCTATTGTGCATCTCTGTGTAATATGTTGGCACTTTATAAATACAATAAATAATAATAATAATATGCCTATTTCACACTCTGCTCTAAAACTGTAAAGTCTTAGAACAAAAAAGTTCGGTATTAACCTAAGACACAAGTGTCGAACTCCAGGCCTGGAGGGCCAGATCCATGCCAGTGTTTAGGATGGACTGAGAAAGAGAGCAATGTGTTCTACTTGATGGACCACACCTTTCCTGATTCTGACCCATCAATTAATTTGAGCTGTGTGAAAAATGTGTGAGGACCTCGGCCCTCGAAGGACCGGTTTGAAATCCCTTACCTAAGAGAAGGGAAGGTTCTGGATAGATCCCTCAGGGCCTCCCCGTTTCTCTCTGCATCTCTTCATTCCACAGTCCACAACTGGGCCCCCTGTTCAAATCTCCCAATGGCTGCATCGTCGGAAATACTCCAAGTACTTCCGAACACAAGTGGCTCTGTACTGTGCATGCGAGCGCAAGACTGCTCTCATGCATGCGCAGTACGGAGCCGCTTGTCTTCTTCATAAGTAATCGGAGACCCAATACTTCTTTGATTTTTTAGTGGATGCCAAGAGGAATGGGAAGGCTCTAAGAGATCCAGAGCCGTCCCTGCTCTTAGGGGAGTATTTAACATTTTGACCTTATAGTTCTCCTTTATGAAGGCAAAATGATAATCAAATGCACTCGCAATGTAATGACTCTATCACATTGCCAGGGGAAATGCTATTAACCTGCCAGTGTTAGTTGCTGGAGGAGACTCATGTAAATACAAACATACATACAAACTCCATGCAGGTGGTGTCTAAGCTAAGCCTAAGATTCTAACTTAGGGCTCCAGTATTACAAGACAAGCATAATAATCATGTAAGCACCACTTACATATGTAGTTAAAATGATTCCACAAGGGACCATTCACATTGTAGAATTGTCTCAATGGTTCTTCGAGATCCATTGTTAGGATGCAAGCCAAGCTGTGATCTACTGGACTGCATATTATGCCTGTTTGACAAACAAAGTGAAGTGTTATATGGTGAGGTAACATTCTTTATGTGTTGCCGGAAGACTCTGATGTTGAAATCCATTGAGAGATGTATCGTAATGGATTTAATGTTTTTTTTTTTTTTTTAATTGTAATTGCATTTTTAAAATCGATTTTCTCAAAAATTACTAAGTGCAAAAATGCAAAAAAAAATTTTTTTTTAACTGTCATTTTAAAACTATTAAAAATTATGAAAGGATTACAAAAAAATCAATTAAATGTCCAAATAAAATTACATATATTATAATTGCGAAAATGTTGCGGAATTGTAATTAGCAGATTACAATCATCCCTACTAACACATTCCTATCCTTTCTAAACTCTCTTATTTTGTGCTGGTCCACCTTTTTTTATCCCACACAGAGAAACTGACGTAGTGACTCCGGAGGTGTGTGGGGGTGTGTTTACATATTAACCACTTAGCAACTTTCTACGTCCTTGTTTACAAAAATCTATAAACACATGTAAATATTTAGTTCTGTTTTCTATTTTTAGAATACTGAGTACGTATAGCACCAACTTGTGGCCAAAAAGTAAAACTACTTCCAAATATACCATTATTCACTTACCATAGAAAAATTAAATACATTTTCATTATTTTTGAAACTCCTTCACCCCTAACCCAAAATAAAATATCGTCATACTTTGCACTAGGGACACAGTTTAAACATTGTAATAACCGTGACAAATGGGCAAATAAAATGTGTCTGTTTTATCCATAATAGCACATTTTATTTTTAAACTACAATGGCTGAAATGCATATAAAATAATATAATTATTAGCATAAAGTACTGCCTAAAGAAAGCCTAGTATTTCCCGCAAAAAATTATATATAGATCATGTCAGTGTGATAATTAGTGATAAAGTTATTACCGAATGAATGGGAAGAGCTTTTGAAGGGGAAAAAACCTGTGGCAGAGAAGTGGTTAAGGATAGTAATAAAAAAATAACATTAATTAACAATGTACAAATTACACTGGTGTTTGAGTGTGTGTGTGTGTGTATGCGTGTTATTTCAAAGCGTCACAAAGTGCGTTATCTGGTTACAAAAAGGGGAAAATATATATATTTCAAGAGAAAATCCCCTTAAATATAGTTCAAGGTTTATTAAAATATATACTTTATTTTATTTTATGCATAATAATACGCCTTAATATGGACTTATTATACGACAATGATTGATGCTCAGCGCGGACAGTCCTTTCAGCATAAACCATTTACAGTAAAGGGGGCAGCCAGTTAGATTTTGTTTCGTTCTGCCAAATTCATAAAAAATAAAATACCGAGCCAAAGCGTGTGTGTCTGAAAGACTTCCTTCCTAACAGTAATGTCATACATATGTGTAAATAGCCTGCCTTTCCATTACCGCCTCCTCGCCGTGTATTCCACCGAGTCGCAGCGCGCTCATCGCGGGGTGAATTATGGACGTGATTTTCTGAAGCAGACTTTTACTTTGAAACGTAATTGATGTATTGAAAAATAAAATGAACGCCCGCTCTCTTTGTAAACCAACGCTAATGGCGGCTGAACTCAATCTGGGCTTGAAGGGGGGACGAAAGCGAAAGCGAATAACCATCAATCTTTCTAAGCTGCACATAATTTGAAAATGGAAAAAGTGACAATAGTCATTACTAATGCAGCCTGTATAGCGCTGCCACCACTCACTTTAACTTTCTCTGGGACTTTTTCTCCTCGGTATAATGTTATCAGGACGGCCACTAGAGGGAGCTGTGGTGGATGGAGAATGCACAGATCTCTCAGATAAGGACCATCATTTACAGTCTTTTTCTTATTCTGTTTATAAATTCCTTTCTGATTTTAATTAAGAGATACTGACAAATTGACAAAACGCAAGTAGAAATAAAGAAGACAAAAAGGCCAAAAACTTAAAGTGAACCTCCAGACTAAAAATCTACTCAGCAGCACTGAAAAGGCCTGGTGTTTCTTTAACAGTTTCACGGCATCAGAACTTTGTTTCTCTTATACAAGCCTCATTTTTAGCTGCATAGAAGTAAACTGCCCGGGCATTTTTCCCCTGATGCTGTGCAAAGCATGATGGGATTTCTGATGTTGTTGTTCTCGTTCTGCTGTTTTGGTGCAATTTTTTTTTTTTTACATTTTGAATTTGACATTTGAAGCCTAGCGTCTGCAGCTGGGAGGGGTTATCAGGACACAGGACAGTTGGAACTTTCTCATGCTCCCTGTCACCTCCTCTCAACCAAAAAGATGGCTGCCCCCATGACAAAGATGGCAGCCCCCATGAATCACAAACATTTACCTGTTCTTTTAAAACAGGGTGGGTAAGAGATTATATTACCTATCTATTCTAATTAACATAACTAGTGTAACTTAATGACAGTATGTTTGTTTATGCTGAAGTTCCCATTTAAATCAATACATATTTATATATGGTCAGCATGGTGGCGTAGTGGTTTGCACTCTTGCCTTGCAGCGCTGGGTCCCCAGTTCAAATCCCAACCAGGGTACTATCTGCGCAGAGTTTTTATGTTCTCCGTGTGTCTGTGTGGGTTTTCTCAAGGCTCTCCGGCTACCTACCTACCACATCCCAAATACATACAGATTAGTTAACTGGATTCCCCCTAAAATTGGCCCTAGACTACATACACTACACTATTATTATTATTATTATTATTTATTGTATTTATAAAGCGCCAACATATAACGCAGCGCTGGACAATAAATATATTCAATGATACAAGGATGACGGACATAACAAGATTATACAACATAGAACAGAGTTATACATGCAAATTGTACAAAATTCATGATCATGCGATATGGGCTGGTTAGGTAGGCCCAGTAATACAAGTACAGGCTGTCATAGGACAGGAGCACATGATCCTGTAGATTACACTTGGGAATGGAGGACCCTGCCAGAGGCTTACAATCTAAAGAGTGGGGTGGAAACACTAGGTGGGGCTGTGAAATATTCGGTAGAGAGTAATGCTGGGCATACACGGCATACTATCTAGCAGATAGCGGCTCGATGCCAGCGCGTTCCTGCTTGTCCGCGCGAGCGCGCAGATTGATTCTCGCTTGTCCCCGCTGGCACTACCTTCTCAGCGCTTAGTTTTTGCCAATTGTCCGCCCACGGGGATCGAGCCAGGAATCAATCCACGCAGTGATCAGACATGTCAGAAACTATCAATCAGAATCAGAATCAAATTTATTTCGCCAAGTACAACGGGGCTGAGTGGCAGTTCAACTCTACTGGTACTGCGATCTCCTCTCCAGCTACACAGACCCAGCTCCCCAGGGCCTATGCTGCATGCCAGGTACGACGGTGTCACGCCATATTAGACATGTCTTGCCTCAAAGTGGAAAGTCACACTGGATCAGCTTTCTTGGCTGCTCTTAACAAACAGGTGGATCAGTGGCTGACCCTGCACCAACTGGAGATCGGCCATGTGGTGTGTGACAACGGCAGCAATCTCCTTTCCGCTTTGAATTTGGGAAAGCTGACACATGTACCCTGCATGGCACGTGCTGAATCTAGTCATTCAAAGATTTGTGTCAATGTACCCAGGCTTAGAGGACATCCTGAAGCAGGGCAGGAAGTTGTGTGGGCATTTCAGGTGGTCTTACACAGCCATGGCACATTCAGTGGAGAAACAACTTGCCGGTGAGACGCTATGTGATAGCCCGACTCGCTGGAATTCGACCCTGGTCATGTTCTTTCGCCTGCTAGAACAGGAGAAAGCCGTCACCCAGTACCTCTACACATTCAGTAGAAGGACACAATCTTGGGAGATGGGGATGTTCTAGCCCCCGAACTGGACACTGATGCGAAATGCATGCAGACTCATGCGGCCGTTTGAGGAGGTGACCAACCTGGTGAGACGCAGTGAAGGCACCATCAGCGACTTGATCCCGTACGCTTACTACCTGGAGCGTTCCATGCGTAGAGTGGTGGATCAAGCTGTGGAGGAGCGTGAAGAGGAACAGTTACGGCAGGGACAGTTGTGGGAGCAATTTACATTAGAATCAGATGTTTCCTCAACACCTGCGGCAGCACAGAGGGGGGAGGAGGAGTCGTGTGGGGAAGAGGAGTCAGACTCGGATGATGAGGAAGGTGTTTCTTTGGAGGAGGCGGTGGCAGGAGAACAACCACAGCAGGCATCTCAGGAGGCTTGTGCTACTCGACGTTCCCGTGGTATTGTTCGTGGCTGGGGGGAGGAGGAGGACTTACCGGATAGTACGTCTGCATCCAACTTTGTGCAGATGTCGTCTTTCATGCTGTCCAGCCTGTTGAGGGACCCCCGTATAAAAAAACTCAAGGGGAATGACCTGTACTGGGTGGCCAGGCTACTAGAACCTCGGTACAGGCACAAAGTGGCGGACATGTTACCAACTCACCAGAAGGCAGAAAGGATGCAGCACATGCAGAACTAGCTGGCAACTATGCTTTACAATGTGTTTAAGGGTGATGTCACAGCACAACGCAATAAAGGTACCACTGCCAGTAATCCTCCTCCCATGTCCACACAGGCAAGGACAGGACGCTCCAGTGATCTCATGCTGATGTCGTACATGCGGACATTCTTTAGTCCAACACCTCGACTTAGTGCTTCCGGATCCACCCTCCACCAACGCCTGGACCGGCAGGTAGCCAACTACCTGGCCTTAAGTGTGGATGAAGACACTGTGAGCAGCAATGAACCCTTAGACTACTGGGTGCGCAGGCTTGACCCGTGGCCAGAGCTGTCCCAATTTGCCATCCAACTTCTGTCTTGCCCTGCCTCAAGCGTCCTGTCAGAAAGGACCTTCAGCGCAGCTTGAGGCATTGTCACTGAGAAGAGAAGTCGCCTAAGTCACAAAAGTGTTCAGTACCTCACCTTTATCAAAATGAATGAGGCATGGATGCTGGAGGGCTACTGCCCGCCCGAAGACTAAGTCAGTCACCACACACAGCATCTCTGCCTGCACGCCGTGTGACTGGCTGCCTGCCCCAAGACTAAGTCGCTCCCCACACAGCACCTCTGCCCGCAGGCCGCTTGACTGCCTTCTCCGCCACCACCAACAGGGTGCAGGACTCCAGGTGGATTCCTGAATATTTTAGGCCGCTGCTAGCAGCGGCCGCTATAATGATTTTTCTGGTGCGTGTACATGCCTGCCTAATTTTTCTGGCTGCACTGCGGCTGCAACAACAAAACAAAAGGCATGTACATGTGCCCATTCCCCTTCGTGATCATTACCTTGCAGCGGTGAAGGGGCTTGCGTATCACAATGAAGCAATGACCGCCGGCTATATGAGTGTCTCGGGGGGTGGCACTGCACACCAAAGATAATAAGGTTGTTGCTTCATTGTGGACAGACCAAATTTGTTCAGCTGGACAGTCACTGTTGTTCTATCATTGAGCTACCACAGCCCGGCGACCATATGGGCTTGAAAACCGCCCCGGCCTGCACTCTGGCCATGGTGCGCACCAGTCCAGCACGGCCATCACTACGCAAACAGCTGTTTGCGGTGCGTTACACAGTGAGTTTGGTGTGTCAGTGTGAAACAGAACTCTAATTACACTCCCTGATTGATGTATACACATGCAAGATGTTTTAAAGCACTTTAGGCCTGCAATTTAGCATTCAATGTGATTTCTGCCCTTAAAACGCTGCTTTGCGTCCAATCCAGATTTTTTCCCGGGACTTTTGGCGTGTTTCCCAGTCTGCCATGCCCCCTCCAGGTATTAGACCCTTGAAACATCTTTTCCATCACTTTTGTGGCCAGCATACATTTTTCTAGTTTTCAAAGTTTGCCACCCCATTCAAGTCTATTGCGGTTCGCGAAAGTTCGCGTGAACCGAACTTTCGCGGGAGGTTTGCGAACCTAAAATCGGAGGTTCGGGCCATCTCTATCCAGCACTACTTTTTGCATGCAATTTTACAAACCACGATTGAAAAAATAAATTAATAAAAGTCTAATACTGTGACTACTTTGTTTAGTTATTTTGAATATTTCATTTACGTCGTGAGAATGCCTGTATTTTAGAAATCCCTGAACAACAAGCTGACGAATTACGATACTCTGAAAAGTAAACATGTTTTGGTAGATATGGATTTTTGCATAGCTCATTGATGTTATGGGGCAATTTGTCATAGTCTCTCAGCTGCAAAATCAGGGCATTCTAATGCAAAAACAGTCGCTGCTATTATTGATCTTCTCTTTTTAATTTTCTAAGAGAACTTTCAATTAACAGTGCTTGACTGAACAACATTATCTGTGAGTACAGTATCTTGCAAATCGTTGTGGTTGCATGCAATGGATATAATAAGTGTGTACTAATAATATATGACTGCTAGCCTTTATAAGATATAAATATGTTGGTAAGTGTCAAATAATGGAATAAACAAAAAATGCATGTGGGAATTAAATCTATTAATGAATGAATGCAACAAGAAGTTATAGAGACTCTGTAACAAAAGTTTGAGCTTTATTTCTTCTCTCCTATAAGTTCCTATACCTGTTCTAATGTGCTCCATCTAACTGCAGCCTTTTGTAGTTGCACAGTGGCTGTGTTATCTCTGTTATATGATCTAATCTTCTCTCCTCTGTCGGCTCTGTCGGGTTGGAATGTGCTGTGCTGCTTGTGATTGGATAGAAGCTATACACACTCTCTCCAGGCCCCCTGCACACTCTGTATGACTCACACTCTGAGCTACTCTCAGCCTATCACTTGCTATGTCTTTTGTTTGTAAACACTGCCTAAAACTGGTAATTACAAGCCAGGATTGCAGCAGAGAGTGGCAGAAACAGCACAGAGGGGTCCAGGAGAACATAATGAATAGAATGGTATGCTTTTTATTGTAAGAATTTTACAGTACAGATTCTCTTTAATGTTCATTGTTGATTTGCCTCGGTTAGTTTCATATTTATATATGAAAAAGAAAGGAATGTGTAGGAGGCAATAGGCTAATAGGAAATTCAAATGCAGAAACATGTATATTATATGAAAATGTCACTTATATAGTCCCATGCACCATGCCAACAACCTGAAAATGAATAAATATAGCAACAAAATTGGCTCTTGGGTGCATAAGAATACCAAGCTTTAACTGATTTTCCATAAAATATTAATATAATGACATACAAACAAGACGAATCACAACACAGAGTAAAAACATCCATCCTCTCTGTGTCCTTAAATGCTCTTATTTGCATGGATCTGTGCTTCACTTGTATGCTTCACCATCTGTGCAATGACCTTGTGATCTGCAAATAGGATCAGTGATGGCCTTATAGTTCCAGGAATTCATTCACTGGGAATATCTGTATCCTTGAATGCTTCTATTTTCATAGATCTGCGCTTCACCTGTATGCTTCACTTACTGGCATAGTAACTTTATAGTCTTTGAGCAGGATCAATGAGGATTTTATGACCCTCCATACTGCCTATGAGGTGCTTTGTTGTCTACCTAGACCAGTGATCTGCAAACTTGGCTCTCCAGCTGTTATGAAACTACAAGTCCCACAATGCATTGTGGGAGTCTGACAGCCACAGTAATGATTCATAAAGGCAAATGCATTGTGGGACTTGTAGTTCCTTAACAGCTGGAGAGCCAAGTTTGCAGATCACTGACCTAGACTCTTTAGCAGGGCCTGGACTTGCCAGCTAGATACAGGGACTGCAGCCCCAGTTGCTCATGTGGTTGTATAGTGGCACAGCGCTTTTACTTTGTGTTGTGATTTGTATTGTCATTTGTATGTTATTATACTAGTATTTATGGAAAATTACCAGTAATTAACCACTTAAGGACTCTGGGCTTAAAGCGGTATCGTCACCATAAAAAATCAAATTTCAACAGCAACTGGTCTGAGTGTATTAAGTGATAAAGATGCCAAGCCTGCATTCAAAACTTTCAAAACTTTTTCTGCTGTTATGATTTGGAGTTATCACATACTTAAAGGGAACCTAAACTGAGAAGGATATGGATTTTCCTTTTAAAACAATACCAGTTGCCTGACTCTCCTGCTGATGTCTTTTGCTGCAGTAGTGGATGAATCACACACCTGAAACAAGCATGCAGCTAATCCAGTCTGACGTCAGTCAGAGCACCTGATCTGCATGCTTGTTCAGAGGGCTGTGGCTAAAAGTATTAGAGACACAGAATCAGCAGGAGAGTCAGGCAACTGGTATTACTTTAAAAGGAAAAATCCATATCCTTCTCAGTTTAGGTTCCCTTTAAGGAACACTGCACTGGCCCTTTAGTAGTCGGTGCCAAAGAATTGCATGCTGGGGGTTCTTTTTATCTATAATCTATTCCTCCTCTTCCTTTTAATTTCCCTGCCAGCTGCTTATCGGAAACCTAATCCCCTGCTCACTTGTGTTTACAAGCAAGGCTGAGGTGACTCAGCGATTGGAGGAGACAAGAAAAAAAGTAAAGGGCAGAAATGACATCACGAGTTCGCCTTAAAGTTAGCCTTAACGGTGGGCAAAAGACATGGCCCCCACCAGGAACAGAATTCTCGTAATTTACTATATAACATTCACTGAAATCAAAACGTGGACAGTATAATACATGTGTTATGTAAGTAGATCAAGTATTTATCTACTTATATATGTGGGTTTCTTTCCTGGCATAGTATGGCTGATCCTACTGCTTTAAACCCCCCCTAGTGACCAGTCAATTTTGAACTAATTAGGCCACTGCAGCTTTAAGGGCTTGCTGCAGGGACATAACAACTCAGCACCTCCCCCCCCCCCTTTTTCTGCCCAAGAGAGCTCTCTTTTTGTGGGTGAGGATCGCTCCCAGGATGTTTATTTATTTTTTTGTAAATATTTATCTCTATTTTTTAATAATAAAGATTACTATTTATTTGTATATTTTCCCCCCTCCCTCCCCTAGCCAGCCTACAACAGCGATCGGCTGTCATAGGTTTCAGCTAATTAGAGCTGATTGCTCTCGTGCGTCCCAGGGGGACAGACGTGTCACAGTGCTGCTGTAGATCGCAGTGCTGTACGATGTAAATAGACGGCGGTTTCGTCTAAAAGTCTCCTAGCGGCAATCGCCGCTGGGAGGTTGATGATGGAGCGGAGCGCAACAGCGAGCGCAATCTCCTGCAATACACTCCCTCAGGACCTTATGCTGATCCGCGTTAGGTGGACCTGGGGCTGCTGCCGTGGCCACGCCCATCGGCATGACGCAGTCGGCTAGTGGTTAAAGTTTGGTATTCTCATGCACCCAAGAGCCAATTTTGTTGCTATTTTTACTCATATTTATATATATTTTTAGTATGGCTCTGTTGAATTATTATATTTATATTGCATGATACAATTTTCCTTTCTTAAAATTGAAGGTATTTACAAAGTCACCTCTAATCAACCAAAAAAATAACCCCCTAAAGCATCACTTAAAAAGGAACTGTATTGAAAATAACATAATAAATACAATTGCTTTTTACTTACAATATTCATTTATAGATTAATTGGTCAATGTTTGCCTGTTGTAAAATCTTTACTCTCCCTGATTTACCTCCTGAAATTTATCACAGGTCGTGACATCTTTAGTTCTGCCAGGTGATCTGTACGGAATGTTCAATACTGAGAGTTCTATGCACAAACAGAGATATTGCTTTGCTAGGCAGTTGGAAAACACTGTTATTTCACACAATACAACATGGTTAAAGGATACCCGAAGTGACATGTGACATGATGAGATAGACATGGGTATGTACAGTGCCTAGCACACAAATAAGTATAGGCAGTAGGAAGGTTCATGACGCTCTACCCCTAACCCTCATACCAGTCGGTGCAGGATCAGGCAAGCCAGGCCATAGTAGTAGAGAAGTGCAAAAAAGGATCCGCAAGCCAGAACAGGATGAGGTAAAAAAAGGCTGAAATATTTATTAGAAAAATCCACAGACAAGGCAATAAAATCACAGGATCAACTTAACGCGTATCGGGCCTACCATCTGCCCTTAGTCGTAGTACGACTAAGGGCAGATGGTAGGCCCGATACGCGTTAAGTTGATCCTGTGATTTTATTGCCTTGTCTGTGGATTTTTCTAATAAATATTTCAGCCTTTTTTTACCTCATCCTGTTCTGGCTTGCGGATCCTTTTTTGCACTCTTCTACACAAATAAGTATGCTGTGTTCCTTTTTTTCTTTCTCTGCCTGAAAGAGTTAAAAATCAGGTATGTAAGAGGCTGACTCAGTCCTGACTCAGACAGGAAGTGACTACAGCATGACCCTCACTGATAAGAAATTCTCCTTTTTATATGTTTCTTGCTCTCAGAAGCCATTTTCTGCTAGGAAACTGTCTTATAGTTGGAATTTCTTATCAGTGAGGGTCACACTGTAGTCACTTCCTGTCTGAGTCAGGACTGAGTCAGCCACTTACATACCTGATGTTTAACTCTCAGGCAGAGAAAGAAAAAAAAGGAACACATCATAGTTATTAGAGCATAGTTATTAGTGTGCTTGGCACTGTACATACACATGTCTATCTCATCATGTCACATGTCACCTCAGGTATCCTTTAACAGACAGTAAACTGTTAGGGCCATGGTCATGACATCACACTGTGGGAGGGGTTTCACCACAATATCAGCCATGCAGACACCCTGATTATCTATTCTAGAAAAGGTAAAGATTTCTCGTGGGAAAGGGGGTATCAGATACTGATTGGGATGAAGTTCAATCCTTGGTTAAAGCTCATCTTTAAAGGGAACCTCAAGTGACAAAACGTACTTCAGGTTTGATACATACCTAAGTAGAGAAAACCTCTGGATACTTTTCCAGTCCTCGGTACATCCCATACTCTTGCAACTTGTTAGTGCTTCCTAACCTATACTACTATTGGGTTCCAATGGTGAAGATCTCACAGTCCTACCGTTATTTCCTCTGGAAACTCAGTTCTGCAGACGGGACTACTAATTCCCCAAAATGCTTTGCAGCTTTCCCCATTTAGGCTCAAATTGCCATCATGTCTTAAAATTACAAAAGCAACATGTTTGACAGATAGAAATACCTTGTTGATTAGAGAGCTCAGAAGATAATGGCCAAAATGGTCTGAGCTGACAGATGAGGGTAGAGTAAGAACTTTGGGTCAACTAGCATAAGCAAATTGAGCCAACCAGCTTTGTGTTGCTTGTTTTGGAAAGTGGTGGAAGGGGAAATTTGTGGAATGAATGAGCAGTTGGAAAATCTGCAGGAATTGTATGATTTCAAGATGGACCAGATCCTCAAACTAATATTTCCCAACCAGGGGCGTAGCAATAGCCATAGCAGCTGCTATGGTGCCTCGGAGCATAGGGGGCCCAGGTGATTCTTGACCAAAGTTCACCATGAACTTTCTTGTGTTCCTCCACCCTCTGACTTTGTCTCTGTGCCCATGAACTATGTGCAGTGTAGATCGCATGAGAATGTAAATTGCCCAGTTAACTCATATCCATAAGGTAGGGGCAGGTGGCATTGCTCAAAGAAAACCTTTAAAGAAAAAAAAAAAACCCTCTGGGGGTGGATAATACTTACCTTGGGAGGAAGAGGCCATTGGATCCTAACAAGGCTTCTCCGTGTCTTCCAGAGTCCCGGCAATCCAGCGCGGCTTCCCCACGAACAGCGGTGGGGTAAATAAGAAGCGGCTCTTCATTTGGGTTACGGAGGAAATAGCCGAACCTGATCGGATCCACTCTACTGCACAGGCAAGACAAGACAAGACAAATAACATTTATATCGCGCTTTCTCCTGGCGGACTCAAAGCGCCAGAGCAGCAGCCACTAGGACGCGCTCTATAGGCAGTAGCAGTGTTAGGGAGACTAGCCCAAGGTCTCCTACTGAATAGGTGCTTACTTACTGAACAGGCAGAGCCGAGATTCGAACCCAGGTCACTTGTGTCAGAGACAGAGCCCTTAACCAGCACACCTTCCAGCCACCAGTCGCCAGGCACCAGTCCTTTTCCGCCAGCCCAGTAGAGCGATCCGACCGGGTTTGGCTATTTCCGCCTTAACCCAAATGAAGAGCCGCTAGTGCGCCTGCACAGGATCTCGGTAGGTAAATATTGCCCGTACCTGTGCACCCTTGTCAAGCCTTGTTGAGGGACTTTCGGGGAGCCAGCGCTGGATTCCCCCAAGCTAGAGGACTGGGAAGCCTCATTGGGACCCTGAGGCTTCCTCCTCCCGAGGTAAGTATCCCCCAGTGTTTTTTTTTTTGTTACAGTGTCTCTTTAAGAGTGCCTCCATCTGAGGGCCCCAGGAAAGTTTTGCTATGGGGCCCCATGATCTCTAGCTACACCACTGTTTCCAACACTAAGATCTTGTGGAATCCAAGCCATGAAGAATAAAAGCTGTTTTGAGGACAAAAGTAGGACCTTCCCAGTACCTGTATGACGTTCCTAATGAAGTGAAAATTAACACACCATTAACAACACGTTGAGGCATAAAAATTGTCTGATGTTATTTACACAGTATGAACTTAATAGAACACAAGTTTGAATGAATCATTCCGTCTTTCTTTTCACTGAAGATGCCTGTGATTTTCAAGAGAGCTATTAGGTCTCTGCGGGAGTTCATTACTTTTTACTTTTAGCATTTATTAAAGTAAATGTTCAATTACATTTGCAATATCGTTATTACGCTGCAGGTTCCCTTACATTACACTGAAATTCTATTTTATTATGAACATTAACCCCTTCAGAATTGAAGGATACAGATTTACACATAAATATAGATATAGCCCGTTTCCACTAGCGTAAAGGATGCGAGGCGATCGCCGCATTGCCTCGCATCCCTCACAGGTACTCCCGGTTGCCATTCCGCCTGCCATCCCCCGGCTATGGGGACTCGGATGCTTGCTGCGGAAAACTGCAGCTTGCTATCCATAATTTCCCCCACGTCGCATCGTGCCGGATCGCGTAGGTAAATTTGCGTCAATGGAAACTACTCCATTGATGTGAATTGGTTGCATATTCCTTGCTTTGCGATGCGGAGTGGTTTCTGCATAGCAACGCGTCTAGTGGAAACGGGCCCTTAGTGAGAAGTCATTATTGGACCTTTGCCTGGGAAGTCTAAAGCACTGTGGTTATTTGATGGAAGCCAGTATGTTCAAGACGTAGAAATCTTGGCTTGTTCACCTTCAACCTTAGTTGTTCATATAGATTTTTTTGTCACTTTTTAAAAATTCTGATCAAACAAAGTTTTCTTTTCTCTTTCTGTGAAATGTTTTGCTCACCGATCTTTTAGACCAAATGTATCCCATCTCATAGCCATAGAGGGATGTGTAACCGACCAATCGATTACTATCACAAGGAGAGAGTTCCCTTATTACTCTTAAAGCGGAAGGACAGCGACTGACCAGGAGGATAAATTGGTGAAAAATAACAATTGATTTTATTTGGCAAACAAAGAAATAATGTCCACTAACATGCAGAACAAGAATACAAACCCCCAATTGAAATCCTCAATATCAAGACCACCCTTGAAATACACTAAATTAATGAGGTAAAATAAGCAACAAATTCAGAGTTAACACTTCTTGCTTGAAGATCTAGCACCTGAAAAGAAAAAGGTTACTTCCAGAAATATCATTAGAGGCTACTGCACTTGGACCTTGCTTGAAGTTCCTGCACCTGTAGGAAAAACAAAGAACAAAACACAGCAAATACACATTTCACAAATCTTCATCAGACCTTTTTCTTCATCTCACTCTCAATACGTCTATAGCGATACAGTTTTCTCTTTCCTATCTAAAAATATGTATGCATACATGTATGTGAACAAATACACCTGAAAGAAACCAAATAGGAAATGGACTAATGCTTCTGGTTGGGTAGATAAGTAGTGACTGACTCGAAGTAGTCCTTACTGTATGGTAATGACCATAACAGTCTTCAGTTCCTTGCAAAAGTCTTATCTAACCATACAGTGGCTATGAATTCATATTCACACTTAAACCTGTATATGATCATGGAGTAGGGGTACCCCTTTAAAAGAACTGATGATAAGTTGCTGATGAAAGATCTTTTCCTGAAGCAGATGATAGCTTATGATAACCTTACTTTACTTTACATGCAGCACACTCCAAGATGCCAGTTCAATAATTCTGAAGTAAGTTTCTTCCCTTTATTGTTATCAAAGTTTTTCTTTTTCCTGTATGTCACATATGTAAGTATCAATTCTCTCCTTTTATTACTTCTCACTGCAGGTTGGTTTAAGCTCTAAATGCAATCACTTCACTTGCAGAACACACAGAACACAGCAACAGATCTGTTCACGGGTAAGTTCCTATTTTTCTCCCATGAATTGATAAATTTCTTTACTAATGTGTTATTCTCTTTTCTCCACACAGAGAGATTAACACTCCAAAAATATCGTCAGGTAAGTGTCTTTTCCACTCATATCAGGCAGAGCCACACTGGGGATTATTCTTGAGGCATATGCACAGTCAATGTACAGAGCAAATGCATTCAAACACAGGCTGACTGGCTTTACTGTGGAGAGACAGATTAATAATCAGTACCAGTGAGTGCACACACAGATTCTCTCACTGATCAGCATTGTGGTGACAGGTAGGGAAACACAGTCATTGATTCACATTATACAGTACTCTGGTGTTGCTATGACAACATTTCTTCTCCTCACACACACTGTATATATATTATCTAACTGTAGAGAATCAGACGAAGAATATTTAGCTGATTTGATTTGACAGTCTGATTTTTGTGTCATTACTATTAGGAAAACTCCTGTCATTTTCTTTCTGTGTTTCTGTGTGGTGAAATTTCACTTATCTGTCAATTTTTCCTGAAGTGGTCTCCTTGGCCTTGCTGAGCTATCTCTCACTCCTCTGTGGATGAGGTGTCTCCCTGTTTTGACTCAGGGAGCTGTCTCTCATGGTCCCCTTTCTGTGTGTCATCAGTGAGCTAAATTCCTCTGCTACTGAATGCCATTTCTCTCTCTGTCAGCTCAGTTTCTCCCCCTCTGGTCTCTGTCATCTCTCCTCACGCTGCCTGTGTCACCTTCTGAGGTAAAAATCAGAGAGGGCTTGCCTCTTCAGCTGGAGGGGCGTTCCCAACCTGTGTAACTGACACCCGCCCCCTGACTGAGAGCAGAACAGCCATCTTGAGTGCTGGCTGCTTGCTCTGTGTAAATACAGCCTGTGCCAGCACTAATTCTCATAGCTGATGCTGGCCAGAAATAAAAATACATGTTTTTTTTTTTTTTTTTTAAATTAAAGAAGCTGCACTATTTGTAGCAGGGCTACATTTTTCCCCCTTTTTTTTAAATTGTAGTCCCTTACAATTCTCTAAGAAATCACTTCGCATAACACAATACATCGCTCAAATACAGTAAGGAAGACTTTATCTCCTCTGTTGCCATATAAATTCTTCTTGCAGATAGCGTTTAGGAGGAAGTCCAATATTCTCTCTGGACGATCTCCTTAAGGAACCCTCAGGTTCTAACTCAGGAGAACCCTCAACCTGCTGGTCAGCATCACTCCCCCTCTCACTCTCTACTGAGCTTCCAGAACTCTCCTCCCTGAGACCCGAAACATCTTGCCACTCATCAACAGGATGAGCCAAATTTTGGTCTCTATTTCTCTGAGCCTGGGGTGTAAGACCACTGGAGAGCTCCACTGGGACCCAACAAGGGACCATTTCTTCCAGTTCCATTTCACAATTCTTAGATTTTCCAAAAGGCTTAGGTTCTGACATCAATTTTAACAGAGCCCCATTCACTCTTTTAATGGGGCCCGTGCCATCCATCTTCTGAACATCATACACTGGGATGTCTGTTGAAGGCTGATTTACTATTTTCCACAAATCAGCACCCCATCTTGATGTCAACTTTCCTTTCTCATGTGTTCCTTTGTTTCGGAGTAAGACAATGTCTCCGACCTGAAAATTCCACCTCCTTTCAAAAGTTTCAGATTCTTTTTCATTACTACGCCGTACCAAGTCATACATCTCTTGTACTCTATTTTTGTGGTTCTCAACCCATTCTTGCATAGTCCTTGAAGTTTGATCCCCCTCTAACCTTCCACACAAAACATCCAGAGGTCCTCCATCTTCCCTTCCAAAGAACAAATGGAAAGGAGCATAACCAGTAGCGTCATGCACAGTGTGATTATAGGCCCAGACTAACTCTTTAATGTATACCGGCCAACGTTGTTTCTTTTCTTGTTCCAGGGACCGTATCTTCTGTATCAGGGTGCGGTTGAAACGTTCACAGACTCCATTCCCTTGAGGATGATACGGTGTAGTATGCGATTTTTTTATGTTATAAAGCTGACATAACTCCTGCATCAAACGACTTTCAAAACACGGACCCTGGTCTGAATGGATCCGCTGAGGACAGCCATAAGTTTGTATAAAGTCATTCCAGAGGTGCTTGGCAGCTGTTACTGCTGTTTGGTCTCTAGTTGGTACGGCTACAGCAAATTTTGTGAAATGGTCAATCATGACCAACACGCTACTTCGTCCGTCTTGAGCAGTATCCAGAGACAAAAAATCAACTGCCACCACTTCCAACGGTGCGCTGGTCCTCCATTTTACCAAAGGGAGTTTTGGCTCAGTGCCTTGATTGGTGTTGCATGTCAGACATTCTCTGCATACTTTCTTAATTACCCCTTCCATCTGTAGACAGTAAAATCTCTTTCGGAAACACCAGGCTATTTTCTCAGGCCCTGGGTGCCCTAATTTTTCATGCAGAGTAGTGATAACTTTGCTTGCTACATCCCGAGTCAACACTATCTGACTTCGCACATTCTGCCAATTTTTCAACCGCACCTTTCTGACCAGCAAATTGTTCTCCACTCTTAAGCGATCCCACTGCCTAAGCAGTTTTTGGCCCTCCACCGTCCAATTGACTCTTTGTATTCTCTTTGGCCATACTTGTGCTCTGACCTTTTCTTTCAATGGTTTGAGAATATGATCTTCTTCCTGCAATTTTTGCCACTCTGCTGAGGAGGACTCAATAACTTCCATCATGTTTACCATCAACTCATCCTCATTTTCTTTCGACATGTGACTAGCTTTTTCCTTAATCCCAAACAGGGGTACTTCAACTTCTTCCAGATCTTCATCTCTCTCCCTTCCAGCAGGTTCATATGGGAATCTCGATAATGCATCTGCACAGCCGTTGATTCTTCCTGGTCTGTACTTAATAGTAAATTGGAACTTGGCTAATCTGGCTACCCACCGTTGTTCCATCGCTCCTAATTTAGCTGTTTGAAGGTATGCTACGGGGTTATTGTCGGTGTAAATGGTAAATTTTACTCCATTCAAGTACTCACTGAATTTCTCCGTGACGGCCCATACCACTGCCAACAATTCTAGCCGGAAAGAACTGTAATTTGCTGGATTTTTCTCAGTCTCTCTGAGACTACGACTCGCAAAAGCTATTACTCGTTCTTTTCCTCCTTTTTCCTGAGTCAGTACTGCACCTAAGCCCTGATTACTAGCATCAGTATACAAACGAAAAGGAAGGTGGAAATCCGCGAAGGCCAGTATCAGAGAAGATTCGATTTCGGCTTTTAATTCATCAAAAGCTTTTTGCTGTTCAGTGTTCCAGCAGACAGTATCATTTTTTTTTCTCAGTTGAGCCCCTTTTAGAATAAAATGCAAAGGACGAGCCTTCTGTGCAAAATGCGGTATAAATCTTCGATAGTAACTTGCTATCCCTAAAAATGCTCGTACCTCTCGGATAGTAGTAGGAACTGGCCATTCCTTAATCAATTTCACTTTTTCTGGGTTTGGCTTGACACCTTCTTTGGAAATAACATGCCCCAAGAAATTAACCTCCGGCTTGAATAGATGACACTTACTAGGCTTCAACTTCAGTCCATATGACCTGAGCTTCTGGAATACCACATCCAGGTGCTGAATATGTTGATGAAAATCAGTGGAATATACGATGATGTCATCCAAATAGATCAGCACATGTTCAAAATTAAACTCGCCCAAACAGCTCTCCATCAGTCTTTGGAATGTAGCTGGGGCGTTCGTCAATCCAAACGGCATTCTCTTGAATTGATATAGTCCCATGGGTGTAGTAAAAGCGGTCTTTTCCTGATCTTTTTTGTCAACTAAAATTTGCCAGTAACCACTACAAAGATCTAGAGTAGAGAACACTTTAGCTTTCCCCAAAGCCAGTAATGAGTCCTCTATCCTCGGAAGGGGATAGGCATCCTTAATAGTCACTGAATTTAACTTTCTGTAATCTACACAAAACCTCAGACTACCATCCTTTTTCTTCACTAACACAATGGGAGCTGCCCAGGGACTACTGCTAGGTTCTATTACATTAGCCGCCAACATCTGTTCTAACATCTGCTTAACTTCTTGGAACAAATTAGGAGGGATATATCTATATCTTTCTCTGATGGGGCCAGCTGTATCTGTTCTAATCTCATGACGAATCTTATCAGAGCATCCAAGATCACTTTCATCAATAGAAAAAACTTCTTTATTTCTCTCAAACAACTGATTCAATGCAGACTTCTCATTATCATTCAGTTGTTCAACATCCAATACTACTGTTTGGGAAATTTTCTCTCCATTCCATTCTTGCGCTTTAGTATCAGAGTCCGTTGACATTATCCGACATGAGCAAAGATTTTTTCCTTTCTCTTCCACTTGCACTTCCTTACCACCTACACTTTCCACCGGAAACACATCGGCCAACCAAGCACCCGAAGGTATATGTACAGTGTATTTTCCCCAATTTGACATTCGGATAGGAACTTGCCCATTTTTCACCGTGGCTACTGTCTTTGCTACAGTAATATCTAATCTCGGATTCACTGGTTCTACCATCACCGTCAGACCTGCAATTTGACAGTTGGAACCCACAGCCACCTGCATGACTACCTCAGACCTAGGGGGAACAGACAAACCCTTCTCACAGGGTGCTCTTATCACTCCAATCCTCCCCTTACAACGCTTGGCATTTCGAATAGCACTACATGTTTTTATCAAATTTTGAAACACTCGTCTCTCTTCTTGTTGCCGGGAAACCTTTTGCCAATACCGATGTCCATATTGCGAAAATAATCGTCCATCCAGATCCTGCAGAATATTCATTCCAACAATTATTGGGGTTTCTGAGGATGGCTGTCCCTTTACCACCATTATACCCCTTTTTCCCAACTGTTCCTCACCAATTTCCACATCCATCCAAATAATTCCTTTGACTGGGATGGGCAAATTATTGGCTGCTGCCAGCTCAATCCAAGACATCTCCAAATCCTGAATTTTTCCAGGAAAATTCCTTGCAAAATACGCCTCTGAAATGGTAGTCACTTGGGATCCTGTGTCTAACAAGCCATTAACCTCTTTCCCTTCTAACTTAATTTTAATCAAAGGACAATTTCCTACTACTGGCCCTGTCTCCTGCTGCACATAGGTCTGAGTAGCCATTCCCAACGTCCGACCTTCAACCCTAGGAGGCTCTAGTTTAAATTCTGATTGCTTCCATTGCGAGCATATCGTTGAGGTCTAGGACAATTACGTGCAAAATGTCCCTCTCTTCGGCAGTTCCAGCAGGTGAATGGTTGGTCATTTCTATTCTGAGTAGATTCCCTGGGCCCATGGTATTCTTCTCGTCTGACTTCTTGGTGTAATCTTAACTTAGCAATATCTTCTTGCATCTGCTTCAAAATGTGACCTAACTCGATGGCCTCTTCCCCCTTTTTACTGGCAGAGGTATGGGCGGTATGTCTATTCTCACTTTCCTTTTCCTTTGCATCAGAATTTAGTTGTCGCATAGCCAATTGAGTAATTTCCTCCTCTTGTTGATATTTAATAGCTAGTCGTTGGATTGATTGAAAGGAAATTGCAGGGTCTAGTTCTAACTTATTCTTTACTGCCCTTCTTACTACATGGCTCCGTAATCCCAGCACAAACTGGTCTTTCAGCCAGGAAGACATCCCGTTGTTCTGGTAAGGATCCTCCGCATCTTCCTTTTTTTGTATAGCTCTCATCAGTTCTTGTAGGGCATTAGCAAACTGAGGTATGCTCTCCTGCTCCCGCTGGGTTCGATCCATGAACCTCTTCCGCACTACGTGTAGGTCAGAGGGGTCCCCATATATTTCTTCAAGTATCTCCAAAATGTCTTCTAAACTCACCGGAAGATCCCGACTGGCATTAATTATTGTTTTCCGTGCATCACCCTCAGAAGCTAAAATGGCTACTTCCCGATGCATATCAACTGGAACTTTATATGCTTTGATAGCACTTTGAATACGCTCTGCCCAATCTCTCAGAGGCATATTATTGCCAGTAAATTTAGGTAAGTAGGTAGCTAAAATACCAATAGGAGTCATAGTCATAGACATGGTAAAATCCACATTCTCCCTTGATAGAGCTCTCTCAGCGGATCCCTCACCCATAGCTGGTACGTCTGACCCCAGGTTCTCTCCTGGTCTATTGATGTCAGAGTCCATCCTGCCGACTGCGCCAAAATGTAACCGACCAATCGATTACTATCACAAGGAGAGAGTTCCCTTATTACTCTTAAAGCGGAAGGACAGCGACTGACCAGGAGGATAAATTGGTGAAAAATAACAATTGATTTTATTTGGCAAACAAAGAAATAATGTCCACTAACATGCAGAACAAGAATACAAACCCCCAATTGAAATCCTCAATATCAAGACCACCCTTGAAATACACTAAATTAATGAGGTAAAATAAGCAACAAATTCAGAGTTAACACTTCTTGCTTGAAGATCTAGCACCTGAAAAGAAAAAGGTTACTTCCAGAAATATCATTAGAGGCTACTGCACTTGGACCTTGCTTGAAGTTCCTGCACCTGTAGGAAAAACAAAGAACAAAACACAGCAAATACACATTTCACAAATCTTCATCAGACCTTTTTCTTCATCTCACTCTCAATACGTCTATAGCGATACAGTTTTCTCTTTCCTATCTAAAAATATGTATGCATACATGTATGTGAACAAATACACCTGAAAGAAACCAAATAGGAAATGGACTAATGCTTCTGGTTGGGTAGATAAGTAGTGACTGACTCGAAGTAGTCCTTACTGTATGGTAATGACCATAACAGTCTTCAGTTCCTTGCAAAAGTCTTATCTAACCATACAGTGGCTATGAATTCATATTCACACTTAAACCTGTATATGATCATGGAGTAGGGGTACCCCTTTAAAAGAACTGATGATAAGTTGCTGATGAAAGATCTTTTCCTGAAGCAGATGATAGCTTATGATAACCTTACTTTACTTTACATGCAGCACACTCCAAGATGCCAGTTCAATAATTCTGAAGTAAGTTTCTTCCCTTTATTGTTATCAAAGTTTTTCTTTTTCCTGTATGTCACATATGTAAGTATCAATTCTCTCCTTTTATTACTTCTCACTGCAGGTTGGTTTAAGCTCTAAATGCAATCACTTCACTTGCAGAACACACAGAACACAGCAACAGATCTGTTCACGGGTAAGTTCCTATTTTTCTCCCATGAATTGATAAATTTCTTTACTAATGTGTTATTCTCTTTTCTCCACACAGAGAGATTAACACTCCAAAAATATCGTCAGGTAAGTGTCTTTTCCACTCATATCAGGCAGAGCCACACTGGGGATTATTCTTGAGGCATATGCACAGTCAATGTACAGAGCAAATGCATTCAAACACAGGCTGACTGGCTTTACTGTGGAGAGACAGATTAATAATCAGTACCAGTGAGTGCACACACAGATTCTCTCACTGATCAGCATTGTGGTGACAGGTAGGGAAACACAGTCATTGATTCACATTATACAGTACTCTGGTGTTGCTATGACAACATTTCTTCTCCTCACACACACTGTATATATATTATCTAACTGTAGAGAATCAGACGAAGAATATTTAGCTGATTTGATTTGACAGTCTGATTTTTGTGTCATTACTATTAGGAAAACTCCTGTCATTTTCTTTCTGTGTTTCTGTGTGGTGAAATTTCACTTATCTGTCAATTTTTCCTGAAGTGGTCTCCTTGGCCTTGCTGAGCTATCTCTCACTCCTCTGTGGATGAGGTGTCTCCCTGTTTTGACTCAGGGAGCTGTCTCTCATGGTCCCCTTTCTGTGTGTCATCAGTGAGCTAAATTCCTCTGCTACTGAATGCCATTTCTCTCTCTGTCAGCTCAGTTTCTCCCCCTCTGGTCTCTGTCATCTCTCCTCACGCTGCCTGTGTCACCTTCTGAGGTAAAAATCAGAGAGGGCTTGCCTCTTCAGCTGGAGGGGCGTTCCCAACCTGTGTAACTGACACCCGCCCCCTGACTGAGAGCAGAACAGCCATCTTGAGTGCTGGCTGCTTGCTCTGTGTAAATACAGCCTGTGCCAGCACTAATTCTCATAGCTGATGCTGGCCAGAAATAAAAATACATGTTTTTTTTTTTTTTTTTTAAATTAAAGAAGCTGCACTATTTGTAGCAGGGCTACAGATGTCTACAGGAAAACCGTGTATCCTGCCTGGGGACACCAACGTATTGATGACTTAAGACATTTGTAATGTGTTTATAGATTAAGAGCAAAGCAGACGCTCATTAATAACTGCTGTCAGCTGCCTGATAAAATAAGCCTGTGGATTTGGGGCATCAACTATTCGTGCGTTTTGGTCATTTAAGACAACACAATATTTCCAATAGAGACAAAAATGTCCATCTAATGCTCAGTGTAGCAGTTATTATTGCAGTTGCCCTGCATCAATACTGAAATCAGATTAGGATTTAGATGTCACGGAAGGAAAATTGTGAAACCTCGCTTCTTGTGTCCTAATGATGATAACTGCCAGACGAAATGAAGATGCTTTAATATGTTTAATTGACCAAATTTGCTGCCAGCAATGTGCAGGCTTAAAGCGAACCGCCCGAAACAGCTGTGTGCAAGTCGAAATAAATGGCTGTGTAAATTTAATGTGGAACTCCTGTCAAAATCCTTTCATTTCATATCATTTTTGTTCTTGCCTGTCCTGGTGGCAGGGTCATGGAGAGGGTGAAGAGAGGCGGGATCTCTCCAGTGAACATGCTGACAGTAATAAAAAGTTACAAGCAGTAACTAAAACACTTAAAAAAAAAAAAAAAAAAAATAGCATTGGAAAATATTGGAGCATTTGTAAGATTTTGTTTACTTTCTTGTTCGTATGTTGAACGTGTTCGCTTGTTAGTATGTACTCCCTCTCCACCAGTAGTCTGAAAAAGTACACCAGGGGGGCAGGACCCTGCATACTGCGCGTACGTTAAAAAAGGGCGCCGGGAAAAAAGGGCGCAGGGTTTTAAAAGATAATCATGAATAACGTTTAAAAAAAATTTGTGTTATATTTCGTTTAAAAATAATGTTTTATAAAGTTATAAATCATTAAATAATGTGTATAAAATCGGCAATTTTAAAAACGTTAATCTTCCCTGTTTAAAAATTGAAATTTATAATAACGTTTTATAAAACATTAATAAGAATTTTACTAAAGCTATACCTAACCCTACTCTCACACAGAACCCTCCCTGTACCTATCCCTAACCCCTAGACCCCCCTGTTGGTGCCTAACCCTAAGACCCCCCTGGTGGTGCCTAACCCTAAGACCCCCCTGGTGGTGCCTAACCCTAAGACCCCCCTGTTGGTGCCTAACCCTAAGACCCCCCCTGGTGGTGCCTAACCCTAAGACCCCCCTGTTGGTGCCTAAACCTAAGGCCCCCTGTTGGTGCCTAAACCTAAGACCCCCCTGTTGGTGCCTAAACCTAAGACCCCCCTGTTGGTGCCTAAACCTAAGACCCCCCTGTTGGTGCCTAAACCTAAGACCCCCTGTGATAAGCATTAATAACGTTTTAAAAAAATATGGTGCGGTTTTTCGTTTAAAAATGTAAAAAAAAAAAAATTGTACGGTTTTTCGTTTAAAAGTAATGTTTTAAAAAAATATTGTACTGTTTTACGTTTAAAAATAATGTTGAAAAAATTATAAATCATTAAATAATGTGTAATCATGAGAAACAGTTATAAAACATTAAAAGTCTCCGGGCGCCGCTTTTAAAACGTTATTTTTCTCCGGCGCCCTTTTTTCCTGTTGGGCGCCGATTAAACGATATTTATTATGGGAGTGAATGGCGGCGCCCTTTTTGTCCACCTGCCTGATGCGCCCAAATTTCCTGCTTCCGCATACTGCTAGTCTGAAAGCTTTCCTGCTTTCTCCCTGCAATATTCTCAGCACTGCAATGACTGTGTGACAACATAACTTACAGATCTGTGATTGGGGATCAGTCATCTGGGCATGCTCACTCTTAAGGTTTGCAGGTATCGAAAGACAAGAGATATGTAAGCAGCAAGTAATGCTATTACACGCAAGTCTGGATTTCCGGAAAGGCCACAAAGGCTTTGTACGGCAGTTGGCCAAGGAGCAGATGGACATGGAAGAGGGATTACTATATATGGAAGAAGAGGCTGGACATGGAATACAGAGGTTGCAAATAAGGAGCAACACATGGAAATAGGGAGCTGTTGTCTGAGGGATCTGCATACATTATAACTAAAGGCAGGGCCAGCTCTAGTAATAATGGGGACCCTGGGCAAAATGAACCTGAGGGACCCCCAACAGACCTCCCCCAACCAAAAAGCTGCAGTATCATCCAAATCCCCCCCCCCCCCCCCCCCCGGGTCCTTGACCTGTCCACCCCCCCCCCCCCCCCCCCAACACCTCCTAACTTAAGGGAATCCTATAGTCAAAGGAAAAAATCCAGTTTAACTCCCATGGGGCCAGGGCCGGCCCTAGACTTTTTGCCGCCTGAGGCAAGTTTTGAAAAAATTGCCTTGGCTCCCGCCCCCCCCCCCCCCGGGGGGCCGCTGAGCTGGAGGGGCAGCTGCCAGGACGGGGGTATTGGGCCTAGCGGTGGGGAGGGGGGTCGGACCCCCCCTCCCTCGCATGGGTCCCCCGATCTGCGCTCCCCTCCAGCTTTAAATGTAGCGTAAGCAGCCAACAGACAGTAAGAGGCACGGGCGGGGGATCACTCACCTTCCTCGTTCCAACGTGCACTCCACTGACGTCACTTCCTGCAACGCCGGCCACGTACAATACAGTGGGCGGCGTTGCAGGAAGCGACGTCAGTGGAGCGCATGCTGGAACGAGGAAGAGGTGAGTGATCCCCCGCCCATGCCTCTTACTGTCTGTCGGCTGAAAGCTGGAGGGGAGCGCAGATCGGGGGACCAAGGCGAGGGAGGGGGGGGGTCCGACCCCCCCCTCCCCACTGCTAGGCCCAATACCCCCGTCCTGCCAGCTACCCCTCCAGCTCGGTGGCCGGCACCTCCGCACCCACGGAAGGGCGGATGCCGCCCCTAGAAATTTGCAGCCTGAGGCAAAAGTTTCACCCCGCCTCATGAGCGGGCCGGCCCTGCATGGGGCTTCTACCAGTCCTCTGCGGTTGCCCTGTGCCCCCGCTGTGACATACCTTTCTTCTGGTCCCCCCACAGCGACCCAGTTTCATTTTTTGTGACTCAGCCCACTGCGCTTGCATGGTCCTGATGGTGCTTCTGTCACTGGGACCATCCTGCAGTACAAGATTTTCTCATACTGCGCATGGGCAGGAGCCTGATCAAGGACACATGCGGTCAGGGATAGGCCACACAGGTGCAGTAGTCATCAACTGGCTGAGTCACCAAAACCGAAACTGAGTCGCTGTGGGTGGACCGGAGATTGGTATGCCATGGCACAGGCACAGGGCGGCTGCAGGGGGCCAGTAGAAGCCCCAGGTAAGATAAACTGGATTTTTTCTCTTTGACTTAAGGTTTCCTTTAACTGTACTACCTGGGGCTCCAGCAGAGTCTTTGGTAGAGTAACGTTTCATCTGTGCTGGCGGGTGCACTCCTCTGTCAGTCTGTGGCTACATGCACTACCCAACTTCATCCTTGGAGGCGCCTCTACTCCTTGAACCGGCGCATGTTGTTAAGTAATAACAGGCTGCAGGTCACAGAGAAGATGCAGCCAGCAGTGGATGAAGATGAGAGTGCTCAGAGCCAAAGACTGAAATAGGAGTGTACCCACCACCACAGGTGAAACGCTACTCTGCCAAAGACCCCAGGGAGCAACAGTTGAGTTGGGGGAGAGACCTCGGGGGCCCTACAGGCTCTAGGGCCCTGGGGCAAATGCCCCCTTTGTCTCTATGGCAGTGCCAGCTCTCACTAAAGGTGCTGCTGTATGTAAAACTTAGACATGGAAGAGGGGGCTGCACAAGTATTAAAAGAGGGGTGGTGTACATGGAAGGGGAGGAGCAAGAAAGTTGCCCTAGAAGAAAAAAAAAAGTATAAATCCAGCCTTGATTACATGCAGCATGGGAAACACTTGTGCCATAGCTCCCACCTGTCCCTCTTTTGGAGGGACAGTCCCTTTTTGGGAACCCAGTCCCTCTGTCCCCCTTTCTCTCTCATTTGTCCCTCTTTCAGGACTCATGTACCGATCTGTGTAGGTATATGTATTTTTTTTTTACTGAAAAATGTGTTTCATTGACTCTAAACTTTATTCCCATCCTTTAAAAATTGATATATTTCTTATTTTCAAATGTTGATATAAAGGGAAAAAAAATTAATAGGAAGGACCAGGGAGGTTTCAATTATAAAACAACACATTTTTCTTATGAAATCTCTATAGTATGCGTGACTAGAGGTGTGCCGTGTGCGTGGTTAGAGGTGTGGCTTAAAGAGGAACTCCAGTGAAATAATGTAATAGAAAAAAGTTCATAATTTTTACAAATATTATGTATACATGATTTAGTCAGTGTTTGTTCATTGTAAAATGTTTCCTCTCCCTGATTTCCATTCAGACATTTATCACATGGTGACATTTTTACTGCTGGCAAGTGATGGAAGGAGATGCTGCTTGCTTTTTTGGCAGTTGGAAACAGCTGTTATTTCCCACATGCAACAAGGCTCCCACAGCGTGATGTCAGTACCTCAGTGCTATGAGGTGCTGACATCATTTGTGGAAGGGTTTTCACCACAATATCAGCCATACAGAGCCCCCTGATGATCCATTTGAGAAAATGAATAGATTTCTCATGGGAAAGGGGGTATCAGCTACTGATTGGAATGAAGTTCAATTCTTGGTTACGGTTTCTCTTTAAGTGTCCCTCTGGGCCCTTTTCCACTAGCGCGTTTGCGCTAGCTGAATCGAAAAAAATCGCAAACCGCTAGCGATTTTACAATCGCTAGGGTTTGCTAAATAACATAGGAATCGCGGTAGGGAATTTCCACTACCGCAATTCGTTTTTTTGTCAAACGCGATCGTGCCGCGGAGCGATCTTTGCCGCGATTTTGCTATGCAGTACAGTGCATAGCAAAATCGTGAACGCAATCGCCGGAGGTTTCCTGACTTTTGCGATTCAGCAATCGCTAGCGTTCAGCGTGAACGCTAGCGACTGCTAGTGGAAAAGGGCCCTCTTTCTGATCTCAAAAAGTTGGGAGGCATGCTTATGGACTATGGAGTGAGGATTTTAGGAAGGTTTTAGAACAGCAGGCAGCACCACAGCCTTCCAGGGGGTAGATGTACAGACTGCAGATAAGGAAGACACTTGTGGGGACAATAGGCGGCCAGAAGGTCCCCAGATATCCTCACAAAGGCAAGATCAATAAAGCATTAAAAGTGCATTATTGTGGGCTGATTTAGTACATTCATGTTAAAGTTCACCAACTCTTTAACACAAACCATCATTAGGTTATCTTTAATCAGTATATCACTCAGTTCATTTTCACCGTAGTATCCTTAGAGGGATTTATCTACAGCAGGGAAGAGGGGCCGTATAGAACTGTGCTCGCTAATTGGGTAATGTGCAGAGCGGGAACTGCTAGAGAATACAGCTGTTAATGCTCTCCAGGCCTTTTTAATCAATTTATTTATTTTAATTATTTTAATGAATAATTAATCTGTGTTCCCTTTTAAGCACAGCGTGGTTCAGTATTATGACAGCTTCAACTACAATCTACACAGGCAATCTATAAGTAATGATGGAGAGAATTTATCTGACTGTGAAAAAGAGTTAGCAAAATGAAACGTGCTCGTTCAATAACCTGCGAGGAGCCATTTGCGTCTGTTTGACTGCTTACATGCGATAACATGCACTGTGTGTGGCTTTCTACACATCTGTGCTGAATTCTGCCCAATTAGTAACAGCGCAGGATCAACCACAGGGCAACTTAGGCAGGTGCCTGAGATCTAGTGGGTGTCAAGGGGCCTATCTGTGAAGCCGGCCTGAGGGAGGGCCCCACGGGCCGCCGTGCGGTCGCAACCTCTGCACCCCCTGTTGCTATGCCCTTGATATTGTCATAGGAACCTCAGGTCTGCTATAAAGTGGATCCGAGAGGAAAAAGGAACTATAATAAATAACTTAATAATAATTTACACAGCAAATCTAGCTGCAAACAGCTTTAAAAGTTTATGATTATTTATTGCTGTGATACAATGAGGGCAGCCATGTTCTGTTTGTCACATTGTCACAGGCTGATGGCTGGAGATGCTATCAGCTTACCTGTGAGTAAATTCAGTCCCCTCTCCTCCTCCCTCCTCCCCTCTGCCTCTGAAATCTCTGGCTAGTAACCTCCTCCTGCCCAGACTGAGCTCCCATAAGCCCCTGCTACCTGGGACTGAGTGCCAAGGCTCTCTGAAAAGCTGTTAGCGAGGCTTGTTTAGTTTATAGGGAATTGTTTAGTCAGTGTTTGCCCATTGTAAAATCTTTCCTCTCCCTAATTTACATTCTGCAAAAACTCGGTATATAGAGGCGCCAGAGTAGAGTAAAACGTTTTAAAAACCGCTTAAAAGGAGAGGGGGATGTTAAGGTGGACTCACCTCCCTCTTACAAAAAAAGAAAACTCACTTGAGTCTCAATAAAATAGAATTGTCAAGTAATTTATTCAACTCCACAAATGCAACGCGTTTCGCGGGCGTGACCCCGCTTCCTCAGGCAAAAATGGGAGCACAACTCAGTGGGTCAAGCAATAAGTTTGAGTGCCTCAGACAGAGGCGCTCAAACTTATTGCTTGACCCACTGAGGTCCTAATGCTCCCCACCTGCATTTAAAGTGGTTGCCTATTGGTAACCCGTGTTTGTGAGTATATATATACATAAAATTGTATTGAACTCTTCATTTTACCTGACAATACTGCACCATATTGGGCTCTCGATTCTCTTGTTTTTAAGCTAATCTACATTCTGACATTTATCACAGTGACATTTTTACTGCTGGCAGGTGATGTCTGTGGAAGGAGATGCCGCTTGCTTTTTTGGCAGTTGGAAACAACTGTAAACATCTGTTATTTCCCACAATGCAATTAGGTTCACAGACAGGAAACTGTTAGGACCATGGTCCTGACATCACACTGTGAGAGGGGGTTCACTACAATATCAGCCATACAAAGCCCCCTGATGATATGTTTGAGAAAAGGAAAAGATTTCTCATGGGAAAGCTACTGATTGGGATGAAGTTTAATTCTTGGTGGAGTAAGTGTTTCCTCCAGGGGCATAACTAAAAATCATGAGTCCCTCCAGCAAGACTTTGATGGGGTCTCCCAAAACTCACACCCTATCCCTTGCCTACCACTGGTGACCCTTGCAGTGTAGAAATCATAATCTCCACACCCATAATAAGTGTAGCCACAAAAACACCCGATCTGAAGGCTGGACCCCTTTATCTGGGGGAGTGAAGTAGTAGCTGGGGCCTCCTTACAGTTCTGGACCACCCGCTACGCCCTTTGTTTCTTCCCTGCTAATGGACTGAACAGGAGCTGTTCCAGCAGTGAGTGGGTTAAGCGGCCATGTGCGCTACACTAAAGACAAGAGATCAGAAGCATGCAGGATCCCCATTGTCCGCCTGTAGGCTGAGCAGAATGGCAGCAATCTAAGTATTGTCAATCATACTATGCCGTGCTCTTGGTGACCTGACCTGTACAGCGAGCATTATAAATTGCCAAATAACAAAAGCTTTCATCTGCCAGGGAACAGTTTCCAGGGAAGAATAGGAGCTGGCTGTGCTATTATAAAGGATGACTTTGTGACAGATAAACAGAAGTGTGCTGAAACAATGATAAAATGGAGTCCCTCCCGGCACTAAATAACCCGCTACTGTTTGCAAGTTCACCAATTTTTCCTTCCCTTGGAGCAGAAGGTCCTGGGTTTGTAGGAGAGGAGTCGCTATTGAGTATATGCCAGCCCCAGCAAGCATGGAGTACAATAAAGCTAATGGGTAGGGAGGCCCGGGCTTGTGGAGCTGAGATGCAGCTATTTCAATAGCTCACAGCAAGGAGAACTCCACCACTAGGCCTGGAAACATCTGATCTTTGTTATGCAAAACAAATGACTGGAAACAAGGGCTAAAATAAACACATTAGCGAGATTACATGATGTTCTAATTCACCTAATGATCACACAGAGGGAAGGAGAAGGTAATTACACTTATGCTGGGTACACACGATCAGGGCAGCCATCAGGGGGGCAACTGACACTGCAGTGAGGGGCCCAGGGCTTCTGGGGGCCCTGCCCCCCAAATTGCTGGAAGGGCCACATTTGCTGGCTGCGTACCTGGCTACCTATACTGGGGGCACCTATGCCTGGATACCTATACTGGGGACACCAGGAAGAAAAGAGGGGGACAAAAGAGAACGGATAAAGGATAAGAATGGACCTACAAGTCCCTATCTAATTAACTACCTGTATTTTGTTAGTATTCGGCTCCACCCACACCATGTCACGGTCAAGCCCACTTTTTGCCGCATCATGTTGTGCATGCCGCTTTCTTCAGTGTCAGAGCCATGCACATTTTTTGCCGCAGCGCACTTCGCGCATGGACATGGGGCGGGCACAGCAACCAGTGGGTGGGCCCGGGGAGGGGGAGGGGCAAGCTTGATAATGTGTGAGGGGCCCCAAAATTTCTTATGGCGGCCCTGCACATGATACACTTTTCCCGTTCGATTTTCCCCTCGATCATTTTTTCCGCTCCATTCTCCATCTTTCACTCGTTTCTCTTATCTTTTTCCATTCACTTCTATGAGAAATCGAGCGGTAAAACAATCAAGAGGAATATCGGACATGACGGAATTTATCAATCGAACGCATCTATCGAACGGAAAAACGTAACGTCTGTACCTAGAATTACTGTATCTCCCTGGACAGTTATGGTATCATATAGTGTAGGGGTAATGCTAGGTACACTACACACGATGCGTTTTTTTGGTCGATTTTCGATTCGATTTTCTGCTCGATTTCCCACTCGATTCTCTTATCTTTTCTTATCAGTTTCCATTCAATTCTATGAGCAATCAAGCGGTAAAACGATCAAAAGTAATATCGGACATGACGGAAATGATCAAATGCATCTATCGAGAGCAAAAACGTATTGTGTCTGCCTAGCATTAGGTCTTAAAGCAAACCTGCAGTGAAAATCAACTTATGAGATAATAAATTGTATGTGTAGTGCAGCTAAGAAATAGAACATTAGTAGCAAATAAAAGCCGGCCCAGTGTGAAAACACGCTTAAGAAATTTCAGTTGTTCTCTATGCAAAAGAGCTTCTCTCAGCTATTCGACAGTCCTGCTTTCTGAAGCACTTAAACAGCCAAGAAACAGTGAGAGACAGCTTGAGATAAGGTTTTACTGCAGGAAAGTTCAAAGGGTCATTAGCTCTGCTCTGTTTTATATCTTAATCCATCCTTGACCGCGTTAGTTTAAATCTACATCCTGTTTGTGGCCTTTTATTTCTGACGGCATAGATTTTAACATTGCCGCTGCGCATTCTCGCTGCTACCGCCAATCACGCCACTCTGGATCCGCTGCAGCTTACTCCCTCTGCCGTCTCTATGATGGCAGAGTAGAGATGTGGCGGACTGTTCGCCCGGCAAACATCTCTGGAGCTCTTACTACTTCCGGGTCCGAATGACCCGGAGTAGTACGCCTGCGCTGCCCGGTTGAGCGCGTCCTAGATCGCGCTCCTGTTGCCGGGCACTCTCTGCGCATGAGCGTGACGTCATTCATGACGTCACGCGCAGAAAGTGCCCGGCAACAGGAGCGCGATTTAGGACGCGCTCTGCCGGGCAGCGCAGGCGTACTACTCCGGGTCAGTGCGACCCGGAAGTAGTAAGAGCTCCAGGGATTTGGAGATGTTCGCCGGCGAACGGTTCGGGAACCGTTCGCCACATCTCTATGGCAGAGCTGTGTGAGCCAATATCATTGGCTCCTCACCCTGTCATCACTGTGTGCTGATCTCATTGGCTCGCACTGATCATTGATCACAGAGCATTGATCACAAAGCTCTGCCGTCATAGAGACGGCAGAGTGTCTGTGCTGACGGGTGAGCGGCTGTGATCAATAGTAGCGTTGAGTCTGTGCAGCAATTGTAAACTGCAAATATCAGTGTAACATTATCCGTATTACACATACAATTCATTATATCATACGTTTTTTTTTTTTTCACTTCAGATTTGCTTTAACCTTTTCCAATCCCTTTTTCCAGACCTATAGAGGAAACGGCCAACATCAGACAATGTCTGACATAGGATTGGAAGGGTTTAAAAAACACAAAGAATGTATAAAAGCTTTTGCCTTTTTGCAATATTTGGTTGGCAGTGGCGATACAATGACCCAGAGGCATGTCATTGTGCACAAGACATGCCTCTGGGTCCTATTAGCATTATAATATGCCACCTCGGGTTCTCTTTAAGGTTTGTACATATTCCCAATTATGGACACCCACAGAAATTGAGACTTTATCTCTTGGGCAGTTCATGGCCGCGGCTGGCAACGTGTTCTGCTGCAATGGAAGAAGGCAGAGGGATGACAGTGTGGGGCATGATGAGGTGACACTGAGTGGGTGTGGTGTAACTACACAGGGGTGTGACTACAAATCTTGTGCCCCACCTATAGCTAAACTTTGATGGAGTAGCCCAATATGCACACCCCTTTCCCTGCCTCTCCTTGGCAGTTCTCACAGACGGGGAACTATCTTGCCAGGATCATAAAACAAGTGGCCCTCTCAATAGTCACATCCATGGCGTAAACACAAAAACACTTGATCTGGAGGATGGATTAGTGCAGTAAGAGATGCCAGCACTAGGGGGAGAGCTGAGCAATGACAGGAGGACACATCAGCGGCATGCAGAAACATGGCTTCCGCTCACAATACTCTGCATTGCTCCAGGGCAGCTGCACAGGACTCCGGTGTCACCCCGTGCCATTGTTTGTAACACCCGGAGTGGCCAGCTCATGCCGCCAGCCCTTTAGTTCGCCGCTGTCTAATACTCTGCCAGGGGACAAGAAAACAGGCTCCCTCGGTTGTGTGTAATGTTCTACATCAAGCTAATAAAAAAGCTGCATGAGTTTTGTATGGCAGGATCACTTTAAGGGCTCAGTTATAGGATCAACATGAAAAGTGGCTTAACAAATAAAATAAAGCGCTGTCATTACCTTTCAGAGGATTGTGTTATGAAAATGCAACACTCGGTTAAACATTTCAGGATGATAAATTATGTTGAGCTTATTGGATCAATTATGTTTATTATACATATTTCAGGGCTACAATATCACAAGAAATCATTAAACGGGGGAATGAATAATTACAAAAATAAAAAAAAAATTCTTGGGACAAGAACATAGAACCCATTTCTTTTATTAACTTACTCTTCCCTCCCCTCCTAACTAACCTAAGGCTGCACCGCTCACTCTCCAAACGCCCACCTATACTCACCTCAGAGGATTTTCAACTGTCTTCAGGATCACATGAGAACAGAGAAAGGAGCACATAGAATGGAGGGGGTGAGTGTGTGAGAGAGCTTTGCTGCTCTAAAGCATAGATAGATAAAGCATAGATACCATCACATTCCCCCCATTCCCCTGTCACCTATCAACCACTAAACACCTGTTCCCCATGGGCATCAGTCCCTTTTTTTTTTCCAGTTCAAGGGTACTTTAAGTATGAGCTATACAGCTATAGCTGTACTTTACTTTCAGTTTCAGAAAGTCATTGGATAATTATTGGGGAACAGGTATGCACAGGGAGCAATCTTGGTCTCACCTAAAAGCCAGCAGTAGCTGCTTCTGGGTTGACTGGGTCAGCAGTAGTGCGCAAGCACTAGGCCCAGTGGCTCTCTTATGGCTTGGAGCTCTCTGCGCATGCGCCCTACAAGTAGACAACCCCTTTAAAGGGGTTCTGTGGATCAGAAAAAAACACACAAAAACTGACACTTACCGGGGGCTTCTATCAGCCCCCTGCAGCTGTCATGTCCTATGCCGTTTTCCTACAATCCTCCGTTCCTCGCTGATCCCGGTACAATTGATCCAGATGATCAACTGCGGCTGTGTGGGCTTGGCCGCGCGTGCTCGCTCCCACTGCGTCATCGAGAGCTTACTGCGCAGTACAAGAAAACCTTGTACTGCGCCTGTGCAGTAAGCTCCCAAAGACTCAAGCGGGAGCGAGCATTATTCGCCTTGTTAGACGAATTATGGACCGGTGCTGGAGAACGGAGGATTGTAGGAGAATGGCGGCAACGTGACAGCTGCAGGAGGCCAAGTAAGTGTCAGTTTTTGTGTCTTTTTTAGGATCCACATAACCCCCTTAGAGCGCACAAACTGCTTAAGAAGCTGGCCTTCACCACTGTGAGAACTGCCGGCAATTTGTGCTGGTTGGTTGAGACTGCTCGATAGTTGAGTTCTGGATAACTGAGACTCTTCTGTAGTTCTCTTTTATGGGCCATTAGTACTTCCAATCAACATTAATGGTTCAGGTATTAGTGATTTAAATAATGTTGAACAGAATTATCCATTGGCATGCACAGTTAAACCAGAAGATGACAGCTGTAAAGTTTGCATGTTTAAAAACTCATTTAGGAACAGCGAGTACCAAATTTAAGCTTGACTTCCTATCACATGATCTCTAACGCGTCTGTGTAGCCCTGCAAGTAATGTTACTGAGATAATCAGCTAATTCACTTTATCAGACACAAGCAACACTGCCTGGGGTGTCTCCACAGTACCATCCGCATAGCAGCAATATGAGGAGCAGCGTGACAGCAGAGAGATAAGAATTAGAATAACAAAACTTATTTGTCTAATAATTCTTATGCATTTAGTCGTGCTCTGAAGGAAGATAAAAATGCTGGGAGCTGCACAAGGACACAACTATAGTCTGCTGGCCCCCCAGCTAACCCCCGCCACCCCCAACCAAGATACTAGTATTAGGTAGCCTGTGTGCCCATCCCTAGCACCTATCCAACACCCTCTCCCTCCTTCCCCCAGATATAGAAGCAGCAGCGTAGCCTGATACTTTACTAGCTTGAAGTGCATGACAGGTACTCACGCCTCTCTTCTGTGCAACTCCACACTGTGCAGCCTAACTACTTGCAGCTCCCATCTCTACATGTCATGTGACAGGCATCTAGAGCCGCAAGGTGATAGGCTCTATAATGCGTGGCTACACTGAGAAGAGGGGTAAGGACCTGTCCTGCTGCTGGAAGTATTGGGCTCTGCTGCGCTACTCTGCACAGGAGGTGGCCCCCATTATGTTGGGGTTTGCAAGGCCTATAGTTAGGCCACTGAAGCAGCAGCCACCAGCATAGAGCTCAGAGGAAGTGGGGCACATGCAAGACTTATTTCATGCAGCAGAGGGACGTATAATGCTTAAAGGACAACTGAAGCAAGAAGAACATGAAGGCTGTCATATTTACTTCCTTTTAAACAGTACCAGTTGCCTGGCAGCCCTGCTGATCTATTTGGCTGCAGTAGTGTCTGAATAACACCAGAAACACGCATGCAGCTAATCTTGTCAGATCTGACAATAATGCCAGAAACACCTGATCTGATGCATGCTTGTTCTATAGCTAAAAGTATTAGAGGTAGAGGATCAGCAGGACAGCCAGGCAACTGCTGGTATTGCTTAACCACCTGAGCGGTCTGCACGAGCTCAGCTCGTCCAACACCGCCGGAGGCTGCCGCTCAGGCCCTGCTGGGCCGATTTTAATGAAATAAAAAGCAGCACACGCAGCCGGCACTTTGCCAGCCGCGTGTGCTACCTGATCGCCGCCGCAGCGCGGCGATCCGCCGCGTGCAGCGGCGAAAGAGGGTCCCCCCAGCCGCCCGAGCCCAGCGTAGCCGGAACAAACAGTTCCGGCCAGCGCTAAAGGCTGGATCGGAGGCGGCTGACGTCAGGACGTCCATGACGTCACTCCGCTCGTCGCCATGGCGACAAGGTAAGCGAAACACGGAAGGCCGCTCATTGCGGCCTTCCGTGTTACTTCTGGCCGCCGGAGGCGATCAGAAGAACGCATCCGGAGCGCCCTCTAGTGGGCTTTCATGCAGCCAACTTTCAGTTGGCTGCATAGAATAGTTTTTTTTTTATTTAAAAAAAAACCCTCCCGCAGCCGCCCTGGCGATCTTATCAGAACGCCAGGGTGGTTAAGGAAATAAATATGGAAGCCCTTTCACTTCAGTTACCCTTTAAAGCGGAATATAACCCTGCATTTCAGCTTTGCTCTAAAACATTATTTACAGCATATTATATGCAAAAAGCATTTTTTTTTACTAGAACAGCATTGGAAGGGTTAAACACAGAGGTTTAAAGTTCCATGCAGAGATATGCAGAAGTTCAGATTGTTACATTCTATTTAGTTAAATGTATCTATTGAGAAATGTTACACACTCTTTGGCTGTCCTCCAGCTCCTTCTCAGTCAGAGAGATGAGTCACATTCAACACTTAGATACATTTATGTAAACAAAATGTATCTATGTAAGCTTCGGATGCGTCTGCAGAAATCTCCAGGAACTTTAAAGCTCTGTGTAACCCTTCCAATGCTGGTCTAGTAAAAAAAAAAATGCTGGTTGCATATAATATACTGTAAATAATGTTTTAGAGCAAAGTTGAAATGCAGGGTTATATTCCGCTTTAAGTGTAAAGAAGCGTAGTTTTTACTGGTCAAAAGCAATTTTGTTTCCAAATGTGCTGCAGCTCGTAATTTGGCTAATTCATAAAACTTATCTTATAAATTATTTTTCCTAATCTAGTTATCTCATGATTTATCTCTCGAAGAGATAAATGATTATTATTATTGTTATTTATATAGCCCCAGCATCTTCCGTTAAATCAGATAAGTAGATGCATTAACTTAAAATGGTAAAATGTGTATGTGCAGACAGAGGCATAGCTAAGGAGCTATGGGCCCCGATGCAAGGTTTACATTGGGGCCCCCCAAGCATTATATACATAACAATTGATGCGGCACACTAAAACCTGCCAAGTACAACCACAGTGTCAGAGGTGCAAGAAGGGGATGGGGAATAGTTTGTTAATGATTACTACTAATAAAAGCACCCATAGAAGTGATTATTACCAGCATAGGACCAATAGAGAGCTAATTTTGTGGTTGAGGCCCCACAGGGCCCCGATGCGGTTGCTACCTCTGCAACCCCTATTGCTGGGCGATACATAGATCATGTAACACACGTTACGTAGTTTGCATAACTCATGTTATACACACAACTCACACGTAGTTGGTGTAAAGCCCTGCAAAACATATGTGCCCTGTCTGTTTATTATCTCCTTGTAGGTGAGCTGACAAATAAGCAAGAGGGATGATGCACAAAGTTGCAGTAATATTGCTGTGCATAGACAACACAGTATTATCGGAAGCTATGGCATTAATATGACCTGTGGTACTCGAGTGATGCGAGCATTGCTATGGAAATGTTATTACTAATGTGGGTTACCGTAGCAACACTAGTGGGACTTGAGTACTGCGGGTTGCGCTGCTGCCCATAGTAACGGTAATATTGCCGTCTGTTATCTGCGCACAGCAATATTACTACAGTTTCGTGGATCAACCCCAAGTTGAGATAATGCAAAAAAAAAAAAAAGCTTTGTGAATCAACCCCAATAGCTGTAGCTCTGCTCTCCATTTAGATCATGTGTGCACAACTAACCAGCACCAGAGCCATACTTACCAAAATTGGAGAATTGGAGCAAAACTTGGTAAAAAGTTTAGCTGCAGCCCAGGCTGAGGATTCTGATTGGTTGCACTGAGCTCCATGTCACAACGAGTTTTGCTTCAATTTTACTTGCACTGCATTTGATAAATCTCTCTCTGTTGTCTTTTGCTAGTTACACATACTGTAGCAACCAATCAAAACTCACTTGTAACAAAATTGATTCTGACCATTTTGCCGTGAGACTGTGAAGACTATAGGCTACAGGAGGGTGGGGTGTATTATTGATTGTGGGGTGTGATGTGGCTACTCTTGGGGCATTTACTTTTCTGGCCTGACTTCTTTAAGCTGGAGTACTAAACTTTATCATTCACTCTTACAGCCTGTAGAGGAGGACCAAACCCTTAGAAAGAATTGTTGGAATACGTGCAACAGCATTCATGCATAAACTGGGCTTACTTTGATAAGGCCAGAAGGTAGTACTACGTGCTATTCCAGACTACATGTATTTGCATGTACTACTGTACTGCTGACTCTCATAGTGTTATGAGCATAATCGTAGCAATGTTAGCATTACCTAGGTAATGCGGCGGGTTGCACTAATTGCTCAGTATGCACTACCTTGTCAGTGTAGATACGTAGCTATAAACTTTACGGATGTTTTGTGCTTATGCCCCGTGGTGTTTACTTTCTTCTCCCTTTAAACACATGGTTATTCTATCTGTATGTAACAACATGTTAAATGTATATTATCCCTGGTGTTACTTCAGTAAATCTTATCACACGGTATTATGTTGAGTGCCCTCTCTCGGTTTCAGCATCATGCACACCAATGCTGCTTATGGCTTTTGGGCCTTGAACACACCTCTATTAACAATAACTTTTCGGTCTATTGCTACATTTTGTGCTTATCCTTATTGGACAATCTGTTCACTTAAAACATTCTGTTTGACCCAAAAACAGATCCTACTCAAGTTCTTGGGTTTCCTCCCGCTGGAACCATTTTTGTATATATACATTCAACACTCAGTAGAAAATGCATGAATATAAGACAGACTACAAGGCAGGAGAGGCCAGAACTGAGCACCCTGCTGGAGAGACCTGGAGCCAGCAAGGAGGTATTATTGTTATTTTCTGGGTGGTCTCTAAGGATTCTGAGAACCCAGAGGGAAGTGTCACAACAGACCATCCACAGATAAAATATCAGCTTTGAATAGAATGAACCTTTACACAAGTCTGCGGTTGCAAAAAAATACAACTAAAAAATGACATAGCAATTATGCACGAATAGTCATGAAGAACTTAGAAGACAGCTAGAAGTTTAAAGCCATTGACTCTACCTGTGTAGACCAGCGAGTTGTCGTCATTGTCGGACGTGGGCGGTGAAGTTCCTCCGTTGCTCCCCCTTTCTAGGTCATCCGTGTCTGTCAAGAATAACATCACAGCTGCAGATGATGGGCTCATAGTAGTTACAGAAGTTGCAATTTTATTCAGCACATATCCAGACACAATTAAATCCGAGCACGGCAGGAGGACACACACAAACAGCAGACAGGAGACATCTCTGAGAAACATCTTAATCGGGAACCCTCGAGTGTAGCTTTCATGCAGACCTCAACTTGTCAGCAATTTACTCTTCTACTTGATGTTTATGGTGTCTTAATCATAACCTCTCCAGTGCACCTTCCCCGCTACCTCTCAGCGTGCCGACTGCCCAGAGTGGGGCAATCATCAGCCTACGCTGTCCTGACTCCTGAGCATATGGAAAGGGGAAGGCAGGAAGGCTGACTGCTAGCATTGCTAATTTTCTACCTTATTGTTAATCAAAGCTATTGACTGTGATCACTAGCCATCATCGCTCCATCTCGTGACAATTGGAGCCTCCTGGGAGTAACCCTTTGTTGGGACAACAGCAGAAAAATAGGGTCTTGTGAAGAAAGAAGGAGCGGAAAATGGGCATCCTTTTTATTTTAGACAACGTGAAAAAAAGAAGAAGACAGAAAAGGGAGGGCGGCAGGCCACAACATCTGTGGGATGGAGAGTTTTATTATAAGCAGAAGCCGAGACAGAAGTGCCAGTGCGCTCAACAGACACAAAGCTCAGACTGTTACATGGGATTAAAATGCATAAGACACGCTATATTGGAAATGCATCAATTTGTATAAATTAACTGGATGGTAGAAGTCATCTCCGAACAGTTTAGCCATATCATTTCTGCGCTTTAGCTGATATTCTGCTGAACAGCTAGCTAGGCAACTAACAGCACTATTGAATTAGGCAAGGCAATATCTGTTTGTTTGTGTATTTGTAAAGGTTTATATCCACCAAAAGATTTTTACGCTAACAATGTTTCACGATAGCACGCAACATTGTTTAACTTAAAGAGAACCCGAGGTGTGTTTAAAGAATGTTATCTGCATACAGAGGCTGGATCTGCCTATACAGCCCAGCCTCTGTTGCTATCCCAAACCCCACTAAGGTCCCCCTGCACTCTGCAATCCCTCATAAATCACAGCTGTGCTGTGAGGTTGTGTTTACATCTGTAGTGTCAGTCTCAGCTGCTCCCCCGCCTTCTGCATAGCTCCGGTCCCTGCCCCGTCCCTTCCCCCCAATCAGCAGGGAGGGAAGGGATGCAGGCGGGGACTGGAGTTCTGCAGGAGGCGGGGAGAGCAGCAGACTGACACTATAGAGATAAACACAGCCAGCTCTGACAAGCTGTTTGTCAGCAGCGTGGCTGTGATTTATGAGGGATTCCAGAGTGCAGGGGGACCTTAGGGGGGTTTGGGATAGCAACAGAGGCTGGGCTGTATAAGCAGATCCAGCCTCTGTATGCAGATAATATTCTTCAAACCCACCTCGGGTTCTCTTTAAGTGTGTTAAATGATGTTCAATAATGGACAATTCGTTTTCAATGACCACCATGACAGATCCAATCATGCAAGGTTGGAACAAACACCATAGACTCCCACAATAACTACCCAAATCGTCCAATGACACATTCGCACCCGTCATTTGTAACTACGATCGCATTGTGGGAGATGGATCGGGGAATGGCTGTTTGTCACTGCGTATCTTCCTGATCCATCTTCCGTGGTCTTCTGGTGACAAACGATATTTCATAATAATGTGCAACATTGTTTAACTTCAGTTTGTTAAACGATGTTCAACGAAAGACAATTGCCACGATAATCGTTCGCTTTGAACGACCACAAGAACAGATCCAATCGTTCACGGTCAGAACGATCGCCTTTGACCCCCACGCTAAATACCGTTCGCACACGTCATTAGTAACTACCTTTGCGATTGCGGAAGCAGGATCGGGGGAATGATCATTTGTCGCCACGTATCTCCCCTGACCCACCTTCTGCTGTCCTCTGGTGGGTACCGTATGTAGCTTGAGTGCTGCAATCTGCAGTGGCGGCTCCAGGAAATTTTTTTAGGGGGTGCTATGCAGGTGCTGGACCAATTTCCGGCGGAGCTGACGACCTGCGGCGCGCGAAGCGCGCTGCGGCAAAAAATGGGTGTGGCTACAACCTGCGGCGCGCAAAAAAATGGGCGTGGTCATGACCGGATGAGGGCGGGGCTAACTGTAATTTAAAGTGAACCCAGGGTGAGAGTGATATGGTGGCTGCCATATTTATTTCCTTTTAAACAATACTAGTTGCCTGGCAGCCCTGCTGATCTATTTGGCTGTAGTAGTGAACTGAATTACACCAGAAACAAGCCATGCAGCTAATCTTGTCAGTTCTGACAATATTGTCAGAAACCCCTGACCTGCTGCATGCTTGTTCAGGGTCTATGGTTGAAAGAATAAGAGGCAGAGGACCAGCACGGCAGCCAGGCAACTGGTATTGCTTAAAGGGAGATAAATATGGCAGCCTCAATATTATTCTCACCTCGGGTTCCCTTTAAAAGTGCAACGCAAAGACAGAGGGCCCAAGTTTTGGTGACCCTTTTCCCAGAAAATTCACATAATTGTGCAGGTTTTCTCAAGAAAATACACGTAATGTGAGCAGATTTTAACAAAAAACACGTCCAATGACCCCAATATGCACAATCGTTATCAGATATGGCCCCAATATGCACAATCGTTATCAGATATGGCCCCAATATGCACAATCGGTAGCAGATATGACCCCAATATGCACAATCGGTAGCAGATATGACCCCAATATGCACAATCGGTAGCAGATATGACCCCAATATGCACAATCGGTAGCAGATATGACCCCAATATGCACAATCGGTAGCAGATATGACCCCAATATGCACAATCGGTAGCAGATATGACCCCAATATGCACAATCGGTAGCAGATATGACCCCAATATGCACAATCGGTAGCAGATATGGCCCCAATATGCACAATCGGTGGCAGATATGGCCCCAATATGCACAATCGGTGGCAGATATGGCCCCAATATGCACAATCGGTGGCAGATATGGCCCCAATATGCACAATCGGTGGCAGATATGGCCCCAATATGCACAATCGGTGGCAGATATGGCCCCAATATGCACAATCGGTGGCAGATATGGCCCCAATATGCACAATTGGTGGCAGATATGGTCCCAATATGCACAATCGGTGGCAGATATGGTCCCAATATGCACAATCGGTGGCAGATATGGTCCCAATATGCACAATCGGTGGCAGATATGGTCCCAATATGCACAATCGGTGGCAGATATGGTCCCAATATGCACAATCGGTGGCAGATATGGTCCCAATATGCACAATCGGTAGCAGATATGACCCCAATATGCACAATCGGTAGCAGATATGGTCCCAATATGCACAATCGGTAGCAGATATGACCCCAATATGCACAATCGGTAGCAGATATGACCCCAATATGCACAATCGGTAGCAGATATGACTCCAATATGCACAATCCGTAGCAGATATGACCCCAATATGCACAATCGGTAGCAGAAATGACCCCAATATGCACAATCGGTAGCAGAAATGACCCCAATATGCACAATCGGTAGCAGAAATGACCCCAATATGCACAATCGGTAGCAGAAATGACCCCAATATGCACAATCGGTAGCAGAAATGACCCCAATATGCACAATCGGTAGCAGAAATGACCCCAATATGCACAATCCGTAGCAGATATGACCCCAATATGCACAATCCGTAGCAGATATGACCCCAATATGCACAATCGGTAGCAGATATGACCCCAATAAGCACCACCTGAAAAAGAAAAGAAAAACCCATTTACTCACCTACAGCCAGAAGACCTTCTTTCCCGACCTCCTGGCCCGAGTCCCGACCTCATTGTGGCGCGCAGCGCCCGCGCGCCCACGATCCTCTTCCTTCCCGACGTCACGACGAGACTTCCTGCCTGCATGCAGAGAGCAGGGCTACGGGAAAATGGCCGCCTGAAGCCATGCACTGCAGACTCGAAGTCTGCAGAACAGGGCTCCGGGCGGCCATCTTACCGTAGCCCTGCCTGCTGCTCCGTGCTGCCGCTGTGTGAACTGACTTGGCGTCTTTTAGACGCCTGAAGTCAGTTCACTCCAGGGGGTGCTTTGGGGGTGCTTGGACAATTCTAGGGGGTGCTCGAGCACCCCCTTGCACCCCCCTGGCGCCGCCCCTGGCAATCTGTATTAACCAAGGAGACATAATTTCTAATTCAATCTGATCAGTTGTTCGATACTGGATGTCTCCTTGTGTTTATTGCTGTTGATTCAGTTTTTTACAAATTTTTTTCTTACACTGCTTTGATATTTTGGGATTAGGAACATCATTTTTGGTGCAGAATATTTTCGACCTATAACGAGTATAATTTGTTGAGGTTCTTGCAGGCTCGATTCACAAAACTAAAATGGACACTGTGTTATCCGATTCAGCAGGGCGAAAACACGTGTAAATGGATCCTACATATTCATCGGATCGGAATGGGAGGCCGGGAGTGGGACGTGACGCTCTAACCATTTTTCCAGACTTGGAACGGGAAGTGGATGTAATGAAAGCCTATGACAATGGACAGTGTCTGTTCTCACAAGGCTGCTTTACGGCGATTATCAAGTGAAGGAGAAAAAAAACGCTGTGGAAACGCAATAGCCTATGGGAGTAACTCATCTGCCCCAGGCTACAGCTACACCATCGGAGTGAACATTACATTGTCCGCTCCTGCTGATCTGGCTCAAGTGGGAACCAAGCATTAAGCCTGGGTCACACATAAATCTGTACATTTCCAGTCCAGTCTAGTCCTGTCTGTTTTGCAAGTTTTCTGTCAGTTTTACCTGACTGACCCATAGAAACACATACAAAACTGATACAAAACTGACAGAACTGGACTGGAAATGTACATCTTTTAAAGAGAACCTGAACAGAAAATAAAAAGTCAAAATAACCATACACAGGTCATACTTACCTGCCGTGTAGTCTGCTCATCAATCTCTTTCTCCTCTCCTGCGTCCCATCTGTCCACTGTGATCAATGGAATTCTCCGTTTTCCATTTTAAAAAAGGTCATTACCCCCCAACAGCTTCCTTGTTAGCACACTGTTAAACTGTAATATCGCCCACTTGAGCCATAGGAAAACATGGACATTACCTTGCACATTCAGTTGTAACTGACAGCTGCTGATATATAACTGACAGCAACTGGTATCATTTTGTCAGAACTGGATGGAATCCTTGAAGAAGAAAATGGTGAGCTTCTGAGACAAACTGATGGTGAGGTAAATATGTCATATTCATTTGCAGCTATGTCATGTGTTTATTTTAAATAATTTCACTCGCTTCAGGTTCCCTTTAAGTGTGAACAGAGTCATAGAAACACATACAAAACTGATACAAAACTGACAGGACTGGACCAGACTGGAAATGTACAGCTTTATGTGTGAACCCACCCAAAGAAATACATACAAAACTGACCAGACAGGACCGGAATGTACAGATTTATGTGTGAAAGCAGTCATAGAAACACTTGCAAAACTGATGCCAACTGTCAAAAACTGACAGGACAGGACTGGACACCTTTTTATGTGCGAACCAAGTCTGAGGGCTGGTTGACATTGCAATTTTTTAAGCGCTTCTGACTCGAAAAGCTCTTGCTAATGCATTGCTATGGGTGATTGTCATAAAATCACATCACTCAAGTGAAAATAAACACATAGCATTACAGTAGCAAGAACTTTTACAATCACAAGCGCTAAGAAAAAACTCTTTTAGTGTGAACCAGCTCGACTGTCATTGAATGCAAGATACCAATAATTAAGGCACAGCCATACAACACCTGTTGGCCCCCTGCACTGCTCAGCTTGACAGTGTTTTCCCAGCCATCATTAGGGCACTGCAAACCATTTTACATCGTGTTTACCTACTTCAGCTCCAGAGGCATAGCTATGGGGGGGGGCAAGGGGGGACATGTGTCCCCAGGCGCAGCACTGTGAGGGCGCATAGCACAGCTGTTGCACCCCCACATACATGAAAGGTGGCTCGCTGGCTGCCCGAAGTGCCCCTGCTTCTCTCTGCTGCTAATGCCGAAGCGTTAGCAGCAGAAAAAGTTTATTTAGGGGGAGGGGGGCACACCTGGCTATGTAAATGGGGGGAACACAGGGAGCACATCTGGCCTTTGAAAGGGAAGGGGCACATATGGCTATTTCAATAACGTTTGACCTCACCCATGACTACGACCACATTCTGAAGTGTGGCCACACCAATTTTGTCCAGGGGGTGCGCAAAGACTGTCTTTTTCCACGGGAGCTGAAAACCCTACCTATGCCTCGGTTCAGCCCCCTACAAACAGCATTACAATGCTACTGCATAATATTATTAGAAGCGAATGGTGGCTCAGGTTTCTGGGAATGCTTTTAGTGAACGGGGGGGGGAGGGGACTGATGTTATGAGGCTGGTTATTTGATGTATATTTGCTCACCTGTATGCATGCCTACACTGTAAACACTCCGTGTGCCTGTTTGCTGCATTATTCAGCCATGAACAATGACAATGCTGTTTCTGTAACCATAATGGTTTCAGTAGTTTGGATAGTTCTCTGTATGTACAGTACAGTCCCAACTTTCAGCAGCTCGTTCATCTCTGTCGAGGCATCATTGCAGATTATCCTCCTGGGAAAGGTTCTGGTTTGTGAGTCTGAGCTAATTTTCCATTTGATAAAGACAGATTATCAGAGAACGGCACAGACAAGGTCATTCCTGTCGCGCGGGACGTTTCAAGTAAAGAGTTAAACGGAACTCTGTGTATTTTCTGCTGTTTGGCCCACATGTGTGATGGTTACAGTAGAGAAGGTTAATGTGTTTTTATTCCAGCAGTCTGGACGGAATTAGCGTTGTGACGGTACTGTGCAGAAGGGAAGCCAAGCCTAGGACTGTCGCAGGGGAGAGCACACTTCCTGAAATAATCCATATACTTGTGTCTCTCATCACCTCCAATGCCAGCATTCTAGGCTTATGTATGCAGTCCAGGGCTGGATTTACCATAAGGCACTGTAGGCACGTGCCTGCAGGTGCTTGATGATGTAAAGGCGGCTCACACCCCTATCCGAGTGCCTCCTATGCAGAATCCTGATGAGAGTGTAACCCCACTCTCTGCATTTCACTGACGAGATCTCTCATTATTCAGGGGCACCTCTAGCTCCTTAATGCTGAGGTTCTTCTAGCTACCTAATACCAGGGGCCCCAACCGTCCCGTTTTTGCCGGGACCGTCACGGGTTGGGGGAGGGGTCCCACTGTCCCGGGATACCCCTCCTTGTGTCCCGGCAGGCAGCAGAGGAGGCAGCGGAGGAAAAAAAAAGGATCGAGGCGCCAACCGCGGCTGTGGTGTGCGGGATGCGGGTCAAGCTTGTCCCCCCTCCCTCCGAATGTGCCCCCCAGTGTCCCCCTGTATGGCGAGATACAAGCGCAGCAGAGCGGCAGTCTTACCATCTTCCTCGCGTACTGGCATCTCTTGCTTCCAACTACTTCCTTTGACGTCACAGGAAGCGGAGAAGACGAGATGCCCATATGCGACGAGGAATAGTAAGTAATTAGTAATTTTTGACTAGGGTTGTGGTTGGGGGCGTGGTCGGGGGCGTGGCTTAAGTGTCCCGGTTTCTCATCTCAAAAAGTTGGGAGGTATGCCTAATACTTGGGCGTACCTCTCTGGCTACCTAATACTAAGGGGCACCTGTAGCTGCCTATGATGGTCAAGGGAAGTAAGGGAAAAGTGACAGCTGGGACAGCCAGCACATTTGTGGTGCGGTTTGGCAGAGGTTAGTAGGTTTGTGGAGGGCGAGGAGTAGGGTGCCAGTACATCTGTATCTATAGGCTCCTGTGATGTAAATCTGGGCCTGTTTGTGCCTCTCATCGCATCCAGTTCCAGCATTCTAGGCTTATGTATGCAGCCAGTCACCAACATGATCTCTAATGCTAGTTCTTATATGAACTTGTGTTAAAGAGCCACTGTAGTGACAAACAGTAGAATGCAGTAAATTAGTCATGATACCCACTTTTATGTCATTTTTTTCTGGTTTTAGCATCAGGAACAATTCCTACATCTATAAATAGCAGTATATTGGCAAGTAGCCCCGCCCTATCAATGATGCTTAGCCTAGGCTGCTTAGCTAAGTGGAATTCTCCTCCCAAAGCATTCTGGGAGACCAGGCATTATTTTCACTAGCTTCGGAAATTCTCAAAATCAAACATTCCGCGGAGCTGTATGTGAGAGGATTAAATATGTCACCCTCTGTGATAAATTTCAGTATATAAATCAGGGTGAGGAAAGATTTTACAATGGGCAAATTATAAAGGAATATTGTAAAAAAAATACCACCTGAAACAATCATTCACCAATCCCATCGTCTTATGCCTCAGTTCCCGTACAGGTTTCATCCACTAGAGAATTCTGGAGGCCGAATCCACAGAGAGCACAATAAACATTTAAGTTTGGTCGACGTGCCTATACATGATAGAATCTTGATTGTCTGTACAATCAGTAAAATGCTACCACCACTCTCTAAATTTTACAAGATAGAGATCTCGAAAGCTAATTATTCCTAAAGGAAGGAAACGGTTAGTCGCAACCTAACTAGCTAAATCAACAATTTATAAAAAATAAGAATGTCGTAGTTTGTCTCAAACATGGAGTTCTCAGCGATCAGAATAGCCAGATAATAAGGGCAAAACTAGAATGATACAGTCGTTAATTTTATTATAAAATTTAGTAGAAGCAGTAGTGTAGTACCATGTTAGCAATCAGTAAAAGCAAGAAGTTTTGAATCAGGATGATACCATTTATTGGCTAACTTAGAGATGAATAAAAAGTAAGCTTTCAGCTTATAAAAAGCCTTCATCACAGGGACGTAGCAATAGGGGGTGCAGAGGGTGGGACTGCATTGGGGCCCCGAAGGGCCCGCCCTCAACTACAGTATTAGCTTTCTATTGGTTCTATACTCATAATGATCACTTCTATAGATACTTTGAATAGTGGTAATCATTGACCTCCCTGACGGTCTATTAAAACCGCCAGGGGGCAGCGCAGCACTTAAATTTTTTTCTTTAAAATCATGTAGCTAGCCTAGCGCTAGCTACATGATAGCCGCTGTGTAGCAGCATCACCCCACCCCTTCCGATTGCCTCTGGCGATCAGAGCAAACAGGAAATCCCGTTCAGAACGGCATTTCCTGTTTGGCTTCCCCAGTCACCATGGCGACCATTGGAATGACATCATGGCGTCGGAGGGAGTCCCGATCCACCCCATAGCGCAGCCTGGCGGTGATTGGCCAGGCTGTGCAAGGGGTCTGGGGGGGCTTCTAACGCGGCAGGTAGCGACGAATCGTCGCGAAGTGGTGGCGATCGGAACAAATATGCAGCTAGCAAAGTGCTAGCTGCATGTAACAAAGTAAAAACTGAGCAAATTGTCTAACCAGGGCCTGAGCTATGCCCGAGGCTTAGCCCGAGCTCAGCTCGGGCTTACCACTGAGGAGGTTAAAAACTGCTCCCCATCCCCTTCTTGCACCTGTGACACTGTAGTTGCCATTGGCAGGTTTTGGTAAGTCATATCAATTGTTATGTATAGCGTGCATGGGGGCCCCAATGTAAAACTTGCATCAGGGCCCAGTGCTCCTTAGCTACACCACTGCTTCGTCGGACTTGGTTCTTGATGAAAACTGAAAACCACAGACTGACGTATTAAAAAAAGTATACACACAAATATACATTAAAACTGCCAAACAAATACATCTGACAGTAGAACAGATTGGTTGAATACAGAAAGTAAGAGATGAGAAATTAGGAAAATGTCTGAAAAGTTCAAAATACCACATGATGAAGTCTTAGTGAGGAATAATCCAAAATGGTGATTGCCCATGTCCTGCGGGCGTGTTGGGGATGGTATTCCACAACAGATAATAGACAATGGACCATGGACCATGTGTGTCAATGGGTTTTCCTCCCTTCTCCAGCTGGGAGTGACTATGACGCACTAAAGTCCAGCCTTGGGTAATTGGAACTGGGGGCAGTTCTTGCCCCAGAGAGATAAAATATGGCAGAATGTGATTGTCCTGCGCACGAGAGTCTGATCAAAAAACGGATTGCGCATTGGCACTCAGCGAAGCACCACAAGTCTGCATGTATGAAACATGAGGGCTGTTACATGCTTAGTAATACCATGCTGCTTCAAACCAGCACTTCCTATGGCTTTGAAAATCGAGTTCGTCTGGAAACCTCTCAGAACAGGCACCAGGATGAGCCCAAAAACTTGTATGAAATATGAAGAAAATATGGAGATTACTGGCTTCAGCTGGTGGGAGCAGCTGGGTGTGTACAAATCAGATAAGAATCTTTGAAGCCGGGAGATCTGGTAGTGAAGAAAGTCTTTGAACTAGAGCCATGAAGGCTAATGCTGTATATACACCATGCGTTTCCGCGTCGAATGCGTCCGTTGATACGCGCCGATTCAATTATTTCCGAGCATTTCCGAGCGCATTTCGATGATTTTTTAGGTCGATTGCCATGTAAAGTATAGCAAATCGACCTAAAGATCCATCGAAACGTGAAACATGTCGGGAATATTTGAATCGATGCGTATCGATGGACGCATCGAACGCGGAAACGCATGGCTTGTATCCAGCATTAAGGTAGCCATACATCTAGTGACTTGGCGGCCAATCGACCATCCGATTCCGATTATTATAATTGAATCGGATGAAAATGGGTGCCGCCAAGTGCATGCCTGATTGACAATGCAACCAATTTTGGGGCAAAATTGGTCGCATTAGTCGATCGGACATGCTACAAGATGTAGGGCTGACTTCCTCGATCATGTACGCAGCGGTAACGGCAAGCAATACGGAAATGGTGACGTAACTCCCAGCGCTGTGTATATATGTATGCACATGTATATGTACGTGCATTTATACATTACACGTCCTGTGTCGCAGTGCGCGTCTTCTGAATCCGCCGCTACACTTCCCATACATACTGCCTGTGGGCGTGTGCTGTCTGTCACACATGCACCACATGGCCGGCGTGTATAGAGAAGAGCAGAAAATTTGAAGACAGATGGGCACCAAAGACGGACACAGGACAGGTAATGTATAAATGCACAAACATACATATACATACTTTTATACACGGTAAACAGCTGCGAGGTGGCGAATGCGGCAGGCTTGGCCGATTCATACTGAAATCGATTGGGAATCGGCATGTGGTGTATGGAAGCCAACAAATCTCTCTCTAATCAGACTCGATTAGAAAGAGATTTGTCTCTTGGTTGAATCTGCCCCTCAAACTTATATGAGGTATTTTTAAGTAGGTGGAAGATGGACGACGATTTAACCTGATGGGGTAGTGGGAAAAGCCCCTTTTGATGTGACTCTGTCAGCTCAGCTCATATAGAGAAAAGTTTAATTGTCAGTTCTAATGCTTGTGACTAATATGTGATGACGTATTGGATTATGAAATATGGTAAACGCATCACACCAGGCAAGTGGTATTCTTTAAAAGGAAATAAATATATCAGCCTCCGCATCCCTCTCAGTACAGGTGTCCTTTAAAGTGTAACTGTCGAGCATAAAATAAAAAAATCAATTCTTAAACCACTTAAAGGGAATCTAAACTGAGAGGGATGTGGATGTTTCCTTTTAAACAATACCAGTTGACTGGCAGTCCTGCTGATCTCTTTGGCTGCAGTAGTGGCTGAATCACACCCCTGAAACAAGCATGCAGCTAATCCAGTCTGACTTCAGTCAGAGCACCTGATCTGCATGCTTGTTGAGGGGCTATGGCTAAAAGTATTACAGACACAGGATCAGCAGGAGAGTCAGGCAACTGGTATTATTTTAAAAGGAAAAATCCATATCCTTCTCAGTTTAGGTTCCCTTTAAGGACTGCGGTACTAAACCTCCCTAAAGACCAGGCCATTTTCCTAAATTGGGCCACTGCAGCTTTAAGAGCTCGCTGCAGGGCCGCACAACTCAGCACACAAGTGATTCCCCCCCCTCTCTCCCCACCAACAGAGCTCTCTTTTGGTGGGGTCTTATCGCCCCCCTAATGTTTGTTTTTTTATTACAAATATTTTTGTTTTTATTTTTTTATTAAAATTTTTTTTTTATTTATGTCCCCTCCCTCTCTCCCTCCCCCGGCCAGCCAACCACTGCGATCGCCGATTGCTTCTGTGTCCCCCAGGGGGACAGCCTTAGATCGCAGCTCTGTACAGGTATATTAGACGGCGGTTTCTATGTCTAACAGTCTCCGAGCGGCGATCTCCTAGCGGCTCTGCTTCCAAGCGGATATGCGCGTGCATCAGCGTACGCACTCTCCTGCTAGCCCCATAGAAGACCGTTCACACCAATCAGCGTGGAGCAGTCCTGGGGCTGCCGCCGCGTTCATGCCAATTGGCGTGGAGTTGGCAGCAAGAAGTTAATTTTATCTGGTAAACAAGTAATAAGGATGCTAACCAGGCAATCCAAAAGTTAAAATCACTATTACTTTTCTTGTTGATAAATGATCATTCCCCAGATTACCTGACTCTTATTTGGTACACACAAAATTTGGTACGCACCAACGAAGTTGCAGGGCATGCTGGGTTGTCCTTTTTTATTCTCTACTTTCCCCTCAGACTAATGCAGCCTGATTGTCTGAAGCCTCTTTCCCTCCTGTTTTCCCCTCCCACACCTTTGTTCCTCTCTGATTGGCCAATATTTCTCATGCTGAGACAATACACTTTCTATAGTGGAGGGCGGGCAATGAATACACAATCAGGCAAAGGAGAGTAAGGGAGGAAATCAGGATTGGCTTCAAAATAGCCACAGTTAATATGGGAAATGCTAAGAAGGATTTTCTCTTTTTTTGCAGTAGAAAAATCATTAAAATCAAAACGTGGACAGAGCAATACATATGTTATGTAAGTAGAACAAGTATTTATCTACTTATAAATGTGTTTTTTTTCTGAGACAGTATGGCTGACAGCTCTTCTTTAAAACATCTTGGGCTTGATTCACTAAACCGTGATAAGGGATATCACGGTCGTTTTCGCACTAATTTTTGCGTTTGAGTGCAATTGCAAATTTGCACACGCAATCACGAATTATCGCGAATTTTCGTGAGTAAACAATATCTTTTCACACAAAAATTTGCGATTCCGCGCAATAAGTCACAATTGTGAAAATGCGTACGAAAACGGCCATGATATGACTTATCACGGTTTAGTGAATCAAGCCCCTTGCGTGAAAAGTACCTTGGCAAATGCATGCAACATATTCATGTAAACGAATTGAGCATGCAAAGTTCAGAAAAACTACAGCAAAATGTCCTGTTTCTCAAATCTGAGTTCATTTCATTATACGCAGAAGAGGAAAAGGGTCACTTTAACAGCTGCCTCAGCTCTCACAGCTACAACTCAAACCTGATGAATATTCATTTACGCTAAGTAACGGTTTCCCTCTGTTTTTCTTTTATCCTGTAATTATTATGTGTGCTATCCATTAACAGATATTACTTTGATCAGGACCTCTTTGAAATGTTTTCATAGCATATGTATTTTATTTACATTTTAAATACTTGTACAGAAAGGGGGGAAAACAATTTGCAGTGGTGCAGTGCGCATTGACAGCAGACCAATCAATTAAAAGTGCTGCTGAAATGTATCACTCGTAAATCCTGGCGTGCCTGTGCAAACTAATTGGATTTCTTTATATCTGCCCTGACAATCTAATCTTTGAAAAATCAATTATCAACACCAGCATGTTGGTAGCACAGGGGTGGGTGGATTGCAACTCAGAAATAACACAGAATTATATTTCAGCATTCTCATTAATTGTACTTTTTTTGTAATTTAAGCTTAATTTTTCCTTTTATGCGTTTCTTTAAAGTGTGGTTCATTGTTCAGCTTTAGGCAAACCCACGGGCATTTTGACCTTTTGTGTCATCTGAGGCAGACTGTAAAGTAAATCTTTAGGACTTTTTTTTATCATTATTTTTTTTTGTAATCCAGACCTGCTCTCTCTTCCAGATCAGTAATAGTCTTGTTTTAAGTTTAAAAAAGCAAAAAAGTTAAAGAGGAACTGTCTGTAGAGTTATATGCACAGAGGGGGAAATTGCTTGCTTGACAATTGGAAACAGACGTTGTTTCCCACAATGCCATGTGGTTCACAGACAGCAAACTGTCAGGATCATGGTCATGACAGCATACTGGGGGGGGGGGAGGGGGTCCTCCACAATAGCCATACAGACCCCCCGATGATCTACGTGAGAAAAGGTAAAGATTTCTCATGAGAAAGGGGGTATCTGCTACTGATTGGGATGAAGTTCTATCCTTGGTTAAAGTTCCTCTTTAAACAGCTTGTTTTCAATGTGGAGCAGAAGCACAGAATTTGTCGCCCACAACTAGCTGGTAATGGGGATGCTGCCATAGACCCGAATGTTAATTGTGGTTGTAGCGGTGTGTAATATATACTTGACTATTATTGTTATTTAGTATTTGTATAGCACTGACATCCTCTTCAGCGCTGTACAGCCAAATTCTGGCTAATATCAGTGGTAGGACTTAGCAGCGCATGGAGTTCGAATACTATGTCGGTGAACTCCAGAGAGAAGATAGCAGCGGTGGTGAATGGAGAATGTCTATCATGTAGCCAAACTCTAAATAGTGGTAGCGGGGTTCAAGTGGTGCCCAGGGGTTCAGCGGAGGTACTCAGAAATAGGTGCACAGAGTTTAACTACTATGGAGTCCATTCACAAAGCATTACCGCATTCAGTAATGCCGCAAACAACTGATTTTCCCAATCACCTTCCCTAATTACGATTCACTAAACCTGTTACAGCACTGAAAATGAACATCATTGACTAGTGAGGTAAATTACCGACTTGTGCTGTAATTGTCTCAGGAAATGTCAAGAAATTACAATTCACAAAGATTTCTGTATTCGGTTTACCAGGCAAAAGTGTTTCATATTTTTCTGCAACTCACAGCAGCCGATAACTTGCTCTCTCCATGCTGTCTCTGTGTGATAGATTTGACAGACAGCCTTTAAAGAGAGCCAGGTAGCCAATAGGGAGAGCCACACAGCCCTGCTTCTCAATTTGATTTGATGTGACAGGGTATCGGTGGGTCTTTCATCGTATCAGAGTAGAGGAAGGTGACAATTTTGAGGGCTATTCTTCATCCCTTTAGATGTGAAAATATGTATTCTGGCATACAGAAGAGCTCCCCCTGGTGGCTTCAGCACATCTAAAGGGATGACAGGATACACTGCACAGAAAACCTCTGACTCATACATACAGCTCTCTGCCTGCCCGCTCGGTAAGGCCTTGTTCACATTATAAATTGCCAGCGCTATCGCAAGCACCGGCGATTTATGGGGGGTGGTTTTGTAAGCCTTTTTACAAGCGCTTTCAGAGCGATTTCGGCTTAGAAAAGTGGTTTTCTAAGTGCTTTCCTAAGCACTTTTGCGGAGCGGTTGTTTTTTTCACTTGTTCACTTTTCACTCGCTTCCTTTTTAACCCGGAAATTTATAAATGCAATGTATTTATTCATCAAAGCGCTCCAGAAATGGCAATACAAAGTGCATTTTCAAGTGCTTTGCAATGACCCTATGCGTTCCATTGAGCCAAAACGCTCAGAAAATGGTACAGGTAGCACTTTTGCGATTTAAAAAAAAAAATCCAAACACTCAAATATGAACACTTTCATAGGAAATCATTGCACAAGCGCTGTTAGAGCGATTTGCAAAATCGCCAGAGCATCAGGGACGTAGCAATAGGGGTTGCAGAGGTTGCGACCGCATCGGGGCCCTTGGGCCAGAGGGGCCCCGAAGGGCCATGCCTCAACTACAGTATTAGCTCTCTATTGGGCCTGTGCTGGCAATAATCACTTCTATAGATACTTTGAATAGTGGTAATCATTAACAAGCTGCTCTTCATCCCCTTCTTGCACCTCTGACACTGTAGTTGCCATGGCAGGTTTTGGTGCGCCGTATCAATTGTTATGTATAGAGTGCTTGGGGGGGCCCCATTGTAAAACTTGCATCGGGGCCCGGAGCTCCTTAGCTACGCCACTGCCAGAGCTTAAAAAAAAATCAGCAAACGCTCATAGGGCTTGATTCACTAAACCGTGATAACTCAAGTATCACATTTTATCAAAGATATCTCACCTTATCAAAGTTAACAAGCCTTATCAGAGTAGCATAGCGAGCGCTACGAACCCACAGGGGCTCAGGACAGGACGAGTGCCATTGCCAATTAGCAGGCATAAGTTCGTAGTGCTAGCTGTGCTACTCTGACTCTGATAAGGGGCTCGATTCACAAAGTGGTGCTAACCCAGTTAGAGACTTTAGGCATGATAACCATTGCACCACTCTGGTGAAAAGCCAGTTTAGGTGTGATAAGTTTAGGCATGATAAGTTTAGGTGTGATAAGTTTAGGCATGCTAAGTTTAGATAAGTTTAGATTGCTTGCAAAGTCCCGCACGCAAAGCAGCGCCATTAAACTTTATACGAAGTGCACCAGTCTTTGCTAGCGCAAAACTTTTGATCAGCTGTGCACTGCGGTGCTAACGCAGTTGGCGCTTAAACTTATCATGCCTAAACTTATCACACCTAAACTTATCATGCCTAAACTTATCACACCTAAACTTATCACACCTAAACTTATCATGCCTAAACTGAGTTTAGGCATGATAAAGGGCTTTTCACCAGGGTGCTAACTGTTAGCACCGCTTTGTGAATCAGGCCCCAGGGGTGTTAACTTTGATAAGGTGTGATATCTTTGATAAGGTGTGATATTGGAGTTATCACGGTTTAGTGAATCAAGCCATAGGTGTGAACAAGCCCTTAGTGACACTTACCGAGCAGGGTTTCGTGAATTGAGGCATGGATCTTTGGTAAATTACCGAAGCAAAAACGTTAGTGAATTTGGGAAAAAAAGTGTAAAATACAGTGGCTAGTGATATGGCACAGAGAAATCTGCTATTAAAGCGGAATGAAACTCAACAGTTCTACTTTGGTCTAATAGATTATTTACAGCATATTATATACAACCAGCAGTTTTTTGTTTTTTTTACTAGAACTGCATTCAAAGGGTTAACACAGGCTTAATGCTGGATACACACCATGCATTTCCGCGTCGAATGTAAAGTATGGCAAATCGACCTAACGATCCATCAAAGCTTGAATCGGACATGTCGGAAATAATCGAATCGATGCGTATCGACGGACGCATCGAACGCAGAAACACATGGGGCTCGATTCACAAAGCGGTGATAACCCAGTTAAAGACTTTAGGCGTGATAACCATTTTTATCATGCCTAAACTCAGTTTAGGCATGATAAGTTTAGGCATGATAAGTTTAGATAAGTTTAGATTGCGCGCAAAGTCCCGCACGCAAAGCAGCGCCATTAAACTCTATGCAAAGTGCACCAGACTTTGCTAGCGCAAAACTTTTGATCAGCTGTGCACTGCGGTGCTAGCCCAGTTGGTGCTTAAACTTATCACACCTAAAAACTTATCACACCTAAACTTATCACACCTAAACTTATCATGCCTAAAGAGAGTTTAGGCGTGATAAAGGGCTTTTCACCACGGTGCTAACTGTTAGCACCGCTTTGTGAATCAGGCCCATGGTGTGTATCCAGCATTAGAAGCTTCCCTGCCAGCAGAGCTGGCCGCTTCCGAACTTTACATAATGTTATCTTGTGTTTAATTGTATCAAGTGAGAAATGTAAACAAAGCCTTCTCTCACACTGCCGGGTCCCCTGAACAAAGTCAGACAAGCATAAATGCTTTCTGATGCTTTCTGATTAAGTTAGAGGATGAATAAAGCAGTTATAAATAAAATACAAAATCAGCTCTCAGAGTAAAATAAGTGACTTTAGAAACATATAAATATATATATATAAATATATATAATTTCTAAATGAATTATGCACAAAAGCAAATATGCTAACCGTATGGCATATAAAAAGTAGGAAACACACATCGACTAACTGTTAGTGTTAGGTGTAGGTGATGGGGTTAGTGTTAAGGTCCGTACACACGCCGGACTTTAGGCAACGACGGGTCCGTCGTTGCCTCCCGCTGGGTGGGCGTGCCAGCGACAGTCCGGCGTGTGTACGCTCTGTCGTCAGACTGATACGGCTGTTTCTGAGCGATCCGCCCGGCGGATCGCTCAGGAACAGCCGTATCAGTCTGACGACAGAGCGTACACACGCCGGACTGTCGCTGGCACGCCCACCCAGCGGGAGGCAACGACGGACCCGTCGTTGCCTAAAGTCCGGCGTGTGTACGGACCTTTAGGCATAGGTAGGGGGAAGATTTAGAGTGAGAGATAGGTTTGGCCAAGCAATAGTATACTATTGGTAACGTTACCAATATTACTACTATAATCATTATCCGGTGCTCACAATTTGCGATTTTTTAACATTTAAACACGTACGGCGTTTACAATTTCTGCAAACTGCGAATCACCGGCAATTGCAGCAGTGAGACCTCTGCCATATTGCGAAAATTATACTAGCACTTTTCCATTGCAGTGATTCAAAGTGCTGCAAAATTCACCCGAAAAGCTCCCTAGTGTGAATAGGCCCTAAGAGTTATGCCGCTAACATAGAAAATATGTCCAGTTTTCCAAATAGTTAAAGAGGAACTCCAGTGAAAATAATGTAATAAAAAAGTGCTTCATTTTTACAATAATTATGTATAAATGATTTAGTCAGTGTTTGCCCATTGTAAAATCTTTCCTCTCCCTGATTTACATTCTGGCATTTATCACATGGTGACATTTTTACTGCTGGTAAGTGATGTCACTGGAAGTAGCTGCTGCTCGCTTTTTTATCAGTTGGAAACAGCTGTAAACAGCTATTTCCCACAATGCAACAAGGTTCACAGACAGGAAACTGCCAGGACCATGGTCCTCACGGTTTCCTGTGGGAGGGGTTTCACCACAATATCAGCCATACAGAGATGATCTGTTTGTGAAAAGGAAAAGATTTCTCATGGGAAAGGGGGTATCAGCTACTGATTGAGATGAAGTTCAATTCTTGGTTACGGTTTCTCTTTAAATCAGATAACTGCCATGATCAAAAAAAAAGATAGGAAACAAAGCTACGCAAAAATATCACATGTCAATGATTTTATGAGTTGCATTTATGTGCTACAAAGCAGGGAGGTGGTGAAAATGCAGCTGATAAAGAAAGATTGATGTTTTCTGTTAAAGGTACCCAAAATGATTGCACTCCGCTGCTAGGTTAATAACGCGTTGTGTGGCTGCTCAGTATGACCCGGAGCCCTGCTGCTCAGATAGCAAGCAACACAAGCCGGGTCCTCACAGGGGACCTGCTCTTCCCTTGTAGAATTATTCTGGTCATAGATCTTTTCATTTCCTGCTCTCTGTAGTCCTGTGCTGGACTCTGCGTTCCTCTAGCGCTGCAATATGGGAGCTCTGGCCATGTTTGTAGAGGCAATTTATAACAAAGAAAGAGCAGTGCTCTGACACCGAAATGGAAAAAGAAAAAAAACGAAAATGTCAATTGGGAACAAGAAGGAAAAACATAAACACAGCTGAGGAGAAGAAAAGCTCAAGAAAACACAACATAAAGGTTAGACGCGCTCTGCAGAATATGTAATTTCTCCGCAGGAACTCTATAAAAGGAGACTTTTTGGAGTGGGCGACATATATACCTTGCATATTGATTTACAAAATCAAATCTTTTTTGTGGCTATTATTATTATTATTATTATTATTATTATTAAGAATTGCATAGTGCTAAAGTGAACGGGAAAGTGTCAGAACAGCAAAAATAATAAAGTTTTTCAAACCGTAAATGCTAAGTGACCAAGTAAATATGCTAAATGACCCTCTAATTAATAATGCAGCTAAAATGTATGCTATTATTGTTGCATAGCTCCCAACTGTCCCTATTTTGGAGGGACAGTCCCTCTTTGGGAGCCCTGTCCCTCTTTCCTCCTTATTTGTCCCTCTTTCAGGACTTTGTCCCTCTTTCTATGTAAGTATATATATTTCTCTACTAAAAAATGTGTTTGACTCTAAATTTTATTGCCATGCTTTAAATTGATACTGTATATTACTAATTTTTTATGTAATATGAAGGAAAATGAACCAGGATAGACAGAACCAGTGTGGCTTGAATTATAAAACAATATATTTTTCTTATGAATTCTTTATGGTATGCGTGACTAGGGGTGTTATCAGGGGTGTGATGGGGCGTGGCTTAAGTGTCCCTCTTTCTCATCTCAAAAAGTTGGGAGGTATGTTGTTGCTTCACAAGAGGGAAACAAAGTGCACGTCACTCACTAGGCTCCTGGCAGGGAGGAACAGGAAGAAGGTGTATTGAATAGAAAAGTGAGCACAGTATTAATTGGCAGCCCCTGCTGGTCAACCCCAGCATAGCAAGCAAACCTCACTATATATTGCTGTATATTGTATGAAGCCCTGCCCTACAAGTGATGTCACAGCCTAGTCTATTTATTATACAAAATTCTCCCCCAAGAGCATTCTGAGAGACTTTTCCACTGGCTTTAGAACTCTCTGTAAATTAACATTCCGCAGTGATCACCTGCCAGTACTAAAGGTGCTGCTACCTGTCATAAACTTCAGAAAGTAAATCAGGGAGAGGAAAGATTTTACAATGAGTAAACACTAAGCAAAAGAAGGGAGGTCCCGTTACACCGATGGCTGGGTGAAAAAATCTCCAATTTTATTGGTCACATCAGTGAATACACAAAGATAAAAAGCTCACGCGTATCGGAGCTCAAGGCTCCTTAATCATAGCTTACACAATGTTACATTGCACTGGTTTAATAGTAAAGTGCCAGCCCCTAAGGGGGCGTGGCCACTTATCTTAAAGCAACAAGTACACAAGTGAATATAAAATGGCTGAGCCAATATAGAAAAATACAAAATCGTGTCTATTAAAACTTTTATACAAAAACAATACCAGGTCACAGTTGCACAAGATACATTTTTCAAAGTCATAAACTATGAAAACAAGAAAGTAGTCATATTATGAATAATGTATACAATAATAACGGCTGAAAAGCCACATTAAGATGTTGAAACAAGAGCCTAATGAAAGGCCATGTTATAATGGAGTAATAGACGATAGAAGCCGTTAAGCTGAGGCTAAATTCCAGTGTCATAAATTGAACTGATATCTTAGGCTCGATTCACAAAGCGGTGATAACCCAGTTATCACGCCTAAAAGACTTTAGACGTGATAACCATTGCACCACGCTGGTGAAAAGCCCCTTATCACGCCTAAACTCAGTTTAGGTGTGATAAGTTTAGGCGTGATAATGATAAGTTTAGATAAATTTAGTCCTGCGCGCAAAGCAGGGCCAGTAAACTCTATGCGAAGTGCACCAGACTTTGCTAGCGCAAAACTTTTGATCAGCTGTGCACTGCGGTGCTAACCCAGTTGGTGCTATAGTTATCACGCCTAAACTTATCACGCCTAAACTGAGTTTAGGCGTGATAAGTGGCCTTTCACCAGCGTGCTAACTGTTAGCACCGCTTTGTGAATCGAGCCCCTAGTCTAGAATTTAAACCCGCAGGCATGCTTGTGCCCAGCTTCCATATCCAAAAGGCCTCTCTTTTTCGCAGAAACCTGTATGAATCGCCCCCTCTTACTGAATGTGTAATTCTTTCTACCCCCTGGAAAAAGAAGCTACATGTCTCCCCGATGTACATTTAAAAAGTCTTTGGAAACACTGGAAACATGGGAAGGTCCATGATAGTGTTCTGAGATACGTTGTCGTAGGGGGCGAGTGGTACAACCTACATATTGGAGTCCACAGATAACACAAGTAATGAGATACACCACGTTACTAGAATTGCAATTGATATACCATATAATCTCAAATTTCTCAGTCTTGGGCGTGGATGTTATCTCGCGTAATGAACCGTGGACACAACAATACCTGCAGGTATTGTACCCACACTTAAAAGAACCTTTATAAGTTAGCCTTGTGGGGACTTGTTTATCCGAGTTAGAGAAGAGGCTGGGAGAAAGGTGAGTCCCTAAAGTAGGGGCTCGACGTGAAGAAAATCTGCAACCTTCCTCCAGAATTTTACAGAGTTTAGGATCCAAGTGCAGAACAGGCAGATAATTTTTATCAATACTAACAATTTTATTATATTCCAAACTTAAAGAGAATCTGTACTGTAAAACTCTTACAATAAAAAGCATACCATTCTATTTGTTATGTTCTCCTGGGCCCCTCTGTGCTGTTTCTGCCACTCCCTGCTACAATCCTTTCTTGTAATTGCCATTTTTATGCAGTGTTTACAAACTAAAGACATAGCAAGTGATAGGCTGAGAGTAGCTCAGTGTGTGAGTTATACAGTGTGTGCAGGGGGCCTGGAGAGGGTGTGTATAGCTTCTATCCAATCACAAGCTGCACAGCACATTCCAGCCTGACTACCTGAGCCCGACAGACCCGAAAGAGGAGAGAAGATTAGATCATATAACAGAGATAACACAGCCACTGTGCAACTAGGAAAGGCTGCAGTAAGACAGAGAACATTAGAACAGCTATAGGAACTTATAGGATAGAAGAAATAAGGCTCAAAATTTTGTTAGAGTCTCTTTAAGGAGTCGTGAAAGTCAGCCCCTTATACTGTCTTGATCTGCGGCCTTGCATAATAACAACTCCAGTCGTATTTTACATATCACCCGTTCCCTGGCTTTTTTGATTATAGAGTTATCATATCCTCGGTCCTGGAGTCTCCTCTCTACCAGATCTAGCTCCTGTACCATATGATTGGGATCAGAGCAGTTTCTGGCTGCTCTTAACAACTCCCCATAAGGAATTACCCTCAGAGTATGTTCTGTGTGACAGCTGGAGGCTAACAGAAGAGAATTCCCTGCACTGACCTTGCGAAAAGTTCTAGTAACTATCCTGTTTGTTGCCTGGGAACCACTTAAGGTAAAATCCAAATAATTGATCTCAGTGGAACCATGGCATATGGTAAAAGACAAACTAAGATTGTTGTCATTGCAATAGGATAGAAAGTCAGGCAGGGAATACGTAGGACCTCCCCATATTAGCAGCAGATCCTCTATGTACATGCCATACCAAAACTTAATTTTTAAATGAATATTGTAAAAAAAAAAAAAAAAAAAAAGCAATTTTATTCATTATGTTATTTGACTACAGCTCCTATTTAAAGTGGGATTGTCACCTATAAAAACAAATCTCATTTACCCATTGCTCAGTATTTATTATGCAGTCTACAAACTGACCCAGTATTGCAAGCATTCCAATATAATAATAAGTGTTTCTGCTGTAATATATCTTATCTCAGTTAGTCTGTCTCTATTTGGTACATTGCCAATGAGAGAGAAGCTTGTTATCTCCCCTCCCACATTCCTGCTCCTCACTGATTGGCTAAGGGCAGTTCAGTGTGAAAGAGAAGCTCTGCAGGAGTTGCTGGAATACAATCTATGCGTTGCTCACATGTCTTTACAAAATAAGCTAGATATGACAGTGCATTTTCTTTGAGAAAAAAATAGCAAGGGAGGAAATGGCATCAGGATTGGCTGCAGTCAGTGGCCGTAAAGAGGGAAAATGCCTGAAACTGTTTTCTCTTTATTAACTATGTAACATTCACTGAAATCAAAATGTGGACAGTACAATACATATGTTATGTAAGTAGGAGTAATGTAAATATTTATCTACTTATACAGTATATATACTTTTTTCCTGGGATAGTAAGGCTATCCCTGCTGCTTTAAGGTACTTGATTTATCCAGTATCTAATGCAGAGCAGCCCACTCTGAGTTGTTCCATGTTGCTGTGTGCAGGCAGGAGAGAGTGTGGGAACCCCGGGGCGGAGGAAATGTTTATTTGTACTGGGTGACAGTGGGAATATAATATATTGCATAGGAGAAAACAGCTCCCATCCTGCCAGTTTATTATTATTGTTATATACAGAGTGGAGCAGAAGCTGGAGGAGGTGGGAGAAAAGCAATCATCAGACAATGTTTATTTTTCATTAAGGAGAATTGGTGGAAAAACAGCTGTTTTCAGCTCTGTCAGCAGATTTTTATGTAAGAAATGATAGTGATTGCCTGGGGAAGTCTATAATGTACTATGTGTTGTAACTCACATTCAAAGTTTACAGTAGTTCCAGGTTTTCTGCTTTTTTCATGTTTGTAAATTGATCTTTTTTATTCTTTCACACATAATGAAGTAAGAACACATTTGAAAAACAAGAGATTTTTGTTTAGCTCTAATCTTAACCCTTTCAGTAAACGGCCCGGCGGATCGCTCAGAAACAGCCGTATCAGTCCACCGACAGACTGTACACACGCCGGACTGTCGCTGGAACGTCCACCCAGCGGGAGGTGACGACGGACCCATCGTTGCCTCCAGTCCGGCGTGTGTACGGACCTTAAGGCTTTGTTTCACTTCACTAAAGCTAACTGATAACATTGTGCTGGACGAGATTGTCTTGTAATTAAGTAATTACCAAGCATGTAAAGCTTAGAGCGCTCTCTGCTTCAACCTTGGATACAGAGGAAACATTTCATAATTATTTACTCTGCACAAACAGCTGAACACAATGTGATAATTTTAGAATGGCAACGGCAAACTTATCAGTTAGCCCCTGAGTGAAGAATAAGTATGAATGTTTAACCTTTACAGTATCTTGGAAACCATTGATATATTTTTTTTTCTATAATTGCTATGCTATGTTTAATGTTTTAGACTAAAAATGAGATGTGAGTTTCATACTAATTTAACCACCCTGGCGTTCTGATTAAATCGCCAGGGTGGCTGCGGGAGGGTTTTTTTTAAATAAAAAAAAAACTATTTCATGCAGCCAACTGAAAGTTGGCTGCATGAAAGCCCACTAGAGGGCGCTCCGGAGGCGATCTTCCGATCGCCTCCGGCGCCCAGAATAAACAAGGAAGGCCGCAATGAGCGGCCTTCCTTGTTTCGCTTATATCGTCGCCATAGCGACGAGCGGAGTGACGTCATCGACGTCAGCCGACGTCCTGACGTCAGCCGCCTCCGATCCAGCCCTTAGCGCTGGCCGGAACTTTTTGTTCCGGCTACGCTGGGCTCAGGCGGCTAGGGGGGCCCTCTTTCGCCGCTGCTCGCGGCGAATCGCCGCAGAGCGGCGGCGATCAGGCAGCACACGCGGCTGGCAAAGTGCCGGCTGCGTGTGCTGCTTTTTATTTCGTTAAAATCGGCCCAGCAGGGCCTGAGCGGCAGCCGCTGGCGGTGTTGGACGAGCTGAGCTCGTCCAGACCGCTCAGCTGGTTAAAGAGAACCCGAGGTGTGTTTAAAGAATGTTATCTGCATACAGAGGCTGGTTCTGCCTATACAGCCCAGCCTCTGTTGCTATTCCAAACCCCACTAAGGTCCCCCTGCACTCTGCAATCCCTCATAAATCACAGCCGTGCTGTGAGGCTGTGTTTACATCTGTAGTGTCAGTCTCAGCTGCTCCCCCGCCTCCTGCATAGCTCCGGTCCCTGCCCCCGTCCCTTCCCTCCAATCAGCAGGGAGGGAAGGGATGCAGGCGGGGACTGGAGTTCTGCAGGAGGCGGGGAGAGCAGCAGACTGACACTATAGAGATAAACACAGCCAGCTCTGACAAGCTGTTTGTCAGCAGCATGGCTGTGATTTATGAGGGATTGCAGAGTGCAGGGGGACCTTAGGGGGGTTTGGGATAGCAACAGAGGCTGGGCTGTATAGGCAGATCCAGCCTCTGTATGCAGATAATATTCTTCAAACCCACCTCGGGTTCTCTTTAAAGCAAAATTGCAAACAAAGGGGTACTGTGATGAATATATGTGTACGCCAACATATACAACAGGGATGTCAAACCGGTCCTACGAGGGCCGAGGTCCTCACACATTTTTTCCACAGCTCAGATTAATTGATTGGGTCTGAATCAGGAAAGGTGTGGACCATCAAGTAGAACATATTCCTCTCTGTCTCAGTCCATCCTAAACACTGGCATGGATTGGGCCCTCCAGGCCTGGAGTTCGACACATGTGATATACAATGACATGCTGGATCTTTATGCAATGTCTGTACGCACGCTCGATTCTCAGATAAGACTTTGGCAGCTACCTTGGCCAAGTTCAACCTAGGCGCTTATCTTAAAGGACAACATAGGTGTCCTCTAATGCTGGGCATACACTGACATTTTTGCGTCGGTATCGAGCCAGCGGCTTGATGCCGGCGTGTCACCGCTCGTGCGGGCGGATCGATTGCCGCTCGTCCCCGCAGGCGCTGCTAATGAGCTGCTCGTTTCTTGCCATTATTTTCTCCACTGGTATCGAGCGCAATATTGATCCGGCGGAGTATCGGACAGGTTGAATATTATCCATCGAGCCATCAGCGGCTCGATTGATAATATTAAACGTACCCTGTATGCCCAGCATAAGATAACAGAATCCCTGGCATTGCTTATCTTTCATGCATTAGTATTGCCTGAATCACACACTTGAAACAAGCATGTGGTTAAGCTTGTCAGATTTTTGGCAGAAACAGATAATTTGCAAAGGGTCAGCAGGACAGCCAGGCAACTGGTGTTGTTTAAAAGGAAATAAATTGGCAGCCTCCATATCCCTCTCACTTCAGTTTTTCTTTAAAGAGAGAACACGAGGTGGAAAGTTTTGAAAAAAAAAATGCTACCTGATCTGATGGGCTAACCGGATCAGGTAGCATCAATTACCGCCTCTCCTACATCCCGCAATTGCCATTTTTTTTTTCAATGGCCACGACCCCTGGGGTCACAAAGCACAGAGCAGGGAGGTGGGGAGGAGGTGTGCCAGAGATGGGGGCGAGGCAGAGCTGGCCATTAGAGCATGGGAAGGGGGGTTCCTAATGCCAGAATGGAAATTTTGCAGAAGCGCCTCTCCTGCAAGGGACGCCTCTTCATCTTGTAGATTGCCTGACAAGCAGATGTCGGCTAATTTTGGAGGAGGTCACATTGCAGCACAAGTGGCTGAGAGCAGCATGGAGGGGACACAAAGGCATGGCCTCTGTGTCCCATCTGCCCCCCCCCCCCCCCGGCTGGCTCGGGTACACTTTAAGGCTAATGGGGGGAGGGGTTAAAATACTGTACGTACATGTTGTTTGTATTTAGGAGGACACTAGATTGTCCAGAAGAATCCCACATAACCATATTTGGGGAATACACAAATTCCATGCAGATGGTGTCCTGGCCCAGTTTGGAACCAGGCGCCTTTAGCACTGCAAAACTATGATAGTGCTTCCCACTATGCCACTAGGAGAGAGAGCCCAGCTTACATGCTTACAAGGGTTTTTTTCTCTAACAAAGAAATTATAGCAGAACTACCTTTTTCACCATCTAAAAATTAAATATAAACTTTTTAGTACTTTAAAATTAAAAAGAAGACCTAGAAGGGGAAAACAAAAGCAATGTTATGCAAATAAAAAGGAAAACCGCTATGTCAAGAAACAAAATAATTGAAACACAAAGGAGAGTAAAAATAAAAGAAAGAAAAATAGGGGAAACGAATAAAGCTTAATGTAACAAATCCATGCCATAAGCCTGAGTAGTCATCCTATTAGATGCGTAATACAAAGGTTTACAGACTCTGAACAGCAGCTCCTTGTCGTAGGATAGAACATTACACATCTGTAGCAGCGTTCATACTTGGGTTCCTAATAGTTTTATAGCTCAATCATCGCAAAACTTTATTTTATTGCAGATTAATAGCCAAACTGGCATGAAACTCCATTAAGGGACAACCAGATGATAAGACTGAGACTCCACAATGCCTTGTATAATTGCTGCTTAATTATGCAGAATTAACAAATGGCAGACGTACCAGTTGTGTGACTTGAACAGGGCTCCTTGCCAAGGCGGCATACTGGGGTAGATGGCCGCCTCAATCCAATTTTGCTATGTGACACCTCTGAGCACGAACCCCCAACTGCTGTCTTCCCCATCTGTGGTGCCAAAAACACTTAGCACACTAGGAAAAGCTGATGATTTGTTAAACCAAGGCACTTTCTGTTGGTAATTGATATTACCGATCACAAAAAGTAATGAATGAAGTTTGCTCCTAATAAACGCTATGTGATTTGTAGCTTGAGTTAAAGTACGGTCATTTTACCGCAAACACTATGCTGCCTAGTAGGGGGGTGAACAAGATCCATACTGACAAATAGCGCAGTAAAGAAATGGGTATGTTACAGAACACTGTACAGAAGAATGTTTTTTTTTTGGGGGGGGGGGGGGGGGATTTAAGAAAGAGTATCTCTGGTTAGAATCCAATAAATCACGTACGAATAGTAACACCCATAAAATCCATTACATTTTATTAAGTAACACAATCCTAAAAAAAAAAAAAAAAAAACATTCTTGACAAATACAAAAAGTGCTGTGCTATTTAAAATTGAACTGTAACCAAGAATTGAACTTCATCCGAATCAGTAGCTGATACCCCCTTTCCCACAATAATTCTTCACCTTTTCTCAAATAGATCATCAGGGATGTCTGCATGGCTGATATTGTGGTGAAACCCCTCCCACAGTGTGATGTCATGACCAAGGTCCTGACAGTGGAAACAGGAAATTTGGGCGCATGAGGCAGGTGGACAAAAAGGACGCCGCCATTCACTGCTATAATAAATATCGTTTAATGGGCGCCCAACAGGAAAAAAGGGCGCCGGAGAAAAATAACGTTTTGAAAGCGGCGCCCGGAGACTTGTAATGTTTTATAACTGCTTCTCATGATTACACATTATTTAATGATTTATAATTTTTTAAACATTATTTTTAAACGAAAAACAGTACAATATTTTTTTAAAACATTATTTTTAAACGAAAAAACGTACACATTTTTTAAAAAAAAAAAACATTATTTTTAAACCAAAAACCACACAATATTTTTTAAAAACGTTATTAATGCTTGTCACACGGGGGTCTTAGGTTTAGGCATCACCAGGGGGGTCTTAGGTTTAGGCACGACCAGGAGGGTCTTAGGTTTAGGCACTACCAGGGGGGTCTTAGGTTTAGGCACCACCAGGGGGGTCTTAGGTTTAGGCACCACCAGGGGGGTCTTAGGTTTAGGCACCACCAGGGGGGTCTTAGGTTTAGGCACCACCAGGGGGGTCTTAGGTTTAGGCACCACCAGGGGGTCTAGGGGTTAGGGATAGGTACAGGGAGGGTTCTGTGTGAGAGTAGGGTTAGGTATAGCTTTAGTAACATTCTTATTAATGTTTTATAAAATGTTATTATAAATTTCACTTTTTAAACAGAGAAGATTAACGTTTTTACAATTGCTGATTTCATACACATTATTTCATGATTTATAACTTTATAAAACATTATTTTTTAACGAAATATAGCACAATTTTTTTTTAAACGTTATTCATGCTTATCGTTTAAAACCCTGCGCCCTTTTTTCCCGGCCCCCTTTTTTAACGTACGCCCTGACAGTTTCTTGCATGTGAGCCTTGTTGCATTGTGGGAAATAACAGCTATTTCCAACTGCCAAGGAAGCAAGCAGTATTTCCCTCTGTGCATATGTATATCTATATAAAAAAAACTTTTAGCCTAGCACATTGTATGGGTATAGATAATCGCAGTTGGTGCTGTTTGTTTTTTTTCATGCCTGCCAGTAGTGAAGATGATGACCTGCAGGCTGATTGTGGATCAAACAACATGAACAAATTACATGGCGAATATCAATCATTTCTTGATCTCTCTTCTATTTTTTTAACTTCTCACTTTGCAATGTATTGATATTTTTTCCCTCATTTTGCTACAGTTCCTTTTTGAAGACAATGAGAACCATTAAGAAAAAAAAATAATAACAGCCAGATACTTGTCTAAGGAGAGGGAAGGCTCTGGATCCTATAGAGACCTCCCGCTCCTCTTCCCGGTTAGGCGCAGTCTTTCCAGTTTGAATCCCTTACGGTGGGGTGGGGGGTAGGGGGAACTCAGAAGTCTTCAGGAGCCAAGCTCCATAATGCGCACGTGTGAGATAAGGCACCCATTTGTGCGCAGTATGGAGCACCCGACTTTGGGAGCATTCGGGCTCCCATAGAATTACAACAACAACAACAACAACAAATAACATTTGTAAAGCGCTTTTCTCCCGTGGGACTCAAAGCGCATAAGCATGGCTCAGACCATCGTGGTACAGAGGAAGAAATTTTATAAATCTGGAAATGCCAGGCTAAACAGGTGGCTTTTCAGTCTGGATTTGAATAGCTCTAGGGATGGTGCTGTCTTTACTGGGTGTGGTAGGGAGTTCCAGAGAGTAGGGGCAGCATGGCAGAAGGCTCTATCTCCAGATTTTTTGAGGTGCACTCTGGGAGTGACCAAGTTTATAGAACTTGCTGATCTGAGGTTGTGAGAGGTGTGGTGCAGCTTCAGCAAGTCCTTCATGTATCCAGGGCCTAGACTGTGCAGGGATTTGAATGTCAGCAGTCCAATCTTGAAGAGTATTCTCCATTCTACTGGTAGCCAGTGCAGTGAGCGAAGGATCGGTGTAATATGACAGTGGCGAGGCTGGTTTGTTAGCAATCTGGCAGCAGAATTCTGCGCTAATTGCAGGCGGCGCAGGTCCTTTTTGGGGAGGCCAACATAAAGGGCATTGCAGTAGTCCAGACGTGATGTGATGAAGGCGTGGACTAGGGTTGGAAGATCCTCTGGGGGAATCAGATGTTTAATCTTTGCAATGTTCTTCAGATGAAAGAAGGAGGATTTAACTACAGATGAAATTTGGTTTCTGAAATTCAATTCCCCATCGATTAGTACGCCAAGGCTGCGCACAAAGTTGGAGCTGTTTATGTCTGAATTCCCAATCCTGATTGGTGTTGCTTTAGGATAGAGCTGTTTTGATGGCGGGCACTGGCTTTGGACAAACAGGACCTCAGTTTTGTTAGCATTCAGTTTCAACCAGTTATCATTCATCCATGCCTGTAGCTCAGCTAAGCAAGAGTTTATTTTTGGGGTAGGGTCTGTTCCACCAGGTTTGAAGGACAGGTATAGCTGTGTGTCATCGGCGTAGCAGTGGTACGTCAGGCCATGTCGTTGGATAAGTGTGCCGAGTGGCAACATGTAGATTGCAAACAGCAGAGGGGATAGGATTGATCCTTGTGGCACTCCGAATTGTAGAGGTGCAGGTTTGGACATTATGGGTCCTAGGGATACTCTCTGTGTTCTGTCAGTCAGGAATGATCTGAACCACTGGAGGACTGATCCACTGATGCCACAGTACTCCTGCAGTCTGTTAAGCAGGATTTCATGGTCAACTGTATCAAAAGCCGCTGAGAGATCCAACAGGATTAGGATGGAGCATTCCCCTCTGTCCCTTGCCATGAGCAGATCGTTGCAGACTTGGATGAGGGCTGTTTCACAGCTGTGGTGTTTCTTAAAGCCAGATTGTAGAGGGTCCAGGATGTTGTTTACTGACAGCCAGGTTTCAAGTTGCAGATAGACAGCCTTTTCAATAACTTTACCTAAGAAGGGGAGGTTGGAGACAGGTCTGTAGTTGCTCATAGCATCTGGATCCATGGAAGGTTTTTTAAGAAGGGGCTTGATGATTCCTTCTTTTAGAGAGGTAGGAAACCTCCCTGCTTGTAGAGAGCAATTTACTATTTTGTGAAATGCTGGACCAAGCAGGTCAGGGCATTTCAGCATATGTTTAGTTGGTCCAGGGTCCAGGTCGCAGGTCCTCCTTCGCGCAGAGAGAGAGAGCAGTATTTGACCAAATCGGTAGAATACAGCTACCGGGGAGCCAACGCTGGACCGGGGACCGAGAGAGGAGTGGGAAGGCTTTATAGGACCCAGAGCCTTCCCTCTCCTTAGTCATCGACCGGTGACTGATCAGGTCCGTTTGCCACTTCAACTCAAGTGAGAATTGGGCCTTAGGATATCATTTTCATATTATCTTAATAACTTATAAGCATTTTACAATTGAATAAGTACCCAAAAGTTTGTGAAAAGGGTACTATCAAAATTATTTTGAGCATTTTTTTTCTTGCTGGAGATTTAAAGGGCACTTTATGACAAGGGGCCATATGCAATTTACTTGAATTTCCTTGGTGATATTTTCAGAAATTGTAAATACAGTATAATGCCTTTTACACCCCCAGCAAGCAAACAAATATTTAAAATAATTTTGAAAGTAATTTTCACCTACTATTTGGTACTTCTTCCATTGCAAAGTGCTAAAAAGTTAATTCAAACTGAAGATGAAAAATTATCATCTAGGAGATAACTCAGGAGAAAAAGAGAATTGCATATGGGCCGTTACATTCTTGCTCAGCTATATGGACGCTCATCATTCCTTTTAAGACTCTAATTTTTCTTTATTTTGAAACTGGAGTTTTACCCTTTTATGTTTTCCTTCCCTGACCCCAGTGCTTTGTTACTTTTTAAGCCTCAGCATTTCTATTGGAACGTTAATGTAAAAAGCATATATATGTGTATAGAGAGAGAGCTCAGAGATGTAGGAGATGGTGCAGCATTTCATAGCTAAGATTCTTTTTACACAGATATATGATGGATTGGAAAACTTTGAAAGTGCAGAATCCATCACAGTGAAGGACAGAAAGAGAACCACAGTAGTCCAGCTGAGTGGCTTCTAATAACAGAGAGAGGAGCCAAGGAGGCATTTAAATACTGTAAATCAAGCTCAATAGCCCCATTGATCAAAGCAATCCACAATAGAAAACAGAAGAAAAGAAGATAAAAAAAAATATGGCTGGAATGTAACTCACTGAACAGATTTCTTCATTCTAAGTCTTTGATTTTCTACCTTATAAATGGGAAGTATTGAATCAACATGGCTACCAGGCTCTGGATGAGAACATGTATGCCCTTTGTACTGGAAGTGACAAGTGACATACTGTAATTAGATAAATATAGGTAGATAGAATACCACTCCTACCTAAAGCTTACCGACGTTCCCCTTTATTTTTTTCATTGCAATGGTTTAAAAACCAGTGATGTATTTGTGCAGTTAAAGACTGAAAAGTGTTTAGAAGTCAATACACTTTTATCTGGCTTAACAAACACTCCTGATTGTAGGATAGTGATGAAAAGTTCAAAAGGTCATTGAGATTTCTCTGTGTGGAAGCTGAGTGAACCAGATTTTACATCACACTGACATGGCTGTGTTTTACACTTTAGACTTGTAATATTGGCCCTTAAATTTAAATTAAGTGTACAGTGCTGCCCATAATTATTCATACCCCTGGCAAATTTTGACTTAAAGTTTCTTTTATTCAACCACCAAGTAATTTTTTGACGGGAAAATGGCATAGGTGTCTCCCAAAGACAATGTATAAGAGGCATTATTGTGGGAAAAAAAACATTTCTCAGCTTTTATTTACATTTGAGCTAAAAGTGTCCAGTCCAAAATGATTCATATCCTTCACAAACTGTCACAGTCTGTGGGAAAATCCAAAGTTCTATACCATTCCAAATAGTCCAAGCTGTACTAAAGCATCCTATTTACCCCGATTAACCTCTTAAGGACCTTAGGCTTACACCCCCCTAGTGACCAGGCTATTTATTTTTACAAATTAGTGCTCTGCAGCTTTACTAGCTCACTGCAGAGCCATACAATTGAGCACACAAATTAATCCCCACTTTCTTTCTGTTGGTGGGCTCTGATCGCTGCTGCAGGCTTTTGTTTTGTTTTTTATTAATTTAATTGGTTTTTTTTAATTCAAATTTACTATTATTTTTCATCCTCCCTACTTCCTCCCTCCTCCCACCAGCCAATCCCTGTGATCGTCTATCATAGGTATCAGCCTATGAGAGCGATCGCTCTGTGGGCCACTCCAGAGGACAGCTGAGTGACAGGGCTGTCCCCAGTACAGCGCTGCTGTAGATTGCAACTCTGTACAATGTAAACAGACTCTAAAATAGACTGATAGCGGTGATCGCCGCTTGCAGACTGTTGACGGAGTGGGGATGCGTGCATATCAGTGCGCGTGATCCCCTGCAATCCCCACCACAGCTCTTAACGCCTTTCGGCGTTACGCGGTCCTGGGGCTGCCACCTTCCCGTCGCCTATTGGCGTTAGGCGGTCGAGAAGGGGTTAATTGGGAACAGATGTTTTATTCAACTCAACAGATGGAAAACAGCAGCTCTCTGCACTTGGTTTGTGGACAGTCATGGCTAAGTCAAAAGAGCTCAGTGAGGACCTGCGGCTGCGCATTGTGGCTGCTCACAAGTCAGGAAAAGGCTACAAGGCCATTTCTAAATATTTTCAAGTTCCCGTGGCTACAGTGCAAAGTTTTATTAAAAAATACAAGATGTTCCGCATTGTGGAAAATCTCAGAGGACGTGGTCGGAAGCCACAAGTAACACCTTTATTGGCCAGGAGGATAGTGAGAGAGGTGAAAAAGAATAAAATAATCACCACCAAGGCCATCCAGGTGTATCTGGGCTCTGCTGGTGGCAATGTCTCAAGGCAGACAATCCAACAGACACTGCACACTGCTGGGTTCCATGGATGCAGACCAAGGAGGACGCCACTTCTCCAGATAAGGCACACAAAAGCTTGCTTGACCTTTGCAAATTCTCATCTGGACAAAGAAGAAGACTTCTGTTCTTCTGCATTATGGTTAGATGAAACAAAAATTGAGTTGTTTGGTCACAATGATGTTTCCTTCATTTGGCGTAAAAAAAGGAGAAGCCTTCAAGCCAAAGAACACCATCCCCACTGTCAAACATGGTGGTGGGAACCTAATGCTTTGTGTTTTTTAGCCAATGGACCAGGGAACCTAATCACAGTAAACTGCATCATGAACAAAACAATACATGAGGATTCTCAATGACAACATCAGGCAGTCTGCAGAAAAACTTGGCCTTGGGCATCAGTGGACATTTTAGCATGACAATGACCCAAAACACACAGCAAAAGTGGTGAAGAAATGGTGTAGCAGACAGCAACATTAACGTTTTGGATTGGCACAGCCAGAGTCCTGACTTGAATCCAATTGAGAATCTGTGGAGGGAGCTAAAGATCAGGGTGATGGCAAGAAGACCCTCCAACCTGAAAGATTTGGAGCTCATTTCTAAAGATGAATGGGCAAAAATACATGTGGAGACATGCAAAAAGCTGGTCTGCAATTATAGGAACCATCTGATTGCTGTAATAGCCAATAAAGGCTTTTCTATTGATTATTGAGAAGGGTATGAATAATTTTGAACTGGACACTTTTTGCTCAAATGTAAATAAAGGCTGAGAAATGTTTTTCCCACAATAATGCCTCTTGTACAACGTCTTATTATCTTTTAGGAGACACCTATGTCATTTCCTGTCAAAAAATTATTTGCTGGTTGAATAAAAGTAACATTAAGTCAAAATTTGCCAGGGGTATGAATAATTATGGGCAGCACTGTATAAGACTCTAGGAAAGTTTTTTCGTTTACACTTACACATTTATTAATTTATTATGTTTTAGTTTATTTTCACTTCAGGTTTGCTTTAAACATGAATGTGCTTAAGGAATTCTATAACAGCTTTCTGTCTACCTGGCTAAAAATGGGCTGATCGGTGGGAGGAGTTGATGGAATGAAAGGCCAGGCTGAAAGTCATTTTGCTGCTGCCATGTGACTGAAGAGGGGGCCATCTTTCTCCAGCAATGAGAAAATACCCTGAGTAGTGATGGTTAAGTCTAGAACTCATGGAGAAGCATTTGAACAGTTTGGTCAGGTGATAGACATGCAAGTCATTTGCTAGTCATGATCATGTGCTAAAGCAAGATGTGATCACAGCAAATCAGAGCTTTGAAATTCTATCAGCTGATCATCTGATAGAGCTAGAGCTGATACAGAATACTCTGCCAGACTGTTAACCAACCAACCCTGTCACTGCCACATAACGCCAGTCCTGCACTCCCTTCACTGGCTACCTATAAAATGGAGGATCCTACTCAAGATTGGCCTACTAACATCACTAAATAACTAAATAATTTTGGCCCTGGATACATGAAAGAAATGTTACAGCTGCGTAGCAATCCCTGCAATCTCAGATCCACAGGTTCTAATAATCTAGTCTTACCCAGAGTCCACCTGGAAACGTTTGGTCCCAGAGCCTTCTGTCATGCTGCTTCTACTTTTTGGAACTCCTTACCTCAGCAGATCAGGACAGCTCCATCCCTGGACGTGTTTAAATCCAGACTGAAAACCCACCTGTTCAGTTTGGCATTTGCAGAAATATAACTTTTGTTGTGTGAATACTTCATCCTACTACCAACTACTGAATCTGAGAGAGCCTAAGTGCTTTGAGTCCTATGAGAGAAAAGCGCTATAGAAAGGTTATTGTATTGTATTGTATCTGTATTTTGCTGAAGGCCATAGTTTTGCATGCTTTGTCCTTTATCTGGTCCTCCCCTGGGATACACCCAGGGCTTAATTTTTTAAAAGGCCACAAAGGTCCAGGCTTTGGGAAGCTGGGGTCCAGGGGGCAGTTGGTCATGGAATAGGGGTTGCTGCACATAGAACAGGGGACTGCAAAAGGGAAGCAGCACAAAGAAAAGTGGGGCTTTTGCCTAATTGAGCTGGCCCTGAAAGAGAGGGTTTGTATGCTGCATATGGAAGTTAGGGTTGCACATAGAATGGGAGGAAAGGTGTTGCACGTGGAAGAGGAGCAACACCTAGGAGCAGAAAAAGTATAAACTTTGCGTACAAATACTATATGATAAGAAGCTTTGTCTGGGCAGCCACAATTCCAGTGGCTACCACTTAACCCCCCTGGCGGTATAAAAAAATCCGCCAGGAGGGAGCGCCGCAGTTTTAAAAAAAAAATTTTTTTCCTATATCATGTAGCGAGCCCAGGGCTCGCTACATGATAGCCGCTGCTCAGCGGCATCCCCCCGCCCTCTTCGATCGCCTTCGGCAATCTCCGACCAGGAAATCCCGTTCAAAAAACGGAATTTCCTGGAGGGCTACCCCCGTCGCCATGGCGACGGGGCGGGATGACGTCACCGACGTCGGGACGTCATTGGGAGTCCCGAACCACCCCTCAGCGCTGCCTGGCACTGATTGGCCAGGCAGCGCACGGGGTCTGGGGGGGCGCAACAGATAGCGGCGATCGAGCGCGGGGCGGCGGCGATCGGTGTGCTGACGCAGCTAGCAAAGTGCTAGCTGCGTGCAGCAAAACATTTTTTAACAAATCGGCCCAGCAGGGCCGGAGAAAACCCCCTGCGCGGCTTACCCCGAACTACGTTCGGGGTTACCGCCAAGGAGGTTAAGCTGAAGCTAGGATTGAAATAAATATCAGATTGGCTACTATCAGGAACATTACTGAGGATCTTTCTCACTGAAAATCTTCACTAACCTGTCTATAGCCCTTGAGTCTTGCAAAAAAGAAACTTTGGCTGGCAAACCATCACCATAGTTACAGGTTAGAGACTAGTGAGGCATATTAATATGAGAAGATGGTATTGTGGTCATTGGTCAAGGATATTCAACTTATTCAACAATTTGGTGGTTTGGAAAATTTCCTGCATGCTAACACTGATTAAAATAGCAACGATTCAAATAACGGAATCTCCAGTTATTAACCTTTAATCGCTTTGCATTACACGAGTCAGCAAATAGAATGATTTATATGCAGTCATGTACAACACAGCAGTAGGAGCTTTTTAAAACTGTACAAATTTAAAAGTAATGGTTTATGTCCATATTTTTAATCTGTTTTAACAATTATTATAATTTTGATCAGGTACATATAAAAGAGTAACTACAAATAGGTCAGATGTGCCCTGTCCTGCAAGCAGGTGGAGCTTTAACCACTTCTTAATCACTTCTTCATCTATAGCTTGATGCTAGTTTATTAATTATGGTTGATTGATAAATCGTATCACCTGGCTGATGCTGCTAGTAAGCACTGGTCACTGATAGTAGGCTATTTTTCCTTTTTTAGCACTGAATACTTTAGGAGCACACCACCTGCTGGATGTATTAGGTGCATGTAAAAGGTTCATGTTCAATATTTCATATTTTCATGTGGCACAAAGTACGGAAAAAAACAACCTCAATGAACCAGCAAGTAGCTAGTCACCTCTGCATCCAGTGGAAAAAAGCATAGGGATTTCTAAATAAACTGTCAATGCGAAAAACTGTCAATGAAAAAAAATCCCCAAAACATACTGCTAAGTTTATTGGCTTTCCTTCAAATTAATCTTAGACTATGATGGACATAGTATAGGACAATGGTAAGGATTAAGCTGGCCTTATGCTATACAATAATTATCCCAGTTCAGCATTCAAATGTTGAATTGGGCAAAGAATGTTTGTACAGGGAATGAGAGGCGTCCAATGTGTGTTTTTCCTTGAACAATAATAAAAAGTAAAAAATATTACACTTACACACATGAAGTCTAGGCTTATATAAGCAGGAAGATTTTATTGCACAAAAAGACAACACGTTTCATGGGCTATAATAATCCAACACTTCCTCAGGTCAATAATGTGCCTAGTAGCAGTGGTGACTCAGCTCTGAGCGCCTCTATTCCATATTGGCAAAAATGTTGTTTACCGCTGGAGCACATTGATGTTGCGAATGGCCCCATGATTGACCATTCAATGATTGGGGATGGCAATTCTTTGACATGACACGCGATATCAATCAGAATGTTGATTACGGGACAATTGCAGTACATTTGACAACTCAGTTGAGTAGTGTATAGGAAACTTGTGACACCCTCTGTGGGAGAATTAACAACAAAATATAATCTTTGTAAATCACTTATGTAAATGAATTCAATTAAAAAAACAAAACTAGTCTTAAAGAAGTCTAGTTGGTCAACCAAAAAGTATTTTTTTGAAGGCTCGTACACATGTCCTAAGAATCTGCCCAACTATCTTCTAAACTTGGTCTGTTGGAAGATAGTTGGGTGTGTGTACGGCTAAACACAGTTTTGACCCTGTTGAAGACTTAATAAAATATAACTTTTAATTCATAGTTTAATAAAATTGTCATGTAAAGTACTCAATTAGTTGTTGTAATAGCTTGACTCAAACCCTTTATTTTTCGCTTTTACTCCCTTTTACCAATACCTAGTTGGGCAATAATTTGTATTTCCCCCTAGACCAATAAGATATAGACGTTGGTCAGTTGGGGTGCTGCCCACTACTAGGTACTAATACTAATAAGGTTCTACTTGCATATGAGAAAACCCTTCACCAAAACCAACATGTTTCGGCTCATAAAAAATAGAGCCGTCGTCAGGGCAAAATAGATAAAGTGCTAGGGTGCAAAGTGCATTATAAGAGAACCACACGGCTAAATTACAAAGACATAATTAAGGAAAATAAAAAATGAGAGATGTGCTCTCTAGCTCGGTCAGCTATCAAATGAATGAGGTTAGCCACCTCTCTTATATAGTCATGGGACTGGGTGGAGCCAAATATCTGATACCACACATCCCACTTTTGGATTTCTATTGGTCCAGTTAAAAGTCACTCACAACAAGATAACCAACTGATTACAGTTGTTTGCCAGATCCAACCGATGGATCAACCTGTCTAACTATCATGCAGGTTGGCCACATGTGTACAAGTCTTTTGAACAACTTTGTTGTTTTTGAATGCAAACTTGCTGTGCAGTTTGTAATTTAGCTTGCGTGTATAGTATTTAAGTCAGTTGGTTGGTTAGCGTGTGTTGTTTAAAAAACTTGTGTGGTTGGTCATGTGCAGTTGGTTGCGCACTATGTTGGACGTGTGTATGACCTGGCGGTTATGCTCATCAATACAAAACATGCTGTGAATGGTATTGAAGTCCATACATGTCAGTACTCTCCTGCACTGTATACTAGACCCTTGCTTGACACATTTTGGCAAGTTACAGGAAAAAAAGTTATGAATATTAATTGGATCACTTTTTGCACAGAAATCCTGGGGAAATAGAACGCTAGGGAGGTAAACAAACCTTTTGTGTACAGGATTGCTTTAAGAAAAGCATAAAAATCTATTAGCCTCCATTAAAAATATTGTAGCTTGTTTTTTTGGGGGTTTTTTTGTTTCATGATATTAATTTTCCTATAACTTACACTGGCATTATTTTGTGCTTCAGTGGATCAATGGCAAACATACATCTTAGAGAGGCAAATTTCACTCTCTTTTCTACTGAAAAATAAATAAATAAAAAATACAGATTAAGAATGAAGAACTATACTTGCTTTACATTTAAATTGAACCACTTGATAAAAATCACTAATGTTTAATTATGTTCTATGAGGTCTGACAGTGTTTCTTGAAAAATTCATGCAAACATGCCTTAGGTAGTCCGCTATTGTGGCAAAACTTTACCCTTTTCCCATTACTCCTTATCACCTACTTTTTATTTGTCCAGTTGATTGCTTAGCACACATTATTTCCTATTTGTTTAAATAGTGATAATTATCTTCATGTCTTCTGGTGTTTTCCCATCTACCAGGAACATCAGGCTTACAACCGTGGACATCTCTGTTCAGTGCAGTCCATTGAAAAGTGACTTTATGTCAAACACGTGTCTGAACATCATTGTGGGTGAGTTACTAAGAGAAATGTAATGATAGTGAAAAATACTGAGGTTTTAATGTGTATTTCAGATATTTTTAGCTTGGGAGGGATCCTGTATGCAGTGTAAGTCATAGGCCTCACAAGCTCATCATAATTGGTTTTATTGTGGCTAAAGTATATTGGATAGCCCAAACACAGAATATCAAAAATTGATGGAAGACAAGTCCTGGCTTTGTTAAAGGGTTACAATCAGCCATAGATCAGGACCCGCCTCAACCATGCCTAATTCTAAAGGTTGCCACATACCATACAATTAAAAGATTCAAGTTTTCAACAATTCAGTAATTTTGATTGGTTGTCCCAAAAATCGAGAGCTTTTCTTTGTTTTTGATTGATAAATTGACTTTGATGAACAGAGGCGCCAGCAGAATAAAAACAACAATTAAAAGTTTTAAAATATGCTGGGGAGGCAGTGGTGGACTTACCTCCGAAAGCAGACTAGACTACTTGTCTGACATAAATAAACACTTTATTAGTACCCCAATAGATGCAACGCGTTTCGCAGGACCAAGCCCGCTTCATCAGGCAATAAAACAGGGGACAAAACAGTAGCTCTCAGGTAGCACATATAGCGCCTCTGTGAGCGCCTTATAGTGTCCACCCTTGGTGGAAGGGGGACCCACCCCTACCTTTCTTCTATCTACAGAGAGCGACTTCTTAACCCTGAGTGAGGACAGGTCTAATCTCCTCACCTGCATTCACAGTGGTTGCCTCAGCGGTAACCCTTGTTTGTGAGTATAACCTTCTCACATTACATTATCCACTATTGTCCTGAGCATACTACACCATATTGGGCTCTCGGTGTCTTTTTCTTATCTTGATTGATAAATTGTAACGATTGAGGAATTCTCTCCGTGATCAGCGCACAAGACGTGCGCTGACACTGCGGAAATCCTCCACAAGCGTATAAATTGAGGGAACCCAGCAAAAGGTGCAATGCACCTGTAGAGGGAAATTTCTGTCGGCAGGTGGAGCTGTGGAGTACAGAGGAACAGGTCCTCTGCCCTGCCCCAGATGCCAGACAGGAATTGCACGAAGGGAAGAAACGCAGGGCAAGATAGCCCTGAAAGAGAGAGACCAAAGCGACAGAGGGTATGTGTGTCCACCAATCTAGTCGCCACCCTGCGACGTCGGACACACAACCAGGAAGATAAAGTGAGAAGGCAATCGCCAGAGATGGCGGTTGCTAACAGCGACACAAGACCGAATAAGCACAGATGAGGAATGTATGTATGTCCACCAATCTAGCCGCCAACCTGCGACGGCGGACACACAACAGAGGAAACCAAGTGAGAACGCAATCGCAAGAGAAGCGATTGCGAAAGAGAATGAGCACAGGGATAGAATGTATGTATGTGCCCCAATCTAGTCGCCAACCCGCGACGGTGCACACACAACAGCAGATATGAAGTAGGAATGCAATCGCGAGAGAGGCGATTGCCAGAGGTGACACAAGGCTACAGCAAGGCAGAGCACGAGAGTAGCAAAGGCACAGCAAATCATACAATGAGAAGATAAGGAAAATAACAAACGCTAACTAAACGCGAACACCGCACTCATTCGCAACAGCGAACGCGTTTTCTGCGCGGTCTCCACGTGATAAGCACAACAGAGACAAGCACGCCTAACTAACCACCGACAGACAAACATGAAACAGAGGACGCGAGCGCTTGCTTAACGGTTACCTCACCGAGCCTCCAGCAAGCGTTCGTAGCAGACAAGACAGATACACGAAAACAGGAATAAGTGAAAGATACGATCCACTGCTCTTTCCGCCAGAGCGAGTGCGATCCAAGTACAGCAAGAGAGATGGAGATCAGACGAATCCACAGCACTAGCGCAAGGCGAGTGCGATCCAGGCAAGACAGATCAGATGAGATAGCTGGTAGCAACCGCTGCTCCAGCTATACTCCAAGAACAGGACAATCGCAACAGACAAACAAAACAGATATGCAATCCTAACTGCACTAGGGAACCTGCCTAGTGCAGTCCCAGGAATTACTCTAGGCTAATCTTCAAACAATAAGCAAGGCTGACACTCCAGGAGTGTTTCACAGGACTAACCCTTATGACCAGCCCAGGTCTGTGATATCACATGGTATTTATAGTACAAACCTCCAGAGGATGTGGCTAGGCAATTTGCATGACAAACGTATGCAAATTCCTCAGCAGCAGCAAGCTGCAAAACTGACAAAAGGTCTCTCTTCCAGAGACCTGCAGAATGCAGACCTGAACAGTGGTAAAAAAACTGCCTGAGCGGATCATTACATAAATCCAATCAAATTTCCCATTTGTTTTTTATTTTTGGAGATTGGACATGTTGGAAATTTCAGACCAACTTTATCAAGAATTGTATGGTGTGCGATGAATTGCCAATTACTTGATGTACAGTTCCAATCAATTTTTTCTGCGCTTTCAATTGTTTTATTCATGATTAGGGAAAAATTGAACAAAGGTGTGTGGTACATTGGTCAGATTTTTGAATTGTTACGATCAGTCAGAAAAAATGATTGCTATTCTTGAATTAAACAGATATTTAAAAAATGGTATGGTGTGTGGCCAGCTTAAGCCTTTACAAAGCCAGTACTATGGTAGGGAGAGATCTGATTTAGTTGACAGGAATAGAAGGTTTTGGTTAGTCTTGAAAGGGTTAGTCTTGGATGAGGTTAGGCATCAAGTAGAGGTTAACCACTTGTGCAGACACTACAGTACAATCACGTCCTGTGCACCACCAGTTGAAGTAGAAGGACATGAATGTTAGGCTCTTGCAGCCTATGAGCACAGCACGCAGCAAGTGGAGTACTTGTCAGGGGTGATTCCCTGGTGTCCTCCCACCTCCCTCCCTACCAACTAAATTAAAGTCCACAGAAGTACTGCACTAGTCTCAAAAATACAATATATACTTGTTTTGTGAAATATTTCAGTGGCTTTTATATACAAGTGACTCACATGTATATAAGTAATGCTGCTTGGCGGGTAGTTCTGGCCAATCAGCACTAAGCAGGCTTAACAATTCTTAGTTCTGATAGGCCTGTAGTTCTGGACAATCATGAGCAACCTTGAGTCAGCATGTTGCTAACTGATTGCTTCATTGCCCTTTTTGCAAACTAGTTATTTCACTCTTCCCTACTGGGGGCACAATGATGAAAGCAACATTTCTTACTATTGACTAGTGGACGGTTGTGACTTGTGAAGTGAAATCCCTCTATGACGCTGTTTGAAGAAGTGTGGATTAAGGCCCATACACACGTCGGATTTTTGTGAACTACCCGTCGTTTGAACGCTCCGTCGTTCCGTTGTTCGCACATCAAATCCGGCGTGTGTACAGACTATCGTTCAGGTGATAAGACTGGTTTTCATTCAGTGATCCGCCCGGCGGATCGCTGAAAACCAGTCTTATCACCCGAACGATAGTCTGTACACACGCCGGATTTGACGTGCGAACGACGGAACGTTCAAACGACGGGTCGTTCGCAAAAATCCGACGTGTGTATGGGCCTTTAGAGTCCTCTTCTGGATTCAAGTGTATTTGTTGTTTTATAGAATCACGTGCAATTGGCTACTTCCATTCTATTTTTAGTTTATTACTGTTAGCATAAGAAAATATATAAGTACAGTGCAGTGCTATGCTTAATTTGGCAAATTAAAGACAATAGACGCAGCAAGCCTTGTGGACATTCATGTTATCATCAAAGTGAACTTAATTCCCTTAGCTGAATGCAAAGCAGGGTATGTAGATTGCGTTAATGGCCCATAATTCCTTGTTAGCTAACACTCTAGTTTAAGAGTTCAAGGGCAGAGAATATGTTGGGATTAATTAAATTATCGCACAACTCACTGGAAAACAAACCCTTGGCCAACACTCACAATTAGAAATAAAAGTGACATGACGGGCGCTCTATATTTTATTGGCAGGGCACAGTTGAAACATCTTCACCATAGATGTAAGCAGAAAAATAAATGGAGAGTACTGTAAACATGCATTTTTTAATATTTTTCTTTCTGTTTAATTTAACAATTTTTGGCAAGCAGAATATTTTTAGCTTTCCTCAGTCACTGATTTTTTTTTTTCATTTTTTTTGTGACAAATTCCATCTTTCCCTGTTGGTTGCAGCCAAGACAACACACACAATCTATCCTCTTCCTTTTATTGTGCTTGTTTATGCTTGTTTTGCAATGTTCAGACTTTATTTACATGAACCCCGTACCATCCCGATAAACACAGAAAATTACAAAATATGAATTTAAAAAACAAAGGCCTTAGACAAATATGCAAAAAAAAAGGGAAATAAAAAAAGATAATACAACTATATAGTCCCCTTCTCCAATATAAATTAAACCAGGGCTAGTAGAATATCTAATTTATTGTTTACACTTTATTAATTACACGGCATTGTTTAAAGTGAATGACTTCATTTCCTGTTGGAACATTGTCGCTTAGCATGATAATGGAAGACAGATGGCCCTCTCCACCAAGCCCTGGCCAAGTCTGCCCGGAAAGCTATTAGAGGGAAATCTACATATAGTAAACAGCAACAGAAGGCGGTTGGTAAAATAAGTGGCAGATGACTGGCACGGAGTGGGTTAACTGATAGACGGTGGCTGTCAGGATTTTATTTTTTAGGGGGGGGATTAGTACAATGGGAGAGGTCCCCAAAGTGTCCATCACAGATGCTGGGGGATTAATGGCATGATAAAAGCCCTGTGAAAGTTAAACATATCAAACCTGCTAATTATGCCGGAGCCTGGACCTGCATTCAATGTCAGAATCAAAGACTACAGCAAAGAGACATGACCAGACACTGTCTTCCGAGAAACTGATTAAACCTGCTTAATTTGAAAGAGAAAGAGAATTATGCAAAACGTGCCATAAAAAGACAGCCAACTTTACAAATTGCACATCCTAATTATAATAATTAAGTCTGGGTTGAATAATAACATTCTTTTTATTTTTTTATTTCTTGTCCCCGATGCTCAAAGGCAATAAATGGCACATAAAGAGAAAAAAGAACATTGTGTGGGATTTCTTTCATAAAGAATCGTCACTTAAAGAGGTAAAAAAAAAAATCATAATAAACAGGAGATAAGAGCTGGTTTCTGTTCTGATTTTAATAAGACTAGAAAAATGAAAGTTTTTTTTCGGGAAACATAGAGTGATTTGCGCTAGAATTCAATTAGGAACATAACGGGATTGCTAACGGTGACAGGGAAATGTTATTTCTGAATAGGTTATTTCTAAAAGAGTAGATAATAGATACTGCCAGCAAGGGAAATACTCTTAATGTAGAACTAGCGGCAAATAAAGAAAGCAGCCCATCATATGGCACGTTCATGGTGGCAATGACCTCTCCAGTTTCAAGTATAATTTGCTCACTGTGCTGTTCCCCATTAAATGTAGACTAAGGTAGGAATAAAGGTTTACATATTGCTGGAAATATCTTTTGCTTTGATTAGCAGTGAGGTGACATAAGTTGCTCAATGGTTTTATTGTGTTCTGTGGACTGGCAGGCTCCTTTTCACAATCTCGAGTGAGCCTGCTGCTGGAACCACTGCTCTGCAGGGTGAACCACTACTCCCCCATTTACTTCACTGGGAAAAAATGGTGAGTGGAGCAGAAAAGGAGGGCAATAAGATTCGATAGTCAGGGCCGGATTCCTGGAGAGGCCACAAAGGCCATGGCCTAGGGAGGCTAGTGCCTAAGGGGATGGCTGGACATAGAGTGATTGCTCAATGTGGAAGAAAAGCCTGAAAGGGAATGCTGCAAATGGGGAGCAATACACTAAAGAGGGATGCTGCTGCCCCAAGAATTTATATATGATGTATATATGTATGGCTGCTGTAACAGAATGTTACACACAGAAGAGGGGGCTGCCCTTGGAATAGGAGGGGGGCTGCTGTACATGGATAGGGAGCAACAAGAAAGCTGGCCTACGGGTGGCAAAGTATAAATCTGGCTGTGTCAATAGTGCTTGCATAATCACTCTTTATCCTTAAATATAAAGGGCTTTATCCTGTTACTGAACTTGCCAGCACTGAATTTAGGTGATGGGGGCATCGCCTAATCCTAATTGAGTTATGATCCCCAGGCAGACAAGAACTCGCTTGGGCGATATAATTGCCCAGCGAGTTCTTCTTTACATGGTATCCAGTTACCGTTTGCATGCCTCTGAGAAGCGATGCTTCCCGGCAGACATGAGCGTTAGCTTAGACCTGCAAAGAGCAAGTCTAAACCAGCTAACGCACATCGTTGTCTCAGCATCTGGGGTCTCCTTTAATAAGGAAACCCCCAGAGCTCCCCGTCGGGTCACTGCACACCTTAGAAGCCCCCTGTGTAGCTGCACCCGACGCCTCTCGACGCAAATTCCGTCGCATAATTACAGTGTATCTAACACTGTAATTACTGTCCGCATAGGATCCTGGGCAAAGCATCTTTGAATCTGCAGCCAGGGCTCCCCATTGGTCCGCTGTCTGAGCCATTTTATTGGTGCAGACAGCGGACCAATGGGGAGCCCCGGCTGCAGATTCAAAGATGCTTTGCCCAGGCTCCTATGCGGACAGTAATTACAGTTTTAGATACACTGTAATTAGGCAACGGAATTTGCGGCGAGAGGCGTCGGGTTATCAGCGGCGGTATGTATGTTAAAAGGGCTGCCCTGCGCAGCTACGTGGGGGGCTGCTAAGCTGTGTGGTGACCAGACGGGAAGCTCTGGGGGTCTCCTTATTAAAGGAGACCCCCAGATGCTGCGGTGGAAGATGGCAGTGCTGTTCGGCGGGTGAGTGCGCATGTGTGGGGAGTGAGGCCGTGGTGCTGAAGGACAGCTCCACAGCGTAAACCTCACTCCCCATCGCCTGTTAATAGGGAGCATCGCTCAGGCTTTTGCCTGAGTAATACTCCCTAACGATCGGCCATCGCGCAAAGGATATGGGCAATAGGATTTGCCGGTAATGCTTGCGCGATGGCAAAGTAATAAGTAGCTTGCATCTGCAAGCTACTTATCACCTTGAATAGGATATGGCCCAAAGTCTTTAAACATTAGTCCTGTACTAAAACCTTGCAGTTTTTAAACCTTAGCCGCCTACTCGGAGGAAGAGTGAGGCAGCGGCGGATAAAGTATTCAGAAGAGGTGGAAGCATTTTAGAAGCACGGTAAATCTCTAGGGATCAGTATGCCCCATAGCTATTTTACTGTCAGTATAAGCACAGAAAAAAAGATTATACTGCAGAAGTGAGAGCTGATATGCCAGCATCATGAAAGTATATTGCATTATTGACTAGAGTTCCATTTTAAGACAACTTCAAGTTGGCAATAAATCTAGTGATGTATTGGCACTGCAGACTGACCAAGAGACAGATCTCTCTCTGATCAGCATGAGATCTTCAGGAATCGAGCAAGCAACTCAGGAATCCCCCCCCCCCCCCATTGCCTATACAATCTCTTCATGAAATCTCTCCAAGTGACGCCAACTTTGCCGCCTGCCTGACCGCCCACCAAGTGTAAATATCCGTGCAATGTACAATCTCACCAGTCCTGTTGTCACAACTCCAATCCTCCTCTGCTGCTACCCCAAGCGCCACCACGTCACACACACGCCTGGTGCCACACGGGGGTGACGGCGGAGGAAGTCGGTGTCCTAGCAGTGGGACAGGTGAGATTTTTATACTTCATGGGCAGCGGGGGGAACATTTTCCACTTGGGGAATCATTGGCCGGGGTCCATCACATTCATCGGTCATCGCTATATAGAACACCGTTACTGCCATGCACCACTTCGCACCGAGATTTTCTAGCATGCTTGATCAACACATTCAACCGATTTCGACCCTGCTTTTTGTGGCACCGATTTTTTACCCAATGACTGCAACATCACTAGATGTATGGGCACCTTAACTCTACTGTATCTTCACTCATCCATCAACCTGTTTAAAAGGAACTCTAGGTGTGAGACCTATGGAAGTGGCCATATTTATTTCCTTTTAAACAATACCAGCTGCCTGGTTATCCTGCGGATCTCTCTGGTTATTAGGGTCTAAATCACACACCTGAAACAAGCATGCAGCTAATCTTGTCAAATTTGTCAGACAGCGGACCTGTTCAGGGTCAATGGCTTAAAGTATTAGAGGCAGAGGATCAGCATGACAGCCAGGCAATGTGCATTATTTAAAAGGAAATAAACATGTCAGCTTCCATATCCCTATCACCTTTAAGAACACAGGAAGCCCATCTATACATGATTGCATTGTTTGAACAGCATTACATACATATAGGTGTTTATAAATAGATATATCTAGCTATTCGTTTTATCCGCATTTTGTCGTATAGTGTTGCACAAGTATAAATTCTGCCAAAGCTATATTTGTCCCAACGCCTTTGAATTATTTGTTAGCCTATAAAAATTTAGGACATTCATTAGAACGTTCCTGTACCGAGGAAAAAAAATTAGATCAAAGTATAGCAGATAGGAAAGGTAATGCATTAATGACAGTCTTCCGGATCGCACCATGGAACTTTCTATGAAGTAAAGAAGAGATAAAAAGATCTTTGAAGAATCCTAAACCAAAAAAAGTACCTTCTAATGAACGTAACAATGTGTCTCTGAAAATATATATGTACGCTATAGAAACTGAACCTCAGCATTCTAATAAAGAACTGTTTCAAAATTGTACAGAGATTAATGCAGAAGCGCTCAATAAAGTCAGTAAAAGTCACATCATTTTTTTCAAACTTTGTTATACGAAAAATAAGTTCTGTTACATTCCAAACAGTCAAGGCCAGACTTTTACTTTATTTGTCCCTAGGCCAGCACTGGGAAAAACCATGGCCCACGGGCCGTACACACAATCCACATGTGCTATTGTAACCCCCAAAAGAAGGTTACAAAACATAATTGCAGATTTGCCTTCTGTAAAACGGCCACAAGATGGCAGCACTGAGGTTTTAAGCCTGTGGAACTAAAAGGTTGCATAGACTGTTGCCAGTATTCCAATATGCAAATCAAGGAAATTTGCTGGAACTTTCCAGAAGCCCCGCGCGGCCAGTCAGAGAGTTACTGCGCGGGCTCAGGGGGCGGAGAGAACAGGGTGTAGCCGGAGGGAAACAGGCTGAGACTGGGAGAGCGCGCCAGAGAGTAAGAGGAGAAGGACTTGTGCTAGGACTGGAGCTGGTGGTGCGGAGCGGGAGGGAGGTGACACAGAGAGGCCGTAGCAGTCGCCCGGACAGTAGGAGGGGACCCGGCGGATATAGAGTGACCAGCGCAACACAGTAAGGACAGCGGCAGCAGGGTGGACAGTGACCAGAGGCCGGAGGAGGCAGACCCTGCCAACACCCGAGTCATACCAGAGGCCACAGACAGATGAGTACAGGCCTGCGGGCCAACCTCAAGCCACATAGTGTGTTTTAAAGTGGTGTTACTAGAGACTGTTAGTGTGCTAAGAGAAGCTACTTCTGATGATAAGAAGTACATTGCACGTTCAGGCCTAGCTGCTGCTGATAGACATTTGTGAGCCTCCCTAAAGTACCCGCATAGCTGATTCAGCCCCTGACAGCATTAGGGTCTGGTGTATCTAGAGACATTGTTCCTGTCAAGTGTGTTTCAAGTCAGGAGTTAACTTACAAGTTCTTCAGTTGATGTGTTGTGCAGAATCAACACGAGTTTGATATTTAAAGTGAACCTGTCAGCATCACAGTGGAGGAATGGAGAAGGAGTCACATTGCATCCTGTGATATTAAAGTGTGCTGCAGGAGAACCCAGGTGATACCTGATCAAGCTACAGAGTTACGTACTTGGATTACAAGTTTTGCATCAACTCTAATTAAGAGTTCATTCAGCTTTAACATAAAAGTACACTTAAACAAAGTTCTATTGTAGTGGGAAGGTGTTGATGGTATAGAGGGGTGCATCGGTCACTTTATATTTTTTTTGTTTATCTTTATTTTGCTTTAACCCTTTTTGATTATTTGCTTTATCTTTTATTTTGTTTGTTGTTTTGGGGAGCCCAATCTAGAGGGAAGGTATTTGGAGTAGAGTGTATTCAGTGCTACAAATACAACCTTAAAGAGTCTACAAAATCTTGGAGCAAGGTGAATGTCTTGATTGGACCAACCAAAGAACTGTTATCTATTCAGTACCATATTGCGAACTGTCACGAGTTTCCCCCAAGGTTTTGCTGAGCAATATAGCTTGGACTTGGTGGCAAGCGGCTGGGAACTGATTAGGTACTGGACTGAATTGCTCAGTAGACCAATCCTTTCCCCAGCCCACGCCCAACATCGCTACTGTGATCTGTATATGCTGTAAAGTGGTAGATTGTTGTACAAGAAGACCTATTGTAGCTCACTATAATTTCTGTGTAACTAACAGTTTCCTTCCGCAGATTTTACCGGTGCACCGGCAGTGAAGACCAGAAGATTGTATTATTTGACCTTGATGTGCAAGGAAAGTGTATTTTGACATTGAAGTGTAATTGGTTGATTCCTTTCTACAGTGGCCACTGTTAAGTCACGAATAAATCTTTGATCATTTCATCTGAGTCAGTGTCTGGTGGATTCCACTCAGCCGAGTGCCTGGTGCTAGCGGATAAAGCGGGTTACACTATCATCCGGATTTCTCTCATCCCCCCACCTCCCTGGGGAGTGGGCTTTACGGAAAGGGTAAACTCACCTAATCGCTGCTTCCAGCATCTCGTCTCAATGGCAACAGTGGTGTCATGTGACATGCTGTCAGTACACTGGCAAGTAGAGACGTGATTCTGTAAGCGGCGGTTAGGTGAGTCAACCCTCTGTGTAAAGCCAGCTCCCCACTCTGCCGGGAGGGAGGGGGAGGAGAGGAATCCAAATGATCACACGTGTGGGCAGGGTACAGCCCACAGGCCGTAGTTTTTCCAGCGCTGGCCTAGAGGGAAAAAAGTAAAAGTCTGACCTTGGCTGTTTGGAATGTAACATAACTTATTTGTTGTATAACAAAGTTTGATAAAAATGAAGCAGTGATAATAACCCTCTCCATAATGCTCGCTTGCCGATCTGTAGGGGTGGAAAGTGGGAAGAGAGATAGCAATGTGACCCACAGGCTTTTCCCAGGCCTGCCCTAGGCCAACAAGCAACCAAATCTGATTTCAATATCATGACTGTGCTCATTTTCAAGTACAGTGTCTGCATGAGTAAAGCTGGGCCTACACACAAGCTGTGCTCACGTGGGTGCAGCACTGCCATACTTGTGCATGAAGAGGAGCATGGGTGCAACAATCACCCCTGCAACCCCTGCCATTGCAGGGGGACCCGAGGCTTTGGGGGCCCCTCCTCCTCCCTCTCCCCAACCACAAGTGCAGCCAAATAGCAAAAATCCTCAGTTCGCTCACAAAAACCGTCCCTTCCACCTCCTCCTGCTATGCAGGGTAGCTGGAGCATCTGTAATTTTTTCCTGCTTCTAGATGCTGCTTCACAGCAGAAAACTCTCTGCTACCATTCGCTGGCTCCCAATCATGTACCCTCAGGAGGTTTGGGGACCAAGGGGGTCAACATGCTATCATTTTTGCAGGGGGACTCTATTAAGTCTAGTTACGCCCCTGAAGAGGAGAATGGTTTCAATGTGCATGTGGGTCCTGGACAGGGATGGATCCGGAAGCTTCCCTTTACCAAATACCTAACTATTTGATTTTTGATCCGAGGTTCACCTCCTGTTCTCTTTAACTGACAATTGTTTGCAAAAGATCATATTTTCGATGAGATCTTTTAGATCAAGGTTTTTCTTGGGAGTGCAGATTGGACAAAGAGGCATGTTCTCTACCTCATGACATGCCCGCCGCTCTTTGCCCCCCCACTGCCGCCTATGGCCCCCAGAGATTAGTGACAATATTTGTCGCTCTCTTGGAGGTAAACACAGGGGAGAGGGACTCCCTGTTCAAAATCCCCGCTAGGGGCTTTCCTGCAGGGTCTCCAGAGCTCTCCCTCCCTAGCCGCGCCTCCTGCTGCTCCCCCGCATCCCTGCGCGCTGGTGAGAGGCACACAGTCTCTCCTTGCAGTGTCATGACCCAGAGGTCACGAAAGTGAAAGTGGTCCATTGCGGCCCACAGGAGCAGTGGTTTTTGAGGCTTCTTGGTACACTCAGCACCCCGGATCAAGTAGCCTAATTTTTTTTAACTTTTATAAGCGCACCTCAGGCTCTCTTTAAAGAGACACTGAAGCGAAGAAAAAATTATGATATTATGATTTGTATGTGTAGTACAGCTAAGAAATAAAACATTAAGATCAGATACATCATTCTAATTGTTTCCAGTACAGGAAGAGTTAAGAAACTCCAGTTGTTGTCTCTATGCAAAAAAGCAATTAAGCTCTGCGACTTTCAAAGTCGTGGAGAGGGCTGTTATCTGAATTTTATTATCTCAAGTGTTATTCAACTATTTACTTTTCCTCTGCCAGAGGAGAGGTCATTAGTTCACAGACTGCTCTGAAAGAATCATTTTGAATGCTGAATGTTGTGTAATCTGCACTTATTAGAGAATGATGCAATGCTAGAAAAACACTATATACTTGAAAATAAAAATTTGAGAATATTTTCTTTGCTGCTAAACTTCTAGTAATTATTCATAGTACACAACCAATTCATTATATCATATATTTTTTTTCGCTTCAGTGTCTCTTTAAGGAATCAAATCTATTCCCGAAGTGGAAACCAGTTATCATAGCTGTGAAAACCACCACACCGGTTAGTTAAGGAAATGATCAATAATGTGATCCTTCAAGATCGATTGGGCTCACCGGCTTCTTTGTTTTCATACTAGACAATCTGATCGAAAAAAAACCCCGATTGTTCACTATAAATTGTACCATTACAAAATCTGTAGGGAGTATCCAGTATGAGTACCTTATGTGGTGGCTTCATAGACCAACAGTTTTCTCTGGAAAAAAATTAAAGATTTACAGTATAATGTTGGGTCTTTGTAGTATTCTGATCTGCTTTAACCTTCAGAAGGAAAAGAAATAGGCTCTGACAGTTCTGTAACATCACAGGAAGTTATAAATCAGATATCAGGGACATCTAGGAGAGCCTAACAACGTAAAGTATTGGAACAAATTACCCAAGAGAAACTTGACCAATGGGTCTATTCAAGTTGACATACTAAAATATGTAGAAGTGATCCCCTTATATGTCCCCTTTTAAGATGCAAGTCTTATTTATGGGTAAACAGGGACCTTAAAGAGGATGAACTATAAACAAAACCTTGTCATCTACCTCAATAGGTAAGTGTAACGATCGGTGTAACACAGAGAGGATCTGATTACCGGTGATCTGCAGTATCACCGAGAATGCAGATATATACCCGATTATTGATGATCTGCAGTAACACCGATAATCAGATATATCTCTAACCTCTGGACACCTGAGTAATATGAGTGTTTGGGGCAACCGCATACTTTGAGGAAAGCACCCGCGTAAAGGGTGCTGGGCAGTACGAGATACTGCTCAGAGAACAGGTTCCTTCCACTGGTCTGATGCTCCCCAAGGGGCGGAGCCAGGCTGAGAGTGGGAAGGAAAAGAGAGTGAGTGACACCAAAGGTGAAGTGTCACTGACAGTACTGGGAACTATCTCCCAACAGGGAAGATAGTTCTCGAGGTCGGACAGGCCAGGTCGTTAACACACAGACAGATAAAGTACAGAGACAGGAGACAGATGCGGAATCCTAAGACTAGCAGAGTTTGGCAACAGAGTATCAGATATAGCGAAGTACCTAATCAGAGATCAGAAGAGTGGTCAGGAAAGCAGAAGGTCATAACAAATAATCAACAATGCCTAGACTTGGGTGTGAGCTCCTAGATCATCAACACCCCGGAACTGGTCTAGATAATAATACAGATGGTAACAGGATTCCTAGACTAAGGTGTGAGCTCCTTGGTCATCAACACCTTGGAAACTGATCTAGATAATAACACAGATACTGACAGATAATAACAGGATTCCTAGACTAAGGTGTGAGCTCCTTGGTCATTAACACCTTGGGAACTGATCTAGATAATAACACAGATACTGACAGAAGGTCTGAGTGCTACATCGTAGTGATCGCAACGCCAGACACCAGAGAAATGACCAGCACCCAGTATATATACCCCAGCGCTCTCCAGCGCCACCCCTAAGTGCTGGACCAATGAAAACTGCTGGAATTGTCAGCTGACCGGCTTGGTCAGCTGACGCCCTTCTGACTGTCATAAAGGCTCTGCCTCTCCGCGCGCGCGCGCGCGTCCTCCTGAACCTGTGTGGACTATCAGTCCCAGCCACACCAGACATGTGTTGTACTGTTTCTGCTGTGTTGGATGCGGAACCAGCCGCATCGCTGACCAAGCATGCGGCGGTTCTTCCGCGTTCAGCAGTACTGTCAGAACTATGCCTATGCGTGCTAACATCCGCGTCTGACGCGGAATCCGCCGCCCTGTTCACAAAGCATGCGGCGGTTTCCTCGCACTCCGTCATGCCAGTGGATGCAGACCCACGCGCACAACCTGCCGCGTTGGACGCGGAATCAGCCGCCTTGCTCTGAGTACTCACGGCGGCTTTTCCGCATTTTCTCACAGTAAGTATTGACCCAAATCTTTTATTTTTTATTTTTTTAATATTCACATAAATACAAATACACAATATCCGCATAGCCGTTACAGCAAAATCAAGATTAAACAGTTTACAAACATTATGCATAGTTCCCAATAAGGCTACCATGAAACTGGAAATTGTCCCTTATATCATGTCCACCACTATATAAGTATCATGGAAATCCAGCCTCGGGGCGCAGTGTAGGAGGGGGCGCACAATTCATTCAGCTGTCATTCCTAATTGTGTATGAAGCAGAAAGAAATAAGAAAAGGGGATACATGGCAGTGACTGCAAGCTAGGCAACTAAATATTAAGGTGTTGGGGAAGTTGTGGGCCCTGTGGCCCTTTTAGTCTAACAGCAATCAGTGAGTGACAGCTGGGGTGGGAGGGGTGGAGGGGCGCACTTTGGTGTCTCAGCCTTGGATGCTGGAGGACCTTGTCCCTGCTCTGCACCATTGTACTCATTAATGACTTCCCGAATATAAGCTTTCATATTTGCTCTGCTTCAGGGCCCATTTATACAAGGTAGTACATGGGATTTCATTAATTGCAGCGAAAGTAAACACAAAAAAGTGGTTTGCAGCCTGTACCTACAGCGCACTGTGATACCGTGCATTTACTGGAATGGTTACAGCGGACCTGAACTCAGAACTTTCTCTCTGCTCTAAAAGATATGCAACTGCATAATACCCTTTAAAGAAAAACATTTCTTTGTCACAGGTGATACAAATCCTGTAATAAATCTGCACTGTTTCTACTTCCTGCTTTCATGGAAGCAGAGATATTGTTAACATCCTGTGCTCTCAAACGAGCTTATCTGAGTTTATCTGCCGTGGCAGTCAACTGACACAGGGGAGAGATCAAATTACAACCTGTGATTATTCACAGATGAGGGGGAATTAGACAGTTTAAACTCTGTAAATACATAGAGGGTGCATTTCTCTATGTTTTTCTTCTGTCCTGTGCAAGAGTTCAGGTACACTTAAAATATACTGTACAACAATGAGCAATGAATTCTAATGAGTGTAATGTCAATTGTGCTGTGTAGAAAATGACTTATATAGGTATTATATGTCAAGCAGCTGTCAAATACACCAATATACCCGGTCTGTGCAGGTGTAGATGGCTTGTGCCTGCGCAGTAGCATGGACCAGATCCGTCATGGCATTTTCTGAATAAAGAGGAGCGGAACAGAAGTAGTGCGTCTGCGCAAGCTGTAGACAGTCATTGACAAGCTCCTTTTCAGAATGGGATTGTGGAGGAGGACGGGGATCAAAGAGGCTTCCCCCCCGCCCGAGGTAAGTAGACAAGACAAATAACATTTCTATTGCCTTTTTCTTCTGGCCGACTCAAAGTGCTTGAGCTGCAGCCAGTAGGGAGCGCTCTATAGGCTATAGTAGTAGTAGGGAGTCTAACATGCAAGCTGTTACAGGAAACCAACATCCTCCAGTGGTAGACAGGTCATGTGTATGCTAGGTGTGTATTTTATCCCACAAGTGGGGCTTGCACTCTTTTGCAGGTAGGCACTTATCTGTTTTTAAGTAGCACTGTTCATTTCCTTGCTATGTACTAATTTAATTCATTTTTGGTCAGCTGCTCCCACTTAGCAGCCTTGCTTTTGGTGTATATGCAGAGCCTCTGTTTGGGTTCAAGGTGCGTTTGTAGTTCCTGGGGGGGGCTCAGCGCATTTCTGATGGAGGCCATTCGGAGGCGGCCTGGTAATGCGCTGATCCACCTTTTGCGCAATTTTCAATTTTCTATTTTACTTGGTGGCGCACCCAGGCTATGCATATGCATAGGTTAGGATATAGTTAGTGTTAGATCCCCTCCCATAGGGGGAGGACTTCTTCGCAGTGGGAGGGACGAGTACTTAACAAGTTGCATGCAAGCTGTTACAGGAAACCAACATCCTCCAGTGGTAGACAGGTCATGTGTATGCTGGGTGTGTATTTTATCCCAATTACAAGTGGGGCTTGCACTCTCTTGCAGGTAGGCACTTATCTATTTTTAAGTAGCGCTGTTCATTTCTTTGCTATGTACTAAGATTCAAACCCTGGTCTTCTGGGTCAGAGGCAGAGCCCTTAACCATTACACTATCCAGCCCTAGGGCCCTAAGGGCACTGTTTTACACTACAGGTACACTTTAAATAAATCAAGAGTGAGCAGGGAAATACAACCCGAAAATCAGAGCATGATGATGGCCTTTACAAGATCTGAGAATTGCAGCCCCATTTACTGCTGGCATCTGCAGTAGAGTGACAGCTGGCTGGATCCAGAACTACACTTTAATCTGTCAAACTCTCCAGACATTTTTTACCGTTGTCCTCTTTTTTGACTGTTATTGCTGCAAATTTTGCCAGAGCCCGAAAGAAATTGTAAAAAAGAAATTAGGCAGGCAAAGATTGAAGCTGAAAAACAAATCGCTAAGGATATCAAATCTAACCCAAAAAAGTTTTACAAGTACATTAACTCTAAAAAAAGAAAGGTTGACTGTATAGGACTCCTAAAGGATGAGGATGGGAACTCAATGGTGGATGACCAAGGTAAGGCAGAGTTATTAAATGCTTTCTTTGCTTCTGTCTTCACAAAAGAAACAGCACTGTTGCAAACTACAGAGGCGGAAGAGTCTCAATCTTCTAACTGTAATATTAAATACTTAACGCAGGAAGAAGTGAAGGCAAGACTAAATAAATTAAAAATAGACAAGGCACCTGGCCCGGATGGCATGCATCCTCGGGTCCTAAGGGAATTAAGTTCAGTTATAGATAAACCCCTTTATCTTATCTTTTGTGACTCTCTTGCAACTGGCAGAGTCCCAGTGGATTGGCGTACAGCCCACGTTTTCCCATTATTTAAGAAGGGCAAAAAATCTGATCCAGGAAATTATAGACCTGTAAGTTTAACATCAGTTGTATGCAAACTATTTGAGGGGTTACTAAGAGATACTATACATGACTTCATAGTAGAAAATAATCTTATTTCTCAGCATCAACATGGGTTTACTAAAGACAGGTCCTGTTTGACTAACATGCTCAGCTTTTATGAGGTAGTGAATGCTAATATGGATATTGGGAATGCTGTAGATGTGATATACTTGGACTTTGCAAAGGCCTTCGACACTGTTCCCCACAAAAGTCTGGTGCAAAAGTTGAGGATGCAAGGACTGGGGAAGAGTCTGTGTTCATGGATAGGGAACTGGCTAATGGACAGAAAACAAAGAGTTGTGGTCAATGGATCATACTCAAAATGGGAGACTGTTAGCAGTGGGGTCCCACAGGGGTCTGTTCTGGGTCCAGTGCTCTTCAATTTATTTATTAATGACCTAGTAGATGCAGTAGTGAGCAATGTTGCTATTTTTGCAGATGATACAAAATTGTGCAGAATCATTAACTCTCAGGAAGATAGTGTCATATTGCAACAGGATCTGGATAGGATGGCTATATGGGCACATACATGGCAGATGAAATTCAATGTTGACAAATGTAAGGTCATGCATTTTGGACGTACTAATGGTCTAGCACCATACAAAATAAATGGGATACAGTTGGGGACATCAAACTTGGAGAAGGACTTAGGAGTACTCATTGACAACAAGTTAAATAATCGTACTCAATGCCAAGCAGCTGCAGCTAAAGCTAACAAAATTTTGGGATGCATTAAAAGGGAAATAAAAACTAGAGATGCTAGCATAATATTGCCCCTGTTTAACTCTCTAGTAAGGCCACATCTGGAATATGGAATTCAGTTCTGGGCACCACATTACAAAAAAGATATTGCAGTTTTAGAGCAGGTGCAGAGACGAGCAACAAAATTGATGCGTGGGATGGAAGGTCTCACTTATCGAGAAAGGTTAGATAAACTGGGTTTATTTAGTCTAGAGAAAAGACGCCTTAGAGGGGATCTAATTAACATGTATAAATACATCAGGGCAATATAATACCTTGGCGGATGAGCTTTTTGTCCCTAGGCCTTCTCAAAGGACTAGAGGACATGATCTGCGCATGGAGGAAAAACGTTTTAGCCATTTATTTAGGAAAGGGTTCTTTACAGTAAGAGTGATTAAGATGTGGAATGCATTGCCACAGGAAGTCGTTATGGCAAACTCTATACCTGCATTTAAAGGGGGCTTAGATGCTTTCCTTGCGTTGAAAGACATCCATGGCTACAATTACTAGGTAATGCCTAATGATGTTGATCCAGGGATTTTATCTGATTGCCATCTGGAGTCGGGAAAGAATTTTTCCCTTTAGGGGCTAATTGGACCATGCCTTGTAAGGGTTTTTTCGCCTTCCTCTGGATCAACAGGGATATGTGAGGGAGCAGGCTGGTGTTGTACTTATACTGGTTGAACTCGATGGACGTATGTCTTTTTTCAACCAAAATAACTATGTAACTATGTAACTATGTAACAAAAACACTTACTTCCAAACACCACTTTATGGCTGCAATTTAAAAAAAAATGAAAAAAAAAAAAATAAGTAATTGACTGGAGAGGATGGTAGCATCTTGACTCTTGAGTAATTCGACGTGGCATGTTTATATCAAATGCATGAGCAGTGATGCTTAAAACAAGAGTTCAAAAAGCATCTGCTACACGTTTTTTACTTAGTAACAGCACATTTCAAAGTCTTTCCAAGTACAGCGCCATACAGAACAAACAGAGGTGAATGAAATTTTCTTTCGCTCATCATTCCGTAGAAAATGAAGGAACTTTTCACAAATAAAATAATAATTTAAAAAAAATGCAAAACAGACCTTTTACAGGGTATTTAGAACTCCTACTGCCAGTTGCATAGCAATAGGGGATTCAGCAGTTGCAACTGCACCAGGGGCCCTGGATCTGAGGGGGCCCACATAGAGTCTTCCTCCAGTCACTGTATTAGATTTTTTTTATTGGTGCTATGCAAGTACATCATTAACAAACCACTCCTTTTCCTCGGCTTATAGATTTCTCACACAGGCCCTTTTTCAGTTCACCTTAAGTTTTCCCTTAGGAACATTTTTCATCTTCTGTTTAAAAGAATTTTTTAGCACCTTGCAATTGAAAAAGTACCAAAAATTTAATCAAAAAGTAAAATCAAAAAAGGTGGAAAAATATCACCTAGGAGAAAACTTAGGAGAAAAACAAAATGAATAAGGGCCACAGTGGCTAACCCTGGAAAGCCCACCAAACTCAGGACTCGGTAGTGTGGCTACATTGATTCACAATACGGTCCCCTGAGCTGGACTGGTAATTATCAATTCTACTTTCAGCCTCTACATGTAAAAATAAAGCCTTTGAATGTACATGTTGATATTACTTAAAAATTGTTTCTTGAAATGATTGCTGAAGACGTTCTAAACCCTAAAATTAGTTGCAGATTGTAATCTTGTTTCTTACATGAACACAACTTTCTTGAACTGACCTGAACTGTCTTTAAATATTACAACTTTTCCAATAAACATTATTGAAAGTAAAACAAATTGCTACTATGAGATGGGCCAACCCATTTAAAAAGCAATATTTGGGTATTAATAAGCACGGGTTTGGGTCTAGGTTTTTAGTCTTCATGTCTGAGTTTAATTTGGCAGAGAAGATTGTACAAAACCACAAGTTGGCTTCTCTTAACCTGATTGAAATTTTTGGGCATGTCTCAAAGGCGTGTATTCACTAAATCCCATTAAACTTAAAGAGGAACATTAGCTGACAGTTTGCACTTAAAGGGTGTGGGATATTTTAAGAATATGATTTGTGTTCTCTGCTGTAAATATGAGCACCCCTGATGAAACATGTCGGGTTGTATTGGTGGGTTTTAGACACGTTTTATTGTATATAAGAGTTCAGCACATATATACTGTCTCAGGAGGCATTATAGTCACTAGTACTCAGAGTGGGAGAGTTAATCCTACATAGAGGGGGTCCAGGTAGGAGTGTGCCAATAGATCTAAGCGTTGGGGTATACTGTTGTGCACATGCTAAGTTTAATGGGCTTTAATGAATGTATCCCAAAGGGATTTGACCAATTCTATCTTCAAAATTAATCACATTTTCTTAGCCAACATAACGCAAGGCAAAAAGTAAAACATTCAAGCTAAATGATCAAATCTGCTTTATGACTTTCAGCTTAATCAAAGCATAAATGGTCATCTTTATAAAGGATAATTACGATACAAGCCATAAATTATGATATAGGCCATAAATTGTTATATAGGCCGTAAATTGTGATATAGGCCGTTATAGATCATTCCTAAACTGCAGATATAGCAAAATAACAAATGATGCATGCAAACAGTAAAAATTTAATTGGATCCCTCAATATAAGGTCCATTGTAACGTAGCTCAGATGCTGACAGTTCCTGGCTGGTGCATTTTGTAGATATGCAAAACACATAATAATCCTCAATAATAGGATTCCAAAAAAAACTATAACCGAAAGCATAAAAATGTATCTCGTCGTGCCAGTGGCGGCGCCGCGCTTTGTGGCTGCGCTGGGATTTGGCAGGGAGGCAGATGAATTTGTATTACATTTGTTGCGAGCACCTGTAACAGCATGCCCGGACACCAATAATTGTAAAACAACAATCAAAGCTGCCAAGTCAACTATGTGCCGATTGAATGTTTTCATCATATCTGCCAACGTCTATTACCATTTACATAAAACACCAAACATATATTTTACAATTATAGAATGTTGTGTATGTTTATGGAATCTACTTTTTTAAAGGGTGACTAACAAAGATACACAAATTTTAACCTAGCACAAAAACAACAATAACAGAATATAGCTACCAGTGAAAACAATAGTACTACTACTACTAATAATAATAATACTAATAAGAAAAAGCAAAAGACATTTGAAGCGGTCACCTAGAAGCTTCCCACGCAAAATAAGTGCAATCTGCTTATTTACACACAAACATGTATGTAAATTTGTAAATTAAAGATACACATACCGTAAATAATTGCATTGTTGCATGTGATTGCACTGCCCATACCGAAGCAATTAATTTAGGCGCTGGAGGCACCAGGATAAAATGGGATCCATCATTAAATGGACCCTGAACAGTAAAGTAAAATGGCCAAATGAACTTACCTGGAGCTTCCTCCAGCCTCCAGTAGCGGCTCCAACTTCAATTTTGTGGGGGTGCAAAAAGGGGGCATAATGTTTGACTGGTGGGGTTCATTTGGGTGATCAAAATTAATATTTGCATGGCGAGCTTTAGTTATTTTTGCTTAACTCAGGTGATAAAATTGGCTACTTGGCTAGTTGGCTGGCATACTTTAATCTCTATTTGCTAGCAAGCTGCTCCTGCGTGGAAAGATCACAGACAAATCATTTCAGCCCTCAGCCTGTGTCTCACAACTGCAAGCAAGGGGAGGGGGAGAGGCAGGAGGGAGAGAAACACTGTATGTTTAACTCCCCATGTTAGTAACTAAGCATTTCTGGAGACTAAACTCTAGTTTATTGGCTAATTTAAAAGAAAAACAGTAAGCTTTCAGCTTGTAAGCCTTCTTCAGACTCTATTTCCTGACTGTATGTTCTAACATTGTCAGTTAACAGGAATAGAGAGATTTATTTTGCAAATATAAGTGTTATCCGGATACATTAACAAGAATTGTGAAGTATTTATGGCAAATAGATAAGACCCTTGGTTTACTTAACACCTACACAGATTTCAGATTGATATTGGAGAGTTTTTTTTACAGACCCTAAGCTGTTCTCTGTATGCTGCTGGAGCCTGGAAACAGTTAACTCTCTTTTATGTCACTGAGCTAGGTGGGGGCACAGTGATTCTCAGTGGGGCCAGTGCCCCAGTGTAGCGCCGCCCCTGCCAGTCTCTCGTAGTCCATGAGGCCCCCTGGTGTCCTCTGGACTCTCTCCATTCTTCCCACGCCGGCAAGTCGTGCACAACTACACACGCGTGGCCCCTCCGTGCCGGGTGTGCACAGAATGCTCACAGTGATGTGCGCGAGAGTGAGATGGGTGCGCGCAGGGGCCACAAATGCACAATTGTGCACGACGCTCTAACAGAGCTGTCATGGTAAGAACGTAAAGAGAGCGGAGGACATCGAGGGATCTCACGGATTACGAAAGGCCGGAAGAAGCCCCAGGTAAGTTAATTTGGCCATTTCACATTACTGTTAGAAGTCCATTTAATAGCTGTGATTAGCTTCATGCCCACTATATATAGACACAGTTTGGATTTTAACATTGTGGCCTATGGTTTTATTGATGGAGTAAGGATTGGGCATTAGTAGTTGGAGGGGAGGGGGTCAGGTATCAAAAAGGGGGTCTTAGGGTTAGGCATCCCAGGGGAAGGGGGGTCCTTAGGGTTAAGCATTTAGATGGGAGGGGGTCCTTAGGGCTAGACATTGTTGGGGGGATCAGTTAGGGCTAGACATTGAGAGGAAGGGCTTGTGTGGGAGTAAGGTTAGGTTAGGCCATAGTAAAAGATCAATAAAATTTACCAACATTTTTACTGATATTTCAGTAGCAGCATTCTCTGGTGCCCAAATTACGGTGGAGCGGTTTCTAAATGTACACCTCCATACAATAATATGGCCATATTTACATCTCAGCTTTGTGATGGACCATTTATCCAAGCCGTGTGTTTATGAACAAGCAGCACACAGCTGGTTGTCTACAGTTACTTGTGTAATTAGCTCAAGCCACATTGCCTAGGTACAGGCCCATTGTTAAGGTAATGCACACTATGTGCTATGAAGAATGTGCTATGTGTAAATAAGGTTAAAGGACCGCTATCGCGAAAATCGTCAACTTTACAATATATGTAAACATAAACAAATAAGAAGTATGTTTCTTCCAGCGTAAAATGAGCCATAAATTACTTTTCTCCTATGTTGCTGTCACTTACAGTAGGTGGTAGAAATCTGACAGAACCAACAGGTTTTCGACTAGCCATTTCTTCACTGACAGCTTCTGTGTCTCTAAATGCAGGGGCAAACGCAGGATTTTTAAGGGGGGGGTTCCTGAAAGGTCCAGAAGCACGTATGTCCCGAGTGCTTCCGAATACAGGTGGCTTCATACTGCCCATGCACAAAAGTGCGCTGGCGTATTACGGAGCTGCCTATCTTTGAAAGTACTCAAGGACACTAGTGTTTCTGAGGGCTTCTGGTAACAGCAAATGTGAACGGGGTACAGCGCTGGAACAACTCCCCAAGAGAGGAACAGGAGATAGACTTAGTTTGGACAATTCAGTGGAATATGCTACATAGTTTCACATAGCGCAAGCGATACCCATATGATGCAGGGATATATGCATCTGCGGAAGATGTCGGCGCTACATAAATACTAAATAATAATATTTTGCCTCACCAGGATTGCACTTTTATTTAGCTTTCCTGTAAGACAAGAACACACAGCCAGCCAGCTCTAGGGGAAGAGGGAAACAAAGGTGAATGAGGGAGGCTGGTGCACACCAAGAGTGCTTCTGAGCGTTTTTTAAATCAACAGTGATTTGAAAAGCGCTTGGCTAATGTTACCCTATGTGGGTGTTCCCACAGCAGCGTTGTGATTTTTTCAAAATCGCAGGTATACTGCATGTAGCATGTTTTTGAGCAATTCATTCAAAAATCGCTCTGAAAATCACTTCACAAAATCACACTCAGAAATTGCTAGCGATTGCTATTGTCATTTTGGCGTTGCACTAGCCCAGAGAGAGGAGTGGAGAAATTGAGAATAGCCTGAGATGGAGCAGAGAACTTATCTGTATTGAAGTCCCACATCACACAGGCTACTTGCCTGTAATCGGACTCCTGTCCCTGTCAGTCTCTCACACAAGTCAGAAAGAAGCCCTCCTGGAGTCTAGGGACTGTCAAAAACTTTTCAGCTTGTTATCCACACCTTATCCACACATGCAGTCATTATAACAATGGGGAGAGACCAGACAGATGTTTGCCCACAGACCCTGAGTCCAGGCAAGCTCTGCATCATGCTGTGCATATTTACCAGCTTGCCTGCACTCAGGCTTCCCTGGCTGAATACACAGCTCAGTGCAGGGGGGAGGTTCCAGACACCCGGAACAGCCCCCTCAGTTCGCCAGTGAAATGAGCTGTTTGCAGAGAGCAAAGGAAATGTATCTTATGTGCAACATAAACATTTGTGATTGTGTGTGAAACCTGACACCAGAGGCTTTTTATATACAGTAACTCTGCAGTCTGACATGCAAAAAACAGTGCAATATTGAGGCTGCATTCACAGTGGGATGTTGCAGAGCTGTGTTATAAACTCTGAAAATGCAGCTAACCACACTGCAATGCTAATCCTATGCGTTGTTCACAGTGCGATGTTAGCATTGCATTATAACGTGTAGCGTTATGGTAACACACTGTTGCAATTCGTTACCTCTAAATGCACACGTTACCAGGTACAGGAAAGCATACTTTTCATTGCCTGTATGCTTTACTGTAATCAGAATCAGAATCTTTATTATCGCCAAGCACGACTGGGTCGTGCCCGGAATTGGTCTTGGCACGTACAGGGTACTGATACAGGATATAGGTGCAGATACAGGACAAGTCAAGCAGTCAGAAAGGAACAGAACATTATACCAGATGCAGAGAAAGACAATGTAGCATAAGTTATAACACAAACAAACACCCAAAAAAAGCCCAAAAGAGTCAGCTTGAGCTAGGGCGCGTCTATCCACGTGCAGAGTGCCTCAATGCAGACATGGTGTTGTGGTGTGGGGATATGCAGTTACGTGGAGAGAGTTCAGAAGGTTGACAGCCAAGGGAAAGAAACTGTTTTTATGCCTTGAGGTCTTGGTGAAGATGGACCGGAACCGGAGCCTCCGGCTCGAGGGGAGCTGACTAAAGAAGCGGTGGCCTGGGTGTGAGGGATCGCTGGTGATCTTTAATGCTCTGGAGTACAGCCTGGAGTGGTAAAGGAGGTCCAGTGAGGGAAGGTGATCTCCCGATGATGATGTTGGGTTTTCCTCTGTGTGGAGGCAGTGTTGGCCTTCCACCTCAGGTCATTGGAGATGGTTGTGCCCAGAAGGCGGACGCTGGGGACTCTTTCCACCTCCTTGCCATCGATGCAGATTGGGGGCGGGGTGGAGGCGTACCTACTGTATGCAACGGTAACACAGCGTTAATGTGCATTACAGCTTTTATTGCGTTGTAATTTTGTGTTGTATTGCAACATTAAAGAGGAACTGTAACGGCAAAACGTCTCCTGGGGGGTACTCACCTCGGGTGGGGGAAGCCTCAGGATCCTAATGAGGCTTCCCACGCCGTCCTCCGTCCCTCAGGGGTCTCGCGGCAGCCCTCCGTACAGCCGTGACGTAATATTTACCTTCCTGGCTCCTGCGCAGGCGCTCTGACGGCTGTCGGCTCCGAAGTAGGCGGAAATACCCGATCGCCGTCGGATCCACTGTACTGCGCAGGCGCAAGTCTCCGGCGCCTGCGCAGTAGAGCGGACCCGACGGAGATTGGGTATTTCCGTCTATTTCCGAGCCGAAAGCAGCCACAGCGCCCCCGCTGGTGCCAGCAAAGGTAAATATTGAAATTACAGTCGGGCCTGTCGCCGGCTGTTCAGAGGGCTGCAGCGAGACCCCTGTGGGATGAAGGACGGCGTGGGAAGCCTCATTAGGATCCGGAGGCTTCCCCCACCCGAGGTGAGTACCCCCCAGGGGATCTTTTTGAAGTTACAGAGTCTCTTTAAAGTCACTGTAAAGTCATTTTTATGCTGCATTGTGACTTTAACGTTGCATTACAATGCAACGTCCCACTGTGAATAAGCCCTGAAACAGAGTTTCACCTTTGCAAATTAAACATTGCAAAATCTGCACACAATAAATTCAAGCTTTTGCTTCTGATATTTAACATGGAAAGTAGGAAAATGTTTACACAGCTACTTAGACATTATTTGTACATTGTCATTTTACAACACTTGGTTTGATATTGTTCCTTTAAAGAGACTCCGTAACAAAAATTGCATCCTGTTTTTTATCATCCTACAAGTTCCAAAAGCTATTCTAATGTGTTCTGCCTTACTGCAGCACTTTCTGCTATCACAGTCTCTGTAATAAATCAATGTATCTTTCCCCTGTCAGACTTGTCGGCATGTGTCTGGAAGGCTGCCAAGTTCTTCAGTGTTGTGGTTCTGCTATGAACTCCCCCTTCCAGGCCCCTCTGTGCACACTGCCTGTGTATTATTTAGATTAGAGCAGCTTCTCTCTTCTCTCTTATCTTTTACAAGCTGGATAAATCGTCCTCTGAGCTGGCTGGGCTTTCACATACTGAGGAAATTCAGACAAGGGCAAAGCTGTTTGCAGGAAGAAAAGAGCAGTCTGAAACGTCAGTGCATGAGAGATGCAGGGGGAAAGAAACACACAAATGATCTCTTGAGATTCAAAAGGAACGCTGTATACAGCCTGCTTGTGTATGGATGTATTTTCTATGTGTGGACATACTGTACATCAACCTACTTCCTGTTTTGGTGGCCATTTTGTTTGTTTATAAACAAACGTTTTTAAAACTGTTTTTAACCACTTTTAATGCGGCGGGGAGCGGCAGGGAGCGGCGAAATTGTGACAGAGGGTAATAGGAGATGTCCCCTAACGCACTGGTATGTTTACTTTTGTGCGATTTTAACAATACAGATTCTCTTTAAGATCATTTTTGCCTATTACTAATAGAGGTGGACTCACAAAACTTTTCTCATGTTTAACTTCAGTTCTTCAACTTCTCTATACCTAACAGTTTGACTGGAATTGACACTTTCATTTTGCTTAAAGCCCAGCTGAACCCATAATTAGTGAAGGCACATTCTCAAAGCATTTATGTTGATTAGTCTAAATTATTACACTAATTACAAGCTGAAAATCCCAAGGTGCAGCTCTGCTTGCCTACAGCTGTGCACCTGTGTGTGCACGGCTTAAAAAACAACCTGCCTGCTGCCTCTAGGATCCTCTAGAAAACTGTGTGACAGCTGCTTGCCATGAGTGCAGTTCTCACCTTCTCATAGAGACACATTGGGGTTCATTCCCAAAACTGAAGCAAAATATATTTGCATATATACTGTTATACTCCATGACCAATATGCTTGCTGTGTGTACAAATTGGGATAGGTTTCCAAAGTGGGCTATGTAAGTGATGTAACAATCAATCACCAAATTTCTACTGTAATCTAAAGATTCTGGAAAATTTAGTCTGGCATATTTTTCTTGTCCTGCTTTGGGTGTCACATTGTTACATCTGATTGACCCCATCCAGCAGCTAAATCCAGAAAAGACAGGAAGTAAGCTGTAGTGCAGTTTAACACATAAAAAACATATTCTGTCCACCACATTAGTTATATTTATTGTTAATTGTTAATCTGCCTTTTTCAATTTAGGTTTTAGTAAAGGTTTGGGTTTAAAGTATACCGGAGGGGGGAAAAAGTAAAAACATATACTTACCTAGATGGTCTAAAAGCTCTTCACCACTTCAAAGGGTCTAAAAGCTCTTCAGACGCCTACAGGCTCCTTATTGTGTCTGGCCTCCCTTCCATCTTGCTGCTGTAACCCCAGTTTGTTGCTGCAACTGAGACTTGCTGGAGCCTGTGCCTTTCACTCCACACTCCCCCATGTATTGCGCTCCCGCATGGCTGTGCACAGCACCCAACAGCATCCTGGGGGCACACAGTATGGAAACAATCATAACAGCACATGCCCATGCCCAGGATTTTCCCAGTGATAGCTGCAATACACAGCCGCACAGAAGTGCATACAGAGAGGCGGGTGGATGTACTGTGCACCTGAGTGCAGAAGGCAAGACTAAGTGGAGGCGGCAAGCCGGAGGCCTTATACATTACCTGCAATTGCATCTCCTCCACTTCCTGGTTAGCTAGCAAGTGCAGTACAGCCAGCCAATCACCATGCGGCTTCAGTTGCCCCATGGTGATTGGGTGGCTGCACTGCACTAACAAGGAAGTAAAGGAGACGCGATCACCGGAGAGGTAATGTTTAAGGCTACCGGCTTCCGCTGCACTTCTGCAATTTTACATTGGGCGCAAGACCGGGCCCTTCTAGTTCCTGGCCCATCCCCCCGCCCCTGGGTGGAGGGGAGTTTGCCGACAAATCTCTGCAGGGGGGCCCAGGCCAGCTATAGTTACGCATCTGCTGGTAAGCCAATAGATCATTAAGGTAAGTATGTTTTTTAACCTTCTTTCTCCTTAGGTTTACTTCAAATGTTTTTGATAAACATTTGCTCTAACTACTCAGTTTGTTTTCCATTTATTTTGTTTTACAACTATTCAATAATGCAAATTGTAATAGAAAGTGACTATTTCAAATCCATGGTTCCTTTGTGCTAACTTGTGTACGGCCGACGCGGAATCTCAGGAATTCTGTCAGCGTAAGAGGAGGCAACCTCAGATTAAATTCATTGCGCCAAACCGTAAAGAATGTTGCAGAGTGACCTTCACCAAAGCGATATCTCCTAAATTGCACTCATATATTTACCCAGCTCAGGAAATTGTGTGCCTTATCAAACACTTTCTTTTATTTCTTCCCCTTATCAGACAGAGCCATGAAGAGGATGTCTGTTAACAACATTTGGACTTAAATGCTGCATTCATAAATTCAGCTTTTTATGGTCGGAGGGATTTTAAGGATTCCGTTCGGATGGTAATTATCCAACCTACAGCAAATAGTGTGATTTATACTGCACAACTGGGGTTTGAAAACTTCAGGGATTTTTTCTCCGCTTATCAGAATAGCAGTTATGGAAGAAATTGACAGAACTATTTACTTATTAAATTGAATTTCTAGGCAAACACTGTAAAGATTTTTTCAAGAGGTTAAGGCTGAACTAAAATCATAAGGGGAAATCAAGTAACAAGATATTTTTGGTGCCTTCAGTGTCGCCTGCTGGGTTCCAGCTGGATCCTTGTTTCCACTAGGATGCCACATGCATATCAGATTCTTCCGCAGCACCCGTATTGATGCAAATTTACGGCTATACACAACATTTTTGAGAGAATCGATGTTAAAAATGCAAAGGAAAAATGTGTTTTGAAGTATAATTTCTGAGTTTAAAAACCATTGATTTTCGCAAAAACTACTAGGTCTTTTTCAACAATAATATTTTTGATTTGTACTCACTATTCTCTCTAGCATATGTAGCAAGTCTGGTGGAAATAGCATGTATGGGGGCTGTGCTAGTAACCGCTAAAATCGTCACAAATGTAAAAAGAATTACAATGAAAATAAGATTTTTCCTGAAATTTTGCATTACAGTTTTGCATCGTAATTGCAAATTTTGATGCAAAATTACGACTATATGAAATTTGTGTTCCACAATCGTCACTGCACCGATGGTCACTAGATGTGCTGGAATCATCTTTGGAGTCACAAGACACTGTACATAACTCCTTAAGATTCGCACCATCTAAAATTCTTTATTAAGTTTCTTTTAGAAGGTTACATCGTCATAAATCCATATATGGGTATCTGTAAGATTACAGATAAAGAATTTTAGATGGTGCGAATCGTAAGGAGTTATATATGAAATTTGTGCTCATCACTAAACCTTGGATTGCAAGTAACTTGGTTTAAGAGAGGTTTGCAAGACAAGCAAAAATGATTGTAAAATTTTGGCTTGATAAGCAAGCAACGTCTTGATATCCGAGCATAGTATGTACAGTATATGCACGCTACGTCATCACAACTGAGCCAATGGTTCTTCTTGCTTTGATGCTCTCAGATTGTACTTAAAGTGTACCTGAGACAAGAAGCGTCCCAGCCAGGTACCATACTTACATGAGGCCTTAAGGTCACTCGTCCCTCGCTGTCTTCCCAGGTGGCTCCAGTCACTTGCAATTCAACTCAAAAGCCGAGTCACTCTTTTTTGCGCATGCGCAGCCTGGCCCGGCACACTCCCCTGTCTAGCTCCTGTGGCTGGGACCGATCTGCACTTGTGCAGTACTACTGCAACAGGGGAGCACACTGGGCCATGCATGCGTGATGAAGCGGGACTCGGCCAGGCTTTTGGGTTGAATTGCAAGTGACAGGAGCCACCCAGGGAGACAACGAGGGACGAGTGGCCTCAAGGAGGCTTAAAGGGAACCAGATCCGGCCAGAGAGGGAAAATGAAAAAAGATTTTATACATACCTGGGGCTTCTTCCAGCCCCATAAGCCTGGATTGCTTCAACGACGCCATCCTCTGCTTCCTCTATTGGCGGTACCGGGTCCCGTCACCTCCCGCGGATGCGGCCAGTTGTCTGCATGCACAGGGGCTCCCTCTATTCCCTTACGCATGCGGCTGCGCAGTATGGAGCCGCACGCGTACAGGTATGGAGGGAGCCCCTGTGATGCGGACAATTGGCCGCGTGCTGCCGCCGACTGGCCGAAACTACGGGACCCGGTACCAGCGGATACAGGGAGCAGAGGACGGCGGTGTGGGAGCGATCCGTGCGTATGGGGCTGGAGGAAGCCCCAGGTATGTATAATTGCTTTACTTTATGTCATCTCTGGTTCTCTTTAAGGAAGCCCCAGGTATGTATGGAACCTGAGATGCTTCTTGTCTCTGGTTACCTTAAATCTGACTGAGTGTTGGGACTGTACAATGTCCTATTTCCATAAAAGCCTCAAAAGTAGGCAACAGTAACTGTCAGTGGACACGTTTCTTGTGAAAGCCACTCAAAAAAAGGTTGGGGTGAGCAAAGGGATAACAGTGATTCTTTTAGTGAAGTTTATAGTAAAAGTCTTTTTTACATTTTTACTTTATATAGTACAGTACTTTGTATGGAATATAGTATATATATATATATATATCTGTTTTGGATTGTGGAATAAATCATCAGAGTTTAGATTAATTCTCATTGGGAAATTTGCTTTGATATAAGGTGCCTTGAATTACAAGCATGTTTCTGGAATGAATTATGGTCACAATCCAAAGTTCCACTGTACTTACCCATAGAGAGGAAAGCCTCCAGATCTTGTATAGGCTTCTTACACTGTGCTCCGGCTCTCCGTAGCTGTGCGCAGAACCCTCAAAGGAAGTTCTTGTCGGATTCCCCAATCATGACTATGCTCCGCTACATGCACAAGCATGGTCGCACTACTCCTATGTGAGCACGGCCACGCTTGCGCTGTTAGCCGGAGTGCCGCACTGGATGGCCTCACTCATGCATGAAGAGGATCACAGTCACGGTGTGCAGGAGGGTCCCGGGCAGTGGTGGAAGACTGGAGGATGGTGTGGGAGGCTTCCCTCTCCTTAGGTAAGGGTAACATTTTTGCCAGCAATGTCACCTCAGAGGAAAGTGTATTTGGAAAAGATTCTCCATTGCCTGAAATGCCTGATTACTTACAAGACGTAAAGTAGATGGGGGTGTTTGCAAGTTACCTACAAACATGAACTTGTTGCCTATTCTGGTCAAACCAAATACAGGGAAATATGTACCTGCACCCCATGCCTTAGAGGTCCCTCTTGAGTCTCAATTTTGTAAGAAGATGTGATGTGAGTGCATCCTGTGGATAATGAAGTATTTTCTAGGTATCTCAGAGAATAGAAGGAACACACTCTAGCTTTACAACTAATCTTGATAATTTGATGTCTGCATGTATTCCTGCTATCAGCTACCAATCTATGGCAGCTGGCGGATGCGGAGAAGCAGGAAATGCTATGGGTCATCTCATCGGTCATCAGCTGCTGCTCAGTACAAAAATATGATACACATCTTTACATAAATAATAAAAAAAAAATCTCATTTATTTATTAAAAAGGGAGGAAGCATTTTTTTTTCCTTCCACTATTATTTAATTTCCAAATTTTATACCAGTTGGTACCAGTTTGTTAAGATGAATATCTGCAGGTCACACAAAAATATGCTTATCTGAATATATTATTATTATTATTAGAAGTAGTAGTGGTAGTATAGTAGTGGTGGTAATATTTTATAGCTTATAAACTGACCAAGTTAGCAATGGTGCCATCCTAGTTGTTTTATAATTACTCATTAAATAGGTGTCACATTTATTCTTGTCTAGTCTTCTTTTCAAGCGAATTGTAGAGTAACTTTTAGATTTCACATCTAGAGTTCCCAAAAACAGCAAATGGCCTGACACGCGTTTCACAGTGAGGCACTGCTTCCTCAGAGGTACACAAAGTAATATAATAATCATATCCAAAGTTTAGGCACACTCTAACATATCTGGTATTCCATATGGCGACGTTATTCTAGCCAAGTGCATTCCCCTGTGGAGTGTGGACACATGTTTTGGGCCATTTACTGTTTTTGAGAACTCTGCATGTGAAATCTGAATGTTATTCTACAATTTGGTTGAAATAAAAACTATACAAGAATAAATCTGATACCTATTAAATCAGTAATACTTGTGTAGGCTCCATTAAACAACATTTTAGGACTTTTTGATATACAGTATATACAATTTTTTTGGGAGTGATGCATACAAGATTTATTGGACTAAATCTATGCTTCATAATTAGAAAACATGGCAGGAATTTAACCACAGCACCTGATAAAGGGCACATGGCCTACAATTTTGTCTACTGGCTATGATTCCTGTGATCCTGGCAAAAGAAAATACAAAAGAAAAAGTCATATTTCTGAAAAAACACTGTTGAATTCTTACCATATTTTCAGCATACAATTAGAAGTTGGGGAGGTAGGTGACCCTGCATGATGAGGTCCCTGTTCCTGTTTCAAGCATTTTTAACCTACAGAAAACTCCTCTAATGCCAATGGCTTTAGGTTCCCTACTTGACCAAGATAAGTTGGGGAGGGAAAGAAGACACATCAGAAAAGCTCTTTTCATCACTAAGGCCCCATTTCCACTTGTGCATGGCATGAGTCTTGTGAGATGCCATGCTGGCACAGCTGCTCGTGTCTCACAGGCGAATCCCTCTAGCCGCAATGCACGGCTATGGGATTCGGACAGTGAGGCGCAGAATTATGCTGCAGGGCCTCCGATTTTTCTCCGCCCATAAATTCGGATGCTCTGCATAGAGTTCTATAGACTGCCAAATTCCATCCGAATTTGTGTCTGAGGAATCGGCCCAAATTGGCACGAATGGAAACCTAGCCTAAGCCACTGATGGGGGCTTATAGTAGAACAGGAGATCCTACAATAAGCCACCATCAGTGATGTTTGCACATGGCCTTTTCCTTCTCTCTGTGTTAAGTAAGCTTTTTGTTGAAACTGAATTATTTTCCTACAGATCTAACATGATCTAGATAAATTGGACATTTCAGCCATACAAATTTTTTTTTATAATTCAGTAAAATCACAGAGGTCTTAGTAGAAGGTCTCTTTCTCTGTCCTGGCTGTTTCTCTCCATCTGTGCTTTCTTTAATATTTGTATACATTTTTTTTTATCCAAAGAGAATTTGAAAATTCTGCATGTCATTCCCAGAATGTGGACTGGCTTTGGATTTCATCTCGGTCTGACAAATATTGCAATTCAGATCGAGAGGAAGGCAGAGAGCAGAGAGAACCGTCACACCTAATAGCTGCAGGGAGAGCACCAGGGAGATCCTACCGAGGGAAAAAGTAAGCCCTGACTGTCAATGACGCAGCACTAGTTATAGGTAGGTCTGGATGGCAGTCACAGGAGCATAGGAGAGGTAGAAAGGAAGAAGTCTGAGACCCTCCTTTCCAGTGGTCATAGGGGTAAGGGGGGATCTGAATTTAGGAATGGGGCCCACCTAAAAGCTTAACATGGAGGCCCCGGCAGGGTAGTTCTGCACATTCATATATGTACGCTGCCAGTGAGTTGGGCGCAGGGTGAGCCGAATTACAGCTCATTCTGCTGCTGCTCAGATCTCCGGCAGCATAAAATATCATTCCCTCTACCAGTCGTTGCAGCTTGGAGGGAGATGTAATTCAGAATCAGGGAGATGTAATTGCCAAAACTCCGAATTACCCTTCTGCTACCCACGCAGTATAACATTACTGTTACGTGGCGCTTACTGCTGAGTGCCGTGCACCAAAACCACCTGCTTCAAGTTATGCCTTTGCTCACGCTTTATTTCTCTTTTGCTTTTCAGTTAAAGAGGAGTAGAGATGGGCCGAACGGTTCGCCGGCGAACGGTTCCACGCGAACTTGCGGAAGTTCGGTTCGCCCCATAATGCACCTTGAGGGTCAACTTTGACCCTCTACATCCCAGTCAGCAGGCCCAGTGTAGCCAATTAGGCTACACTAGCCCCTGGAGCCCCACCCCCCCTTATATAAGGTGGTGTAGAGAAAGCAGCGGGTTGGCACTACTGTTGTGAGAGCAGGTATCATGCGGTTATCATCAACTTATCCCATTTCCAGCATAGCGTGCTCTGGTGTATAGATGTATACAAGGTGGCAGAGGAGGCAAACAGACAGATACCGGCACTGCTATGAGCTGTGTTTATTGAAAAATGTTGGTAGCATACAAAAAAACGTATAAAAAATACAGGTTGCTATGGCTACAATTGAAATACAATGCGTATAGCGTGGGATACCTTATGGTGCGGTGGGTGCTGGGTGAGGTCAAGCCTGACGGCCGTTTCGCGCACGTCTGCGCATCTACGGAGGCTGCAAGGCGGGGGGAGACGGACTGCCGGTATTTGTAACCAAACGCGCACAGCGGTGACGTACCGCTTGTTCGCTCCACCCCTAAACTTCCTTCTCAAATCCACAGGCGGCTGGAGCGCATTGCGCACCAGCAACGTCTGACGTGGTGGCGACGTGGATACACTGAGCCCATTGATCAGTATAGCGTGCATTACGCTTGGTCGCACGTCTCTAACGCAAGTTGGGCCAATCTGGCGCCATCTTGTGTTACAAAATGAGAAAGCACCTCCAATGTGGCTTCAGGGTAAGAATAGTAGGAAAAAAGGTTAAAAGCCTGAAAAAGTGACAAGAAAAGATGAGGATGAAAGTGACATGGTGGAAATGTATAGTGCCCTTATTCCAACATTACAAGGTGCTGTCTCAGCAGCAGCACTATTACCCAGGGGGTGTTTGTGCCTTAGTGAACATTAGTGATCACTAATAATACCTAAATTTTAAGAACAAAGTTAGTTAAAATCAATACCAGGATTGGCTGTCCTAGATGGATGAATCCCCGAAGGGATCAAACAAAAGGTCAGACTAATCCCTTGGAGGGCCAAGGAGAGGTGTGGGAAACTGAAAATGAACAGTCAATACACCAGCATATGGATAGATTAGAACACAGGGGGGGTAAATCTGAGGAAATATCAGCAACTCCAATTAGTATTTTGAGACAAGAGAGAATCGTACACTCTAGGGGTCTAAGAAACATGACAAATCGGTGTAATCATTTAGACCCAAGGGGCCCATTGCATTGGTCCGAAGAATTAATAGGGCCTCTTCACGTTTCAGTCTTTTTTCTCGATCGCCCCCTCTGGTGAGCGGTGGGACTTGTATTAAGCCTGCAAAAGTGAGTGCATTAGGGTCGCCCCTGTGGTTGTCTCTCACATGCTTAACCACCCTAGGTGATCCCTTGCCGGAGCCTATGGAATTATAGTGCTCCCGGAATCTTTCTCCCAGAGTCCTGGTAGTCTCTCCAATGTAAAATCTGCCACAGGGGCACCACAGGGCATAAACCACAAATCTGGTCTTGCATGTAACAAATGTCCGCACACGCCGCCGAATTGGTCCTACTTGTACATCTGTACCTGTTACCATTTGCTCACATGACTTACATCGACCACATCTGTGGTTGCCCTGTGGTTGGCCCCTGCGCAACCAGCCACTTCCATCAGGGGAGCTGAACTCGCTTCTACTAATGAGGGATCCAATGGTTGGAGATCTTTTAAACGAAAGCAGAGGTCCCTCCTCTATCAGTGGTCTGAGGCTAACATCTTTTGTTAAGATGTCCCAGTGGTTGGTTACGGATTCCCTTATGACATCTGACATGGCAGTGTGCTCAAAAATAAAGGGGGTTATTCTCTTCTTTTGTTTTGTTTTGGTCGTCCTTCTCTGAAGAAGGGTTTTCCTATCTTGGGAAAGGGCCTTCTTAAAGGCTCTCTGGATTAACTCCTTCTCGTAGCCTCTGGCTATTAACCTAGATCCTAGTTCCTCAGACTGGATACGGAATTCCACGTCGCTAGCGTTATTTCTGCGTAGTCTGAGGAACTGGCTATAGGGTAACGCCTTGGTCACATGTTCAGGATGGAAACTTGATCTGTGTAACAAGGAATTGGACGCGGTGGGCTTCCTATAGCCCCTTGGTATTAGCCTGTCGTTCTCCACCTCCAATTCCAGATCCAAGAACGCCACCTTCTCATAGCTAGTGGTGGCTGTGAAGGTCATGTTGCATTCATTTTGATTGATGTAACCCAGGAAGTCAAGGAATGATTCACAAGTCCCGGACCAGAATACAAGGACGTCGTCCACGTACCTGGACCACATCCTAAGTTGTTGCCTGAACGGGTTACACGTGGAGTGAATATGCAGCTCCTCCCACCACGCCAAAAATAAGTTGGCATAGGTGCAGGAGACTGCTGTGCCCATGGCGGTGCCAGAAACCTGCCAGTACCACTTTTTGTCGAACAGGAAGGCGTTATGTGTCAAGACGAACATAAGACACTCACAAATATATGCCTTCCATGTCTCATTTCTATCAGTTCTGTTCAAAAAGAGTCTTACAGCCTGCACCCCCAAATCATGGGGTATGCGGCTGTACAAACTTTCGACGTCTATCGTCGCCATTAGGTCACCTCTATGCCAAGTGAGGTCCTCAAGGCCTCTTAAAACGTCGACCGTGTCGGAAAGGTGGGAGGGGATCTCCTCCATAAGTGGCCTGAGGACGTGGTCCAGGTACCTGGACAGTCTCTCCGTCGTCGACCCAATGCCGGAGACAATGGGCCGACCCGGAGGACTAGTCCGGGACTTGTGAACCTTCGGGATATGGTACCAGACTGGCTTCGTTGGACAAGTGGGTAAAAGCCCATTGGCTAGCGTGGAGGTAAGTATCCCTTGTTCCACTCCTTTCTTCAGAAGGGACCTTAGGGAATTTTGGTAGCGGACAGTGGGATCTTCGGTTAGGGGCTGATAGACACTCCTGTCCTGCAACTGCCTGAGGGCTTCATTTTTGTACTGCTCTGCAGTCATTATCACAATTGTCCCTCCTTTATCCGCCCTTTTAATTAGTAAATCAGGTCTTGAGCGCAGCCACTTCAAGGCTCGAGTTTCCTTTTCAGATATGTTCTTAATAGCCTTTGGATACATTTCCGCCTTAAGGTCTCTCTCTACCATTTTCTGAAAAACGTCCAGACAAGATCCAGGTTGAACATGGAACGGAGTTACGGACTTGCATGGTCTGAAAGTGGAGGCATCACCAAAGATGGGTCCCTCTCTCATGCCTATATCCTCCTGGGCATCATTGGGCATGGTGTCTAGTTCTTTTAGGATCTCTAAATTGATCATGTCCTCTTCGTCCCATGCTATACTTGGACTGAAACCTAACGGGCTTACTCTGGCGGTTCCCCATATGGTACCGTCTCTCATTGGTGCCGCTTCTTTTTTGGCAAAATGCCACTTGATGTTCAGTCGTCTGACGTTTTTATAAAGTTCAATTTTAAATTTAGCGAAATCAAAGTCCGTGGCTAGGGAGAAGTTTAAACCCCTCTGAAGCAATGTTTCTGTTCCCTCTGGTAAGTTTTGGTCAGAAAGGTTCAGTATCTCCAAAGGTTGGGGTATCTCGCCATCCAATTTCAGTTCCTCCTCCGTTTGCGATCCTTCTTGTCCTCCCATGATAGACGTTTGTTCTTTTTTCTTGGCTTTATTCTTTCCTCTGCCCCTCCGTGTGCTCCTCCTAAAGGGCGAGCAGGGGTTTGAGGGTCACCACCACTTTGTTGTCCACGTGTAATCGGCTTCTTTGTGTCTACTTTGACCTCATCCTCACTGGACTCTGTGTCTGTAGTCCAGTATCCCTTTCCTTTTCTTGGTGGTTTTGCTTTTCCCCCTCTTTGCCAGGAGAAGTATCTCTTGAGAAGGTGATCCTCTTTGTCTCTTTGAAACTTCTTTAGTTTCCTTTCTTTGATCGTGGGTCTTCCTGGGTTACATCAATCAAAATGAATGCAACATGACCTTCACAGCCACCACTAGCTATGAGAAGGTGGCGTTCTTGGATCTGGAATTGGAGGTGGAGAACGACAGGCTAATACCAAGGGGCTATAGGAAGCCCACCGCGTCCAATTCCTTGTTACACAGATCAAGTTTCCATCCTGAACATGTGACCAAGGCGTTACCCTATAGCCAGTTCCTCAGACTACGCAGAAATAACGCTAGCGACGTGGAATTCCGTATCCAGTCTGAGGAACTAGGATCTAGGTTAATAGCCAGAGGCTACGAGAAGGAGTTAATCCAGAGAGCCTTTAAGAAGGCCCTTTCCCAAGATAGGAAAACCCTTCTTCAGAGAAGGACGACCAAAACAAAACAAAAGAAGAGAATAACCCCCTTTATTTTTGAGCACACTGCCATGTCAGATGTCATAAGGGAATCCGTAACCAACCACTGGGACATCTTAACAAAAGATGTTAGCCTCAGACCACTGATAGAGGAGGGACCTCTGCTTTCGTTTAAAAGATCTCCAACCATTGGATCCCTCATTAGTAGAAGCGAGTTCAGCTCCCCTGATGGAAGTGGCTGGTTGCGCAGGGGCCAACCACAGGGCAACCACAGATGTGGTCGATGTAAGTCATGTGAGCAAATGGTAACAGGTACAGATGTACAAGTAGGACCAATTCGGCGGCGTGTGCGGACATTTGTTACATGCAAGACCAGATTTGTGGTTTATGCCCTGTGGTGCCCCTGTGGCAGATTTTACATTGGAGAGACTACCAGGACTCTGGGAGAAAGATTCCGGGAGCACTATAATTCCATAGGCTCCGGCAAGGGATCACCTAGGGTGGTTAAGCATGTGAGAGACAACCACAGGGGCGACCCTAATGCACTCACTTTTGCAGGCTTAATACAAGTCCCACCGCTCACCAGAGGGGGCGATCGAGAAAAAAGACTGAAACGTGAAGAGGCCCTATTAATTCTTCGGACCAATGCAATGGGCCCCTTGGGTCTAAATGATTACACCGATTTGTCATGTTTCTTAGACCCCTAGAGTGTACGATTCTCTCTTGTCTCAAAATACTAATTGGAGTTGCTGATATTTCCTCAGATTTACCCCCCCTGTGTTCTAATCTATCCATATGCTGGCGTATTGACTGTTCATTTTCAGTTTCCCACACCTCTCCTTGGCCCTCCAAGGGATTAGTCTGACCTTTTGTTTGATCCCTTCGGGGATTCATCCATCTAGGACAGCCAATCCTGGTATTGATTTTAACTAACTTTGTTCTTAAAATTTAGGTATTATTAGTGATCACTAATGTTCACTAAGGCACAAACACCCCCTGGGTAATAGTGCTGCTGCTGAGACAGCACCTTGTAATGTTGGAATAAGGGCACTATACATTTCCACCATGTCACTTTCATCCTCATCTTTTCTTGTCACTTTTTCAGGCTTTTAACCTTTTTTCCTACTATTCTTACCCTGAAGCCACATTGGAGGTGCTTTCTCATTTTGTAACACAAGATGGCGCCAGATTGGCCCAACTTGCGTTAGAGACGTGCGACCAAGCGTAATGCACGCTATACTGATCAATGGGCTCAGTGTATCCACGTCGCCACCACGTCAGACGTTGCTGGTGCGCAATGCGCTCCAGCCGCCTGTGGATTTGAGAAGGAAGTTTAGGGGTGGAGCGAACAAGCGGTACGTCACCGCTGTGCGCGTTTGGTTACAAATACCGGCAGTCCGTCTCCCCCCGCCTTGCAGCCTCCGTAGATGCGCAGACGTGCGCGAAACGGCCGTCAGGCTTGACCTCACCCAGCACCCACCGCACCATAAGGTATCCCACGCTATACGCATTGTATTTCAATTGTAGCCATAGCAACCTGTATTTTTTATACGTTTTTTTGTATGCTACCAACATTTTTCAATAAACACAGCTCATAGCAGTGCCGGTATCTGTCTGTTTGCCTCCTCTGCCACCCCCTTATATAAGGCAGGCAGCGGCGGCCATTACGGTCACTCGTGTGCTGACTGCGTTAGTGAGAGTAGGGCGAGCTGCTGCAGACTGTCTCTCAGGGAAAGATTAGTTAGGCTTAACTTGTTCCTGTCTGGCTGCATACCTGTTCTGTGAACCCACCACTGCATACCTGTGCTGTGAACCCACCACTGCATACCTGTGCTGTGAACCCACCACTGCATACCTGTTCTGTGAACCCACCACTGCATACCTGTTCTGTGAACCCACCACTGCATACCTGTTCAGTGAACCCGCCACTGCATACCTGTTCTGTTCAGTGGACCCGCCACTGTATACCTGTTTAGTGAACCTGCCACTGCATACCTGTTCAGTGAACCCGCCACTGCATACCTGCTGTGTTCAGTGAACCCGCCACTGTATACCTGTACTGTTCAGTGAACCCGCCACTGCATACCTGTTCAGTGAACCCGCCACTGTATACCTGTACTGTTCAGTGAACCCGCCACTGTATACCTGTTCTGTTCAGTGAACCCGCCACTGCATACCTGTTCTCGCCATGGTGTGCACCAGTCCAGCACGGCCGTCACTACACAAACAGCTGTTTGCTGTGCGTTACACGGTGAGTTTGGTGTGTCAGTGTGAAGCAGTACCTTAATTACACTACCTGATTGATGTATACACATGCAAGATGTTTTAAAGCACTTTAGGCCTGTCATTTAGCATTCAATGTGATTTCTGCCCTTAAAACGCTGCTTTGCGTCAAATCCAGATTTTTCCTGGGGACTTTTGGCGTGTATCCCACTCCGCCATGCCCCCCTCCAGGTGTTAGTCCCCTTGAAACATCTTTTCCATCACTTTTGTGGCCAGCATAATTTTTTTTTTTTCAAAGTTCGCATTCCCATTGAAGTCTATTGCGGTTCGCGAACTTTAACGCGAACCGAACCTTCCGCGGAAGTTCGCGAACCCGGTTCGCGAACCTAAAATCGGAGGTTCGGCCCAACTCTAAAGAGGAGCTGTCAGCCATACTATCTCACAAAAAAGCCTACATATATAAGTAGATAAATACTTGCTCTACTTACATATGTATCCATGTTTTGATTTTAGTGATTTTTCTACAGTAAACAAAGAGAACATCCTTCTGATCATTTCCCATTTTAACTGTGGCTATTTTGAAGCCAATCCTGATGTAATTTCCTCCCTTTATCTCCTCTGCATGATTTGCCCATCCTTCACGATAGAAAGTGCATTGTCTCAGCATGAGAAATATTGGCCAAAAAGAGAGGAATAGAGGTGTGAGAGGGGAAAACAGGAGGGAAAGAGGCTTTAGCCAATTTGTATTAGTTAAGTCTGAGGGGAAGTAGAGAAGCAAAAAAGGACAACCCAGCATGCCCTGCAACTTCCTTTTTGTGTACCAAATTGTGCATGTACCAAATAAGAAGAGTCAGGTAAAGTGGGGAATGATCATTTATCAACATGAAAATTAATAGTGATTTTAACTTTTGGATTGCCTGGTTAGCATCCCTATTACTGGTTTACCAGATAAAAATAAAGAATTGATTTTTGATTTTATGCACGACAGTTACACTTTATAATAGTATCATTTCATTTAGCAGAGCAAAATACTACATTTCTCCAGTGTACTCTGAGATGGAGTTGAGGCCATTTGCTCCATATAAGGCTCTCCTTGAGCTAACCCAAATAACATCAAGTCATTAACTTTAAACAGTCCGTTAACTCTCTCAGACAACAGTAAGTTATGCAATTTCCTGTATAAATTATCAGCATTGTAATAAAAACAGCCTTTTCTCAAATGAGAATTTGAAATCATTTGACTTAGTTCAAAAAGGAGACAGAGATTATGCCGAGAGGAAACCTCCTACTGTGTCTTGGTGGGTTTCCAGATTGATGTTTATATTATAAACTCTTTAAGTCAGGAATGCCTTTGTTGTTATATTTGTTTGTGTGTCTGATTTTTTTTATTAGCCTGTTGTGTCTTCATTGTCTGTATATTTTAAATATAAAGTGTTATGCATACTGTCAGTTTCCAACATGAGGACTGAATTAGTGCTACCAACTCTTAATATACATTAACAGACTGGAGACCAGGAGAAAGTACTGAAGACTTGTCTTTTCTGACCTGTACAATCACGGTGAACAGATGACCTCTACGTAATAAACCGGAAGCATTGCCATCTGCATGTATGTTATCACAGTTACACTTTTAAGCCCAAATTCAGTTTCAGATTCAATTACATTAAATAGTTCAGTGAGAAAAAAATGTAGTTTCTTTAAAGCAAAAGAGGACAGCGCCTGCTGCCTAAACTCTTCATTTCTACTACGTCAACTTCCAATGTCCGATCACTCTCCTATTCCCAGTTAGTCGGGCTTCACTCCTCCCTGCCAGAGACTGTCAACCATGATAGGACTTGTAAAACAAAAAGAGAAAAACTGAGAACCCCATATGGCGAGGTAGGTTGGAATAGCGGGAAGAAGATATAACTAGAGTATACTCACAATTAAGTGTGAAGGTGTATCAGTCTTGGAAGAAGCACTGGTCCGCCATGCAAAACAGCCGTTAGGCTGTCCGTTTTTTTGCACCCACAGCCATCTACCTCAGTTCTGGTAGGATGCAACCAATGCTCATTTGATGTCACTTTTTGCACAAACTGTATGATTGCGACCTATGCACAATCAGACAGTGCTTACACGCAAATTGTAAAATACGTGTGTCACCATTGACTTCCGGTCGCCGCGGATGTTGAACGGGAATGCGCTAATACTTTTGCATCAGATGCGATGCTTCCGGTGCATCAGTTCACATCAGGTGTGAAATGCACCATAGACTTTCATTGCTTTAGCGTTACCCTGTGGTAAAAAAGGGTAATGCAACGTAATTAAAACGTCCTGGTGTGAAAAGGGCCTAAACCTACTTTTAAAGCTTTTACACAAAATACAGCTGTGGTTTTAAGTCACTTTAAGAGTAGGAAGATAGATGCAATCAGTTTCATTTTAGTTCAGATTTACTTAAAAGTATTGCAAAATGAGGACCTAAATGGGAATTAAAAGTATCATTTATTTAACCCCACTCTCTGAAATGCCACATTTCAGAGAGACTGGGGTTATACATATAAGACTATAAGACGCTCCTGACCATAAGACGCACCTAGGTTTAGAGGAAAAAACCAGGGGGAAAAATATATACTAAGCCTGGTGCATCCATGGTGAATGGGCCATCTTGTGGATTATTCCCCCTTTGTACCTCGTGCCCCCTTGTACCTCTTGTGTCTCCCTTTGTTGTCCTATGACCCCCCTGTGTCCTCCTGTGTCCCCCATTTGTCTGCCTCTGTCCTCCTTGTGTCCTTCTGTGTCTGCCTCTGTCTCTCTTTATGCCCCTTTGTGTCCTCCTCTATGCCTGTGTGTCTCCCTTGTGTCCTCACTCAATGCCCCTTTGTGTCTCCCTTGTGTCCTCCTCTATGTCCCCCTTTGTGTCTCCCTGGTGTCCCTCCGTTTGTCCCCCCTGTGTCCTCCTCTGCATGGGCACAGTACAAGGAGTCCCCGACATTGTAGAGGGTTGGAGGTTGGTATTGACAGGCATTCACAAGTCAGGAACCCTTGCATTTGGGCTATAAGACGCAAGTGACCTTTTTCCCCCACATTTGGGGGAGAAAAAAGTGAGTCTTATAGTCCAAAAAATACAGTAGATATTGGAAGTGTTTCTAATGCTGAAACCAAGAAAATGACTGTGAAAAAGGGTATCCTAAATAATTAACTGCATAACTACTACCACATGTAACAACAGTGCCTCTTTAATAATAAGTACGCTACTATTTTATGCATTCTAAATCTGCATCGCAAACATAATACTAATTCATTGAATCCAATAAGGTTCTGTATGCCGTTTTGAGTTACAAATCTTTAATTTGCAAGGGCAGCACATGTGATTAACGGCAATGAACATGAATTAAGCGGCATAATACACCCTATAATGATATATTCTAATAGCTCATTATATTTCCTATGATTCTGCACCAAAACCCAGAGATATATTAAAGATAATAAATTCCACACTGGGTTGAATTTCAGAACGGCAACAGCAAAAAATATATGACTGTCGCAGACGCAGAAGTAGCCGAGCAGACTTCAACGAGGATGTGAGGGATTCCAATTCTCTAAGAGAAACAGATCTTAGCGGAAAGATTTTCTGAGATTTGTTTTATGGGGAACTTTTCGGAGTCACGCCGTGAATGGCTACTAGCAGTCTTCTTTCTAGTGGTGGAAGGGAATAACCATGACTAAATCACTTCAGATGTCATCCAGCTCCCAAGGAGGATATGGCTAGACTAATCCCCCTCAAATATTTCTCTTCCTCTGTGGCTCAGAGCTTTGTTCTCTAACCTTAGGGAGAACACGGAACTAATGGTTCTATGTAATTTAAATCCATTGAAGAGGATACAAAATTGGGGGGTTTTTATACAATTAGCGCTCATGTTCAAATTTATTAAATCTGATAAATATATTTTCGTGTGCGGTGGTTTAGTCGTTTGTAAACCCATAGGCATCATACGTAGAAGACGGGTTAAAAACCTCAAACATGGTTCATAGAAGGGTTCAATTTCTGGGACTTAAAGATGGAACTTATCTGAATATAACTGAATTTAACTTTAAAGGGAACCTGAACCACATGAGGCTTACACCCCCCAAAGTGACCAGGCTATTTTTTACAATGTAGTGCTCTGCAGCTTTAAAAACTTGCTGCAGAGCCATATTACTTAGCACACAAAGCGATCCCACCCCCCCCCCACACACACACACACCTTTTCTGCCCACCAACAGAGATTTCTGTTGGTGGGCTCTGATCACTGCTGTGATGTTTATTTATTTATTTTATTTTTTATAACATTTCATTATTTTTTTTTTTATTTTGATAATCCTCCTCCCTCCCCTTCGCCAGCCAATCCCAGTGTTCCTCTCTCACTAGGTATCAGCCTTTGAGAGTGGACCGCGTTTGAAACCTCCTCAGGGGACAGCCAAGTGACACTGCTGTCCCCAGTAAAGCGATGCCGTAGATCTCAGCGCTGTACAATGTACCGTCTGCTAGCAGCGATCGCCTGGCAGAGAACAGGGCTTCTGGGTGCAGAGGATAGATAAACAAGGTCAATAGTTCATATAGTTTTAGCTCTCTGAGACAATAATAACCAATTCTGAGTTGGTAGCAGGTTTTAACTGTATGTTATACAGCTCCACTTTAAATGAAGGCTTAGTATTCCTGTAATTATGTAATGGTTAGCAGCAGCAGCAAATACCTCTTATCCAAGACAAAGCTATAGTGATCTTCAGGCACCTGTATTAGGGTGACAGTTATGTGTCCCTCTAGTAATGTCCCCATTCCCCCCTCCCCGACATTTCAGAAACACACTGAAGGATCTTATCTATTTGTTGTAAATAACTTTGCACCCTTTTCATCTTTTGATGCCTAGTTGTATTTAATTCATCTTATACTATACTAGCTGACCCGCGGCGTAGCATACGCCGCATAAGAGGGTGGGAAGGGGGTATTGGGCACAGCGGCGGGGAGGGGGGTTGTAGCCCCCCTTACTGGGTCCCCCATGTGTGCTCTGCCCTCCAGCTTAAGCTCAGCAGGAACCCCCATCACCTGGGTCCCCCATGTGCGCTCCCCCTCCTGCTTAAGCACAGTTAGCAGCCGCACACTATTAGTAAGAGGCAGCGGGCGGGGATGACTCACCTCTTCCGTGTTCCATTGTGCGTTCCACTGTCGTCACTTCCTGAAATGCTGCACACTGTATTGGTGTAATTTGCCTTTTTAAAACAGAAGGAAATCTGCAATAATTCAGCTATAAGTGAACATCTGTGGTTACCCACAATGCACTGCTACTAAATATGCAAATTACCCCTTTTCCCCCTTGTAAGCCAAGCCAAAGCATCCAGAGCTACTGGTGTATAGCAAGCATATAGCTTTAAATTTTACACAGTCATATCAAACCCACATGTAGACAGCCTGTTTCAGACTTTTGGTCCTCATCAGTACATGGCAGGGATTGATACAACTGTATGAGATAGGGCTTGGACCAGTACAACAGAGTAACCAAGCAGCTCAGGGTGACCCAAACCACTTGGTATGTATAAGGGGATAAAAGGGACTAAAAAGACCTCCTACTAAAAAAAGCAAAGCTTGGTGTAATTTGCCTTTCTAAAACAGAAGAAAATCTGCAATAATTTAGCTATAAGTGAACATTTGTGGTTACCCACAATGCACTGCTACTAAATATGCAAATAATTCCTTTTCACCCTTAGTAAGCCAAGCAAGCATCCAGAACCACTGGTGTATAGCAAGCATATAGCTTTAAATTTTACACAGCCATATCAAACCCACATGTGACAGCCTGTTTTAGACTTTTGGTCCTCATCTGTACATGGCAAGGATTGATATGCTGTATGAGATAGGGCTTGGACCAGTACAACAGAGTAACCAAGCAGCTCAGGGTGACCTAAACCACTCGGAATGTATAGGGGGATAAAATGGACCAAAAGACCTCACTACTATAAAAAGCAAAGCTTGGTGTAATTTGCCTTCTTAAAACAGAAGAAAAATCTGCAATAATTCAGCTACAAGTGAACATTTGTGGTTACCCACAATGCACTGCTACTGAATATGCAAATTATATGCCTCTTTGCCCTTGGTTTGATATGACACTACTTCTTCTTCTTGCTTGGACCAGCCCCTTCTTCTTTCTTGGACCGGCCCTGGGGGCAGGGCGCTACTTCTTCTTCTTGCTTGAAGGTTGAGGCACTTACTCTATTATATATATAGATACCGTATATACTCGCATACAAGCTGAATTTTTGACCCCCAAAAAGGGGGTCAAAAGTTGGGGGGTCGGCTTGTATGCGAGTCTTTCCTGGTGGTCCGTAGTCGCGGCCCCCGCTACCCCTCCTGCCGCTGGCTATTACCTGCAGCGGCTTCCTCTTCCCGGCGCTTCCTCTTCCCCGCTCTGCGCTCTCATGCCCGTATGAAGAGATTACAGCAGCGCACATCGGCGCTGGTGCTGTGACGATGCAGGGGGCAGGAAAGAGCGCGGCTCCCTGTAGCGGCGATCTGTATCGCCGTTACCAGGGGAACCGCTCTTTCCTGCCCCCTGCATCGTCACAGCAGCAGCGCCGAGCGCGCTGCTGTGATCTCTTCATACGGGCATGAGAGCGCAGAGCGGGGAAGAGGAAGCGCCGGGAAAGAGGAAGCCGCTGCAGGTAATAGCAGCGGCGGCGGGAGGGGGCGAGCAGGGCCCTAATACTGGCCACTACCTACCTACCACTGGGTACTATACTAGCTATACCGGGGCACTACCTACCTAAACTGGGCACTATACTAGCTAAACTGGCACTATACTAGCTAAACCGGGCACTTTACTAGCTATACTGGGGCACTACCTAGCTATACTGGGGCACTACCTACCTATACTGGGCACTATACTAGCTTAAACTGGGGCACTTTACTAGCTATACTGGGGCACTACCTAGCTATTACTGGGGCACTAACCTACCTATACGGGGGCACTACCTACCTAAACTGGGGCACTATACTAGCTATACTGGGAATTACACTAGCTAAACTGGGCACTTTACTAGCTAAACTGGGCACTATACTAGCTATACTGGGGCACTATACTGGCTATACTGGGGCACTACCTACCTATACAGGGGGCACTATACTAAGCTATAACTGGGAAACTATACTAGCTAAACTGGGCACTTTACTAGCTAAACTGGGCACTATACTAGCTATACTGGGGCACCTATACTAGCTATACTGGGGCACTATACTAGCTATACTGGGGCACTATACTAGCTATACTGGGCACTATACTAGCTATACTGGGGCACTACCTCTTATACTGGGCACTATACTGGCTAAACTGGGCACTATACTAGCTATACTGTGGCACTATACTAGCTATACTGGAGCACTATACTAGCTATACTGGGCACTATAGCTAGCTATACTGGGGCACTACCTACCTATACTGGGCACTATACTAATTATGTATCTTGTATATTGGTGTACACCATTGTCTGTATTATTATGTACCCCATGTTTGTTTCTTACTTTGTATATATATTCAAGAACATAGTTTGAGTAATTTTAACAGTACTTTTTAATCTTTTTAATCTACATTTTAGTACTTTTTCAATAGCAGATAGATAGCAGATAGATGAGAAGTTAGTTTAACCGAAGATCACAATTTTACTTGCTGGAGAACACTTAGGAGATAGAGTGAATTGCATATGGGCCATAGTGTCTGAAGAAGGTTTGCTATAAGGCTAATAGGTTGCCTCTTTCAATTTCTTACAGTTAGCCAATACATGGTATCATCCTGATTTAAACATCGCCCCCTTTGCTCATCTAAAAACACTGGAATACATTTAGTCCTTACATCACAATTAACATCTAACTAATATCAATATTATGTTCCCCACCACTGTAAACAATGACATCGGATGCATCTGTGTGATATTTGCTATCTGAGAGGTATCCGTGATGTAGAGTGTAAGTTACTGCAGGGGCTGAACTTAGCAGACAAATATTGGGTAACGTGATCCTTGTTCTGAAGTGTGAATTCGCATCCCAGCAGACAAACGATCTGGCTGAGAAAAAGTCACTGAAATTTCTTTCTCGTTCCTTTCCACATTGGCATTACCGCAGTGCGGCCACCTGTCCAGAACGTGCCTGCTTTACGCTCTGGGATAGATTTCAAACAGTGTTTGTCTTGAGTTTTATGTCACAGAATCCATGCGGAGCTACAACTGTTTTACCGTGTTCCAACAACGACAAATATGTTCTTTTAAATTGGGTGTTTGTGATACAGATGGGGCTTCTGGGACCATGGTTTGGTGTCCGCTCTAAACCTTACATTTCAACGTCCTAGCTGGATTTGACCACTTTGAGAAATGTATTGTTTATTAACCACTTGAGAACCACAGCCTATACCACCGCCCCTCCATCCCCCCCCCCCCCCCCCCCCTCCCAGTGGCCAGGCTATTTTTTTAAAAAAAAATTAGGGCTATGCAGCTTTAATGGCTTGCTGCAGAGCCCCACAACCGTGCCCCCCCCCCTTTTCTGCCCACTAACAGAGCTTTCTGTTGGTGGGCTCTGATTGCTGCTGCAGGCAGTGTTTTTTTAATTAATTTATTTGTTATTAAAAATGCGTAATTTTTTTTTTTTTTTTTGCATTGCATTGCAGCTCCTTTAGCTCTGAAGAGGTGATAACATTATATTTTTTCACATTCCTCTGTTGCCTCAATCAGTTAAAGCAAGCCACGTTTCCGAAAATAAACTGTACTGAGCTGACAAGCAGAGACATACGATAAATTATCACTAGATAGCTGCTGTATCTATATATTAAAATCTATCGATCTAGGGGTGCTGGATAGTGTAATGGTTAAGGGCTCTGCCTCTGACACAGGTGACCTGGGTTCAAATCTCGGCTCTGCCTGTCAGTAAGCCAGCACCTATTCAGCAGGAGACCTTGGGCAAGTCTCCCTAAACTGCTACTGCCTATAGAGTGCGTCCTAGTGGCTGCAGCTCTGGTGCTTTGAATCCGCCAGGAGAAAAGCGTGATATAAGTGTTTGTCTTTTTAATCAGACAATATTACATGCGCCCAAAGCAAATATGGTAACTGTAGGTGTAGTAAAAGTAAGAAAACACATTTTTATTGAATGTGTCAGAGTTTTATCCCACTCTCAACACACACCATACAATCTTGATTGTACAGAGTTACCATATCTATGTAGTATAAGGGCCAACAGATTGAAAATACCTTGAATGATTGATTGAATAAGCTCTCATACTACATGAAAGTGGTAAGATTGAACGACCAAGATTGTAAAGTGTGTGTTGAGCCTGGGAATAGATATGCTGTTGTTCAAAGGCACCACAGTAATTAAAATGTGGAACCTGCCATATTTGCATGCTTTTGAAATGCCAGTTGCCCGGTTGTCAAGTTATCATTTCAGATATTTCTATGACATCTACGAAAAGCAAAAAAAAACAGTGGAGTCCTTCTGATCTGCTGACTTGCTCTGGGTCAGGGATTTAGAAGTTATTAGATAAAAAAAGATTATTGCAACAGTTAGGCAAGTAGCCTAAAAACAAACAAAATCAATGTGGTGGGAACCAGATTCCCAATACTACAGTTTTTTTTCCCAGTACCTTATTGGTGAGTTATGTTTCAGATAAACTGTTGGTTAAAGCCCTAGGGTTTTAGCCCATACAGTAAGAAAATAACATAAAAGGAACTCTGAATTCCAATGTTCTCATCGTAATTTTGCTACCCACTTTTACAGTCATTTTCCTCATATATTGCCATATATTGGGCTCGATTTACAAAGCCTTGATAAATGTTATCACTGGTGTGATAAGCTTAGTGCGCATACAGGTTTGCGTGCGTAATAGTAAAGGTTTGCGTGCATTAACTTTCCTGCTCACGCGCTAACATATGGGTTAGTGCAGGTATGGGCAAACTTGGCCCTCCAGCTGTCAAAGAGTAACTGTCAGGCTGCAAAAGCTAATTTAAACCTCTATTCTCCTGTGGTAAACAGTTTAGAAGGAAGCCAAAAAGGCAATACTGAAGTTAAAAATCTCTCTTACTATGATGTGTTCTGAACAGCAAAGCTGGTTATTCCCAAGCTCTGAAGGAGACCGGCAGGACGCATAACAGATACTGCAAAGCATTCTGGGGCTGCCTCTTCTCCCCACTGCAGTACCTTGGGTCATCCCCTTCATTTCCCTATCACGCCCTAAGGCTGCTTTCACAGTGAGAAGTTACAGGCTCATGTTACAGCAGCTTGTAACAGCAGCCAGCACTGAAAAATCACAGGGCACATGTTCGTTAGAGTATACTGCATGAGTCTGCTATTGTTCCTAGCCACATGGCTAATTAATATTCACTGCACAGTAGTGCTGTGCATTAGGATCTTTTTTGTGAGTGGAATCATCAGGAAACAGGGAGGATATGACATCACAATTGGCTTCATAGGAGACAGACAAACATGGAACCTGCCATGAGCTGTCAGGAGCATCATTCTCTGCAAATACTATATAAAAATTCTGTGAAATCCAAACGTGGACAGTGAAATGCATATGTAATGTAAGTACAGCCAATATTTAGCTACTGATATATGTGTTTTTTTTTCTCTGAGACCCTATACCTAACAGCTCCTCTTTAAGGGACTACAAGTCCCACAATGCATTTGCCTTTATGAGTCATGACTGTGACTGTAAGACTCCTGCAATGCATTGTGGGACTTGTAGTTCCTTAACAGCTGGAGGGCCAAGTTTGCCCATGCCTGGGTTAGTGCGTGAACGGGGAAAGTTAATGCGCACAAACCTTTACTATTATGCGCGCAAACCTGTACGCTTGCTAACCTGCGTGCTAAGCTTATCACGGTCGTGATAGCATGTATCACGGCATTGGGAATCGAGCCCTTTGTGTGTAACCCTGGGAGCCCAGGTATGTTTTGTACTTGCTTTAGAACTCTCAGTAACGAAACATTCCGAAGAGATCAGCCACCAGCACTAAATATGTTGCTGCCTGTGATACAGTTCACAATCTAAATCAGGGTGAGGAAAGATTGTACACTCACTAAATAATTCATAGACTAATATAATTTATATAAATATTGTAAAAAAATAAGCAATTTTATGAATTCCATTATTTTCACTAGAGTTCGTTTTTTAATATCCAACAGCAGCACCAGCATCCATGGATACACACAGCTGCAGTGACAACAACCCGACAACTGTGCGAATCTGTCTCCAGCAAGGCTGCATAACGTGAATGTAATACCTGATGTAATACCTTCTGCTACCTAATTACCGATGCCTTTCTGAGCCGTACTCTCATTATGCTTTGTTTATTGCATTTCAGCGGCGCCCTAATCCTCCGGGATAAAAATATTTTCCATTTGTCACAATGACACGTGCTTTCCACCCAGCGCCACAACAGCTGGATCATTTTTGGAGTAATGGTCTTGCATGCAACTTGACCGTGTCAAATCTCCAGCCTTCATAATGAAAATTTCTTTTAAATTCAATTAACAGATGACTTGGCATGGCTTTGCGTACAAGGCATCTAATTCATATTCTTTGTTTGGGTTACTACGGACAAGAGGGTATTATATTTTCAGTCTTAGTTCCGCAAGTAAGTATGTGCCGCGTAGAGCTGGCTTACATTCCTGAGTTGTTCTTTAAGTTACACTCTCGCTAGACTTTAAAGAGAAACTCCGACCAAGAATTGAACTCTATCCCAATCAGTAGCGGATACCCTCTTTTACATGAGAAATCTATTCCTTTTCACAAACAGACCATCAGGGGGCGCTGTATGGCTGATATTGTGGTGAAACCCCTCCCACAAGAAACTCTTGAGTACATACTCCTGGTAGTTTCCTGTCTGTGAACCTTGTTGCATTGTGGGAAATAGCTGTTACAGCTGTTTCCAACTGCCAAAAATCCATGCAGCAGCTACATCACCTGCCAACAGTAAAAATGTCACCATGTAATAAATGTCAGAATGTAAATCAGGGATGTAAAAGATTTTACAATGGGCAAACACTGACTAAATCATTTATACATAATTATTGTAAAAATGAAGCACTTTTGTTATTTTCACTGGAGTTCCTTTTTAAAGTGTACCTGAGGCAACATGTGACATGATGAGATAAACATGTGTAGGCACAGTGCAAAACATGAATAACCGGGCTGTTTTACTTGTTTTATTTTGCTGCCTGAAAGAGTTAATTTCTAGGCATGGAAGTGACAGCTTCTGTCTTGTCGGTTCCTTGTCAGTAATATAGGAAACATCACTGATAAGCAAATTACAGCCATAAAAGTTTTCCTGGCAGAATACAACTTCTGAGAGCAGGGGTGGCATAAGAAAAGGTCAATAGTTCATGTATTTTTATTTAGGGACACTTAATAGTAGGCTGCCACTGAACAGAGACAACAAAACATTCAGTCTACTTTGTAAATGTTTAAATATAAAATAAAACCATGGGATATATAAGACAGTTATTTTTAGGAGTAGGAGGATAAATAGAATCGTTTATCTCTTCAGTTTATTTTCCCCCTCAGGTTCACTTGAAGTTCAGTTCTAATATTGTGGAGCTGTGAAATTAGAATCTGGATGTGAAATATTTGTAAATTTAATCTGTAAGGGAGATTTCAGCAGCATTTTGGGATCACCATCAGTTGCTGGTGATCCCCAAAACCAGTATACTAATGAAAGTCAATGCAGGAGAGCCCACAGGAGCGATTACAATTCCGCAAGTCACAATCGCCTGTCCTGCAGCCTTTTTGGTGCGATTGCTCTCAGTGGCATAACTACAATTCATAGGTTCCCAGCAAAACTTTGATGGGGTTCCTCAATGTTCACACCCCTTCCCTTGCCTCCTCTTGGTGCCCTTCAAAGCCTAGGGGCCAATCTCACAAGGGTCATAAAATAAGTGTGGCCATCATTAGCGTCACACCCATAACAAGTGTAGCCACAAAAACACCTGATCTGAAATATTGTCCCCTGTATCGGGGCTACCTATTATTACATGAGATGGTACCTCTGACTTGGATGGGGGTAGCTATGGGCACAAATTATGTGCTGCTTGAGGCCACAAAGAGTAACCCTTAGAAGCACCTCTGCTCCAGCTTATCCTGTAAATATATGCCCATACCATGGGCATATAAGCCCATACCATGCCACCGTATTTGACCATTTGACTTTGCCACATGCTGCATAGAGAGAGCTGGCACAATAATGTGACTACATAGCACAACCCTTTACTATGGCGCACACTCCTCTTGACGCCTTTCTATCATGATTCACTCCTCCCACCCAGAAGAGACCATGGGCAAAACTATCACCCCTGCAACCCCCGCCATCGCAGGGGGGCCCAGAGGCTTTCGGGGTCCCTCCTCCTCCTCCTCCCCAACCGCAAGTGCAGCCAATTAGCAAAAAAACTCTCCCCATTCACTCACAAAAACCGTACCCATTATGTGGCGTAGCACTGTGACAATTCTCACATGTATGTACATGGGCTGTATTTAAGGGCTGGTTTACACTATGAGCACTTTTCTAATGCTAGGTATACACCATACAATTTTCTGGCAGATTTACCTACCAGATCGATTATTTCCAACATGTCCGATCTGAATTTCGATAGATTTTTGTTTTTCTGATCAATTTTCTGATCGTTTTACCAATATAGGTAAAATCAATAGGAAAACCAATCAGAAAATCGATCAGAAAATTGATCGGAAAAACTAAAATCGATCAAAATTCAGATCGGACATGTTGGAAATAATCGATTTGGCAGGTAAATCTGCCAGAAAATTGTATGGTGTGTACCTAGCATAAAGGTGACCATACACTTCTAGATTTGCAGCAGATTCGACCATTAGATTGATTTCTGTCAGATGCCTGTCAAGTCGAATCTGACATGAATCTATCTGTTGTGTGCCACACACTAGCAACAGATTTCCAATAGATTTCAGAATGAAATCTACTGGGAATCTATTGGAAATCGATCTAAATGCATTATTGCACCATTAGATCTAATGCAACCCTATGGGCCATCGATCTGCTGCCAGCATCAGATCGACCTAGATTTTTCATTATGTCAGATAGATCAAATCGATCAAAATCGACTGCAAATCGATCAATCGATAGATTTGATAGAATCGATTTCCAATCAATTGATTCCATAGAATTGATTGATCAATAGATGGCTGAAATCGACCAGTGTAATGGGCTCCTTAAGTGGTTTGAAATGTGTTTGCTAATGTAATGTTATCTGTTAATCTGCTGCCTCTGAAGAAGCGGGTTTTCCCGTGAAACAGCTGTAAGGCAAGATTTTTCTTGCATGTATCATTGAAGGTGTCGGGAGCATTAATAAATAGGTGACTATTCAGCAATTGGTGCCCGGTTAAATCTTTTTTTCTCCTTCTCTTGATCATAATTTTCCTTGCTGGAGGCACAACTGCGTATTGCACCTGCATCTCCCGATCTGCCAGATTCACATCTTGTGCCGATTTTTTTCTCTCAGCTCTCTCCACAAATAATGTAATGTTATGTGTGTGTTCTCACACTGTCTGGCCCATTTCTATGCTTGGTAACACAAACACACTTTGGCTGGATCGGTTATCAATCAATCAGAAGACAAAGAGACAACCGATCTAAGGAGGAACAGCTGACAGGTCATGCTTGCAAATTATATCTGACTTTTAGCGTTAGTTCTGCATTTAAGCATATGCCGGTGGATCAGAGGTACCAGCTGTGACAATTATTCCATCATTGCTCATCTCTGTTCATAGACCATAACTGAATGGCAGGTCGAGTTATGGGGTTAAATTGACTTCTGGGCCGGCTGGCAATATGTGGCTAAGGATGATCAAGTCACACTAGTCCATCCATTTTGCCTATAATGTGATTTGGGAGTTTCAGACCCACAAGGATGACTTAAATATCTTTCAGATCTCTCTCACTAATTGGCCCACTTTAATTGATAAGTGACTTCCATTTTAAAGTAAGCAATAACTCCATCCTTCTCCTACTGACCTCTTCATCCAATAGGTCACCAAGTACATTAGGCATCAGTACTGTCAAAGTCATTCCATACACCAGCACTGACCATACTGAGTGAATCCCATTTATATTACTGGAGCCAGCGGACACAAGAGATCTAGTGCCTCCAGCTCAGGGGTGATGCTAGGCTCAGTCAAATCAAGCATCTGCAGTCACTTGGGGCCTCACCCATGATAGGGGCCTCCTATGCTAAGAGGTCTGCCGTGTCTTTGACATGCATGGCTATTGGCTGCCACTGCCTCCCCATCATTCACACACAGACCTAAAATCGGCAGCAACGTGAACAGAGGAAAGAGTGGCGTGGTGACCACGGAGTACACTTCAGATGCGGATGTGAGATCATTGCACACTTCCTGCATTTGAAGAGTAATGCGCATTTACTGTGCACTGCTCTCCTCTCGTCGTCAGGTCATCTCTACTCCGCAGGTCTATGAGTGTTGGGGATGGAGAGACAGCAGTAAGCTGCATACCCCCACTGACACCAAAACTCTATATGGTAAGGGGGCAGACCTTTGGCTACCTATAATGGGTGTGGCTATCCATACTGGGGGAGACCTTGGCACTCTATACTGAAGGTGGCTACTTATACTGGGATAAAGGGGGGTGCACCTTTGGCTTCCTATCTATACTTGAGGGCTAATTATTCATTTATTTTTGGGTGATGGACACCTATTATTACAGGAGATGGGGCCTCTGACTTTGGAGGGTGGGAGGGAGGGGGGAAGGGGTGGTAGCTATGGGCACAAATTATGTGCTGCTAGAGACCACAAAGACCTAGAAGCCCCCCTTCTCCAGCATATCCTGTAAATATATGTTATGTTTTAAGCCCATACCATGCCACGGTATTTGACCATTTGACTTTGCCACATGCTGCATAGAGAGAACTGGCACAATAATGTGACTACATAGCACAAGCCTGCCCTTCACTCCTCTTGACTCCTTTCTATCATGACTCACTCCTCCCACCCAGAAGAGACTCCTTTCTACACACCAAATTGCACCTTACTACCTGCACCTTTTATCCAATTTCTTGCACCCTAATTCCCCAGCTCTCCTCAGCTTTTATCCCTGCACTTTAATGTAGCCGTGGCTGGGATCATTCTGTCCATGCACAGTTCATAAAGAATGCTAGCTGCGCATGCGCAGAACACTCACTGGAATGGCTGCAGTGCACAATCGCTTGGGAGCGTGATGGAGGAGGCGCACAGATGCAGACCTATACCAGGCTACCTATATTGGGGTCACCCATACTAGCCTACCTATACCTGGGTACCTATACTGAGGGCACCTATACTTGGCTAGCTATACTGGGGGTACCTACACTGGGCCACCTACCTGTATACTGTGTGAACCTATATCTGGCTACCTATGCTGTATGTTTTTTTTATATTCTGCCTGGCCAGCTGTTCCTATTTGGGGGGGGGGGGGGGGGGCATCCATACATTTTCAGGGGAGCTCAGTTATATCTAGTTATGCCCCTGTTTGTAAACTATACCTGTTGCCTTGCAACCCTGTTGATCTTCTGGCATAAATAATGTCTGAGTCATAACCCTGGAACAAGCATGCAGCTACTCCAGTAAAACCTGAGTCAGCTGAGTTAGACTACCTGATCTGCTGTATGCTTGTTCAAGGTCTACCGCTAAAAGTATTAGAAGCAGAGGATCAGGAAGACTGCCAGGCAACTGGTGTTATTTAAAGGGAAATAAATATGGCAGCCTCCATATTCCTCTCACCTTGGGTTCCCTTTAAGCACATGCCTATTGTGTCTAATGATCTGATCCTGCATGAAATGAAAATGCTGGCTAAGTTTAAGAAGGGCGAAATGAAAATGAACTTGTCCCATAGAGGTTACATATGAGTTGTGTGACAACAACGTTTACGATAGGCCTCATTTTTTTCAGTTATTCTACTCACAACAAAAAGTAATGAAAATAACACTCTATCTCATGTTTGCTTGAAAACAAGATTAAAACTTCTATATCTGCCTTTAACGGTGTAACCGTGAATGTGTCTACCTCAATTTATAACGGTTGGCTTTTCTGCAATACGAAAAAAAGACTATTTAGATTTCTCTTGTTTTTGGAAGATGATCTTAGCTGGTAGGAGCTGCGATATTATTGCTTTGCCTTCTCCTCCTGACAGGAACATTGTTATATTTCAGAACAAGGATTGCGCGTGATTTCAATAACAGCAATTTCACATCGAGTTAGCCGTCTATGGTGGTGCTTGAAACTACAAATGACAGAATGGGAGGAATGCTATCATTGAGTAATCTCTGAATTCAAGGAGCGGTTATTCGCATAATATTTCATTCTTCTCCAGGTAAGCTATGCAAGCCATTCACCAGGACAGTGTTATTTTCTAGAATAATAAATCATTATGAAACTTTTTTTTTTAACGCCTTAAAGCACGAGGGTTTAGCCATACTATCCCAGGGGAAAAAATGGATATAGCAAATAAAGAGAAAACTTCCAGTTATTTTCCATCTTTACTGCCTCTGACTGAAACCGAGCCAATCCTGATGTCATTTCCTCCCTTACTCTTTTTTTTCTTTTCTGCCTGAAATGATGTATGCAGAGCTACACTGTCATATCTAGTTTGCTTTGTAATCATATGTGAGCAGAACATAGATCGGATATCAGCAGCTTCTGCAGAGGTGTGAGGTGATCTATCTTTTATTTCCCTTCTCAGCCTTGTATCAGTCTAAACTGCTCTCAGCCAATCAGCAAGGAGCAGGAATGTGGGAGGGGAAAAAGGGGTTATTTTTAACTTCTCTCTCCCTGGCAATGTAAGAGAAAAGAGCCAGGCTGACTGAGATAAGAGTCATTACAGCAGACACATTTTTGATTACTGCATATTGGAATGTTTGCAATGCAGGGTCAGGATGTAGACTATATAATAAACACAGAGCAGTGGGTAGTAGGAATTTGATTTTATGGCTGTCAATACCTTTTTAAAGCTGAATACTCACCTAACAGTGGATCGGGGAGTATTACAGTGACGCCTCCCCACGAACGAGGCTGCCAAATCCATCTTCCTGCCTTTGAGAGCACGAGATGGCACATGATGGGTGTGAACGAGAGTTGAAACGATTGCGGCACTTTGAGCAGGAGTTGTTGGGGATCTTAAAGATCCGATCCACCGTGACGATTGTTATTGCTGCGCATCACAAAGCATCATATTTTCTAATTGTGCACCCAGGGCCGAATTTACCATAAGGCACTGTAGGCACGTGCCTACAGGCGTCTGATGATTGAGAGGCGGCTCACTCCCCTCCTCTAGTGCCTCTCTCCCTTCTTTCCTATGTTGAGTCCCTAGCAGAGTATAAATTATAGGTTATCTCTTGGCATTCCACGGATGAGATCCCTTTTTAATCTGGGGCACCGCTAGCTACTTAATACTGAGAGTACTTCTGCCTACCTAAAGCTAAGGGGCACTTGTGGCTGCCTACGGCAGGCAGGGGCAGTAGAGGAGAGGTGACAGCTGGGCCAGCCAGCACACTTGTAGTGTAGTTCACCAGGGATTTGTAGGTTCATGGAGGATGAAGTCTAGGGTACCAGGACATCTGTGGCTATTGGCTCCTGTGAGGTAAATCCGGGCCTGATTGCACCTGTACTTACACCGCGAGAACATGGAAACGATCGCTTATCCCTTAAAAAATTGCCGATTGTCAGAAGAATCGCATGAAGAGACAAGAGGTGGGTACAAGCCTTAAAGGAGCACTCTGTTTAATGGGACAGTAGAGATGGACCACTAAATGCTAGATTCACATTAACATAATAAAAAAGCTGAACTCCAGGGATGTAACTAGAATGTATGAGGCCCCCTAATCCCATTCTCCCAGCAAGTGTGGCCAGCTAATACAGAAATATAAATAGTTATAAAAAATACTCCCCTCCTCCCACCCTGCAGAGCGCAGGGAACGGAGTAATACCTGCTTCTAGCAACGCGGGTCTCCTCTATGCATCACAGCCGTACACTCTCTGCTGCCATCCTCTGGCTTCTGATCACATGACTTGCATCGGTCATGTGATCAGGAGCCGGCGAATAGCAGCAAAGAGCGGGTGGCTGTGGTGCATGGAGGAGACTCGCAGCACTGGAGCAAGTAAATATTACACCGCTCCCTGCAATACTCTGCATACGGGTAAGGAGAGGAAGGCGGGCCCCTTCAATAGGGATGGTCACAACTCACAAATGCCTATCTACAATTCAAAGGAAATTTTGATTTCTGCCAATTTCCCCTCAAAAAATTTCGGAAAACAGAAAAATTGAATTTTGTGATTGGTGTAAAAGTAATCCGATTTTTGCAGAAAAATCCTGCATTTCCTGATTGGTCCAGTGCTTCCAAGTTCTGTGATTGGGCTAAAATTACCGATTTGCAGGAAATCGGATTTCAATGGAATTTTGTTTTCTGCGTTCGAATCAGAAATTTCAATTCCATGGAATCCGAATAAGCATTCCCTACCCTACACCCCCCCCCCCCCCAGCCCCCACCCGCGATCATGGGGGACCTGGTTACATAGTTACATAGTTATTTGGGTTGAAAAAAGACATACGTCCATTGAGTTCAACCAGAGAACAAAGTACAACTCCAGCCTGCTCCCTCACATATCCCCATTGATCCTGGTGGCTATTATTATTATTGATTGTATTTATAAAGTGCGAAAATATTATGTAGCGCTGGACAATAAATAGGGATACAAATATTGTAACAGGGGTTGACAGACAGAGAGGTAGAAAATGGTTTTACAACATAGCACAAGGTTATGCATGCAATCAGGGTATAAAATGCGTTTTACAGAGACCTGGCAAAAAAAGTCAGAGTTAGTCCATGAGAAGGGTGTCATTGCCGGGGTAGCAAAATTAAGAAGGACGCACTAAGGGAGAGGAGAGGTCCTGCCAAAAGCTTACAATCTGAAGGGTGGGGGAGGGACACATAAGATAGGACTGTGGAAAAGGTGGTTGACTGAGAGAGTTAGAGTGTGGTAGATGTGGGGTAGGCCCATTTAAAGAAATCTGTTTTGAGGGCTTGCTTGAAGGTGTTGAAAGAAGGAGCGAGCCTGAGGGGGAGTGGAAGGGAGTTTCATAGGGTGGGGGCAGCTCTTGAGAAGTCTTGTAAGCGTGCATGGGAATGAGAAATGCGTAGGAAGGTCAGGCGGAGATCATTGGAGGACCGGAGGGGGCGGGCAGGTATATATCTGTTGATGAGCTCAGAAATGTAGGTTGGGCAGGTCTTGTGCACAGATTTGTAGGTAAGGCACAGAACCTTAAAACTGATCCTGAAGTAGATAGGGAGCCAGTGTAGTGCTTCGCAGAGGGGAGAAGTGGAAGCAGAGCAGTGGGAAAGATGGACGAGTCTATGGCTATTGTTACACCCCTGCTGAACTCTAGGTAATTACTTATCCATACCTGCACATTCGACTTTTATATTCTGTCAGAGCTCAGTTGTGCCCTTGTAAAATGTATAATTTTATAATAATTTATATGTCTAATTTACAAATTATTTCTGCTTTAGTCTGTCCATGTCTTCAGGACCTGTAAATCCTGCAAGCAGTTAGCCTCCTTTACATACATATAAATCATCGGCCCCAATGCCGATAGATTTATGGATTGTTTTCCCAAGAAAAGTCTGTTGCTTATGGCTCTGGAAATACAGTCAGAAGGAACGTCCTGACACACGATTCCTCCGCCATGAACCATGAAAATGTGCAAAAATCTATCGAGGCGCGGCTTCGTGCTCTCCGGTGGAGGCCGTATTATTTGCGCTAAGGGGATTAAGTAGAGCGAAGCTTCCAGCGGTGTAAAGTGTGATATCGACTGTGACCTGCTGGATTCCCGGAGGGGATGGAAGGTCTGAGTTGTGACATGCTTTATCTCCAACCAATTCTCAGCACAATTAACTGTTTGACCTGAGAGATTTTAAGTCGTATCATTTAATGAATTGCCCTTTTCAGGTAGATTAACAGACTACTGTCATTTTTCCCACAAGTTCTAAAATAGTATTAAAAAACAAAATCTTGTCAGAGATCTATTGCATTACAGATGTAGGGGCATAACCCTTCCTTATCTTCTGCAGGAGCAATGATAATTATAATAATAATAATAATAATAATAATAATAATATCAACAACAACAGCAACTATTATTATTATAAGTTTTGTAATTTAGAAATTGCTGACATTTTTTCCTCCAGCACTTCACAGTGTATATTAAACAGCTCACAATCTACTGTATATCCTCGGATAGAAGTCAACTTCATGGATGACCCCAAAATTTGACCTTCCAAAGCTGGAATTTTTTAAGACTCAATGACAAATTGGTCCAGTTAATGGCTGCAAGTGTGTACTACGAGGGTTACTGGCTGCACTTGGGAACCTGGAGGGATTAATGGCTGCACTTGGGGACTAGGAAGGGTTGATGGTTGACCTTGGGGACCATCAGGAAGGGTTGATGGCTGCAACTGGGACCAGGAGGGCTGTCATTAACACCTCCTGGTCCTTGGGGGTCCCTAATTGCAGCCAGTAAACCTTCCTGGTCCCCAAATGCATATATTAACCCCCCTGGCCCCCAATTGCAGCCAGTAACCACATGTGATCCACAATTGCAGCACACTCCTTGGTAATCAGTGTAGACAGTACCTGCCACCCTCTCCCATTGGGAATTAGTGTGGCCGGTATCTATCACCCCACCCCCTCTCGGTCTTCAGTGTGGCCAGTATCCCCTCCCCTATGTAATCAGTCTAGCCAATATCCTCCTCCCCCCTCCCTTAGTAATCAGTATGGCTATTATCCCCCCCCCCCCACACACACAGTAACCAACTGTAGCCAGTATAGCCCCACCGCAGAACCAAAAAAGGCCAGTATTTCCACCCTTTATTAGCCAACTGTGGCCAGTATTGCACTCCCCCCCCACCCCCCACCCCCCAGTAACCAATTGTGTCCAGTATGGCCCAATCCACCTCTCCTCCCCCCCAGCATATCCTACTGTCCACCTCTGACCTTAATGTTCACACATGCAGAATGGCTGCAGCCTATTCCACAGCAAGGCTCCGGTCCTCTCATCTCCTCTTTACTTAGGCCTGCAATTTTACTGTTAATTACGCTGACAATGTAGCACGTATTGCACAATTAGCGCAATCCTTGTTACTAGGTTAACACAAGTTACACTTGTATAGCGCACATTACTCTGTAATGTAACCATAAAATTGCTGTGTGCTTCCTGCGTACAACAACTGTACCAGCCTTTAACCATTTCAGCCCACGGGTATTTTTCACCTTATGGACGAGAGGAATTTTCCTCTTTCAGCGCTCCTCCGTTTCATTCCCCAATAACTTTATCACTACTTAGCACAAAGAAATGAGCTATACCTTGTTGTTTTCTGCAACCAATTAGGCTTTCTTTGGGTGGTACATTATGTTAAGAATGATTTTATTCTAAATGCATTTTAACAGGAATAAATAAGAAAAAAAATGGAAAAAATCATTATTTCTCATTTTTCGGCCATTATAGCTTTAAAATACCACATGCTACCGTAATTAAAATCCACACATTTTATTTGCCCATTTGTCCCGGTTATTGCAACGATAAAATTATATCCCTAGTATAATGTATGGTAACAATATTTTATTTGGAAATAAAGGTACATTCGTTCAGTTTTACATCCATCACTAATTTTTAGCCCATATATTTACAATAATATGCCCTCTTGACATACATAATCATTTTTTTTATTCCCTAAAGTCAGCAGGTGTAATTTTACTATTTGGCCACAAGATGTCCCCGCTGAGCAAATCCTATCATCGTATACGTACGCTACATAGAAAACAATGTGTTGCTACATTGTAACTAGGGAAGTGACGCAGGCTTCAATGGAAGCCTGCGATCACGGTGGCATGCCCATTCATAAATCCAACGATCCGCGGCGGAAAGCGGCTGATGAAGAAAGCGCGGCAGCTCTATTTAAGAATAAACACTGCTATTCTCAGCGGACATGTACGGATTGGCACAGGAGACTCTTGTCCCCTGCAGCCATTCCCCCCTGCTACCAGCAACATTGCAATCTTGGTCATTTGCTCGCACGATCGCCTGCCCCCCAAAAAAGCCTGCAAAGCGCCCCAAACTGCAGGGACATGACTAGCGCGTCCCTGCGGCTGTAGTAGCTGCCGCTGTGGACGTGAGGCTCACGTCCGCGTGGCATAAATGGTTAATGGATATTCCCTATATTCTATCTTTCTAACTACAGTTCAAGCTGCTATGAACAATGAAGTCATAGTGGGTAAAGTGTGGGGGAACTTCTTTATTAAGAGGCAACTGAAAGCTACAATAAATGGAAGGAGATAGTGGTAGCTGCCAGCTGATATGTTTTGGATACACTGCAGACTCGAGCTGGAATGCAGAAAAGTCAATTAGGCACTTACAGTCAACAGGGTTCAAGGAAGGAATGGGAATTAAAGCTATTTATTTTACTTAGCCAGACAAATGCTTCAAAAGAACCACAGGAATCACCCTCTTCAGGGATATTTATTTTTATTTTAATCATGGCCATGATGCTTATTGCCCCATCAGACACGGATGGATTCAGAAATTAGAGACAAACTATGGAGACGGAGAAATGAAGCACGAGTGTGTGGTCGTAGCTGGGGAAAGTTTTGCCAAAGTATATGGGTTAATAAAATGCCTCATTTAAATTGTCCTCTGGTCATTTTGATTAGGACAGCTCAGCAAGATCACTCAAAAAGGTCTACGCCAAGAAGATCAAAGCCAAGATTACACAGCTAAGTGTGTGATGGTTACAAGCCACTGTGCAGTATGTGCATTCCTGCTTTGTGCGTGCAGCAGTGTGGGTGGGTGGTCCAGTGTTTGTGTGTCGTGGTGCTGGGCACCTTCAGGCTGGTTTCACAATGCATATTGGCATTAGCGTTGTGGTACGCTCGCTGCACCGCATTGCACCACCAAAAACAGGCCTTCAGGGAATAACGCGTTAGTACACGGTATTCCCTGTCTGGAATTCAGCCAAGCAAGAAGTGATGCGTGGTTGCGGTCACCTCCTGCTTCAGGTATGCGGAAGCGTATTATAAAAATACGCTTCCGCGCATGTGCGCTGCGACATCGCAATGTCAACGTGTTTAACCTGTTGTTGACTGCTACACGTGAATGCGGCGGCAGCCCCAGGACTACTACTCCACACTAATTTGCATGAAGTCCTAGGGGCGGAGATTGCAGGGGATGGTGCGCGCCGCTGCACGTGCATCCCCGTGTGACACGGCTGTCCCCCAGAGACACATAGGAGCGATCCGCTGTCATAGGCTGAAGCCTATGACAGCTGATTGCTGTCATTGGCTCGCGGGGGGAGGGCAGGGTAAGAATAAACTAATTTAAAAAATAGTAATATTTATTTTAAAAAATGTACAAATAAATAAAAAAATAAATAAACATGCTGGCAGGGATCAGAGCCCACCAAGCTCTGTTGGTGGGCAGAAAAGGGGGGGGGGATCACTTGTGTGCTAGGTTGTACGGCCCTACAGCAAGACTTTAAAGGATACCCGAAGTGACATGTGACGTGATGAGATAGACATGTGTATGTACAGTGCCTAGCACACAAATAACTATGCTGTGTTCCTTTTTTTCTTTCTCTGTCTGAATGAGTTAAATATCAGGAATATAAGTGGCTGACTCAGTTCTGACTCAGACAGGAAGTGACTACAGCGTGACCCTCACTGATAAGAAATTCCAACTATAAAACGCTTTCCTAGCAGAAAATGGCTTCTGAGAGCAAGAAAGAGATAAAAAGGGGAATTTCTTATCAGTGAAGGTCACACTGTAGTTACTTCCTGTCTGAGTCAGGACTGAGTCAGCCACTTACATACCTGATATTTAACTCATTCAGACAGAGAAAGAAAAAAGGAACACAGCATAGTTATTTGTGTGCTAGGCAATGTACATACACATGTTTATCTCATTATGTCACATGTCAGTTCGGGTAAGCTGCAGTGGCCTTATTAGTAAAAAAATGGCCTGGTCACTAGGGGGGGTTTAAGAAGGCAGTCCTTAAGTGGTTAAAGAACCCTGCGTCGCCACTTCCGGGCTGATGCAGATTGAGGCAGGTTGCAGTAGGAGGCGCACGGTAATGTAGGTATGCGCTAGTGTTAAATGGGGCACTTCCAGTAACAAGGGAAGTATGAACTTCCCCATAGACTTTCATTAGGTTTCGGTAGAGGTGCGGCAGTTTGTGTGAAAGGGCCCTCAAGGTGGACATACACTAGTGATGAGCACAAATTTTACATAGATGTAATTTCGCATCAGAATTCGCAGTTTCGATGCAAAACCATAATGGGAAATTTGGGAAAAATCGTAATTTCATCTGTAATTTTAATCATTCGTAATTCTGCATGATTTTCATGTAATTCACCACTAAAGTTGGCACGAAATTACGCAAAAATTACAAATTATTACACAAAATTAATTGAGTTTAAAAATCATAATTATGTACGGGCGTAATTGTGAAAATAACATGAAATTTTGCATAATCGTAATCAGCTGATTATGATCAACCCTACCATACAACTCCCTAATATGACCAACAGATAGATCCTTCTCCAGCCATTACCTGATCAGAGAGGGTTCTATCTGGTCGATACTCTGTGCACACTTACTGGAATCCCTCTCATCCCCCTGGCCATGCAGCATTTAGGGGCAGCGGGCCGTCTTGGGCAAGACTTCCTAACACTGCAGGATGGCCCCTTGAGCGCGCATAGGCAAACTCAGGGAGGATTAGCGCTGCCCAGAATCCTCCCCTCAGACCAGGGCTGGTGCAGTGTCTGGGGACAGGCACAAGTTGAGACACCAGAATATCTGCAGGCACCCTGCAGCTCACAGCACTGCTCCCTTTCTTTCCCTGATACAGTTGACTTTGGATGGAGCAGCAGCATGCGCACAGAGCATGGAGCAGCTCTGGGGAACTTAACAGAGCACAGAGCTGGGGATAAGCACAGCCCTGTGCCCTGCTGTGTGAATGCTTCACTTTCCCCTTTATTACCAATGACGGCTGTCCTCATTATTATCTGTATCGAAACTGCTCCTGATAAATCCTGTTGTCGATCGGGAGGAGATCGGAAAATTACGAAATAATTGTCAGAGTCTGTCAGTCGGACAATAAATTGCATTACGCGGACCCAGAATGATGTCCTACCATATTATTATACTGTATTGTGCATGGCTGAGGGAGACCTTTTAGGAAACCCCCCTTGAAAATCCTAGGTTTGCCTCTGGGTGCCCTTTGTGGCTGCAGCTCTTGAGTGCTTTGAGTCCAACAGGAGAAAACTGCTATATAAATGTTAGGATTATTATTATTATTATTCTCTCACTTGTCCAAAATGTGGCTCCAAGCTCCTCTCTCTCTGCTGGCTGCTTCCTCCTCTCTTCACTTACCAAGTCCCAGTGTTGCCTGTGTGATGTACAGTATATTATAGAGGGCACCATGGCACGTAGAGGCGTCTAGTATTTGGCCTCCGCCATTTGCTTTAATCAGGCACCCGGGACTCGGGAGTGAAGAGAGATAGAAGCAGCCAGCGGGGAGAGAAGACACCAGAACCATGCCACAAACAGATGAGAGTAGCTTAGTCACTCATCGAATCGAACACCCTTAATGAAGCAGTCTTGACCCCAGTGGCGTAGCTAAGGAGTTGTGGGCCCCGATGCAAGTTTCACATGGGGCCCCCCCAAGCACTCTATATATAACAATTGATATGGCACACCAAAACCTGCCAAAGAAAACCACAGTGTCAGAGATGCAAGAAGGAGAGGGGGAACAGTGTGTTAATGATTACTACTATTCCAAGCATCTATAGAAGTGATTATTACCAGCACAGGACCAACAGAGAGCTAATACTGTGATAGAGGGTGGACCCTACGGGGCCCCTCTGGCCCAAGGGTGGCTACCTCTGCACCCCCTATTGCTACGCCCCTGCTTGACCCGCCACCAATTGACTAACATTTACAATCCTTTCCATACCTATGAACAACCCACCAATACAAACATCATGAAAATGTGAAATTTGCTTTTGTAGGAACAAGTGACAACATTTCTTGTTTTTAAAAAAAAGACCTTGTCGTTTTTGAGCATATTTTTTTTTCAAATTCTAGTAAATATGTTTTTGAAACCAGTAAAATTACATTTTGCTGCGGTACGCTGAGGGCACAGGAGGGGCTGAGGTGACACAGTGGGGGACAGAGGGGGACGAAGCACAGGGGGAACAGAGGGGACATGGTACAGTGCTATGACTTAAGAATTCAGTTTAAGAACGAAGCTACAGCCCCGGGCCCATATGCTTTTTCTCCTTCATTTTCTCTAAGTTGATATTTCTATTCCTTGTCGTCAATAGAATGACTTTTAAGCCACCAGGAAGCAAAAAAAAATCATGGAAAATTTTGGAAAGTACCGTTTCACTCACTTTGGCATTTTTTCAGCTGCAGAGTGCAGAAAAGTTATTTTAAACAGAATTATCTCCTAGGAGAAAACTTAAGAGAAAAAGTGAATTACATAAGGCCCCCTATCTCGTTAGTTAACAGGGGACTACCTGTATGAATAAATTCTTATATACATGAAACATATGTATCAAATAACGCTTACTACTACCAGATTTTACGATATTTGGAACTCTAATGAATTATTGCTTATTTTCAGCAATGTCAGATGATTGGTTCTGTCATCACTGTAGTATACAGCACACATGTAACAATTGTGGTACATAACACCCCATAAATACGGTCCTGCACAGATGTCTGCATCCAGGGCAGAACGCAGGTGCGCTCACATATGGGCACTGGTGCCAAGACAGAGTATGGATTATACAGGCAATGGCCAGGTGATGAATGCACCCTCTATATGAAGACTGCTGTGTGCAGGGATTCTATCATCTATCAATCCGACATGACAAATGATCAGAGCTGCTCCATCATTTATTCATTAGGTGTAGTCCTTATTAATAAATAAGATCTGCAGGGATTCCACAATGGTAACTGTGGAACGTGGATATGAATGAGCTGTTTTTTTCCCCACACAAAATACGTTTTTCAGCATAACTATTGATGAGATGAAATCTCATGTGTTCATAATTAGGACACCGAATTATAATTTGTAATTATCAGGAAATCCTTAATTTGTAATTCAGTTTGTTTTGTAATTTCACTTTTAATCGTAATTTTGTGTTTAATTTTGTGTTGCTTGTGATTTCGTAATTTCTTGTAAAACAAAAAAAAAAACACGAAATTACAGGTAACGTGAAATCATAATGTTTTACACATAAATTCGTCCCCCCAAAAAATTTTATTGCAAAAACAATCATAATTGTGAAAACAATCATAATACAGAAACATTGATGTATGGTCGTAATTACGTGAAATTTGGCATAATTTTACGATTGTAATCTTAATAATGAAAATGATGTGCAATTGTCCAAAATCCTAACTAGCACGTTACGATCATCCCGAAGCATAACTTGTGTATTATAATTCTGCCTTCTTAAAACAAAAAATATTTGCAATAATTTAGCTTTTTATGAGCAACTGTGGTTTCCCATGATGCATCCCTAATGCCAGGCACTCATCCAAAACCGCTGGTGTATAGTAAGCCTATAGATTATACATTTTGAATGGCTACATCAACCCAACATGCAGACAGCCTGTCTTGTTCTTTCTGCTCCACATCAGTGCATGGTATAGATTGATATACAGTAGCTCTATGGGATAGGGAGGCCCAGCCCACCCATGATGCCAAGTGAGGCGTCTTCCTCAGGCGGTCACTAATATACAGATAGAGGCTAGGGTTCATGATACATTTTTGTCAGACAGTAGAAACATTTATTATCAAAAAACACCAATGACACAACATATAGCTTGATTGCATGCAAAAATCAGCTTCACTAAAAAAACTGTAAAAACTCGCTGAAAGTCCAAGTGTCATAAATTCATGCTGAATGCTTTAATCATATTCCTGTCTGATCTAAGCCGGCATCATTCATCCACCCACGCATACACACAATGGCGCCCATGCACTCCAAAGTGTTGCCTTAATCCTCTGGATACAGTGATACTTGAAGATACACTCCCCATAGGGGGCAATGAGTCCACCTGCACAGCAGCGATGTAATGCGCTGAACTATCACCTCAGGAATAGAGATATTCTCAGCAGAGGGAAGTCACTCTTACCACCTCCGTCGCAACGTATTGAGTGGGTACCCACTTTGATGCCCGTACCAGACGGGATCCCGATATGGGGAAGAGCAGTCCAGCTTCCGGAATGAAACTCAGGTTGCGCTCACCAGGTCTCTCTCAGCTCACTGTAACAGCAGTATTGGCTGTACCCTGCCGGATCAGCATCTCATCTAACACCCGGTTCCTGCTGGCCTTATAGTTCAAACTGTTTAGCCAGTAATGGCGGCACAACGCCGGAGCAGCACATCTAGAGCTCCAAAGGCTGTTTCATCGGTTGGCGCGGGTATGACGTGACCATGACACTTGGACTCCGCCCATCGACGCGTTTCCCGACCCTCACAGGCGATTCGTCAGGATGTGAAACTGGGCGTGTTTACTCTCCCTTATATACAATGCCCCTGTTTCCACTCCGCCTCCCGCTTAGCAACTGTTGCCAATATAGACAAAGTTCCGAGGAGTTGAAGCGAGAAGAACACAGCCACATTGTTATTATTAGCTCACACATGTCTTCCTCAGGCGGTGCCAAGTCTGAGGGCGGAGCGAGGCTGGCTGTGGTGGGGGGCAGGTCAGCAGGAGGGGGAGCAGTGCAAGAAGGAGGAGCGGGCACACAGTGATGGGGGGGACCAGACCCCCCTCCCTCACCTGGGGCTCCCCCTTCCCCGCTCCCCTCCAGAGCAGCATGAGCGTGGCAACGGGAGATGAATGGCAATCAGCGGCAGCAGCCGTAGATTGAATTGCTCACCTCCGCTTCCGCGTTTTAGGTGTCGGAAGCGATGTGTGCGTGCGTGCCTCCAGGTCTCCTCCTTTAATGCTGCCCACTGTGTACTACGTACTGTATAAATATAAATGAACTGACAAAAATACTTATGGTAGGGAGATTTCATATATAAAGAAGCAGGAAATTTGGATGACGGAAGGGGCTTGTCCCTGCTATTTGTAGCCGCAGTTTGCATAATGGACGGCTCTGGGACGCGCTATTTTCTCAGATGCCCAAACTTCCCCCTATAATTTCTGCAGGTGCCTGCGGCGCCTTTAAAACTTCTGCAGTGCTTAACATTTTTCATTTCTTTGAGAATGAGAATTGGTGGGTTTGTGAGTGGCGTTAACATTATTCATCAGTGCTGGGTGTTTTAAGGCTAGGCATTGCGGGGTCAGTTAGAATTGAGCATTGGAGGGGGACGGATAGGATTAGGCATTGGCGCGAGCAGGTGTGATGGTTAGGGTTAGGCATTGACGGGAGAGAGGTATTGTTAGGGCTAGGCATCAATACGTGTTGGTCAGCATTAGGCATTGGTGGGGTGGGAGGCAGTTAGGGTTAGGCATCTGTAGAGGAAAGGTTCTGTGTGAGAATAGGGTTAGGTTAAGCTAAGTACAATATCTGTAACATTTACCATTATTTTACTATCGGAATTAGAACTGCACATTGCACAATGCTAGAATATCAGCCCCTAGACGGTCTCCAGGCCCTAGGCAACTGCCTTGAATTGCCTTGTGGATAATCTGGCTCTGCTGGAACGGCAATCTTGGAGGGGAACAGGGTAAGCCTCTGGATTATCCAGAGGCTTCCTTCTACTAAGGTGAGTATTTAACTTTTTCTATTTAACTTTTTTTATCTAACTTTTTCTGTTTTACAGTAGCCTTTAATTTTTAGCTGCCTTTGAAATAGCTTGTGTTGTCCTGGTAACGTAAAGCTCTTCAAACCGTACAGTGCATCTTACAGAGAACAGTTGAGAAAAAAACATCTCAGGAAATCTTATCCTGTGAGCTAAACACCGACATGAGGAGTGCAACTTGTTGAACTTTTTTTCAGAACTCTGTGTTACATCATAGGATAGCTAAGTTGTGCCCCCCCCCCCCCCCCTTCATCCCCCCAGGACTGTCGCTTTGAGCTAGTCACAATGAAGCTGGGTGTTCTAACCTAATGCCTGAACAGCTGTTGTAATTCTTAGACGCAGGACTCATGAAATATCTTTGCCAACAAAATGTCAGAGTCTAAAGATACCACATGAAGGAAAACACCCTAAATGTGGAAAATGATTTTTTTTTTCAATGTAAATACACACCATTCTTCACCGTTGTGACAGCGCGTCATCTGATAGTATGATGTGTGTATAGAAGCGCTGTATTCCACCGTGGCCGCATTTCAAGCATAAACAGTTCTTTGCTGTACGGATACCGTTACAGTGCCTATGCAACGATTGTTTTCACACTTCTTCTTCATGCTATGAGGCTTGGAGGAAAATGGCAAAGCGAGACATTCTATCATGCTTAAGATTCCAGGTGCTGCGTATAATCGGCTGTTTTCAGCAAGACAGAAGTGGACAGAGCAGGACCGTTTTTCCCCATAATTGGTCTATAAATTATCCTCGGTGATCTGCAGAAAACCACAAGTAGATTTTACAGATGGTCCTCATGCGTTCTGGTGCCTTAGCAAGACTTTTTCTAAAAGTTTTAGGCATTGTTACGTTCAGGGCTGGGGTGACCATATTATTATTATTATTATTAATTAGTATTTATATAGTGCCAAAATCTTACGCAGCGCTGTACAGAGTGCTGTATATACTCGAGTATAAGCTTAATTTTTCAGAACAAAAATGTGTTGAAAAGTTACCCCCTGGGCTTATATGTGAGTCAGTGGAGCAGAAAAGATGGTGGAGCAGGTTTTGTTACTGGCAGAGGAGCATAAGGATTGTGCACTAGGGATTCTGCTGTTGCCAGCTGGCTTCCTGCTGTGTCCATGACCCCCCCCCCCAATCCCCTGCAACATGGTGTGCAGTGTGTGTGTTGCTCAAGACTACCTGTGTGGCTTATAGAGCAGAGCGTGCCAGCAACGCTTCAGCGTTGCAATGATCAGGTGTTCTTCCTGTGTGGCAATCGTTGTGTCTCATATCTATGGTGCCATCTAGTGGCGTTTTTAGACACAGCTGTATCATCCTTGGGTCACATCTGGCTATGGGGAGAAGGAATGACTTGTACTGGGGCACATCTAGCTACTGTGGAGGGGGCTATACTGGGGAGGCTTATACGCGAGTCAATCCATTTCCTTATTTCTGAGGGAAAAGTGGGTACCTTGGCTTATATGGGGGTTGGCTTATATGTGAGTATATATGGTATATATTGGTTTGTCACTGTTCCTCAGAGGGGCTCACAATCTAGAATTCCTATCATAGTCATATGTCTATGTATGTATCATGTAGTTCATGTATCATAGTCTAGGGCCAATTTAGGGGAAAGCCAATTAACTTATCTGTATTTTGGGGAGATGTGGGGGGAAATCGGAGTGACCAGAGGAAACCAACACAGACACAGGGATAACATACAAACTTCTTGCAGATGTTGACCTGCCTGGGATTCAAACCGGCGACCCAGCGCTGCTTGGCGAGAGTGCTAACCACTACGCCACTGCGCTGTACAGGCACAGGAGGCTAGGGTGGCAGCATCCACAGGGGCCCTCAAGTGTCTGTCACCACCGTACTAAATTATCCCCCCCCCCCCCGTGTTACGGACAGGCAGACAGTCATCACCTTCTTCAAGGTGCTGAAAGTCCCATCTGTCTTCTTTTTAGTGTTGCTGCTCTGCACTTCCTGCTTCTCGATTTGGGCTCTAGTGCAGTGATGGCTAACATTGGCACTCCAGCTGTGGTGGAACTACAAGTCCCATGAGGCATTGCAACACTGACAGCTCTAAGCATAACTCGGGGAGGCAGAGGCATGAGGGGATTTGTAGTTTTGTCACAGCTGGAGTGCCAAGGTTAGCCATCACGGCTCTAGTGCCTGTTGTGAGAGGCAGGAATGGAAAGAGAAGCAACACTACAGAGCGAGAGATTTTTTGCGAAAATACGTTGTATTGTCACAATATGACGAAAAGTCACAAAAATAAGAAACCGTTTTTACCGCCCCCCCCCCCCCCCCAAAAAAAAAACAAATCATTATTTTTACTAGAAAAATGCTAAGAATTGTTATTTTTTTAGCATGAAAATACCTGACAAATGCAAAAAAAAAATCATAAAACTATTTACAACATTATTTTTAATGGCATTTTTGCTCAAAAGTCGAATTCAACCACTTAAGGACCGCAGTCTTAAACCCCCCTAGTGACCAGGCTATTGTTTACAAAATAGGCCACTGCAGCTTTAAAGGCTCGCTGCAAGGCAGTAAAACTCGGCACACAAGTGACCCCCCCCCTTTTCTGCCCACTATCAGAGATTTCTGTTGGTGGGGTCTGATCACTGCTGTGTTTTTTGTTTGTGTTTTAATAAATATTTGTTTTTTTTATAATAGATAATATAATTTTCTCTTTGTTTTTGTATTTCCTCTGCCAGCCAATCACTGTGATCGGCTCTCATAGACATCAGCCTATGAGAGCCGATCACTTCCTGAGCCTCCAGAGGGAACTGGACTGCCTTAGATTGCAGCTCTGTATGGTGTAAATAGACGGCTGTTTTGACGTCTAACAGTCCCTAGCGGTGATAGCCACTGGGAGACTCCACTCATTAAAGTGTAGATGCATCTCCTGCAAAGCATGGCCCAAGGACTGCACGCCAATTGGGGCGAGGCAGTCTTTAAGTAGTTAACATTATTTTCATGAAAATGAATGCGAAAAGAATATCGGCATTTTCACTCATCATTGCTTTAGACTTGCTAAGAAAGCAAAAAAAAAAAGTAAACTGCCTGTACAAACGGTAGACGTCACCTGAAACAATCATGCCTCCTAGTGTCTGTGCGTAGCCTTACGCTAAATTGCTTGGAAAATAAAATCCATGTCTGTAGAAATCACTCCCAGCTCCATTACAAAAGAGGTCATTATAGCAGAATATTTTACTCAGCTCCAACTGTAGCGATCACGTTCCGTTGTTGCATTTGGTTCCACTTAAAAGCAACGATCCCTTTCCAGGGCACATGAATACTACTGTAGCAATTCAGATGTCTGACTCTGACCTCCTATTCCAGAGGCAGCCAATGAAAGATTGAGAAACACAGCAAATCTGTTACATTTATGACAAGTTTATCGTATGCCGCTTCCCCCTTTCTGGTTACATTTTGCGGTGGTAAAGCACTTAGGACTTCAATCAAAGCAACACATCTCCCGGCATTTTTCTCCTAGTTAATGGGCAGCGATATTCCATTGTAAGATGAGGTAGCGGTGACTCCCTGTCAGTTTTATTATTATTGCAGGGATAATTCTGCTAGAAGCATTGTCTGGACAGAGGGGGAACCATTTTAGGTCCAGGAAAATCTTGGCAGGGCCTCAGTGATTTTGAGACGAGTGGGGACTATAATTTCCATGTTATTGTAATACGGCTTTGCAAATGCAAACTCATTGTAGCTAACGGATCTGTTGTCCTCTGCAAAGTTTTAAAAAAGAAACACTGCAATGGATTTGTAGCCCATCATTGGGCTCAGATCTAAATCTAAATAAATCTTCTGAGAGTTTAGTAAGCGCACTGCCAAAATGTATCTAGGCACGTATTAGCAGCATATCCTAGTCACAAGACTTTTCCCCTGAGGAAGCTGGCTTTTCCTGGCGAAACACGTAGCTACATGCCATAAGCCTTCCTCTTTTTTTTTTCTGTTTAGCAATTACGGTCATTCTAGGATAACTTTTTACCACTTTAGTGCTATTCTCTTAAATTTGGACTCTGGAGGTAAAAAAATCTGGTCTCCTAGTTAAAAGCAGCCCCAATGAAAGAGATAACAACAGGCTGCATATAGGAAGCTGCTGATGCTGCTTGATATGCTTTTAAAGGACAACTGAAGCAAGAGGGATATGGCGGCTGCCATATTTACTTCCTTTTAAGCAATACCAGTTGCCTGGCTATCCTGCTGATCCTCTGCCTCTAATATTTTTAGCCATAGACCCTGAACAAGCTTATGCACATCAGGTGTGTCTGATCTGGTATTATTCAGGTGCTACTGCAATGATGCCAGGCAACTGGTATTGGTGGAATAGAATAAGCTTGCAGATCTGAAAGTTTGCATTGCAGGAAATGACAAGGAAAGGGACATAGACCGGGTACTACATAAGTGGTTTAGTTGGAATGAGCTCATCAAAACATTTCTACACAGGTAAACACAGACTCTGCCACTAAGTGTCAGCAGAAGACTTAGAACATTTTTGTGTCTCTGTCTTTAAAGAGAACCTTAATAGACATGTAACATGATGAGATAATCATGTTTATGAACGGTCCCAAACCTACTTAGAACTAACCCCTGTCCTTTTTTTTCTTTTTCTCACAGTCATGTATGCCACATTTCAGCTGGGTTCAATTTTCTGTACAACGGTTCGGAGCCATACCATATTTGTATTTATAGATACACTTTACTGCTGGCAGGGTTCATTGTAGAGTCTGCTTTAAAACAATCAGGACATCCAGCAATAGAAGGAAAGAGAGCTCCAAAGGAGAGGGGGCACTCGTGAGAAGTCCTGGATGCAGGAGTGAGAGGAGGTGAGGTGAACAAGCGAGAGGACAAGAGGGTCTCCGGGGAAGAGTGAAGGTTCCGGTTATAATAGTATCTTTGCGTTAAAGAGGAAATGTAGGGAGGAAACAACTTATGTAGAGTTTTGTATGATAGTGTGGGGAGTCTAACTGCTGTGCGAGTGCCTAACGCTGATGGGCGGTCACAGAGTGACTCCCCAGGACCACCTAACACCGATTGGCATCAAGTCCTGGAGGCAGAGACTAGCAGGGAATTTGTGCGCACATGCGCGATTGTTTCCTGCTGAGATGTGGAGCTCCATGACCAGCCTGCCAGCCGCAATCGGAGCTGGCAGGCTGTTAAAAATGAAACAACAGCTATTTTGGTTTGTACAGCACTGCGATCTAGCACAGTGCTGTACAGGGGACAGCTTTGTTACTTAGCTATCCCCTGGAGTGGCTCACCATTTAATCGCTCTCATAGGCTGATGCTTACGAGAGGCAATTGCAGTGATTGGATCTCAGGGGAAGGGAGAAAAAGATACCCCTTTTTTATAAAAAAAAATTAAAACAAAAACAAAACAATAACATTTATAAAAAAAAAATTGACATGGCAGCAGCAATCAGATCCAACCAACAGAAAGCTCTGTCGGTGGGAAGAAAAGGAGGTAAAATTCATTTGTGTGCTAAGTTGTATGGCCATGCTATAAACTGTTAAAGCTTTGCAGTGCTTGTAAAAAAAATGGCCTGGTCACTAGGGGGGTGTAAGCCTGTGGTCTTCAAGAGGTTAAACTGGATCCTTTTGGGTAACTGGTATCCCATGGAGAGTTTTTCTTCCTGTGCCCCCCTACCCTCCATGGCAAAAGAACGTGTCCTTAACCTGCAGACACTGCAGGACTTGGCCATGAACTTTCACCCAGAGATTAAGTCCACATCCCTGTGGTCAAATGTCCCCCTAAATGTGTACAGGCTTAAAGGGGTTCTCTGGGAGGGGGTTGAAAATAAAATCTGACACTTACCTGGGTTTCTATCAGCCCCCTGTAGCTGTCATGTCCCGCACCATCCTCCTCTGATCACCTATTCCCCACTGCTGCCAGCAGGCAATTATTCATCCAATAAGCTCATGTTATCGGGAGCTTACTGCGCAGGCGCAGTACGCAGTTTTCTTGTACTGCACCTGCACAGTAAGCGCAGCTGCAGTTGGATGAGATGCGTTAGACGGGGGCCAGCGGCGGGGAACGGTGGATCATTCGAGGACGGTGTGGGACAAGACAGCTGCAGTGGGCCATTAGAAGCCCCAGGTAAATGTCTGTTTTTATTTCCCCCCCAAGAACGCCTCTAAGCTTGCAGTGTAACAAATAGGAAGGTTGGTTTAGGGTAGATTAGGTCAGCTTAGGTTAAGATGCACATGCCTACTAAAAGCCTTTTGAAATTAGTCAGAAATGGCTACGTCATTACGGATTTTACAGTCGTCTGGGACATAAAGAATTTCTGAAATTTTTAACATATATAATGTATAATATATAATGTATAATAATAACAACCCAGAGGAAATATAAATTTGGCACTTTGTGGAAGTCCTCCTTAATGCTTATAGATTTTGTCAACTTTCAGTCATCAGGTTAAGCGTTCTATACATACGCAGAAATGTTACCCGTAATGAACCAAAATGAATCCGCCATGTATTTAATTTTGGCTGTCTGCACCCTGATTAAAAAAATAACAATCCAATGACTTAGTTGATGTATAGTTTTGTTGAAGAAACAGAACATTACACTGCACTGGGGACGCCACTGAAGGCTGAGCTATTCCATAACAGTAGATTCAAACAATACTTCACGGAAATATAATATGTAAAAATACAATAGCATAATAGCGTTAATACTTCTTGGCTTTGGTTGGGACTATGAGCAATGCTCTTTTTTAATATTGTACAGTTCCGACCGTAATCGAGGCCAACTATCTCTCAGGGCAGTAAAGCGCTTATGCAGATCCTGGACGGCAGACAATAATGGCAGCCAGCTAACTGTATCTTTTTAAACCAACGGCATTCTTGCTATAATATATAAAAAAAAAATCAAATGATGGTATTCACAGTCATTTCCTCTCTGCCAAAAAGGGATGACTGATTCTTGGTTTTGTGAGGTTACAGTCATTTGATCTTCTTTTGTTCTATTTCAGAGTCAACGATGTTGTACGGCAGCCTAGCAAGCAACTCTGAACCGGTATCTATTTTTATATGTGTAACCTTATCTTACAAGAAACGGAGTTCTGCAGAGCAAAAAAAAAAAAAAAGGAAATTGGGAATATATGCAAACGGTAGGCCGTAAAGGCTGAGAGCGAATTTGCAATGAGGGTTACTTCTGTGTAGGCAGTGGTGTAGCTAAGAAGCTATGGGCCCCAGTGCAAGTTTTACATTGGGGCCCCCCTAAGCACTCTATACATAACAAATACCAAAATCGAACAAATACCAAAACCAATCAAGGACAACCACAGTGTCAGAGGTGCAAGAAGAGGATGGGAAACCATATCTTAATGATCCCTACTATTCAAAGCTTCTATAGAAGTGAATATTAGCAGCACAGAACCAAATAAAGAGCTAATGCTGAAGTTGAGTATGGGCCCCTTGGGTGCCCTCTAGCCCAAAGGCCCCCATGCGGTCACAACCTCTGCACCCCCTATTGCTACGCCACTTTGTGTATGATGCAAAAAAATTTATTAACCCTTTCAGGGCCTCGCACCTCTGGCTACTTAAAGAAAACCTGTAACAAAAAAAAGTTCCCCTGGGGGGTACTCACTTTGGGCGGGGGAAGCCTCCGGATCCTATCGAGGCTTCCCCCGTCCTCCTGTGTCCCACGGCGGCGGCGAAAAAGCATGGTGGAATGGCGGGGATGTAAATATTTACCTTCCTGGCTCCAGCGCAGGCAGATTAGTAGCTCTCCGCTTGGAGATAGGCGGAAATAGCCGGTCTCTGTCGGTCCGCTCTACTGCGCCTATTTTCGAACAGAGAGCCGCAACAGCGCCCACGCTGGAGCCAGAAAAGATAAATATTGCACAGCCGGACAAAATTTCGGCTGTGCGTTCCATGGGCTGTAGTGAGACCGTTGTGGGACACAGGAGGACGAGGTAGCCTCAATAGGGTCCAGAGGCTTCCCCCTACCGAGGTGAGTACCCCCAGGGAAACTTTTTTTAGTTACAGAGTCTATTTAAAGGACTTCTATCGATTAAAGCAACTTTTTTTTAGATGCTGTATGTTAGGGCACACATTGCCACAAGCACTAGGAGCAATTTACTTCCTCACACAGCTCTGCCTCTGCTGTAAAATCCTCCCGACTCCTCCAGATACAAAAGGTGTTGGCTCTGCAGAGCTGGACCATGTTCCTGCACAGGGGGGTTGCTACCAACTCCTCAGTGTATAGTCTAGTAATCACCTACCTGAAATAATTTTATTCAGACCAGTATAGTTGGCCCCAGTATAGGTGCCCCCCAGTATAGGCAGCCAGTATAGTTGCCCCAGTATAGGTAGCCATTATAGTTGCCCCAGTTTAGGTAGCCAGTATAGTTGCCCTCAGTATAGGTAGTCAGTATAGTTTCCCCCAGTATAGGTAGCCAGGTATAGTTACCCCATTATAGGTAACCAGTATTGTTGCCCCATTATAGGTAGCCATTATAGTTGCCCCTAGTATAGGTAGCCAGTATAGGTGCCCCCCATTATAAGTAGCCAGTGTAATTGCCCCACTACAGGCAGCCAGTATAGTTGCCCCCAGTATAGGTAGCCAGTATAGTTAACCCCAGTATAGGTAGCCAGTATAGTTTCCCCCAGTATAGGTAGTCAGTATAGTTGCCCCCAGTATAGGTACTAGCCAGTACAGTTGCCCACAGTATAGGTCAGCCAGGTAGGTGCCCCCAGTAGGTAGCCAGCTTGTCCCCCCCCCCCAGCTCGTTTTAACTCATGAGTCGGCAGCCACCTCCTCTATGTCAGTCAGACCCCTCTCTGCTACTAGACCTCAGATCAGCAGCGACCCGATGTGCCGTGTGACGATGAAACAGGAGAGCGGTTCTCCTTAGGGGAAAAAAAAATTAGTGATTGCTGCCTTTATTTCTTTATTTTTCTTCATTTACTTTTTTAATTGTCCACATCTTAACTGGGTGAGCAAGTGAGTAAATATACTTTTTAACAGCCGATTCTACCTTATCTTAAAACAAGGAACACCGTAAATGCATTTTTTAACTCAGTGGAGGTGCTCTTTAAACACATCACTAAACATCACCTTTCATTTTTTGGTTGGATTTGGGTTTGATGATAATAAAGATAATGTCAGATGTTTTAAAACTAGGGATGCTCATTCAAATACCACAGAACTTAAATTTCTGCATTTCCGATCAGGAATCTGATTTTTTGATCCAAAATCGGAAACCAGAAATACCGCATTACTGCAAATCTGTAATTTTAGCCCAATCACAGAACTCGGGAGCACTGGACCATCAGAGAATGCAGAATTTTTCTGCGAAAATTGGATTACCGCAGTCATTTTAGACCAATCACAAGACTCGATACTACTATGTATTCCTTCCTAGTCTTGTGATTTTTTTGTGGTATTCCAGTTAACATTGTAAAATTTAGCATTTTCCGATTGGTTCAATGCTTCCCAGGCAATCTGAGAATGCAAAAAATGACCAAAAAAAGTCTCCATGGAAATCGGAAATCAGAAAGCAAAAATCAGAAATTTGCAGGATTAGCATTGGTGGAAATCAGAATTTCGAAATCGGAATCTGAAATCGGCATTTCTGACCACCCCTATTTAAAACGTAAAGTAATGTAAAGTAATGCAACATAAAGTAAAGCTCATTGTAAGTAAAAAGTGTGAGCCAACATAGGTGTACCTTGGCTCTCCCAAGATGTCTAAGGAGGCGAAGATGGATTGACTATTGGCCATTATCACCAAGTAATTGTGTCATGCGGGAAAACTCTATTTATTTAAAAAAAAAGACCCTTTTATTTTATAATGCGATTCAGGAACGCCAAAGGGCTTGTTTCATGCTCTCATACAGATGATGTGCTGGCTGGACAAAAATGCTCACGCTGAGATAAAACAAGGATGACGATACTTTTGGCTGCCTTAATGTTTTTGAAAAGAATTCCTAAAGAGAAGTGATTGTTGTCAGACGCATATTTGTTAAGATGACAAGAACAAACTATTAACACATACCACGCTGTGCCGCGACTGTACATTCCTCTATTAGTGTCTTAGCAATAGATTACAAATGACTCCCGCTTCGCGATTTATCAGTGAGGACAAACAAGCTACTGGTTAGAAAGTGCTTTACACGGTAGATTGTGCATGGAGCATAGAAAAGGGTTTATTAATTAACAAAAAAAAATCCCTTTAACCAGGAAATTTGGGCACTCTTTAGCAGCAGACTTTTGTAGGCGCCCATTCAAAAAATTTGTAAAACTTTGAAATTTGGTTGCAAACGGTGCCCGCTAAATAAAGCAGGAACTGTGTCCGCTCTAAATTAAAATGTGCTTGAGTATAGTTTTAACTATATCTTGTATTTTTTTTTCTTTTTGCGCCAGAATTGCGACAGGGAAGGGGGGTTTGGTTAAGGTTACGAGCCCATAGGAAGGGTTTTAAGATTAGGTATGGGAGGGCTTAAAGTTAAGTATGGGGAGGGGGAAGTTTTTAAGGTTAGGAATGGGAGGGCTTAACCACTTAATGACAAGCAGACTTATAAAAACGTACTGCTAGAGCCTCTTAACGGCTCCAGGATGTTTTTATATGTCAAACAGTGCTGCTGCCGCTGTGCTCCTGCGCATGCATGTGCGTTCCTGAGCGCGTGCACGTGAGATAAGTAAAAAAAAATACCCAATAGAAAAAATACACCTTTATTTTCAAATAATATATTGTCACCATACTTTGTACTAGGGACATAATTTAAATCTTGTGATAACCCGGACAAATAGGCAGATAAAATGTGTGGGTTTTATGCACAGTAGCAGTGTTTATATTAAAACTATAGGGGATGAAATTGGAGAAATAGTGTATTTTTTTCTTTTTTTCTTGTTTTTGCCTTTAAAATGCATAGAAAAAGTAATTACTGAAAACAAATATCAACCCCAAAAAGCCTAATTGGTGGTGAAAAAAACAAGATATAGATCATTTCATTGTGATTAGTAGTGATTAAGCTATTAGCAAATTAAAAGGGATGAGCACTGAAAGGTGAAAATCGCTCCTGTCCGTTATGGTAAAAACCGCTTTGGGTTGAAGTGGTTAAAGAGAAACTCCGACCAAGAATTGAACTTTATCCCAATTAGTAGCTGATACCAGACGCGTAGCTTGGGGGGGTCGGGGTAGGACAAGTGCCCCCGGGCGCTGGGTCCCCACGGGCGCCCAGCTGCAGTGTCTTTTTTTTTCTAAATTTATTATTTTTGCTGCCAGCGGCTCCGGGCCGGGTCTCCACAGTCAGTGACGTCACTAGTGACGTCACACGTCATCGCCGCACCGCCGCGCAGCGTCCATTGCAATGGAACGCCACGCAGAGCGGCAGAGAGACCGAGGCGCCGCCATCCCATTGGCTGCAGAGGACGAGTCACGAGGTAGGGAGGAAGAAGACAGGTGGAGGCCGGAGTAGGAGACAGCGCGTGGAGCCGGACGGGGACGACGATTTGCATCAGACAGCCAGCCCAGGGCTGCCAGGCGGAGGAGGACCAGCGCCTATTAGGCATATATTGACGCTGACGGTGAGGCTCACTGAGAGAGAGGAAGCCTGGCAGAAGGAGGGTGGGTAAGCCTGGGGGGGGGGGGAATGGTACTGTTGGGGAGAGCAGCGGTTAGGTTAGGTAGAATGTCTCAGTCTCCTACTATTCCTATAAACAGTTTATGGAAAATGCTGCAGGAAGGTTGGGCATAGTTGATTGGAGGAGGTAGGGGGGTTAAGAAGGTGTATATATGATACATACATATCATCATGTCATATATAATACCTTCTTACCCCTCAACCTCCTCCCAATCAACTATACCCAACCCTCCTGCAGATTCCATAAATTGTTTATAGGAGACATACTGACCCCCCTAGATAGAGAGACCCACCCTACCTTCATATATACCTTCATACATACACATATCAATAATATGTGCAGGAAGCAAGGTTGGGTATAGTTGATTGGGAGGAGGTGGAGGGGTAAGAAGTTATATATGACATGATGATATGTATGTATGAAGGTATATATGAAGGGTGGGGTCTATCGATCTATATTTAATTTAGGTATATATGATGTGAAGGAGGGGGTCAGTAGGTGGGGGGTATGTGCCATGTCGTGATATGTTGAGGTTTATCTTTGTGTCTCCAGGGGGCATCAGGTGGGAGCATGCAAAGAAATTCTCCACCAGTTAAAAATGTATGTAAAAGCCCTCCGAGTCTGCCTGGCGCCCCACCCCAGCCAGGCAAAGAAGGAAATGAGGGGGGGGAGCAAGAAATGGGATAATAATAATTTCTTATTAGAAATCAATATAAGTATTGCCTGCCATTGTTGCTGCAGCATCCTCTGAGTTACCCCCCTCCCTCCTCCTGTCTTACCATAATTCCATTACAGGACACAAAGGCAATTTTGGATGCTCCGCCCACATATTTTTTGGCAATGGTGCTGCCTGCCAGAGCCCAGCCCAGATCCATTTTTATCCAGCAGCTGTAGGCTGCAACCGGCCTGACTGTGTTGTACGTTTTCTGCCAGCCTACTGGCTACTGCGACCCCTCACTCCCAGACTCACCAGCCCCCCCCTTCACTGCTGACCAAGGTCTCCAGTCCACTGCCCACCAAACCACCAGGCAGTTTGCCTGTGGCCTAGTGGGGTCTCTGACTAGAGGCCTCAGGCTCAAGGCCTGAGCCTGAGGTCTGTAGCCAGAGACCCTTGGCTACAGGGAGCTCACAATCTAATCCTACCACACTCCTAGTGTAATCCTGCCTATGTTCTACCATATTATTATTATGTATTTATATTATTGGATATCTTCATCCAACAGCATGCTTGGCAGGTCTGCTTACGCTACTGCTAACTTTCTGTACATTTGGCCTCACCCATAACCACGCCCACATTTAGTACGTGGCTACGCCCTTTTTTCACCTTAGGGGGCGCATTAATAGTCTTTGTCCCCGGGCGCAAGGTTGGGTATAGTTGATTGGGAGGAGGTGGAGGGGTAAGAAGTTATATATGACATGATGATATGTATGTATGAAGGTATATATGAAGGGTGGGGTCTATCGATCTATATTTAATTTAGGTATATATGATGTGAAGGAGGGGGTCAGTAGGTGGGGGGTATGTGCCATGTCGTGATATGTTGAGGTTTATCTTTGTGTCTCCAGGGGGCATCAGGTGGGAGCATGCAAAGAAATTCTCCACCAGTTAAAAATGTATGTAAAAGCCCTCCGAGTCTGCCTGGCGCCCCACCCCAGCCAGGCAAAGAAGGAAATGAGGGGGGGGGGAGCAAGAAATGGGATAATAATAATTTCTTATTAGAAATCAATATAAGTATTGCCTGCCATTGTTGCTGCAGCATCCTCTGAGTTACCCCCCTCCCTCCTCCTGTCTTACCATAATTCCATTACAGGACACAAAGGCAATTTTGGATGCTCCGCCCACATATTTTTTGGCAATGGTGCTGCCTGCCAGAGCCCAGCCCAGATCCATTTTTATCCAGCAGCTGTAGGCTGCAACCGGCCTGACTGTGTTGTACGTTTTCTGCCAGCCTACTGGCTACTGCGACCCCTCACTCCCAGACTCACCAGCCCCCCCCTTCACTGCTGACCAAGGTCTCCAGTCCACTGCCCACCAAACCACCAGGCAGTTTGCCTGTGGCCTAGTGGGGTCTCTGACTAGAGGCCTCAGGCTCAAGGCCTGAGCCTGAGGTCTGTAGCCAGAGACCCTTGGCTACAGGGAGCTCACAATCTAATCCTACCACACTCCTAGTGTAATCCTGCCTATGTTCTACCATATTATTATTATGTATTTATATTATTGGATATCTTCATCCAACAGCATGCTTGGCAGGTCTGCTTACGCTACTGCTAACTTTCTGTACATTTGGCCTCACCCATAACCACGCCCACATTTAGTACGTGGCTACGCCCCTTTTTTCACCTTAGGGGGCGCATTAATAGTCTTTGTCCCCGGGCGCTGAAAGCCCTAGCTACGCCCTAGCTACGCCTCTGGCTGATACCCCCTTTTACATGAGAAATCTATTCCTTTTCACAAACAGACCATCAGGGGGCGCTGTATGACTGATATTGTGGTGAAACCCCTGCCACAAGAAACTCTGAGGACCGTGGTACTCCTGGCAGTTTCCTGTCTGTGAACCTTGTTGCATTGTGGGAAATAGCTGTTTACAGCTGTTCACAACTGCCAAAAAAGCATGCAGCAGCTACATCACCTGCCAACAGCAAAATGTCACCATGTAATAAATATCAGAATGTAAATCAGGGATTTAAATTTTTTTTACAATAGGCAAACATTGGCTAAATCATTTATACATAATTACTGTAAAAATTAAGCACTTTTTTTATTACATTATTTTCACTGGCGTTCCTCTTTAAGATTAGATATGGAGAGGGGGAGTTTTTTAAGGTTAGGCATGGGGATGTCTCTAAAGTTAGGCTGGGGGGGGGGGGGGGGGGTTGATTAAGGTTAAGCATCAGGGCACTAAATTTAGAGTTAGGCATATGCAGGGGTGTGGTCAAGATTAGGCACAGGTAAAGATAGGTTTCTGTGTGAAAACAGGGTTAAGTTTAGTTGTAGCAAAATATTGGTACTATTTACGGATATTTTACTATTATAATTTCCAATTTCATACATACATCCAATTTGAGAATATTAATACATTTATTAACCACTTCAGCAGTATGGACGAGCTCAGCTCGTCCATTACCGCCGCGGTGGACTTTTGTACCAAATTTTCGGAGGGGGTGTAGCTAGCACTTGGCTAGCTACATCACCCCATCGATCGCCGCCAGCCCGCTCTGTTCCCCCTGATCGCCGCTGTTTTATACAACCCCCCCAGAGCCCGCACCGGCGCAGCCTCTCCATAGCCTCCAGGGGTCGCTATGGCGGCGAACGGAACTGCGCATGTTGTCAGACATCATGCCCGATCGTTGCCATTGCCACGCCTAAAGATATGGCGGAAGTCTTGGCCATGGCGGGATCGTGGCCAGGTAAATATTGCAGGCGGCGATCGGAGGGGGGGGGGGGACAGTGACGGGGGACTTGAGGGGGGGGGGGGGGAGTGTAGCTAGCCTAGTGCTAGCTACACTAAGTTAAACAATTAAAAAAAAAAAAAGCCAGGGTGGTTAATGAATATTCTATGAACAGAAATTGGTGCCTCTTTTTCATGTATACGTTTATTATTTAATAAAAAAAAATCTCTTTAGTTGGCGAAAATGGATTTTAATGTGTACATCCACTCTGATTGAACATTTTATGTATTTTCTATTATTAGTGCACGAGCCAATTTCTAACTGAACTTTATTAAAATGACCTGGCCATTTCAGCCTACAGCCAGCTATGACTTTTTAATCATGCCAACATTTTAAAATATGCTTCCTTACAGCTATGGCACTAATGTCTCATTTCTTAGCTTCTGTGATTGGCTAAGAAAATATGGAATAGATTTGCTGCAACTCCAGCCAAACATCACACAGAAAAGAAAACTACATACGAGAAAATAAGCTGCCACTGGAATATGAGGAATTGCTAAAGCTACAAAATGTCAACCATATTCTTTTTGTTATGAGAATATAAAACAAGAATTGTCTAAATATGTTCTCCATTTCTTTCCTGATTGTTTGATAAATTAATTATTAAAAGGTTTAATGTGGAGAATATTAAATTACAATGATAGAGAATATTCACAAATTTGAGGGACATCAGAATGTTAAACTACTGGCTGTAACAACAAAAACAAACAAAAGAAAACCATAAAATAATGCCAAATGGATCCTAATAAAAGTTGGCACTTTCCTTATCACAACGAATGGGCTACAATTTAACACTTCCTCGATGAACAATGAAAAATGCTAAAATCAATACTAGAGATTGTCAGTGGGATGTTGACCAAACAAAAATATTCTCTTTCAATATTGATTGGCTTCGTTCCAAGCAACATATAATTTGAATACTCTGGCCCATATGCAATTCAATTTTTCTCCTGAGTTTTCTCCTTGGTGATATTTTCACACCTTTTCATAAAATGCCTTATAAACCACCAGCCAGCAAGAAAATACTCAAAATAATGTTGATAGTACTTTTTCACCAACTTTTGAGTACTTTTTTATTCGTAAAATGGGTAAAAGTTACTTTAGGGAGAATATAAAATTGATCTTGTAGGAGATAACTCAGGAGAAAAAGTTAATTGCATATGGCATCTGTAAGTACCATAACACAACCTACAGATGCTTTGGCCCATATTCAATTAACTTTTTGAATTTGCTCCCAGGAAATATTTTCACATCTTATAGATAAAATATTGTGGCCTATATGCAATTAATGTTTTTCTCTTGAGTTTTCTTCTAAGAGGTAATTTTTTCATCTACAGTTTGACAAACTTTTTAGCACTCTGCGATTGAAAAAGTACCAAAAAGTAGGTGAAAAAGTATTTTCTTGCTTGCTGGTCGTTTAAAGGGCATTTTATTGACAATTCTAAAAATGTCACCTAGGAGAAAACTAAGGAGAAAAAGTTAATTACATAGGGGCCCAAGTAAGTAAATAGTAAAAATACGTTTCTTATTTCTCTTTTACCTAGTTTTTAGTACTTTTTCAGTTGCAAAGTGTTGAAAAGTTATCTTTTAAAGAAGATGAAAAGTTATCTCCTGGGAGAAATTGGAGGAAAGTTTATTGAATAAGGTTCTTTATGTGCAGCAACTAGAGAGACATTTTTTCCCCCCAAGGTCGGATTTATATTCTGCAATGTTCATGCTATGCTAAAGTGATTTTTTTTTTATTGTCAAAAGTCATGTGTGTAAAGTGCAGAAAAGAAAAGCATCTTAACATTTATAAAAGGACACGTTAGACGCCATTTAATGAAATAACCTACAATGAAAATCTGCTCAGTGTGATCCTCGGAGGAGCTGTAATGGCAAGTTAATCCGCGCACTACAAACACCCACACAAGCACAAAATACCGAAATGCCGTACATTTAAACCCATGACGGTATTTTTCCTCTGACATGCTGGGCATTATTACGTTTGGATTATGCTGCTATTATTTATATTTACGTTTAGTGTTTTGTTTTGTGACGATAAAAATGAACGTTGGTATTTGGGTTTAAATGTTGCTTCAATCGAGACGCAGACCACCTAAAAGAGATTATGGCACCTCGCTGACAAGGCAAGATCTACAGATACCGTAATTTGCCTTATGCGAGAGACTCAGAATTCAGTCCACATAGTGTTAAGGTAGCCATTCATCAGACGACTTGGCAGTCGATTGACCATCTAATGTGACCAATTTGAGCCTGAAATTGGTTGCATTAATTGGTAGGACATGCTGCAAGATGTAGGACCAACTTTCTAGACGGTAATGGCAAGTGATATAGGGACGAGTGACGAACACGACAAAACCCTCTCCACAGCCGCTGCTTGCTTCGAGCTCGCTCCGCCATCCATACACACACCCCACATGGTTGCCTGGGTACGTGTGTGACATCACACACGTGACACATTGCTAGGCAACCACGTGGGGCGCATGTATGGGCAGTGGAGGAAGCCTAAAGCAAGTGTCAGCCGTGGACAGGTACAGTATACAGATCTCTCTCTAATCAGATTCAATTAGAGAGATTTGTCTCTTTCTTCAAATCTTCCCATCCTCACTAGATGTTTGGGTACCATCAGTGTACGTGGAACTTTGAATTAAAGTTAGGTTCACTTTGGGAAGCAATAAATGTGACTGAGAATCTGGACTTTGGGAAGAAGACAGAGGTCCATGAATGCTAGCCACTGCAGTGAACTACCAATTGAACCACAGTGGATTTTAGCTGACCTGCCATCAGGTGTAGGTTAAGCAGACAATGAGGTGATTTTAAGTGGATTACAGATTTTAAGTGGACATCCTGTGTTAAAAAAAAAAAAAACAACAATGGCAGCAGAAGTAGCTAAAATTGACCACTGGTGTCATAAACCCTCATTTTGTTGGTTAGCCACACCCTCTTTCTGAAAAACTGCCATGGCAGAATTCTTCCTTTGAAAAGACTGCTAAGAGTTTGTGTCATCTGTGGGTGGGAGGAGCATCATGGTGTGACCTGAGGGGTACTCTGCTTCTACCTGTGCCACTAAGCCAGCCTATAACAGAGAGGAGAGTTGAAGACAGAAGCAATGCAGTGCCAGTCACAGTATGTTGCATTCCAGAGCTGCCACAATGCTTCCCTGCTACTTAATGAAGTAGTCAGCCATTGATGTTTTGGGTAAAAAGAAGAGGAGGAACAGTCATAGTATGTGTCATTCTTGCTCTCTTTTACTTTTGAATTTACAACAAAGGTCCACTTTAAGGTCACTACATTAGACTTCAGTGAAGGTGATATTAATGCATTGCTGGAATTTAATCTGCTGAAGAATAATGCTTCTTAAGCCTCAAACACAAGCTAAAGGGTTTTCAGCGGTTGTGGCCAACTGGGGTCATCTCTGCCGAGAATGTAGTGTGTGTATGGCAGCCCCACTGTGTCACTGAGAGATCCAGCGTACCGGATCACCTTGGCAAAGTACAGGCCAAGAGCATTGTTCTCCTTACCACTCCCGCTCCATGCAACTCCGTCATGCACCACGCTGTTGTCCCTCCTCCCCATCCATAGCAACAGAATGTGTTGCCAGTGAAGGTGGGAGACACTCGAGAGGGGAGTGAGCCATCTTTCCATTATCAGGCGCCTGTAGGCACAAGTCTACAATGCCTTAACGTAAATCTGGACCAGCCTGTGGGTGACAGTAATTGTGCATATGTACACCCCTCTACCTTTATCAAATCATATACATGTTACGATCGCTTCTGCAGCGTTTACTGCTGGCTGCAGTGGTATTGCAACCCAAGCAGTTCTGATGTCATTACATGCATTTGCTTGCATAGTTTGGTTTGCACTTAAACTAGTTGCTGATTCCATCTGCAGTCGCTCTGAAGTTAATGACAGTTTAATATGCTTTTGTGTAAACAAACATTGTCTGCTGCAATGGAGTGGCAATCCCTTTCCTGCAGGCTGCATATCATTGTCTGCCTTTTCCTGCTGTCAGCCTGTGATTAATTACCATTCACTTGTGTGGGAATCTGCAGGTCTGCTCCCATTGGATGACCTCAGTATAAAGAACTGCTTCCTGCAATGCTCCATGGGCTACCATAGTCTCAGATTCTGTCTGTTACTCTGCTCGTGCCCCACCTCGTTCTTAGTCCGTGTGGACTGCGCTGACTCCTGCGAAGGGGTCAGCGAGTCCTCCTAGTTCTGCTCTTGTTCTAGAAGTTGTTACTCTGCTTGTCTTGTGTCATATATTGGTTCATCGCCAATATATACGCATACTTGCACATTTTGTTATTTTTCTTGTATTCGTGTTACGTTGATACATCAGTGTCGCTGATATATACGTACACGAACTGTTTATATCCTGTGTTCAGTTAGTCAGCCTTCCAGCACGTTTTGGTAGTTTGCGCGTATCGTGATCACCCGTGCTGAGTTAGTATCCTGCTCCTGGTTCTGTTTGTGGATTGCGTTCATCTCTGCGAAGAGATAGCGAATCCTTCTGAGTCCTGTTCCCTGTATTGCTCCAGTCCTAGTCAGTGTTGCTGCTTATGTCATATATCGGTTCATTGCCGATATATACATATGTTAGTCAGACGTTACAAATAGTTTCATTGATAGCTGTAATTGTAATACGCTAGGAAAACATACTTATTGTATATTTGTCTGTGTTACGTTCATCTATCTTGATCCTCCTATTTCCTGACTATCCTGTCCTGTCTTTGTGAGGCACGCCATCGCTGCAAGCATTGGCTGCCTCATTCCAGTCTGTCTTGTTGTGGACGCTTGCTGTCACTAAGTAGTGGCTAGTTAAGCAAGCGTTCATTCTGTCTACCTGTCCTGATCTCCTCAGTCCTGTTTATGCGCTCAGCGCTACTTTGCGCTGAGACGTTACCACGAAAGTATTGTTTGTGGCTGTTCGGATCTGCACCGGCTCTGTGCACCACAATCTCCTATTGGAGTCAGTCCTCTCCTCCACTAAACTGGGGATATCCTGATTCCTTGTGCTGGTGTGTGTACCTCCTTCACGTCAGCTTATGTGTTGCATGCTGACTGTGGAGAATACACCACCAAGCTTAACAATACAATTCTCTAAAGAACAAGGAGGTTAAATTACTAAGATTAAAGATGAAGAAAAGTGAAGAAGACTGGAGAGCATTAGGGATCCAGCTAACAGGAGGTTACCTTTTATAACACTCACCAGATCATCATAATATGGGATGGTTAGAAGAAGGTTTATTATGTTAGAGTTTGTCCTATGCACCCACAGCATCATCTGATTTTTTTTTTCATAAAACTGGGACAACTTGGATTTATTAATAGAAAATTTTCACGGCCAAAATACGTTTCTGACTTTAGTGGCATAACCAATAATTTATTAACTTTTCAGCATCTCCCAGAATGTTTTGATATGCTACCCAAAAATCTGCACCGAGAAGATGCATTAGACTGTTTCATTGCCAACAGCATGAAATTAAGAACAGGTGGAACCCCAGAATCTCCCGACACTTTTAGGGCAGCCAAATTGTGAGTTTTGATATGAATTCAAGTCTAAGGAAATGCTAAACGCAACACTATTTGCTATGGATTACTGCACTTTGCAGATTATATTTATTGCACTGCTTTTACTTGACTATAGGAGACCTTATCGAAGCCCCAGTTCAGGCAGTTTCATTTATACACATTTATTAGAGCACCTATTGAATGAACCATGCAAAAAATGCTTTGTTAAAAAACAAAACAAACAAAAAACCTGTAACTACTGTAGTTGCTTTACAGTTCATAGATCTCAGCGACTCGTAGCGCCTATGGAAGCGCATTATGGACAAGATGTGATTGCTTGCAATTGAATTCTGTTTTTTTTACTGACCAGATGTCATTCTTTATTTCCTGTAGGAAAAACAAAATGATAAAAAAGACCAAACTTCAGACACCGTTTTTCCTACTTTCACAAAAAGAGTCAAACTCGCACTGTATCAAAACAACAACTTAGTCCTGTACAGCTTTTTAAAACTCATAGTTTTAGCCTCTTTTCAACCATAGATCTTCACAGCTTATTTGCTTCATTACATTATCTGAAACTCCCTGACAAGCTGTACAATTCAGAACAGACGATACTACATTCAAAATTGTAATGGAGTCTACTAAATGCTCGCAACCTGCTGCATTGTAATTCTTAAAACCATCATCAGCCACACAGTATTAAACTGCCGCACTTGACTAAACAACACCGTTCCATGGCTCTCACTTAATTCCAGTTGGATATTTAGGATTTTGATTGCGAGGTATAAAAGGCAAATTAAATTTTACTGTCAAAGCTTTCCTGTTTCCGACTTGCGGCATTAATATTTATAGCCGGCTAGATTGCATTGTTGACATGTGGCTTGTTTGCGGCTAAGAGCCTTTATTAAAAAAAATGCAGACAGCTGACTGTTCTGAAGGTTGGTTTGATTGTTGGAATCAGGTAATTTGGGCGCCTGGGGCTAATGGACTATTTGGGCGCTGCATAAGTGCTAATGCAAAATATCGGCTATTGGGCGCCAAAGAAGAAATTTGAATGCCTAATAAATAGTGGGTGCCGGCCCATCCAACCAAAATTTTTAATTTGGGAATTAGTGTTTTGATAAATATTGTTTTAAAATTTGTACATTTTAAAAATTCGTAAATTATTGTTTTCAATTGTATTATCTTAGAAATGTATTGCTATTTGTATTAAAGGGGAACTTCAGCCTAAACAAACATACTGTCATTAAGTGACATTAGTTATGTTAATTAAAATAGATAGGTAATATAATTTCTTACCCACCTTGTTTTAAAAGAACAGGCAAATGTTTGTGATTTTATGGGGGCAGCCATCTTTTTGGTTGAAAGGAGGTGACAGGGAGCATGAGACACACTTCCAATTGTCCTGTGTCCTGCTCACCCCTCCCAGCTGCGCAACTAGGCTTCAAATCTCAAATCAAAAAATTTGCACCAAAACAGCAGAACGAGAACAACATCAGAAATCCCATCCTGCTTTGCACAGCATCAGGGGAAAAATGCCAGAGCAGATTTATTTGATAGGGCAGAGCTTAGCTTCTGTGCGGTTAAAAATAAGGCTTGGTAAGAAAAACAAAGTTCTAATGCCGTGAAACTGTTAAAGAAACACCAAACCTTTTTCAGTGCTGCTGAGTAGATTTTTAATCTTGAGGTTCACTTTAACGTTATTTGCATTGGAGAAAGGGGGTTTTAGGGTTAGGCGTCAAGAAGGGGGTTTTCGGGCTAGGTGTCAGAAATAGGGGTTTTAGGGCCAGGCACCATTAGGGGGGTTTAGGGTTAGGCACCACCCAATGGGGGGGGGAGGGAGTCTTAGGTTTAGGCATTGGTAGAGGGAAGGTTTTGTGTGAAAGTAGGGTTAGGTTTACTTGTCGTAAAATATCTGCCAATGTTTTACTTTGCTTATTACGACTGCAAATATATTTTCGTTTTCACTGTTATACACAATATTTTTCAATTTTATTACCGTAAATTTAACATATTTAATATTCTATATCAGATAAAGGTGAAGAAACAATGAAATGATTGTTATAGACAATATCTTAAAATTGCAGCTATAACCTGCGTCCTTTTTTCCTGGCGCCCCTATTTGATGCATGCCTCATTATCCCTTGATAGACGCATGTCCTATCATGCCCGTCTTTTGGGATCCATCCCAATCTGCTCTTAGCAGCAGGAACTTGACGAAAAGTTGGCAGAGGTGGCACTCATTGTCTCCTTTCCAAGCATGTGGCGGGGATGTCAGATAAAACACTGTTTTTTCCCCTGTTCCAGCTGTTTGGTGACACGAGATCAAGAAGCTTACACGGGTATAAATGCTGATGAGAACAGTATGCTGTAACCAATAGATTCCAGGTCTCGCAAGCATAAAAGAGAGAAAAAAATTCCATCTGAACCACATTTCATATTTTCAGTGTAGAGGAATGGATTGACCAAGGTGTCTAGGCCACCGTGGTCATGTTTAAGTTGTAACATGAGCGTGTCACAGGCATGAGCTTACGCAGTTGAAGCCGGTGCAGCTGCAGCGCTCAGCAACATATTTTATTCACACTATGATTGCCGGGCTACACTGACCTCAGCTTGAATCTCCCAGTGTTCCAGAATTAGCTAATTCCTTCTAGCACTGACCAGCATGCATCAGCAGTGAGGCTATTCCCCCAGATGTGCAGGGAGCATTAAGAGGGTCTGTATAGCGTTTCACTCTGGAGACCAGCTTATCCCTAGATCGGCAACAGATGCTAAATCTGCCCAGGTGCTGCATTTTCACATCTACTGTATCCTCTTCTTCCCCACCTTTCAGGTTTTAAGGGAGGTGGGGGATAGTTTTACAGCCATCTTACTGTATCATGTGTTCTCCCAATGCTTAAAGAGAAACCATAACCGAGAATTGAACTTCATCCCAATCAGTAGCTGATACCCCCTTTCCCAGAAGAAATATTTTTCTTTTCTCAAACGGATCATCAGGGGGGTTTGTATGAATGATTTTGTGGTGAAACCCCTCCCACATGTGATGTCAGCGCCTCACAGCACTGAGGTACTGACATCCCACTGTGGGATCCTTGTTGCATTGTGGGAAATAGCAGCTATTTACAACTGCCAAAAAAGCAAGCAACATCTCCTTCCAAAGCTTCCAGTGGTGGCAGATTTGAACTGGGCAACAGCGCTGGAATGAGGAGACAGCAAGAGGAACAGGAAGGCTTTATGGGATCCAGAGCCATCCCTCTCCCTGAGTACCCATTTTTTTTATTTTAATTTACTTCAAATTTGCTTTAAGTAGTTTAATTTCAGTAAGTTTACAGATATTTTACTACTGGCAACCTCCAATGCTATTTTTATCTTGCGTCATTCTTATACTGTAAGTATACGTTATGTAAAAGTAGGTCTCCTGAATAATTAATTGCATTCTACTATATGCTACTACAGTTCCTTCTTAATTTAAAGAGTACCAAAATTATAAGTTACAGTTTGTTTTAAACCTAATAAGTTGCCAAGATATATAAAATCACATGATAAAGTGTGATTTTTTCACCCACATGGTCCGTATTCCACATATGGTCTTGAAATCTCCACAACCAGCGTGAAATTGGTCATGGGCCTTTTTTCTTTCTAAAGGATGCTGGGAGAATTGATGTCATAACTCCACCCCTCAAGTCCATGTGATCTAATCTAGGCAGACAGACAAGACAGACATCTGAAATAACAATTATAGCAAACAGACATAATAAGACAGGCTGCAGCAGTTTTCCTGTCTCTTCTCTCTACTACACACTGTGAAAGAGAGAAGTAATTTTATCCAGGCAGGCAGAGAGTAGGGGAGGGAGGAGCAGGGAAGTTAACTAGGCTGAAGGGGAGGACACAGTGCTTTATCAAGGCTTCAGCTTCAGGAGAAATAAAGAAGTGCTGCTTACAGATATAAATGTGAGTATGTTCTATCCACTATGATGTACCAGATGTAAACTTTATATGTTCATCTAACTGTACACAGTGCATATGCTACATATACAGTATGTGTTGCCATTTAGACCTTTTTTTGGCTGGATGAGGTCTTTAAACTAAATTTAAAAAAATGCAAGTATTTAGTAGAGCCAGTTGTAGGAGGGGAACCTAATCCCTTAGTTGCTTCTATTTTCCATTCTCTACAGTAGCCTAATGTAACCTTGTTGTATGTCTGTCAGCACTGTAAAAATGCAGATGGCAGTAGAAAAGCTTGGAGAGGGTCCTGGTACATGCCGCACATTGATTTGTGAGTACTGAAATATTTTTTTTTGCTTGATACTTCATTTATATGATAAATATTTTGAGTTCTTTGCTTGAAAAGTAGATTAATCAAAATCAGGCGTTCTATCATTTTTTTTTCTAAACAGTTTGAATAAGGCCAGCTCATTGTTCGTAGTCTTGTTTGAAGTCTGCGATGCATTAAATGTTCTTCTTGTCGGCTACTAAAAATTTACATTTCTTTGCTATCTCGGTGCTGGGCAGAGTTTACCAGGCCAGGCTGAATAGTTCCCATTGATGTGGTTTCTCAGGCTAGCCCAGAAAGTTACTCCACTTAGACAAATTACAGATTTGGAGCAAAGATGTTATTCTTCCCTGGTCCAGACCACCCAGCACTCTTCAAGATGACCAATTATTAGGACATGACCTGGCCATCAAAGAAGCTTAAAAGGAATCTAAAATAGTTTCAAAAGTTCGTAGACAAATATGAATATGGGCAAATGAATGAAATTAATGAAAATAATCTCCATGATGTGATGTCTATGTCTGGCAAATGTTTAGAAACCGTTAGATCTACTTCATAATAAATTATGATGGCACAATGGATAGAATGTAATCTCTCACAGATATGTGAAATTGCTTAATATTTAGGACTTTCTGAAATAAGGGACACTTTTTTAATACTTGACTCCACCTTGATACATTACCAGGAACAACGGACTTGCTAAATGAAAATTTTGAGAGAAGAATAGACTACTTGGGAAGATACAAATCAATAATAACCCTTGCACTCAAAGCTTACACCTGCAGCAATGCAATACTCACAGCAATAAAAACTGCCTAATAAAATTGAGGAACTTAGTCCTCTGAAAGTGTTAATAAGTATTCTCAAAATAAGTCAACCCATGATCGTCAAGGTTTCCACTTTAGGATTGGTCAGTTCATACCTTCATACCAGCAAGACAATTCATGCATACAACTTGAAATTTAGATTTGGAGCAACTAGGGTTCTTAAATTGTAAACAAACACAACACACACACACCCGTGTGCATCCAGTCAGCCATTCAAGGTGCTACAAACTCTCACATCACTGAAATAATGGCCTGTAGTAGTATAAGGATAGGAGAGCTACAACTATAAGCCTAGCCAACATTTCTGCTTTCTCTTCAAGATATTGGAGATCAGATGTTTTGTTTTTGTAAAGTACATGCGAAATGAATAGTACAAAAGGATTTGTACTTACCTGGGGCTTCCTTCTTCCTGTAATCTGTTAGCTCCCTCAATGTTCATCCGCTTTGCTTCTATGACCACGCAATCTAGCTGGGTTGTGGCCCACTGCGCATGCACTGTTCCGGGCCTGCCCTCATGACGCTACCATGGCTCCATTTTGTGCAAGTGCAGTTACAGTCTTAAACTGCACTGGGTTATAACACTCCTGGCCACAGGAGCTCAGTTGGGAGGTGCGCCTAGTTCATTGAGTACAAAGGGATTATATTCAACAAACATCAGTAAACTTGCTGTGCACTCCCTGTTTACCGTTACTTAGGCGGACTACACAGCTTGCATTGCGCAATTCGAACAACCCATGTTACCCAGTGTCAGCCCAAGTAATCAGTTTATTAATTTTTTCAATGGAAGTTATTTGTTAAACACAACACTGATCAAAGCATTACTTATTTTAAATGTCTTTTAAAAGTAAACTCTGTTATGCTGCATTAACTGAAGTTATTTGGGAGAAGAGGAGAGACTAAAACGATTGTCTTTGCTTAAAAACAGCAAATCATGCCGAAGGCAGTCAGAGAGGTTTATCAGTGGGCAACACACACGTTCTGGGAATAATTAGGATTTCTTCTCGGTAGAGAATAGATTAAAATGTTTAAATAAGTAGCACAAGGGGTCAATTTCATGCCAACCGACACCCAAAAGGCACATCTATAGGCATGTCATGCTTATATAACTCTACCCAGGCAGCACCCAAACCACGGCTTCAGGTGGAGCTAATTTACTCAAGCTTTATGCATTCAATTCCCATGGCCTATTAAGCAGCTGAATTGCTTCAATGAAAACTTTTAAATAATAAATCTACTTCAAGATTTTTGAAGCATTTTTTTTTTTTTTTACACGGGCTGAACGCAGTTTGTAAACAGTCGAAGGTAAAAAGGACAAAGGCATATCTCTAATCTATTGTGAGGACAATCAAGTTGATAACTGGCATACTTGGCCTGAATGTTCATTCGAATGGGGGGATATCAAAGTAAAGAATACATTAAAATATTGACATAAGAAGAGGCACTCTATAGGTCCGTACACACTGTCGTTGGAACGCCCACCCAGCGGGTGGCAACGACGGACCCGTCGTTGCCTCCAGTCCGACGTGTGTACGGACCTTATGACGGCCTTGATGATATCAGTTACCAAAGAGTTATTTGAGGCTAGCATTAGTGATGATCGTAATCTGCTAATTGCTTTAAAGTGGATCCGAGACTTTTACTCATTGCATAATTGTGTTCCTTTCCTATTGTTTATAGGGCATTCCTCAAGCCAAATACTTTTTTGTTTTTGTTTTAATGCTCTAATTCCCTATAAACTAAATAAGCCACTCCCACAGGTTTTCAGAGAGCCAAGGCACTTTCAGACAGTAGCAAGGGCTCATGGGAGCTCAGTCTGGGCAGGAGGAGGGGGAGGTATTACTAGCCAGAGATTTCAGAGGCAGAGGGGAGGAGGGGGAATTAGTTTTCTTTGCTCAAGATGCAGATAAGCCTGCCTCTGTGCAATGTTTACAAACAACATGGCTGCTGTCATTGTATCACAGGAAGAAATAATCATTTTCTATTAAAGCTGTTTGCAGCTAGATTTGCTGTGTAAACTATCTAAACTTTAGCTAAGAAATATAGACAAGTTACTTGTTATAGTTAGTTTTTCATCTTGGATCCGCTTTAAGTGAAATTTCATGTAATTTTCCCAATTACCACTATACATAACCATGTTTTTTTTCACACAATTTTGAGTAGTTTTGTGCCAATTATTAGCACTTATAGCAAAGCTACCATACATGCTATTGTCACCACACCTGCCACATGTGTTAAGGAGAATAATGGGAATAAGTCAAATAATTTTTCAAAAAGACCTTGAAGTTTTTGAGAAAATTGAAAAATGCTAAAGAAAAAATGTTTTTTAAATAGTCATTTTTCTGAGTTTAAAAATCTTTTTTCCTTTGTATTTTTAAAATCAATTTTCTCAAATACTACATCTTTTTAATAATAAAAAAGGATTTTCCTTATCCTCTCACAAACCAGGCTCACTGAAATTAACGCCCTGTTTGAAACGGTTATCCCATGGCAGGGTGTAGATTGAAATTACTGCGCGCTCATGGACCCGGTGCTACAGAAATAGCGTCATCCTCCCACTGCTGCAACCCACTTTCTCTGCTGTTACAGATGCATTGAGGGTTCCAGTGCTGGATTGGTGGAGGCAGGGGGATGGGGAAAGCCAGCGGGGGAGAGGAGGAAAGCCTCTGGAGAATCCAAAGGCTTCCTTCTACCGAGCTAAGTACCCGTTAAGGGCACTTTTTTCCTTTCATGTACACGTTAAGCCCTTTACATGATCACTCATATAATAATCTTTAGCATCTTGATTTGGTCCATGTCCTTCAATAATGGTGACCTTCAGTTAACATGGAGATGAGGGATGTTTTCCTCTCAAGAGGCTTCACTGATGCTCCTCCTTGTTCTTTCACTTTGCACAGGTTGCACTGTCTCGGAGGACAGCTTATAGGTCATTTGACATCTTTCCAGATCAAGAATCACTGTTTCCTGGGCTAGAGATACCCTTCTCACAATGAAGTCACACCAGTAGGGGGCCCTGTTAATATACACTGTGCACAGCACGAAGTAGACATATGTTGAAGTGAACATCTCCTTTTAGTCCATGCCAGTTTCCTCCGTTTTCAGAACATTGATTAATGCTCGTTGTCCTTGTGTTTTACAGATGAGACAAGGTTATATCCTATTAGCAGACAACAGTGAGTCACATTATGCAACATCAATTTTGACCAGGAAAAGGGGGCGATGCACCAGCAAGGAAGCTGTGAGTGGCGCTGCCTGTCACCATGATGGATGATAGGAATATTGTTTCGCTGAGCGAATGACCATCTGCTCTGACTTTGGCTCTGTTAACCCAGCTCAGTAACTTCCATTCTGCAGAGAACACAAGCATTTCAAGACTTATTGTATATTTTGTCAGGGGAACGGCTTTCAAGATTTTTCTGACTGTTTCATTGCAATAGTTCTTGTAATAGTTTATTTTGTATTTGGAAAATCAAAGGATACCAGAGTTGTAATGAAGTTTTCCTCTTTTACTTACCTGGGGCTTCTTCCAGCCCCCGTAGTCTTGTAGGTCCCTTGCTGTCCTCCAGCTCCCCCATCTTGATCTTCTGTAAAGCCCATTAAAATATGGAACTTAGCCAAGTCTCTCACTACTGCATATGTGGTGACCCACCGGCGTGCCTCTTTGATCGTGCTCCATGGCCGGCAGTGTTCTGAGCATGCACAGTGCAGTAAGACACACAACCACGCATGCGTGGAACACTCCCAGCTACAGGAGCATGATCAAGGAGGTGTGACACCAGGTGAGCGCATACGCAGTAGTGCTCGACTTATCTACGTTGCAGACTTTACTGGGCCACACAGCGGATCAAGGAAGGGGACCAGAAGGACAGTGAGGGACCTACAAGACTACGGGGGATGAAGTAAAAGGGGAGACTGCCGGTAGTAGAATACCAATAAAATTACCGATACTCTACTACTTTACTCCTATTGCAAAATATCGGTAATCTATGTCAATATTTTACTATGACCTAACCCGCCCTCATGCAGAACTCTCCCTCCCCCATGTTACTTTTTCCCCAGGGCACCACTGCAGCTAGACCCGGCCCTGACAAGGAGGAAATGGTGTGGTGAAGAATGTTCGTGGGAAACGCTGCAAAGAATTCACTGAATTTTTTATTTCTTTTTGTATTTAATGCATCTGGCCAGTTGTAATGAATCCAGGGAATGAACTGTTCATTAGACGGTCACCAGGGAATATTATCCTCTAATTCAGAGTTCTATTTATGATATTACAATCTTTATTTCATCTTATACTCTTTGACATTAAATAATGAAAGAGCCAAATGTAAATTTAGGATCTGATGCTCAAATCTATCCAGATTACACACCTGAAAAGCTGACCTGTGAGTGATAAATGTATGACAAAGTGATTTGTTCAGCTTATGGCCTTAAGCTGTTTCCTCGCTCATTCTACAAATGAACTAGAGTTAATTTCCACAAGGCAGTAAAGCGATAACTGGAGAGGAACCAACAAGCCTGTGTGTGTCTCTAAGGTTTAGCAGTGCAATGGAGAATTCAAGTAAGGCATTCCTTTATATAGGACTACATGTATGTTACAAACATATGCAAACCAAACACTCTGGGTCATAAGGGAAATTACATTCAATTCGAAAATTAACTACTTCTGTTGAGGCAGTCTCTGGCCCCTTAACCACCCTGGCGTTCTATTAAGATCGCCAGGGCGGCTGCGGGAGGGTTTTTTTTTTATAAAAAAAAACTATTTCATGCAGCCAACTGAAAGTTGGCTGCATGAAAGCCCACTAGAGGGCGCTCCGGATGCGTTCTTCTGATCGCCTCCGGCGGCCAGAAGTAACACGGAAGGCCGCAATGAGCGGCCTTCCGTGTTTCGCTTACCTCATCGCCATGGCGACGAGCGGAGTGACATCATGGACGTCAGCCGACGTCAGCCGCCTCCGATCCAGCCCTTAGCGCTGGCCGGAACTTTTTGTTCCGGCTACGCTGGGCTCAGGCGGCTGGGGGGACCCTCTTTCGCCGCTGCGGTGGCGATCAGGCAGCACACGCGGCTGGCAAATTGCCGGCTGCGTGTGCTGCTTTTTATTTGATGAAAATCGGCCCAGCAGGGCCTGAGCGGCAGCCTCCGGCGGTGATGGACGAGCTCAGCTCGTCCATACCGCCCGGCTGGTTAAGGACCAGAGACTGCTGGTACTGTAAACCGGAGCCTCCCGACAAATCGCCGCAAGTCCCTCTCACTGCCGTCTCTATTAAGGCAGAGCTCCGTGCGCCTGTCTGGAGCACTTTCATTGGCTCCTGACCCAGTGCATCAATGTAAGCCACTGGGATTGGCTTACAGTGATGACGGTCAGGAGGCAATGACATCGGGGCCTGACCGGCACACACAGCTCTGCCGTCATACCGATGATAGGGCGAGTGGGTTGCAGCGGAGACAGAGCGGTGCGATCGTCAGGAACGGTGGGACCGCGCAGCAGCGATGTTGAAATCTACATCCTGTCTGAGCCGCGCAGCCACAAGCAGGATGTAGATTTCAACCATTCTGGTCCAGAAGCGGGTATAGTGGAACTGTAGTGAAAATAACATAATGAATAAAATTCCTTATCGTTTACAATATTCATTTATAGATTTTTTTTTTGTCAGTGTTTGCCCAGTGTAAAATCTTTCTTCACCCTGATTTACATTCTGAAATGTATCACAGGTAGTGACATATTTTAGTCCTGCCAGGTGAACTGTATGGAATGTTCGTTACTGAGAGTTCTATGCACAGAGGGAGATACTGCATGCTTGCCAGTTAGAAAAAGCAGTTATTTCTGACAATGCAACAAGGTTCACAGAAATCAAACTGTCAGGACCATGATCCTGACATCCCACTGTATGAGATGTTTTACCACATTATCAGCTATACAGACCCTCCTGATGATCTATTTGAGAAAAGGTAAAGATTTCTCATGGGAAAGGGGGTATCAGCTACTGATTGTGATTGATATGAGGTTCAATCCTTGGTTAAAGTTCCTCTTAAAAGTCCTTAAGTTCATAGACATCTTTGTTGGTTTTGCAAGAGGTTTCATAACTTGTACAACTTCTTCAGTCCTAATGAGTTAAAGTAACACTGAAACCACCCCCCAAAAAGTTAGATACTCACGTGTGGATCCCATAGAGTCTTCCTGGTCTTCTCTCCATGTTCTTGGTCCACCACTGTCCCCCTGTTGAAGCTATTCAACCAATTGATCAATTATGTCTTCTGGGATTTCCATAAAGGTTTTGTAAGGGTGCACTCGCACATGTGCAATATGAAGCTGCTTGTCTTCGGAAGCACTTGGAGACGCAAATGCTTCTAAAGCCTCCAAGGGCTCCCGGCAAATTTGAATGGCAGATAGTGGGGGGAAGAAGGACACCGAGAGAGGACTGAGAAGATTCTATGAAATCCAGAGCCTTCTCTCTCCATAGGTAAGAATCAGTAGTAAATATCTGTTTTTTTTTTGTAATTTGTATGATGCTTCAGTATTACTTCAAAGCAAATTAACTAAAAAATGAACTTGGGATATAATGACCCCTTCAACTTTTCAGCACTAAAATATTATCAACAGTGTTGAAAAGCGTATTTATGCCTATTGACAACAATCAGGCATAAATACGCTTGGGAAACAACTAGATGAGTGACTGGTAACAGGCGGTTTGCCGATCCACTTGGAGGATCAAATCACACAACTTGTTTTGAGGTGCCAGCAAAAAGTAAAATGTATTAAGAACAGCTTAAAGTGACTCTGTAACAAAAATTACTATGTTTTTTCTACCATCCTACAAGTTCCTTAACCTATTCTAATGTGTTCTGGCTTACTGTAGCTCTTTCTACTATAACCATCTCTGTAATAAATCAATGTATCTTTCCCCTGTCAGACTTGTCGGCCTGTGTCTGGAAGGCTGCCAAGTTCTTCAGTGTTGAACTGTTCCTCTATGCACACTCCAGTGTGTGTTTTATTTACATAAGCCAGCAGCTTCTCTGCTATCTTATCAGTGATAGAAGAGAGCTGGATAAAAATCCTCCTCTGGAGGCTGTGAAAGGAGCTGGTCTGTCACATACTGAGGAATTAACGACATAGGTAGAGGTGTCTGCAGGAAGCCTGTAATGTTCAGTGCATGAGAGAAGCTGGGGACAGAAGGTAAACACACACAAGTGATCTCTTGAGATTCAGAAGTAAGGCTGTATACAGCCTGCTTATGTATGGATGTATTTTCTATGTGTGGACTAGTGTTGGGCGAACATCTAGATGTTCGGGTTCGGGCCGAACAGGCCGAACATGGCCGCGATGTTCGGGTGTTCGACCCGAACTCCGAACATAATGGAAGTCAATGGGGACCCGAACTTTTGTGGTTTGTAAAGCCTCCTTACATGCTACATACCCCAAATTTACAGGGTATGTGCACCTTGGGAGTGGGTACAAGAGGAAAAAAGTTTTTAGCAAAAAGAGCTTATAGTTTTTGAGAAAATCGATTTTAAAGTTTCAAAGGGAAAACTGTCTTTTAAATGCGGGAAATGTCTGTTTTCTTTGCACAGGTAACATGCTTTTTGTCGGCATGCAGTCATAAATGTAATACATATAAGAGGTTCCAGGAAAAGGGACCGGTAATGCTAACCCAGCAGCAGCACACGTGATGGAACAGGAGGAGGGTGGCGCAGGAGGAGAAGGCCACGCTTTGAGACACAACAACCCAGGCCTTGCATGAGGACAAGAAGCGTGCGGATAGCATGCTTTGTACCACCATGCAGTCATAAATGTAATAAAGATAAGTGGTTCAATAAACAGGGACCACGCGGCAACGCTAACCCAGCAGCAGCACACGTGATGGAACAGGAGGAGGCGCAGGAGGAGAAGGCCACGCTTTGTGAGACACAACAACCCAGGCCTTGCATGAGGACAAAAAGCGTGCGGATAGCATGCTTTGTACCGCCATGTAGTCATAAATGTAATAAAGATAAGAGGTTCAATAAACAGGGACCACGCGGCAACGCTAACCCAGCAGCAGCAGCAGCAGCAGCACACGTGATGGAACAGGAGGAGGCGCAGGAGGAGAAGGCCACGCTTTGTGAGACACAACAACCCAGGCCTTGCATGAGGACAAAAAGCGTGCGGATAGCATGCTTTGTACCGCCATGTAGTCATAAATGTAATAAAGATAAGAGGTTCAATAAACAGGGACCACGCGGCAACGGTAACCCAGCAGCAGCAGCAGCAGCAGCAGCACACGTGATGGAACAGGAGGAGGCGCAGGAGGAGAAGGCCACGCTTTGTGAGACACAACAACCCAGGCCTTGCATGAGGACAAAAAGCGTGCGGATAGCATGCTTTGTACCGCCATGTAGTCATAAATGTAATAAAGATAAGAGGTTCCATAAACAGGGACCACGCGGCAACGGTAACCCAGCAGCAGCAGCAGCAGCAGCAGCACACGTGATGGAACAGGAGGAGGCGCAGGAGGAGAAGGCCACGCTTTGTGAGACACAACAACCCAGGCCTTGCATGAGGACAAAAAGCGTGCGGATAGCATGCTTTGTACCGCCATGTAGTCATAAATGTAATAAAGATAAGAGGTTCCATAAACAGGGACCGGCAACGGTAACCCAGCAGCAGCAGCAGCAGCAGCAGCAGCAGCAGCACACGTGATGGAACAGGAGGAGGCGCAGGAGGAGAAGGCCACGCTTTGTGAGACACAACAACCCAGGCCTTGCATGAGGACAAAAAGCGTGCGGATATAGCAGCAATGCTTTTTGCCGCCATGCAGTCATAAATGTAATACAGATGAGAGGTTCAATAAACAGGGACCGGAAACGCTAAACCATCCCAGATGTTCATCGGTCATGTTACTTGGTTGGGGTCCAGGAGTGTTGCGTAGTCGTTTCCAATCCAGGATTGATTCATTTTAATTTGAGTCAGACGGTCTGCATTTTCTGTGGAGAGGCGGATACGCCGATCTGTGATGATGCCTCCGGCAGCACTGAAACAGCGTTCCGACATAACGCTGGCTGCCGGGCAAGCCAGCACCTCTATTGCGTACATTGCCAGTTCGTGCCAGGTGTCTAGCTTCATGCCCGGTTTCAGGTCCAGCGGTGCCAGCCACAAATCCGTCTGTTCCTTTATTCCCCTCCAAATTTCCTCCCCTGTGTGCTGCTTATCCCCAAGGCAGATCAGCTTCAGCAACGCTTGCTGACGCATGCCAACAGCTGTGCTGCACTGCTTCCACGATCCTACTGCTGCTGGTGCTGGGTTAGCATTTCCGGATGAGGTACAGCTTTGAGATGCGTTGGAGGAGAAGGAGTCAGAGAGGTAGGTGCTGCTGTTGTTATCCAGCTGTTTGCGGCGTGGGCAACACCCGCGCCGTAGCAGGTGAGGAATCGCTGCCAGGCTCCACAAGGTTCACCCAGTGCGCGGTAAGGGAGATGTATCGACCCTGGCCGAACGCACTCGTCCAGGTGTCAGTGGTGAGGTGAACCTTGCAGGCAACGGCATTCTTCAAGCTTCGGGTTATTTAGCTGACCACGTGCTCATGCAACTCAGGCACTGCAGAGCGCGCAAAGTGGTAGCGGCTGGGAACAACGTAACGTGGGATGGCCACTGACATCATGCCCTTGAAGCTGTTTGTCTCCACCACTCGATATGGCAGCATTTCGCAGGCCAGAAGCTTGGCTATGCTGGCTGGCTGTTACTGCCACGGCCCGGGGGTCATTTGCTGGCAATTTCCTCTTGTGCTCAAACATCTCAGAGACAGACAACTCAACCGTAGCGCTGCACACCGAAGGGCTGTTGGTTGTTGTGTTTGATGAACACTGGGAGACCTCAAGAGCACTAGTCCGGAAAGTGACAGTGTCAGCATCGTCTGATGTTTGTGAATGTTGTGAACCACGCAATGGCTGGGCTACTGCTGCTGCTGAGGCGGGTCTGGTGGTGAGTCTGGTGAACCCAAGGGAGGCAGTGTTGCTGGTGGTACCCTGTCCTGCCGCGTTTGCCCACAGAGTGGGATGTTTGGATAGAATGTGGCGGCTCATGCTGGTGGTGGAGAGGTTGTTAATACTTTTCCCCCTGCTCAGGCGGGTCTTGCACACCTTGCAAATCGCCATGGTAACATCCTCAGTGCAGTCTTCAAAGAAAGCCCAGACTTTAACTGGCTGAGGACTCGGACCTCGTGCGTGATGTGCTGGTGCTGCTTAACCCACTGCTGGACGCTTGAGAGGTCATCCAAGTAATTATCTGGTCCTGTTCTTTTGGATCTGTGAGGGTTGTTGTCCTGGACAACATGGGCAGTATTGAGTGGGTTTTCTTGGGTGCTCCCCTGTGGCCTGTACGTGAACCGTCAGGGGAAACACCTCTTCCCTTGCCCCTCCCTCTTTCACCGGATTTCTTCCTCATTTCACTTATCCTTAAAGTACACGCTGACTGGCAGCAGTACAGTGGCAGTACAGAAATGCTATACAGTGGTGGGTGAGCGGTGTACCACTATTGTCAGCAGTGACACAGAGCACAATGCTATACAGTGGCGGGTGAGCGGTGTACTACTGTTCCCAGCAGACACAGAGTGGAAGTAAACACAATGCTATATAGTGTGGCTGAGCCGTGTACACAGAGTGGCATTAAACACAATGCTATATAGTCTGCTATATAGTCACCCCGAACAGGGTGATGTTCTGCAGAACCCGAACAGTGGCAAACACTGTTCGCCCAACACTACTGGGAGGGAACGCAGATTTTAGTACCTAAACACACGATACAACATGTTTTCCGGGGTCGGACTCTGAGGCACATACAGATGGTCCCGATCATCATCCTCATCATACAACTCTTCTCCTGAGTCTGACCCACCCACCACCTCTGCCACCCCAACATCCCCAGACACAGACCCCTCATCGTCCTCAACATTAACTTGGGATGCTGGCCTGAGCCAGACCTCCTCCTCCACATCAGGCCCCATCATCTCCTCAATGGCAGCCCTCATTAATCGCTCTGGCGACGGACTGATGGACACAACGTTCTCCTCCGGGGAGGGCTGCTGCTGACCACTGGCTGCTGGGGTGGATGTTATAGCTTGCGTGGGGCGTTGGCTGTTGCTGTTGTTGGGAGTGCTGCTCACAGCGGAGGTCTCTGGGGAACTCATGTTGAGCTCATATAGTGGTTGACGGTGAGTGGAGTATTACTGATCCCAGCAATATACACACTGACTGGCAGAGTACGCAATGCTATATAGTGTGGCTGAGCGGTGTACACAGAGTGGCAGTAAACACAATGCTATATAGTCTGGCTGAGCGAGCGGTGTACTACTGTTCCCAGCAGAATCAGAGTGGCAGTAAACAATGGTATATAGTCTGGCTGAGCGGTGTACACAGAGTGTCAGTAAACAATGGTATATAGTCTGGCTGAGCGAGCGGTGTACTACTGTTCCCAGCAGAATCAGAGTGGCAGTAAACAATGGTATATAGTCTGGCTGAGCGGTGTACACAGAGTGTCAGTAAACAATGGTATATAGTCTGGCTGAGCGGTGTACACACAATGCTATATAGTCTGCTATATAGTGTCAGTAAACAATGGTATATAGTCTGGCTGAGCGAGCGGTGTACTACTGTTCCCAGCAGAATCAGAGTGGCAGTAAACAATGGTATATAGTCTGGCTGAGCGGTGTACACAGAGTGTCAGTAAACAATGGTATATAGTCTGGCTGAGCGAGCGGTGTACTACTGTTCCCAGCAGAATCAGAGTGGCAGTAAACAATGGTATATAGTCTGGCTGAGCGGTGTACACAGAGTGTCAGTAAACAATGGTATATAGTCTGGCTGAGCGAGCGGTGTACTACTGTTCCCAGCAGAATCAGAGTGGCAGTAAACAATGGTATATAGTCTGGCTGAGCGGTGTACACAGAGTGTCAGTAAACAATGGTATATAGTCTGGCTGAGCGGTGTACACACAATGCTATATAGTCTGCTATATAGTGTCAGTAAACAATGGTATATAGTCTGGCTGAGCGAGCGGTGTACTACTGTTCCCAGCAGAATCAGAGTGGCAGTAAACAATGGTATATAGTCTGGCTGAGCGGTGTACACAGAGTTTCAGTAAACAATGGTATATAGTCTGGCTGAGCGGTGTACACAGAGTGTCAGTAAACAATGGTATATAGTCTGGCTGAGCGGTGTACACAGAGTGGCAGTAAACACAATGCTATATAGTCTGGCTGAGCGAGCGGTGTACTACTGTTCCCAGCAGAATCAGAGTGGCAGTAAACAATGGTATATAGTCTGGCTGAGCGGTGTACACAGAGTGTCAGTAAACAATGGTATATAGTCTGGCTGAGCGGTGTACACAGAGTGTCAGTAAACAATGGTATATAGTCTGGCTGAGCGGTGTACACAGAGTGGCAGTAAACACAATGCTATATACTCTGGCTGAGCGAGCGGTGTACTACTGTTCCCAGCAGACACAGAACAGTGAACAGAATGCTATATAGTGTGGCTGAGCGAGCGGTGTACCACTATTCCCAGCAGACACAGAACAGTGAACAGAATGCTATATAGTGTGGCTGAGCGGGCGGTGTACCACTATTCCCAGCAGACACAGAACAGTGAACAGAATGCTATATAGTGTGGATGAGCGAGCGGTGTACCACTATTCCCAGCAGACACAGAACAGTAAACAGAATGCTATATAGTGTGGCTGAGCGAGCGGTGTACCACTATTCCCAGCAGACACAGAACAGTGAACAGAATGCTATATAGTGTGGCTGAGCGAGCGGTGTACCACTATTCCCAGCAGACACAGAACAGTGCACAGAATGCTATATAGTGTGGCTGAGCGAGCGGTGTACCACTATTCCCAGCAGACACAGAACAGTAAACAGAATGCTATATAGTGTGGCTGAGCGAGCGGTGTACCACTATTCCCAGCAGACACAGAACAGTAAACAGAATGCTATATAGTGTGGCTGAGCGAGCGGTGTACCACTATTCCAAGCAGACACAGAACAGTGAACAGAATGCTATATAGTGTGGCTGAGCGAGCGGTGTACCACTATTCCCAGCAGACACAGAGTGGCAGTAAACAGAATGCTATATAGTGTGGCTGAGCGAGGTACACAGAGTGGCAGTAAACAGAATGCTATATAGTGTGGCTGAGCAAGCGGTGTACTACTATTCCCAGCAGACACAGAGTGGCAGTAAACAGAATGCTATATAGTGTGGCTGAGCGAGGTACACAGAGTGGCAGTAAACAGAATGCTATATAGTGTGGCTGAGCAAGCGGTGTACTACTGTTCCCAGCAGTGACACAATGACAGGGGGGACCCTGGCTAGCGTGGCTGGAGCGCGAACTACCCTGCCTGCCTACCCAAAGCTAAACCCACAGACAAATGGCGGAGATATGACGTGGTTCGGGTATTTATTTACCCGAACCACGTGACCGTTCGGCCAATCAGAGCGCGTTCGGGTCCGAACCACGTGACCCGTTCGGCCAATCACAGCGCTAGCCGAACGTTCGGGGAACGTTCGGCCATGCGCTCTTAGTTCGGCCATATGGCCGAACGGTTTGGCCGAGCACCGTCAGGTGTTCGGCCGAACTCGAACATCACCCGAACAGGGTGATGTTCTGCAGAACCCGAACAGTGGCGAACACTGTTCGCCCAACACTAGTGTGGACATGCTGTACATCAACCTACTTCCTGTTTTGGTGGCCATTTTGTTTGTTTATAAACAAACTTTTTAAAACTGTTTTTGACTACTTTTAATGCGGCGGGGAGCGGTGAAATTGTGACAGAGGGTAATAGGAGATGTCCCCTAACACACTGGTATGTTTACTTTTGTGCGATTTTAACAATACAGATTCTCTTTAAGAATAGGGGGGCTAGGGTGGACTTACCTCTACACAGATGACACAAATGTATCGTATCAATAAGGAAAATACAAAAATTTTGTTCTGACTCCAATACAATTTGCGTTTTGTGGGTCAAGCACCCACTTCCTCAGGCAAGGTACAAAAGGGAGCAACTGGATAAGTGCCAGGAAGAGTAGTAGCACCTCTGTATCATACAACATCACATACTTACCTAAGGAAGAAGGAAACCTCTGGATCCTAAAGAGGCTTCCCACGGTGTCCTCCAGTCCCCAGCTGCCACTCCACCCGCCAAAGATTACTGATAAGAACTTGTCGGTAATCTGATTGGGGTCAAACTCATCTGCAAGCATGCGCGCGACCGTACTGCACCTGCTCAATTACAGCACTGCCTGTGCAGTAAGCTGGAGCCACTTATGCATGAACAGCTCCATGCCACTGCACAGGCATGGCCCTTGCTTGTGCGGAAGGTCCGCAGACATCAACAGGGGAACCAGGGCACACCATGGGAAACATCAACAAGATCCAGAGGCTTCCCTCACCTTAGCTAATGATGTATTTCTGAACCTGAGCTTCAGTTCAGGTTCTCAGTAAATAAATCTTGGTTGTATTGGATTTATTAAACCAGTTGCTGGATGTGGGCATGGGATTTAACTTTGGCAAGGGTTGCAATCCATTTCTACCTAAAATCAGATATGAAGTCATTATTTTTTTTTATTGAATCCATGCCAGGTTTGTGAGATAACTTCTGTTCTGCAATGTTTTCTATAGTAAATCAAGTTCATTGACCTAAACTAAGTGAAAAATGTTTTTGATTAAAATGGTCAGCTGTGAATGGTCATAGATATAATAAAGATTACATTGTTTGCAAGAGAACGTCTACTTTGAACTGGATCCAAACAGATGTTTCTAGCTGAAGGTAGACATCACACAACTATTTAATAAACTGTATCATGCTCAAAGTTTTTTCTTTTTCCTTAATATAATGGTCTAATTGAGTAGTAACGATTTAATAAGGGGCACATCAGGACCCAAACAGTAACTTAACATTCGAGGCCTGAAAAGTTCAAGTTCCGCTTCTCCTGGAGATTTTCAATTAGATTCTAATTATAATATGGCTCATTTGGAGCTGCGTGAGTGCTGACCCTGCCAGCGCTGCTGGACCATGGCCTGTCTGTCTTAATTAAAGCACGTTAGTTCAAGCTTGAGTTGCCTTTGTGGATTTTAACAAGAGCCACGATGGCTGGCCTGTGTGGCAGCTGCTGTCCTTGCTGAACCTCATACGTAATGCAACCAGGTGATGCCTGTTTTCTGTCCAACTTTCGGCACATCTCACTGACCTTGCATACTTCCCAGCTATTGAAAATTCATCCAACCATCCATATTCGAGTTAGGTCACTGGGTTGCCATTTGTTTATTAATATGCAAAACTCACTAATGATATCTATTACAAGATACTTTCCACCAAGAAAATTATATATAGTAACAATTGTGGGAAATTTTAAATACTGATCGAAGGTGGTAAATATGCACGAATGTATACAACAGATGCACTAAGCCACCAATCGCACTAAGCCTCCACTCGCACTAAGCTCCTACCTGCAACGTTGCCCACAACAGGTTATAAATGTACACGGATGCACACAACTCCACTCACAATGCAAACATCACCGCAACTGCCGCCGCCCTCACTGGACTGCCAAAATTCACACTAAAGCATAAGCCACCCACGCTAAGATGCCACTCAATACACGCGGTACGCTTGTCACTTTCTGCGAATGTCGCTCAAGTGGGCAGCATTGCAGGAAGTGATGAGCGGTGGTACGCACACTGGAACGCAGAACGAAGAGGTAATTGCTCCCTCGCCCGCTGCCTGACGTATGTTCCCGCTGGCCACTGCGCCATTAGCTGAAGGGGGAGAGCGGACGGGGGGACTCAGGTGAGGGGGGTCCAACCCCCTGCCCGCCGCTGTGCCCAATGCCTCCCATCCTGGCTGATACTCCCTCCAGCTCGGCAGTCCTCCCCACCCCACGTCCAGGTGGTGCCGCCCCCCTCACGAGTGTCGTCTGAGGAACATGCCTCACCCCACCTCATGGGCAGCCTGGGGCTGGGAGTCGAATACAGTCCTATTTTCTGAAGCACTTAAAGAGAAACTGTGACCAATAATTGAACTTCATCCCAATCAGTAGCTGATACCCACTTTCCCATGAGAAATCTTTTCCTTTTCACAAACAGATCATCAGGGGGCTCTGTATGGCTGATATTGTGGTGAAACCCCTCCCACAGTGTGATGTCAGGACCACGATCCTCACAGTTTCTTTTCTGTGAACCTCATTGCATTGTGGGAAATAACAGCTGTTTATAGTTGGGTCCAACTGCCAAAAAAGTAAGCAGCATCTCCTTCCACTGACATCACCTGCCAGCAGTAAAATATCACCTATATGTGGTAAATGTCATAATGTAAATCAGGGAGGGGAAAGATTTTACAATGGGCAAACACTGACTAAATCATTCATACATAATTATTGTAAAAATGAAGCACTTTTTTATTACATTAGTTTCACTGGAGTTCCTCTTTAACCACTTGAGGACCACAGTGGTAAACCCCCCTAAAGACCAGGGCAATTTTTACTAAAATGGCCACTGCAGCTATAAGGCCAAGCTGCAGGCCCGCACAACACAGCACATGAGTGATCCCCCCCCCCTTTTTTCTCCCACCAACAGAGCTCTCTGTTGGTGGGGTCTGATCACCCCCAGCATTGTTTATTTATTTTTTATAAATATTTATTTTATTTTTTTCTTAATACATTTCCTGTTTTTTTATTTTTATTTATTATGTCCCCATCCCTCCCTCCCTCCCCTGGCCAGCCTATCACAGTCATTGGCTGTGATAGGCTTCAGCCTATTGCTGCCAATCACTCTTTGGTGCCCCAGGGGGACAGCCGTGTCACACGGCTGTCCCCAGTACAGCGCTGCTGCTGATCGCAGTGCTGTTCTATGTAATAGATGGTGGCTTCGCCATCTAAGAGTTTCCCGAGCGGCGACCGCCGCTCGGAGACTAAAGGCGGGGCGGAGCTCCGCCCTCTGAGCAGGAGATGCGCACACAGCCTGCGCGCAATCTCCTGCAAAACAGAGCCACAGGACTTGACGCCAATTGCCGTCAGGCGGTCCTGGGGCTGCCGCCGCGGCCACGCCCATTGGCGTGAGGCGGTCCTAGAAAGGTTAAACAGACAAGAAACAGCGAGAGACAGCTTGAGATAAGGTTTTACTGCAGGAAATTTCAAAGGATCATTATCTACTTTGTTTTAAAGTTTAAAATACAGAGTGTGGTTTGTAAACTGCAAATATAACAAAATGATGCAATGCTATAAAAAGCTATACAACTAAAAATCTAAATATAAGACTCTTTTCTTTGCTACTAATGTTCTATTCATTATCCTTACTATACATACATACATACATACATACCTACTTACTATGTTCAACACATTCCTCCTTTATATTACATTGACACATTACAATAGTGATATTAATAAAAACAAGAATATATATCCTTAATTTTACCCTGTCACATTAACTATAGGAATTTTAGAAGAACAAGAATATACTATATATATATATATATATATATATATATATATATATACATACATATATACATATATATATATATACATACATATATATATATATATATATATATATATATATATATATATATATATATATATATTTCAGAAAATAAATATAATATTTCAACCGTGGTGCAAATCCAGTTGCTAAATTCCTCTGAAGTTATAATCTTTTTTTTCTAATTAACTATAAAACCCATCTTGCATGACATTTAATAGCCCACCTAGGACTATATATAGCGCAAGAAGATGGTTTCTGAGTATTTAATCTTAGAAATGCCTGCATGAAAAATTAATGAAAAGTAACAAAGGTTGCGTTAATCAACAGCCGTGCTATGCACCTCTCTATAAAACCGGGGAAGTGCCGAAAAAGAGAGGTCATAAATATGGATAGCTGGGGATACGTCTTATAAATAATCAGGTTCCCAGTTCCTCTCTTGTCCTCCATAGTTAACGGTGTTCTGCGATCTGATAATGGCCTGATGTCAGCAGAAGAGATTTCTTTTCACAGTGGCTCAATATGCAGTAAACACGTTTAGTTCCTTACATGCTGAGTATTGGTGCTGTTGTCAGGTTAATTATAGTCTCATTGCCAAGTGTGCTACTTCAGTGAAGAAAATCTATAGTTGTTTTTTTTTTCTGTTCATTTATTAAGTTCATTATTAAAATGCATACTTAAAGGGGAACTGTCGCAAACACCTTACAATTTAAAACACATACAAATAAGAAGTACATTTCTCTCAGAGTAAAATGAGCCATAAATTACTTGTCTCCTATGTCAGAGGCGGCCTGGTGATGCGCTGATCCCACTTTTTTGCGCAATTCTCAATTTTACTTGGTAGCGCGCCCAGGCTATGCATATGCATAGGTAGGATTTAGTTAGTGTTAGGTCCCCTCCCATGGAGGAAAGACTTCTTCGACAGTGGCAGGGACAAGTACTTAACAAGTTGCATGCAAGCTGTTATAGGAAACTAACATCCTCCAAGTGGTAGACAGGTCATGTGTATGCTCAGTGTGTATTTTATCCCATAAGTGGGGCTTGCACTCTTTTGCAGGTAAGCACTCATCTGTTTTTAAAGGGGAACTGAAGAGAGAGGTATATGGAGGCTGTCATGTTTATTTCCTTTTAATCAATACCAGTTGCCTGGCAGCCCTGCTGGTCTATTTCTCTGCAGTAGTATCTGATTAAAACCAGAAACAAGCATGCAGCTAGTCTTGTCAGATCAGACTTATAAGTCTGAACCACTGAAACACCTGATCTGCTGCATGCTTGTTCAGGGGCTATGGCTAATAGTATTAGAGGCAGAGGATCAGCAGGGCTGCCAGGCAACTGGTATTGTCTAAAAGGAAATAAACATGACAGTCTCCATATACCTCTCTCTTCAGTTCCCCTTTAAGTAGCGCTGTTCATTTCTTTCCTATGTTGCTGTCACTTACAGTAAATAGTAGAAATCTGACATTACCGACAGATTTTTGGCTAGTCCATCTTCTCAGAGGGGGGTTCTCAGGGTTTTCTTTATTTTTAAAAACAGTGAGTGGCAGTTGCTCTGTCCAACTGCCAACATAATGTGCAGGGAGGCTGGCCAGCATCTTTGTATAAATCTTTTTCAGGGAATGTCTTTATAAAGAATAAAGGCCATGCCAAGAATCCCCTATGGAGAGATGGACTATGGAGAGAGGTCGGTAATGTCAGATTTCTACTACTTACTATAAGTGACAACAACATAGGAGACAAGGAGAAATGGGCTTTTATTTGTATGCGTTTTAAATTTTACGATTTTCGCGACAGTTCCTCTTTAAAGAGGAACTTAAGCCTATACAAGCATACTATCATTAAGTTACATTAATTATGTTAATTAAAATAGATAGGTAATATAATCTCTTACCCACCCTTTTTTAAAAGAACAGGCAAATGTTTGTGATTTCATTAGGGCAGCCATCTTTTTGGTTGAAAGGAGGTGACAGGGAGCATGAGACACAGTTCCAACTGTCCTGTGTCCTGATCACCCCTCCCAGTTGCTAGGCAACGAGAACAACAACATCAAAATGTAAGAGTGAACAGAGGCACCAGCAGGATAAAAGGTTCTAAAAGGCTTAAAATCCCTCAGGAGGTGGTGGTGGACTCGCCTCCCCGAAGCAGACAAGATACCGTCTGTTTTATGACAACAGGTTTACTAATATACGCCAAAACAAACAGTGCAAAGCGTTTCAAGGGTATGTTCCCACTTCCTTAGGCAATAAACAGATAGGAGTACACAGTATAGTCTCAAGGTCACGAATAGTGCCTATGTGTACAGATGAGCTATTCGTGACCTTTAGACTATACTGTGTACTCCTATATGTTTATTGCCTGAGGAAGCGGAAACATACCTGTGAAACACGTTGCACTGTTTGTTTTGGAGTATATTATTAAACCTGTTGTCATAAAACTGACGGTATCTTGTCTGCTTCGGGGAGGCGAGTCCACCACCACCTCCTGAGGGATTTTAAGCCTTTTAGAACCTTTTATCCTGCTGGCGCCTTTGTTCACTCTTACATTATCAATATCCACTCCTGGTGGAGGGGTTGATCCCCATTTTTCCTTATCTACAGAGAGCGACTTATAAATCCTGAGTGAGGACAGGTCTAATCTCCTCACCTGCCTATACAGTGGTTACCTAGGCGGTAACCCACGTTTGTGAGTATATACATCATATACCTCGAATCCCAGCCAGGGCACTATCTGCAAAGAGTTTGTATGTTCTCTCCGTGTCTGCGTGGGTTTCCACCGGGCACTCTGGTTTCCTCCCACATTCCAAAAACATATGGATAAGTTAATTGGCTCCCCCTAAATTGGCCCTAGACTACAGTACTTACACTACATAATATAGACATATGGCAATGGTAGGGATTAGATTGTGAGCTCCTTTGAGGGACAGTTAGTGACAAGACAAAATATATATATACACTGTACAGCGCTGCGTAATATGTCGGCGCTATATAAATACTAAATAATAATAATAATAACAATACCTTTTATTTCCACCCCCTTGTTTTGCATACTACACTATATTGGGCTCTTTGTATTTCTTTTGTCTTTATAGTAACAACATCAGAAATTCCATCATGCTTTGCACAGCATCACTGGAAAAATGCCCGGGCAGTTTTCTTTGATGGGGCGGAGCTTAGCTTCTGTGCAGCTAAAAATTAGGCTTTGGTAAGAAAAAAAAAAAAAAAAGAAACTAACAGAAACTGTTAAAGAAACACCAAGCCTTTTCGGTACTGCTGAGTAGATGTTTAGTCTGGATGTTAACTTTAAAGTGAACTTAAGGTAAGAGTGATATAAAGGCTACCATATGTATTTCCTTTTAAAGGGAAGGTTCAGGGAAACCTGTAAAAAAATAAAAATCCCTATCCACTTACCTGGGGCTTCCTCCAGCCCGTGGCAGGCAGGAGGTGCGCTCGCCGCCGCTCCAGAGGCTTCCGGTCGTCTTCGGTGGCCGACCCGACCTGGCCAGGCCGGCTGCCAGGTCGGGCTCTTCTGCGCTCCAAGGACGGGCTCTTCTGCGTCCCACGCGGGCGCGCTGACGTCATCGGACGTCCTCCGGGCTATACTGCGCATGCGCAGAACTACTGCGCCTGCGCAGTACAGCCCGGAGGACGTCCGATGACGTCAGCGCGCCCGCGTGGGACGCAGAAGAGCCCGTCCTTGGAGCGCAGAAGAGCCCGACCTGGCAGCCGGCCTGGCCAGGTCGGGTCGGCCACCGAAGACGACCGGAAGCCTCTGGAGCGGCGGCGAGGGCACCTCCTGCCTGCCACGGGCTGGAGGAAGCCCCAGGTAAGTGGATAGGGATTTTTATTTTTTTACAGGTTTCCCTGAACCTTTCCTTTAAGCAATACCAGTTACCAGGCTATACTGCTGATCCTCTACCTCTAATACATTTAGCCATAGACCCCGAATAAGCATGTTTCTGACATTATTGTCAGATCTGACAAGATTAACCACATGCTTATTTCTGGTGTGATTCAGACTCTACTGCAGCCAAATAGATCAACAGGATTGCCAGGCAACTGGTATTGTTTAAAAGGAAATAAATATGGCACCCTCCATATCCCTCTCACCTCAGGTTCATTTTAAGTTGGTCTTAATTTATTTTTTCAAATAAATTGACTACTGAAGTTAATTGAGTGGTGATGAGCAACCTGGTAGTGTTGTGGTACATGCTCTTGCCTTGCAGGGCTGGGTCCCTGGTTAGAATCTTCAGCCAGGAAACTATCTGCACAGAGTTTGTATGTTCTCCCTGTGACTACGTGGGCTTCCTCTCACATCCCAAAAACAAATTATTGGCTTCCCCCTAAATTGACCCTGGACACACTACATGATACACGCATAGACAGATTACTATGGCAGGGATTCGATTGTGAGCCCCGGTGAGGGACAGGGACAAGATAATGCATTTGGTACAGTGCTGTGGAAGATGTCCTCGCTATATAAATAATAATAATAATAATTTCCAAGAAAAATGTTTATAGGGTTGATTCACAAAACGTTCACATGAGTTAAATGATTAAATGATCTTATTTATTATTCAACTCATTTTATAAGAAGAGATAATAAATGAGATACACAGATAAGGAGAGATTATTCCTGAGATAAAATAGATTAGGAGAGACAAATTGTTATGGCAGATGAAGAGAGTTAATCACAAGAAAAACAGATAAAAAGAGATCATTTATAAGGTGTGTGAATCAATCCCTAGACTCAAACTAACTCTATAGGAGTTTTTGTGTCCCAATATCCCTTTGCTACTCATGTCTAAAAGGCAAAGTATTAGCTCAGTGCCAACTTTCTACTTTACTTGAAATATGAACATAATTCTAAAAGGATGTAGATTATGCAAATGATACAGAAAATCTAAGCACTAAGCATCTTGGAAATGGACCAATCAAATGCTTTCACTGTAAGATTTGGTGAGTCCATTTTACAATAGGTTTTCAGAATAGGCAGCATAATTCTGTATCATATTAATCAGCATAATTCTCAATCATCTCAAATTTACCTGTACCTCAGTGACATCTTTAATAAATAATGCAGACTTTGGTACATGTAGATTTGACCAAGACATTTAATAAACACAATTCATTCATAGATGGCACTAGCGTGTACAGGGCCGGATTTACCATAAGGCACTGTAGGCACTTGCCTACAGGTGCCTGATGATGGAAAGTCGGCTCACACCCCTCCCCGAGTGCCTCCCTCCTTCCTTATGTAGAGCCCTGATGAGAGTGTAAATGAGAGGTTACTCACCCTGCTCTCGGCATTCCACTGACCAGATTTCCCTTCATTTAGGGGCACCTCTAGCTACTTAATACTTGGGGGTACCTCTAAATACTTAATACTGAGGGTACCTCTGGCTACCTAATACTAAGGGGCACCTGTAACTACCTACGTATGATGGGCAAGGGAATAAAGAAAAAGTGACAGCAGGGATAGCCAGCACACTTGCGGTGCAGTTTGGTCGGGTTTCTAAGTTCGCGGAGGGTGAAGGCTAAGGGGCCAGGATAGCTGTGCCTATAGGCTCGTGTGAGGTAAATCCGGGCCTGAGCATGTAGCTTTTATAATGAAGGGAAAAAAATAGCAGTCAGTCTAAGGGTTAAAACACGGTTTCTATTTTCAAAACAAGACACCTTTATTATTTGGACTTTGTATAATAAATAGAAAATTCCAATACTGTTCATCAAAAAACAATGGATTACTCATTTGCCCTTCCATAACTAGGCCCTAAGGTTACAATTTCCCAGCATGCATCTATGAGGCACAATCACACGACCACGACCAGTGCACAGTTAAGTGGAGAACAGTCAGTCCAGTGCCTGTAGATGCACTCCACAACTGCCATATGTGGGAATAGGTCACATAACTGGCTATACAGCGACAACATAGGGTTTGAGGGTAGCCATTACTCATTATAACAGCATTACTCATTTTTTTTCTTCTTGAGTTATTCTTTAAGGAACTCCTCTTTGGAGGGATCCAGTGGGAGTTGGGTGTTGTTTTTCTGAAATCTAGCTCTCGGAATGTAGGGACAGATAGAGATAGCAGGTATTTCCTCTGTCACTGGTGCATTGAAATGAAAATGAAGCCACACACACTGCTTTGTTTGCACAAAATTATAAGCTGCTGACCTTACTAACCCGGCCGGTTGGGCTGTCATCAACTCACACATATGTGACCTTCATAGGCCGGGTTCCACCGAATGCAAAACACTCAACTGATCTACATTTTATCTGTTTCTGTCCTCCCGAAGCAGAGAAAGCATTTATAGAGAAACTTTACTGTATATAACTTAATGATTACAATTGTTTATTTGTATTGTTTTACAATATTCATTTGTAAATTATTTAACCATTATTTTCACAAATCTTACCTCATCTTAATTTAAGATCTTAAAGTAATTAGCGGTGCCAGCATCTGTAGTGTTGGAAAGTTGAATCACCGTGGAATCTCTGCCTTCACCACCCACCCCGTTAAGTGAGAAGGAACATCACATGATCTCCCAGAGTGCTCTAGGGAGCAGGCGGCATGACATCATAGCCCAAAGCTGAATGTCACTGGGAGGGTGGGGTTACTTACCAATTTACAGCACTATATGGATATAAGAAGCAATATTCATGTGGAAACCAGGATAATTAAGGTAAAAATTGGTAACTTGAATAGTTACGCTATACTGTAGGTCATGACAAGTTTATAAAAACATGAAGTAATAGTATACATTTTTGAGATATGGAGTAGGAGAGGTATGCCACGAAGGAGAACAAATATTTGTATCAAATTGAAAAAACTTTATTGTACGTATATTAAACACAAATCTAAAAACCACATAAAATCACATGTCAGCGTCCTATCCCACCCAAACCTCCCCACTATCCCAGAGGACCCCCTAATTTAAACCCAAAAGTCCAACAACAATGAGTTTGGAAAAATCCTAGGAAATATTAAAAAAGGATTTTTGAACATTCAGACTGCAAAGGCAGAGCAGGTGTTAGTACAAACTTTGCTTTCAATAAACAGCTGTGTAGCAAGCTTATAAAATGATGATCAATTCTTCCACTTTCAGATAGGCATACACATTGATGGAAAGTCACAGTGGACTAGAAAGATGATCCTCAGTTATGTGTTGGATCCTGTCACTCAGAACATGGCACAATCTCCTGCAGAAGTTCAAGCTGTATTTAAACATTCAGTAGCAGGTAAACATTCAGTAACATGAAGTAATAAAATGAATCTGTGCTGTCATAACCACAATTTTTTATTTTATCATTCTATTTTATGTGGTATATTAAGGGTATAACATGACTCCTCCAGTTCTGACACCATATTCTGTAATGTAGTCTTCTTTAGAGATAGGATTTTTTTTGAGATGTGAATCCTATTTGGAAAAAGTAATAGCAGACATCCTACCTAATAATATGCAAGTGTCGCTGTGTCTGTCCTTGTGTCAGTGCTTTTTTGCACGGCGCATGTGCAGGGACAAGACGAATAGAGACTGCCGAGAGCCGGAGCAGGACGGGGACAGAAGGGGCGGTCGTGTGTCCGCGCGGCGGGTGTGTGCGGCGTGTGTGGGCGGCTTGCGCATGCGCGGCTGGCGGCGTTCGCACGCACGGCAGATTACTGACAGACCTCGCCTGTTTTTAAACAGGCTAAGGTCACTAGTTGGTAATAAAAGAAAATTAGGCTTCAGCTATATAATTATAACATTCAAACACAAATGACTTTCGTAGAAACCTTTGTTTTCTAATTTTGGAAATGATCTTTCTGCTTCAACTTTCAGCCAGCTATGAATTTCCCAAACTGGCTATAAGCTGGAATCATATTTCTGCATAACCATGGCAATATTACTTTGGACTACAGACTCTTGCTTAGCTGAGCTTCAGGCATGGATGAATGATAACTGGTTGAAACTGAATGCTGACAAAACTGAGGTCCTGTTTGTCCAAAGCCAGTGCTCGCCATCAAAACAGCTCTATCCTAAAGCAACACCAATCAGGATTGGGAATTCAGACATAAACAGCTCCAACCTTGTGCGCAGCCTTGGCGTACTAATCGATGGGGAATTGAGTTTCAGAAACCAAATTTCATCTGTAGTTAAATCTTCCTTCTTTCATCTGAAGAACATTGCAAAGATTAAACATCTGATTCCCCCAGAGGATCTTCCAACCCTAGTCCACGCCTTCATCACATCACGGCTGGACTACTGCAATGCCCTTTATGCTGGCCTCCCCAAAAAGGACCTGCGTCGCCTGCAATTAGTGCAGAATGCTGCTGCCAGATTGCTAACAAACCAGCCTCGCCACTGTCACATTACACCGATCCTTCGCTCACTGCACTGGCTACCAGTAGAATGGAGAATACTCTTCAAGATTGAACTGCTGACATTCAAATCCCTGCACAATCTGGGCCCTGGATACATGAAGGACTTGCTGAAGCTGCACCACACCTCTCACAACCTCAGATCAGCAAGTTCTATAAACTTGGTCACTCCCAGAGTGCACCTCAAAAATCTGGAGACAGAGCCTTCTGTCATGCTGCCCCTACTCTTTGGAACTCCCTACCACACCCAGTAAAGACAGCACCATCCCTGGAGCTATTCAAATCCAGACTGAAAAGCCACCTGTTTAGCCTGGCATTTCCAGATTTATAAAATTCTTCCTCTGTACGACGATGGTCGGAGCCATGCTTATGCGCTTTGAGTCCCACGGGAGAAAAGCGCTTTACAAATGTTATTTGTTGTTGTTGTTGTTGTTCAGATATGCCAGTCTTCCTGCAGAAGTGATTAGTTGCAAGGGGTAGAAGCCTTGACACTCTCTTTGCAAACATGGTCTAGATGACTGAATGGCTGCAGGCTTTAACACTTCTATATGTGCTAGACACATTTGTGTTTCATACATGTAGTAGCAAGACCAGTGGCGTAGCTAAGGAGCTTTGGGCCCCGATGCAAGTTTTACAATGGGGCCCCCCCAAGCACTCTATACATAACAATTAATACGGCGCACCAAAACCTGCCAATGGCAGCTACAGTGTCAGAGGTGCAAGAAGGGGATGGGGAACAGTTTGTTAATGATTACCACTATTCAAAGTATCTTTAGAAGTGATTTTTATGAGCACAGGATCAATAGACAGCTAATACTGTAGTTGAGGGAGGGCCCTTCAGGGACCCTCTGGCCCAAGGGCCCCGATGCGGTCGCTACCTCTGCACCCCCTATTGCTACGCCCCTGAGCAAGACAAGTAAGCTTATATTATGTCTCATCCTGCATACGGGGGACTTGACCGGGGCAGACAGCGTGAGAACCAAAGTAACCGAAATGACGACGAGGGGACCTATAAACTTCAGAGAGATGGAGGAAGCCCCAGGTAAGTATAAATCCTAATGCTGTATTTATTTCAGGTTTAGTTTAATTCCAGCTTTTCTCCACTCCTCACTATCAGTGGCGTATCAGGACAAATAGAGCATATGGCAAACATTAAAACTGTGCCCAAGGCTGATGGTAGAATGTAATAATGATGCCTGTTAAAAAGGGCGCCTCATTCACATCAATGCAAATCTTTTCTCTATTGGCGCCAGTGTATAAAAAGGGCACCAAGCAAATATAAAACATCTACAGTATATCGTTTGTAAAAGGGCACAGTGTAAATATAAAACAACTATATCACTTGATATCTATAACTTTCATTTCCATACCAAATGTATTTATTAGAATAACCCATTATTTAACAATGTTACCTATGTTACAACAAACTTACTTAAACATACATATATATTAAACATTTATATTTATGTTTGTTTTGACCCTCAATTATAATTGTGTTGATTCTATGTTAAATAAAACCATAAACAATAATATACTAATTTGTACACAAACAGAGATGGTTAAAGTTAGGCAGCCCTGTGGGGGGGGTCTTAGGGTTAGGCACCACCAGGGGCGTTAAGGTTAGACACCACCAGGGGGTCTTAGGGTTTGGCACCACCGGGGGTAAGGGGGGCTTACAGTTAGGCACCACAAGGGGGTGGGGTTAAGGTTAGGCACCAACAGGGGAGGGCTCTGTGTGAGTAGGTAGAGATTAGGTTATAGTAAAATAGAGCTGCAAATACCCTCTCGGCACAAAATTACTCAAAAATTACGCAAAATTCTGAATGATTACAATTACAGAATAAATTAATTTTGATTTTTCCCAAAATTTCATGTTACGATTGTGCACCGTTATTGCGGATTTCGATGCAAAATTACGTCTATGCGAAATTTGTGCTCATCACTAATAACAATAACAATTAGACAGCTTATCCCCCCAAAGTATAATCAGCCAGCAGAACGTCTCCCATATGTTCCATGCGTGCACCCCTTTAGCTATGCCTTTGCTCAGCCTGATATGACCCAACCAAGGGCTTCAAATCTTGCTATCTCATAGTAGGGACTTATCTTCCTAATTGCTATTAAGGTTTGCCATGTGCAACTTAGGCTTTTGCCCGGCATTACGCACAACTGTTTCAGCAGTTACATCCTTTATGTGCTGTATATCTAGCATACATTATTATTCACTGTTCTGTTTGGCAGTAATGAGCATTCTGTACAGCAGTACAATCCTGGAGTAATTGAACATAGACTGTATGACTAATACATCAATATGGATTCAGAAAGTTAAGCTTGATAAGATATGCATGCCTACATTGCATTGCTAATCTGACACTTCTGCGGTAATCCTATTCCCAGTGTACTCATGTTAAACCTACCTTGTTTCACAGAAAATGATTACTTTCTTTCTGTGAAATGTTTCTGGTGAAATATGATCCACAGTGTCAGTGTTTTAGAAGTCAACTAAAGGGCATCAAAAGTAAAGAAAAAAATAAATAAAGAAGGTAGACCGTATACTATTAACGATGCAATAGGAAAACCTTTAGCATTGCTATAAATTATCATTAGTGAAAAAGCATTAACAAACAAGCTATTTGGCATCAGAGCCCAGGGCAACAGCTGTAAAAACTTTCCATAATATCTGAATGGTGCACCCACTGTCACGGCTCCTGGGAGTAGAATCTACTGAGATACGGCTTGAACTTCTGGTCCTGGCAATCAGTACAATGGCATGTTTGCTCATTAGTGAATAGTGAAGGGCTGGTGCTTTGCATTGAAAAAAGTTTCACAGCAAAACTAATGCTGGGAACAGCGAAGGGCCGAAATTTCGCATATGCGAAATTTTGCATCGAAATTTGCATTTTCGCATTGTAATTGTAATGCGAAATTTCAGGGAAAATCGTAATTGATTTCGTATGTAATAGTAGTATTTCATAATTTCATGTAATTTTTTTGTGACATTTCCGCAAAATTTTGCATAATTTTGTGGCGACTATAGAGGTTAATAGCAAAGTCTCCATACACGCTTTTGCTACCAAAATTGCTGCATATGTTAAGCATAGTCAGTACAAGTGACAAAAATAATTTTCAAAAAGTTTTTGAGAAAATCGTTTTTAAAAATGCAAAGAAAAATGGTTTTTAAACTGTCATTTTTCTAAGTTGAAAAAACATTTTTCTTTGCATTTTTTTAAATCGATTTTCTCAAAAAACTATATGGTCTTTTTGGAAAATTCTTTTTTTCCCTTGTACCCACTATTCCCTTTGACATAGGTAGCAATTTTGGTGTCAGTAGCATGTATGGGGGCTTTTTTATTATTATTATTATTAACATTTAGTATTTATGTAGCGTCGACATCTTCCGCAGCACTGTTCAGAGTATATATTGTCTTGTCACTAACTGTCCCTCAGAGGAGCTCACAATCTAATCCCTACCATAGTCCTATGTCTATGTTTGTACTGTGTAGTGTATGTTTTGCAGTCTAGGGCCAATTTAAGGGGGAACCAATTAACTTATCTATGTATGTTTTTGGGATGTGAGAGGAAACCGGAGTGCCCGGAGGAAACCCACACAGATATGGGGAGAACATACAAACTCCTCGACCCGGGGACCCAGTGCTGCAAGGCGAGAGCGCTAACCATACGCTACCGTGCTGTCCCACTGTGCTTTGCTATTAACCTCCAAAGTCGGCACAAAATTACACGAAATTTTGTGAAAATTACGTGAATTTTTATGCGAAATTACGAATGACTTCGAAATCAATTTAGTTTGCAAATCGTAATTACGAATAGGCATAATTGCAAAAATGTACACAAAATTTAGCGAAATCGGAATTTGATTACAATCATCACTGGTTGGGAATACACAATGTTTTTTTTTATTTTTGCCAGATTTACTTTCCGATTGATTTTCCGATCGTTTTTCTGACCGATTTTCTGATCATTTTTCTGATCGATTTCTATTCGTTTGTATGAGAAAATCGATCAGAAAAACAATCAAAATCAGATCAGACCTGTCGGAAATTATCTATTGAGCCATCTATCTGTCGGAAAAGCTTGTGGTGTATACCCAGCATAACATTTTGAAACAAAATGTAAAAGATATTTAGCACATTTTGCTTCAATTTTGCTTCAGTCTTTAAGTGGGATGAAACGCCATGTTGACTAAAAAAAATAAAAATCATCCAATAAGAAAATTACTTATTTTGTCATTTAAGTGAAATGTGATATGAAAAAAGAAAAATATATATTTCTGCTGGTTTCCATCTTTACTGTTTCTCTGTGTTGCCAAGTGACATCACTTACATTTTCTTTTTTCATCACAGCTCAGTGTTAATTTTCCCTCCCGTACAGCACAGTTCCTGTAGTTAGACAAAGATGCCCAGACCATGTAGAAAGAAAAAAAACAGTGGGACATACAGTGTAGGTACCTATTTAAAAAAAAAAAAATTGTGGCCAATCACAAGACTTGGAATTCGGAAATAGTTTGGTAGTACTTGACCGATCAGAGAATGCGGTAATTTACCATGGAGATCAGAATACCACGGAAATTATAAGCCAATCACAAGACTCGGAAAAGCTGAATAGTGTTGGAGTCTTCTGATTGGCCTAAAATTACCGCAGTATTCTAATTTCTGCAGAAATGTTTTGCATTCACTGGTTAGTCCAATGCTTCCAAGTATTGTGATTGGTTCAAAGTGCACTAATGCATTTCATGGAATTCCGATTTCCAGGACCGATTCCCAATTACCGCTGCGGAAGGCCCATTTCCCATCAGAAACACAGGAATCTGTATTCCGCTGAAATCTTCCGCCCATCCGTAGTTGAGATTTGATGGTTGACAGAGTCCCTCATAACCAAGACTCTACTGTAAAATTTTCAAATAAATGTAGCATTTAAATGGTTTGCAAATAACGTTGGCCTCAATTCACTAAGCATTACCGCATTCGGTAATGCAGAGAATAGCTGATTTTGCCGATCACCTTGCCAAATGCCAATTCACTAAAAATATTACCACACTGAAAAGCAAAATTACCTGCTAGTGATGTAAATTACCGACTTGTGCGGTAAGTACCTCAAGAAATGTCAAGAAAATGCAATTCACAAAGATTAACGCATTCGGTAAATCAAGCCAACGTGTTTGGTAGTTTTCTCCAGCTCTGATCAGACGACAACTCACACTCTCCATGTGGTCACATTGACAGATGTTGCAGACATCCAATAGGGAGAGTCAGGCAGCCATTCTTGCTCTAGAAGGCAGTACTTCACTTTGGCAGAGCTGGGGAAAAAGACATTTTATAAGGCCACCAGGGGGAGCTCTTCTGTATAAGAGTATACAGATATTCACATCTGTATGGATATACAGATGTGATTATCTGTATACTCTTATACAGAAGAGCTCCCCCCTGGTGGCTGAAACACATCTAAAAGGATGTTGGGGATGCACTGGACATGCACTCATGCACACAGCTTCCTGCCTGACCGCTGACTTGCTCCACAGCTGGTAACTGACACTTACCGAGCAGGGCTTAGTTTATTGAAACATGTTTGTTCTGTAAAGTACCAAACTTCTACTTCATGCGAAAAATCTCAGTGAATACGGAAAAAAAATGTAAAAAAACCCTGAATGTGGTATTTTATTGGCCTAAATAATTTTACCAAACTGCCCTCAGTGAATTCAGGCCATTGTGTTTTTATTTACAATATGCACTATGCCCCGACATACTTGTTGCTTGGAACTGGGGTTGTAAAATACATCTATGCAAATAATGATAACATAACTGTAAAGCTTGTAAAGTTTATAAACATTAAAGAAAAGTATGGACAAAAATCCATCATAGTTATCCTTAACTAAACATTTTTAGGAGTGAACGTGTAAAGATCTGGGAAAATGGCATCTTGGGAAAAGCATAAAAAAGGGGAAAACTGGAAGCAGTACGGGAGCTAACAAGCAGCTGAGGTGGTCTGCTGAAACTAAAACAAACATTACATAAACAGCAAAGTACTGGAGGACGATAAGTGATGACGCTGAACAGAAAGAAGCGATTTGTGTCTGGGGGAGAGCGTTGTGATAAAAAATATCTCGCATATTCAGATGTTTTCAAGGAAACACAGTCAATTAATGGGGAACGTATGGAAAGCGGCTGTCAAACTGCAGAGCCTTGGGAAGATTGGAGATTACAGCTAGGAGTAGACGCGCTCAGTCTGGCCACTCGTGGGATGGTGAAACTTTCAGTAGCTGTCAAGGCGAGATATTAGCTGGCAATTCCAGAAAAAAGGACGACCTACCCTGCATTATGTGATGATTAGCTGAAGGGCTTATCTGCTGCAGGCCCCTTAACCCTCACAATGCTGGCATTTGGTGCTCTTAGTGTGGGAGAACTGTTGGCAATGGCGTCAGAAATTTGCCATAGTTTACAAGAAGGATTATTGTCCAGGCCAGGAGAAATGATAAATGTATGGTTTACACTATATAGACACTCCAGTTTGCAGTTCAGACAACTTTTGGGAAGGCCCTGAGGCACAGCCTACAAATTCCTGACTTTGAACTACTCTCTGCTCCATTATTTTTTTTAAGTACCATTTCTTCGTGTAGTAAGTCCTGTTTGTCCCAATCATTTAACAGACCAAAGCTTTGAAAGTGAAACTCTTTCTTATTTTCAGTGACAATTGCTGAAAACATATCAGTGCTCCAAAAGACTTAAATGTTTTTTTTTCCTTATTTCAGTTTCTAGTCAGCTATGATTTTCCAAAACTGCCACCGCTGAAGAGAAAATTGCTTTTACTTTGCAAGTCTGGAATTCGGACAGCCTAGAAGCCTCCCATCATGCGTTGGGGGCCAGTGTTACTTATTTTCCACACCGGGACTAAACCATTCACTGTCAGCAGATACAGGCACTCCCATGTCAGAGGAAAAAAAAAAGAGAGAAGAAAAGGTGCTGTGGTCATGACCTGTCAATGTGGCTAATAAGTTACCTTGCCCTTCCAATCCATGAACTTGTGGCCACCGGCGTACCTACCGGGGATGCGACCCCCTCAGTCGCAGGGGGGCCCGGGGCTGCTCTGGGGCCCGCTCACTGTGCGTGGGGGGAGCGCTGCTCTGGACCCCCCAGCAAGGTGCTCAACTGGCCGCAGCGTCTAATAGATGCTGCGCCAGTTCATTCCCCGCAGCCCCGCTCCAGCAGCCTGCATAGTCTCCAGCAGGCAGAGCAGGGCTACGGCAAGATGGCCACCGAAGAAGCCCTACACTGGAGACTATTTGTGTCTCTAGTACAGGGCTTCGGCAGCCATCTTGCCATAGCCCTGCACTCTGCCTGTCAGCGCAGGAGATGTGCTGCAGGAGGACTCGGGGAGCTGCGAGCCAGATGCCGGGAGAGGAGAAGACTTCTGTCAGGTAAGTGAATTGTTTTTTTTTCACAGGTGCATTTTTTTTTCTAGTGCCTGCTGCCTACATTGTGATTTTCAGGTGTCTGCTGCACACATTATGATTTTCTGGTGTCTGCTGCCCACATTACGATTTTCAGGTGTCTGCTGCCCACATTACGATTTTCTGGTCACTGCTGCCCACATTGCGATTTTCTGGTGTCTGCTGCCCACATTAGGATTTTCTGGTGTCTGCTGCCCACATTACGATTTTCTGGTCACTGCTGCCCACATTGCGATTTTCTGGTGTCTGCTGCCCACATTACGATTTTCAGGTGTCTGCTGCCCACATTATGATTTTCTGGTCACTGCTGCCCTCATTGCGATTTTCTGGTCACTGCTGCCCACATTGCGATTTTCTGGTGTCTGCTGCCTATATTACGATTTTCAGGTGTCTGCTGCCCATATTATGATTTTCTGGTGTCTGCTGCCCACATTACGATTTTCAGGTGCCTGCTGCCCACGTTACGATTTTCAGGTGTCTGCTGCCCACATTATGATTTTCTGGTGTCTGCTGCCCACATTGCGATTTTCTGGTGTCTGCTGCCCACATAAGGATTTTCTGGTGACTGCTGCCCACATTAGGATTTTCTGGTGTGTGCTGCCCACATTATGATATTCTGGTGACTGACTGCTGCCCACATTAGGATTTTCTGGTGACTGCTGCCCACATTACGATATTCTGGTGACTGCTGCCCACATTAGGATTTTCTGGTGACTGATGCCCACATTGCGATTTTCTGGTGACTGCTGCCCACATGGCGATTTTCTGGTGACTGCTGCCCACATTGCGATTTTCTGGTGAACTCTGCCCACATTACGATTTTCTGGCCCACATTACGATTTTCTGGTGAACACTGCCCACGTTACGATTGTCTGGTGAATGCTGTCCACATTACGATTTTCTGGTGAACGCTGCCCACATTACGATTTTCTGGCCCACATTACGATTTTCTGGTAAACACTGCCCATGTTACGATTGTCTGGTGAATGCTGTCCATGTTACAATTTTCTGGTGAACGCTGCCCACATTACGATTTTCTGTCCCACATTACGATATTCTGGTGAACGCTGCCCACATTACGATTGTCTGGTGAATGCTGTCCACGTTACAATTTTCTGGTGACTGCTGCTCACGTTATGATTTTCTGGTGACTGGTGCCCACATTACGATTTTCTGGTGAACTCTGCCCACATTACGATTTTCTAAAGGCCCACATTACGATTTTCTGGTGAACTCTGCCCACATTACGATTTTCTGGCCCACATTACGATTGTCTGGTAAAATGCTGCCCACTTTACAATTAATTTACAGTGAAACGCTGCCCCATTACGATTATTTGGCACCTATGGGGGGGCCCCATCCAAATATTCGCAGGGGGGCCCAGTGATTTCTAGTTACGCCCCTGCTTGTGGCATTAATGAAACACTTAGCCCTAAACTAATTTTATGTTTTTTGTAGGTTTAGATGGGCATTAAATGCTAAATTCAAAGCCAACAATTGCAACATCTGCTATTTCATCAAAAGCCACGAACTATATGAACTCATTTAGTAATGTTTGAAGTTCAAGTGATTTTGATATGATACAGAAGGTATAAAAGCTATATTCATTTTCTCACACTCTTTGTGAATTAAGACCAACGTAGTCATGTTAAGCACAGAACGTGAAGCAGCATAGCAGCTCTAAATTGAAAACTTGAGGACTACTTTTATAATGGACAATGGTGCTTCTTATGTGTGCAGGAATTGATTTGAGAACTATCACAAGTAGGGCACAAGGTGTCTGCACTTGAGTATTTTGTCCTTGACCAGATTGATGTGTACCTGATCATGATTTTCGTACTACTACAAGTGAGATTGCTAAAAAACTTAAATTCACAATAAAGTTATCTACTTGGCAACGTCTTTCACCTCTCTCCTGGAGATTACAGGACCACTTTGGCAAAAATAATAAATGTAGTTTGCAAAGTAAGCCTTAAGGCACATACACACACTAGAATAAAGTCGGCTGAGGCGACCAATGACAATTGTCTTTGCCAATAATCTGGAGAGGGGACAGCAGCCCAAAACCCCCAACCGCCACCTGGCCAGAGATTCACCAGGTGAATAAATTGGGCCGAGCAACGGCTGATAATTTTGTTCTCACGCTACTCAGTTGGTCCACGCCCCCGACACAGATTGCAACATAATGTAATTCCAGCATTTAGGCTAGTTATGCTTCTGTACAGCCTCTGCCCACCGATGTACCCTGGGGGAACAGGTCCTGATCCTTGAAGGACGACATTAATCTAGTATGTCTATGGGCTCTAAGGGGTTCGGCAGGGCCAGACTCATAGATTAAGGCAATCTGATCGCCGCCGCTACCCGCTAATCCGCCGCTATTCGTTGCGCCACAGCCGCCCCCCCCCCCAGACCCCGTGCGCTGCCTGGCCAATCAGTGCCAGGCAGCGCTGTGGGGTGGATCGGAGTCCCCTTTGACGTCACGACGTGGTGACGGGGGAAGCCCTCCAGGAGATCTCGTTCTTTGGGGCTATCATGTAGCGAGACCTTTGCACGGCTTTGCTGCCCCCTGGCGGATTTTGATAAACCGCCAGGAGGGTTAAGTGCTTTAAAGTGTCCGGTGTGCGTACACGGCAATAAGGTAGTGTAAGGGTTAGGCCCGGTTCACACTGACAGACAAAACACCATGTTAAACGCACCACAAACAACCGCAAAGTGCTTAAAGAGACACTGAAGCGGAAAAAAAATTATAATATTATGATTTGTATGTGTAGTACCGATAAGAAATAAAACATTAAGATCAGATACATCAGTCTAATTGTTTCCAGTACAAGAAGAGTTAAGAAACTCCAGTTGTTACCTCTATGCAAAAAAGCCATTAAGCTCTACGACTTTCAAAGTCGTAGAGAGGGCTGTCTTCTGACTTTTATTATCTCAACAAATTTCTTTTTCTCTGGCAGACAGGTCATTAGTTCACAGACTGCTCTGAAAGAATCATTTTGAATACTGAGTGTTGTGTAATCTGCACATATTAGAGAATGATGCAATGTTAGAAAAAACACTATATACCTGAAAATAAAAATATGAGAATATTTTCTTTGCTGCTAATCTTCTAATAATTATTCATAGTACACATCCAATTCATTATATCATATTTTTTTCGCTTCAGTGTCTCTTTAAGTGATAACGTCAGTTGAGCAAATCATTGTTTATGCTAGTGGACACCTCCAGGACATAAATGTAAGTCCTCTCTGCGGCAGTCTTTGTGTAGTAGTGAGTAGTGGGTGGCCACCGTGCTTGTGCGCACAATTGTGGAAGTGCAGGTGATCGCGGTTTTCCACCCTCTATGGTCAGGCCGAGGTAGTTCATTTACAGTTGAGTGACCAAAAAAACCCATCGACTGTGCACTGAGGCCTTATACAGTAGTGGTCGTGGATACTAGATGCCAGTAGTGGTGATAAAGGATTATCGGGTTATGGTCGGTGCACTACTAGGATCAGCAGACCTGTCTCCAACAGCTAACCTGTGCACTGGACCTAGTGTTGGGCGAACACCTAGATGTTAGGGTTCGCGAACGTTCGCCGAACATCGCCGCGATGTTCAGGTGTTCGCGCCGAACTCCGAACATAATGGAAGTCAATGGGGACCCGAACTTTCGTGCTTTGTAAAGCTTCCTTACATGCTACATACCCCAAATTTACAGTATATGTGCACATTGGGAGTGGGTACAAGAGAAAAGAAAAATTAGCAAAAAGAGCTTATAGTTTTTGAGAAAATCGATTTTAAAGTTTCAAAGGGAAAACTGTCTTTTAAATGCGGTAAATGTCTGTTTTCTTTGCACAGGTAACATGCTTTTTTGTCGGCATGCAGTCATAAATGTAATACATATAAGAGGTTCCAGGAAAAGGGACCGGTAACGCTAACCCAGCAGCAGCACACGTGATGGAACAGGAGGAGGGTGGCGCAGGAGGAGAAGGCCACGCTTTGAGACACAACAACCCAGGCCTTGCATGAGGACAAGAAGCGTGCGGATAGGAATTTGCATTTTGTCGCCATGCAGTCATAAATGTAGTACAGATGAGAGGTTCAATAAACAGGGACCGGAAACGCTAACCCATCACAGATGTTCATTGTTCATGTTACTTGGTTGGGGTCCGGGAGTGTTGCGTAGTCGTTTCCAATCCAGGATTGATTCATTTTAATTTGAGTCAGACGGTCTGCATTTTCTGTGGAGAGGCGGATACGCCGATCTGTGACGATGCCTCCGGCAGCACTGAAACAGCGTTCCGACATAACGCTGGCTGCCGGGCAAGCCAGCACCTCTATTGCGTACATTGCCAGTTTGTGCCAGGTGTCTAGCTTCGATACCCAATAGTTGAAGGGTGCAGATGGATTGTTCAACACAGCTATGCCATCTGACATGTAGTCCTTGACCATCTTCTCCAGGCGATCGGTGTTGGAGGTGGATCTGCACGCTTGCTGTTCTGTGTGCTGCTGCATGGGTGTCAGAAAATTTTCCCACTCCAAGGACACTGCCGATACCATTCCCTTTTGGGCACTAGCTGTGGCTTTATGTTGTTTGCTGCCCTCCTGGTCATCCTGGGTTTGCGGAAGTCAGTCTGTCGGCGTACAACTGGCTAGAGGAGGGGGAGGATGTCAATCTCCTCTCTAAAGTCTCCACAAGGGCCTGCTGGTATTCTTCCATTTTGACCTGTCTGACTCTTTCTTCAAGCAGTTTTGGAACATTGTGTTTGTACCGTGGATCCAGAAGGGTATAAACCCAGTAATTGGTGTTGTCCAGAATGCGCACAATGCGTGGGTTGCGTTCAATGCAGTCCTAGGCCAAAGAGGTCATAGCCTAGGGTCACAAAAACCTGTTTATTTGGGCAATTTCAATGGTAGTGATGCTGACGTACATAAATCTCAGCCATGGCCGTTAGCAACGTCTGAATTTCACGAAATGTCTCATGCAGGTAGAAGACATATTGTTAGACTTGGATTCCAAAGATGGGGTCCCTACATCTCTGCAAACCAGAGTTACAGGGGTCCAAAATTGGTAAAATCCCCCATAGGCTTTCATTGCCTCCCTATTTCACTTTCCAAAATCTCACATCTTTTCAAAGGGCAATTGCTCAGCAGTGGCAAATTTTCTAGCATTGTAGGGACCCTTAGGGGGAACATGACTGGTGAGTTTTGGGCCCCTAGGCCGAAGAGGTCATAGCCTAGGGTCACAAAAGCCTGTTTATTTGGGCTATTTCAATGGTAGTGATGCTGACGTACATAAATCTCAGCCATGGCCGTTAGCAACGTCTGAATTTCACGAAATGTCTCATGCAGGTAGAAGACATATTGTTAGACTTGGATTCCAAAGATGGGGTCCCTACATCTCTGCAAACCAGAGTTACAGGGGTCCAAAATTGGTAAAATCCCCCATAGGTTTTCATTGCCTCCCTATTTCACTTTCCAAAATCTCACATCTTTTCAAAGGGCAATGGCTCAGCAGTACCAAATTTTCTAGCATTGTAGGGACTCTTAGGGGGATCATGACTGGTGAGTTTTGCCACTGCTGAGCCATTGCCCTTTGAAATGGTGTGAGATTTTGGAACGGTAAATAGTAGGCCCAATGAAAGCCTATGGGGGATTTTACCAATTTTGGAGCCCTGTAACTCTGGTTTGCAGAGATGTAGAGACCCCATCTTTGGAATCCAAGTCTAACAATATGTCTTCTACCTGCATGAGACATTTCGTGAGATTCAGACGTTGCTAACGGCCATTGCTGCGATTTATGTACGTCAGACTCGCCACCATTGAAATTGCCCAAATAAACAGGTTTTTGTGACCCTAGGCTATGACCTCTTCGGCCTAGGGGCCCGAAACTCACCAGTCATGTTCCCCCTAAGGGTCCCTACAATGCTAGAAAATTTGCCACTGCTGAGCAATTGCCCTTTGAAAAGATGTGAGATTTTGGAAAGTGAAATAGGGAGGCAATGAAAGCCTATGGGGGATTTTACCAATTTTGGACCCCTGTAACTCTGGTTTGCAGAGATGTAGGGACCCCATCTTTGGAATCCAAGTCCAACAATATGTCTTCTACCTGCATGAGACATTTCGTGAAATTCAGACGTTGCTAACGGCCATGGCTGAGATTTATGTACGTCAGCATCACTACCATTGAAATTGCCCAAATAAACAGGTTTTTGTGACCCTAGGCTATGACCTCTTCGGCTTAGGACTGCATTGAACGTGACCCACGCATTGTGCGCATTCTGGACAACACCAATTACTGGGTTTATACCCTTCTGGATCCACGGTACAAACACAATGTTCCAAAACTGCTTGAAGAAAGAGTCAGACAGGTCAAAATGGAAGAATACCAGCAGGCCCTTGTGGAGACTTTAGAGAGGAGATTGACATCCTCCCCCTCCTCTAGCCAGTAGTATGCAGACAGACTGACTTCCGCAAACCCAGGACGACCAGGAGGGCAGCAAACAACACAAGCCGCAGCTAGTGCCCAAAAGGGAATGGTATCAGCAGTGTCCTTGGAGTGGGAAAATTTTCTGACACCCATGCAGCAGCACACAGAACAGCAAGCGTGCAGATCCACCTCCAACACCGATCGCCTGGAGAAGATGGTCAAGGACTACATGTCAGATGGCATAGCTGTGTTGAACAATCCATCTGCACCCTTCAACTATTGGGTATCGAAGCTAGACACCTGGCACAAACTGGCAATGTACGCAATAGAGGTGCTGGCTTGCCCGGCAGCCAGCGTTATGTCGGAACGCTGTTTCAGTGCTGCCGGAGGCATCATCACAGATCGGCGTATCCGCCTCTCCACAGAAAATGCAGACCGTCTGACTCAAATTAAAATGAATCAATCCTGGATTGGAAACGACTATGCAACACTCCCGGACCCCAACCAAGTAACATGAACAATAAACATCTGTGATGGGTTAGCGTTTCCGGTCCCTGTTTATTGAACCTCTCATCTGTATTACATTTATGACTGCATGGCGACAAAATGCAAATTGCTATCCGCACGCTTCTTGTCCTCATGCAAGGCCTGGGTTGTTGTGTCTCAAAGCGTGGCCTTCTCCTCCTGCGCCGCCCTCCTCCTGTTCCAACACGTGTGCTGCTGCTGGGTTAGCGTTACCGGTCCCTTTTCCTGGAACCTCTCATCTGTATTACATTTATGACTGCATGCCGACAAAATGCAAATTGCTATCCCCACGCTTCTTGTCCTCATGCAAGGCCTGGGTTGTTGTGTCTCAAAGCGTGGCCTTCTCCTCCTGCGCCGCCCTCCTCCTGTTCCATCACGTGTGCTGCTGCTGGGTTAGCGTTACCGGTCCCTTTTCCTGGAACCTCTTATCTGTATTACATTTATGACTTCATGCCGACAAAAAGCATGTTACCTGTGCAAAGAAAACAGACATTTCCCGCATTTAAAAGACAGTTTTCCCTTTGAAACTTTAAAATCGATTTTCTCAAAAACTATAAGCTCTTTTTGCTAATTTTTTTTTCTTCTTGTACCCACTCCCAAGGTGCACATACCCTGTAAATGTGGGGTATGTAGCATGTAAGGAGGCTTTACAAAGCACGAAAGTTCGGGTCCCCCATGACTTCCATTATGTTCGGAGTTCGGCTCGAACACCCGAACATCGCGGCCATGTTCGGCCCGAACCCGAACATCTAGATGTTCGCCCAACACTACATGTGACCCGTTCGGCCAATCACAGCGCTAGCCGAACTTTCGGGTAACGTTCGGCCATGCGCTCTTAGTTCGGCCATATGGCCGAACAGTTTGGCCGAACACCATCAGGTGTTCCGCCGAACTCGAACATCACCCGAACAGGGTGATGTTCTGCAGAACCCGAACAGTGGCGAACACTGTTCGCCCAACACTAACTGGACCCAGAGCAGCAATCCAATAGCAAGAAAAACAATGTACCAGCCCTAAGAAGGGCTTTGCTGTTTAGGACATTGTGGTAACAGCAAGAATCTGCACTGAGGACACAGAACACAGGCCTATCTTACGCTAATCCTGTCAGCAACATACTCTTCCTGATCTGCTTAGCCAAACACAGACTGAAAAATGGCTGCTGTGCTGGCATTCTGATGGGGGTGTGTGTGTGTGTGTGTGGGGGGGGGGGGGGGGTCCAGGTGGGAGGAATAACCGATTGTCTGCCATCATGTGTCTGCTTACTCTTGAGTGAGGGGCAAAAGTTTGGCTCCGATATAATGTATAGAGTGTGAATCAAACACGCCATGTGTTCACCTTGTTCACCTTGAACTGTTCGCCGGGCCATCTCTACCAAAGAGCTCATCTGCAAAGCATTTGTATTGCCCTCTTATGTATTTATTCTAGTCAGGTCACCCCTTACCCATCTTTTTCCCAAGTCAAATAAAGGTTTACCCAACCTTTCATATACCTGTTGACAAAATGATGTATGGAAAAAAATCCTTTCAATCACACAGGAATCTGCTAATATATGCCAAGGATTTGCCCAGTCCACAATTTGCAATACATTTAAATAACACCACAATTTGGGTTTGCATTTGTTTAAATACAATATAGCGTTAATGCATTTCAAAAAAAAATCTTTAAACACCGCAAATGGAGGGATTATTCTCACATTATATCATAAATCAGAACAGCAGGGGTTTAGAGTGCTTCCTGGAATATCATAGACAGTCTCTTAATGACAGCAGAGTTTACTACAAATGGAATATGAATATGTAATTACGTAACATTCTGAACATACTAATGGCTGCTCAGTAATGTGTATGCAGACTTAATCATAAGTACTTAGTATAACATCCTTTTGTTGTTGATTTTTTTTTTTTTCACGGGGGAAATCAGAATTCTACTGTAAAGTTCTTTCTCTGATAAGACGATACTGCCTATTTTACAATGAAATTAATGAAGCAGCTGGAAGTCTTGCATGTTTCTCTGTTTATTGGAGAGGCGAGCATGTAAACACAGCAGGAAAAGGTCTAATCTCTTTAACAACGTCAAGTATTAATAATTCAAGGTAATCTAATTAAGATTTCTCGTGCATCTCCCATTCACATAAGGTCTATTCCCTTAGAAACACTTGAGATATTTTTAGTTGTTGTTATGTTTAAAGCAGGACAGCAGGCAAATATAAAACAAATCCTTACACAAATTAACCTCACTAAGTGTTCAATAAAAAACAAAATGTAGTTTAAATATAGTCGGTTTGAAGTGGTATGAAAGTCAAAAGTACATTTTTGCTCTAAAACATTAAGCACTGCAAAAACCCAAACAGAAAACAGTACATGTCTGATATTTTGTCACTTAAAAGTCTGATATTTTGTTAAATATTTAAAACTCACTGAAGCTAATTGATATCAGTGCTGGTTGCAGGAAAAATTATCAGATTGACTTGTAATTAAGTAATTGCTGGGTAAACAAAGTAGAGGAATTTCTGTGCCTGCCCCCCCCCCCCCGCATTGTTTACACAACTTAGTGTAGCTCAAGTCAATATGATAATTTTGGAAGGGTAATGGCAATTGCTCTTAGTTTTATGGCATTCATTTGAAAAGGGCTCCTGGAAAAATAGGTCACTTGATATAGCCGAGATTTTGGCTATAAAAGGGTGCTGTATATAGACAACTTTCTTTCAGCTATAAAAGGTCAGTGGTTGTAGTCGAGATTCTTTGGGGCTATAAAAGGGTGCTGGATATAGCCAAGATTTTTTTCAGCTATAAAAGGGTGCCCGATATTGTTTATGGGTTATAAAAGGACACTGAGAAAAGCGATATAGCCGAGAAAACTGATTACTATGACTTCTACCTACTCTCACACAGAAAACTCCCCTGGTGGTGCCCAATCCTAAGGACCCCACCCTGGTGGTGGCTAACCCTCAGACCCCCGGTGGTACCTAACCCTAAGACCCCTGGTGGTGCCTAACCGTAAGACCCCTCATTGTGATGCCTAACCCTAAGACCCCCCTGGTGGTGCCTAACCCTAAGACCCCTGTGGTGCCTAACCCAAAGACCCCTGGTGGTGCCTAACCCTAACCCCCCCCCCCCGGTGTTGCCTAAACCTAAGACCCCTCTCGGTGGTGCCTAACCCTAAGACCCCCTCATTGTGATGCCTAACCCTAAGACCCCCCTGGTGATGCCTAATCCTAAGACTCCTGGTGGTGCCTAACCCTAAAACCCCTAGTGGTGCCTAACCCTAACCCCCCCCCCCGGTTTTGCCTAACCCCAAGACCCCCTCATTGGGATCCCTAACCCTCCTGATGGTGCCTAACCTTAATCCCCCATGGTGGTGCCCGATCTTTGCCGCATTTCATATCAAACATTTATGTTACAGTATTTTGAATTGATATAACTAAATGAACTGTTATAACCTAATATAGTCACCTGCTGATATAACCATCTTGTAGCCGCATTTATATAGCCCAAAAAAATATTGACACCCTTTTGTAGAAAAAAAAAAATCTTGGCTATATCCAGCGCCCTTTTATAGCCAAAACAAATATCTCTGCTGTATCCAGCACCACTTTATAGCTGAAAAAAATCTTGGCTATAAAATGGCGCTCTTTTATAGCCAAAAACAAAATGAGGGTGGCGGGCCCCCTTTTCATCACCTTGTAGCTGAGATTTGCAGCAAATAACATTGAAGCCTATGGAGATGCCCATAGATGAGATTTAAGTTTCATACAACTTTAAATAAAACCTGTACTGAAAAAAAGTTCCCCTGGGGGTTACTAACCTCAGTAGGGGGAAGCCTCTGGACCCTATCGAGGCTTCCTCCGTCCTCCTGTGTCCCACGGCGGTCTCGCAAGAGACTTGCGCCTGCACAGTAGAGTGGTCCGACGGTCCAGCCTGCGCTGGAGCCCGAGAGGTAAATATTTACATCGCCGCTCCGGGAGGATTTTCGCCGCCGCCATGGGACCGAGGAGGATGGGGGAAGCCTCAATAGGATCCGGAGGCTTCCCCCACCCGAGGTGAGTACCCCCCAGGGGAGATTTTTTTCATTACAGATTTTCTTTAAGTACATTAATTTAGTTTATATTAAATGTTATGTAATTCACCGAATGCCAGGGTGTATTGTTAATCGTAGTGATAATAATGGTGAATTAGTTGCTAATATTTCTGGGGAGTGGAGGAGGACACAGGGGTACAGGGAGTTCCTGACATTGCAGCGGGTTGCGGTTCATATTGGCGGGTGATCGTAGTTCGGGAACTCCCTGTATTTGGACTATAGGATGCAGGGACTTTTTCTTCCCACATTTGGGGGAGAAAAAGTACATCTTATAGTCCAAAAAAGACAGTAATTTGATTATATTTTTGTTTTCTGATGGCTAAAAAAAGTATCTTATTTATATGATTTGAAACTACCACCTGTGAGAAAAATTAATTGAATCAGAGCCATTGTGCTTAGATAGAATGAAGCATAGCACAGGTTTATCTTTGGACCTGTGGAACTGGTTTCCACTTTTAAAAGGGACCCAAGATGAGAGACATATGGAGGCTGCCATATGTATTTATTTTTAAACAATACCAGTTGCCTGGCAGTCCTGCTGATCTTTCTGGTCAGCAGTGTCTGAATCCCACAAGCAGCTAATATTGTCAGATTTTTTTCTGACACATCTGATCTGCATGCTTGCTCAGGGTCTATGGCTAAAAGTATTAAAGTGAATCTGAGCTCAGAACTTACTCTCTGCTCCTAAAGATTAGGGACAGTATGAAAACAATCAGGGAAAAAATATTTGTTATGATGCACAAATATCCAGAAAAATCCTTGAAAATTTACAGGTTGAACCTTCAGGGAGCAAAGGAAGGGTTAAAGCATCTGTCTTTCCTATACAGCCAGCTCTGACCACAGTGCTGTGAGTCATGCCTACTGATTAAACACTTGTTACACTCAACTTTATCTAAATAACAAACACAGCTCAGTGCAGCTGATTTCTACAGCATTTCTATATGGAATGAACAGTTTCCAGTCTGTTCTTTGCAAGAGCTCGTGTCCACTTTAACCACTTGCCGACCGCACACTCATAACGTGCGTCGGCAAAGTGGCAGCTGCAGGACCAGCGACGCAGTACTGCGTCGCCAGCTGCAGCCTAATTAATCAGGAAGCAGCCGCTCGTACGAGCGGCTGCTTCCTGTCAAATCACGGCGGGGGGCTCCGTGAATAGCCTGCGGGCCGCCGATGGCGGCTCGCAGGCTAGATGTAAACACAAGCGGAAATAATCCGCTTTGTTTACATTTGTGCTGCGCAGCAGCGCCGTAAGGCAGATCGGCGATCCCCGGCCAATCAGCGGCCGGGGATCGCCGCCATGTGACAGACCACATCCTGTCACTGGCTGCACAGGACGGATAGCGTCCTGTGCAGCCCGGAACACCAGGGGGAGGCAGCAGGTAGGAGAGGGAGGGGGAATTTCGCCGCGGAGGGGGGCTTTGAGGTGCCCCCCCCCGCCACCCACAGCAGGCAGGAGAGATCAGACCCCCCCAGCACATCATCCCCATAGGGGGGAAAAAAGGGGGGCAATCTGATCTCCCTGCCTGCACCCTGATCTGTGCTGGGGGCTGCAGAGCCCACCCAGCACAGATCAATCAAACCAGCGCTGGTCCTTAAGGGGGGGTAAAGGGTGGGTCATCAAGTGGTTAAGGGCAGTGGATCAGCGGGATAGCCAGGCAATATGCATTGTTTAAAAGGAAATAAATATGTCAGCCTCCGCATGTCTCTCACCTCCGGTTCCCTTTATGTAGCTCTGGATCTAACTGCTATAGCAGAGGGTTTCTTTAGATGGGACTCTTCCTTTGGAAACTCACATTCTACTGCATGACATGACTTTTAAAAAATCCTGAAATGTAGCCGTACACCATAAATCAGGCAGCTGAAGGCCACCGGTAGCCTGATAGTAATAAATACATTATTTGGCAGTGGGACAAGGATCTATATAATATTTTCCATTTGACATAGCATAAATCAGCCTTAACTACCACTCCTAAAGTAGTGGGTGAGCCATCAATCTTAAAGAGGAAAATTACACAAGGCTAGGCAGGTTTCTCCACTCTAATCTCCACTTAGAGGTTAGTTTTACTTTAATCAGGAGGATATACGATCATGTTTCCTTAATGTATGTTTGCGTTAATTAGCAGCATAGAATTTGTGTTTTTTTTTTCTACTTTTATCTTACTTTTATTTGTCTCTAATTGTTGCATATGGTTTTGGATATGCACTGCCGAGTCTGAGAGGGTATATTTGTATATTTGTTTTTGCAATGAAACAAAAGTAACTTATTTCCTTCCATTAAAATGAAGAGTAAAACTATATATTTTGCATAACAAAATACCTGGATATATATTTTCACAAAGCTGTAAAGATAATTGTAATCAAATAGGTCTCTACACGGGTCATTAAAGTGAATGGGAACTGCATTTAAAAAAATGAGCCTCTGTCTAGAGCGCCAGGCTATGTACCGGACCGCATTGGTGATATGCTCCTATTTATTGCCTGAGGAAGTGGGATATACCCGCGAAACGCGTTGCACCTTATTCGGAGTATGTAAATAAACTGATTTTTGCTTAAAACAGCAATTTTTGTGTCTGTTTTGGAGGGGTAAGTCCACCGCTACCTACTTCATTTTAACCATTTTAAAGAAATATTGTTTTTACCCTGTTGGCGCCTCTGTACTACTTTGCAGTTGTTTCCACCCCTGGTGGAGGGGAATTCTTCTTTTTTTCCCGATCTACAGAGAGCGACTTCTTAATCCTGAGTGGGGACAGGTCTAATCTCCTCACCTGCCTTCATAGTGGTTACCTGGACGGTAACCCTTGTTTGTGAGTATAACCTACCCATACTTACCTTCCATACCCAATTTACAGTACATACTGCACTATACTGGGCTCTCGGCGTCTTCCCTTATATTTTTTCACTGGTGAGCAGTGTTACTTGCAAATTTCCACCAATAATTTTTACATCGCAAATGTTATTTTCAATTTCCAGAAAATACTTGCGGAAGTACATTGTATTTTCCCAATATGGTCAACATAAACAATTTTTTTTTCCGATGTGAAAATTCATGAAAAATTGGCCCTAGACTACGATACATACACTACACGATACATACAAAGACATAGGACTATGGTAGGGATTAGATTGTAAGCTCCTCCGAGGGATAGTTAAGTGACCATATACTCTGTGTAGCACTGTGGAAGATGTCGGCGCTATATAAGCTACTAAATAATTATAACAATAATAATTTGAAGGCGACAACGCCAGCTTGTTTCAAGTCAACAACTATTCATCAGTCCCTCAAGAACATCAATAACATCTGACCAAGCAGTGCATAGTATTTGTAATTTGTAGGATTCAGGAGATGCCTACAAATTCAAATGGATAGGTCAATCAGTAACAGTATGAGACCCCACCCTATAGAGGACAACAACCATTCAGGCAGTCATTAGTAAACTGGGGACTTGTTAAAGCGCACCTGAACTCAGAACTTCCTCTCTGCTCTATAACAAAAGCAACAGCATAATAACCTTTAAAGAAAAACATGTCTTTGTTACAGCTGGTATAAATCCTGCAATAAATCTGCAATGTGTCTACTTCCTGCTTTCATGGAAGCAGACATAGGGTTAACATGTGTTTAGAAATTAGCTGCTCTGCCGAGGCAGCCAGCTGACACAACTGAGAGGTCAAACTACAACTTGTGATTAGTCACAGATCAGGGGGGAATTAAACAGGCTAAACTCTCTATCTACATTTAGGGCCCTTTTCCGCTTGCAATTGCTAACGTTACCGCTAAACGCTAGTGATTGCGATTCAACAAAACCCTTTTTTTTCCCCGGCGATATCGTTTGCGATTTTGCTATGCCGCGTGATCGCGTTTGTGTAAAAATCGAATCGCGGTAGTGGAAATAACCTACTGCGATTCCTATGTTATTTAGCAAACCCTAGCGATTTTAAAATCGCTAGTGATTTGCGCTTTTGTGATTCAGCAAACGCAATCACGCTAGTGGAAAAGGGCCCTAAGGGTGCATTTCTCTATGTTTTCCTTCTGTTCTGCGCAAGAGGTCAGGTCCACTATAAGCGTACGTACGAAAAGGGCGTCGGGAAAAAAGGGCGCGTGGTATAAACGATAAATGGAAATATCGTTTATAGAAATTATTGTGTAGAATTTCGTTTATAAATAGTGTTTTAAGAATTTATAAATCACTAAATAATGTGTATGAGATCGGCAATTCTTAAAACGTTAATCTTCCCTGTTTGTAAAGTGAAACGTATAGTTTCGTTTATTAAAAACCCTCCCTGTACCTATCCCTAACCCCTAGACCCCCTGTTGGTACCTAAACCTAAGACCCCCCTGTTGGTGCCTAAACCTAAGACCCCCCTGTTGGTGCCTAAACCTAAGACCCCCCTGTTGGTGCCTAAACCTAAGACCCCCCCTGTTGGTGCCTAAACCTAAGACCCCCCTGTTGGTGCCTAAACCTAAGACCCCCCTGTTGGTGCCTAAACCTAAGACCCCCCTGTTGGTGCCTAAACCTAAGACCCCCCAGTTGGTGCCTAAACCTAAGACCCCCCTGTTGGTGCCTAAACCTAAAACCCCCTATGGATAATAATATTTTACAGACATTAATAAATAAAAAATGTAAAGAAAAAAAATGTAAATTATTTTTTTGGGTGGATAATAATGTGTTAGAAATGTTTTAGAAATAGTGATTTATTATCTTCATAAACGTTATTCGTCACGGGCTCATTTTGTAAACTTAAATCATCACAAACATAGTTATAAATCCTTAAAAATCTCCGGGCGCCGTTATAAATCCTTAAAAATCTCCGGCGCCTTATTTTCCCCGTTCAGCGCCCATTAAACGATATTTATAATGGAAGTGAATGGGGCGCCCTTTTTGTCCACTTGTCTCATGCGCCCAAATCTACTGCTTCCCCACTATAAACCCAGGGAAATGTGTTTTTGCAATTTTATGCCTCCTATAGAAAGATATGCAACAAACCCTTTTACACATTTTTTTTACTGAATACTTTTTTCAATCGGGTCTTGATTGTTCTCTAAACTGCACTTACACATTATAAATATACAATAACTGAACTAATATCAAGTTAATGTGTCGGTGATATTTTTTGTCCTCCTGATGTACTCCTGTGTAGCAGAAGCAGTGTGTTCCAGGAAGACAGAGCTCTACAAGTGCTTATCTCAATTTCCCAAACACTCCATTGATGAGGTGCATGGTGAATTTCCCATGGATGTCATCAATGAACCATGTGTTGGGTAAAGCTAGGAACCTGGCATGCTTAATTACTGGTGTAGCGTCTTTCATGGGGTCAAGATAGAACACAGATGATTGCACACATCTGGAAGGAAAGAGAACCCTGTACTAACAGCCAGATAAAGAGCACATAACCAGATCAGAAGTCATATTTAGCCCTCCTCTGGGTCATGTTACCATTTTCACGGGTAAGGAAACATAGGGCATGTGACGGTTTCTGTTTATGGGTGGATGCTGGTTGAGATATCTATCTAAGGACATCTCATAACTGTTTGTGGCTATAGCATCAACATTTCATTCTCCATTTACTGTATCCTTATTGTTTGTTTACCGTTTATTATAACTTTAGTCACTGACTTAAAACAAAACTGAGGTGAAAATAAACTGATATGATAAACAATTGTATCTATACATCTAATCCTAGATAGGACTTTCATGGAGTCCCATAGTCTTATTTTGTGTTTAAAAGCTTAAAACCTGTCTTTGAACTTTGTCTTAAAGTGTACCAGAGCTGAGTTATCATAAAAGTTTTATACATATCTGTGTAGGACCAGAGGCGCCAAAAGGATAAAAACAATGATTAAAATGCTTAAAATAGCTTGGGAGGAAGTGGTGGGCTTACCTCCTATAAGCAGAACACAACAAGCTGTGTATTCAAAATAAAGGGCATTTATTGGTACACTCCAGGGTTTAGTTGCAACGCGTTTCGCAGGTTCACACCCGCTTCATCAGGCAAAATGTGACAGGAGTACACAACAGCAGTCCGTCCAGATTACACCTGGCGCCTCGTTCAAATGTAATCTGGACGGACTGCTGTTGTGTACGCCTGTCACATTTTGCCTGATGAAGCGGGTGTGAACCTGCGAAACGCGTTGCAACTAAACCCTGGAGTGTACCAATAAATGCCCTTTATTTTGAATACACAGCTTGTTGTGTTCTGCTTATAGGAGGTAAGCCCACCACTTCCTCCCAAGCTATTTTAAGCATTTTAATCATTGTTTTTATCCTTTTGGCGCCTCTGGTCCTTCTTACTACACATTGAACATCCACCCTTGGTGGAGGGGGATACCCCTTAACTTTTTCTTGAGTCTACAGAGTGCGACTTCTTACTCCTGAGTGGGGACAGGACAATATCCTCACCCTCATTTACAGTGGTTGCCTGGAGGTAACCCTGGTTTGTGAGTATTACTCTACTCATTTAATTATATCAACTGCCTGAACATACTACACTATATTGGGCTCTCGGTTCTTTCTTTTACATTTCTTTTACTTATACATATCTGGGTATTCCTCCAGCCCCATGCATACGGATTGCTCCCACGCCGCCGTCCTCAGTTTTCTTCCTCCTCCTCAGTACTTGGTCCCGTGACTGGCTGAAGTTACAGGACATGGTACTGATGGAAGAGAAGACTGAGGATGGCGGCATGGGAGTGATCCGTATGCATGGGGCTGGAGGAATCCCCAGGTATGTATAAAACTTTTATAATAACTCAGCTCTGGTTTCCTTTAAGCCTCTTTCAGACAGGAGGCTGAACTGAGGCTTGTCACACGGTCAAAGTGTACCTGTAGGGTAAAAAAGTGCCCCTGGAGGTACTTACTTCAGAACGGGGTATCCTTTGGATCCTAAAGAGGCTTCCCCCTTTCTCCTTCCTCCAGCTAATAACCTTTGTCAGCAGGGCACGCAGGCTCAGTAGTAACTTTCTAGTGGGCTCCAACAGAAATAGCCGAGCCTGATTGGGTCTGATGCACTGTTCAGGCACAGACAGTTTATGCCTGCGTAGTAGAGTGGACCAGTTCGAGCGTGGCTATTTCCACCGGAACCCGAGCAGGAAGCCTGTAGTATGCCTGTGCATACCACCAACTGTAAATATTTTGGTCTGTGTCACTGCAGGGGAGCCAGCCCTTGAGTGAGCCGCCTTCTGAGGGTGACAGATATCAGTATTAAGAATTGGGACTAAAATAGGCTCCTGAACTCTTTCCTTCCTTCAGTGTTCCCCTCTAGTCCTTATCTTCCTTGGACTTCAACAAACACGGATTTCTGTGGAGTTAGCCTACTGATGATAAATCATTTCTCACTGTAAAAATGGCAGTGACTTTCCTGTATCATAAAACAGGGATAAAATCAGTAAGGGTCCGTTTCCATAGGGAGCTGTGGCCATTTCTGATTTGGCCACAGCTCCCGTTGTGACGTATAGCTGCAGCCCAGATCGCTGAGCCGTGCCATGCACAGCTATAGTGATTTGGGTGCTGCAGAAATCTGCAGCATGCTATCCAGATTCGCACCTCAGTGTGTTCTGGACGTAAGCAGGAAACTTGGGCGCCCAGTGGCTAATGGAAAATGTAGGCGTCCCATAGGCAGTACTGCAAATATAGACTATTAGGCGCCAAAAGCAGAAATGTGGGTGCAAAACAATCATCATCTTGAAAATTACAAAGTTATAGTTTTTGATTTTTTTTATCATTTTGAAAATTAGAATGTTACATTTTTTGACGCTTTTAAAGTTTTGTATTTGTAAATGATTTAATTTTGAAAATTGAAATTTATCATTTTGAACATAAGGTTAGGAAGCATCAGGTAGGGGGGTTCCAGGGTTAGGTCTCAGGAAGGGGGGTTTCAGGGTTAGGTCTCAGGAAGGGGGGTGTTTAGGCTTATACATCAGGAAGGAGGGGGGGTATTAGGGTTAGGTGTCAGGAAATGTTTTGGGATTAAGCATCGGAGAGGGGAGGGTTGAGTTGAGTTAGGTTAGTAAGTTGTAGTAAAATATCGTTAATATATACTGATATTTTATTATGATAATTCACATTATTTACATTTTAAATGATCACTATTGCAAAAATTTTAAAAATTTTAAATACTGGTAAACACATACAAATACAAGTACATTTCTTCCAGAGTAAAATGAGCCATAAATTACTTTTCTCCTATGTTGCTGTCACTTACAGTAGGTAGTAGAAATGTGACAGAACCGACAGGTTTTAGACTAGCCCATTTTCTCATGGGGATTCTCAGGGTTTTGTTTCTTTTCAAAAGCACTTAGTGAATGTCAGTTGCTCTGTCCAACTGACAAAAAGGTGTACAGAAAGCAGGAAGGCTGGCCAGCATTAGCGTATAAATCCCCTTAAGAGAATGTCTTTATGAAAAATAAAAACCTTCCTGAGAATCCCCCATGAAGAGATGGACTAGTCCAAAACCTGTCAGTTCTGTCAGATTTCTACAACCTACAGTAGTAAGTGACAGCAACATAGGAGAAAAGTAATTTATGGCTCATTTTACTCTGGAAGAAACATACTTCTTATTTTTTATGTGTACATGTATTTACATGTATACAATTTTTCGCAATAGTGGTCCTTTAAAAATGAAAAACATCGGTACATATTAACAATAATTTTGTTAATGAAAACAAGCGCCTAGTTTTCCTGGTGCCCCATGCACGCATCTGGACGGCACTCTATTGAAAAGATAGGCAACATTTCCCCACCCCTCTCGTATGTGGAGAAACGCTGCAGTTTTCACCCCGGATTCGAGTTCAGTGGAAACAGGCCCTTAGGTATGTGTATTGCATTATTGATCAGATAGAACAAATTGGTCAAAGAAAACTATTTAACCATCTTTACATGCAAGTCCACTAACACTTTAATTGCACACTGAAGCACTCATGGGTGTCTATCTATCTGTCCTTCTATCTGTCTATATTATGCTTCCCCAGGAGTACGGGAATTTGCTGCTACTGCCTATAGCAATGTCTACAGAGCTTTTTGCTTGAAGGAAACTTGTGTTTGAAATGTTTATGCAGGTGGTGATTCCTTGACTTGCTCGGTATGGAGCCATTGCTTACAAATCCTTTCAACAGTAAAATGTAGGACTTTGTGAACTATTAAATAGCCCTTAGAAATAGACCACGTAGGCTGTAAAAACTCGCAGCGAATGACAAATACAAAACACAGAGCGCAAAGTGTTACAGATTTACTCCAAGTACATTATAAAACAACGCAGGCCTGACTCTCGTCTCGTTCCTGTGCGAGTAAACATTCGCCCACTTTAAGAAAGGAAATCTAGAAATTAATCAACCAATAAAATGCAAGACACAGTCTGTATGTTTATTACATAGTTAAAGTGTCACTCCAGCTAAGTTTTTTGTTTTGAAGGTTAGACATGGACAGAGGAGTAGGGTTTCATTTTGCAAAGGTGGGCGAGAGAATGAGCAGGTGATCCAAACAAAACCACCTGCCAAATAGGGATGCTCATTCGGATTCTGTGGAAATTACATTTTTGAATTTCTGATCGAAACTTGGAATTCAGATTTCTGCAGAAAGACCACATTGCCGCAACTCGGTAATTTTAGCCCAATCAGAGAAATCGGAAGCATTGGAGCAATCACAGAATGCAAAGTCAACTCGGAAGTATTTGGTCAATCAGAGAATGCAAAAAATGACCAAAAAAGACTTATCGGAAATTGGATTTCTTTGGAAATTCTGCATTACTGCAACTCGGTAATATTAGTCCAAACACAGAACTTGGAAGAATTGGACCAATCAGAGTGTGCTAAAAAACAAAAACAAAAAAAAAAAGGACTCCTTGCAAAACAGAAATTTGAAATACGCTGTATCGTTTTCGGCATTGGTGGAAATTGGAATTTTCGCATAATCGGATATTGGTATTTCCAACCTAATTGCTGATAAAGATATTTTGAACCTTATGCCCCAGGAATAGAGGTTTCCATGAAATTAACTAAAAAAGTTTTAAAGTGTACCTGAAATGCATTTGACCGAGATAATACCTCACGCAGATCACTAGAGGAGAAGTGCGGGGGAGGGGGGGGGGAGTTGGGTGCCACTCTATACATGCTAGATTTTTAGCCAAGGCCTCACCAACTTATCACTTTAGTCAAGACTCAAGAACCATCTAGTGCGTGTACAAGGCTTAAAGGGAACCTAAGGCGAGTAAAATTATTTAGAATAAACACATGATGCAACTGCATACTGCAACAGTGTGCTGACCAGGAAGCTGTTATGGGGTAGTGGCCATTTTCAAAATGGAGGACAGAGAAATCCATTCATCACAGTGGACAAATGGGCCGCAGGAGAGGAGAAAGAGCTTGAGGAGTAGACTACACGGGAGGTAAGTATGACCTGTGTATGGTTATTTTGACTTTTTATTTTCAGTTCAGGTTCTCTTTAAGAAAAAGCAACCAGTCTATTGTGTGTTTTTGTAGCTTGGGTAATCACATAGTTATCTGAGAAGAGGGAAGACTCGGGATCCTAATGAGGCTTCCTTCGCTGTCCTCTGGTCCCCCATCGCTGAGCATGGACCCTCCAAAGATTACAGACAAGGGCTTGCCGGTAATCTGATCAGAGCCTCGCACCTCTTCAAGCTTGAGCGTCTCCATGCTCGCTCGTGCCAGGAGATACAGGAAACAGAACATTTATATCACACTTTTCTCCTAGTGCACTCAAAGCTCCAGACACTAGGGTGCGCCCTATAGACACTGGCAGTAGAAGTGTTAGGGAGTCTTCCCCAGGCCTTCTTACTGAAGAGGTGCTGGCTTATTGAACAGGAAGAGCCGAGATTTAAACCCAGGTCTCCTTTGTCAGAGGCAGAGCCCATAACTAGTACGCTATCCAGCCACAACTGGACAGTGTACTTTAAAGTGCACCTAAACTGAGAGGGATATGGATGTTTCCTTTTAAACAATACCAGTTGCCTGGCAGTCCTGCTGATCTCTTTGGATGCATTAGTGGCTGAATCACACACCTGAAACAAGCATGCAGCTCATCCAGTCTGACTTCAGTCAGAGCACCTGATCTGCATGCTTGTTCAGGGGCTTTGACTAAAAGCATTAGAGATACAGGTTCAGCAGGAAAGTCAGGCAACTGATATTATTTGAAAGCAAAAATCAATATCCTTCTCAGTTTAGGTTCACTTTAAGCCTCGAATACATGTATGAGGAGCGCAACTCCACTCAGATGACCAACAAGCCCTTGTTGGCAATCTTTGGAGAGTCCACACACCTCATTAAGATCCAGAGGCTTCCCTCTCATTAGGTATGCATGTGTTTCTGAACCTGAACTATCTTTTTAATTTTGTTACCTTTAAAGTGAACCTGAGGGGAAAATAAACTGATGAGATAAACCATTGTATTTATCCTCCTACTCCTAAACATGACTTTTTCAGATATCCCATTGATTTATTTTATATTTAAAAATTTACAAAGTAGATTGAATGTTTTATTGTCTCTGCTTAATGGCAGTCTATTACGTGTCCCACAGTTAAAATACAGGAATTATTGACTTGTTCCATCTCTCTCCTGCCCTCAGAAGTTGTTTTCTACTTGGAAAACTTTTATGCTTGTAATTTGCTTTTTAGAGGTTTACTGTATTCCCGACAAGGTACAGACAAGACAGAAGCTGTCACTTGCATGCCTGAAAATTAACTCATTCAGGCAGCAAAATAAAAAAAAAACAATCAAACAGCCTGGTTATTAATATGTTTGGCACTGTACATACACATGTTTATCTTATCATGTCACATGTCGCCTCAGGTACACTTTAACAAATTTGTCTGTTTTTAATTACATTGTTGAGCTTATAGGTCGCATAAAAAAGTGGGAAAAGTTTTCAAATGATTTTTTGTTTTTTTTTACATTCCTACTACTTTGGCCAAGTTTAATTATTGTCACTTGCTGCTGTAAACTGCTCGGGTAATTTCTTCTGCATTTAAGATCTGAACACTTTAGAAGTCGTTCTCTTCGCACCAACTGCTGAATGACAGTTCATTTATATCATTCAACGGAATAGAAAATGCATTGTGTGCTTTTGCTTGCATGACTTCAGCCACTGGGAATGCATCAGATCTGTCAGCTACAATTGTAACTTCTGTAAGAACCGGGATGAAGTTTAATGTTTGACTTACGTAACAGTTAGGTAAACTACAATTCTACGTGGCTTAACTAAACGCCCTTTTGCTGAATTATTTTGCCTTTCATTCCTACAAAGAAAACAGAGAGAACACCTTCAGACGAGGGTTAGTGGAAGTTAAAGGCAGGCATTTCATCGCCTATATTGTTCTGCCATCTGTAGGCCAACACAAAAACTGTGCCTCAACATGGTCATGTCAGCATTATGATACTGCAAATCCCTATAACAAAATGTGTAGGAATAACGTTAAATATTTAAAGCAACAAAGAGACAAATCTAAACCTTAGATCTCTGACTTCACAAGTATACTGACAACAGTCGAGCCATTTAAAACTCACTTCCTGGATTCTGTTTTCTTTTAGTTTTGGATAGCACAGAAGATGATTATAAACTTTTGGGGCATTTTGTCTGAGTCCCCACTGGAAATAAAAAAAAACCCACTGACTGCTGAGTTTTGACCACTGACTTTTGTCTGCCACTGTTTGTGTCACGGTTGGAGAGATTTCCCCACTTCTTGTTTTTAGAATGCAACTTAGATCAAAGGGGTTTTCTAATAGGTCACTCCCAGAGTCCAGTGTCCACTTGAAAACCTTTGTTGACAGAGCCTTCTGTCATGCTGCCCTTACACTTTGGAACTCCCTGCTTCACCAGTCAGGACATCTCCATCCCTGAAAGCATTTAAGTCCAAACTGAAAAGCCACCTGTTTAGTCTAGCATTTATGGACACCTGACTATTTCCTCTGTAACACAGTCCAGCCTTCAACCCTGTGTTGAGCTGAGACATATCTATGCGCTTCGAGCCCTATAGGAGAAAAACACTTTACAAATGTTATTGCATTGTATATTGTATTTTGTTCATCCTTTTTCACTCTATTCTGAACTATAATGGTTCCCCTGTAAAATAGACTATAATATATTTTTACAATGATTTGCAGAGGCAGATTTAAAGGTTGACTAAGGCAGACACTTCTAGTTGTCATAGCTAGAAACTTCCCAACTGTGATCCAGGTACTTCAGATCCTGCTGGCTCTCCTGGGTGCTTCATGTAATTTCTGGCCAGCTACCTCCATATGCTCCCCCTTCTGTGGCTGATACAGAGACTAGGAGAGACAAGAGGGCTGGAGCTGGAGAAGTGTTTTTGCCAGGACAGACGAGTAGGTGGTCTGAGCTTAAAGGCTCATACAAACGGCGGATTTTTCCAAACGACCCGTCGTTTGGACGTCCAAATGACCGGTTGTTTGGACGTCAAATCGGGCATGTGTGCAGTCGGTCGTCCAGTCAAAACCAGTGTTATTTACTGAACGACTGACTGTACACACTGTCCAATAAACACGTTGTCTTTTCCTTTGTCCATTAAAACTATTAATTTTAAACATCCAACTTGAGGAAAGATTGTTTTATTTCCCAAGTTTACCTATTACTTACTACACTGAGGCATCTACTCTCCTTTTTTTTGTACAGATTTCACGTCGCTCCCAGGGGTGTCTCCCGTGATTCAGAGCCGGATTAAGGCTAAATGGGGCCCTAAGCAAAGTAACTGATTTGGGCCCCCATGTCGTAATAGAATCAGAAGATGCAGCTGCACAGCAATATGTCGCACACACCGGGCAGCCGAGCTACTGGTTGCTATGGGCAACAGCACGCTTTCCTCTGTGGGTGCACAATGCAGGGAATAGCAGCGGCAAAATGCAGAGTGAGAGATGAATGGCTGGGACATTTGCACTCAGGGACTGGGGCACCCCTGTGAAGAGGGCGCCAGATATCACAGCAGCAGCACTTTCCCCCTGCATCTCCAGCCTGGCAATAGCAGAAAGCTCTGGACACCGCCAAACCGGAAGCCGTTCCCCAGACAGAATTACATAACCACTCCCACCAACAAACAACCAATTTCCTCCAAAAATAGACAGCCACCATGCAGCCTCCATCCCAGTGAATACGATAGTCCAGCAGAGAAGGCAGCCGCAGTGGGGGAGAATGACAGCACCAGATGAATCACATTCACCTATTGCGATCCAAGCAATAGAGGTCCCGTCATCCGGAGCCCATCTGTCTCCTCTAGAGTGCTGCCGCTCTGTTACTACTACTATTACTACTTCCTACTTCATGTCTGATCTGAGAATCAGGAAGTTCAGAGCGAGCGGCTGCACTGTAGAAGAGACAGATGGGTTTCAGATGACGGGATCTCTATTGCTTGGATCATGGATAGGTGAGTGAGCGTTTGCCATCTGCTGCTATCATTCTTGCTGCAGCTGTGGTTCTCTGTGGGAAGGGAGGGTGGAGTGGGCAGCGGCAGAGCGCACAGTAGCAGGAGGGGGACCTAGGAGGAGAGCCTGGCTCTGAAGACAATCAGCAGCGCACGGCATCATTTGACAAGACAAGACAAATAACATTTATATCGCGCTTTTCTCCTGGTGGACTCAAAGCGCCAGAGCTGCAGCCACTAGGACGCGCCCTATAGGCAGTAGCAGTGTTAGAGAGACTTGCCTACGGTCTCCTACTGAATAGGTGCTGGCTTACTGAACAGGCAGAGCTGAGATTCGAACCCTGGTCTCCTGTGTCAGCGGCAGAGCCCTTAAAGTGACTCCAAGCAGTGCCTGTGGATATGCCTTTAAGCATACCCACAACTAATTCATTACATCCTCACACCTACCAGCATGATGTTTGCTATTATATCCCCCTGGGTTCCTTATATTTCATTGCATTGTGCTGAATCGAGCTGCCAACTTTGGAGAAAAGTCGTCCTGTGGCCGTGATTTCGATCGTAAAAATATCAAAAACTAAAAGGCATAGAGCAGCCGTTTATATATCATTGGAAAGAGGAGAAAAGGAGCTTTAAAATGATATGCATCTTTCCATAGTTACTGCACTGCTCAGAGTCCCTTTAACCATTATACCATCCAGCCACCGCTGACTTTGGAGAAAAGTCGTCCTGTGGCCGCGATTTCAATCGCGAAAATATCGAAAACTAAAAGGCATAGAGCATATATCATTGGAAAGAGGAGAAAAGGAGCTTTAAAATGATATGCATCTTTCCATAGTTACTGCACTGCTCAGAGTCCCTTTAACCATTATACCATCCAGCCACCGCTGACTTTGGAGAAAAGTCGTCCTGTGGCCGCGATTTCAATCGCGAAAATATCGAAAACTAAAAGGCATAGAGCAGCTGTTTATATATCATTTTAAAGAGGATAAAGAGAGCTTTAAAATGATATGAATCTTTCCATAGTTACTGCACTGCTCAGAGTCCCTTTAACCATTATACCATCCAGCCACCGCTGACTTTGGAGAAAAGTCGTCCTGTGGCCGCGATTTCAATCGCGAAAATATCGAAAACTAAAAGGCATAGAGCAGCTGTTTATATATCATTGGAAAGAGGAGAAAGAGAGCTTTAAAATGATATGAATCTTTCCATAGCTACTGCACTGCTCAGAGTCCCTTTAACCATTATACCATCCAGCCACCGCTGACTTTGGAGAAAAGTCGTCCTGTGGCCGCGATTTCAATCGCGAAAATATCGAAAACTAAAAGGCATAGAGCAGCCGTTTGGATATCATTGGAAAGAGGAGAAAGAGAGCTTTAAAATGATATGCATCTTTCCATAGTTACTGCACTGCTCAGAGTCTCTTTAACCATTATACCATCCAGCCACCGCTGACAGGATGGCAAGGGCTGGTTTATGTGCTAATGGGGCCCCTTTGACTCTGAATGGGGCCCCAAGCGACTGCTTTTGTTGCCTGGTCGGTAATCCGGCCCTGCCGTGATTATTATCCAATGGTCCTTATTCTGCAGTAGGATCCGAACTATCCTGAAGAGGGTATCCAAACCGTGTGGAAACCTGCCCGATATTGTGGTTGCCTAATAGCAACCCAGATTAGTAAGTACCGTATATACTCGCATACAAGCCGAATTTTTGACCCCCAAAAAGGAGGCCAAAAGTTGGGGGTTCGGCTTGTATGCGAGTCATGGTGGTCCGCGGGTCCCCCCCTCCGCTGGACCGCGGGTCCCCCGCTCCCCCCATGGCCACCGCTGCCGCTATTACCTGGCTGCATCTTCTATTTCAATCTCCGTTCTTGTAAACATTCAGAGCAGCGCGCCCGGCGCTGCTACTGTGACGAGGCAGGAAAGAGCGTCCTGTTACTATGGGAACCGCTCTTTCCTGGCTCGCCGCTCGTCACAGTAGCAGCGCCGGGCGCGCTGCTCTGAATGTTTACAAGAACGGAGATTGAAATAGAAGATGCAGCCAGGTAATAGCGGCGGCGGCCATGGGGAGCGGGGACTGTACTGGCTAAACTGGGGCACGTAACTAGCTTTACTGAGCGCTATACTAGCTAAACTGGGGCGCTATACTAGCTATACTGAGCGCTATACTGAGCACTATACTAGCTAAACTGGGGCACTATACTAGCTAAACTGGGGCACTATACTAGCTATACTGAGCACTATACTAGCTAAACTGGGGCACTATACTAGCTATACTGAGCACTATACTAGCTAAACTGGGGCACTATACTAGCTATACTGAGCACTATACTAGCTATACTGGGCACTATACTAGCTATACTGAGCACTATACTAGCTATACTGGGGCACTATACTAGCTATACTGAGCACTATACTAGCTATACTGAGCACTATACTAGCTAAACTGGGGCACTATACTAGCTATACTGAGCACTATACTAGCTATACTGAGCACTATACTAGCTATACTGAGCACTATACTGGGCAGTATACTAGCTAAACTGGGGCACTTTACTAGCTATACTGAGCACTATACTAGCTATACTGAGCACTATACTAGCTATACTGGGCACTATACTAGCTATACTGGGGCACTACCTACCCATACTGGACACTTTACTAGCTATACTAAGACACACTCGGGGAATAAGGCGGCCAGCATTTCCTACCCCCGGCTTATATGGGGGTCAATCATTTTCCCCTGGTTTTTCAGGGAAAAGTTGGGGGGTCGGCTTATATGCGGGTCGGCTTATATGCGAGTATATACGGTAGTATTTGTTTCACACATTATTTCATTGCTTGAGAATACTACACTATCTGGCCATCCTGGAGTTTTCTGATCGTTTTTTCCTCTCCCTGTTCCTGAGGTTCATCACCTGAATTTAATTGACCAAACATCCCTCTTCAAGTTTAGGTAAGTAAGTGGTGACTTATCCCACCTCTCAGTAGGACATGCTCCCTGTGTGGAAGCCACGCTACCTATTTATTATGGGAGGAATATGGTGCCTATTCCTCACATGGTCCCCATAATGAGTAATAAATTGGGGGCAATTGTGCTTACTTTTTTTGGGGGGGGGGGGGGGACACATTCCATGTATATTATTTTGCACTCCATACTGCCTATATGTTCTTTGGGACACATGGCTAATTAAGTAATTTGAAATACATTCTTACCAATTATGTTATTTAGGGGTTATTTGTAAATACTGGCCTGTTTCTGTTTGTGTTTTTCTAAGAAATACATATAGCTATCTCCCATTTTTAATGAATGTGTCACACTTCAATCTGGCCATGCCTAACTTTAACTTGGGATGAACCGTTTTCACTTAAAGAACTTTTTTTTTCAGAATTGGCACGCATTTCACTTTAGAATTTGCTGGCAGATTTCAGGGTGAATTGCATTGAAGTCAATGGTGCCAACTATAAGGGCTCGTTTCCACTAGTGCGGTGCGAATCGCTGGAATTCCACCACTGATGAAATCGCATGCGGATGCGATTTCGCGTGCGGTTTTTGCCGCGATTTCGCATAGGCAGGGTATATGCGAATTTAACCATGTCACTGCCTGGTTCAATTTACATTAGTTTTCATGCGAATTCGCACGCGAAATCGCGGCAAAAACCGCATGTGCGTTTTCCCTTATTAAATACATAGCCTGCGAATCGCCTGCATTCCTCACGCAGGCGAATTCTGCAGGCTCTACCGTGCAGAAAAATCCTGCACAGAAAAAACGCAGGAAAAAACTGACAAGTGGAAACAGGGCCATCCACTTGTATTGGTTATGCGAATCCGCATGCAGAGAACGCATGCGGATTCGCTCTAGTGGAAACGGGCCCTAATGGTTAATAACAAACGCCCAACACATAATATACAATCTCTTTTTTTTTTTTCAAAAAAGACCTTGTAAATGTAAAAAAAAAAATGGTTTTAAAGTTACAATAGAAAAAAATATTTTTCAAAAGTGGTTAAATAACAGAGAATGTATCAGTGTACCAACCCATCCTCGGAGGATCCCTGACAAATATACCTAATACTGGTGGCTGGAAGTATAATGGTTAAGGGCTCTGCCTCTGACAAAGGCGACCTGGGTTCAAATCTTGGCTCTGCCTGTTCAGTAAGCCAGCACCTATTCAGTAGAAGACCTTGGGCAAGTCTCCCTAACACTGCTACTGCCTATAGAGCGCGTCCTAGTGGCTGCAGCTCTGGCGCTTTGAGTCTGCCAGGAGAAAAGCGCAATATAAATGTTCTGTGTTTGTTTTGTTTAATACTTGCATATGGTTTTTTGTTTTTTTTAATGACATGGGGTCCCTCCATTTCATACTCATTAAATGACACCTGAGGTGAAAATAAACTAAAGAAATAAACAATTGTGTCTATCCTCCTCCTCCTAAAAATAACTTTTTAAAATATTTCAGTTTTATTTTATATTTAAATCTACTTTTTAAGTCTTACTGTTTTATTGTTTATGCTCAATGACATATTCATTAAAGTATACCAGAGCTAAAATTTATGAACTATTGTGCCTTTTTATCTCTTTCCTGCTCTCAAAAGCCATTTTCTGCTAGGAAAGTGTTTTATAGTTGTAATTTCTTATCAGTGAGGGTCACACTGTAGTCTGACCCCGTCCTGACTCAGACAGGAACTGCCACTTACATACCTGATGTTTAACTCTTTCAGGCAGAAAAAGAAAAAAAAAACGGAACACAGCATAGTTATGTGTGTGCTGGGCACTGTACATACACATGTCTATTTCATTATGTCACATGTCACCCCAGGTATCCTTTAAGGGCTCAGACACACTATAAGCTTCCACTTTCAGTTTCTTTATTTTCGGCTAGAAGAGAGACATCAAAGCATTCCAAGAAGTTACATCACAACGAGTTTTGCCTGAGGTCAAAAGCAGTGCACTTATCACAAGTGAGATAACTATTGAAGCTGTTAATGGGTTAATGGACAGAATTATGAACAGTTCATTGCATAGCTCTTTACTGGTTCGACTTTTGACTTTAAAGCGGAATATAACCCTGCATTTCAACTTTGCTCTAAAACATTATTTACAGCATATTAAATGCAACCAGCATTTTTTTTTACTAGACCAGCATTGAAAGGGTTAAACACAGAGGTTTAAAGTTCCGTGGAGAGATATGCAAAGGTTCAGATAGATACATTTAACTAAATAGAATGTAACACGTTAGAAATGTTACACACTCTTTGGCTGTCCTCCAGCTCCTTCTCAGTCAGAGAGATGAGTCACATGCCACACTTAGATACATTTATGTAAACAAAATGTATCTATTTCAGCTTCGGATGCGTCTGCAGTTCTCTCCAGGAACTTTAAAGCTCTGTGTAACCCTTCCAATGCTGGTCTAGTAAAAAAAAAATGCTGGTTGCATATAATATGCTGTAAATAATGTTTTAGAGCAAAAGTTGAAATGCAGGGTTATATTCCGCTTTAAACTATGGCTTGATGATATTCAGATTTATCGTCCAAGCATTTTGCCTGGTGGCTCAAAATGGCGGACGGGAAATATTAATTTGTAAAATTTTCTATTAGCCTCACTAATATGACAAAATTATTATTATTATTATTATTATTAAATAAAACGTTCCTTTGAAAAGTAATTATGTGCCTGAAAAAATAAAGCAGTGTTTCACCGCAAAGCATATCAGCAAAATCAAATGATTTGTTCTAACGGGAAAGTTGTTGCACGCATTCAGTCTGGTAAAGGTGTTAAAAGTAACACTGCTATTTTACTTTGTGGAATGGGCAATTCGATCCGCTCCTGTTATTTTCTCTGGCTCCATACGTGACAGTCTCTGACATGTTCAGATTCACGGCAGGTCCTGCTGTTAAATCAGTGTAAACATTATTTCAGAGTTTTCAAACAGCACAGATCCAGTATCGTGTGAAGTGAAGCATGAGATATTTTAATGGGTGCCGCCTCTCCCTGCGTGCAAAAAACTGAGGCACGGCATTCAGGAAATGAGGACGGCTGCTGTAATGTTTGTATTGTATGCTGCAGCACTTGTGGACACAATGACCGCTGTGCAACATCAGAATGTGGAAATGCACACTAGAATACCAAGGAGTGCTATTACTCCCTCTATTCATGTTCTTACAGATAGATCTGTATTACAGTTTTGTGGAATGGTGTCAATCCACACATTGTATACCTATAATTACATTATATCAATAAAATGTAAGTATGGGTGGAGCTAGAAGAACCGACGCATCTCCCCACTAGTTCTTACTCATAAAAGCATAAAAGCATTACCACAAAAATATTTTGTCATTTTGTCCACATTTACCAGTGATCTAATAAATTAATATTTATAAAGTGCTAGTCCATTATGTTAACACATAGCATTTTTCTCTGGTCAGATTCAAAGCCGCTCCAGGTATGCTCAGAAGGTCTGGAGTATTATGGAGTCTTGTCCATGGACTCCATATCAAATAGGTACTGGCTCCAGCCAACCCTGGTCACTTTTATCAAAGGTGGTGTCTTTGTACGAGTCAGTGCAAAAACAGTGCTCTAAATTTGGGTGCACCAAGCTCTGTCATAGGCCTTAAAGAGAAACTCCAACCTAGAATTGAACTTTATCCCAATCAGTAGCTGATACCCCCTTTTACATGAGAAATATAATGCTTTTCACAAACAGACTATCAGGGGGCGCTGTATGACTGATATTGTGCTGAAACCCCTCCCACAAGAAGCTCTGGGACTGCGGTACTTTTGGCAGTTTGTTACAATGTAACAAGGTTCACAGACAGGAATTAGCTGTTTACAGCTGTCTCTAACAGCCAAAACAGCAAGCAGCAGCTACATAACCTGCCCACAGTAAAAATGTCACCATATAATACAAGTCAGAATGTAAATCGGGGAGAGGAAAGATTTTACAATGAGCAAACACTGACTAAATCATTTATACATAATTATGGTAAAAAATGAAGCACTTTTTTTTACTACATTATTTTCACTGGAGTTCCTCTTTAAAGGGTATGTCTGGGGAAATAATGAAAAAAAAAACAAGTTCTTCTTACCTGGGGCTTCCTCCAGCCCCTGGCGAGGTCGGCATCTGGAACGGAGGAGACCCTGGGACACCGGAGCTGCGGCGAGGGACATATCAGCTGCCAGGGTCTGGAGGAAGCCCAGGTAAGTAGAACTTGTTTTTTCAAATACCTCGGATGTATCATTTAAAGGACCACTATCACGAAAATGTTAAACTTTAACATACAGGTAAACACATACAAATGTGAAGTATGTTTCTTCCAAAGTAAAATGAGCCATAAATTAATTTTCTCCTATGTTGCTGTCACTTTCAGTAGGTAGTAGAAATCTAACATTACTGACACGTTTTAGTCTAGTCCATCTCATCTCATCACGGGGGATTCTCAGCATGTTCTTTATTCTTTATAAAGACACTCCTGCAAAAGGATTTATATAAAGATGCTGACCAACCTCCCTGCTCACTGCACACTTTTTTTTAGCAGTTGGATGGAGCAACTGCCATTCACTAAGTGCTTTTGAAAATAAAGAAAACCCTGAGAATACCACCATGAGAAGATGGGCTAGTCCCAATCCTGTCGGTTCTGTCACATTTCTACTACCTACTGTAAGTGACAGCAACATAGAAGAAAAATGTATGGCTCATTTTAGTCTGGAAGAAATGTACTTCTTATTTGTATGTGATTACATGTATTTTAAATCTTACAATTTTCATGATTGTGGTCCTTTAATGTGAATTACGTTAATAGCAGCGCTTAATCAGTAATTTGGGTGCGGTCAGAACATAGAGCCCAAATTACGATACAAACAGCGTAATTCAGCTGGCATCTCTTGCTGCTAATAGGAAGGTGGGGTGCATGGGGGCCACCAGAATATTTTCCTTAGGGGCCCCATTGTCACTAGACCCGGCCCTGAAACTTCTTGATGATGGGGCATCCGTTTCCAAAACAAACACAATGACCTGGTAAGTATTGTTTATTTCATTTCAAATGCCAGAGGTGACTTTGTTATTTCAAAATTCATTGCAATCTAACATCTCGTTATTTGTCAATTTGCTGCCATAATTTGAAATAGAAGAAATAATATTTATCGTACAGTTCCTCCTAAGCACAAATCAACGGTGAAATATTTCAATGTCTTTCTTCCAGCGGTGAAATATTCCAATGTCAAATCTTCAAACTATGTAACTGGTCACGAATATCAAGGTCATGGCGTTCCCCTATTTACCATTTTTATTTGTTTAGGTAAAAAGACTTTGCATTGTGTTCTGCTAAAGCTACATAATTGTTTTCTATTACCCTGGCATAGATGGAATTGTTGTCACAAAGCCAGCAGCTCTTACCATTCTGCTAAGTGAGCTTACTCGCCTGTTATCGCACAATATACGTATTGTCCGGTGCCATGTTTATAAAAACACATTAATGAATGAAGTTAGTATGAGCTCACCTTGCCTGGGGCTAGAGGGTTCCTCACCGCCAAAAATTCCTTGTAAACCACTGAAAAAACATTCTGGACCTCGGCCATAACGGTTCGATTCCCAGGCCTACATGCATACTTTAATTTATTACACCGTGCTTGAAAAAGTATAATTAATCCTTAATTTCAGTAACTTGCACAAACTTTAATGGTTTATGAAAATTTAGTACGGAGGCTGAGCGTAGTGTGGAGTTACACTACAGCCTTTAGGCTTCGCGAGCGTCAATATTTAATCAAACGATTACCATATTCCTTTTAATATACAGCCTGTGGCCATTTCACATGCACACAAACTTAAATGGAAATTTGTTTCATGTTATTAATGCCACTGCATGCATTTAATGTGTTGTTTATTAACAAAAATATCAAGCAGAATTTTGATTGTAAGGTGGTAAACTTTATGGATTGACTGATGTAACCTCAGCTTGGATGAATATTTTTATCATTGTTATTATTAGCAGTTGATCAGGGCCGGGCCAAGGCAGAGGCAAGAGAGGCTCCAGCCTCAGGGCGCAGTGTAGAAGGGGGCGCACAACTCACTCAGCTATCATTCCCCTATTGTGTTTGAAGCAGAGAGAAAAAAGAAAAGGGGATACATGGCAGTGACTGCAAGCCAGATAACTAGAGATTACGGTGTTAGGGGCCCTGGGGCGTCTCTTAGTCTAATAGCAATCAGTGTGTGACGGCTGGGGTGGAATGGATGTGGGGGGGGGGCGCACTTTGGAGTCTCAGCCTTGGGTGCTGGAGGACCTTGTCCCGGCTCTGCAGTTGATGTTGTATGTTGCAAATTTCATACAGGAGTGGATGATCCACTTTATTGAACAGATATCTCTTGAGTAAAGTAAAATATTTACTAGAGCACATTCACATATGCAGGACTTCCCACGGGCCTCTCCCCTTAGTTGGAGCACCTTCCCAAAACACATTTGCCACTCTCTAAGTTATTTAACCTTTTAGCAGCCCTATTGCATTATCTTGTGTAATGTAACTCAGGTCAGAACATCTTCAACCAGCTGATCTTGGGCTGCCTATTAACGCAGCGTGGGCACAGGAAGCAGTTACATGTTTACCTGTCTGGATCCTGGATTGGCTCTCCTCTTGCTCTTCTCATCCTCCACCCGCAGTGCTTTAATGCCAACATCCTGTTCTGGGTACCAACCTCATAATATGATGTGATATGAATGCAAAGGATGGTGTCAGCATTGCAACGCTGCCCAGTGGTAGAAGAATGCTGATGGAAAAGACTCTTCCATCACCGAGCAGCTCTGCAACGCTGACACCTTCGTCTGGTCCTGGTCACATGATATGACATGTGATGAAGAAGATGTCTGCATTACAGTGGTCGCTCGGCAAACCCCGGGTTTTCAAGGGGGGGATTCCTGAAGAGTCTCCCTCAGCCACACACCATACAATATAATAATATGGTAGGACACCATGCTGGGTACACATAATGCAAATTCACGTTCGATGTGCTCCGAATCGACAAGGGGATTGATCAGGAGCAGTTTGGATACATTGGATACAGATAATAATGAGGACAGCCGACATTGCTAATGAAGGGGAACATAAAAGCATTCACACAGCAGGGTACAGGGCTGTGCTCATACCTGACTCTATTAAGTGCCCCAGAGCTGCCCCATGCTCTGTACACACACTGCTGCTCCATCCAAAGTCAACTGTAGCAGGGAAAGAGGTGGCAGCGCTGTGAGCTGCAGGTTGCCTGCAGATATTCTGGTGTCTAAACTTGTGCCTGTCCCCAGACACTGCACCAGCCCTGGTCTGAGGGGGGATTCTGAGCAGCTGTAATCCCCCCCCCCCCTACAGTTGCCTATGCTTGGTGGAGGAAGATGAGAGCCGATCCAGTGTCTGGAACAGCGAGCCGCCTCTCATACACTTGAAGGTTCTGGGGCTGCACAGATCTCCCTCACAGTGCTGCGCCTCAGGACATATGACCCCCTTCCCCTCCCATAGCTACGCCTCTGCCTCCAGACCTTTGCTTGTAGTGTGTGCATGACATCATGGTGAATGTAGAAGGGAAGGGGGAGGAAGAGGTGTATCACAAAAAAATTGTGAAATGCATACTTATAAGATGCACATTTCTCCCAGAGTACAATGCATTATTACTTACTTTTTTTTCTCCTATGATGTTATCACTTACAGTGGGTAGTACACATCTGGTAGATTTTGGACTAGTCCCTCTCCTCATGGGGGATTTTGGGTTTTTTGTTATTTTCAAAAGCACTTACTGTAATTCACTTGCTCAGGTTCTGTCCAGGCATTGCTTTTGTAAAGAATAAAGGAAATACTGAGAATCCCCCATACGGAGATGGACTAGTCTAAAACCTGCCAGATCAGTCAGAGTTTTACTACCTACTGTAACTGACAGCAACATAGAAAAAAAATTAACTCAAAGTATATTTTACTCTGGGACAAATGTATTGCTTTTATGTATGTATTTTAAATTTTAAAATTTTTCGTGATAGTGGTCCTTTAACCACTTCAGCCTTCAGTGTTTTTTCACCTTATGCATTGAGCAATTTTCACCTCCCATTAATTCGCCAATAACGTTATCAGTACTTATCACAACGAATTGATCTATATCTTGGGTGGTAGATTTTGCTAAGAATTATGTTTTTCTAAATGCATTTTAATGGAAATATTAAGAAAAAAATGGAAAAAAAATCATTATTTCTCTAAAATAATACATGCTACCATAATTAAAACCCATGTATTTTATTTGCCCATTTGTCCCAGTAATGATACAATTTAAATTATGTCCCTATCACAATGTATGGTGCCAATATTTTATTTGGAAATAAAGGTGCATTTTTTACAGTTTTGCATCCAACACTACAAGTTTACAATTTAAAAAATAATAGTAATATTACCTCTTCACATGCATATTAAAAAAAAATTTCAGACCCTTAGGTAACTATTTATGTTTTGGGTTTTTTTTATCAAAAAGTGTGTGTGTGTGTGTGTGTGTGTGGTGTGTGGTGTGTGGTGTGTGGTGTGTGTGTGTGTGTTGTAAACAGTTAATTTTAAATGTAATAAATTGTATTTATTTAAAACAAGATGGCCACAGTAAAAAACATTTTTTTAGTCCTGTATGTGAGCTCTCTCGCTTACAGGAAGTGAAGGGAGGACGGGAAACTGTTTTTCTTTAGAAAGATTGCAGCTTCTGAAAGAAGCCCGTCGGTCTTTCTAACGGGGAACTGTGTTACCATTCATTGATCTCTGGGCTAATGAGCGGCTGCACGGGAGCACGTGGGAGCGCGCAGCCACGTGCAACAGAGCAGCAGCAGACTTTTGGACCTAATAGCAATGTCCAAAAGGCGAAAGTAGTTAAGGTCAGGGCCCAGTCCTACAGGATTCTTTGCAGGAATCAGGGATGCAGCAAAAGTGCAGTAATAGTACTCCGTTATTTGTAGATATGAGACAAACAAAATCTAACAATGACTGTTAAAGTGGACCTGAACTCTTGCGCAGGAATTAAGGAAAACCGAGATAAATGTATCATGTATGTATTTAGAGAGTTTAGTCTGTCTAAGGGCCCTTTTCCATGGGTAGTTGAACTGTGTGCTCAGCGAGCAGTTACCAGGCAGCAGTGAGCAGTTACCAAGCAGCAGAGAGCAGTTACCAGCCAGGAGAAAGCATTTACCAGGCAGCATCGAGCAGTTACCAGTGTTTTCAACTGCTCGTGGAAAAAGGGCTCTAATTCCCCCTCATCGGTGACTAGTCACAAGTGTAATTTGATCCCTCAGCTGTGTCAGCTGGCTGCCTTGGAAGAGCAGCTAATTTGTAAAACACAGGATATTTACCCTTTGTCTGCTTCCACGAAAGCAGGAAGCAGACACACTGCAGATTTATTGCAGGATTTGTATCAGCTGTAACAAAGAAATGTTTTTCTTTAAAGGTTATTATGCTGTTGCTTATCTTTTAGAGCAGAGAGGAAGTTCTGAGTTCAGGTCTGCTTTAAGCAAGCAGATGTGATTGCATTCATCTCTACATAAAAAGAAAAACAAAAAACACTCCACATACCATTTACTGCTTTTACAACAACGCTGCTTTTCTAGAATTCAGCCGTCTGCTAAGTACAGACTTGGAAACCTCAATCTCCTTGTTTTTTCTTTTAATTAATAAACATCCCTTGAAGTATTTATCCTGGCTGACACTCGTAATAAAAGGCACAATGTAATTTTCGGTGCTGACAAATGTTAAATGATTTCCACGCGCAACTATTAACGACATGATGGGGGCTAATTAACACACGCACACGCAGCTCTTTCAAATGCACTGAAACAATGGCGTAATAACGCGGCTTGTGAAAAGCAGGTTGTCATGGAAACAGAGGTTGGACGCAGATTCCCTTCTTTTTGAAAAAAACAAAAAACTGTTTGATGGTTCTAATACGGCTGCGGATGTTAAACACAAAGAGAGAAGCCGGACGCTCTCGCAACACTTGAAGCTTGTCAGTTCAGAAATATATATCAAAGGATTTTCTTGTCAAGACAGGTTAAACTCGCAGCTATGATCTCCAGACTGGGGGGAAAAAAAGTCAGTCGCGCGTTCATTGATATCTCTTTAAGGTCCAACTCAGCACCTTCCTCATCATTTTCATATTTCTCTAACACTTCATACAGGCTCAGCCTCTGAGAAATCGCAGACATTCCTAGCAGAATATTTCATGGAGGAAACATGAGATTCCCTCACAACGGCATCTTTGCTCTGCTGAGCCCAGCCAAGACCCGCCCAGCCGCTACGTCCGTGAGGTGAAATTCCTTTGCCAAACCGGCCCGCAAATTGTTTCGGACCAGTTCTGTGTAAAATAGGAGTTATCGGTCATTAAAAATGCATTAACTCGAAGGCGCCACGTGAAACAAAACAGTGTATCTCCAGACAACAAACACTGTCATTAGCAAGAAAGAGATTTTCACATAGCGGCCCTGCACAGGAGACTACAATGTTACAGCTTATTGGCTTCGCTTTCTTTAGTCATTAAGTAAAGAGGCAGATCCCCTGCTGGAACTTTAAACAACATTTGCATAAAAAGAAGTCGACTTGCAACAAACTACACAGAATTCCAGCAGCCATCAGTGAGCTATCCAGGGAGCCATGGGCTACATTGTGAACCGCACACTCCTACCTCCTCCCTTTAACTAACTGCCCAGGGCTGTTTTAAAGGGAACCTAAACTGAAAAGGATATGGATTTTTCCTTTTAAAATAATACCAGTTGCCTGAATCGCCTGCTGATCCTGTGTATCTAATACTTTTAACCACAGCCCCTGAATAAGCATGCAGATCAGGTGCTCTGACTGAAGTCAGACTGGATTAGCTGCATGCTTGTTTCAGGGTGTGATTCAGCCACTATTGCAGTCACAGAGATCAGCTGGACTGCCAGGCAACTGGTATTGTTTAACAGGAAACATCCATATCACTCTCAGTTAAGGTTCCCTTTAAGGCATAGACAATCCAGGTAGATGACTGGGCGTCTGCAGGAAGGAGCACCACAAAGCTACTCTTAGCAGACTCCTTTATGATGATCTTATACACAAATGCTAGTACCATTACCATTAAGAAAGGCAGTTGGTATTGTTTAAAGAGAATCTGTATTGTTAAAATCGCACAAAAGTAAACATACCAGTGCGTTAGGGGACATCTCCTATTCCCCTCTGTCACAATTTCGCCGCTCCTCGCCGCATTAAAAGTAGTTAAAAACAGTTTTTAAAAGTTTGTTTATAAACAAAACAAAATGGCCACCAAAACAGGAAGTAGGTTGATGTACAGTATGTCCACACATAGAAAATACATCCATACACAAGCAGGCTGTATACAGCCTTCCTTTTGAATCTCAAGAGATCATTTGTGTGCTCACCTTCCTTCCCCTGCAGCTCTCATCCACTGAATACTAGTGACAGGCTGATCGTTTCTTCCTGGAGAAAGCTCTGCCCCTGTCTGTAATTCCTCAGTATGTGTCAGCCAGCTCCTTTTCACAGCCTAACAGAGGAAGATTTTTATCCAGCTCTATTCCCTCAGGGCCCTTTTCCACTTGCAATCACTAGCGTTCGCGCTGAACGCTAGTGATTGCGATTCAGCAAATGCCCAAAATTTCGCGGCGATTTTCCGACGTTTGCGATCGCGGTTTTGTTATGCTATGCACTGCATAGCAAGATCGCGGCAATAATCGCTCAGCAGTGCGATCGCGATCGGGTAAAAAACGAATCGCGGTAGTGGAAATGACCTACCGCGATTCCTATGTTAAAAGCAAACTGTAGCGATCTGAAAAATCACTAGCGGTTTGCGGTTTTGCGATTCAGCCATCGTAAACGCCGTAGTGGAAAAGGGCCCTTACTGATATCTGAGAGCAGAGACGCTGCTGGCTTATGTAAATAACACACACACACTGGAGTGTACATAGAGGGGCCTGGAGGGGGGAGTGCATAACAGATCAGAGTTGGCAGCCTTCCAGACACAGCGTGACAAGTCCGACAGGGGAAAGATACGTTGATTTATTACAGAGACGGTGATAGTAGAAAGTGCTGCAGTAAGCCAGAGCACATTAGAATAGGTTTAGGAACTTGTAGGATGGTAGAAAAAAGGATGACATTTTTGTTACAGAATCTCTTTAAAAGGAAATAAATATGGCAGCCTCCATATACTTCTCACTACATCTGTCCTTTAAGGTTAACCATGGGGAGGGGTTAAAGATAGCTGTGTGTGTGTGTGTGGGGGGGGGTTGTTATGGTTAGCCGAGGAATGGTGGGGTGTTTAAGGTTAGGTATTGGTAGTGGGAGGGTTCAGTGTGAGGATAGGGTTATATTTAGGTAAAGTAAAATATTGATATTTACTAACACGGGCGTAACTAGACATCACTGGGTCCCCCTGCAAAACTTTGGATGGGGCCCTCCCACCCCCCTCACTTTCTGCACAGGAAAACCAAGGACCAATGTGTTTTCCCCATGCAGATAAAAACACTTAGATTGCCTGACATTTCCTTTAAATCTATGCTCCCCCCAGATCTACTTACCCGGGGCTTCCTCCAACCCCTTGCAGCCAACAAGTCCCTCAGCGCAGCTCTGCTCCCAGTACATACATACACACACAGCCTTATTATTTTACTTCATGAGAGCACATGCTATATGGAGGGACAACAATGACATGCTGAACATAAGATATAGTATCACTGTAACTTTGGCGAAACATTCAGAATGTCACTGATTGATACTCTTATTACGGGATCTTGGACTCAGTATGAGACAACAAGCTCTCAATGAGGCAGTGACAGTCAGACATCAATCTTACCCTTGCCAATGTGTTGTAAAAGTAATCAGACACCATAAGGTCATTAGCCTGTGTGTGATAAGAATCTAGGAATCTCTTTGGAGTGATTGCTGAAAGGGACAGTCTACAACTTTTTTTTAACCTGTGACTCCTTTGTTTGTAAGGTTGTACATGAAGTCATCAGAACTTAGCTGCAGTGTGAGCCAGATATTTTTACGAACCCTAGGGAATAGGGACAGTGTACAAATTCCAATGTGTGTGTGATTCCTTATCTGTGTGGTGGACACATGCAGTCAATATAACAATGGTGCAAGAGCAGAATACGTTTTTTCTCTCCATGCCCTTAGTTGTCAGTCTCTCAAACTTTTCCCCCCACGGGCCCCCTGAGGCTTCTGGGCCCCCCTGCGGAGGCATCCCTTGAAGGGTCTATTCTTATGCCCCTGTTTACTAACAATATTTTACTAGTATTTTTCCACTTTAACAGTAGAATAACTGTAAATTTACTGGTATTCTACCATCCCAAATTTTTAGGCATCCTGTTTTATTGTATGTCAGTAAACACCCAATATAAATGTTACCCTTAATAAGCTAAGAATGCTAGCTGTACTTTACAGATGCACAGTTCTGGAGGGAGGGATGATGGGGCAACCCACAAGCAGATATCATCGGGCGGATGGGTATGAACACAATAAGCTCATTTGTCACTCATCGTTTAGGGATCTGCCATAAGGGACGTAACTAGGACCCACCAGGCCCCCTTGCAGAAATTCTGAGTGCCCCCCCCCCCCGGACCTGCTCAGGGCCGTTTAGGGGGGCTGGAGGGGTCGCAGCATGAGGGGAAAGCCATGGTTCACATCGGCGGGGAGGGGGGACGGTCCCCCCCTCCCTCTCCTTGAGCACTGCGCTCCCCTCCAGCATCAAGAAGTGTGTGTGTCTAGGCGGTGGGCAGCGGCAGATCCACATACCTTCCTTGCGTTCCAGTGTGGATGTTCCTCTCTCTAGTGTCTGATGCTACTTCTTTATACAGGAAGTCACATCAGAGGCTAGAGAGAGGAACATCCACGATAGAATGCAGGAAGGTATGTGGATCTGCCGCTGCCCACCGCCAAGACACACACACTTATTGATGCTGGAGGGGAGAGCCCAAGGTGAGGGACCGTGCAGAGTGACGTCAGTCAGCCCAGTTTTTTGTACCAATGGTCGCTGGTCCTTAAGTAGCCAGAGACTGCTGGTACTCAAGTGGCTAAAAAAGAAAGAAAAGAGAGAGAATTTAGACGCTCTGAGCAACAAGACAGCTGGAACAGCTTCCATATAATAAAAGTGCTATTGCAAATAAAATGGAAAAACAAAACAAAAAAACAGCAACAATAAAAAAAGCAGGATTACCCTGGTTAGCCCTGGACTACAAGAGGATTATTCAAGATGAAAAAGTCAAATAAAGAATGAATGTACACGATGAACAAAACACACAAAGGGGTTTATTAGACATTCCTCATTCGCTGCATGCTGCAGATTTGTACAGATTGATGCAGTATCAGCCGTTACAGGCTTATGATTTGACTGATGGAGAGAGATGGGAACGGTGAATTTGTGATATAGATACTGACAAACATTCCCTGTGAAGGGAATCTCGGATGTAAGAGCGGTAATGATTGAGCCCGCTGCCAGCGATGTGTTATCACTGTGTGAATATAGATTGGCAGGGAGCGGTGGCGGCCTGGCGTGCCATGTTTATTGCATGACCTAATGATAAATTCCCACGCTGTGTTTTGATCTTTATTAGAGCGGACCAGCGCCCGCCTTCATAGCACCATGTTAAATTAATCAGCCCCTAGTGTAAACATTAATATTGCAGCAGAGACATCCGATACGCTTTCATTTGTCCTTGAATCCGGAAAGTAGAAGTGTACCGATAACATTAGATTAAATTGTAAAAATCAACCCAAAATTGCTTCCAGATCAATAATATAATCATTAGGCATTGTTGATTTTGTCACCTGAAAAATGAAGACCTTACACACTGACTGTTTTTTGTTTACAAACATTTCCCCACTGGCAAAGGCGTAGCTAGGACTTTCAGAGCCAGGGAACAACGTTTTTGCGCCCCCCTCTGGACAAAATCGACAATGGCCATGCATCAGAATATGGTTGTGGTCAAGGGTGGAGTCAAATGTACAAATGCCGAAACTGGGCGCCATCATGGCAGCTATCATGCACGCCCCGTGTAGCGGTAAATCGGGGCTCAGGCGGCTGCCAGACCCTGAATTACATCTCCCTCCGAGTTGCGACAACTCGGAGGGGGACTAGTATTTCACGCCGCCTCGGAGTTTTGCGGCATTGGGAACAGCCGTCATTCGACTCTCACGTACTGAAGCAGTGCCGAAATAATATGCACCCTACAAATGCTGTTTAGATAGCCAGATGTGACCCCTTCCCCCTATGGATAGCTATATGTGCACCCATTTAGATAGCCAGATGTGCCCCCCCGCCTTCCCCTATAGATAGCTTTTCCTATTTAGATGCACCCCCTTTAAAGAGCCAAATGTGACTCCATTTAGATAGCCAGATGTGGCCCCTTTAGATAGCGAGATGTGGTCCCTTTAGATAGCCAGAGGTGGCCCCTTTAGCTAGCAAGAAGTACCCCCTTTTTCTACTGCTATTAATGCTTCTGCACTACTCTACAGAGGGAGGGAGAGATGCAGGGGCACTTTGGGCAGCCAGTGAGCTACCTCTGACACACGTGGGGGTGCAGTGGCCTTGCTGAGTGCCCGTCATAGTGCTGCGCCTGGGGACATATCTCCCCCCTTCCCCCCCCCCATAGCTATGCTTCTGCCCACTGGCAGCAGTTAGCATATGTATACCAATGTATGCCAGCTCTGTTGAGCATCTGCCTGCTTGTCTGACAGCTTCCCCTGCCATATGCTGCATCATCACCCCCTTCACCACTACTATTATGTGTATTACAGGGTAACTCCCATATCTATGGTCTCATATTTACACATCAGGAGCACATCATCAGTATGGTAAGGTTGCCAAGCACAGGAAGCACATGGCCATTTTACTGTTAAATATGCAAAGTAGTGAGCTCAGATAGGGAATCAAGCATTGCGCTACTTGCATGGCGTGTTACTCTAGCAATGCTCGGTGGCGAGTTACATCGGACGGAGACTGCTAACAGGGGAGCCAGCGGTGGAACACGGGGACTGTAGGAGGAATGGGAAGGCTCTATAGGACCCAGAGCCTTCCCTCTCCTTGGGTGGGTATCTGCTTTTTTTATTTCCACTTTAGATATAATTAATTGGTTGTGTAGTACGGATAGTTACTAGAACATTAGTAGCAAAGAAAATATTTTCATATTTTTATTTTCACTTGTATGGTGTTTTTTATAACATTGTATCATTCTCTAATATTTGCAGTTTACACACTACTCAGCATTCTAAATGATTTTACAGAACAGGGCAGTGATCTATTGACCGGTCCTCTGCAGAGAAAAAGAAAATACAATGACTGACAGTTGAGATAACAAGCTTCAGAAGACAGAGCTCTTTTAGACATTGAAAGTCGTGGAGCTCAATGGCTCTTTTGCATGGAGTTTTTTAACTCTTCCTGTACTTGAAACAATATTAGACTTATGTCTTTGCTCCTAATGCTTTATTTAATAGCTGTACTACACATACAAATCATTATATCATATATATTTTTTCACTTCAGTGTCTCTTTAAAGAAGAACATTTCTTTGTAACAGCTGATACAAATCCTACAATAAATCTGCAGTGCGTCTACTTCCTGCTTTCATGGAAGCAAATTACACTGGTAACTGGTGATTAGTCCCAGATGAGGTGGTATTAGTCAGGCTAAACTCCCAAAATACATACATGGTGCATTTCTTCTGTCCACAGAATTCAGGTCCACTTAAGTGAAAGTTCAGAATTCCTACCACCAGCAGTTAAAATGAATTTGCCATAGTTTGCTTCACACAAGCACTCAGAAACTGGCCGCAGTGCTGGTAAATGACAGGCCGCACACGGCCCCCGCTGGCTATACAATGTTAATGACACTAACTATTGATACAAGCCTGTTTTAGGAGCAGCCCGTAAGATTCTGCTTTTCTTATCTCTGGTTTATGCTGAGCCACATGAGTGCATTGATGAGTGTTATCTCCTCATACAATGCCATTCAGGTGTGCCGGCCTATCAGCTGCACAATGGGACATTAGCTGGCCAGCTCTATCACAGCAACGCACAAGTGACAATCGGCCCACCTGCGAGTCTGGTAACAGCTCCAGCACAATAAGAAGATATCTAAAGAGAAATGGTGCAGTTATCTTTTCCGGGAACGACTTCGGCTGTAATGACAATTCCATCATTCTGATCCGTCTGTCGCCGTATTGGGAAAGAAGTTCAATATCTTGGTTTTGTATTTCTCTGAGATCAGGGCTATAATCAAAGATCATGCTACCGTTTTTCCTTGACTGTGCCCTTCAAAGAAATATGAAGGGAGATATATATGGAAGCTGCCATTGCCATTGGCTTTTCAAAGGGAAATTGTATTATTTTTTTCACAGGAAACTTAGTGGGGCTTTTTTATTTAAAAAAATGGTTGAAAAATATCGCCTATTTTTTTGTTTTCCATTTTAATAAAATAAAATGTATAAAAGGGTGATCAGATATTGTTCCATGGCGATTGCCATAATATAAATTATTATTTTATTGTTATTAAATTTTATCTATATTAAGGTGGCCACACACCATACAATTAAAAGATCCAATTTTACACCAGTTTGATAAATTCGATTGGTTGTACAGGAAAATCAAAAGTTTTTTTTTTTTCATTTATTTGTGAAATCTGATCGAATTTACCATTTTTATTCAATAAATGAAGACCAAGAGTGTTGGATTTTTCTGATCAATTTATATGAAAATTGATTGGTGTAAGGTAGACAATTTCTTGATGTACAGACACAAGCAATGTTTTTCTGAGTTTTCAATAATTTTTACCATAATTGGTGAAAAATTGAACATATGTGTGTGGTACAGATTGTTTAAATGTTACAATCAGTCAAAAGAATTGATTGCAATTCTTGAATTGAAAAGATATTTAAAAAAAAAATTGTATGGTGTGTGACCACCTTTATATAGCACTGTATCATAGATTGGGGAGATGTTACAGCATTAAACTATGCTACACAGGGACAGAGAACATTACAGCATTCAACAAGGGTACATAAAATAGTGGTGTAACAATGTAGGAATAGGTATAGCAGACAGGCAAGTCACTGAGTCCATATGATGGTGGAGAAGAGCACACTAGGAGGAGGGCCCTGCCAAATAGCTTAGAGGTAGCCACACATGGTACAATAAAATGATCCAATTTTACAGCAATTTGATAAATACGATTGGATCTCCCGAAATAATCTGACCAGATTTTCCATTTTGTTTTGATTTTTATTGATCCAGAATGCTGGAAATTTTTCTTTAATTTTTCTAAAGATTGTACTGTATGGTGTGTGTTAGATTTTCATTGTATTAATACTGTATACACACCCTAGCAATTTTCTCTGAGTTTTCAATCATTTTTATCATAATAGGGGAAAATTTAAATGTGTGTGTGGTACATTGGTCATATTTTTGAAATGTTACAATCAGTTAGAAAAATTGATTGCAATTCTTGAACTGAACAGATACCGTATATACTCGCATATAAGCCGACCCACGCATAAGCCGAGGTACCCACTTTCCCCCCAGAAACCAGGAAAAAGTGATTGACATACACCGTAGCCTGAGGTGCCCCCAGTGCAAGTCAGAAAGCAGGATCACTAGTGCACAATCCTTAAGCTCCTCTGCCAGTAACAAAACCTGCTCCACCATCCATTCTGCTCCACTGACCCGCATATAAGCCGAGGGGGGGGGGGGGGGGAGGCTGGGTCGTAACTTTTAAGCACATTTTTTGGCTTAAAAATTAGGCTTATACGCGAGAATATACAGTATTTAAAAAATTGTATGGTGCGTGACCACCTTTAGAATCTAAGGAGTCGGAGAGAGGAACATTGGTGGGTGGGGGGGTGAGGGCTTTGGGGTTGTAAGACCAAGGGAGGGGGATGGAGCTGTAAATATGCTAACTTGGCAATTTGCAACTTCATTCATATGAATGCTGTAATCAGTCAGCAGTGCCCTTTGTCAGAAAACAAAGTATATTCGGTCCCTCATTGTGGTTCTGCTCTGAATGATCCCCAACCAGAACTTTGGCCATGGCTACTGCGAATTCATGGTCCCATCCATGTGCCTCCTGGATTGCTCTTCTGCAGGCCTGAGAGCACTCTGCATTTGCTCAGTTCAGAAACACTTAAACAGCAAATGCGCAGAACAATCCCTGTTACAGGATCGAGGCAACATGCAGATGAGCTTGCCCATGCGCAGCATCCAGAACTTTCACAACAGAAACCTATTCTTTTTTAGTCCATGGTCTTGGCCATCTAGAGCACATGTACAAGCACATCTGAATTGTACATGTGCAAATAAGATCACACAGCTTTTTTCCATCATGCACAAGAGCTTTGTTTTATTAAACATGCGGGGACCAGCTTCCTCAGATGCACATCTCTAAAAAAAGGACCAGAAAACTAAGTGCCTCAGGAAAGTAAGGGTGTCTTTTTCTCTAGGATCAAAAAATGAAGGCACTTGGTTCATGGGCCCTATTTAAGAGATTTGCACCTGAGAAAGCAAAGAAAAATGGTTGTGTGCATAAAAATCTTAAATGCTATCCATTTGTCATCTAGGAGGAGGTAAGCAGGGGAGGACTGGCCAGGGGGGAAGAGGGGAGATTTCCCCCCAGGCTGCCTCTCATTTAATGATTTAGGGCTGGCCAATCCACCAACCGCTTCAATCATTATTATCCAATCGGATTAAAATCTGTGCCGCCACAAGCATGCTCAATCAACAATTTGCCTTATTTCGGGTGGAAAGTAGTTCAATCCGAGATGCTGGGCAATCTCAGGCTGATGTGGTCATGAAGTGCGATAATAACAAACTATGAACGCGATGGAAACCATGGCCGTTGTCCCTCAAAATGTATTATGTGCCCCACGGTGCCTGTGCATTTATACTTTACCTGTCATGCTGTCCCTCTAGTATTCTTGATGCTTTTCTGCATTGGCGACCACATGACTACCGGTATATAGCATGTGGGGCACGTGTGACCCCATTTGGGCTGGGGCTCCCTTGCAACTGGGCCTCTAGTTTGTGTTTTCCCTCCAGGCCAAAAGGTCCCAGTCCTCCCCTGGAGGTAAGCCACCTTTTTTTCCCTTTAACACCTAAGTACACCTCTTCCCAATATTGTGTGCTTCAGAACAGTGATTTTTAAAAAAAGTCATTTTTGAAGACTTTACCAGTTTCGATTGGAGGACTGTAAATTCTTGCAGCATTCTGTGTTTAAAGCAAGATTGTCAGCCGCAAAAACAAATTCCATTTGCCCACTGCTCTTTGTTTATTATGCAATCTGCAACCTGACCCTGCATTGCAAGCATTACAATCTAAACATAAATGTTTCTGCTGCAATAACTCGTATCTCAATCAGCCTGGCTCTATTTGGTACATTGCCAATGAGAAGGCAGCTTGTCATCTCCCCTCCCACATTCCTGCTCCTCATTTATTGGCAGGTCAGTGTGACACGAGGCTGAGAAGGGAAAAGCTGCTGAGATACGATATATGTTGTACTCACGTGTTTACAAAGCAAGCTGGATATGACAGTGCAGTTTATAGCAGAAAAAAAGAGTAAGGGAGGAAATGACATCAGGATTGGCTTCAGTCAGAAGAAGTAAAAAAATGGAAAATGCCAGGAACAGTTTTTTATTCATTCACTGAAATCAAAATGTAGACAGTGCAGTTCATCTGTTATGCGAGTAGAACAAGTAGTTATCTAGTTCTACAGGGGTTGGACAAAATAATGGAAACACCTAACATTTTGGCATCGTAATCTTTGAACATATTTTAAGCAATCAAAACTTGACATATGTTAATTTTTTTTTGCTTATTATTTTTGTTATGTGATATGCTTAATTAAAATAATTATTATTTACAGATAAACGAAAGTTGGTTATAATTTATAAAAATGGCAGATCTCTCAGACTTTCAAAGAGGCCAAATTGTTGGTGCTCATATGGCAGGTGCTACTTTAACAGAAACTGCCCGAATGCTTGGCATTTCAAGAGGTACTGTCTCAAAAGTAATGACTGCCTTTGAAAGAGAAGGATAAACGTCCTCAGCAAAGCACAGTTGTGGCCGAAAGTCGAAGTTGTCTGAGAGAGACTGTCGGACTCTAAATCGAATTGTTAGAAAAGCTTGCAAGACCACGGTTCCTTAAATCACTGCAGAGCTCAATGAACACCTACAGAACCCAGTTTCCACAAAGACTGTTCGTCGGGAGCTGCAGAAATCTGGATTCCTTGGAAGAACTGCAACTAAAAAACCTCTGCTCTCAAAGACAAATGTTTCAAAGCGTTTAGAGTGGTGTAGAAGAAACCACCAGAATTGGTCCCTCGAGCAGTGGAAAAATGTGATTTTCTCTAACAACCTCCGGCCAAGTGTACGTTTGGAGACAGCCGAAAGAAGCATTACATCCAGACTGTCTTCTCCCAACCGTAAAACATGGCGGGGGTTCTGTGATCATCTGGGGTGCTATTTCTTGGAAATCCGCTGGGTCAATGATTTCCCTTCATGGAAGAATTTACAGCAGAGACTATTTAGGAATTTTTTGGTGACCAAGTTCATCCTATGGTTCAAGAACTGTTTCTGGAGGGGAATGCCATCTTTCAAGATGATAATGCCCCAATCCATACAGCTAGAATTGTTAAAGAATGGCTTGAGGAACATTCTAATGAAGTTGAGCATCTCATCTGGCCACCACAATTCCCAGACCTCAACATTATTGAGCATGTATGGTCTTTATTAGAGATTCAAGTAAAAAGTCGATTTCCACCGCCATCGTCTCTAAAAGAACTGGAGGGTGTTTTAACTGAAGAATGGGCTAAAGTTCCTTTGGAAACAATTCACAATTTGTATGAATCAATACCTCAGAGAATTGAGGCTGTAATTGCCGCAAAAGGTGGACCTACACCTCATTAAAATATATTTAGTTGATTTTCAACCGCTGTATATGTGTTTTTTTTCCCTGGGATAGTATTGCTGTCTCCCTTATGATTTAACCCCTTGCCGACCACCTAACACCAACAGGCATCGGGAAGATGGCAGCCTCAGGACCACCTAACACCAAAAGGCTTCAAGTCCTGGGGTGGGTTTTGCAGGGGGATCTATTTACATTGTACAGCAGTGGTGCTCAGCAGAGCTCGAATATTCGAGTAGCTCGAATATTCGAGCTCTTTTTCAGCTATTCGAGCTCGGTATTCGAGCTCCGAATAGCTGTAGCTATTCGAATGGGCTATTCGAGTACACTCGAATAGCCCATTCACTATTCGAGCTATTCGAGCAAACCGGCGCTATTCGAGCTCGGTACCGAGCTCGAATAGCGTCATAGCCCAGATTGATGTCCTTAGAGCCAATCAGAGGGCTCCCAGGCCCTCTGACGGCAGCCAATCACAGAGGGGGACCCTGGCCAGCCCCTACCCTATAAATAGCGGCCGCCATGTTAGGTTTCTCCGTGCTTGACTGAGACTTGTACAGAGAGAGAGTTGCTCCTTTGTGCTTTGGCTTAGCAAGAGCTCTATTGTGGTCATTTACCTAGCGTTTTTGCTCACATACACCTCCTATACACACCTATATTGTTGTTAGTTAGACATTGTATTTTAGTTAGTAGCTTTTGTGTTACATAGAGACAGGCCAGCTGCTGCAGGCTTACAGCTTTAGGCCTCAGGGCCTGCCTGTGTGGGCAGCTGTTCTCTCCTGTCCTCTGTTTATTTCTCTCATCTATACCAGTATTTCTGCTGTCCTTTACTACTGATTGTATTAGTATTGTAGTTATATACTGTAACTGTACTAGGACACTCACTGTCACTGTTCATAGGCTACTAGCTGCTCCTGCGTGTGTGCACTCACTGTCTGTGTAGTGTGTACACACTACACACACTATTTCCTTCTGATAACTGATTGCTTATTGTAATTAGTTAGTTGTACTTACTGTTACTACTTACTGTACTAGGAGTCTAGGACACTCAGTCACTGTTCATAGGCTACTAGCTCCTGCGTGTGTGCACTCACTGTCTGTGTAGTGTGTACACACACTACACACACTCTATTTCCTTCTGATAACTGATTGTTTATTGTAATTAGTTAGTTGTACTTACTGTTACTACTTACTCTTACTGTACTAGGAGTCTAGGACACTCAGTCACTGTTCATAGGCTACTAGCTCCTGCGTGTGTGCACTCACTGTCTGTGTACACACACTACACACACTCTATTTCCTTCTGATAACTGATTGATTATTGTAATTAGTTAGTTGTACTTACTGTTACTACTTACTCTTACTGTACTAGGAGTCTAGGACACTCAGTCACTGTTCATAGGCTACTAGCTCCTGCGTGTGTGCACTCACTGTCTGTGTACACACACTACACACACTCTATTTCCTTCTGATAACTGATTGATTATTGTAATTAGTTAGTTGTACTTACTGACTGTTACTACTTACTTACTGTACTAGGGACACTCACTCAGTCACTGTTCATAGGCTAGCTCCTGCGCGTGTTTGCGCGTGCGTGCACTCACTGTCTGTAGTGTACACACACTAAATTTACTTGTGATTACTACTGATTATTGTAACTGCTAGTTGTACTTCCTGACTGTTACTACTTACTTACTGTACTAGGGACACTCACTCAGTCACCTCACCCACCAACCCACTCCATTAAAGTACCCCACTTTTCACCCGCCCTTTTAAAAAACTTTTGTCTATACGCCCAAAACATCGAAGATGTCTGGAAGTGGCAGCCAGCGCGGTTTGGGCAAGGGGAAGGGCAGCAAGGGAATCAGGAGGAGAGGGAGCAGCATTGTGGCAGGCCGCGGCCGCGCCACCATGCACAGTTCCGCAGCAGCAGCGTCAGTGGCTAACATTCCTCCCATAGCCACTGGCCGTGGACGCCTTGGGCGCCGCCCAGCAGGAGCATCTGCAACTCACGCTGCAGAGACACAGCAGCAGCGTGTAGCACCTGCTCCGATTTTCCTCCAGCCGGGTCGGAAACGTCCCATTGAGGAAAAGCATGCAGACACTGTGGTGCAACTGATGACGGAGGATGAGCAGCCCGCCATCAGCTCTGCATCCGAGGCCTCCACCCTCACCACCACCACCACCACCCCTGTTCGCAGCAGCTGCCCAGCAGGGCCTGGGGAGGAGGCCAGTTCACCGTCAGTCGCCGACCTGTCACTCAGCAGTCTTTTTACCCCAGGCACCATCAGGGTATTGTTTGCTGTTGTTGGCGATTTTGAGGAGGAGATGCTGATGGGCACTTTGGGGGATGAGGGATTGGACAGCAAGACTGTGGCAACAGTCAAGCAGCCCATCCATGCATCAGGAGAGGAGTTTGGGAGGTCATCATCCCAGCAGGACATGTTTCAGGAGGGGGAGGATGATGATGACCCGGTGACAGACAGAGACTGGGTGCCACCACCTCCAGGGGATGTCGTCCTCAGCAGCTCTGAGGAGGAGGAGGAGGATGCTCTTGTGGGCCTTGCAAGGAGGCGCATCATTGCAAGCATTGGCAGCAGTAGGCAGGTCCCACAGCCTGCTGGTGTCTCAGGCTCAGCAGCAGCAGCATCTGCCAGTACCACCACCAGCCGCACCCAAGCCCCCCCCCCCCAACCACCACAGGGAGACAGGCAGCAGCGCTTCCATGCCGTAGGGGGATGTTTCTGTCACCAATCTGGCGATATTTCACCATGCCCACTGTGTACAGCAAGTACGCCACTTGCAACCACTGTCAGCGGAAGTTGAGCAGAGGTGCAGACCCCTTAAAGTTCAGCACCAGCTCGCTCATCAACCACCTTGCTGCGAAACATTTCCACCAGCATGAGGAGTTCCAGAGGCTGAAGGCATCTGGTGCTGGCAGTGGCACCACACCCATCACTGCACAGCCTTCAGCAGCAGCAGCAGCAGCAACAGCAGCCACCCGCCCTCCTGCTCCTCCAGCAGCACCAGCAGGAGTGCGGAAACGCACTGCTCCTCCCCCCTCTGCAACTCCTCCCGCCGACACTGAGGCCTGTTCTGGCAGCCAGTCCTCAGTGGCCTCCTCCGCTGTGTCTGCTGATTCCCGTGCCAGCAAAAGGCCACGCCAGAGCCTTTTGAGCGAGTCCTTCCAGGGGGTGGTTAGGGCTCTGCCTCCCAGCAGCCGTCGCGTGCGGCAGCTGAACGGCTTGCTGGCACGGGCCATGTGCTCCCAACTCCTGCCGTACACGCTCGTGCAGGAGGGGAGCGACATTCGTGCGCTGCTTGCTTGCGCAGCCCCAGACTGGCAGCTCCCCAGCAGACACTTTTTCTCCCGCAAGGCCATTCCTGCACTGCACCGCTTTGTGATGGCCAATGTGGAGCGAGGGCTGGAGCACGCGGTTGGTGAAAGGGTCCACGTCACCATGGACTCCTGGAGCAGCCGCTTCGGGACAGGCCGCTACCTGTCCTTCACTGTCCACTGGGTCAGCTTGGTGGAAGGGGGTGAGGATGGGAGAGCAGCAGCGGGCACAGCAGCAGCAGCAACACAGTGGGTGGTGCCACCCCGCAGGGTCAGGGGAACTGCAGCAGGTTCGTCCGATCCTCTGCCATCCTCCGGCACACCTGGCCAAACCCCCCGCCTCAGCAGCAGCGTGAAGGCCCGCCACTGCCAAGCGCTGCTGCACTTGGTCAGCCTTGGGAAGACCAAGCTGACGGCAACCCATGTGTTGGCCAAACTCCAGGAGCAGGAGAGGATTTGGCTGACCCCCAGAGGCCTCAGAGTCAGAGAGGTGGTGGCCGACAATGGGGCCAATCTGGTTGCCGCAATAGACAGGGGAAACCTGACCCACATCCCCTGTCTTGCCCACGTGCTGAACCTGGTGGTGCAAAAGTTCTTGCGCACCTACCAGGGGATGGGCGAACTGCTGGAAACGGCAAGGAACGTTGTGCGTCACTTCCGGCGCTCGGCTGCAGCCTGTGCGAGCCTGGAAGACGTGCAAAAGGAGCTGGATCTGCCACGCCATCGGCTGATCCTTGACGTTCCGACTCGCTGGAACTCCACCCTGGCGATGTTGGAGCGTCTGGTTGAACAGAAGCACGCTGTCAACCAGTACCTTGCCCTGGCCACTGTTTCCGCCGCTCAGAGAAGGGACAAGACCAGCAACATCCCGTCCATCGTCCCCGATGATGACTGGAGGCACATGCAGCAGGTGTGCTTAGTGCTGGCTTCCTTTCTGCAGGCCACTAACATGGTGAGCAGGGACCATGCTATGGTCTGCGAGTGGGTGCCCCTGGTTTGTCTGCTGAACAGGGCCCTCGATGCTTTGCTGGAACAGGGAGCGGCAGCCTTGGACCAGCAGGAGCGGCAAGCAGCTGCACAGTCCACCTCTGAGGGGGAGGAGGAGGAGGACTGGAGGTCCCTGACCTTGCTGCTGATGAGGGGGAGCAGCACAGTGCAGCTGAGTTGGTGCGGGGGTGGAGAGAGGATGAGGCTGACGAGGCAGAGGAGGAGGAGGAGGATGAGGACAGCAGCACTGCCGTCGATGTGCCAGCAGACGTGGCCCGCCTCTTCCCAATGGCAGCGCACATGCTGAGGTGCCTGCGCAGGGACCCCAGGGTGATCCAGATGAAGCAGAGGGAGGACATCTGGATCAGCATGATGTTGGACCCACGCCTCAAGGGGAAGTTGAGCCAGTTCCTGCCGCCTGCAGGAGGAGACCCAGCGCAACAAATAAGGAGCTTGCAGCAGGCCCTTGTTGAGCGCTTGGAGGAAGCCTTCCCCCAGCCTTCCACCCCCACTGTCCAGCAGCCAGCACAGAGGCAGCAGCAGGTGCCTGCATCCAGCAGCAAGCGCCCCACAGACCTGCTGTCTCTCAGCCACGAGCTCTACAGGACTGTAGAGGCTCCGGCAGCAGTGACTAGAGAGGAGGTGCATGCAGCAGCATCCTCCACCGGTCACAGCCAGCGCCTGACCCGCATGGTGGCTGACTACATGGGGTCCTACAGCGGGCTTGACAGCGATGCCCCTGTTGATCCCATGGAGTATTGGGTCAAGCGCCTGGAGATCTGGAGCGAGCTGGCGCAGTACGCCCTGGAAGTGCTGTCCTGCCCCCCTTCCAGCGTGCTGTCCGAGCGCTGCTTCAGTGCAGCTGGTGGCGTGGTCACCGAGAAACGCTCACGTCTGTCTCACAAGTCTGTGGACAGACTGACGTTTCTCAAGATGAACCAGGCGTGGGTGGAAGGCGAGTTCCTGGCCCCTGTTGTCGGCGAGAGGGGGACATGAACTGGCTGCCGGAACTTAGAACCATCGTTAATGTGCCTTACCACCCTTTACCACCTCCTGGCTCCTGCTCACTAAGCCAGCCTGGTTCACTTTGACTATTACGTCGCCTGCAGCCACACATTTTACACCTACAGTGGGCTGCTGTGTACTGCCCTTCTGCTGTCTGTCTGTGTTTCCCACTGCCAGGGTACACAGAATTACCTTCTGCTGCCACTCTGCCACCAGCTATTACGTCAAACAATAGCTATATTGGTTGTAAAACCAAAACTAAAAAAACCATTAAAAAAAAAAGGTTTAATTTTTCTGAGGTGCCCGGGTTGAAAACTGTGTTGTCCCAGTTGTGTATTGGACACGATGTGGGCTGCACGACCACTGTCTGGGACCTCCTGTTGTGTTTATTTACAGCCCTGGTATCACCGCTAGGTACCAGGGCTATTATGTCACGCTGCCTACCTGCTGCCACACTCACACTGCTCCTCCTCCATTCCTCCTCCTGCTGCTGCTGCTGTCTGTCTGTCTGTGTTTCCCACTGCCAGGGTACACAGAATTACCTTCTGCTGCCACTATACCACCAGCTATTACGTCAAACAATAGCTGCTCACATAATTACTCCTCCATTCCTCCTGCTGCTGCTGCTGTCTGTGTTTCCCACTGCCAGGGTACACAGATTTACCTTCTGCTGCCACTCTGCCACCAGCTATTACGTCAAATAATAGCTATATCTGTGTAATTGGTTGTAAAACCAAAACCAAAAAACCATTAAAAAAAGAAAGGTTTAATTTTTCTGAGGTGCCCGGGTTGAAAACTGTGTTGTCCCAGTTGTGTATTGGACACGATGTGGGCTGCACGACCGCTGTCTGGGACCTCCTGTTGTGTTTATTTACAGCCCTGGTATCACCGCTAGGTACCAGGGCTATTATGTCACGCTGCCTACCTGCTGCCACACTCACACTGCTCCTCCTCCATTCCTCCTCCTGCTGCTGCTGCTGTCTGTCTGTGTTTCCCACTGCCAGGGTACACAGAATTACCTTCTGCTGCCACTATGCCACCAGCTATTACGTCAAACAATAGCTGCTCACATAATTACTCTTCCATTCCTCCTGCTGCTGCTGCTGTCTGTCTGTGTTTCCCACTGCCAGGGTACACAGAATTACCTTCTGCTGCCACTCTGCCACCAGCTATTACGTCAAATAATAGCTATATCTGTGTAATTGGTTGTAAAACCAAAACCAAAAAACCATTAAAAAAAGAAAGGTTTAATTTTTCTGAGGTGCCCGGGTTGAAAACTGTGTTGTCCCAGTTGTGTATTGGACACGATGTGGGCTGCACGACCGCTGTCTGGGACCTCCTGTTGTGTTTATTTACAGCCCTGGTATCACCGCTAGGTACCAGGGCTATTATGTCACGCTGCCTGCCTCATTGACTGCCTACTGCCACACACTCATCCTCCTTCTCCTGCTGCTGAATTTACCTCTTGCTGTCTGTGTGTTTCCACTACCACGGAGCACATACAACGGCGCTTCCAACATGCGTGCGCCCACCAGCTATTTGTTACGCTCAAAAATAGCTGCATTTCTTTTAAAAAAAAATGGAAAGAGAAATAAGTGAAGAAGAATAAGACGATATAGAAAAAGGAGAAGGAGAAGAAGAAGAAGATGAAGAAGAAGAAGAAGAAGAAGAAGAAGAAGAAGAAGAAGAAGATGATGAAGAAGAAGAAGATGATGAAGAAGAAGATGAAGAAGATGAAGAAGATGAAGAAGAAGATGAAGAAGATGAAGAAGATGAAGAAGAAGAAGATGAAGAAGATGAAGAAGATGAAGAAGATGAAGAAGAAGAAGATGAAGAAGATGAAGAAGAAGAAGAAGAAGAAGAAGATGAAGAAGAAGAAGATGAAGAAGATGAAGAAGAAGAAGATGAAGAAGATGAAGAAGAAGATGAAGAAGAAGAAGAAGAAGATGAAGAAGAAGAAGAAGATGAAGAAGATGAAGAAGATGAAGAAGAAGAAGAAGAAGAAGATGAAGAAGATGAAGAAGAAGAAGAAGAAGAAGAAGATGAAGATTAGAAGATGAAGAAGAAGAAGATGAAGAAGAAGAAAAAGAAGACAATATAGAAGAAGAAGAAGAAGATATAGAAGAAGATATAGAAGAAGAAGATATATAAGATAAAGAAGAAGAAGAAGAAGAAGAAGAAGAAGAAGAAGTATATACAGTACTGAACAAAATTCTGGACACAACTTCTCTTTCCACCTTTTTTTTTTAAAGGAACATCCCCACATAATCACTTGCTGTTGTTACTTGGAAAAAAAGACGTTTCTTGCATCATTCACCCTCAAAACAAGTGTTGGAAGCTATTTAAGGCCAATTCGAATAGTCAGCTCGAATAATGAGCTCGAATACCGACTCGAATAGTCAGCTCGAAGTCCGAGGTCGAATCGAATAGTAAAAATTATTCGACTCGAATATTCGACTGACCTCGAATAATTTACTATTCGAATTCGACCAAACTCGAATTTTAAAAAGGGGTATTTGAGCACCACTGTTGTACAGTGCTGCGACCTACTGCAGCGCTGTACTGGGGACAGCCGTGTCACTCGGCTTTTCCCTTAGAGAGGCTCCGATTGCGATCACCTCTCATAGGCTGATGCCTATAAGAGGGGATCACCCTGATTGGCTTGCGGGGGGGGGGGGGGGGGGAGTGGATTCATAAAAATAAATTAAAAAATAGCAACATTTATTAAAAAGAAAAAAAAACATAAAAAATAAGTTAACATTGCAGTAGTGATCAGAAGAGCCCACCAGAAATCTCTGTTGGTGGGCAGAAAAGGGAAGGGGGCAGGAATCACTTGTGTGCTACGTAATATGGCTCTGCAGCAAGCTATTAGAGCTGAAGAAATTGTGAAAAACCTTTTTAAACGTTCATTTTAACCATTCCAGCTGTCATAAAAGGGCAGCAAAAATTCTATTTTATTACATCTACTAGCTGCCTGCTAGTAGCACCGCTCACCCCGGCAGGCCTAAGGCCTTTGTCAGCTTACACGCTGAACTTGTCTTACAGACAAACCTCAGGATTTAGTAACATTAAAGTGATCAGCTTTCCGCCTTCCCAAGGACAGCTAATTATTGTGTTCATCTTTATAATTACTCACATATGTTGCACATACCGCACGGCTTATATACATCTCCCTCTGAGCACTAAATTGGTGGCGTCTTGCTGAAGATCATTAGAAGCTGAACTGACAACTCAAGGAAAAACCTTGTTATTTTTATATGCCACAACCTAACATGAAATTCTATTTAGAAAAAAGAAAAGTTTGTCAAACGGCTTTGGCAGCCCAGATAGGACTCGGCAGACTAACGCAGCCTTTACTGAAATAAGGGCGATTTAGGCCATTAGCAAAGTTGTACGTTTTCTCCTCCGCCTCATTGTTTTCCTAGGTTGACCCCCACCGTAGCAGCCACTTCCTTGGAGTGTCTGCAGAGCGCACAATGAGAGCCATTTATACATTTATAACGAGAAAACGAGGTCTTGCCACATTATAACTGTTTAGATCTTAGCTATCCTTTTTTTTAGTGCAGATTTCAAAATGAAACCAAGCTGATTAGTTTGGGTGCTGTGTCCTATTTTACTTAGCAAAAGTTCTCACAAATGATCCCCTTTTTCCATGACCCTTTGTCAATCTGTACATTAGAATAGTGCCAACCATACATCTGCTAAAGTCGTGTAGAGGTTAAATTACAGTCTTTTAAAGTAAAACTGAAAAAAAAGCTAGATACTCACCTTTGGAGAGGGAAGGCTTTGGACACTAAAGAGCCTTCCCTGTCCTCTGTCCGTGTCGTTGGTCCCCCCATTGAAATATTTAGACAAACTGGTTGAATACACCTTGTGAAGTCCTCCAAAGGTCTCGCAAGCATTTGTGTCCCTCAGTGCTTTAGATTAGAATAGGGGCAGCTCCATACTGTGCATGAGTGCGCTTGCACTACCGAGCAACCCAAAAATTTCAGTGGTGGAAAGTAGTGGACCAAGAGCAAGGAGAGAGGACCAGGAAGGCTCTTTGAGATCCAGAGCCTTCCATCTCCATAGGTGAGTATACAACTTTTACTGAGGCTAAGTTCACAGTGGGACGTTAAAGTCGCGCGTTAAAACAGCATTTAACGCAGAATAACTCACTGCAATGAAAAATCAATGCCCTGTTCACAGTGCTCTGGCCTACACTCCCAGACAGAGTACAAAGGGAACCACCGCCACTACCACTAGAGCGGATGCGATCCAGACAGACAGACAGATGGAGCAACCAGTAGCAACCGCTGCTCTGGCTTGCACCCCTAAGACAAAGTACAGAAGGTACCACCGCCACTACTGCTAGGGCGAATGCGATCCCCACAGACAGAACGATTTCCTGTCGACTGCCGCTGGCGACAAGACAATCACAACAGATAGACAGTACAAGGCAAAACAGAAAATACAACCTGACTACGCTAGAAGGGATGCCTAGTGCAGTCCCAAGGAATTACTCTAAGATAATCTTAGCAAACAATAGCAAAGGCTGATACTCCAGGTGAGTTAGCAGGAACAAACCATCATGACCAGCAAGGAATTCTGGGAGCAAAAGGTATTTATACTGCAAGCCATCAAAGGAAGCAGCTAAGCAATTTGCATGACAAGTGTATGCAAATTCCTCACCAGCAGAGCAACTCTGAAACTTGCAAAGTGAAGACAGGTCTCTTTTCCACAGACCTGCAGCACTCAGACCTAAAAAATGGTCAAACAGCTGTCTGCCTGTGCAGACAGCTGAACAGATCATTACACAAATAGCCTGGTCACTGGGGGAAGGGGGGGTGTAAGCCTATGGTCCTGCAGAGGTTAAGGGGGGGGGGGGGCTTAGTCCCCTACACTTTCCTTTTGGTTTTGGGTCACCCCAAGCTACTTGGGTATTCCAGAGTATATAGTTATAGTCCTGGAGTGCCTGGAGGAGACCCACTCAAACATGGAGAAAACATACAAATTCCTTGCTGTCGCAGATAATGCCACAAGCACACCTCAGCTATTACTACTACTAATACTACTACTAATACTTCTGTATGCAGCTAATCACACATGCAGGAAGAGGAAAGTTTATGAGGCATTACTAGGAAATCTATATTTTAAACACAGTACTAAAAAAGTACAGATTTCCTGCTTGTAAATGTTGCTGTTTAACTTTGTAGACCTTTTAAGGAATACACAGCAGGCTGAAAAACAAAACAAAAATAATCATAAAGAACATTAAAATACTGAATAAATTGCGCACTGAAGTTGCTTATCACAGGAATTTTTCTTTTTTTTCTTTCATAACACACATGGAAATTAGCTTTAATCGAACCTCTTGTTTTTGTTCCTTTAACACACGCTATTAGCAAGTCTGGAAACTGATAAATGCTATCTTTACAGGATGGAGATAAAAATAATGTTCCCCGTGAGACATCTCCATTTTATCTTAGATTTCGCTTTAAATGTAGAAATTATTAGGAGGTGCGGATAATGGGATTTGGTGATAATTTTTACATTCACAAGTACGATGTGAAAAGTACTTTGTCACGTACGCAAAGCACCAAGAGAACATCATTTTCAGGTGAAATAGGACAAAGCTGTTGGGCTTAGTCAAAGCGGAACTATGTTCTTTTCTATTTTAAGTATTTATTTAATTTTTCGTTTAACCCTCCTGGTGGTCTATTAAAAACCGCCAGGGGGCAGCGCAGCAGTTTACATTATTTTTTTTTAAATCATGTAGCGAGCCCAGGGCTCGCTACAAGATAGCCGCTGTGAACCGGCAACCCCCCACCAGCTGCGATCGCCTCCAGCGCTCTCCAATCAATGGGATTTCCTAGAGGGCTTCGCCCGTCACCATGGCGACGGGTGGGATGATGTCACCGACGTCATGACGTCATTGGGAGTCCCGATCCACCCCTCAGCGCTGCCTGGCACTGATTGGCCAGGCAGTGCATGGGGTCTGGGGGGGGGGGGGGGGGGCGGCTCGGGGAGCGACGGCTAATCGCCGGCAATCGGAGTGCACACACAGCTAGCAAAGTGCTAGCTGCGTGTTGCAAAAAAAAATTATGCAAATCGGCCCGGCAGGGCCTGAGAAAACCTCCTGCGCGGCTTACCCCAAACTACGTTCGGGGCTACCGCCAGGAAGGTTAAGTAAGATACTGTATATAAGAGTGCTGTTAATAATCTCCTAATTGTGCATGATAAACTGGTAAGTTCCAAGAAATCAATTGTTGCTAAGAAATGGAAACAGAAAGGCCTGTAGGGCGCAGCCACTATCTCCCCTACTGCAGACTACCAAGCGGTTCAGTGTAATCATATTTACCTGTTCCAGTGCTACTCAGGTCTTCCTGGCAGCCACACTATATGCTGTATTCAGGGCCGGATTTACAGCTCAGGAGCCTAAAGGCACAGAAGTTCTGGCGCCCTAAGCCCCGCCTATCCGCACAAGCCACACCCCCAACTCACGCCCCTTTTTCTTACGCAAACTAATGTAGATTTTACCAAAGGCAGTTAGAGAATACTAACAATATGCAGATATTGCCAATGACATTCAGAATTTACCAAATATATGCTATTACCAACAACAAGCAGATAATACAAATCACAAGGAATTAATACAGATAACACATAGTTTCATGTCAGACGGGTACGTCTTGGTGTGACAGTGCGCACGTAAAGCACTTGGAGGTTCCCAGCAAGTGCGGTCACAAGGCGCCCAAGCGGACATACTGCGCATGCACAGCATAGTATGTCTGGGTTTGAGAGCGCCAACAGGACCCTTAGAATGGAAAGGAAAATAGGCAAATTGAGGCAGACACCGGCCCACGGGAGGTGCAGTAAGCATATGTACAACTCCCCACACACACAGACAATTTGAGGATATGTTTAGGACTAAGATATCCTTTAAAATAAATATCAGGCATTTGCGAAAATGTGGAAAATGCGATCTACTTACCTGTTGCTTCCTCCAGCCCCGGAAAGCAATGTGCCCCTTGCCACAGCTCCGCTCCCAGCTGGTCTCTAAGGGTCCCCTTTGTTGCAGATGCCGACCTGGCAAGGTCGTTATTTTCTGCGCCATTGTGCGGCTGCTCACAATCACATAGCCGGGAGATTTGTGTGCAGGTGCAGTGCTTCTGCGCCTGCACAGAACACTCCCGGCTACGTGAGCGTGATCCCGCAAGCGCAGAAGATACCGACATCGCTGGGTTGGCATCTGCAACCGAGGGGACCTTTGGAGACCGGCTGGGAACGGAGCTGTGGCAAGGGACACATAGCTTTCCGGGGCTGGAGGAAGGAACAGGTAAGTAGATCGCATTTTCTTTAAAATACATATTTCCTTTAACCCTCACTGATCTCTAGCTGAGACTACATTACTTCCTCCTTCTAAACGTGTCCCCTGCTGAGGCAATCCTATGCTTCCCCTTACTCCTTCAAGTGGTTCCCCTCCCCATTTGACACCTAGTCCTGGCCTCCAGCAGTGTTTTCACAGAGTGACACCTCACAGGGGCAAACGCAGGATTTTTAAGGTGGGGGTTCCTGAAAGGTCCAGAAGCACGTATGTCCCCGAGTGCTTCTGAATACAGGTGGCTCCATACTGCCCATGCACAAAAGTGCGCTGGCGTATTACGGAGCTGCCTATCTTTGGAAGTACTCAAGGACACAAGTGTTTCTGAGGGTTTCTGGTAGCAGCAAATGTGAACGGGGTACAGCGCTGGAACCAAGAGAGGAACAGGAGATAGACTTAGTTTGGACAATTCAGTGGAATATGCTACATAGTGTCACATAGCGCAAGCGATACCCATATGATGCAGGGATATATGCATCTGCGGAAGATGGCGGCGCTATATAAATACTAAATAATAATATTTTGCCTCACCAGGTTTGCACTTTTATTTAGCTTTCCTGTAAGACAAGAACACACAGTCAGCTCTAGGGGAAGAGGGAAACAAAGGTGAATGAAGGAGGCTGGTGCACACCAAGAGTGCTTCTGAGCGTTTTTCAAATCAACAGTGATTTGAAAAGCGCTTGGCTAATGTTACCCTATGTGGGTGTTCCCACAGCAGCGTTGTGATTTTTTCAAAATCGCAGGTATACTGCATGTAGCATGTTTTTGAGCAATTCATTCAAAAATCGCTCTGAAAATCACTTCACAAAATCACACTCACAAATTGCTAGCGATTGCTATTGTCATTTTGGCGTGCACTAGCCCAGAGAGAGGAGTGGAGAAATTGAGAATAGCCTGAGATGGAGCAGAGAACTTATCTGTATTGCAGTCCCACATCACACAGGCTACTTGCCTGTAATCGGACTCCTGTCCCTGTCAGTCTCTCACACAAGTCAGAAAGAAGCCCTCCTGGAGTCAAGGGACTGTCAAAAACTTTTCAGCTTGTTAAACACCTTACCCACACATGCAGTCATTATAACAATGGGGAGAGACCAGACAGATGTTTGCCCACAGACCCTGAGTCCAGGCAAGCTCTGCATCATGCTGTGCATATTTACCAGCTTGCCTGAACTCTAATTTCATCATGTCTGACACTTCTGTGCTGTGGAGAGTCCAGGACTCCATAATCAACATTCTCTCACTGCAGGCTGCATCTTCTTGTGAGGGAAGCTGGGCTGCCTCTCTCATTCTATTAGCTGGAGGGAGGCACCAGAAGTTAGAAGGGAGGGAGAATGAGGCTGTTTATATTATGCGGGCTTCCCTGGCTGAATACACAGCTCAGTGCAGGGGGGAGGTTCCAGACACCCGGAATAGCCCCCTCAGTTCGCCAGTGCCTCAGCACTGACCAGCTGTCACCTGATCTGATCAGAGTAGCAAATACATCTGATTAGGTCAGGTGACATCTGGACAGAGCTGCCTGTCACCCTATGGAAATATCACAGGATTGTCTCAGCAGGGGACACTGTTCAGAAGGAGGGGAGGGGGAAGCATTATAGTCTCTCAGCTAGGAAAAAAGGGGGGGGAGGGGGGGGAAGGAATCAAAGGTCCCAAGCCTCTCTGCATTAACGATTAGCCACTTAAGGCCCATACACACGTCGGATTTGCGCGAACGACGGGTCGTTTGAACGTTCCGTCGTTCGCACGTTTCCGCATGAAATCCGGTGTGTGTACAGACTATCGTTCGGGAGATAAGACTGGTTACCAGCGATCCGCCCGGCGTTATAGTTACTCTGTCACTATAACTGTCTGTAGATCTCACTGGCACAATGCAAGTAGTCTGAATGCACGCTGGTCCTGTCACTGTGATGTCATGGAGCAGGAAGGAATGGCATCTTCAAAAGTCCCGGGCACAGGAACAGGCTGAACCAGTAGACATGGGGAGGGGGGTGGGGGCAGAGCTGTAGCCCACACGTTGTGCAGCAAAATCATCCCAAAGCCACATGTAACAGCATTCTGTGCTGCTCTCCCCACCACTCGCCTGTCACTTTACTGACCCTTTGCCTGCACGTGTGAAATGGAAGGGGGGACGGAGCTGTGTGTACTTAGCCGAGCTCCACTTCCTCCTCCTCCCTCCCCCTCTACAGACTTTGTAATCACTTCAGTAACTTTCTCCCCTTATAGCTCCCGGCGGCTACAGAGTGAAAAAGTAAATAAAGCCAGCCGGAGGACAGTGTACGCTGCTCTCATCTTCCCGACCCCATCCAAGGCACTGTGTCACACACCGCTCTCTGCCACTGTCTACTTCTCATGTGTGCCCCCAATAGAATACACACGGGGCGGGGGGCGGAGCTGTAAGGTAAACAGAGCAGCCAGGGCCGGTGCAGTAGCTCCTCAAACTCCCAGCCAGCAGCAGACGGACAATCTCGCCGCCCCCCGCCGCCTATGCACGCAGCTAGCTGTTGTTCACACAAGCGCTGCGTGCAGGCATGGAAACGGTGGGTGGGGAGAATGGGTAATGAATGTGTGTGTGCGTGTGTTGCCACTAGCCGCCCGCAGCCCGCCCCTCTCTGTACTTCCGCCCGCAGCCGCCCATTATCATGTAAATAAAGGCGCGAGCGGCCGCTTTTGCATTTTCACTGATTCAAATTTAAAGGGGACATGACACAGACCTGCCCTCTGACCAATCAGGCGCCTGTAGGCACGTGCCTAGTGTGCCTTATGGTAAATCCGGCCCTGGCTGTATTCCTCCAGCTCCTGATGCATGTCACGTGATCTGGCTCCAGAGGGTCCAGTTTTGTTGCGGTTGTTGTGCGTGCATGCTCCCACTGCTCGTTCACAGTGGCACTTACAAGGGATCTATTGGTGAAGGGGAACAAGGGGAACCGAAGCCCCTATGAATAAATCAATATGCCTCTAATCTCAAGGCATGCTAATTCATAAAACTGAAAGTTTAAACATAGTATAGGGGGGAAAAAAAAGATCGAGAAAATCCTGGAAACTACCAGGATATTGTGTATTGCCACCTAGTGTCCAAAAAGTAATAATAAAGTAAAAAAAATAAAAAATTATAAATGTAATGTTTTAAAAAAAAACCTTCTAAACCCCCACCCTCTTCCATAGCTATCAACAATAAACACATATTAAAAAAGTGACAGTTTAAAAAAAAAACCATAAATAGTTACATTAGGGTCTGAGCTTTTTTAATTAACGTACATAATGAGGGTATATTACTGTTATTTTAGCAAATAAGGTAATAATAATGTAATTATTCATAGGGTAGAAACAGAAAAATACACGTTTATTTCCAAGTAATATATTGTTGCGTACATTGTACTAGGGACATCATTTAAATGTTGTGATACCTGGGACAACTGGGCAAATAAAATGTGTGGGGTTTTCACCTATAGTAGCATTGTTGATTAACTTATTGTTATTATTAACTATGGGGGATATAATTGGAGAGATTGTGTAGTTTTCTTTTTTTTTATTTTCCAATAAAATGCATAGAAAGTAAAGTAATTACCGTACTTAAAGCAAGTATCACCCCCAAATAGTCTTATTTGTGGCAAAAAAACAAGATATAGATCATTTAGGTGTGATAACTAGTGATAAAGTTCTGACAAATTAATAGGAGGAGCACTACAGGGGAAAATTGCTTCCCTTCTTAGGGCCCGTTCACACTGCACGTGTTTCCAGCCGCGTTTTGGAAACGCGTGCAGGTGGCCGATACGCACGACATCAGACATTGCATAGAGTGCAATGTCTGATGTTGTGCAATGTCTGATGTTCACACTGCATGCGTTCCGGACCTGTGCGGTCCGGGAACGCATGCTGCACGCAGATTTTGCTAAAACGCGTGGCTGTCCCATTCACTTTTCAGTGATGGGATCAGCCACGCAACGCACACAAACGCGGATGGCCATGCGTTCGTACGCGTTGCGGTCCGCACGCGTTCCGCACGCATGGCCATCCGCATTTGTGATCTGAACGGGCCCTTAAGGTGAAAACAACCCGCAGGATGAAGTGGTTAAAAGCAGACACACTGACAATTTTTAATTCCTCCAGACCAATTTTTTTGGCTTAGTTATAATATCTCCACTGTAGAAGCTTGAACATCTCAGCAAATGCCTTAGTACATCAGGTTTAATGGCTCTATTACCTCTGTGTTCCCTTTCACAATTCTCTGTTACCGCAAGCATAAACGTTATTCACAGCTAGTACGGGCCACATAATCCTGACTGCTGCTAGGCTCGAAGCAGCCGCCCACCAGAGCTTAGTTACTCTCAGTAGTTGCAGCCTGTGACATTATGGCTTGCCTGTGTGTTCCCAGCATGCATCAACTTTAGCTGTATCTCACCATAGCCAGAGACCTGTCTATTTTCTTTTAATTCCGTCAGACAGCAAACTAAAAACGCGTTAGTCATACAGATGTGGGAAAAAAAATTCCTACAGCATGATTTTATATCAGCATTCAGCACTGGAGGTAAAGTGATATAATCCACAGCACAATTTTGTAAAATGATAAGTGGGGAAAAAATGTGATTACCTTCCTAGTGAGATAAAAAGGAAAATGAAGGTAAACATACTGCAGTGTACTTTCCATTGTATACGCTGCCGGGAAAAACGCCTCCTCCTCGTTTCCTTGTTTTGAGATAAACGGACTCATTTTTTTCTTCTTCTTGATAAGGCACACCGTTTGAATGTAGAAAAATAGAGAGAGGCAAGCTCTATATGGCCGTGGGCCCTGTTTGTAAAAGTGGAGATCAGTTGTTGACCACAGAATTTCTGTTACATCTGCAGATATCAACTGCCGTTTTCTGTTGCTTGCCAATATTTATCAAAGTGATGATCGGCTTAACGATCTCTGCTTTTGCATACCTCCCAACTTTTTGAGAAAAGAAAGAGGAAAAACTTAAAGCGGAATATAACCCTGCATTTCAACTTTGCTCTAAAACATTATTTACAGTATATTATATGCAACCAGCATTTTTTTTTCTTACTAGACCAGCATTGAAAGGGTTACACAGGGCTTTAAAGTTCCTGGAGATTTCTGCAGACGCATCCGAAGCTGAAATAGATACATTTTATTTACATAAATGTATCTAAGTGTTGAATGTGACACTTGGAGGAGGAGCTTGGAGGACAGCCAAAGAGTGTGTAACATTTATCAATAGATACATGTAACTAAATAGAATGTATCTATCTGAACTTCTGCATATCTCTCCACGGAACTTTAAACCTCTGTGTGTAACCCTTCCAATGCTGGTCTAGTAAAAAAAAATGCTTTTTGCATATAATATGCTGTAAATAATATTTTAGAGCAAAGTTGAAATGCAGGGTTATATTCCGCTTTAAGCCACGGCCATGCCACGCCCCTAGCTCACCCCTAGTCAAACATACCTTAATGATTTCATAAGAAAAATATGTGGTTTTATAAATCAAACCACACTGGTCCTTTCTGTCCTGGTTAATTTCCCTTCATATTAACATGTGAAAATAAGAAATATAGCAATTTAGAGTATGGGAATGAAATTTAGAGTCAATTAAACACAAGGAGAAAAATACGATTATACAAAGGTCTGTACATCAGTCCTGAAAGAAGGACACATGAGAAAGAAAGAGGGACAGAGGGATTTGGTTCCCAAAGAGGGACTGTCCCTCCAAAAGAGGGACAGTTGGGAGCTATGGCTTTTGTATTATATGATATTATTATTGTTTTCTGTTTTGCACATCTCAGATTTGCTGATAACTTTCAGTGGTGAGGCCTCTTACCCATGTACCACGATTTTGTCCACATTTTAGGGAATGTGATGGGACGCGATTTATAGAGTCATCACAAGTGCATAGACTGGGTCATCTGATATCTCCCTCCAGCATGCGTATTAGTACGCCACTGGTGAGCTGGAAGCAGGGCGAGCAGAATGATGGCTCACCCTACTGCCACTCGAATCACTGGCAGTGTTAAAGGAAACATCCAAGCTGGGAAAAAAAAATATCTACTTACCTGGGGCTTCCTCCAGCCCCTGGCAGCTGATCTGTCCCTCGCTGCAGCTCTGCTCCCAGCCGGTGGCCCAGGGTTCAATCAAGTTCGGCTGCTATATAGCCAGCGGCATAAATAGCCAACTAACAGTATCAGCTGCAGTGCTCGGTTATAGTGTTAGGTGTGTGTGCATGCAGGGCCATTTCTTTGGCAGTGACCGGTCAGGCCGGCAAGTAGAAGAAGGAGGTGGGGGTGGTGCAGGCAGAAGGACATAACTGATAGGGATCTGGTGGTCACTCAGTGCTGCCAAATGGAAAAAGAAAGAAGATTCCCAGCTTGATCACCTTCGTCAAGTCATCATCATGGCACCACCGCGTGATGACCCTGATGTCCTGTAGCGGTACTGCAGGCTGTCAGTGTGCGGCACTCATGGAAAAGTCTGTTTTCCGGGCTCTCTTTGCCTGTGTGTTTTCCTGGTCTCTGCTTCCTCCTGGATAAGCGACTGGTCACTAGTAATTAGGCAGATCTACTTGTGACTCGTGGCTGCATGACTGTTCATTTTAAAAAATACAGTTTATAATCCACATTCACACTCAATGCCCTATCCCTTACAATACAGTGACTTGTAAAGACATCATAGCCAAGCATGCTTTACCAATTGTTAATGGAAATACAACTTGGAGAAATTGCGTTTTATTACAGTCCCTAAAATATGGGTTTAAAATGCTAAAACTTTGTTCAAAAACGTAATCTAAAAGTTATAATTGGAGCCTTCGCTAAATATTTATGTCAGGTGTCTCTGGTGAATCGCAGTAAATGCACACTCATAACCGCTAATTTTCAGAGCCGCGCATTCCTGCGAGGGTATTTTCGTAGCATGCGATGACTGACCCATCGCCGTAACATACAAACCTTACAAGATTACAGGTAATTTTCCCAAACACTGAGCGACGCTGCTAAGAGTACATTTAACTTAATGCCATTGCTCTCAGACAGTTGGCGCAAACAATGTTCCTCATTTCTGGTATTGTCTATGTAGCGAGGAGGAAGCTTTCGGAACGCCCTGTGATTTTCTCTGACAAGCTATTACTCTGCCGGTTCCCGTGAAAGAAGCAATTTCAGTAAATGAAAAAGAAGAAAAAAAAAAAAAAAGCAAAGAAAAACAAAAGTCTCATTGCCTTCCTTGCATTTTTTCCTCTCTCTCTTTCTCCTACACTTCATATTTTTTCAGCTCAAAAAATTAAATGGATCATTCGAGTCGAGAGTCACATTTTTAGTTATTTTTTTATTTATTTTTTTCTAGCTGAAATTTTTCATTCTTTACTAATAGTCAGTGATGTGCAAAAATGCTGATATTCTTTTTGTCTTCATTTTCGCAAAAATAATGTTAAATTCAACTTTTGAACTAAAATGCCATACAAAATTATTTTGTATTAAGTTTGTGATTTTTCGAATTTTTCGTGAATTTTCAGACAAAAATAAATGATTTTATCGTTTTTTTGCTGTAAAAATATTTTTGTTTCACGTTTTGCAGTAAAAGTATGGAGTTTTCACAATTTTTTTTCCATATTCAGGAAATTACAATGTATTTTCACAAAAAAATTCAATTTTCGATGCAAAAATTACTTTGGCGAAAATGTGCAAGCAACACTGCTAATGATTGTCACAGGTTAAAAGGCTACTACCTATACATTTCATAAACAATAACTCTGAAATACACTCTATGTAGGGTAGAAACAAGAAGATAACAGAGATGATCAATGAGCAGGATTTAAAGAGTTACACCGGAATTTATGATTAGACTGTGCAGCAATGCTGGCCGCAGAGAGTTTATCAGCAGCACAGGGGAGAGGTGGGAGGGGCTGGTGGTCAGCTTTGTGTTTTCAGTCAAAGACTAATTGTTTCTCCATACCAGCAAATCCCTGACTACATCATGTGGGTGATGAATGGGTTGGGCAGCCTCTGGCACTGGCATGGGAGGATGGACTCCTTTTATTAGAGATTAAAGTAGCTGTTGGGGACCCTATACAGCTCTGGGCCCCCCTGCAGTCGCAGGTGCTGCTCCCCTGTAGTTAAGCCCCTGCATGGGTACATGCGATTCTGTGCTATCAGGACACCCAGCAACACAAGTACAAATACATACATAGTTGATGTGTGGTTTGATACATCACCAGTATTGGTGCATATAATAGATTACAGCAGAATAAGAAACACTAGGAGAATGTCTCTAGGGAGGGGAGATATTAGGGAAGGAGACACAGGGGTTAGCAGATGAGGCAGTAAACCTCCAGTGCTACCTATAGCAAATCATAGGCTTGTCTAAACTAAAATTCTTAAAATTGCTACGGAGGCAGTAGTGGACTTACCTCCCAGATGCAGACACAAGAACTGTCAATTTCAAAACAAACATACATTTATTGACATACTCCAATACAAAGTTACAACGCGTTTCACAGGTTTAACCCCCACTTCTTCAGGCAATAAACGAGGAGTATATGGCAGTAAAAGGTCAGGATTTTGCACAGCGCCTCTGTGAACAGGCTCAGAGCATGACAGACAGGTTGTGGGGAAAAAAAGGAGAGGTGATGCTCATGAGAAGTCATAGATGTGGGATTGGGAGGAGGTGACCAAGCTAGAGGACATGAGGGTTGTACATATGCCCCAATACCTTTCGGAAAAACTTCAAGCCTTGCAATGGTTTCATTATATACGACCTTACCTACCTTTTGTGGTGCTGCTTTTCTCCTCTGCCAGACCCAAGATATGACAAAACAAATTGCCTCCAGTTATAAGCACCTGGACCTGCATGCATGAAGCTCTCACTAGTAGGGGTGAATAAGGGCGCAGAATTAAAATGTGGAGAGGATGCATTCACAAAGAGTAGACTCAAGGGTGTAGCAATAGCCATGGCAGCCATAGCAACTGCTATGGGGCCCTGAAGCAGAGGAGGCCCAATGGTAATTGATGTAATTACTATTAAGTTTCTTGTGTTCATTTACCCTTTGACTTTGCCTCAGTGCCCATAGACTACACGCAGTGTAGATTGCATAAGAAAGTAAATTCCCGAACTAACTCATATCCCTAGGGTAAGGCAGGTGCCATTGTTCAAAAGTGTCAACATCTGATGGCCCCATTACAGTTTTGCTATGGGGCTCCATAATATCTAGCTATGTCACTGAGTAGACTGTTACCATAGCTATAAGGAAGTATAATTCAGCATATATCTGATCTGAGATCATAGCTGGCCGTAGACTGACCCAGACAGGTAATTTTTATGTGAGCAAAATGACTAACACTTCAGCGCCCAGAAATGTGGACAGGGTCAGGGGAAGCCCATTTATATGTGCGTCACCTTGCGTCATGTGAAGCGCAAATAAGTGAACTCCCCCTGACTCTGTCGACATTTCTGGGTGCTGAAGTATTGTGAGAGGCGAATTCGGATTTCTGAATTTTGATAAGCTAAGTTCGAACTCCAACAGTAGTTAGGAGTACATTTTTTGTTGACATTATGTGAATATAACCCTTATCTGTTTACATGATATCTCTCCTTATCTGTCTGAACTCATGCTTTATCTCTTCATATCTGTTGATCTTATGAATTCTCTAATCTTAAAGAGGAACTCCAGTGAAAATAATGTAATAAAAAAAAGTGCTTCATTTTTACCATAATTATGTATAAATGATTTAGGCAGTGTTTGCTCATTGTAAAATCTTTCCTCTCCCAGATTCACATTCTGACATGTATTACATGGTGACATTTTTACTGTGGGCATGTTATGTAGCTGTTTCTAGCTGTTCTGGCCTTGCAGACAGCTCTAAACAGCCATTTCCTGTCTGTGAACATTGTTACATTGTGGCAGTTTGCCCAGAGTACCGTACAGTACCAGAGCCTCTTGTGGGAGGGGTTTCAGCACAAAATCAGTCATACAGCGCCCCCTGATGGTCTGTTTGTGAAAATCATTATATTTCTCATGTAAAAGGGGGTATCAGCTACTGATTGGGGATAAAGTTAAATTCTTGGTCGGAGTTTCTCTTTAAGGTTCATACACACCTACCAAGTATCTGTCCAACTATCTGCCAAACTTGTCTGTTAACCAAGGAAAATCAATATAAAAAATCCACTTACCTGGGGCTTCTTCAAGCCCCTGGCATCCGTCCTGTGCCCTCGCTGCAGCTCCCGGTCCCCTCCGGTGGCGAAGCCGACCTCACCAAGTCGGCTTCCGCAATGGCTCTCTCTGCGCTCCAGCGTGCGGTTCACTGGTTGTGCTGACATCTTCTGGACTGTACAGCACAGGCGCAGTAGTTCTGTACAGTCCAAATGACGTCAGTGCGACTCTGAGAGCCGCTCACACAGGCACAGTAGGATTCCTGCGCCGAGGGGACCCAGGACCACCAGCGTGAAGCGAAGCTGCGGCGTGGGCACAGATCGGCAGGCAGGGGCTGAAGGAAGCTCCAGGTACGTGGATTTTTTATTTTTATTATGCTTGGATGAGTCCTTTAATTTAAGCCCCATACACACGCTCAATAGCAGTCTATTATGCTGCACAATTGTCAAACAGCTTTTGTTGTGAAACAAGTTGAAACAACTAAAAAAAAGTATTTTGCGATTGTTCAAAAAGCTGATAAGACTGATAAGAAGTCAATCCAACAGTTGGATTGACTTCTTATCAGTTTTATCTTCACAACAAAAGTTGTATGGGGCTTAACAGACAAGTTTTGCAGATAGTTGGACAAATAGTTGGTAGGTTAGTATGAACCTTAAGGTGGCCACACATCATACAATTGTTTACATTTATTTTCAGTTCAAGATTTACAATTTACATTTCTGATTGAGAAATCTGACCAATGTTCTACACATGTTTCATTTCTCCCCAATTATGCAAAAAATAATAATTAAAAACTCAAAAAATTGCCTGCGTCTCCTAATTACAAAATTGTCAATCTACCACAAACCATACAATCAATCTACCACAGACCATACAATTTGCATACGACCATACAATCTTGCAAAAAATTGACCAGAAAATTCCGTCACTCTCAATCGTGAAAAATCGAAAAATAACCCTTGAAAGTCTGATCGGAATTTTCAAGCGAATAATAAAAAAAGCTTTCAATTTTTTTTTTCTTAGAAACAATGGTTTTTATCGAATTTTATTGTATTGTGTGTGGCCACCTTTACAGTGGAAGTGAAAAATTAGTAAGATGGGATAATTGATGAGATAAGTTTTGTGAACTAGTCCCAGCGTTATTTATAATTTTCCTCTTTTCAAGCTTCAAATGCAAAAACATTAACTGGACTTGAACTTTCAATTACAATAAATAACATCAACGTTCTCTATAAAAGAAAAGTCAGGTAAAATGTGTGGCTTGATACACATAGTGATATCCATAATCCTAGCAAATTTCAACAGTATACATTTCATCATAGTCTCGTTTACATTTATTGCGTAAGGCTGCTTACACACAGGGACGTTACAGGCGCACGTTAGTGCAGCCTGCAACGCTCCCCCAACGCACAGCAATGTAACATAAGTGGGCTGTTCACATTGCCCACGTTGCGTTACATTGTAACGCTGCACGTTCTTCCGAAAGTGCAGTATGCTACGGCGTTACAGCGGCTTAAGCCGCGTTAGACTGTTTGCACATGCTCAGTCATGTTGGGGAGGAGTGGAGAGCGGCCAGGCACATGGCTAATTAATATTCACTGCACGTTGTGACGTGCAGTGTTTACTTCCTGGTGCGGCCGCTCTGTGCGGCGATTGGCCGGCGGGACCACGTGATGCCGCATGCGTCCAAGAGTACGCATCACGGCATCACGGACGCCAGAGTGAGCTGCACATCGCGGCTCACTTCTTAGGTCCACATCGAAGAGCACCAGGCCTTGCGTTAGGTGCACGTTATGCGACCTTAACGTAGCACCTCACGCAACGTCTTGGTGTGCAAGTAGCCTAAAGGGGTTCTGTGGCATGTAAAAAAAATAAAAAATAAAACTGACACTTACCTGGGGCTTCTCTCGGCCCCCTGCAGCTGTCATATTCCGTGCCATCCTCCTACGATCATCCGCTCCCCAGCGCCGGCATAGATCAATTATTCGTCTAACAAGATGAATAGTGCGCTCTCCCACTCACTTCACTGGGAGGTTACTGCGCATGTGCACCATGAGGTTTTCCCGTTCTGCACCTGCATAGTAAGCTCCCGGAGACGCGAGCGGGAGAGAGCATGTGCGTGGCCGCGCAGCCGCAGTTGCGTTAGTTGAATAATTAGACCAGGACCAGCGGCGAGATGATTGTAGGAGGACGGTGTGGGACATGACAGCTACTGGGGGCTGATAGAAACCCCAGGTAGGTGTCAGGTTTTTTTTTTTTTTTTTTTTTTAAATCCCACAGAACTCCATTAAGCCTTTTTATAGGATGACTATTGTGATACATTGCAACACTTAAAATACAAATAATAAATGTACATTTCTGCAAGAGTAAAATACACAACAAATGTATTTTTCCTGTACTGTCACATATGGTTAAGAAGGTAGTGAAAAGATGACAGATCTGTCAGGTTTTAGACTGGCTCATTTCCTCATGGGGGGGGGGATCTACTTAAAAAAGCATTTACTGAACTTCAGTTGCTCTGTCCATATGCCAAAATAGTATGCAAATGAGTAGGGATGCTGGTTGACTACTTTATATACCGGTAGATCCTTTCCAGGGTATTATTTTGTAAAGAATAACGATAATAATGAGAATCTTCCCTGATGAGATGGACTAGCCCAAAATGTGTCAGATATGGCAGCTTTTTACTACTTACCAGGTTGGCCAGGTTGTAATACACATTTCAACAGAGTCATGCAAGAAAAATTTGATATTGTGTACAAACAGATGTAGGGAGCTCTCTTTTAATTAATTAACTTTTTAATCAATTAACTTTTCGTCTGCATTTTTTCCCAAGAGATGTTCAAATTTCATCAACAAATACTCGTTAAGCCTCAGAATAAGTTTGATATTACTTTCCTAACTATTGTACCTTTTAATTATTTTTCTATAGTTAAATGTTGAGAAGTTATTTTGAAGTAAGTTTAAAAAAAATCTCCTAGGAGAAAACTCAGGAGAAAATGTATTTTTGCATAGGGGCCAGTGAGCGATGAATTGCTATATTTGATCAAGTCATGTGACTCTAGGATCCGTGAGTAAACAGGAAGTGGCCATTTCCTAGTGAGGAGCTCCCACTCCTCAATACAGAGCTGATCCCCTGACCCCACCCACCTACTTCCTGTGCTACTGAAAGATTAACTCTTCATGGTTAACACTGCAGCTACAGTTCATCTTATTGATTAAACCTCCCTGCTTGGTGTGTAATAAAGCATTTAAGCCTTCCCTCCACCTTATTAGTGTGTCTATAACAGCTGTGTGTACCTCTCACCACCAAGCCCTGTCTAATAATAAGAGAACTTGGTGAGGGTAAAACTGTTTTAAAATGCAATAATATGGAGGGAAGTCTCTGTTGAGCCTTAATGCTGCAGCGATTGCTACAAAGTTAATCTCTCACCAGCAGAGGGAGGAGGTGGGTTCAAGTTATCTGTGCTCACAGGGAGAGGCTGGCTAGTACTGCCTCTCACATCTCTCTCTTGACTGCCTCCTGTGGGTGATGATTCAATAGGATTCCTGGTCTATCCAGTAAAATTGTGCTGTTGTCACAACAGGAAAAGTAACAACAGGAGCCAGCCAGCCAGGTAGCTTCAATATAACTATTGCAAAAAGTACATACATGCAAAGCACAAAGCTGTGCACTGCTAACAAATGCAATGTTATTATTATGTGCATTAAAAATGAAGTATAGAACTAGTTTTTTAAAGGAAACCTCAGGGGAGCAGAATATGGAAAAATTCATTCTTGAATGTGTCTTAAAAAATGCCAGTTATGTGTCTTGTTAATCCTCTGCCTGATACAGATGTACATACTAAGACAAAGATGGTAGCATCAATATTTTACTCACTTCACATTTCCTTACAAAAGTGACTCCCACTGCTTCATAAATAAAACTGAGTCGTCAATGATAGAACTGACCAGAAAAGTGATTATTCAGCATGTTTAGGGTAGAGAAGATCTGATGACATCATCACTCTCTGTCCAGCACCACAAGCAAGGTGTATCTGTGGCAATGCTTGCGCTGTTTCACAGCTTAGCACAAAGTGGAAGTGCAGGCACCAGAGCAGTTGAGACACACACTGCTGCTTCTGCTGCGCATTTTCTTTGCACCGTGCATGGGGCTGGGGCAGCACAGCACTGGAGACGGGGACACAAAAGTTACACGGGGGATGCAAAAGGGACAAAGGGGACACAAGAGGGACAATGGAGATACAATAGGCACAAGGGGACACATGAGGTCACAATAGGGACATGAGGTACAAGGGGGACACATGCGTAATAAAACAAGGCACAAGGGGGACACAAGAGGTACGGGGAGGGGGGGTTGTGGGAAAATAGCCACAAGAAGCTCCTTCACCATGGACACACCAAGTTTAGTGTATCTGTTTCCCTGGTTTTAGTCCTCTAAGCCTTCGTGTTTCTTATGGTCAGAACCATCGTATGGTCCACAAAATATGGTAGATCAAACACAGGTGATAGTCTGGAGTTCATTTTGACATAAATCCTCACTTTTTATTACTTAACCAAAAGTTTCATGATATAAAAGTCATGATAAATAAAGTAAGAGTATAGCTTGATAACAGGAATGCTGATGTGTCATAAACTATTGAGAATTGACATTATTCAAAGATAAAAGTATTTCCAAAAGAATACAACCGATTCCATAAATAATTTCTGCATTACTCACGGCTCTTTTGGCTTCTCCACCTTGACCCTGTCCTAGTTTTTACATCCACGGAAGCTGCCAGCTGTATCGCCCACATCAGCGCCAGCAGCAGCACAGTCCGGACAGCCATGCCCGTTCACAAAACAGACATATTATCTTGAACTGTGGCCATGACATTCACACCAAGCACCATTTCCCTCAAATGGTATGCAAGAATGGAGATGACATCTGTAATGCTTTCTGATGACTCCCGATGGCGCAGGATAAATATAGACATAATAATTACATCTCCGCTGAAGTGGGAATGAAAAGATTGCTATTCCATGGACTGGTTGTTGAGTCAAAAGCCGGAAAAGAAGAGCTGACAGTCGCTCCAGCAACAGCAGCAGCAGCAGTAAGTCTCTGGCTTTCGCTTTGTCTCAGTGCCTCTAAATATTTACCAATGGATGTCACAGCTCTGTAAGTGAGCACAGTACAGACCCAAACACTTTCACACTCACACGTTTCAATGCATTAGCAAGAACTACACCAGGGATTAGAGCAGCTTAGGTCTAAAGGTAAAGGGAGTGGTGGATTCCAGTTTTACTTAAAGTATTGTTGTTGTTATTATTATTATTATTTTTATGATGATGATGATGATTATGTATTTATATAGTGGCATCACCTTCAGCAGCACTTTACAGAGTATATAGCCTTGTCACTAACTGTCCCTCTGAGGGTCTCACAGTCTAATCTCTACCATAGTCATATGTCCATTGTAATCTACAGACAATTTTAGGGAGGAGCCAATAAACTGTAAGTTTGTGGGGTGTGGGAGGAACCAGAAGGGCCCGGAGGAAACCCCCACAGACGCAGGGAAAACATACAAATTCTGTAAAGATGGTGCCCTGGCTGGGAATCAAATGGTAGGACCCCACAATGCAAGGAGACAAGTGTTAATATAATTGTATGTAAAATAAACGCATTTGTTGTTTAAAAATATAACTACCAGGCCTGTAGGGAGGCGAGTGGAAGTATTATAATTATTTTACTTAAAGGGTACCTGAACAGACATGTGGCACGATGACATACACATGGGTGGATATAGTTCAAATCCTACTTAGAAATTGCCTGTTCATTTTTTTTATTGTATTTGGTTTTTTTTTGTTTTGCTTAATTTATTTATTTATTCATTTTTGCATTGCATGAGTTACTACTAATTGGAGAGGAGTTCAGTCCCTGCTCTCCTGAAAAGTAAGCAGAAGCCAAAGCACTTTTATCTGGCTGAGCAAACAATCCCTGACACCAGTGTTTTGAAAAGCTCAAAGTTAACACATTTTTGTTAGAAGCTGAAAGGACCAGATTTTGTGTCACACTGACATGGCTGCTCGCTACACTTCAGAGATTAAATGTAACCATTAAAAGTGAAAATAAGAATATGAGAATACTCTATATATATTGTTGCACCTAGACAAATAGTTAAACAATTCTTGAGTCTTCTTTTAGTTACAGTTTGGTTTAAAGTAAACTTGCATTGAAATTCACAGATTGATTTTCAAGGGGAATATTTAAATTGTTGCTATTCTTACACTGTTAATGGCAGAAGCCTCAAACCTGCGACAGTCGGTCATAGGGTGACTGGTGTTCAAATTCAGAAAAAGGGGTGGAGCCACAAACAGCCAATCAGATTTATTTTCTTTATTTCATTGGGAAAATTTAAACTGCTTCCATTCTCACATTACTGATGCCAAGGACCCAAAAGCTCACAAACTTGGTCATTGACTGACGGTGTATCAAGGTTAGCAAAAGTGTCAGGACCCAACAACAACCAAATACATGTCCAGGCAACACTGGGTCTTCAGCTAGTTACTGATAAAATACATGTTTCATATAGCACAGAAAAGCAGAAAGAATGTCCCAGAGCTTCATGTACTGCAGCTTTCCATAAAAATGTACTTGTGTTGGAACAAATGTCTTCTTGATCCAGCTTTATAAAGATATAGCTTGGAGGAACTTGGAATGGAATCAGGAGATGCCTAATTTTATGCAATGTTGGCTGGCTACCAGATGCTCTAGTTTTCAGTTTCTCTTCCTGGCATTCATATATCTGTATCTATTCATAAAACCTCAGTGTGGCTCCATCCATCTTCACATGGGGGGGAATCATCAATCAATGCTGGTGAGAGGCTTTATGGTAACAGCACAGAAAATAGTTTTATTAATAATAAGAAAAGTTTCCTAATGAAATGGAAAATGTGGATACAGAATGCAAATCTGCTCTGAAACTGCTTTCTGGGGTTCTCTTTATTTCTTTAAACTCCGGTGGTACAAAGCAGGAAAAAAGGGAGCAGGAGCCCTTATGGAAAAAAACAAAACAGTGCTGCCAAAGGTGCCTACAATGAAAGCCGCATTTTGTGGCATGAGAAGGAAATTTGGGCGCACAGCAGGTGCCTCAGAATGTCAATTTTTATCTCCTTTGCCATAAATCGCGGCTTTTAGAATAGCTGCAATATGCAGCTATGAAGGTCAATTTTGCAACAGGAAGCACCCTATAGTGGCAAGAGAGGGCAATTCGGCGTACAAGCTTACGGATAACAAAAGTGGCTTGCAGATAACAAAATTGTGGCATTTCATAGTGGGCGATTTGTGTGTGTGGGGGGGGGGGGGTTTGGAGGGCGCTTTAGGAGGAGGATTTAGGGTTAGTCGTCACCAGGGGGTTAAGTTTAGGCATCACCAGAGGGGGAGCCTTAGAGTTAGGCACCACCAGAAGGAGGGGGCTCAGGATTAGTCACCACCAGAAGGGAGGGTCTTCGGTTTAGGCACCACCAGGAGGGGGTCTTAGGTTTAGGCACCACCGGGGGGGGGTATTAGGGTTAGGCACCACTGGACTACTGGGGGGGTCTTAGGTTTAGGCACCACCGGGGGGTCTTAGGGTTAGGCACCACCGGGGGGGGGTCTTAGGGTTAGGCACCACCTAATAGGTGAGGATTCTGTGAGAGAGTAGAGTTAGGTTAAAGGGAACCAGAGACGTTGGGGGAAAGCTCTTATACATACCTGGGGATTCCTCCAGCCCCATACGCACGGATCACTCCCACGCCGCCGGCCTCCGCTGCCTGGATCCGCCGATGCCGGGTCCCGTCATTACCGCCAGTCGGCTAGTCGGCCGGCAGACGCGGCCAATTGTCCGCATCACAGGGGGCTCCCTCCATATAAGTACGCGTGAGGCTGCATACTGCGCAGCCGCATGCATACGGGTATGGAGGGAGCCCCTGTGATGCGGACAATTGGCCGTGTCCGCCGGAAGTGACGGGACCCGGTACCGGCGATAGAGGAAGCGGAAGATGGCAGCGTGGGAGCGATCGAGGCTTATGGGGCTGGAAGAAACCCCAGGTATGTATAACAGCTTTTTCTATTTTTAATGAACGTTGCTCTCTGGTTCCCTTTAAGTCATAGTAAAATATTGGTAAACATTACTGATATTTTACTATCAGAATCCAGTAGTAGAATAGCGTTATTTTACTAGCGGCAATCCCCGGTGGCAACAATATCTCCATAAGCACACACACATGTCCCAGCCTGGCTCGCACAGGGCTTCCTTATTTTGTACATGTTCACTTTTATTATCCACGCATTTGTCTCATTTTATTTCTCAGAGATAAAAGTTAATGACATTCACAACGATGCCAATTTTCCTGTACAGCGCGCTGACATAACTGTACGCTGATCAATGGGTCATTCCATTCATGCATGCAAGGTTATCCCCTAAATCAATACTGCAGATGGCATCAAAGGCATAACGCGGGGAGAATAATACATATGTTCCTTATTTGCCTCATTAAAATGGGAGAAGGCCTATATTAATTATAAATGGTAGGCCCAGGTCAGATTCATTAATTTGTAGAAGCCTAGGTTTGCAGAGAGGGAGAAGAGGGCTTGCTTGTTAAAGTATATGAAGCGTGATGGAATATATGTCAATACAGTGATGATAAAAGCAAAGATTATTTTTAAATAAAATAAAAAAATCTGTTCAAAGTTTGTTATTAATGGCACACTTCAGTCAACAGGAAAGCATATCTTGGAAACAAGTTTGGTAATGAGGGGAGAGATGTGCTCCACAGCACTGCCGTGTCTTAGTTGGTGGGAATACTAGTCATGTTAGTTACGAGTAGCTACGAGTATGTAGCTACTTGTAATTTCAATTTTACTATTTACTGCATCTTGTGCAATATATCTACGTCCCTCAGGACTTTACTTAAAGTCCCAGGGACGTAGATATTCATTTGTCGCCGCTGCGCACTCCCGCACACATCCTTGCCACCGCCCGTTAGTGGGGTGTTCAATGAATGGGATGCAGTTCCCATTCATTGTTCTAAGTCCCCATTTCAATGATCGCTGGCATCAATGAGATGCCTGCGGTCATTGTAATACTGACAGTAATACATACACACATTACTTCCTGTTAGCGTACTAACAGTACGCACAGGAATATGATGCATGTAGACATCTTGTGGCCAAATAGAAAAATTACATCTACATACATTTTTGGTAAAAAAGAAGACCTACACATAGACCTCCCATAGTTACCCACATAAAACATGTGCATAAAAAAAAAGGGCTGTTAAAAAAATACATAAATAGTTACCTTAGGGACTGAACTTTTTTAATACATATGTCAAGATGGTATATTACTGTTATTTTTGCCTATATGGGCTTGTATAGGAGAGAACAGAGGCGCCAAAAGGATAAAAGGGGTTTTAAAGGAGCTTAAAAGCCAAAATTTGGTAATTAGAGGAGGCAGTGGTGGACTTACCTCCTCCAAGCAGACACAACACGACTGTACATTCAGTCTATTTATTAACGAACTCCAGATAAAACAAAGCAACGCGTTTCACGGGTCAGTGCCCGCTTCCTCAGGCAATAGAAAAAGGAGTTACAGCATCTAGCAAAACAAACAACACTTGGCACCTCGGCACCCACTATATGGGCTTGTAATTAGTGATGGACGCAAAGCTGAAAAAATGAAACCTTTATTTCCAAATAAAATATTGGCACCATACATTGTACTAGGAAAATATTTGAAACATTGCAATAACCAGGATAAAAGGGCAAATAAAATGTGTGGGTTTTATCCCCAGTAGAACTATATTTTAAAACTCTAATGGCCAACAACTGAAATATGAGAAACATTGAAATTGAAATCCATTTTGTTTTCTTATTATTCCCGTTAAAATGCATTTAGAATAAAATAATTCTTAGCATAATGTACCACCCAAAAAAGCCTAACTGGTCTAAAAAAAATTGTTGTGATAAGTAGTGATTAAGTTATTGGCAAATAAAAGGGAGGAGTGCTGAAAAGTGAAAATTGTTCTGGTCCTTAAGGGGAAAAACCCCTCAGTGGTTGACTAGTTAAATGAGATAGCGCTGCCCACGGCAGAGGGGGGTTAACTTACCTATGCTGCTGCCTATAGCCAATGCGTTCGACTTGCAGTCAACGTAACACCACTACTTCTGGGTTGAAGGAGGAAGTAGTGGAGTTACGTAGACCGCAAGTGGAACACATCAACTATATGCAGTGGCATAAGTAAGTTAACCCCCACTCTGCTGCGGGCAGCGTTATCTAATTGAAATTTTGATTACGAGTAGCTACGTTCTCATAGCTACTTGCAGCTAACATCACTAGTGAATACTGGAAAAGTGTGTAGTAGTGGTTCAGTCAATGCACTTTGACCAGAGATTTATTTTCTTCAATGCATTATACCCTACAAACTAAAAACGGGTTGAAGGAGGAAGTAGTGGAGTTACGTAGACCGCAAGTGGAACACATCAACTATATGCAGTGGCATAAGTAAGTTAACCCCCACTCTGCTGCGGGCAGCGTTATCTAATTGAAATTTTGATTACGAGTAGCTACGTTCTCATAGCTACTTGCAGCTAACATCACTAGTGAATACTGGAAAAGTGTGTAGTAGTGGTTCAGTCAATGCACTTTGACCAGAGATTTATTTTCTCCAATGCATTATACCCTACAAACTAAAAACGTATTAAAAAATCTATGATAATTCCTTTTTTTTTTAAAGGAAACCTGAGATGTAACAACTACTAGCATTTACAGTATACTTACCCTCCAGCCACCTGTAGGCTGTGGGCTTCCTCACCATCATTGGTCATGCTGGAAGCGCTCTCTGCCTTTACAATTACAGTCCTAACAAACTGTACATGTGCAGATCCCTCTCGGCCATGGAAGCGCCATCAAGGGGAAGAGTGCATGTTTGGTCAGGCCATACTTTGAGAGAATGGAGCAGCATTCGAAGGGAGCCCACAGCCTACAGGGGGCTGGAGGACACCCCAGGCAAGTACCATTGCTTGTACCTGTTTGTCTCAGGTACACTTCTGTTACATCATCAACCCCCTTTTTCCAGGAGAAACCCTGTGGTTCACGTACTTTATTTGTGGTTGAACAGGGTAAACAGAATTGCTGAAATGGAACCTCCTGATCGCTCTCTCCCATGGATGGGAGTGCTCTGCACATGCACAGTATGGGGAAGTCTCTTGGCAACGGCAGCTTGATGGAGGACGTGCATGGCTGCGGTTGCTCATGTACAGTGGCCTTTGACTCACCGGCCCAAAAGAGGGGCACTGGGGGAACGGAGGATTCCTTTAACGACGGCGCTGGCACAGGACAGCTGCAGAGGGCTGGTAGAAGCCCAAGGTAAGTTGAACTCATTTTTTGTTCTTTCGATTTAGGTTCCCTTTAAAGGGAACCTTATAAAGTTAAAAGTGTTGATATAACTAAGTAGGCTATAAACGGACTTACAGATGCTTCTGTCCTACCTGTGATAAATGTCACATAATAGGGGCATATCCACAAAACATTGGTAAAGTAGCTCAGTGTGCACTACCCTAGCAATACTCCCGTTACCTAGGTAATGTGGATCATGCTAATCCTGCAATGCGCACTACCTTGTCAGCATAAATCAAATTCATAGTAAAATTGTCCTGCGTTCTCTACATGTTGCCACTTTACCGCTGTGTTAGGCATAAGCCCCATTGAGTTCAACTTAATTTGTATAAATCCATGGTGTGGGTCAAGGGCATTGCTAGCCCCAAAGATCAGTGGCACGTGCCCCGGATCTATTCTGGGATGCCCCACATGTCCCCCAGGCAGAGTCAGCTGTGGTGCTTCAATGGCGGGCATGCTGGAAGTTGTGGTGCATCAATCTGGGGTATGCTGAGTACTGTGGTGCCTCTATGTGGGCATACTGGGTGCTGTGGTGCCATGCGTGGTGCTGTGATGCCTTAATGGGGGCATGCAGGGAGCTGTGGTTCTTCTATGTAGGCATGCTGGGAATTGGAATGGCCCTCAATGGAAGACCCATGGGAGCATGAGAAGGGTCCACTAGAAGGTCAGGGAATGCTATTGGGGGTGGGGGACTGCCAGATAACCTGGTAGCAGGCCACCCTGCCCAACAGAAAGCCAGACCAGCCAGCACAGAAGCCAGGTAACTCTGCCTAGTTATGTTTAAGTGACTGTCTATTAATGTGCCTGTTTTGTATTAATGGAGAGGGGGGCTTCAGCCAACATTTTTCTAGGTAAGGCCTACTTAGACTGCTGCTAAGTTGACCCCACCTATGACCACCCCCACATTCTGGTGCATGGCCACACCCATTTTCAGGCTGGAATGCCCAAAAGTGACCCGGGCCTCTTAGGATCCTAGCAACGCCCCTGTTTTATTGTTTTGTTATACTTTTATTTTTTAGCAGTAAATTGTATTAGACATAAAAACATAACATTTGAAGTAGTTTATACAGTATGTTACTTTTCTTGAATCAAGAAGGCTTATGTTAGCTGTACTGTACTTGAATTCTCACCAAGAGCACAAATACATAATAGAAACACTTCAGAGAAGCTTTAGACACTTGTGGCTGCCCAGACTGGGCCTTTGTTCCTTGGTCTTCTGTTTCCTTTTGAACTTGCTGATGTTTTATAAAGTAGAGAATCACAAATCACGATGGTACATAGCGATGCCGTACATAGCTACAGCGCTGAGAGAAACTCAAGAAGATCTTTAACAAACATCACAGCCCTCTTTCCCTGAAGCCCAGGAACACACTGAGACTTGTACATCCTAATGATCCAACATCCAAACACAAGCAAAGCAATTTGGTGCATGCTATCCAGTGTACTGAGGGCTACAAAGATTGACACAAGGCACAGACCAAGCAACCTCTGTGTAAAGCTCATGTTTCAAAATAGTAAGGCTGATCCTGCTGGTTGCAAATTACACATTAAAGAGAACCCGAGCTAAATATAAAAGAAAAATAAAAAATACACACTCTACTTGATCCGGGAGGGTTGCCAGATCAGGTAGCATCCATTACCTCCTCTCCCTACCTCTCCTATCTTCTGGAATCCTCTACTTTCACTTTGGTCACCTTTGGGGTCACGACACTGCAGAAACAGCGTCTGTGCTCTCAGGGCCGGTTCTAGACTTTTTGCTGCCTGACTTGTGTTGATGCGCCCCCCCCCCCCCCCCCCCCCCCACTGCCCCAAATTGGAATGATCACACAGCACCTGACAATTTGCACCGCACGTTATACCTGCGGGTAGCACCCCAAAAACACCCTGAGTATAGGTAGGTATCCAGGTATAGGTGCCCCAAGTATAGGTTAGCCAGGTACAGAAACCCCCATTTTAGGTTGGCCAGGCACTCTCTTTACTTCCTGTTTCTGCCTGGTGCTGCCCAAGACTTCTGCCACCTGTGGATGTTGCCTCACTTGGCATCATGAGCGGACGAGGCCTGTGTGCTCTCCTATGAGAGCACAGCACTGATTGACATGGAGAGGGTGGGGAGAATAAGGGAGCAGGCAATAGAGAGCCAGTGAGAAGGCTCTGATGGGCGGGGAATGGGCATTACGCAGATCTTCCTCTCCTGCAGAGGATTGCCTGTTTCCTGTTAGCTTGTCGATAAGCTGCAGGTGGACAAATTCCAGGGGGGGGGGGGTAAGGGTGAGGCTAGCGGGGCCCAGGGGGCAATGAAAAGCGGTGAGCAGGGCACACACAGAGGCATGTCCTTTAGATGGGAACATGCAGTTGTGTCCCTTTTTTAGATTTAAAGGGAGTCTAAAGTGAAAAAAACTTATGATATAATGATTTTATGTGTAGTACTGCTAAGAAATAAAACATTATTAACACAGATATGAGTCTAATATTGTTTCCAATGACAGGAACAGTTAAGAAATTTCAGTTGTTAAGAGCTTCTGTGAACTGTGCAACTTTATAAAATCAGGGACAGCACTGTCTTTTAAAGCACTTATCTCAACTGTCTCTCATCGTTTCTTTTTTTGTTTATAGTTTTTCTGCAGAGAAAAGTTCAAAGGCTTTTATTATTTTTTTATTTTTTATTTATATAGTGCCAACATCTTCCGTAGCGCTGTACACAGTACAAACAAATAATGGGGAACAAATATACATAAGAACTACAAGACACAGTATAGTCATGACATTGGATAGTAGAAATACAAATACATACATAGCTGATGTGTAGTTGGTACATGTGCATATGTTTCAATTACAGCAGTATGAGAAACACTAGGAGGAGACCCCTCCATTGTGAGCTTACAATTTAGGCTTAGTAGCTTGCTCTGTAAAATCACTCAAAATGCTGAGTGTATTGTGGAAACTGCAATTATTAGAGAATGATGCAATGTTATAAAATATATATATATATATATATATATATATATATATATATATATATATATATATATATACGCCTGAAAATAAAAATGACACTATTTTCTTTGCTACTAATGTTCTACTGATTATCCGTTCTACACAACCAATTCATTATATCATGAGTTTTTGTTTTGCTTCAGTAACACTTTAAAACTGCCTTGGGTACACTTTAAAGAGAAAAGACATTGTTTTAAGTAAGGTGAGGTACATCAGTGTTGCTTGCAAATTATCTCCAAAGTCAATTTCCCATCGAAAATGACATTTTTTTTCAATTTTGAGAAATGTTTTGCGAAAATACATTGTATTTTTGCAATATGGCAGAAGTTTGTGAAATGTGAAAAATTGTTATTTTTATTGCAGAACCGTGAAAAATCCTTATTTGTTTGCAAAACGGTGATAATCTATTTTTTTTGCGGAAACATGAAAAATCACAAACTTATTACAAAATGATTTTTGATGGCATTTTCACTCGAAAGTGGAATGTAACATTATTTTCTTGAAAATTAATGCAAAAAGACTGTTGGCTTTTCCGCTTATCAGACAATCAAACTGGCTTGCAAAAGTGCTTAAAAAGGCCTTTTAGGTTACACTGGACCAACCATTCCAACACAGAGGAGAAGGGCTTCAACATATTTTTTTTTTCATGATACATTGGGTATTTAATTCTGCTTACCAAAGCATTTTAAAGTTAGGACAACTAAAGTGAGATGGATATGGAGGCTGCCATATTTATTTCCTTTTAAACAATACCAGTGGCCTGACAGCCCTGCTGGTCTGTTTGGCTGCAGTAGTGTCTGAATAACACCAGAAACAAGCATGCAACTAATCTCGTCAGATTTGACAATAATGGCCTCAATTCACTAAGATTATGCTGGAGATAATAAGGCAAGAGATAACTTGCCACCACACAGTGAGAGAGTTATCTTATCTCTTCATCCCCTAAATTACCTCCTCTGTAGTTATTTTCACATGCAGTTAATTGTCTTTAATGTTAGACTTTTGGAGTTATTTTAAGGATTGAAGCGTTAACTTAAAGACAGAAGAGATAACTTTAGGTTTGTCTGAGGTAAAATGTTTCCTGAATACAGCATGCCTTATCGCCATGGTGAGAGCTCTAGAAATGTTATTAAAGACAGGAGATAAGATTAGTGAATTGAGGCCATTGGCAGAAACACTCGATCTGCTGCATGGGTCTATGGCTAAAAGCATTAGAGGCAGAGGATCAGTAGGACAGCCAGGTAACTGGTATTGTTTAACAGGAAATAAATATGGCAGCCTCCATATTCCTCTCTCTTCAGTTGTCCTTTAAGGACTCTGCACACCTTCAGTCGGGCATTTAAATAATTAATATATGGATAATGTGCATACATTTGTGGATCTCCTTGCAAGACTTCTATCAGGTGAATACAGGTTCACTACCAGAACCAACAGGAAAGGCATAGCATTGTATCTTGTGTGTGGGTCCCAAGAGAGACCATGAAGTATACTTGCAAGGGAACCATATAATGTTCATGATTTCTGATGACGGCCATGTCTCCTTCACTCAGAGATGAAGAAATTGCTTTGTAAAGTTACAAACTTGATTGTAGTCTTACCAAATCTATGCAGCAGAAGGGTTAACTTAACGCATAGGTGTTGAGTGGATAGTCCCTCGTATTACATACAGTAGATTTGAGTTGACTCAGCATTTTCTGATTGGTCCAATGCTTCCGAGTTCTGCGTTTTGGCTAAAATTACTGAGTTGTGGTAATGCAGTACTTCCACAGAAATTCAATTTCCGAGTTCGGATTTCTGAGTTCCAATCAGAAATTCGGATTTCCAATCAGAACTTTGGAAATTTCAATTCCGCAAAATCAGAATGAGCATCCCTAGCGGGTGGCTACCACTACTGCACAGGCATAGAATGCTCGTGGCCACTGGAGTGCTTATGCAATGAAACGCAACACACAGAAGTACCAAGGCAGGAAGCAGACAACTGGAGTGGCCAAGAAAGATGGCGAGGGTGCTCATGGCCTGAAGGGTCTGGAGGAACCGTTTTCCCTCCATTCATCTCAGGTTTTGTTTAAGCCACATCACACCTCTTTACAGACCGAAAGCAGGAAATCTGGAGCAAGATTGAGAAGATTTGGGTCATAATCTAGGCATGTTGAGCTTAGAAAACCTTTTTGTAAGCTTAAATAATAAAACAGAGAAACAGTAAATAAACTGACAATGCAAGAAATACATGCTAAGGTAACAGATATGCATGTCTTTTCATATAACCAGACTTCTGGCTTACGTACGGTACAGAGTCAGACACTCATGCATTTGGCTGTTCACTGAAATGGGCCTAGAACCATGGGCTTGCTAACAGCTAGCAGATGTTGTTCTGAGTCAGAGGTTAAAGGCTTCTCTTACCAACTTTGTAATCCAGGCATTTTTCTCCCATGAACTTACTCCTGCAAATCTGCCCTGACCTGATTCACGCATATGATTGTGCCTTCTACCGCTCTTACTTACTTATACTGTAAATAAACAGTTTAATAACATTGATACTATGTTGATGGATGTCTGTGTGGAGTGTTTGCTGGAAAATAAATTTAAAGTGGTGATTCTCTGCCATTTGATACATATGTCTGCATGTCTACAAACAATTCCTTCCTCTGATGTTTCTTTGTAAACAATTGGAACCATAGCATGTAAATTCAACTGAAAGTGCAGTAAAATTATTGGACTTTCCTCAACAGTCACGTGGGTGTTTCCAGTGGGTGAATGTCAATGAGACACCTCCTGGGACCGGGAATAAAAGAGAAAACCGGGAGCACCAATATAATGTGACCCACGATGTAAATATATGTTTTATCTGTGTTTACGCAACATTTTGATTTTGTCTTTGCTTGCTACTCCTGGACTCTGATCAGTGCTATAAATTCATATCTTGGTGACGGTCACATTGTCCCTCTAAGAGGGGGGGGGGGGGGTGGAAGGCACCCTCCTAGTTAGGGAAAAGGACAAGGATGGATGAGAAGGATATACTGTAAATGGGGTTAATAATAAAAAAAAATTGCAATGAATGATCTTACCTTCAGACGAGGATAAATACAACAAAATAACAATAACAAAATAACATTTATTGGACACTAAAAAGATGACGCGTTTCATGGGTCTTGTCTGCTTCCTCAGGTTAAGATCAGTGTTTTAAAGAAGAACACAATGGACTAGGCATCCCGATTGTGTGCTGTTCTTTAAGACACCGATCTTGACCTGAGGAAGCCAGTAAGACCCCTTTCCAATTAAATTTTTAAACCCTTTATACCACTGGAGTGCCTCCACCGACCTGCACTAGCTTTTTGTGAAGAAGAATCATTTTTGACCATAGAGCAGTCCTTTACAATCTTCCAATGCCAGAGTTTATTCCTGTACTCCTTCCTTGCTGGGTGGCAGATCTTTCACGGCACAGAGTAGAGGACTCTTCTCTGGGTATTAGATGCAGTGAAAATATAGCTTTAGAAATGAGAGTTCATTGCAGAATCTGTGGTTATTTTTATTTCCCCTCAGTGATGAGAAAAACTATTCTTCGGCTTTAATTCAAGCTGGTTCCTCAGAGCTTTAATATGGCAGAACTGCTATGGTGCTGTCAGAGTGCGGCTGACTGAAGGAAATGCTTGGAATTCTGGGAGCTGGGATTAATTACCTCTTCAAGTGTTCAAGAGAACAGTACACAGGAAAGATAAATAAATCTTTACAGCTGATTTTGGAATGAAATAAAGTACGCCTCACCACTAGAAATCAAAGTGTCTGCATGCATGCCCATGTGTGCCCTGGCAGCTGCGCCTCGAAACTGTCAGATTTACTGCGTAATTGTGCGTAGTTTCAGCAGATCATGGGAAGAGAATATTTTGTCTGAATATTTCTTTCTGAAATAAAATCGCATTTACATATGAAGAGTCTGTAGAATCAGAGGGTCTTCCCCCAACAAATGGCTATTTTTTTCAATTTTGGGTGGACACCAATGGGTGGAATTACTTCCTTTATAACTTGGAGGCTTTAACAGAAAAATAGAGTTTCAATAATTAATTAAAATACAGGTGAAACTCAAAAAAGTATTGTGCAAAAGTCCATTTATTTCAGTAACTTCAATTTAAAGTGTACCAGAGATGGGGCCCCACCATAAAATATATATACCTGGGGCTTCCCTCCAGCCCCCTCCGGCCTGATCGATCCCACTGCGTCCTCTTTTCGCCCCCAACTGGCCCTGAAAATTCCAACAGTCATAATAGTTGCCATCCGGCCAGGCATGTTCCCCTGTCTCACTCCGTTCAGCAGGAGCTTTATGCGCTTTGCTCATGCAGCGGGATCACATGCGTGCAGAAACAGAGAGTGAGAAGAGGAAGCCATGGGATGGATCAGGCTGAAGGGGGCTGGAGGAAGCCCCAGGTATGTATATTTTATTGCGGGGGCCCAATTTCAGGTTCCCTTTAAAAGGTGAAACTAGTAGATGAAATAAACTCATTACATGCAATGAGAGATATTTTAAGCTTTTAGATGGGAAATCTTGCGCTGCTCAAACAACAGGATCGACATCGGGTCACACACTCTAGCATCTCCTGCAAGCTGGGTTGTACAGCTGGACTTGGTGAAAACAGAACCGGGTCTAGATGGTAAGGAAGACCGGCATCCAGCACACATTGAGCACCACGGTGGCCACCTCTGGTCTTCCTTACCATCTAGACCCGGGCTGCTACTGGCCACAGCGGTCCCCAGGTTACCCCGGCTGGTTGCTGCTGAGAGGGCTCATTCAGCCCAGTTATACGCCTGTATTGCTTCATATCCAGTAAGTGCACTTTGTATTGTATGCACATTGTTTTTACTTATCAAAGGATAACACACTACGGAGCACTCCTCCCTTCTTCTGTTCTATTTTAAGCTTTTATTTGTTACAATTTTGATGATTATGGCTTACAACTTATTAAAGCCCCAAAATCAAAATCTCAGATAATTAGAACATTGTGACATGTCCAATATTCTAGACTCAAAATGTCAGACTCCATCAGCTAATTAATCCAAAACACCTGCAAAGAATTCCTATTTTATATATTAATTTCACCTTTTAAGATAAATTACTGAAATAAAGGGACTTTTGCACAATATTCTAATTTTTTAAAATATTTATTTGATCCTGCCCAGTAAAATCCACAGCCCCCAAAAACTCACAGGCTGTGTGAATATGCTAATGCACTGCATTATGATGCTGCTATACAACATGCATATTGCAAGTGAGGCTTAAAAATCAAAAACAAGAGTGAATTTATCCAAGCTAAGTCATCCGACGCTTTGACAATAATGAAACAGAAATCTCAGTTCACAGAAGGTCATGGTTAAACATTAGCAGTGCAAATATAAAAAAGGTGAAAATTATTTTCTAAATTGGATGACTAATTTTTAAATGCTCTGTAAACATAAATATGGCAAATACCGTAATCTCACTCTGTATTAACATGCCCAGTCTTGTAAAAACAAACCTGTAAGACTTAAAGTGGGACTGTCTGTTTTTAATAAGTTTGGTGCCAAACATTGTGAATGTGATGATGTCTGCCTGGTAAAGAAAAAAGGTTGTTTTTCTTTGGGCACGGAAGGGAAAATATCTTGTAAGGTATTCGAATAAAAAACAGTATTGCAGAGTGTAAATTACATAATGAAAGGAAAATGGCATGACTAAAACATTCGTATTGGGCCTTATCGTACCTTACTGTACATATGCTTGGGCTGAATACGGCGATATCATCCAGATGTGCAACCGCAAAACTTAGGAGTTCTTTTCAGTCTCTTTTATCCCCCTATTCATTCCTAGTGACTTGGGTCACCCTGAGCTGCTTGGTTACTCTGTTTTACTGTACATATGAAATCTAATTACAATCTCCGATATTCGAATAAGAGGAAAAAGGGATAAGACTTGGTCCACACTGGATGGATGAAAAACGCATCAGTGAAAAATTATCCATTTTACATTTAAACGGATCAGTTTTTATATTGGGCATCAGTATTTTGTTCCGTCACACCCGCTCGTGTTGCAGTTGATTAAATGGTTGCACTAAAGACCATGGGTAGAGTGTTTATTAGACCCCTGTGCCTAGGCACATTCAGAACAACAATTAAAGCGGAATATAACCCTGCATTTCAACTTTGCTCTAAAACATTATTTACAGCATATTATATGCAGCCAGCATTTTTTTTTTTTACGAGACCAGCATTGGAAGGGTTACACACAGAGCTTTAAAGTTCCGTGAATAGAAATGCAGATACATCCGAAGTTTAGATAGATACATTTAAGTAAACACAATGTAACAAGTGGTGAATGTTACACACTCTCTGGCTGTCCTCCAGCTCCTGCACATTCAGAGAGTGTGTGTCACATTCCACACTTGTTACATTGTGTTTACTTAAATGTATCTATCTAAACTTCGGGTTGCGTCTGCATTTCTATCCACGGAACTTTAAAGCTCTGTGTGTAACCCTTCCTATGCTGGTCTGGTAAAAAAAAAATGATGGTTGGTTGCATATAATATGCTGTAAATAATGTTTTAGAGCAAAGTTGAAATGCAGGGTTATATTCCGCTTTAAGTTGGGACTTAACAGTTCTGTAGGCATTGAAATTTTACTATAGATGTTACTGTTCATGACAATTCTTTCCAAAGAACAAACATCTTTTGACCATCTCTGCTTAACAGATAAACTATCTACAGAGTTTGCATATGTGATCATCATTTCTATGGGGATGGGGTGTGGGAAGCAACTGGGGAAATACCAAGATGACAGTGGATGCTTGTGGAGACAAACGGTTTTATGGTCCTGAGCCGTATGCCCGACACTGTGTAGGGCATGCCACTAAAGAGGTTTTGGTAGCCTTAGGAGTCCCCCAGGAGAAATCTATTAGACGTAATGCCTGCCGAATATGTTAGCTAGCACTAGGCTAGCTAGTATAGGTGGCCAGCACCCCCCACATCCCCCCAATCCATCCACTTATACATTACTCAGCCTCGTTCCAGCGATTGGTGCAGCCTCCCCGCACAGTTCCGGTCTTCTCTATGGGGAGGACCGGGACAGAGCATGACATCATGACGTCATGTACGATCCTCCCCATAGAGAAGACTAGAGCTGTGCGGGGAGGCTCCGGCGATCACTGGAACCAGGGTGGGTAATGTATAAGCGGTTGGATCGGGGGAATCGGGGGGTGTTGGCCACCTATACTAGCTAGCCTAGCGCTAGCTAACATATTCGACATGCATTAAATCTAATAGATTTTGCCTAGGGGGCTTTGAGGCTACAAAACCTCTTGAGCGGCATAACGCTTAGGAGGTTAAAATCATAAGTGATCAAGCAAACTTGAATCTGTTAGACTTGGGAATACTGGCTATTAAGTTCAGGAACTGTACTCAATGCCAAGCTGCTGCGGCTAAGGCAAATGCAATTTTGGGATGCATAAAACATGAAAGAATAATTGCCAGATACTAGTACAAATCACTTCTGAGGTCACATGTAATAGTACAAAATACTATTTTGGGCACAACACTACCGGAAGGACAAAGTTAAGCAACTATATTAATCATAGGGAATCGTAACTACCCAGAAAGGTTGCATAAATCAGGTTCATTTCATTTGGGAAAGAGATGAATTAGAGTTGAATGAATTGACATTTATAACCACCAGGGGCAATATTAAAGCTTGACCAATAGGCTTTTTCTCCCAAGATCAGTACAAAGGACAAGAGAACATGAACTGCAAATGCAGGAAAGGAGATTTTACTACCTACTTAGAAAAGAGATCTTCACAGTAAGAGTGGTTAAGATGTGGTATCTTACCACTGGAAGTGGTTATTATGACAAACTCTATACTTAATTAAAAAGTTTGATGCTTTCCTTACTCTGAAGGGCATCCACAAGCATGATTGGTAAGTGTGGGAAGGTGATATTGGTAATTGTGAGAAGGTGATACGTAAATCCAGCCCTAAAGTTTCTGTCCTCATGGTTCTCTGGACTTAGGTAAAATGAGGTTCCAAAGATCACATGAGTGTGGCTGCTCCTGTGCTTCCAGGGGACAGACACATTCTCATGCTGAGAACTTATGTCAAGCATGTCCCCACTAGCAGCTTACAGGCAGGGGATGCATTACTTAAAGGACCACTATCGCGAAAAAAGTAGGCAGTTAAAAAATGTGACAGATGACAGGTTTTGGGCCAGTCCATCTTTTTAAGGAGGATTCTCAGGGCTTTCTTTGTTTTCAACCGCATTTCCTGAACAACAGTTGCAAAATCTAACTGACATAATAGTGTGCAAGTGATTAAGGAGGCCGGCTGGTATCTTGCTATTTTGGCAGTTAAACTGCTGTTCAGGAAATGCTGTTGAAAACAAAGAAAGCCCTGAGAATCCCCCTTAAAGAGAATCTGTATTGTTAAAATCGCACAAAAGTAAACAAACCAGTGTGTTAGGGGACATCTCCTATTACCCTCTGTCACAATTTCGCCGCTCCCCGCCGCATTAAAAGTAGTCAAAAACAGTTTTAAAAAGTTTGTTTATAAACAAACAAAATGGCCACCAAAACAGGAAGTAGGTTGATGTACAATATGTCCACACATAGAAAATACATCCATACACAAGCAGGCTGTATACAGCTTTCCTTTTGTATCTCAAGAGATCACTTGTGTGTTTACCTTCTGTCCCCTTCTTCTCTCATGCACTGAACATTACAGGCTTCCTGCAGACAGCTCTGCCTGTGCCTGTGTTTGTAATTCCTCAGTATGTGTCAGCCAGCTACTTTCACAGCCTAACAGAGGAGGATTTTTATCCAGCTCTCTTCTATCACTGATAAGATAGCAGAGAAGCTGCTGGCTTATGTAAATAAAACACACACTGGAGTGTGCATAGAGGAACAGACCAGCAGGAAGAGTTGGCAGCCTTCCAGACACAGGCCGACAAGTCTGACAGGGGAAAGATACATTGATTTATTACAGAGACTGTGATAGTACAAAGTGCTGCAGTGAGCCAGAACAGATTAGAATAGGTTTAGGAACTTGTAGGATGGTAGAAAAAACGTTGTAATTTTTGTTACAGAGTCACTTTAAAAAAGATGGACTGGCCAAAAACCTGTCATCTGTCACATTTTTTAACTGCCTACTTTTTTCGCGATAGTGGTTCTTTAAAAAATTCCGTGGAGAGTGGCTCATTATATTGTTACTGTAGTGGTGGGCTTCCACTTACTTCAATGATTTCCAGATCCTTATTCTATGATCCTATCAGGGAGTCACAGGTCTAGCAGCAGCAGAAAATGGCTGCAAAATGCATATTCATATTTTTATGCACAATATTGGCAAAATGGTGCCAATATGTGAGACAGACCAGCAAATGCTCTTATTATTTTTCCCCACCATTTGCTGTGCTGCTTTTCTCTTTGTTTGACTTAAAGAGGAACTTTAGCAAAAAGGGAAAAAAATCAATACATTGCAAAGTGAGAAGTTAAAAAATAGAAAAGAGATCAAGAAATGATTGATATACGCCTTGTAATTTGTTCATGTTGTTTGAGCTATTATTAGCCTGCACATAATCATCTTTACTACTGGCAGCCATGAAAAAATAAACAGACAACATCAACTGCCATTATAACCACACCCCCTAATAACGTGATAGGCTAAAAGGATGTTTTTTTTTACAGATATACATATGCACAGAGCGAGATACTGGTTACTTGTCAGTTGGAAACAGCTGTTATTTCCCACAATGCAACAAGGCTCACAGACTGGAAACTGTCAGGACCTAGGTCATGACATCACACTGTGGGAGGGGTTTCACCACAATACCAGCCATACAGACCCCCCTTATGATCTTTTCAAGAAAAGGTCAAGATTTCTCATGGGAAATGAGGTATTAACTATTGAATAGGATGAAGTTCTACCGTAGGTTACGGTTCCTCTTTAATTTCTGTTTTTCAGCTATTACTGATGTAAATATGAAATCTGAAGAAAAACCTCATGATTGAAATGCTTTGTTCTGACTTAAAATATTCTAAAGTTTCAAAGACACGTTTCCCTTCCCCACTGCAATCTTCAAAATTAAAAATGCAGAAAGTTTAGGAATAATAAAAAAAATGAATTTGTAAAGTCCTTTTTTTTAATAAATCAAAGTTCATAAGGCATTGAGGAAATGTAAAGTGAGTCATAAGCACACCTTTTTCCTTTACCCTCTATGTTTTTTTTAGAGTCTTCTATTTTCTTTTGTGAAATTTTATTAGGCCCAGAACACTCACTGCACCACTGGAGACGTGCAAAATATTGATCAGGTTCACAGAAATGTAAATTAGTGTTACAACCTTTTTTATGCTTGGTTTCATTTTAACATTCATTTACTTTACCTTCCAGTTATTTTTCACATATCCTTAATTTGGACATATTTTTAATTTGGCCTGCACTTCAGTGAAGCCAGACGAATTCCTAAAGTGTTGTTTTTGGCTTAAAAAGTCCTATATTAAGCTTGACAAAGTACCTCTAAGAAAAAAATTGTAGAAAAAAAGGAGAACTGCCAATTAACATTAATATGGTAGGAACATTTTTTCCCCCTCTTTCTCGAATGTAATAAAAGTCTTATTATAAACAAATAAAAACAACATGGCCATTTTGAAATGTTTACCTACGAAAGCAAATTTTTCTTTGATGGACCGAAATAATGACTGTAATGGTCACATACATTTATTTACAGAGCTAAGGACACCTTAAATGGATGATTAAACCTTGATTTTATTTTTTTAAAGGATTTTCACAAAACACGCACAAAAAATACAAATTTAATAATATTTAACTAATTAAAAAATCTATGGATCATATATATAGGAATAAACTAATGAAAATAGCAAGAGGTGGGGTTGCATAAAAAAAAAAAAATTACCTCTTAACCTCCCCGGCGTTCTGGACGAGCTAGGCTCATCCAGAGACGCCGGAGGTTGCCGCTCAGGCCCCTCTGGGCCGATTTGAATAATTTTTTTTTAAACCACGCAGCAAGCACTTTGCTTGCTGCGTGTTGTACCTGATCGCCGCCGCCCGCCACCGATCCGCCGCGATACAGCCTCCCCCCCCAGACCCCGTGCGCTGCCTGGCCAATCAGTGCCAGGCAGCGCTGAGGGGTGGATCGGGACTCCCTGTGACGTCATGATGTCCATGACGTCATGACGGTCGTCACCATGGCGACGGGGGAAGCCCTCCTGGAAATCCCGTTCAGAACGGGATTTCCGGATGGGTGATTGCGCCGGCTGCGATCGGAGGGTTGGGAGGGACGCCGCAGGGAGGGGGGAATCATGTAGCTAGCGCTAGGCTAGCTACATGATGAATTTAAAAAAACATTTGCAAAAAACATTCCCGCGGCCGCAGGGCCGCGGGAATCAGAACTCCAGGCAGGTTAAAATAAATAAATAAAAATAACAATTCTATAACAATTTATCAAGTCATTTTATTATTGTATTCTTTTTTTTATGTTTGCAGCTATCTGTGAATTCTTAATAATATCTTCTCTTCTCTGTAACTATGGAAATAGTGGACAGTTTACTGCTCTATTTCTATAAACATTGCCATCACAATTTGTGTCTTCATGCATGAGTACTACACAGAGCAGGAATACTTGCAGTTTGCACACTAAGTAATCATGTGATTACAGTAGGCTGACAATGCAGGATTTTAAATTTTGGCATAAAATAGTAGGTTGAAATAGTTGTGTTGAGTTTTGGTACAGGATCCTTGGCATTACAAAACATTATGCAATTCCATCAAGTATAAGCTTAATTGTGGGCAGACTTTAGCTTTTCTATTGTCTTTGAAAATACCCCAATTGACCTCAATGCTGTTTATTTCTTACTCCAAAGATGCTGCAACAGGTTTCGTGGGTCAACAGCCCACTTTGTCAGGCAATTATAATAGGAGCAACTTTGGGTAGATCAAGATCAGCAAAGCATTTGCTCTTCTTGATATACACAACGTTGCTTCTTTTGTGGGGAACATTTTATAAGAAACATTTGTTATTTACTGACACTAACCCATCAAGTCTTCTGTGGGGAGGTAAGTTCACCACTACCTCCCCCCTTCTTTTAAACTGATTTTAATTAATTTCAGTCTGCTTTGGCACCTCTTCTTTGTCAAAGTGGAGGGGTGACTACCTGCCCTTTTTCCTTTCCACGAGACCACGGAGAACAACTTCTTCTACACAGTGGTTGCCATAGAGGTAACCCACATTCGTGAGTACAGTAGTTTTTCTTATACATATGTTCTTATATACTTTTCACCTCCTAGTGACCAGGCTATTTTTCACAATTCAGTGCTCTGCAGCTTTAACAGCTCGCTGCAGAGCCATATAAGTTAGCACACAGACAAATCGCCCCCTTTTTCTGCCCACCAACAGAGCTTTCTGTTGGTGGGCTCTGATCTCTGCTGCAGGGTTTCGTTTTGTTTTTATTAATTTCCTTCTTATTTTATTTTGAATAAGAATGACTTTTTTCCCTGACCTCCCCTCCCTTCCTCCCCCGATGGCCAATTAGGGCGATCCTCTCTCATAGGCATCAGCCTATGAGAGGGGATTGCAATTGGAGCCACTCCATGGGTCAGCCGAGTGAAAGGGCTGTCCCCAATACAGCGCTGTAGTAGATCGTAGCGCTGTACAATGTAAATAGACGGCGGTTTTGCCATCTGTTAGCAGCGATCACTGCAGGTAGACTGATGACAGAGCAGAGCTCCATCCCCGCTAATCTCTCCCACCACTCTTGACGCCTTTCGGCGTTAGGAAGTCCTGGGGCTGCCACCTTCCCAACGCCTATCGGCGTTAGGTGGTCAGAAAAGGGTTATTATTAACCATACTACACTATAGTGGCCTCTTGATTGTACCTTTTTCTTTGTTTCCACCAGCATCCTAATGCTTGGCTATCCACGTTCTTAGTGTGAAATGTCAAATGTACAGCTGAAAATATACAGGGAACCAAATGAAAGTAGCACATGTAATTCTATTCCTTTCTTATTATGGTGACTTGGAAATGATTTAAACAACGTTATGTGCTAGATGGCCTGTCGGTGACATAGTCAAGTGCAGGAACTGACAAGTTTTCATTGCTAAACACCTGTGAATGTAATAGAGTCTAAAAGCTAGGGAGCAATGCTTGTGTCAGTACTGCGGGTCTGCATCTCGCCCAGATCTGCATCTGACTTTGTTGTGCTGTACAAACTAATAATAAATTAAATTTGCGCTTAGGAATAAAAAGTTCTTGTTTAGACCCAGCTTTATATATTTGTGTAATGATAAAAGAGGAACCAGATATATAGAAATATAATTTCTGTGCTGCCACAGCTGATAGATCAAATTACACTTGTCATTACTTGAAGATGAGGGGGAATTAGACAGGCTCTTCTCTCTAAATACGCACGGGGTGCATTTCTCTCTGTTTTCCTTGTGGCATGTGCAAGAGTACATGTCCACTTTAATGCTATTAAAAAGTATCCATTTCAATGTTCTTTTTCCAAAACTGACTGAGGGTGTCATTGCAATCTTTGTGAAGTAGGATGCCTAGAAATACTCCATCATGCTGCAGTAGTATTTTCCTGCACAGAGGAGGAGCTTGTTACTTTTTTCCACATCGTATTATTATTTTATTATTATTAAGTATTTATATAGCGTCATCTTTCGCAGCTCTTTACAGAGCTGTCCCTCAGAGGAGCTCACAATCTAATCCTAACTATAGCCATATGTCCATTGTAGTCTAGGTTAAATTTTTATGGGGGAGCCAATTAACGTATCTGTATGTTTTGTGGATGTGGGAGGAACCCTGCACAGACACAGGAAGAACATACAAACTCCATGCAGATAGTGCCCTAGCTGGGTTTTTAACCAGGGAACAAGTGCTGCTCCACTAAACCACCTATCCAATACAACGCACACTTGAAGTAATACATTATTTAGCAGAAGTAAGTATGTGCACTCCCATACTACAGTAAGGAATCCTGCGTTTTATATGTATATGTCTTGCATGCTTACATTTAAGCAATACTGATTACTAGAACTACTACTACTAACTAATACCATGTCTTCAGCTATTTCTTCGATTACCATCACCATTACTAATAATAATACCAACCAATAATAGTAGCAACAAACAAAAGAATAGAATAGAAATCTTTATTGTCATTGTAACAGCCAAAGTTGTACAACAAAATTCTAAAGTGCAATTTTCCAGTACAAAAATAAACAAAGAATAAAACAATACATTGCATTGTACACACCCCATATTCACATGACCTCTTAGCAGCATTTAACATAGTAAGGGCTGGAGGATAAATACAATTCCTTAACCTATTTGTCTTAGTAGTCTAAACAAACAACACATCCTGGGTGTGAGAAGTCTCTTAAAATGTTCTTAATATTCCTAAATCAATAGGAAGTATATCATTCTTCTAATGGGAGAAGAAGACAGCCAATTACAGTACCTGCTGCTGGGCAACCTTAATAACCCTATGAAGCTGCCTTTATAATATAGCTGTTTTACCTGTATTTAGCGCTGGTATACATAGCCCAATAAGTTCTGCTTGAACTCAGCCCATGTCCTGTCGCTGGTCTCCAGGTTCCGGCTGGCTTCACTTCCTGTCCAGGGAAGTTTAAGCAGTAGAGGGCGCTCTACTGCTTAAACTTCCTGTCGGGACAGGAAGTGAAGCCAGCCGGAACCCGGAGCCCAGCGCGGAGAAGGAGCAGCGGTGGCAGCGGGGACACGCGCCGGCCGGATCAGGTAATGTATTGCCGCTAGCGTCGGTCGTCGGACATCCGAACTCTGTTATCGGCGCACTCCCGACCCGCCGGCGATCGAGCTAAATCTTCCGCACGGATGGATCGAAAGGAACGGTTGATTTCGGACGGAAATCGATCGTTCTGTCAGCATTTGCTCAAGGATTTCACAGCATATTCGATCACAGTGATCGAATCTGTTGTATATCGGCGGGAAAATCGTTAGGTGTATGGGCCCCTTTACTCTAACCAAAACTGATCATCTGATTTCAAACTGCAGTTAAATATGTGTTAAACTGATGTCAAAGGGCCATATGTACACTAGTCCTTAAAATGACTTGGATCCAAAAAATTGGCTGAAGGTTGTCAATTTCCAACTATCCGGTAATACTGGTGCATTTAAAGGAGTCTTAAGACTTCATATATTGAGCTAGCTGGAGCATGTTTTTTTTTCCTTTTCCTGTCAATGACAATATATTTTGCTTTTAGAAAAAGGCATAAACATCTACACAGCTTGTCATATAGATGAATCTGCTGCAATCAGACAATCCATAACAACTTCTAGATCAGTGGTCCTCAAACTAAGGCCCGCGGGCCGAATGTGGCCCCCTGAGGCTTTTTTTACTGGCCCTCCATACACAAAATGTATTACTTATAGATGCGGTCAGCTACATTTTTAAATATTGGTGGTTCCTATATAGAATAACAGTGCTGGCACCACCCATCCACATGGAAGCCAGAAAGCAGTAATTCGCTGGTTTCCAATCAAATTCCACATCAGGTGACACTGCTGTCTAAATGGATCGCTGGGTATGCTTTACTGTCTGGCCCGCAAAGACTTCTACATCATTTTATGTATTCTCCGGCCCCCCTGCAGTCTGAAGTATGTTGACCCGGCCCTCGACCCAAAACGTTTGGGGACCCCTGTTCTAGATGAAGGCAAACAATGGTCCAGAAGTTAATAGCATTTCACTTGAGTTGTCATGGTGACCTCATATTATAATCTTTATAGGATTGACCATGACATACAGGAACTGCCAAAGTTGTTGCATATGATGAGGAAGAAGAAGAAGAAGAACAGCAATAACAACAATAAAGATATAATTTGATCATCTTGGATATTATACTGTATATCTAATGTACAATTTACAGGATTACAATGTACAGGAAAGACCTGTATTCTTTGGTTTTATAATAGCGAAAAAAATGTTAATAATAATAAGAAGAAGAAGAAGACGAAGAAGAAGACAAAGAAGAAGACAAATAATAGCAGATATATACCAAGAAAATTGCTAGGCTTGCATTGTCTTTACTAGATCTCTAAAGGGGCAAAATAAGAAAGGCTGTAAAAAATATAAAAGTCAAATGATTTATTTCTTGAATGCGTTTATAGGAAATTGTGCCCCATTCATTATTTGAGGCTGTCGATAGATTTCATGAGCACATTTGTTTCATGTGTGACATTCGGGAAAGGTTAGAGTAATACGTTATAAAATATGTTATTGCATCTGTGATTTAAATTTATGCTCTCCAAAGCTGTACGGTAAGCTGTGTTGATCTGGCGCTTTAGTCTTACCATTACAAAGCAGGCAACAGATGTTCACTGTGGCCTCACTAAGATATTTGTGCCACATGTTCAAGGAAGCCCTAGAGCCTTTTCGCAGGAGCATGGCGTGACTGAGGGACCAAATAACCTGGGAGCCGGCCGAGAGAGATATTTAAAGATAATTGCTGTCTGGATGGGATTTATGACGACAAGGAAGGCATGGGGTTAAGTTAGGGACCGGTCATGGGAAAAGGGTGGAGCCATGAGAATAGTAAGATAAATAAATACCTTTGCATTCCTAGACCTATAACATTGTAGTTTAATTTAAGCGAATGCACTGAGCATTGATAAATCCTTAATTCCATACTTTTCAGTCACCTGGATGAATTTGGCCTTCTATAAAATTTCAACAATGTAGCAGCAAGAGTTTTTGAAGCTCCATTAGTAGGGTGAGAATGATGTGAGAATGATGTCATAATGCTTCCTGCCAATGGCAGCTAGAGATGAATAAATAACAGAATTTCTTCTTTCACTTATTTGGTTTTGAAAATGAGAAAATTCAGCAAAATATTTTAAAATCCACATTTCACTTACAAAAGCCACATTTCACTACAACTGCAAAAAGGTGCTGTATGTAGTTAACTTATACAGGCGGTCTTTCAGATCTTTGCAAAGTCCAACAAAAGCTCTCCTCCATAATTGGCTTTCAGCTGGGACTGCCCAAATAAGCTCCAAACAGAAAAAGTGTGTATTTGAAAATAGTGAACTTTGCTTATCGTGGTACCAGCAGTAGGTGTGGGCCCTCCCAGGGCGGGAAATCTAAGTGGTCACAAATCTTCACCAGAGCACCCCACATGAGATGTTGGGCCACCTAGTGAGGAATTCTTTCCTGCCTAATAGCCACCAGAATAACTTATGTAGTGACAGAACATTCCTTAAAGTGCACAAGAGATGGCAATCCCCCAATAAAATATATATACCTGGGGCTACCTCCAGTCCCCTCTGGCCTGCTCACTCCAATGGTGCTCCCCTCGTTCCTCCAGTACTGGCCCCAAAAAATACATCAATTGGGGCCAGTCAGCGCATGCACACATGCACAGTCTGGCCAGGAATGCTCCCCTGTCTCGCTCCCTTTGCTGGGAGCACTCTGCGCCTGTGCAGTAATCCAGGCAATGTGAATGCAGTAGGAATGCGCTCGCGGCCCGGCTTCACATGCGCAGTTGTCCCTGGACCAGAGGACTTTTTGGGTGCCAATTGCAGGCGCACAGATAGGCAAAGGTGCAGACCAGTGCTTTGAGTAAACATTGTCGGTCTAAGCCACAGGTCAGAGCAGGCAAAAAACAAGCACAGTTAAGAAACTAAAATTTAATAGAAGAGCAATAATAGCACACACTTTGCCCACCTGTTAATGCAGCTTATATCTCACAACTTTAATGGCACCACTACTGGATATATTTAAACAATAATCCATTTCTTATTAAGGCAGATGATAATACAGAAGCATCGCATCCATAGCCGGCCTTTGACCTGTGCGACCAGAGCGGTCGCTCAGGGCGCCGGCTTCCAAGGGGGCGCCTAATAGCTGGTAACCTATACTGAGGGCACCTACACCTGATTTCCTATACTGGGGGCAACTATGGCTGGCTACCTTTAAGGAGGGCACCAACACATGGCTACCTATACTGGAGGCACCTACGCCTGTCTACCTATGGGGGCGATGGAGACCTTCAACTGACCTCCTATACTGGGGACACCTATGCTTGGCAACCTATATTGAGGGCACCTACACATGAGATCCTATACTGGGGGTACCTATGCTTGGCAACCTATATTGAGGGCACCTACAAATGAGATCGGGGGGGCATTTTTTTGGGGGGGCGCACTGCGGCTATAACGTGTGGTGCAAATTTTTGGTGCTGTGCTATCATTCTAAATGGGGGGGGGGAGGGGCGGCTAACTGTCCCACTGATTGTTTTTATTAATATTCCTGAAAGGTTCTAGCCTTCAGGATAATGCACTCTTTCCATCCATTCGTGGTTATTAGTAGTATTTTTCCTATTATACATATGTGCTGTGTCACAGAGATCTGAGCATTTGGTGTGATGTGCCACGACATCAAAATGGTTGCTAACCACTGTCCTAGGAGATATCTCATGAGTAAAGGTGAATTGCATATGGCCCTATGTGTGTGAGTGCGTGTGTGTGCACGCACGTGGGAAGAGGATGAAGGGGGGCGCAAAAATCAGGTTTCGCTCAGGGCGCTGTGAAACCTAAGGCCGGCCCTGAATTCGCATCCATATAAAATTCCCATTTATTATTTGACCATCATAAAAGTCAAAGCTTCTTGGAGCATAGCAAGTAGGTAAAGGTAACTCAAGCATTCAATGGTTACAGCATTTGTAAAAATAACTTTTGACAACATTTTAAATACGTTTAAAGTGGACTCAAATTAAAAATACAAGATTTCAGGAATAAAATCTATTTTCTAAATTATAATAATGAATAGCAACCTTTTTTAAGCTGCATGATGACAAATATAAAATATTTTACATTTATTGGAGGAACCCCTCCCCTCCTTTCATATTGCCAGTACAGAATCCGGCAGACTGACAAACTGGTGGAATAGCAAGTGTCTGGCAAAGGAGGAATTGCTAATGGCTGCCACCTGTATAACTCTAGTTATAAAAAGAGAAGGGTGAAAAGCATGCACTGAAATGCTCATAGACTTGAAGGAGTGTTTATTTATCTTTGTATGTGTCAGAGTGGTGCAACTAAATATTTTGAATTTAAAAAAATGTTTGGTTTGGGTCCGCTTTAAGTGAGAAAGAAAAGGAGATGGAAAAATATTATTTTCTTTTTTGTTTTGTTCTGATACTTTTTCAAATGCCCATTTATCATTGGTCAGCTTCCCAACCCAACGTGACCTACAACCACTACCACGCAATGTAAGAATCTTTAGGTACTTCTTTCTGCCAGCCTCTATTTTTTAAAAAATACACACTTTTCTGGCAGAGAACCGTGCTTCTGAGAATAGGGAATAGATGAAAAAATCTATAGTTCATGTTTTAGCTCTCTAAGACACAGGACAGACAAGGTTATTAAGTTAAGAGAAAACAATAAATTCACTTTTTCAAGTTTTTAAGCATAAATCTTTGTATTTAAAAGTCAATTTTAGGAGTGGAAGAATAGAGGCAATTGTTTATCTCATTAGTTGATTTTCACTTAAAGGAACACTATCGATCTACATATTTTTTTTAATTGAGATAGGAATTCTTTGGGAAGTGCTGCTAAGTACTGGTGTATACATTTCACTGGCAACCTCTTTGTTTACTGTTATCAAAATACTTTCAAACTTTACTGACACCAAAACTGACGGCTGACTGAGCCATGAGAAGAGGGGAAATTCCCCTCACACTTGATCAGTTAACCCTGTGTGTAACTCTGAGAGAGAGAGAGAGAGAGAGAGAGAGAGAGAGAGAGAGAGAGAGAGAGAGAGAGAGAGAGAGCTCCAAACAGCTGCAGCTTCTGTGTACTGTGTTTCTAACTGAAGTGTGTGAAGAGAGCAGAGGAAATGCAACTTGTTAACATTTGTAATTGTCACAGCTTTTGATACTGTAGTCTGATGTGCAACACTTGCTGTGCATCGAAGCAGACACCCCTCCTGCAATTGATTTGTCCCAATATAGCTAAATCCTACTCTCAATAAATTAAAGCTTTTGCCTCTGATCTTTAACATGAAAATTAGCAAAATGTTTACACAGCTACTTAAACATTATTTGTACATTGTAATTTTAGAACACTTGGGCATTGATAGTATTCCTTTAAGGTTCACTTACATTTTTGTTGTAGGAACAAGCCATGCAAATTAACTCACTTAACAAGTGCATCCCTGCAGATTTCAATACATTTCAAAACTTGCAAAACTTTTTTTTTTAACAAATGGAAAATTAAATTGGGCAATTTTGTCACATTCTCATAGCTACCTGTAGACGTATCTAAAGTAAAGGCTCATACACACGTACAACATAATGCACAACTAACTACACAACATGACCGACCGCACAACAAGTTGCTTACACAACAAGTACGTATACACACACCAACCAATTAAACAACCAACTAACTTAAATACTATGCGTGCAAGCTAAACGACAACCTGCACAATATGTCCGCTTTCAAAAACAACAAAGTTGTTCAAAAGACTTGTACACACGTGACCAACCTGAAAGATAGTTGGACAGGTTGATCCACAAGTTGGAACTGGGAAACAACCAGTTATCAGTTGGTCATCTTGTTGTTTGCCAGCCGTAAACACGCCTGACTATCTTCCACCAGACCAAGTTTAGAAGATAGTTGGGTAGAGCCTTAAGCGCCAGGCTGCCAGCATTGCAATTGGTATTTAATGGTTATTTCAGGAGTCATTTTAAAATTTTCTTGTGTTGTAATAAATGATATATTTCCACATTCATTTCTTACATCCCTAACCTTACCAACTTAGGATGAGTTTATCTTCGAAGCTTATATGACTACAAGCAGTATAGCATCCCTCTGTAACCCTAATCATAAAAACAAATAACGTGTAACATAAAAGTCAATTCAGGTCCTGGATTGCAGCAGGGAAAAAGTAATAGCAGGAAAAATCGAGGTCAGCAAATAATATATATAAATGGAAAGAATATAAAAGAGGTATCATATGAAATGATCCTCTATGAATTCAGGTAGTGTAACACGGTAATGTATGTATCACACATAAATCTTCTTCATGTATTGCCCACAAATTTCTTCAAAATGATTAACCTTCTGAGGCTTCTTTTCTTTGTATGTAGTAAACTTGTCAAGATCGGTTTACTACCACATTTATAAAGCCTTAGCGTTACCTGCTTTTTATTATGGAATGCTTATACCTGCATTTTTACTGATATTATTTTACGTATAGTAGCTGGGTGATAAAAATGTGCAGCAAAGCAAATGTGGGGCTACCCACGGAACGTTTTGTTAACAAAGTACAAGAGCAAAATGGATGTAAAGTGCCATGCCATGTTCTAACCAATCAGAATTCGTCTTTCTGAAGTCAGTTCTGCGAAAGTGGTCCTGATATGCATAAGTGCCCTTTCTGGTAGAGGCAAAAATAGAATAAAAAACATAACCAGTGATAAAGAGGGAATGTCTGTCAAAGAGACAAAACAACAGAAACATGTTAACATAACCTTCACTATTATCTGATAGGAGATTAAAGTGTACCCAAGCCGAAGCTTATGTACAAAATCTCATACTTGCCTAAGAAGAGGGAAGCCCCCGTATTCTAAGGAGGCTGCCTTCGCTGTCCCCTGTCACTGAGCACAGGCCATCCAAAGATTACCGGCAAGCCCTCTTTGACTAAGAGCATGGTTATACTGTTGCTGCATGAGCTGTTCCATGCTACTTTGCAGGCTCAGCAGTGCTCATGTGGCTGCAGCATGGCCGCCCTTGTGCCAGAGGAGGAGTGCAGCCCGCTGGGCAGAAGCAGAGGACAGCAAGGGAAACCTCATTAGGATCCAGAGGCTTCCCTTGCTTCCAGCTCGGGTTCTCTTTAACCTCCCTGGCGGTATATTAAAAACCGCCAGGGGGCAGCGCTGCCGTTTTTTTGCCTTTTTTTTTAAATCATGTAGCGAGCCTGGGGCTCGCTACATGATAGCCGCTGCTCAGCGGCATCCCCCCAGCCCCTCCGATCGTCTCAGGCGATAGGCGATCATGAATTCCCGTTCAAAGAACGGGATTTCCTGGAGGGCTTCCCCCGTCGCCATGGCTAAGGGAGACCCGATCCACCCCTTAGCACTGCCTGGCGCTGATAGGCCAGGCAGCGCAGGGGTCTGGGGGGGGGGCTCTGCGGCGGCGCGGATAGTGGCGAATCGGCGTGGGGCGGCGGCGATCGGTGTGCTGACGCAGCTAGCAAAGTGTTAGCTGCGTTCAGCAAAAACAAATTACGCAGATCGGCCCAGGAGGGCCTGAGAAAACCTCCTGCGCGGCTTACCGCCAGGAAGGTTAAGCTAAGTGCATCAGGTGTAGGCCCCCCCAACCAAGTGACTATCTTACACCTACACTGCCCTCTGGAACAAGACCAGTTAACTTTTTATGAAAAGATAAACAAATAAAAATACCAATATTCTAGGACTGCTTTGATCACTAAGGACTGCTGTGATCCATACCCCTATCGGTATCTTCCGGAGTAAAGTAACATATTTTCTTTTTAAATATTGAAGCTCATCATTAACCTCTTGAGGACCACATTGTTAAACCCCCCTAAAGATCAGGCCTTTTTTTGTTAAAATAGGCCACTGCAGCTTTAAAGCCAAACTGCAGGGCCGCACAACACAGCACACAAGTGACCCCCCCCCCTTTTCTCCCCACCAAAAGAGCTCTCTGTTGGTGGGGTCTAATCGCCCCCAGCATGTTTGTTTACTTTATTGTAAATATTTATGTGTTTTTTTTTAAATTAAAAACAGTATTTTTTAAATTAATTTTCCCTCCTCCAGCCAACCTATCACAGCGATCGGCTGCGATAGGCTTCAGCCTATTACAGCAGATCACTCCTGTGTCCCACGGGGGGCAGCCGTTTCACACCACTGTCGCCAGTACAGCGCTGCTGTAGATCGCAGCGCTGTACGGGTAAATAGACGGTGTTTTCGCCATCTAACTGTCTCCCGAGTGGCAATCGCCGCTCGGTGACTGAAGGCGGAGCTCCGCTCCTCCCACCAAGCAGAAGATGCACGCGCACCTTGCACGCAATCTCCTGCAAAACAGAGCTGCGGCGGCCACGCCTATTGGCGTGATGCGGTCGGCTACAGGTTAATATATCTGGCTGTAGGAGTCCAGGGATATATTTTGTCCTACTTTAAAAGGACTGCTATGATTACAGTACTTTAGATTTTAGTGATCTTGGCCTGTCTTTTTCAGCTTTTTTTTTGGCCACAAATCAATGAAAGCCTTTTCCATTCCCCAATGACGTATTCCATTTTCCATTAAAAAATACATCAGTAAAGGCCCATACACATACTGGATTGATGTGGCCCGATGGTGATCGGGACTGGATCCGTCGGATGACATCGCAGGACCAAGGCTGAACAGATGTGCAATCAGCCTACAGGAAGGATGACATGTTCTGTTGCAATGGGGGGACTGACAAATCGGGACAAGCGTGACATCACACAGTGGGCAGGGTAAGCAGTGAACAAAAAAGAATCAGCCATTCGATTGGCCAAGTTGATCTGCTTGGTGGATTGCTGGAAGTCAGAGGCTGCTGTACACATGCTGGATTATCAGGAGAGGCGGTCGCTATCGGACGCCTCAACCGACTTTAATCTAGCATGTGTATGGGCCTTAAAGAGAATCTGTATTGTTAAAATCGCACAAAAGTAAACATACCAGTGCGTTAGGGGACATCTTCTATTACCCTCTGTCACAATTTCGCCGCTTTTGTATCTCAAGAGATCATTGTGTGTTTCTTTCCCCCTTCTGCTCTCATGCACTGAAGTTTCAGGCTGCTCTTTTCTTCTTGCAAACAGCTTTGCCCTTGTCTGTAATCCTCAGTATGTGAAAGCCCAGCCAGCTCAGAGGATTATTTATCCAGCTTGTAAAAGATAAGAGAGAAGAGAGAATCTGCCATAATCTAAATAACACACAGGCAGTGTGCAGAGAGGGGCCGGGAGGGGGGAGATTCATCACAGAACCACAACACTGAAGAACTTGGCAGCCTTCCAGACACAGGCTGACAAGTCTGACAGGAGAAAGATACATTGATTTATTACAGAGACTGTTAAGGTAGCCATACACTGGTCGATTTGCCATCAGATTCAACCAACAGACAGATCCCTATCTAATCGAATCTGATCAGAGAGGGATCGTATGGCTACCTTTACTGCAAACAGATTGTGAACCGATTTCAGCCTGAAACCGATCACAATCTGTTGTGGTGGTGCTGCCGCCGCTCCCCCCGCCCGCATACATTACCTGCTCCGCTGGTGCGACTGCCCCCGGTCACCGCTCTTCTTCTCCGTCTCCGCTCTGGTCTGCTCTGGTCTCCGGCATGCTTCCCTTTTTCCTGTCTGGGGGAAGTTTAAACAGTAGAGCGCCCTCTACTGTTTAAACTTCCTGCCGGGACAGGAAGAAGGGAAGCATGCCGGAGACCAGACCAGAGCGGAGACGGAGAAGAGCGGAGACCCGGGAGTCGCGCCGGTGGAGCAGGTAATGTATGCTGCTCTATTGCGTCGGTCGTCGGGCACTCGAACGCCGCTAGCGATGCGCTCTTTACCTGCGGGCGATCGACGGTTATTTTCCGCACGGCGGGATCGGACGGAATGGATCGAAATTCGGCATGTAGCGTGAACGATTGGCAGCAGATTCGATCCCAGTGATCGAATCTGCTGTCGAAACGGGCGCAAATCGGGCCAGTGTATGGCCACCTTTATAGTAGAAAGTGCTGTAGTAAGCCAAAACACATTAGAATAGCTTTTGGAACTTGTAGGATGATAAAAAACAGGATGCAATTTTTGTTACGGAGTCTCTTTAAGGGGTCTTGGGGTACATTTAACTCCAGTCCCTATAATGCTGGAAATACACAGGTTGATTCTGGCGCTCGATTCTGCGCCCGATCGTTCTGCCCACTCGATTCTCTTATCTTCCGCTCATTTTTCTGATCTTTTTTCAATTCACTTCAATGAGAAATCAAGCTGCAAAACGATCAAACGGTGATCAGACATGTCGGAAATTATCTATCGAGCCATCTTAATGGTTCAAAATTGAGCCGTGTATTCCCAGCATTAGGGCCTTAAAGAGGAACTGTAACATAAAAAGATCCCCTGGGGGGTACTCACCTCGGGTGGGGGAAGCCTCCGGATCCTAATGAGGCTTCCCACGCCGTCCTCCATCCGTCAGGGGTCTCGCTGCAGCCCTCCGTGGAGTCCGGGCAGCGGTGACGTCATTATTTACCTTCCTGGCTCCTGCGCAGGCGCTCTGACGGCTGTCGGCTCCGAACTACACGGAAATACCCGATCGCCGTCGGGTCCGCTCTACTGCGCAGGCGCAAGTTTCCTGCGCCTGCGCAGTAGAGCGGACCCGAATGAGATCGGGTATTTCCGTGTAGTTCGGAATGGAAAGCCGCCACAGCGCCCCCGCTGGAGCCAGCAAAGGTAAATATTGAAATGACAGTCGGCACAGTCGCCGGCTGTTCGGAGGGCTGCGGAGAGACCCCCGTGGGACAGAGGACGGCGTGGGAAGCCTCATTAGGATCCGGAGGCTTCCCCCACCCGAGGTGAGTACCCCCCAGGGGATCTTTTGAATGTTACAGAGTCTCTTTAAAGTGGATCCGAGATGAAAAAGTAACTATAACAAATAACTTTTCTATATATCATATCTAAAGTTTAGATAGTTTACACAGCAAATCTAGCTGCAAACAGCTTTAAAAGTTTATGATTATTTATTCCTGTGATACAATGAGGGCAGCCATTCTTGTCAGTAATCCTACGCTTACCAGCTCAGTTACTGTTTCCTCCGCTGCCGGCCGCAGTGGCAGGAATGATGTCAGCAGCGTGCCTGCGGGGATCCGGTCGCATGGTGCTCTGACTGAAAATGAGGGCGGACGCATGCTCTGGCAGCGCCGCTCCTCTTATGCTCTAAGAAAGCGGGTCAGCTGACTAGCTGTCAGCTGACACACAGGACTCCACCTCTGGTTCCTGATTGGCCAAGCGGCTTGGGGGCGTGTTTTCCTGCTTACCCAGGCTATTTAAGCTCTGTTCTGACACTTGCTCACTGTCTGCTCTAGCTAACACTTCGCAGTGAAGGCTTCAGACCTTAGTCAGTTCCTTGTGTGACTTGAACCGGCAGGACCCCGGGGATTCCACACTAGCTAGCCTATTATTATTATTACTGATTGCTATACTGTGTTTGACTTCTGCTTGTTTCTCTGACTACTCCTTGCCTATCAATTCTGTACCTTTGCCAATCTGATCTGTTGCCGACCTCTGCCTGTTTACTACTTTGTATTTGCCTGCCGATTTTGTACCGTATCTGTCAGATCTGTTACCGACCCTGATTGCCTGACCATTCTTACTATCTGTACTCAGTGTTAGTGCTGCCTTCTACTGACACTGTCTATAGACAATTCCTATTGAGGGAATGTCAGATATTGTCTGTCTGCTAGTGTTCACACACTAGCAGATCATTACAATTCTGTTTGTCACATTGCCACAGGCCTGAGAGCTGGAAATGCTATCAGCTTTCCTGTGTGTTAATTTGGTCCCCTCTCCTCCTCCCTCCTCCCCTCTACCTCTGAAATCAATGGCTAATAAACTCCTCCCCCTCCTGCCCAGACTGAGCTCCCATAAGCCCCTGCTACCTGGGACTGAGTGCCAAGGCTCTCTGAAAAGCTGTGACCGAGGCTGGTTTAGTTTATACGGAATTAGAGTATTAAAACAAAACAAAAAAAGTATTTGGCTTGAGGAATGCCCTATAAACAATATGAAAGTAATACAATCATGCAATGAGTAAAAGTTTATCTCTGATTCACTTTAAATGTGCATAGGCTGTTATTACATTTTTTTTTTTATTACTTTAAAGTGCTTCATTAAAGCAAAACTCCATAAAGAGTCACTGGGTCAACCATTCAAAAGGTATAATGTTTGCAATCTCTACCATTTAAACATGGTTATTTTCATTTTTTTAAAGTCACCGGCTATACAAGTTTTAAAGCCCATACACACGGCGGATTTTTTTAAACGACGGGTCATTTGGACGTCCCGTCGCTCAGTCATTCGGACGCCAAATCGGGCGTGTGTGCAGTGCGTCGTTCAGCTGATAAGACTAGTTTTGAGCGATCCGACGTGTGTATGGGCCTTTAAGCACTGTTTGTTGCCAGCTGGTTGACTCTTCTATTTAGATAAGTCAAGTGATAAGTAGAAAAATTGGTTATATCCGCATTACAGCGGCAAAGACAAGTGTGTTATCTATAGATACAAAAGAATGTCTGTCCTTTGCTAAGAAAAACTACTTACTATTTACACAGCAGGGGGTAAGAAACAGAGCATCTGAAAACTCGTTAAACTCTCTCCATGATGCACATCATTTTCAATAAAAGAAATGCTGTTTAACAATCTTTTAAAATATACTGCGCAGGCGCAGTAGTTCTGCGCATGCGCAGTGCAGCCCGGAGGACGTCCGATGACGTCAGCGCGCCCGCGTGGGACGCAGAAGAGCCCGTCCTTGGATCGCAGAAGAGCCCGACCTGGCAGCCGGCCTGGCCAGGTCGGGTCGGCCACCGAAGACGACCGGAAGCCTCTGGAGCGGCGGTGAGGGCACCTCCTGCCTGCCACGGGCTGGAGGAAGCCCCAGGTAAGTGGATAGGGATTTTTATTTTTTTACAGGTTTCCCTGAACCTTCCCTTTAATTGCCACCTCCGTACCCTCTGAATGGTGCAGGTTAAAGGAAGGTCTCTTCTGAGTGTGTTTACATATGTTTATGTCTATATGTTTTCACATAATCCTTTAGTGAAAAAGGAAGAGCTGGAGGTGCCTTTACCCAGAATGGGAAAGCTCTGGGTGAAAAATCCCCAGCAGTTCAAATCCAATTATTTTTAGAATAAATGCTGAAAGACATACTATAGGGCCACTATTTTGGGCAAAGGGGTGTTTAAGGCTGTATTATTTTTTGTTAACATTCACAGTTTATCTTATGTAACAAAAACATGGGGCAGATGTGCAATTTCAATATACTTTTTCAGTACAATACAAATAGGAGGTGTGAAAATGTGTCTTTTCCAGTAATGATCATAATCAGCTAATTAAGATTATGTGAAATTTCGTGTACATTTTTGCAATTAGGCCTATATGTAATTACGAATTGTTAATTCAATTGATTGTGTATCATCACATGTAATTACACATAAATTTACTTGTAATTACGCATAATTTTGTGCTGACTTTGGAAGTGAATAGCAACGCCCCCATACATGCTATTGCTACCAAAATTGCTACATATGTTGAGGAGAATAGTGGGTACAAGTGAAAAAAGAATTGTAAAAAAAGACCTTGTAGTTTTTGAGAAAATTGATTTTAAATATGAAATAAAAATATTTTTAAACTCAGAAAAATTACAGTTTAAAAACCATTTTTATTTGAATTTTTAAAATCCATTTTCTCAAAAATATTTTTTTCTTTTTGAACAAATATTTTTTAACTTGTACCCACTATTCTCCCTAACATATGTAGCAATTTTGGTAGCAATGGCATGTATTGGAGCTTTGCTATTCACCACCAAAAGTCGGCACAAAATTCAAGCATCATTACGAATGCACCCAGCTGTTAGGGGGAGTCACACTGCAGAGGTGTAGCAGCGTGTAGCGGCCATTTTCCAGCAGGGTCGTCAGCACACATTGGAGGAGAAAGACACCGAGCCTGTGATGGAGCTGATGGTGGATGAGCAGGCCACCACCAGCTCTACAACAGAGATCTCTACCCACCGCCAGGGTCCACACAGAACAAATCTTCTGCTGCCAGTCTGCCACCAGCTATTATGACACTACAATAGCTGTATTTTGTTTAAAAAAAAACAACAAAAAACTGTTTAATTTTTTTGAGATGTCTGGGCTGAAAACTGTGATGTCCCAGTTGTGCATTGGACACAATGTGGGCTGCACGACCGCTGTCTGGAATCTCCTGATGTTAATTTACAGCCATTTTTTTTGTATTATACCTCCCCACATAAAAAATTGCTGTTTTTCTTAAAAAAGCTTCATTTACTATAAAAGACAGCAGTTTAAAGGCCACTTCCAGATTTCAATCCGGATTCTGGATTTCAATCCGGATAATGGGTTCGGATATCTGGATAGACTCGGATTTCCAAACGGTTCGAATCCAGATATCCGGATTTCCAGATTTTTTGCTATCCAGATCCGGAACAATCCAGATATCAAAAAAAGGTATCCGAGCACCACTAAAAGTGATGAGCCCATATGCAATTAGTGTTTTCACCTGAGTTTCTCCAAGGCGATATTTTGAAACTTGTCAATAAAATGCTTTTAAAACCACCAGCTAGCAAGGAAATACTCAAAAGCATTTCACCTACTTTTTAGTACTTTTTCAATCAATCAAAGTGCCAAAAAATATTTTTAAACAGAAAATAAAAAAATATCTCCTATGAGAAAACTCAGGAGAAAAAGTGAATTGCATATGGGCCATGGACTCTCTTGATTGAAGGTGCAGATAGCATAAAACAACATTATTTTAGTAGTGTTAGCACCTGTAACAATTGCTGAAGTTGCGGCTGCGGGCACGCGGGGTGTCTCCGCAGCCGCCTCATTTTCCTGCTCGGGGAGTTTGCCCGTTCCTCTGGCGTCTAGTACGCCGAGGACGGGATTGTCATTTGCCCAGAGGGTTGCTGTATTGCGCAGGCACGCGCGTAGACAGGTCCTTTATGCGGGGAGGAGGCGCGTCAGCTGACCGGCTGGTCGGCTGACGTCAGAGGTGACTTAGGGCACTCCGGATTGGCTGATTGATGTGGGCGCGGCTGTGGGGTTCTCCTCTGCTTCAAAAGCCTTCAGTGTTTACTTCGCAACCTGTCTGCTGTTGCGAATGCTTATGTGTTAGCGCTCAGACCTTAGACAGTATCCGGTGTGCTTTGATCTGGGAGGAAACCAGGGATTTCACACAAGACTAGGATTATTGTATTATTGTATATCTTGATATTCTGTGTATGACTCTGGCTTATCTCTGACCTTGCTCTTGCTAATCGATTCCGTACCTCTACCCATCTGACTCTGTTGCTGAAATATGCCTGAACTATCACTACTCTCTTGCCTGCCGACTCTGTACTGTTCCTGCCTATCTGTTACTGATCCTAGCCTGTCTGACCATTCTATTCACCAGTGAACCCTTGTCACTGGTGAGGTGCTCACCAATAGTACCCACCAGCTCCTCTGGTAAGGTCTAGCCAGGGGTCGAGTCCTGCGTGAACGCGGGTGAATGGCGTCCACCCACTTTTTCTTCAAAGTGAACTCCGTTCACCCTGGCTTGTGTGGAGGGGGGCAGAGCAGGGAAGGCGAGCTATAGGGACAGTGGGGATGGGTGGACATCTCCCCCCCCATCCCTCACCTTTGTGCTCCCCTTCCTGCCTCTCCCCTCCAGCGTTTTTAAGTGTCGGGCCGGCGGCGAAAGTGGGCGGAGACTTCCTGCGTTCCAGTCGCATGGGACGCTCCGCTCTGTGTGCGGCTAGTCTGGTCTTCTAGCCGCACACAGAGCGGAGCGTCACATGCGACTGGAACGAGGTAAGTCTCCGCCCACTTTCGCCGCCGGGCCGACACTTAAAAACGCCGGAGAGGAGAGGCAGGAAGGGGAGCACAAAGGTGAGGGATGGGGGGGGAGGGAGATGTCCGCCCATCCCCGCTGTCCCTATAGCTCGCCTTCCCTGCTCTGCTCCCTCCGGGTGGGGGGCTGGGGGCACACCTGGCTACCTGGGCACATATACACCTGCCTACATATACTGGGGACATATACACCTGCCTACATATACTGGGGACATACCCCTGCCTACATATACTGGGGACATATACACCTGCCTACATATACTGGGGACATATACACCTGCCTACATATACTGGGGACATACCCCTGCCTACATATACTGGGGACATATACACCTGCCTACATATACTGGGGACATATACACCTGCCTACATATACTGGGCATATATACCCCTGCCTACATATACTGGGGACATATACACCTGCCTACATATACTGGGGACATATACCCCTGCCTACATATACTGGGGACATATACCCCTGCCTACATATACTGGGGACATATACCCCTGCCTACATATACTGGGGACATATACCCCTGCCTACATATACTGGGGACATATACCCCTGCCTACATATACTGGGGACATATCCCACTGGCTACATATACTGGGCACATATACCCCTGCCTACATATACTGGGGACATATACACCTGCCTACATATACTGGGGACATATACACCTGCCTACACATACTGGGGACATACCCCTGCATGCATATACTGGGGACATATACCCCTGCCTACATATACTGGGGACATATACCCCTGCCTACATATACTGGGGACATATACACCTGCCTACATATACTGGGGACATATACACCTGCCTACATATACTGGGCATATATACCCCTGCCTACATATTGTAACGATTGGCCATGCAGATCGTGGTCGTGACTGGAACCAGACTGGCAGATCCACGATCTCTGCATGGCAATCGTTTTGGTTTAACAAACAGGAAGATCACAATGGAAATACTGACGTCTGCACAACAGAGTAGAATGATAAATGTGTTTTATTTACAATAATGCAAGTGAACAAATGCAGATCACCATACACATACAATATACAATCAAACAACGCGTGGTGCACCACAAATACAAGAACCCTGACTATCTATCTATCTATACAAATATATACAGCAACACACACAATATGAGAGTATATACAATAATACCATATATACAGAGACGTCTCAGCAGAATCAGCACACGGAAGAATAGTCGTACAAGCCAAGATCAATAACCAGAGAATACAAGGTACAAAGGCAGAAGACAGAGAATAGTCAGACTAGCAAGGATCAAATACCAGGAATACAGAATATCAGAGCAGGGTTCAGGAGCACAGGACTGGATGGCCAGAGTCACAACTGCAGCGAGCAGACAAACGGAATGACCTAGCAATGTGCTGCTAGGAAGTCCGGCCTTAAATAAGCAGCACATTGCTCAGGTGACTGGCCAGAATCTCTCACAGTTCCATCTGCTGGTGAGCCGAGGAATTGCCCCGCTCCCAGCAATATGAGAGCCATCTGCTGGTAGACAGCGGAAGTCCACCTCAGTGCTGCCACCAGCAGGATGACACAGGCACAGATCCTCACAGTACCCCCCTCTTCAGGAGCGGGCTCCGAACGCTCCATACGATCTCCAGAGTTAGCCCCACCTGGGTCCCAATAGAAAAACCGAGGCTGGGTGGGCAGGGAGGGAGAGAAATCGAAAAACTTCTGGAACCCATCAGGATCAAGAAGAGCCAGAGCAGACTTGAGATCCGCAGGAACACCGTACTTGGAAGCAACAACTGGAACCGTGGACTTGGAAGCAACAACTGGAACCGTGGACTTGGAAGCAACAACTGGAACCGTGGACTTGGAAGCAACAACTGGAACCGTGGACTTGGAAGCAACAACTGGAACCGTGGACTTGGAAGCAACAACTGGAACCGTGGACTTGGAAGCAACAACTGGAACCGTGGACTTGGAAGCAACAACTGGAACCGAAGACTTGGAAGCAACAACTGGAACCGAAGACTTGGAAGCAACAACTGGAACCGAAGACTTGGAAGCAACAACTGGAACCGAAGACTTGGAAGCAACAACTGGAACCGAAGACTTGGAAGCAACAACTGGAACCGAAGACTTGGAAGCAACAACTGGAACCGAAGACTTGGAAGCAGCAACTGGAACCGAAGACTTGGAAGCAACAACTGGAACCGAAGACTTGGAAGCAACAACTGGAACCGAAGACTTGGAAGCAACAACTGGAACCGAAGACTTGGAAGCAACAACTGGAACCGAAGACTTGGAAGCAACAACTGGAACCGAAGACTTGGAAGCAACAACTGGAACCGAAGACTTGGAAGCAACAACTGGAACCGAAGACTTGGAAGCAACAACTGGAACCACAGACTGGATACCCTCAGAAGCGGCAGCAGACTGGATACCCTCAGAAGCGGCAGCAGACTGGATACCCTCAGAAGCGGCAGCAGACTGGATACCCTCAGAAGCGGCAGCAGACTGGATACCCTCAGAAGCGGCAGCAGACTGGATACCCTCAGAAGCGGCAGCAGACTGGATACCCTCAGAAGCGGCAGCAGACTGGATACCCTCAGAAGCGGCAGCAGACTGGATATCTTCAGGAGCGGCAGCAGACTCACCAACCTTGGAAGCAGCAGCAAAGTCACCAGACTTGGAAGCAACAGCAGAGTCGCCAGACTTGGAAACAACAGCAGAGTCCTGTGACATCTGAGCAGTTAACTGGAAAGCTTCAGGTAGTGCTGCAGGCAGATTAGCAACAGACTGAATAGTCTCGGGCAGGGCAGCAACAGGCTGGATTGTAAACTGGGTGCCCTCAAGTAGTCCAGCAGACCAGGCACTACCAGGAGAAGCAAGAACAGTAGCAGGCCGGGCACCATCAGGAACATCAGTCTGAGCACCATTAAGAGCAGGATCATCAACAGACTTGGCACCTACAGGAAAAGCAGCAACAAAAGTCTGTGAAGGCTGGGCAGCAGCTTGCATAACCTCAGGCAAAACAGAAGACGGGATAACTTTAGGCAAGTTAACAGGTTGGGATGCTTCAGACAGGACAGCAGGCTCAGTAGTTTCAGACAGGACAGCAGCCTGTGTAACCTCATAGATCTGGACCTTTGGTTGAGCTCTTGGCTGGACCGTTGGCTGAGCGCTTGGCTGGACCGTTGGCTGAGCGCTTGGCTGGACCGTTGGCTGAGATCCCGATACAGTTTGTGCGGACTGGCACTGAAACGGTGTGAACTGAGTCTGTGCGGACTGGGAGCAAAGTTCCGCAGGCAAGGAGCAAAGTTCCGCAGGCAAAGAGCAAAGTTCCGCAGGCAAAGAGCAAAGTTCCGCAGGCAAAGAGCAAAGTTCCGTAGGCAAAGAGCAAAGTTCCGCGGGCTGGATGCAACACTCTGCGGGCTGGATGCAACACTCTGCGGGCTGGATGCAACACTCTGCGGGCTGGATGCAACACTCTGCGGGCTGGATGCAACACTCTGCGGGCTGGATGCAACACTCTGCGGGCTGGATGCAACACTCTGCGGGCTGGATGCAACACTCTGCGGGCTGGATGCAACACTCTGCGGGCTGGATGCAACACTCTGCGGGCTGGATGCAACACTCTGCGGGCTGGATGCAACACTCTGCGGGCCTGGCAGGCTGACCCACTGTCAGCAAACCTAGTCCATGAAAGAGTCCACAAAGAAAGGCGAAGGACTGCTCAGGACAGACTGGAGATTGCTGAGGACACAAATCACCTGGAGTCTGCATGGACATGGTTGAAGTCTGCATGGACATGGTTGAAGTCTGCACGGATCGGGGTGAAGTCTGCACGGATCGGGGTGAAGTCTGCACGGATCGGGGTGAAGTCTGCACTGATCGGGGTGAAGTCTGCACGGATCGAGGTGAAGTCTGCACGGAGCTGGATGAAGTTTGTATGGAGCTGCATGGAGTCTGCACTGACTTGGATGGAGTCTGCACCGACTTGGATGGAGTCTGCACACGACTGGAATCAGCTGGAGGCTGCACACGACTGGAATCGGCTGGAGGCTGCACACGACTGGAATCGGCTGGAGGCTGCACACGACTGGAATCGGCTGGAGGCTGCACACGACTGGAATCGGCTGGAGGCTGCACACGACTGGAATCGGCTGGAGGCTGCACACGACTGGAATCGGCTGGAGGCTGCACACGACTGGAATCGGCTGGAGGCTGCACATGACTGGAATCGGCTGGAGGCTGCACACGACTGGAATCGGCTGGAGGCTGCACACGACTGGAATCGGCTGGAGGCTGCACACGACTGGAATCGGCTGGAGGCTGCACACGACTGGAATCGGCTGGAGGCTGCACACGACTGGAATCGGCTGGAGGCTGCACACGCTGAATGGAGTTGGTAGGAAAGAATTTCTTTTTCTTTTTGGATGATGACTTGTTTTCTAATGATTTTTGCCAGGACCAAGGTGTGGTTCTGACTGCAGTTTGCAATGGAGTTTGTACAGATAACTGACATGCAGGTTGTGAACTCTGGACATAAGGGTTATCAGAGAGAGGGTGAGATTGAAATTTAGAGGAAAGAATTTCTTGCCAGATGGCAATCAAAGCAGAGGCAGATTCATTCTCACACAAGGCATTAACCATCAGAGATCTTACTCCACAGATACAATTCCTAATAAACTCCTCATTTTGTTGCGAATAGAATGACATAAACTGTTCCCTATCATTCTTCAAATAGCCATAATAAGCATTGATCTCTTCTGCAGTAAAATCAAAACTGACTCGATTGCTGCAATCTCTCCACTCATTTGATTCCTCAATCACATGCATGCATGCATCTGCATCAAATGACAAGATTTCCTCCCAAACTTGGATCAGGGCAGAGGCGGCTTTCTGCGGACACAATTTGTAACCACTCATCCTTTTCACAGCATGCACATATTTCAGCAGACAAGAACTTTCCATTTTAGAATAGTGGTTTACAAAACTTTTCCTATCCTTCTTTAAATGATCAATTAGATAGTTAATATCTGCTGCACAAAAGACAGGCTCTAAACGAGATTGGTTCCTAACTGGCAGAGAATTTATTTGTCTATCAATAGAACTTGACTGAACTACATCAGAAACAGAATCAAGACTGGACTGGATAGTAACAGACAAAGAACCAGTTTGTATTTTATTCTTTGCTGTCACAGAACAAGGTTTGCATTGGGAAATTAACATCTCTTCCCAGGCAGACATTAACAAGGAGGTTTTTTCAAATTTGCATACTCTTAAATCAATCAATGATTGAAGGGATTGGACACAAGCTTGCATAATATTTTTGTCTTTCTTGGAGTAGAACTGAAAGAAAGATTCCCTGTCGTTTTTCAAAATGGACGTCAAAACGGTAACATCAGATGGGCTAAATGGAGGATCAAGAAAATTATCCTTGGATAATTTACTTTTCAGCAACCATTGAAGGACTTGCAGCAAGTCCTGCACCTCTTCTGCAGACAAGATTTTCTGATTAACATAGTTTTGCACTAACTCCAATAACTGCTGAAGCTGCTTTCTGGAGTATGCTGCAAAATACATGAAGGAATAACTTTTGCTATCCTCAGCCAGCAAGACATAGTAGTACACATCTTCAAAACTCCAACTCTTTGTACAGATAGATGAATCTGCAGTATTTCTGTGATCAATATATGGGTAGGCTAGGTCATTCTGTAACGATTGGCCATGCAGATCGTGGTCGTGACTGGAACCAGACTGGCAGATCCACGATCTCTGCATGGCAATCGTTTTGGTTTAACAAACAGGAAGATCACAATGGAAATACTGACGTCTGCACAACAGAGTAGAATGATAAATGTGTTTTATTTACAATAATGCAAGTGAACAAATGCAGATCACCATACACATACAATATACAATCAAACAACGCGTGGTGCACCACAAATACAAGAACCCTGACTATCTATCTATCTATACAAATATATACAGCAACACACACAATATGAGAGTATATACAATAATACCATATATACAGAGACGTCTCAGCAGAATCAGCACACGGAAGAATAGTCGTACAAGCCAAGATCAATAACCAGAGAATACAAGGTACAAAGGCAGAAGACAGAGAATAGTCAGACTAGCAAGGATCAAATACCAGGAATACAGAATATCAGAGCAGGGTTCAGGAGCACAGGACTGGATGGCCAGAGTCACAACTGCAGCGAGCAGACAAACGGAATGACCTAGCAATGTGCTGCTAGGAAGTCCGGCCTTAAATAAGCAGCACATTGCTCAGGTGACTGGCCAGAATCTCTCACAGTTCCATCTGCTGGTGAGCCGAGGAATTGCCCCGCTCCCAGCAATATGAGAGCCATCTGCTGGTAGACAGCGGAAGTCCACCTCAGTGCTGCCACCAGCAGGATGACACAGGCACAGATCCTCACACATATACTGGGGACATATACCCCTGCCTACATATACTGGGGACATATACCCCTGCCTACATATACTGGGGACATATACCCCTGCCTACATATACTGGGGACATATACCCCTGCCTACATATACTGGGGACATATCCCACTGGCTACATATACTGGGCACATATACCCCTGGCTACATATACTAGGCAACTATACCTCTGGCTACATATACTGGGGACTACTATACTCATGGCTACTTATACTGGGGACACCTATAGACCTGGCTACCTGGGGGTACCTATTTTGGGGGAACTGCTGTCAGATTATCTGCATTTTTGTGGAATCGCTGTTATGTATTTTGGGGAACAGCTGCCAGATTATGTGTATGTTAGGGGAACGGCTGCTGCCAGATTACGTGTATTTTGGGGAACTGCTGCCAGAATGTGTATGTTTGGGGGACCACTACTGCCAGATTATGTCTTTTGGGTGTTACGTGTATTTTGGGTGATCCGCTGTCAGGTTTTGCGTATTTTGGGGAACTGCTTCCAAATTATGTGTATGTTGGTGGAACTGCTGCTGCCACATTGTCTATTTTGGGGGAACCACTTCCATATCTGTATTTTGGAGGAACTTCTACCAGATTATGTGTCTTTTTGGTGAAATGCTGTCAGATTACATCAATTTTTGGGGGATACACTACGGCAGAGCTCAAACTTCCTTGGCAGACCTTTTACATCACTGCTAAGGTCATGTATATTTGGCCCCACCCATGACCACGCCCACGGTGTGCTTGACCATGCCCATTTTTTGGCGCGCCGCGCAGAGGTTCTCCAGGTGAGTCCACTCACTTCTTTTCCCAGGACTAGACCCCTGGGTCTAGCCAAACTATTCAGTTACTGTTGCACCAAGCACTATACACCTTGCTATTCTGCTAGCTATACTTGCATTATTGGTGATTCTGCAGATCACCATATAATCAGGTATAGCGTCTGTATTATCGGTGATACTGCAGATCACACATAATCAGACGTCTGTGTTGCTACACCAATCGTTACAGCACCCTTGTCAGGTGTAAAAGCAAAACTGAATTACCCCACGTCTTCACCTTAATTACTTTTCTATTATTAGTGCTTAATTATTAAAATTGTTTTTACAATGAAAACACAAATTTTGTAAAACATACATAGAATTTTAACAAATAGCCTGTTCAGGAAAAATAATTTTCTCGTGGTGCTTAACATTTTATTGAACAGTCTTGTTTTCAAGACAATAGTTTTGCATAAAATTGAATTTTTCTGGAAATGTGAACATTTTCACAAAAATTTGGTTGAAACCAAAAATTATTATATTTATTCCTTAACTACCTGAAGACCATGTCACACCAATGGGTGTGACCGCGGCGGCAGCCCCAGAACCGCCTAACGCCAATTGGCATCAAGTTTTGGGGTTGGCTTCTGCAGGAGATCGCTCGTGACCGCTCCGTCTTCTGTCTCTCAGTGGCGATTGCCATCTAATAAGCATGTACAGCGCTGCAATCTACAGCAGCGCTATACTGGGGACAGCCGTGTGACATGGCTGTCCCCCTGGGACACTCAGCAATCATCGGCTGTCATAGGCTGAAGCCTATGACAGCTGATCACGGTGATTGGCTGGCAGGGGGAGGGCGGGATGTAAAAAAAAATAAATTCAAATTTTTTTAATTAAAAAAAATATTTATTAGAAAAAATAAACACTGGAGGGGGGATCAGACCTCACCAACAGGAAGCTCTGTTGGTGGGGAGAATCACTTGTTTGCTGTGTTGTGCGGCCATGCGGCAATTAAGTAAAAAATGGCCTGGTCTTTAGGGTGGGAACATTAGAGAAAACACCTACCCTGCTCTCTGTTTAGCTGTGTGTTCTCTGATGTCTTATCAAGCCCAAGCCTGCTATAATGACTCAGCTATAATGATTCCTGCGCAAAGCCAGACTGAATGTTTAGTCTGGGATTTTATCAGGGCTGGTAACAAGCAGGCTGAGCAGAGAACGACGAAGCAGAGAGCAGGGTAGGTGTTTTCTCGAATGTTCCCACCGATATGTATGTTAAAATACAGTACATGAGGATGCTTCGTCTCTGGTTCACTTTAATGATCTGTAATGGAGATATGACACATATTGAAAACATGACAAGGCTTCTTCCTCTGTCTATGACAAAAAACAACAACTGATATTTTGAGTTATCAATTGATTTATTGACTTTATGGGTATTTATTGATTTTTGCATCTATGTATTTACTTATTTATTGTCGGACTGCTTGTTGCATTTTTATTTAGTAACATAATTACTGATTACCTATAATTTGAGCACACATATACTTTGAAATATATAGAATACCAAGATGCACATTTTTATTTACGAGAATTACACATTGCTAACATTTCTTTTTTTTTTTTTTTGTATAAGGAGTCAAGGACATAGAGGCCCCATCTACATCAATGATTTTGTTGTATTTGTTAGATACAGCTCCATAATGTATCCAGTATGGTATTACTCTTTGTTGGTTATTGCCGGCAAACTGGATTTATTGACCTCTCGTTTCCAGGAAAAGCACCAAGGACATTAACATTCAACACTGTGACATTTATTCATTTTCATCAGCAAGTTCATCTAGTGTAGTAAACCTGCATACACACAATTCTATCCTTGGAAGGCTGTCACTATAATTTATGAATATGATATGAAAAATAAAATATTAAGACACTGCTGTCTCACTCTTTGCCTTTTATTGTTTTACAGCAAATGTGGCATGTGTATGGTTTACCGTGCAGAATACTAATTAATAAATAGACTCATTAATATTAAAACATAACTCCTGTCACTGTATTTCATTAGATTTATATCAAAGTTGAAAAAGTATTTGATAAGTCTTGTCTGTGTTTTTTTTGTTTTTGTTTTTTTTTTTACAGCTGCTACTATTTTCATATAATAATAAAAAGAACAATGCACCCCTTTCACATACTTTCTCTTTAAAAAACCCACTCTTTGATCTAAGTTCAGTTAAGTGAGCTGTATAGATTTAAAAAGTGTCTATTAAAATAAATAAATACAGCTAAATATAATAGATTATTTTGATTGCAAAGAATTTATAAAAAAAATAACATCCATATATATATATATATGGATATATATATGTATATATACTGTATATACATATATTCATTTGTAGGAAATAGAAGAAAAACTGTTCAAAGTTATGAAAGGATTTTTTTGCATTTAGTGGGAGATTCTAGCACAGGCATGGGCAAACTTGGCCCTCCAGCTGTTACGGAACTACAAGTCCCACAATGCATTTGCCTTTATGAGTCATGACTGTGGCTGTCAGACTCCTGCAATGCTTTGTGCGACTTGTCGTTCCTTAACAGCTGGAGAGCCAAGTTTGCCCATGCCTGTTGTTCTAGTAGTATTATGTTTAAATAAACAGACTTGACGAATGGAACATCAAGAATGTTTATCTGAAAATACTTCTACTAGAATCCACGCTAAATGTGTGTTTTCATTACATCATGATTGTTTGAAAGACTAAAATCAGTGGTACCTATTCACAAGGAATAGTCTGTATTCTTTTTTTTGGTGGTATACTGCCTATGTCTCATTGTAGCATTTGGCCACAACGCCAGTGATCTATCTTGACTTTTTTTTCCATATTATGCTTATTGTAATTGTATGTTATACTGTTCATGTAACGGTGAGAAAACTGATTGGTCCTCACTATTATAACCACCGTTATTCTTTTCATTAATGGAGAGATTGTAAACAGTTTTGATTAAAAACAAATGGTTTATAAGGACCCTGGTAGCATGCAATGTGATTTCTGCCCTTAAAACGCTGCTTTGTGTCAAATTCAGATTTCTCCCCGGGACTTTTGCCGTGTATCCCACTCCCCCATGCAAAAACTCAGATGTTAGACCCCTTGAAACATATTTTCCATCGCTTTTCTGGCCGGCATAAATGTTTATAGTTTTCAAAGTTCGCATCCCCATTGAAGTCTATTGCGGTTCGCGAAAGTTTGCGCGAACCGAACTTTTGCGGAATTTCGCATTCGAGGTTCACAAACTGAAAATCGGAGGTTAAAGCCATCTCTAGTGTCCACAGCTGCTCATTGCTGGAGCCTGGGAGGTGAGTAAAGGTTGCTGGCTACAGGGGGGACATCTGGCTACAGGGGGGACACCATGCCCAGCAAGCCACACTGGGGATCCGGGTGCCTGACCCTCCCAAAATGCGCCCCCCCCCCCCCGGAAGTAAAATAGACTGATCCTTAAGGGGGGTTAGGCAGCCGGTCACGAAAGGGTTAAAAAGAAGGGAAACTAAAAAATGTGGCACATTCATTCAACTCCAGTGGTACCTTTCAAAATACTGTATTTTTTAAATATACCATTGGAAGGAAATTATTTCACCATTATCGGAAGGACCAATTTGTCATTAAAAAAAACAGAAAACCTAAAATTAAAATTCAGATGGCTTTCACAACAAATATGTAATTGTTCTGATACAGTGCATTCAAGACAAAACTTGCTCTGGTCACGGAGGAGTTAGAGAGCCCACTGTAAGAGCCACACATATAACAACATACAGTGGTGTGAAAAACTATTTGCCCCCTTCCTGATTTCTTATTTTTTTGCATGTTTGTCACACTTAAATGTTTCTGCTCATCAAAAACCGTTAACTATTAGTCAAAGATAACATAATTGAACACAAAATGGAGATGGAACCATGAATTCTACTGTCTACCAAAAAATCCTGAAGGAGAATGTCCGGCCATTTGTTCGTCAACTCAAGCTGAAGCGATCTTGGGTGCTGCAGCAGGACAATGACCCAAAACACACCAGCAAATCCACCTCTGAATGGCTGAAGAAAAACAAAATGAAGACTTTGGAGTGGCCTAGTCAAAGGCCTGACCTGAATCCTATTGAGATGTTGTGGCATGACCTTAAAAAGGCGGCTCATGCTAGAAAACCCTCAAATAAAGCTGCATTACAACAATTCTGCTAAGATGAGTGGGCCAAAATTCCTCCAGAGCGCTGTAAAAGACTCGTTGCAAGTTATCGCAAATGCTTGATTGCAGTTATTGCTGCTAAGGGTGGCTCAACCAGTTATTAGGTTCAGGGGGCAATTTCTTTTTCACACAGGGCCATGCAGGTTTTGAGTTATTTTTCTCACTAAATAATAAAAACCATCATTTAAAACTGCATTTTGTGTATAATTTTGTTATCATTGACTAATAGTTAATGGTTTTTGATGAGCAGAAACATTTAAGTGTGACAAACATGCAAAAGAATAAGAAATCAGGAAGGGGGCAAATAGTTTTTCACACCACTGTAGCTACTGAACACAATTAGGAACCACAAGGGAAAGAAAAATACTTTAAAGAAGAACTATGAAAATAGAGGCAGACTTCCACAAGGAGAAGAGTTTGCTAGGCAATTTTTCAAGCTAAATGGACCTTCAGTAACGTGCAGTGCTTTTAAATTAGAGCTCAAGGACAAATACAATGAAATTCAAATTCTTGAGGCCTGTCTACTGGAATGCTAAAATTAGGAGAGGCATTGTTTACTAAGTTCCCTCTATTGCTTTTATGCATTTAATCTGACAACAGCTTGTTTTTTTTCTGGACTGTCTGCCTACTGAACGGTCTGCATACTGGAAGAAGTAAAAATAATTTTGGATCACATGCAGTTTTTTCTTCCTTTTTTTAGACAGGGACTACTTCCCTGTTTAAAAAAAGGAAGACAAAACTGCATGTGATCCAGAATTATTTTTACTTCTTCCATATGCTCAATGCCTCTATATGGCTTTCTCAAAGATGGCTAAATGACCTCTACAGAGCCAAACTTCAAGGCAACTTTCTCCTTCACCTGAACATTTTCTCTGCCTTTTGACACTTTTTGATGACCGTCTTATACTCCATACTTTGCATTATATCAGTGTTGATGACAACAGCCTTCTCTTATTTCTCTTTTTGTTTATCCAACTGCTTGCTCCGAACTGGGAATGATTTGCCTTCCTCTTATCTCCGTAAGTGTTCCTCAAGGCTCAGTGACTGCACCTGTGCTCTTATCCCTCTACACCTCCTTCATTGGCAATATCATATTCTGCTTTGGCCCACAAAACCTTACACATAAAGACACCTCTAACCACCCTCTTTTCCATTGACCCACTGATGACTAATTTATAACCTCTTCCAGTATACAGATCCTGGACTTCTCTAGGGATATACCCACTGTCTGGAATTCCTTCTCTTGGTTCATTAGGTTAGTGCCTCCATTCAAAACATTTTAACAGGCCCTCGCATACGATTTATTCAAACTCACCTACACCTCACCTGATAAGGTGCTTTGGGAGAGACCATCCACTGTTACAGATGTCAATATTGCCAAGAGTAACAAACTGTTGCAAAAAGACAGACGTGACTTTACTTGGAATCTTATCCAGGTCTCTTGCACACTACATGCAATTCTGATTTGCGATTTTTAATTGGTACTGCATGTTGCGTTTTTTTTCTGTGTTTTTCTTCTTGTTTTGATAGCATCCAGGGAAAATTGTAATTGCAAATCAGATTTGCAGTGCACAGGGGGCCTTAAACGGACTCAACAGACTTTGATAAAGAAACTGAAAATACATTGCATATGTGCCAAGTAGGTAGCCGCAGACATCTCACCAAAGAGCAGGTGCAACAATGAGATAAGGTATTCCAGAACACTTCAAAAATCAGAGATTTCCTGACTTCTTAACCACCCTGGCGTTCTGATTAAATCGCCAGGGTGGCTGCGGGAGGGTTTTTTTTAAATAAAAAAAAAACTATTTCATGCAGCCAACTGAAAGTTGGCTGCATGAAAGCCCACTAGAGGGCGCTCCGGAGGCGTTCTTCCGATCGCCTCCGGCGCCCAGAATAAACAAGGAAGGCCGCAAAGAGCGGCCTTCCTTGTGTTGCTTACATCGTCGCCATAGCGACGAGCGGAGTGACGTCATCGACGTCAGCCGACGTCCTGACGTCAGCCGCCTCCGATCCAGCCCTTAGCGCTGGCCGGAACTTTTTGTTCCGGCTACGCTGGGCTCAGGCGGCTGGGGGGACCCTCTTTCGCCGCTGCTCGCGGCGGCGATCAGGCAGCACACGCGGCTGGCAAAGTGCCGGCTGCGTGTGCTGCTTTTTATTTGACAAAAATCGGCCCAGCAGGGCCTGAGCGGCAGCCTCTGGCGGTGTTGGACGAGCTGAGCTCGTCCAGACCGCTCAGCAGGTTAAACTTGATTGTGATGTGTATTATTGGTTTGTCATTATCATCAAAAAAACCGTTTAGTGTGTGATTTCTAGGCAAGACCACTGCTAGAAAAACAATGATGCAGAAACAAACTTTTATTAAATGTCTATTTCATAATTGTGAAACAGAATCAGAAATGTGCTTAAAGGGAAACTTAAGTGACATGTGACATGATTAGATAGACATGTGTATGTACAGTGGCAAGCAAACAAATACATATGCTGTATTTTCTTCTTTCTCTGTCTGAAAGAGTTAATAATCAGCTATGCAGGTGAGAGTTTCTCTCCAGTTGGGACCCAGTCACACTATAGTGTAACCCTCACTGATAAGGAATTACAGCCATTAAATACTTTCCTGGCAGAGAACTGGGCTTCTGAGAGCAAGGGATAGATAAAAAAAGGTCAATAATTCATATATTTTGGATTTATAAGACACCGGGTAGACTTTGAATTTGAGCTGAGACAAAACAATACATCTACTTTTTTAAGTTTTTAAATATAACATAAACTGTGTGATATCTAAAAGTATTTTTTAGGAGAGCAGGATAGATATCCTGCTCTCCTAAAAAAATACTTTTAGATATCACACAGTTTATGTTATATTTAAAAACTTAAAAAAGTAGATGTATTGTTTTGTCTCAGCTCAATCTAAATAGATACAATCTAATACAGATAAACAAAAATGTTATCTCATCAGTTCACTTAAGGTTCATTTTAAAGTGAAGGACACTACATCAAAAAGAAAACAAAAATGAAGGTAACCTGTTTGATTGTGAACACTTTGCTGGCAATGCTTGTATTTAAGGAGAACTGTAGTGAGAGGTATATGGAGGCTGCCATATTGATTTCCTTTTAAGCAATACCAGTTGCCTGGCAGCCCTGCTGAGCTAACTGCCAGCAGTAGATTGAATCACACCAGAAACAAGCATGCAGCTAATCTTGTCAGATCTGACAAAAATGTCACAAATACCCGATCTGCTGCATGCTTGTTCAGGGCCTATGGCTAAAAGTATTAGAAGCAGAGGGTCGGCAGGATATCCAGGTAACTGGTACTGCTTAAAAGGAAATAAATATGGCAGCCTCCTTACACCTCTCACTACAGTTCTCCTTTAACAAATTTAAAAAAGAGGTAATTATTAAAAATGATAGCAATAAAACATCCCCCCCCCCCCATTTTTTTTTTGGGGGGGGGGGGGTAGTTTCTCACTGTTTTATAAATTATTGTGTGTGGGTGCTGCATAGGAGGTCTTCCTGTACAGGGTGTACATACTACAGAGATTACTGGCTCACCCCCAACCTTTCAGTTTCAAATTAAAGAGGGAGAGCTTGTTTTGACTTAGAGCTAATGTATTTGGAGGCCGCTGCTATTGGTTGATTATTTTTAAAAAGATCTACCATATAACAGTGAATATATTTCTGATGCACCTTGTTTGGTTCGAGACCTCCAGTCTTCCAGGTCCTGAACATTCCAAGGTCCTACACTAACATATTGGATTGTTTCCCAGGGCAAATTCATTTTTGACCTCATGTTCTCAAAACAGCAATTTCTATTTTGGAAAGGTTCCAGGGATGTGAATCACCCACCGGCTTCCTGTATCTCCCCGGGGTACCGGCACGGAAATATCTACACCTGAGTTCCCAGGACTGCCATCTGCTCCAGCTGCAGCAAAGTGGTCGCTCTGTGATTTTTTTCATTTATTATAGATAATGAAGAACACATTAAATGCAGACAGAAGCAAAAAGAAAGAAATATAATTTGATCTCACCTTTCTGTAAACACAGAAAGTAAAAATAATTTTGAGAAGTGGATCTTTCTGAAAGGAATACTTCTGTGGGCATCTTTAACACTGACTGGATCTTTAAAGAAAACCTGAACTGAAAATTAAAAATCAAAATAAGCATACACAAGTCATACTTACCTTCCATGTTGTCTACTCCTCAGTGTCTTTCTCCTGTCCCGCATCCTGTTTGTTCACTATGATCAATGGATTTCTCTGTCCTCCATTTTGAAAATGGCCATTACCCATAACAGCTTTTTGGTCAGCACACAGTTAAACTGTAACATCGCCCACTTGAGCCATAGGGAAACATGGACATTACCTCGTACATCAGTTTTCCTCTCAGCTATAACTGACAGCAACTGATATTTTACTGACAGCCACTGATATATTTCAGATCTGACAAAATATTGTCTGAACTGGAAGGGATTATTGTCAGAAGAAAATGGTGAGCTTCTGAGAGGAACTGATGGCAAGGTAACTGGGTAATGTTCATTTGAAGTTACCTCATGTGTTTATTTTAAATATTTTTAATCAGTACAGGTTCTCTTTAAGGGCTCTTTCACATAAGAACGTAAAAAATATTGCAATATTATTTACTCACTATTTTCTTGCTTTCTGGTGGCTTAAAAGGCACTTTATTGATAAGGTGTAAAAATTCAAGTCAGGTAAAAAGGACACAGATGAGGAGATTTGGGGCGCCGCCATAGTCCGTAATGTGGATTACGACTATAGTGGTGCTCAGTGAGTAATTTGGATGCTGGTAAAAGAGAGTGCCCAAATCACAATAAAAACAGTGCAATTCAGCCCAAATTGTATCTTACCCCCACTGTACGGTGCCTTAAACGGGAGTAGTAAGTAACGCAGCCAGGAAATTTGTCGCAGCAGGGTGAGCTGTTTTTCACCTTCACCCTGCGCCCAAATTTCCCTGCACCCTTTTTACATGTATGCATGAAAATATTACTAAGGATACCATAGTTATGTATGCTGGTTTGTTGTCATCTGTATGTATTGCTCAGTGCTGCATAATATTTTATTTATTTATTGTATCTATAATGTGCCAACATATTACGCAGTGCTGATGTATATAATACGTAGGACCTTTACAAATAATAATAATAATAATAATCCTTAGGTTGTTCTTGCGGTTTTGGGTCACCCTGATCTGCTTGGTTACTGAATAATAATAATAACATTGTGGGGTACTTACCTTGGGAGGGGGAAGCCTTTGGTACCTAATGAGGCTTTTCCCATCCACTTCACCCTCAGGGATCCAGCACTACCAGCCCCCGATAATACAGCCGACAAGCCTGTCAGGTGGTACGCCCGCAATATTTAACTTCCTGGCTCCAGCGCAGGCACTGTCAGAAATAGCCAAGCACGATAGTGTCCGCTCTACTGAGCATGTGCAAGCCTGCACTTCCCAGAAGAGCAGACCTGATTGGGCTGAGATATTTTTTCGCTGGAGCCTATTGAAAAGCCGCTGCGCTTGCGCTGTAGCCGGGAAGGTAAATAAACATTGCCGCAGTTTGGGGCTGCCAGCACTGGATCCTGGAGTGTGAAGAGGAATGGGGGAAGCCTCATTAGGGTCCAGAGGCTTCCTTCCTCCTGAGGTAAGTAGTAAGTACCCCCAGGGGCTGTTTTTTTTTTTTTACAGATTCTCTTTAAATATGGTTTAAAGTCAACAAAAACATCTGCATTTTTTGACATACTCATTTATAAATAAATCATTAATTTGCCCCTCAGTCTTGATTGACAAGTGATTTTTTTGTCCATTGATAACTGCTTTCACAATGGCTGAGCCTTTGAAGCTCCCTTATATAAGCATCATCAAGTTACAGATAGGCTTTCCCTTTATGAGAATTCACTTTTAGCAGTTTAATATATCAGCCATCGAAGTGGTATGACAAATGCTTCTCTAATTGGACACAAGCACTTACAGCAGAATGAAATGAATATAAATCTAGCAGCCACTTGTGAAAACTTGATTTTAAGCCCAAAGAATCTATATTATACATGCTTACATGTAAAGCAAAGAATAACAGTCAAGTTTATTTTGGTAGAGGCACCATGGAGAAGAGTACTTTTGGAGTAGGATCATGTATCATGCAGACCATTCAGAGAACGTGAAAGGATAAACTAAAATGAACTTAAGCAAGTGATTTTTTTTTTTGGTCTTTTTTATTTGCAGATATTATGCTAGGAATAGAACTACACAAGTGATACCTGCCAAGGACAATAAACTCCAAGTCGAGGCCAGGACAATATACCTCGTACGCTATAGCACAGGAAAGGTTTGTACTACCAAAAAGAGTCTTGATTGTTCTTGTAAATTTATACAGACATAAATATTGGAACAGGTCAGAATGTGTGCGTTTAGAGTCCAAGTAAAACTACTATGTGTTCTTTAAGTTCACATTATAAATGACTTACGCATTTTATTGAAAACTGATTAGATGCATCAAAGGAGCTCTTTGGCTTGAGTTCATGTTTTACAGCTCAACCACTGTAACCTGCAGGGCCAAGACGTCGTTTTTAATCTGGTCCCCTAGCCCTGGAGCTGCTTGGCAAGGCCAGAGCCTACAGGGAGCACAAGCTCCAGATTGCGTACCTCTGTGGGCTACAAAGCCACTCCAATCACTACAAAGCAGCTATCCATCACTGAAGGCTGTGGCTGGTGATAAGTCAGGCACGTTAGAGAAAATATTGCATTCTGAATAGTTAGGGATTAAAAAATATCTAAGCCTGAGATAGCTAAGCCTCATAAGATACTGTATGACAGCATGAGCACCTGAGATGTAAGGAAAATATTATTTGGCAGGCTTGCTCCACTTATGTCAATGTTCTCAACTTTTAGAGATCAGAAAGAGGCGTACGTTACTATTTGGCACTAATACCTTGGCATCATTTAAATAGGCAAAGAAATTAGTGTTTGCAGTTCGTGGGCAAACACGTTCATGAATGCACGTTCACATTGGGATTTGGGTGTTTGTACTCTGGCGACCACAAACGTTTTGGTGGCGTTCACCAGCGGAGAAAACACTATCCATAGTGCCAGCCATAACCTTTAAATTAAGGTCAACTAAGCTGGGGTGGCCAAGCAGAAGTGTCATGTCAGGAGTCCTCCAAGCCAATGTGCGATGAATGGATTTGCATGTTCTGAAAAACGCTTGGGTAAGTTCGAGAACAGGCAAGCGCATATTCATTGTTCACCCCACAAACCCAATAGCACAATGGTAACAATGTACAAAATACAGTAAAGTTGGCGTGCACAAGGAGCACATAGCAATTTTACCGTTTCTTATAGTATTAAGGTAGCATGCGTTGTGCAATTAGCGCAACCCATGTTACCTAGAAAATGCAAGCATTGCTATGCTATCTGCGCAGCACACATTACTCCAACAATGCTTTGATTACCTAGGTGATATGGATCATGCTAATGCACAATGTGTGCTACTTTTCCATCATATGATCCCTACACATGCAACTTTGCTGTACTTTTGTGCATATGCTCAGGGGCGTAACTAGAAATCACTATGCCCCCCTGCGAAACTTTGGATGGGGCCCCCTCCCCCACCTTTCTTTGTGCACAGGTGAACTGAGAACCAATGTTATTCAGTTGGCTAGTGCACACTTGAATGTGTTTTCCCTGTGCAGATAAAAACTGACAGCAGTGAAACACTGCATGTATTTTCTCTTTAATTACATTAGCTTCTGTGATAAAATGTGCATGTTCTCACACATACAGACACACATGGTGTGCAGAAAACGCATACAGAAAACCAACAAACAAGTGTGCTCCTGGCCTCAGCTTATTACACTCACTCTGTCCATCTCTGGTGGAGCAGAACTGGCTCTGCAGACTCACTACAGTACACAGAACCCGGGGATTGGTGGAGAGGTTGGGGACAGGGACACTGAATAGGGACTGTCTACAAATCTTTGTCTACAAAATGTTGTATGATTCCTTATCAGTGACTGAGCAGATGCAGTCATTAGAACAATTGTGCAGAGCAGAAAGCTTTTTCTCTCTGTGCCCTTAGTTGTCAGTCTTACAGGACAGGGAAAAGAAACTTTTCCTCCCTCTGGGCCCCTTGCTGCTTCTGGGCCCCCCTGCGGATGCATCTCTTGCAGGGTTTATTGTTACGCCTCTGCATATGCCCCTATGTTCAACCACAACTACAAAACATTGAGTAAATCATTTCAAACCCAATATTCTGGATTGATGTGGCCCTCCAGCCCAATCCTAAACTCACTGTTGCCCTAATTACCCAAACCACAGTTCTAATCTCTCCTGTGTCTATTCTTAAACCTTCCTATCCTAGTCATAAACCTACAGTATACTTCTCTCTACTCTATACCTAACCCAAACCAACTTTGTGCCAAACCCTGACCTCTTGCCCCGCCCCTATGATTTACATCCTGCTAATCTCAACCTTATCCCCTGTCATATACAGTATATGACCTTAACCTCTCACCTTACCCGAAGGTAACACTAACCTTAACACTTTCCTTACGGCTTCCCTCTGAAAGCCCCAAAATAAAACCTTGCACTTAATTTTAACCCTTCACTGTCAAGTTTCTTCCCCTTATACTTAGCTTTAACCTAAACTTAAGCCTTTAATTAAGATCTAATGCTGGGCATAGACGGTACGTTTTTTTCTTATCAATCGAGCCGCTGATGGCTTGATTGATATTTTCCGAAGTGTCCGATCACTGCGTGGATCGATTCCCGGCTCGATCCCTTTGGGGGCGGACAATGGGCAAAAATGAAGCTCTGATAAAGATGTGCCCGCGGGGACGAGCGGGAATCGATCTGCGCGCACACGAGGACGAGCGGTGACGCGCTGGCTCGAATTTGGCGCATAAATGTACCGTCTATGCCCAGCATAACCCTACCCTACCCTCTGTTAATGCTTATCTAATCTAATAATCTCTCTTCTTAATGCAAACCTAATCTAAACTGAATTAGTAATATATCCTACTGAGGAAAAAAAAACCTCAAGTAAATATTTTTTAATATATGATATACTCTTCCAATTTTAGTGCCCAAGTTGGTACATGAAGTTTTGGTAATAATACAACTTTAATCCATCTTTAAAGTTACACTTGTGTGTGGCAGTAAGGCCTGGAACCCACTGAAATCCGCAAACGCAAAACGCAACCGCTAGCGTTTTGTCTGAGCGGTTTGCAAGCGGATTCATGCGCGTTTTCGGTCGCGTTTTGCAACAGTGTATTTTTTTGCTCAGCAGTTGTGTAGCATTTTGCGTTTCGCGTTTTTATCCTGATTGGTCCTGTGAATTATTTTTAATTTTGTTACAGTGTGCTGAACCGCAAAACGCTAGCAAAACCGCTCAGTTTAAGTTTTGCTGAGCGTTTCTGCTAGCGTTTCAATACTTTACATTGAAGCGCTAACGCTCCCAAAATGCTGCAGGTCCTGCGTTTGCGTTTCTGGGAAACGCAAACGCTCCTGTGGAAGTTGCCCCATCCATTAACATCAGCTGAGCATTTTGGCAAAACGCTAGCGTATCGCAGCGCTGCCAAAATGCTCAAAAAACGCTCTTGTGGGTTCCAGCCCTAATAGATCTGCTTGAGATCAGATTGATCTGAAAGGGATCTGGTCGAATCTGTTGGCTATCTATAAGTGTATGTTCACCTTAAAAGGAACCAGAAGCGAGAGGTATATGGAGGCTGCCATATTTACTTTCTTTAACCACTTGAGGACCACAGTGTTAAATCCCCCTAAAGACCAGGCCTTTTTTCAAGGCCACTGCAGCTTTAAAGTACTCCTGACCTGGTAGGGATTTACTTTTAAATTATTTCATTACTGGTGCTGTGTAGTGATGGGCGAACACCTGGATGTTCGGGTTCGGGAAAGTTCGCCGAACATGGCCGAGATGTTCGGCATGTTCGGGCCGAACCCCGAACTTTCCGAACATCCAGCTTTTGGGGGCCATATGGGGTCGCAGGCATAAGGGGGGAGCATGCCCCGATCGCGGGGGGGGTTGGAAATTCCCCCCACCCCCTCCGCTAGCGCTCCCCCCTCTGCCCGCTTCCCCATACAAAAGTTTAAGCAAAGTACCTGTAGTGGATGGCCTGGCAGTGGGCGACACTGTGGAGTGAGGAGGAGGAGTCCGGAGAGTGACGAGTTGAGGGAGGCCGGGCAGCGGGCGGTTCAGCGGAAGTACCCTTGTGGTACTTCCGCCCTTTCTCTGACCTCACGCCCGCTGCCCGGCCTCCCTCAACTCGTCACTCTCCGGACTCCTCCTCCTCACTCCACAGTGCCGCCCACTGCCAGGCCATCCACTACAGGTACTTTGCTTAAACTTTTGTATGGGGAACCGGGCAGAGGGGGGAGCGCTAGCGGAGGGGGTGGGGGGAATTTCCGACCCCCCCCGCGATCGGGGCATGCTCCCCCCTTATGCCTGCGACCCCATAGGGGGGCAGTATTCGGCCGAACAGGGCCCTGTTCGGCGGCCATTAGAAGTTCGGGGCGAACCCGAACTTAAAAGGCCGAACACCATCAGGTGTTCGGCCGAACGCGAACATCACCCGAACAGGGTGATGTTCTGCAGAACCCGAACAGTGGCGAACACTGTTCGCCCAACACTAGTGCTGTGTGACTTTCACAGCACACAGCACCATCTTTCCCCCTCCAGTGCCCCCTGTGGCCCGTTCTAACAGCATACATTATCGGGGAGGAAGTGACAGTTCTTCCTCCCCACTGTGCGTACATAACTCTGCCCCCTCCACCTGCCGCTTTAGTTCCATATGTGTTTCACTGCACACAGAGCGCAGGGGAGCTGCGCTGTATGTGGGCTCATGTTAATTGAGGTTGGAAGAATATCCGATCTCAATTATCACAAGTCCACACAAAGCACAGCTCCCCTGCACGCTGTGTGCAGTGAAACACATATGGAACTAAAGCGGCAGGTGGAGGGGGCGGAGTTATGTACACACAGCAGGGAGGAAGAACTGTCACTTCCTCCCCAAAAATATCCGACGTTCTGCCTCAGTCATAGACTTTGATTGAGCAGAACGTGAGTTAGAGGGGGCACAGGAGGTGGGAGGCTGGTGCTGTGTTCTATTCGCAGCACCAGCAATAAAACAATATTAAAAGTTTAAGGGGAGTGGAAAAGAGGGTAAGGAGTACTTTAAGGCCTCGCTGCAGGGCCGCACAACACAGCACACAAGTTACCCCCCCCCCCCCTCCCTTTTCTCCAGACCAACAATCAATATTTATATGTTTATTTTTATAATAAAATGTGTTTTTTTTTTTTTTACCCATCCCTCCCTCCGTCCCAGAGCCAGCCAATCAGCATGAACGGCTGTCAGAGGGCTTCAGCCTATGACAACCGATCACTATCCTGTCTCCCAGGGGGTCAGCCGAGTGACACGGCTGTCCCTAGAACAGCACTGACGTGGATCGCAGCGCTGTACAAGCTAATTAGATGGCGTTTTAGCCGTCCATCAGTGTGACGTGGTCGGCAAGATGTTAAACAATACCAGTTGAAACATCTGATTTGCATGCTTGTTCAGGGTCTAAGGTTATAGAGGCAGAGGAACAGCAGGGCAGCAAGGCAACTGGTATTGTTTTAAATTAAATATATCTGCCTCCTTATCCCTCCCACTTCAGGCTTCCTTAAAGTGATCCCGAGCGGAAGCTTGGGTACAATATGAGATACTTACCAAAAAAAGAGGGAAGCCTCAGGATCCTATTAAGGTTTCCCTCACTGCTTTGATGTTCTTCGTGGCTGAGTGCGGCCCCAACACAGAAGATTAGCGACAAGCCGCCCAGCTCCTCTTCCTGCATTGAAGCTGCACAGTAGCCACTAGAGATGTCGCAAACAGAATTTTCTGCGTGCGAATGGAAAACGCAAACTTTTGAAAATGCTAGCAAACAGGCGAATCTGGCGAACCGCCATAGACTTCAATGGGCAGGCAAATTTTAAAACCTACTGTTTCAGGCCACAAAAGTGATGAAAATGTTGTTTCAAGGGGTCTATTACCTGGATAGGGGCATGCCAGAGGGGGATCGATGCCAAAAGTCTCACTGAAAATTACAGAGTTGACGCAAAGTCAGGTTTTAATCCCTAAAGGGCAGATATCCCATTATGCACAGCTCTGGATGTCAGTGGGATTTGGAGTGTCACACACAGAGCAATGCAATAGTACTATCAGAACACAGTGAAATAATAATGTACTGGAGTGATTCTATGCCTGCAACTTAATGATGCAACAGCAGTAGTGTGCACACAGCTCTGAGTGTCAGTGGGCTGTGGAGTGTCACACATAAAAAACACAGGAGACTGATGTGCTAGCCCTCAAAAGGGCTATTTGGGGTGCTTTCACAGCAAGTGAGGAACAAGAACACAGGCCTAGCTAATGCTTTCCCTATTTATCTGCAGTCTGACCCTGCTCTCACTAACAGTCAACAGCCAGCAGAGAAGTGATCCAATATGGCCACCGCTACTGTTTTTTGATAGGAGGGTGGGGGGTCCAGGAGGGGGTGCTACCTGATTGGTCGACATGTGTCTGCTGACTGTGAGGTAATGGGGCAAAATTTAGCTCAATGATAATGTATTGGAGCCGAATCAAACACGGCAAATGTTCGCTGTGAATGCGAACAGCTGGTGATCACAGAATACTGCTCGCCGGTGAACTGTTTGGGCCATCTCTAGTAGCCATGCAAGCCCACCCGCGCATGTGCCGTAAGCTGGAGACGCGGGCACCATGCTACAGCGCATGCAGGCTCGTGCGCCCATGATGCAGGAAGAAGAGCTGCGTGGCCAAGATGTGAAGAGGGGGAGCGCTCAGAAATGGGGGGCTTTAGAGCACCAAGGGAAGCCTCAATAGGATCTTGAGGCTTCCCTCTCTTCAGGGTAATGTCTTATTTTGAACCCGAGCCTCAGCCCTGGATTAGTTTAAAGGCCGGTTTCCAGCAAGAGCCCGAATCGCTATGCCATGCATGGCTATAGTGATTCGGCTCAGTGCTGCAGAAAAACCATCAAGATTTGCATCAAAGTGCGATCCGGACGGCACTCCATTGAAGAGATAGGCAGATTCGGCCTACATTTGGGCTCAGTGCTAATAGGCCCATAATGCTCCCGGGCTCCTTCCTTCCCTCCTACAATGATTTCTTTCTTTCTTTCTCACTTATCCCGAATTACAAGTTAAAAGTGTAAACAATGCCAAAGGATTTATCACAGACAAATTTGCTTTATTGCAAAGAGAAATCAGGGTCACACAAGATAGGGGAGGACACTCATACAATAATCCTGAGGCTTTATCTTTTCTAATAATGTTTTATTGGATTTCAGCATAGCCGCATGGAAAGTAGTAGTATTCCACTATTTTTTTTTTATTTTTCTCACTTCAAAACCTCACTGTAGTTTACAACTTAAAATAGCCTCTGTTGGCCAACATCAGGGAGCATTAGAGCAACATCTGTAGCAAAAGCTAACAGGACAAAGCTAAAAACTCAATTTATACAACGCCAAATCATTCTGTTTCAAATAGGCAAATCTCTACAGATATATAAGCTACATGTGTTCAGCAACAAGTAAACAGAATGCAGCAATGACATTTTATCAGTTCATCCTGGGAATAGGAAAATTGTCTTAAAATGCACTCAGTAATTACGAAAGAAACATTTCGCTTTGCCAGCAGAAATTACCTTCTGCATTGTAAATTGACTTGCTGTTAAAGAATTGTCGTGTGCTGCACTCTAGTGGTGTCCCAAAATCACTACATGTATTATAAGCCTGCAATAGTCTTACACAAGTAGATTATTATTATTATTGTTATTATTATTATTATCATGGATTCATGTAGCAAATGCATCTTCAGTTGTGCTGTACAGAGTGAGAAACAAACGAGTATATAAAAGTATAGACATTGGTACAAAATACAGAATTGGTAATACATAAATATCAGAGGGGCATATTGTTATTATTGAGTATTTATAAAGTGCTGACATCTTCTGTACAAAAGTACAGTAAAGTTGCCAAGTGCAGGGAGCACACAGCATTTTTACTGTTTCTTACAGTGACATGGTGACGCGTTGTGCTTACCCACGTTACCTAGGTAACGTGATCATTGTTACAGTAACAGCGCAAGTAGCGTAGTGCGTGTTACCCTAGTGATGATTGCATTACCTAGGAAATGCTACCTTGTCACTATAGAAGATGATAGAAAAACTGCTGTGCACTCCCTTGCCTATGGCAACTTTACCGTACATTTGCAAATTGTTCCTAGTTACCTACTGTTTTGTTTTGTTTTGTTCTTACTTACCTAAAAATCCTTTATAGTCTAATCTTACATATAGTATCTGCACTGATTTTCAGATACCACCAAGCATGCAACCTCCACACTGCTAACAATATTCTACTCTTAAAGAGGAACTGCAGTGAACATTTTACTGTTGGCAGGTGATGTAGCTGCTGCATGGTTTTTGGCAGTTAGAAACAGCTGTAAACAGATATTTCCCACAAAAGTTTGAACTTTTCTTGTTGGAGGGGTTACTTGTGGGACGGGTTTCACCACAATATCAGTCATACAGTGCCCCCTGATGGTCTGTTTGTGAAAAGGAATAGATTTCTCATGTAAAAGGGGGTATCAGCTACTGATTGGGATAAAGTTCAATTTTTGCTCGGAGTTTCTCTTTAAGGCTCATTCACACTTATGTGCAGTGCCATCAGTCATGAGGCACCACACAAAGGGTTTGATTCACTAAGACAAATAGCATGCCTTATCAAAATTAACCCACCTTATCAGAGTTAAAATGCCTTAGAGTAGCATAGCGAGCTCTACGAACTTATGCCTGCTAATTGGCAATGACAAGAGCCCCACTCGTCCTGCCCTGAGCCCCTGCGGGTCCAATCACTTTAAAGGACAGTATCTCCGCACTTTGATTGGCCTAATAGGCTGCCTGTCACTTGACAGGAAACTTGCCAAACCGGAAACTATTAGCATTTCACTGAACATCCCTAGTTAGCAGTATTTACAGATCAAGAAGAGTTCACAGTACTTCAGGCTGTTATCATCAGTGATGAGCGAAATGCTAATATTCTTTTTGCATTTATTTTTACGAAAACAATGTAAAATTCGACTTTGGAACGAAGATGCCTTTGAAAATCATTTTGAAATAAGTTTATGCGTAATATGATTGCGTTTTTAGGAATTTTTTGCTATAATAGGTAATCTGCTCATAACTCATGAATGGCAATTTCGGTGAAAATTCTGGCAATTTTGACAACAGTGGCTGTTGTCACCCCATTCCGTCATATGAAACAGTTAACTGTCAGAACAAAGTGGTTTCTTATTCTATCTTTGATCCAGCAAGTAAAGCTTCATGCTTTCCTGAATTGATTTGTAATAAACAAAAGGGACCAAAACCTCTTATTAGCTATTCATTTCTGCATAGGATATTGTCTAATGTTTGCCTGGACTTCTGTGTGTTTAGTTGAAAACTTTTTAGGGCAAGCAAGGTGTATTTGCACAGTCATTGTGGTGATTAACAGAGTACACAACAATTGTCAAGTGGTTCAGAGTAAGGTCTTCACAGCATATAGCATGATGTATGGGTAAAAGTAGAGCTTATATTTTTAATGGAAAATGAAATAGAGGATCACCAGACTTCAATTCTGAGCAGGTGGGACATCGAGATTACTGAATAGCTTTAGAGTGAACACTTAGGGATTTGCAGCACTCTAATGGAATAACATGGAAATCCTCCTTTCCACTTAGACGTTTTTTTTCCGAACAAAAATGTTTTTTTTTTTTGCTTTTGTAGCAGCTTCTTGAATAATAATACATTTCATTTGTTGTTTGTTGAGAGGTTGATGCATTACTCGTGTTCTATGAAGCCATTTTTTGGTATTCTAATACAAAAAATTCTGAGGAATATTTTAGAATCGTAGAACCAAATTGCTTTTGGGCTGGAACAAGGCAGAGAATTCCGCATCTCATTTGCCTTTTTGTGGTGGCAAACACGGGAATATTTACTCATCAGAGACTCCTCGCCGCCTCGCCAAATCCTGCTCGCAGGTGATATCATTGATGCAAATATATTCTTTGTGTTTGTTCTCCAAGCGGCTTACACCGAGCATAGCCATGGTTCATTGAAACCAAACGAGTTGGTAGCCGGTGCCAGGCTGTTTAGGTGTGCCAAGATCGCCTTACAATTCACTCAGTCGTGAAGCAAAACAGGAAAGAAAAATAGGAATCACAATGCAATAAATTCCATTAAATTATTTGAAATTAGCTAACAAGCGAATCAGGTAATTTAGGCGGTAAAGGCACTGCGGTAGTTTGGATACCGACATAGGTGCTCACGTTGACGTCAATAGCCAATAGCTAGCAAAGGAACTTTGGCCCATATGCAACTAACTTCTTCTCCTGAGTTTTCTCCTAGGTGTTTTTTTTATCTCCAATTTTAAATAATTTTTCAGCACTTTGCAATTAAAAAAGCACCAAAAAGTAGTTGAAAAAGTACTGTCAAAAATAATTTTTAGTGATTTCTTGCTTGTTGGTGGTTTAAAAGGCATTTTAAGTGTGAAAATATCACCTAGATGAAAACTCAGGAGAAAAAGTTAATTGAACATGGGCCTATAAGTTTTAATGTGGGTGCGGAGGTACTTGATAAAATATCAGGTGTTAGGGAGACGCCTATTATACAAACTGCTGCTCAGACCCACTATTTGTAGTGCAGTTTGCATAGTGGGTGGCCTCAGGCGACCAGATTTTTCATTTCTAATTAACATGGCTACCTAGTTCAGGTACATACAACTCTGGCACGCCTTCCAATCGCAATTTGGAAAGGTACCAATTCGCTTGCAATCCACAGAGGTGGAAGATGTATTACAAAAAGAAAACCTTAAAAAAGCGTTATCAGAAATAGATCAACGTATTATTTTACTTACTGAACCGCATGTCACTCTATATAAGCAGCCTTGGCTCACTCTCATTCCAACCTTAGATGATGAGGAGTGGGAAGATGTATGGATCAAACCATTCACATATCTAATAGCAACTCGGGATAGACTAATTCTTACATAGAGCCTATTTGACTCCTCCAAAACTATCTAAATTTGATATGACTAAACTAGTCCTCTGCTGGAGATGCAATGCAGTAAACGCGGATCTAGATCATGTATTATGGCACTGCCCTGAAATAGCCCATGTATGGAAAGATATATGTGAATACATTTCCCACATTACGAAAATAAAAACCCCAACAGATCCCTATTACTGTATATTAGGGGATACTACCAAACTTGCTACCACACGCGCTCAAAGGATGTTGGTGGGGCTCCAATTATTCCACTTTCGTAATGCTATTGTCCTAAATTGGTGAGTGAAAATGCTCCCACGCTGCAATTTTGGAAACAATTTTGTAAATGAATCTCTCTATCTCTACAAGGCTGCATATATAGCTAGAGGTTATTCACAGAAAAGTTGTGCCTGATTAAGTGGTAATAGTGAGCGTGAGCACCTCTGACCAGCTTGTGTTAAAATAAATCTTTTTCCAATATGCCGGTGTCATCTGGAGAGGCATTTGACTCTTCCAACCCATTGCGGGCATATATTGCACATAGCTTATAGATATATCAGGGTGCCTCCACCACAGTTAATAGTATAGTCCTATAACTTTTCAGTCGTTAAAAGGTTTTTTAGAAGAGCGACCACCGAGCATTCGTTTTTGCCTGGACAACCAAATGGGAACGGTGATTTCTCCCGCAGGCGAATACGGTGGTTGCAAGGATTGCAACCCAATCTTGTGATTGTATACACTATACAGTACACCTGTTCCTGGACCTAACGGTAATGCACCATCTGGCTCCCGGACCGGTTTCTCTCTTCCTAATGAACAAAACGTTGACACCCTAAAATCTTCTAACTCCGTATTGACTCATGATTTCACTTAAAATTCAACTATGTTAAAATTTTTCTTTTGTCCCCATAGATTTCAGTGCATTTATAAAAAATGAATTTGCACATGAATGCCCATACATTTACACACACACCTGGTTTACCTGGAAACCAGTGTTCACACCTGTATACACACACACACACACACGCACACACGCACGCACGCACGCACGCACGCACACACACACACACACCAAGGGAAAATATGCAACATCGTAATTATGATCAAGATCGTAAGTGCAAAAATTTCTTGCAATTCCAGGAAAGCAAAATAATTAATTACGATCAAAACTAGCGACTATGGTGGGGACATATGACTATGGTAGTAATTAGATTGTGAGCTCCTCTGAGGAACAGATAGTGACATGAATATATACCCTATGAGATAAGACACTATGGCACGCTCAGTAGGCAGTAGCAGTCTTATGGAGTCTAGCTTAAGGAATTCTTGCTGAATAGATGCTAGCTTGCTGAAGAGCCAAGATTCAAACCCAGGTCACCTGTGTCAGAGGCAGAGCCCTTAAAGGGACACTGAATAGTGATGGAAAAACAAATCTGAACTTACCTGGGGCTTCCTCCAGCCCCTTGAAGCTCGCAAGGTCCCTTGGCATCCTCTGGGTCATCTCTATGGTCCCACTGGTGGCCCCGTTATCCTTGCAACTTCAGCCAAAGTAGTGAGTAACTGCGCATGCGCAGCCCATCCGCGCAACTGGCTCGATCATGTGCGTCACCATAAGCAAGCCGTGCATGTGCAGTTACCAACAACCTCTCCACCAGGACAGCAGGGCCACCAGCAAGACCACGGAGGGGACCCATAGGAAATCAAGGGACCTTACGGGCTATGGGAGGCTGGAGGAAGCCTTAGGCAAGTCCAGACTTGTTTTTTTTTTATCACTGTTCATGGTCCCTTTAACCAGTACACTATCCAGCAAATGCAGTACAGTGCAGAAGGTGTTATCAATCCTATAAAAATACATTGTAATAATAAAAATTCCGGTTACACATTTCTTCTTTCCATTTGGGGAAGGAGGTCTAACAAAAGAGAGCAAAATAAATTTACTAATGAGATTTAAAGCTTAAGAGCTGACAGCCAGCCATCTTTCACCGATACACATCTGTAATCCATTGAAAATGCATGATACTGTGGGAAACACCTGCACTGTTCAGCTCTCACCACTGGCCCCTGGCCAATATAAATAGTGATTTGACACAACCCCATCGTATACAAGGAGAATCACATGGCGGTCCTCCAGAATAGCAATTTTCATGATCAGTATATCATAAATACCAGCCAATGTTGTCACTCAATACACAGAGGAAAATCAGCCTGAGTTTATCCATTCTTTCTAAACAGACCTCTAGCAATCTTCTGTAATGTCTGTCTCTTTGTTGCATGCGATGCAAATGCATGATAGCATCGTACCTGTGGTCGGTCTTCTGCCAGGGGCACAACTATAGGAGGGCAACCCTTGTGATCGCAGGGGGGCACAGAGCTGTAAGGGGGCCCCAACTACTATGTCACTCCCTCTAATAAAGGAATCCAACCTTCAGATCAGGTGTTTTTGTGGCTGCGCTTGTTATGGGTGTGAAGATCCTGATGGTCACACTTGTTTTATGACCCTTACAAGATGGTCCCAAGGCTGTGAGGGTCACTGGCAGGGCAGCCATCAGGGAAGGACAACTGACACTGCAGTGAGGGGCTCAGGGCTTCTAGGGGCCCTGGGCCCCCCAAAGCGCTGGAAGGGCTGCATGTGCTGGCTGCGGGCCTGTAGCGCACTAAGCAGCACATCGCGTTCCAGCACTGAGAGAAGAGCGACATCAGGGGGATAAAAGAGGCACAGGGGGAAAGGAGGCAGACAAAAGAGGCACAGGGAGAAAAGAGATGAGATGGGAACATGAGGTCACACAGAGGGACACAAAAGAAGCACAAACTGAGGTGAGACAGAGGGGGACAAAAGAGGCACAGGTAGAAAAAAGGGGGACAAAAGAGAACGGATGAAGGATAGGAACGGACCTACTCATTTGTTAACCGGGGTATTTTGCTAGTATTTGGCTCCACCCACAAAATGCCATGGTCATGCCCACTTTCCACATCACGCTGTGCATGCCGCTTTCTTCAGTGTCGGAGCCATGCACATTTCTTTGCCGCAGCGCACTTCGTGCACGGACGTGGGGGTGGGGTGGCTAGTGGGCAGGCACAGCAACCAGTGGGTGGGCCCAGACCTGATGATGTGTGAGGGGCCCCACAATTTCTGATGGCGGCCCTGGTCACTGGGTTTAGGCAAGGAAAAGGGTGTGACCATTGGGGGGCCCCATCAAAGTCTTGCTGGGGGCCCCATGATTTATAGTTATGCCCCTCTATTCTACTATAAGGGTGCATACACACATCTAATTTGGATTTTCCAACGCCCAATTCTACCACTTCCATGTAGGATGAGGGCCAGAAGATTTTGAATACTATGAACAGATTGGGTAGGAAAGCTCTCATACTAAATGGAGAAGGTAAAATTGGTCATTAATTAGCAAATCAAAATTGGATGTGTGTACAAACCCTAAAGCCTGGTACAAAGCCTTCAATTTTCATTAGGCAGTTATTGGTCAATTTTACCACCTGCAAGTAATATGAGAGCTTACATATGGGCAGAGTGATTGGCGCTCTTGCCTTGCAGCGCTGGGTCCCCGGTTCAAATCCCAGTCTGGTCGACATCTGCAAAGAGTATGTATGTTCTCCCCGTGTCTGTGTGGATTTCGCCCAGGCACTCCGGTTTCCTCCAACGCCCCCAAAACATACAAATAAGTTAATTGGCTTCCCCCTATGATTATTAGTGCGTGAAGCAGCTGTTTTCATGTCCTAAGTGCCTCTTCACTAGCGTACTAACACTTACCACCCTTTAGGCCTCTTTCACACCAAGATGTTGCGTTTTAGGGGACGTTAAGGTTGCGTAATGTGCCCCTAACGCAACGCATGGTGGTGTTGAAGTTGGATGTCAGATTGAGCCGCGTTATGAGGCTCTTGGTGCTATCCTGGGAAGTCCGGATCTTTTCAATGATTTGGATGATTCGAATCAGATCATTGAAAAGATCCGGATCTTTGAACCGAATCTTTGAATCATTTTACTAGGGAAGCAGGAAGCAGGGGTGCAGCAGAGTGAGAGGTGCAGGAGAATGAGGGCACATTGAGGGTGCTAATGGGGAAGGGAGAGATGCAGCAGGAAGATTGTGCTTGTGCACAGAAGCTGCAGTTCCTGTTTCTTCCAGACATCCACTGTGAACCAAATCCTTCATTGTGATGATCCGGATGATTCGACTCACAAGATCCGAATCGTTCATGATCTGGACAACACTACAGTGCAGTGAATATTAATTAGCCATGTGGCTAGGAACAATAGCGGACTCTCCCCTTACTGAGCATGTGCAAACAGTCTAACACAGCTAAAACTACCTATAATGCACAGCATGCTGCACTTTCTTTGAACGTCCAGCGTTACACTGTAACGCAACGTGGGCACTGTGAACAGCCCATTGATTTTTCATTACTGTGAGTTGGGCTGCATTACAGGCTGCTCTAACGTGCGCTTGTAACGTCCCACTGTGAAAGCAGCCTTAGTGTGAATCGAGTCCAAAATCTGTTGACCCTCATATTATATGCAAGTGGGAAAATTGGCTAATCATTGGCCAATGGGCAATCCAAAATGAAAGTGTGTACCAGGCTTAAGAGTCTACTACACCCGAATGTCTAAGGCAATGGTCACACTTGCTGAAAATCACTTATGGTTTTGCACAATTCAAAAATCATATTCAACGATTCTCTTTGAGATGTGTATATGTACTTTGCAATTTCTAGTTTGCGTTTTCCACTCTTTTAAAAAGCGGAGTTTTAATTTTGCACCACTGCATGTGATTTCCATATACCCAGATCAGCTGCCGGTAGCTGATCATGCGTGACACACATTAAAACACTCATTATTACTGAAGAATCATCTGCTTAAACCACAGTCATTTTCTGTGGACAAAGTATGGTCCCTCCCTAAGGAAGGTGACTGCCCGCCTTATACACTTCTCTTCCCATTCTGTCAGTCCTAGTTCAAACATATAAAGCTGTCAACAATCTACTATTTTCCTTTTTTGGTCTCTACATGGAAACAGTCAACATCACTTCTCAATTCCTACATTTCCAGATTCTGTGATTGCCTGAATTATATTGGAAAAAAATATAATTAAATTCCTAAATGTGAAAAAAAAACACAAAAAAACAAACAAACTGAACACCAATGGACACAAACAGGCACCAACTAAAACCCACTGACTCTTTGATGAAATTAAAATTTGGCTCCCAAATAAATCCAAGCATGGTGAGTACCCCGTATTTTGACTTAAAGGGAACCAGAGAGGAAGCTATGTAAAAAATAGAGAAAGCTTTTATACATACCTGGGGCTTCCTCCAGCCCCATAAACCTGGATCACTCCCACGCCGCCGTCCTCCACTTCCTCTATCGGCGGTACCGGGTCCCGTCACTTCCGGCGGACGTGGCCAATTTTCCGCATGAACAGGGGCTTCCTCCATAGCCTTACGCATGGCATGCGTAAGGCTAAGGAGGAAGCCCCTGTGATGCGGAATATTGGTCGCATCTGCCCGACGACTGGCGGAAGTAACGGGACCCAGTACCGGCGGACAGAAGAAGAGGAGGGCGGCGGCGTGGGAGCGATCCAGTCTTATGGGGCTGGAGGAAGCCCCAGGTATGTATAAAACCTTTCCTCCCAACGTCTCTGGTTCCCTTTAAAGGGGCATTACAGCGAAAAACTGTAAAATTTTAAATATGTGCAAACATATACAAATACGTTTCCAGAGTAAAATGAGCCATAAATTACTTTTCTCCTATGTTGCTGTCACTTACAGTAGTAGTAGAAATCTGACAGAAGTGACAGGTTTTGGACTAGTCCATCTCTTTATAGGGATTCTTGGGGATATATTTGTTTTCAAAAGCACTTAGTGAATGGCAGTTGCTTGTCCAACTGCCAAAAAACTGTGTAGGAAGCAGGGAAGCCGGCCAGCATCATTGTTTAAATCCTTTTTAGGGAATATCTTTATAAAGAATAAAAGCCTTGCTGAGAATCCCCTATGAAGAGATGGACTAGTCCAAAACCTGTCACTTATGTCAGATTTCTACTGCCTACTGTAAGTGACAGCAACATAGGAGAAAAGTAATTTATGGCTCATTTTACTCTGGGAAAAATGTACGTCTTCTTTGTCTATGTTTGCACATATTTTAAATCTTACAATTTTTTGCTGTAGTGACCCTGTAATGTCCTCATACCAGGGGCTCCATGTTTGCTGACTGGGGTGTTTAGACTGGATTTCTTTTTTTAAAAGGGAACCCAACACAAAGTTTTTTTTTTAACCATTTCTGCCGCTCGGACGTGAAGCTCACGTCCGGGCGGCTGCTTTGTTGCAGTGCCGTGCTTCGGCGCACTCGTGGGCATGCCCCTGTGGTGTCCCCCGGTAGCCCTGGGATCAGTGAACAGGAACATGGTTCCCGATCACCGATCCTTGTCCCCAGCAGAAACACCGAAGCGCTCTTACTAGAGGCTTCAGTCTTTCTGCACGTCAAAATTTCTGCATCACCTTGTGCTTCCGCTTAGCGAGAAGCACAAGGAGAAAATAAAGAACTCAAGGTGGCCATCTTGTGGCCAAATAGTAAAACTACATCTACATATTTTTTACATTACAATTTACACATATAACAACATTAAAAATTAACTGTTTATTTCCCACAACAAAATATTACCCAAATAAAATAAAAAATAAAAAAATTACAATAAAAAAAAAGACAAATCGTTACCTAAGGGTCTGAACTTTTTAAATATGCGTTTGAAGGGGTATACTACAAACATTTTTTAAATTATTATCTTGTAAATAGTGATGGACGCAAAACGGAAATAATGCACCTTTATTTCCAAATAAAATATTGGCGCCATACATTGTGATAGGGACAACATTTAAATGGTATAATAACCGAGACAAACGGGCAAATAAAATACATAGGTTTTAATTATAGTAGCTTGGATTATTTTAAAGCTATAATGGTCGAAAACTGAGAAATAATGATTTTTTTCCATTTTTTTCTTATTAATCCTGTTAAAACGCATTTATAAGAAAAAATAATTCTTAGCAAAATGTACCACCCAAAGAAAGCCTAATTAGTGGCTGAAACAACAAGATATAGCTCAATAAATTGTGATAAATAGTGATAAAGTTATTAGCGAATGAATGGGAGGTGAAAATTGCTCTGATGCATAAGGTGAAAAATCCCAGCGGGCTCAAATGGTTAAATAACATAAAAATAACAGTTCAGCGCCATGGAAAGCCCCTGCCTCCTGCAATATCATAGCCAATTATGCTAAAGGGCTTTATTAAATCTCACGGACTTCACAATCAATGATCTTCTCACAAATTTTCATCCTCATATTATCAGTAAGTATAAGGTTTCAAATAATTTTTAAGCGATTTGCAGTTGTACAGTAAAAGTACCAAAAAGTATGTGAAAAGTACTATCAAAATTATAATAAGTTGACAAATTGTGAAAATATCACATAGTAGAAAACTCAGGAGAAAAAGTTAATTGCATATGGGCCAATATTTGCTCTTACAATACAGGTCATGATCTTTGAAAGGCATAGAACCTTTATCCAAAGCAGTGTTTGCAAATTTTCCCCAGTCAGTTTTGCATTTGCAAAAATCTGCAAAAAGCACAGAACATTTTTATTTTTAGCTAAAACATTTGCGAAAAATTTGAAAAATCACAAACTTATTACAAAATGATTTTTAATAGCATTTCCGTTCCAAAGTCGAATTAAACATTATTTTTGGGAAAATGAATGCGAAAAGAATCTCAACATTTCCACTCATCACTGATCCAAAGAGTCAGGTGCACCAGCAATGGACAGCAATGCTTTGGAAGTTGGACCCTGGCACAGTCCCCACCCTTCTGCCCTCACCGATGCTGAAAGGTATCTTTACCTGGTATTAAGTTCCTTTCAGATTTTGATGTGTGAAGGCTATTGGCTAACATCAGTGAGGTATAGACTTTATACACTATCTCTTTCTGCATTGCATCAAACATTCAAGAACCCTCAGGGCTCATACACACTATAAGCATTTTTCTGAAAGCATTTAGGGCTGGTGCACACCGAGCGGCTTTTTGGGCGTTTTCAGATCCGCTTGCGGCTGCGGATCTGCTTGGTCAATGTATCTCAATGGGGTGGTGCACACCAGAGCGGCAGGCGTTTTGCAGAAACGAAAAATGCCTGGGTGAGGCATTTTTTGGATTGCGGATGCGTTTCTGCCTCAATGTTAAGTATAGGAAAAACGCAAACCGCTCTGAAAAACGGCACTTCAGAGCGGTTTTGCAGGCGTTTTTGTTACAGAAGCTGTTCAGTAACAGCTTTACTGTAACAATATATGAAATCTACTATACTGAAAACCGCAGCAGCAATCCGCAAAACGCTAGCAAAACGCCTCATAAAAATAAAAAAAAGCGTTTAAAAATCTGCTAGCGTTTTGCGGATCTGCTAGCGGGTTTTGGTGTGCACCAGCCCTTAGAGTCATCAGAACTTCCTGAGCGCATTTAAAAAATCACTGCCATTAACGTAAAATTAAGTAAACAATTGCACCAATTGTGTAAAATTTCCTGCATTCACAATTTTACATGATGGCAGCGAATTTTATGCAATCGCAGCAAATTTTATGCAATTTTACTTTAATGACATTACAGCGATTTTAGTGTGGCAGCCCTCAAAGTATTCAACTTATATTCAAAACTCTATCAGTATGACGGATTGCTTTTATCAACAACAAATCTGTGTGTTTTTTTTGTTTTTTTTTTTGTATTGTAACATTTAGCTTTAGGCAAACCCCATAACTACGACTTACACAATTCTGGCATCGCGATTAAATCTACCTTGAACAATGTTTACATTAGGTTGAATGCTCTTTTGAATAGGCTTTTCAATATTGTTTAAAGAGACACTAAAGCGGAAAAAAAAATATAATATTATGATTTGTATGTGTAGTACAGCTAAGAAATAAAACATTACGATCAGATACATCAGTCTAATTGTTTCCAGTACAGGAAGAGTTAAGAAACTCTAGTTGTTATCTCTATGCTCTGAAAGAATCATTTTGATTGCTGAGTGTTGTGTAATCTGCACATATTAGAGAATGATGCAATGTTAGAAAAAACACTATATACCTGAAAATAAAAATATGAGAATATTTTCTTTGCTGCTATACTTCTAGTAATTTTTCATAGTACACAACCAATTCATTATATCATATTTTTTTCGCTTCAGTGTCTCTTTAAAGTACATGTGTCTATAGTACAATTTAAAATAATAATAATTTAAAGACACTGCTTGAGCCTCTTTAAATCCTGCTTTATACGGCGCTGCAGATAATGCTGGCATTACATAAATCAATAGTACTACTGGCAACAGTGTGTAAGCAAACAAAAAGGCATTTTAAAATGTACACCCAAAGAAGATTCCAGTTCTTTATGAATACTATACATCAAAAGCAGCCCTGCATGCTTTTCCTGGCTTTCATCTGAAGATCCGAAAATATGTTGTACAAGAAGAACAAAGGAAATTAAAAATCATTGAACTGATTCATATCCCTTATTAGAGAAGAAGTGAAGGGAAAAAAACTCAATGGCTTACAAGTCACAATCCCTACAAAGGAAATTATGCATATGCTTTATAGTAGATTATTCATTATATTAGAAAATGTTGGAATATAAAAGTAAGTACAGTAGCAGTGCTTCCCATATTGCCTGTGGAATCAGGTCATTTCTGTGTGCGCTCTAACTAGTGATGCACCTGACCCGGGTGCCGTGATATACATAACGTTATAATGTCTATGGCCACGCAAGGGTAAAGGCCTTATCAGTCTGCAGACAGACTGTACACACGCCGGACTGTCGCTGGAACGCCCGCCCAGCGGGAGGGTCTGACGGACCTACGTCGTTCCTACAAATCAAGCTTGTGTACGGGCCTTTAATCAGGGCTCTGGCGATAACTGGACTCCAAATTACTTCACCCTCGAAGTTTCTAGCACTAAGAGGGCGAATAGTAATTAGGAATTTGTGCGGTAGTGGGGTAAGCCCTCATTCGGGTCACCCTGTGCCAAAATGGCGGGTGGAGAACATCCATGTATGTCTCGCCTGTTGCCTGGGTAAACTGTATTAAAACGGTCCTTATGCTCCAACTCTTAGACCACTCTTGAAGGATCTCTAATGGTCAGCTAGAATGGACAGTGCAGTATATGCTCCAGTGGTTTGTTTGAATCTTCTATGGGAAACACATCTGCTTGTCCAGAAGAATAGTTAAGATCATTACTTTTGCTAAAGGCAATAGAATCAACAGATCCACTGCGCTCCATTGCAAAATGACACGTGTAAACGGATCCGATTAATAACAGGATATACATCAACATGTCTATCATCTCATCTATAAAACGGGCAAAAAGTTCTTATTTTTAGGCTCAAGTGTTAACTGAGCCTTAAGGTCCGTACACACGCCGGACTTTAGGCAACGACGGGTCCGTCGTTGCCTCCCGCTGGGTGGGCGTGCCAGCGACAGTCCGGCGTGTGTACGCTCTGTTGTCAGACTGATACGGCTGTTTCTGAGCGATCCGCCCGGCGGATCGCTCAGAAACAGCCGTATCAGTCTGACGACAGAGCGTACACACGCCGGACTGTCGCTGGCACGCCCACCCAGCGGGAGGCAACGACGGACCCGTCGTTGCCTAAAGTCCGGCGTGTGTACGGACCTTTATAGACACACAGACAGACAAAGAAAATTTATATTGCGCTTTTCTCCTGGCAGACTCAAATGCCAGACCTTCTGCCACTAGGACGCGCTCTATAGGCAGTAGCAGCGTTAGGTAGTCTTGCCCAAGGTTTCCTACTGAATAGGTGCTGGCTTACTGAACAGACAGAGCCGAGATTCAAACCCTGGTCTCCTGTGTCAGAGGCAGAGCCCTTAACTACTACACCATCCAGCCACTATCCATTCTGTATAGCTGAGGTGTATGCAAGCCTCAGGGACTTAAACCTGTAGATCACAGGGAGTCTTAGTGGGATAAGAGTTCCATCAATCCTCTCAATCAAAAGTCCAAAAGTGCAGAAAACTCCCATACAGGACTCGAACCTCAATGGATATATATACAACTTCTTTTTATTTAATTCGATACATCCTTAAAGTGAACCTCCGGACAAAAAATCTACTCAGCAGAACTGATAAGGCTTGGTGTTTCTTCAACAGTTTCACAGCATCAGAACTTTGTTTTTCTTACCAAAGCATCATTTTTAGCTGCATTTTTATCTAAGCTCCACCCATCAAAGAAAAAAAGCCCGGGCTTTTTTTCCCTGATGCTGTGCAGAGCATGATGGGATTTCCTATGTTGTTATTCACGTTGCCTAGCAACTGGGAGAGGTGCTCAGGACACAGGACAGTTGGAACTGTGTCTCATGCTCCCTGTCACCTCCTTTCAACCAAATAGATGGCTGCCATCATGAAATCAAACATTTGCCTGTTCTTTTAAAACAGTGTGGGTAAGAGATTATATTACCCATCTATTTTAATGAACATAACTAATGTAATTTAACCACTTGCCAACCGCACGCTTATACCGTGCGTCGGCAAAGTGGCAGCTGCAGGACCAGCGATGCAGTACTGCGTCGCCAGCTGCAGGCTGATTAATCAGGAAGCAGCCGCTCGCGCGAGCGGCTGCTTCCTGTCAAATCACGGCGGGGGGCTCCATGAATAGCCTGCGGGCCGCCGATGGCGGCTCGCAGGCTAAATGTAAACACAAGCGGAAATAATCCGCTTTGTTTACATTTGTACGGCGCTGCTGCGCAGCAGCTCCGTAAGGCAGATCGGCGATCCCCGGCCAATCAGCGGCCGGGGATCGCCGCCATGTGACAGGGGACGTCCTGTCACTGGCTGCACAGGACGGATAGCGTCCTGTGCAGCCTCGATCACCGGGGGGGGGAGCAGGTAGGAGAGGGAGGGGGGAATTTCGCCGTGGAGGGGGGCTTTGAGGTGCCCTCCCCGCCAGCCACACGCAGGCAGAAGAGATCAGACCCCCCCTGCACATCATCCCCATAGGGGGGAAAAAAGGGGGGCAATCTGATCTCTCTGCCTGCACCCTGATCTGTGCTGGGGGCTGTAGAGCCCACCCAGCACAGATCACTAAAAACCACGCTGGTCCTTAAGGGGGGGTAAAGGGTGGGTCATCAAGTGGTTAATGACAGTATGTTTGTTTAGGCTGGAGTTCCTCTTTAACAATATTTCTGTATAGATTGAAGCAAGCACTTCTGAGGGAATTGATACAATTTTCAGAGAACTTATATGGCGAAAGGTCAAAGTGAGGATCAAGAGTCTTCTAAAAGATGAAGGTGGCTTGGTAGCCCATAACCCTTGGGTCTACTTAAGCAGCTTAGTTGCAACATATCAGGAGCTAACAAAACGGGATCCTGTTAGGGCCCATTTAGATTGAAACTGCCTGTGTTTGATACAGAACTTAGAGGTCTAAAAGCAAATACACACTAATATACATACTCACTACATTGTCTTCACTATAGTAGTAAACAACGTTTTTTCTACATTTTTTCTACCTATTTTGAGGCTTGTTTCAAGTATCTTTTCTCCTATAGTAAGCTTATATAACTTGTTCATTTGAGCCCTGTTACCGTGAGGTAGCTGAGAGACGCAAGGGTGTCCCTACCACCCATACTAAATGTAAATGTTATAAAGGAGCATTCTTCATTTTCAATATGTTTCTACAGTAACTGCAGTGAGAAGAATATGGAGGCTGCCATATTTGTTTCCTTTTAAACAATACCAGTTGCCTGGCAGCCCTGCTGACCTATTTGGCTGCAGTAGTTTCTGAATCACACCAGAAACAAGCATGCAGCTAATCTTGTCAGATCTGACAATGTCAGAAACACCTGATCTGCTGCATGCTTGTTCAGGGTCTATGGCTAAAAGTGTTAGAAGCATAGGATCAACAGGATTCCCAGGCAACTGGTATTGCTTAAAAGGAAATAAATAGGGCAGCCTCTATATATCACTTCAGTTGCCCTTTAAGGTTGAGGAAGTATAACGCTGAACTTTTGTAGGGCAGGCCAACAATTATAAAATAATCTAATGGAACTAATTACATAAAATGTAAGGCCATAAAACTGATCTACCCTTTTCTGTGAGCCAGTTTACACTTTTTACATGACAAACACAACATGTTCTATACAGCATATTACTGCATATAATAGTAAAGAAATGTTATAAATGTATTCAACTTGGGGTTTTTAATACTAAGCTGCTTTGATTTCCTAATGAGCGGCATGTAATTTTCTGCATCTAAAGAGGAGTCATGATGAATGTGGAAATAATTAGGATAATCTGTATTATAGCAATTATTATCTCTGTGTGCTTCAATTTAGAAATCTCACCTCGGAGTTCCAGCGACGGCAGGGCACATCTTCAGACGCACAATCACCGTCTTCGTTTTAGAAGCTTCCTGTTAATTAAGGTGCATCTTTAAACGGGAAATCAAATGCTTAAAATTCCTTTCTTTTTCTGAAGCTGTGCCATGTCTGGCTATTTGTTTAACAGCGTAATGGCAATAGGTAAAAGAGAAAATAGAATGCAAAGAATAAAAACTTCTATCCAAAGCAGATCTGTTTCTAAAACGGCGTTCAACGTGAATTATTTCAAAATAACCAAAATCAAAATATTACTAAAATTAGAAAAATTATTTGTGTTAGGTGTGTGTGTGTGTGTGTGTATGTGTGTGTAGTGTGTGTGTAGTGTGTGTGTTAGGTGTGTGTGTGTAGTGTGTGTGTGTGTGTGTGTGTTAGGTGTGTGTGTGTAGTGTGTGTGTGTGTGTTAGGTGTGTGTATGTGTGTGTTAGGTGTGTGTGTGTGTTAGGTGTGTAGTGTGTGTGTGTGTGTTAGGTGTGTGTATGTGTGTGTTAGGTGTGTGTGTGTGTTAGGTGTGTGTGTGTAGTGTGTGTGTAGTGTGTGTGTGTGTGTGTTAGGTGTGTGTGTTAGGTGTGTGTGTGTTAGGTGTGTGTGTGTTAGGTGTGTGTGTGTGTTAGGTGTGTGTGTGTGTGTGTGTGTGTTAGGTGTGTGTGTGTGTGTTAGGTGTGTGTGTGTGTGTGTGTAGTGTGTGTGTGTGTGTGTGTGTGTTAGGTGTGTGTGTGTAGTGTGTGTGTGTGTGTGTTAGGTGTGTGTGTGTAGTGTGTGTGTGTGTGTGTTAGGTAGGTGTGTGTGTGTGTGTGTGTTAGGTGTGTGTGTGTTAGGTGTGTGTATGTGTGTGTTAGGTGTGTGCGTGTGTGTGTGTTAGGTGCGTGCGTGTGTGTGTGTTAGGTGTGTGTGTGTGTGTTAGGTGTGTGTGTGTAGTGTGTGTGTAGTGTGTGTGTGTGTGTGTGTTAGGTGTGTGTGTGTGTGTGTGTGTGTGTGTGTGTGTGTGTGTGTGTGTGTGAGTGTGTGTGTGAGTGTGTGTGTAGTGTGTGTGTAGTGTGTGTGTGTGTAGTGTGTGTGTAGTGTGTGTGTGTGTGTTCGGTGTGTGTGTGTGTTAGGTGTGCGTGTGTGTTAGGTGTGTGTGTGTGTTAGGTGTGTGTGTGTGTGTGTGTGTGTTAGGTGTGTGTGTGTTGGGTGTGTGTGTGTGTTAGGTGTGTGTGTGTGTGTGTGTGTGTGTGTGTTAGGTGTGTGTGTGTGTGTGTGTGTGTGTGTGTGTGTGTGTGTGTGTGTGTGTGTGTGTGTGTGTGTGTGTGTAAACCCAAAACATACATATGGTTTGCTGCCATATGGACTTCTCACACCCTTCCTCATTTTAAGACTGCACCCCTGGTTTCTAATAATCTCTATAACCGTTTTCACTATCCCTAACGTAACACTTCACTTAAAGACCACCTCCAGCCAAGAAAAGGTTTGAACTACAATACATATGTTGTATGTACTCAAGTATAAGTCGAGTTTTTGGGTCAAAGAAAGCGGCCCAAAAGTAGGGGTCTCGGCTTATACTCGAGTCTCACACTGAAGTAATCCCTACTGTGCAGTAACTGCCGTTTTGTCGTCCCCCCCCCCCGCCATGTGATGCATGTGGGCTGTTTGGGTCCCGCCGCCTGCTTGCTCATCAGCCTGCTACAGTGAAGCATTAGCAGAGGTGATGCCTGTGTGTTCCTACCTGCCCGCATGTCTGCTTGCCCACCCGCTTGTCCGCAAATGTCCACCCGCCCGCTCGCATGTCCACTCGCCCGCATGTGGAGATTAGTGCGTGATTAACCACTTGAGGACCTAGGGCTTTCTACCCCTTAAGGACCGGCCACTTTTTTTCCATTCAGACCACTGAAGCTTTCACGGTTTATTGCTCGCTCATACAACCTACCACCTAAATGAATTTTGGCTCCTTTTCTTGTCACTAATAAAGCTTTCTTTTGATGCTATTTGATTGCTCCTGCGATTTTTACTTTTTATTATATTCATCAAAAAAGACATGAATTTTGGCAAAAAAATGATTTTTTTAACTTTCTGTGCTGACATTTTTCAAATAAAGTAAAATTTCTGTATACATGCAGCGCGAAAAATGTGGACAAACATGTTTTTGATAAAAAAAAAACCATTCAGTGTATATTTATTGGTTTGGGTAAAAGTTATAGCGTTTACAAACTATGGTGCAAAAAGTGAATTTTCTCATTTTCAAGCATCTATGACTTTTCTGACCCCCTGTCATGTTTCATGAGGGGCTAGAATTCCAGGATAGTATAAATACCCCCCAAATTACCCCATTTTGGAAAGAAGACATCCCAAAGTATTCACTGAGAGGCATAGTGAGTTCATAGAAGATATTATTTTTTGTCACAAGTAAGCGGAAAATGACACTTTGTGAGAAAAAAAAAAGTTTCCATTTCTTCTAACTTGCGACAAAAAAAAAATGAAATCTGCCACGGACTCACCATGCCCCTCTCTGAATACCTTGAAGGGTCTACTTTCCAAAATGGGGTCATTTGTGGGGTGTGTTTACTGTCCTGACATTTTGGGGGGTGCTAAATTGTAAGCACCCCTGTAAAGCCTAAAGGTGCTCATTGGACTTTGTACCCCTTAGCGCAGTTAGGCTGCAAAAAAGTGCCACACATGTGGTATTGCCGTACTCAGGAGAAGTAGTATAATGTGTTTTGGGGTGTATTTTTACACATACCCATGCTGGGTGGGAGAAATCTCTCTGTAATTGACAATTTGTTAATTTTTTTTACACACAATTGTCCATTTACAGAGATCTTTCTCCCACTCAGCATGGGTATGTGTAAAAATACACCACAAAACACATTATACTACTTTTCCTGAGTACGGCGATACCACATGTGTGGCACTTTTTTGCACCCTAACTGCGCTAAAGGGCCCAAAGTCCAATGAGTACCTTTAGGATTTCACAGGTCATTTTGAGAAATTTCGTTTCAAGACTACTCCTCACGGTTTAGGGCCCCTAAAATGCCAGGGCAGTATAGGAACCCCACAAATGACCCCATTTTAGAAAGAAGACACCCCAAGGTATTCCGTTAGGAGTATGGTGAGTTCATAGAAGATTTTATTTTTTGTCACAAGTTAGCGGAAAATGACACTTTGTGAAAAAACACAATTAAAAAAAGCAGGGTGGCCTTTTAGATGACAGGTTGTATTGGGCCTGATCTGATGGATAGGAGTGCTAGGGGGTGACAGGAGGTGATTGATGGGTGTCTCAAGGGGTGGTTAGAGGGGAAAATAGATGCAATCAATGCACTGGGGAGGTGATCGGAAGGGGGTCTGAGGGGGATCTGAGGGTTTGGCCGAGTGATCAGGAGCCCACACGGGGCAAATTGGGGCCTGATCTGATGGGTAGGTGTGCTAGGGGGTGACAGGAGGTGATTGATGGGTGTCTCAAGGTGTGATTAGAGGGGGGAATAGATGCAAGCAATGCACTGGCGAGGTGATCAGGGCTGGGGTCTGAGGGCATTCTGAGGGTGTGGGCGGGTGATTGAGTGCCCTAGGGGCAGATAGGGGTCTAATCTGATAGGTAGCAGTGACAGGGGGTGATTGATGGGTAATTAGTGGGTGTTTAGGGTAGAGAACAGATGTAAACACTGCACTTGGGAGGTGATCGGACGTCGGATCTGCGGGCGATCTATTGGTGTGGGTGGGTGATCAGATTGCCCGCAAGGGGCAGGTTAGGGGCTGATTGATGGGTGGCAGTGACAGCGGGTGATTGATGGGGGGCAGTGACAGGGGGTGATTGATGGGTGGCAGTGACAGGGGGTGATTGATGGGTGATTGATAGGTGATTGACAGGTAATCAGTGGGTTATTACAGGGGAGAACAGATGTAAATATTGCACTGGCAAATTGATAAGGGGGGGGTCTGAGGGCAATCTGAGCGTGTAGGCGGGCGATTGGGTGCCCGCAAGGGGCAGATTAGGGTCTGATCTGATGGGTAACAGTGACAGGTGGTGATAGGGGGTGATTGATGGGTGATTGATGGGTAATTAGTGGGTGTTTAGAGGAGAGAATAGATGGAAACACTGCGCTTGGGTGGTGATCTGATGTCGGATCTGCGGGCGATCTATTGGTGTGGGTGGGTAATCAGTTTGCCCGCAAGGGGCAGGTTAGGGGCTGATTGTTGGGTGGCAGTGACAGGGGGTGATTGATGGGTGATAGGTGATTGGCAGGTGATTGACAGGTGATCAGTGGGTTATTACAGGGAAGGCCAGATGTAATTAATGCACTGGCGAATTTATAAGGGGGGGGGGGGGTCTGAGGGCAAGCTGAGCGTGTGGGCGGGTGATTGGGTGCCCGCAAGGGGCAGATTAGGGTCTGATCTGATAGGTAACAGTGACGGTTAGTGATAGGGGGTGATTGATGGGTGATTGATGGGTAATTAGTGGGTGTTTAGAGAAGATAACAGATGTAAACAATACATTTGGGAGGTAATCTGACGGCGGGTTTGCGGGCGATCTAATGGTGTGGGTGGGTGATCAGATTGCCCGCAAGGGGCAGGTTAGGGGCTGATTGATGGGTGGCAGTGACAGGGGGTGACAGGGGGTGATTGATGGGTGATAGGTGATTGGCAGGTGATTGACAGGTGATCAGTGGGTTATTACAGGGAAGAACAGATGTAATTAATGCACTGGTGAATTGATAAGGGGGGGTCAGAGGGCAATCTGAGCGTGTGGGCGGGTGATTGGGTGCCCGCAAGGGGCAGATTAGGGTCTGATCTGATAGGTAAAAGTGACAGGTGGTGATTGATGGGTGGCAGTGACAGGGGGTGATTGACGGGTGATTGACAGGTGATGGACAGGTGATTGACAGGTGATCAGGGGGGATAGATGCATACAGTACATGGGGGGGGGGGGGGGTCTGGGGAGAATCTGAGGGGTGGGGGGGTGATCAGGAGGTAGCGGGGGGCAGGGGGGGGGATAAAAAAAAATAGCGTTGACAGATAGTGACAGGGAGTGATTGATGGGTGATTAGGGGGGTGATTAGGTGCAAACAGGGGTCTGGGGGGTGGGCAGGGGGGGTCTGATGGGTGCTGTGGGCGATCTGGGGCAGGGGGGGGGGGAAATCAGTGTGCTTGGTGCAGACTAGGGTGGCTGCAGCCTGCCCTGGTGGTCCCTCGGACATTGGGACCACCAGGGCAGGAGGCAGCCTGTATAATACACTTTGTAAACATTACAAAGTGTATTATACACTTTGTATGCGGCGATCGTCGGGTTAACATCCTGCCGGCGCTTCCGTATGGCCGGCGGGATGTTGCGGCGGGTGAGCGGCGCCAGGCGGAGGCGGAGGATCGTGTCACGGATGACGCGATCGCTCCGCCCATGCCCATACAAGGACCGCCGCCAATTGTCAATACGGCGGTCCTTGCGGCGTCCACTTCCCGGCCGCCAATTGTATATACGGCGGTCGGGAAGTGGTTAAGCTTATCTTCTTAAAAGGTTAGCAACAGCAAAATAACCTTTAAACAAAAAAATCAAAAAACATTTCTTTGTTACAGCTGATACAAATCCTAAAATTAATCTGTACTGTTTCTACTTCCTGATTCATGGTAGCAAACATATTGTTAATATCCTGCGCTTTTTTTGAAATGAGCTTATTTGCTCTATCTGCCATGGCAGTCATGTGATACAGGGGAGAGATCAAATTACAACTTGTGATCTGTCTCATAATATCACTATAAGGAAACATAAACATCAATGTAGGTAGGATTCAAGTAAAACTGGCCCAATTAAGCCCAATAACTTAACATCTGAATGGCAATGAACGTTTTAACATGATATAGGTTAATATTACACTTTATTGAACAATGTCTCTCAGCTATTCTGGAGTATAGTATAGGGTCTATTCGGAGATGGTCTATTTTTTATGTTGCGTTCCATAATCATATTTTGGGTTACCAGGGCTATAAGGTGATCTAAACTAAGGGTCTCCTGCGATTTCCAGTTAGAAGTGATGATATGGTGAGCAGCCATAAGGATATGTAAAATTATCTGTCGGTTAACAATATCAATCTTCTCAATGTCAATCAATAAAATAGCTAGTTGTGAAGAGAGCGTAAAGGATGGGTCATAAGGCGTCCAAATTATTGTTTTAATCTCTGTCCAAAATTGATAAAGTGTAGAGAAACCGAGAGCCCAATATAGTGTAGTATGTTAAGCATAAATGAAGTAAAGGTTATCGTGAGAAAATTATACTCACAAACGTGGGTTACCACAAAGGCAACCACTGTATAGGCAGGTGAGGAGATTAGACCTGTCCTCACTCAGGGATAAGAAGTCGCTCTCTGTAGATGCGAAAGGGGGTAGATCACCCCTCCACCAGGGGTGGACACGGTATAGCAGTAGGAGAACAGAGGCGCCAGCAGGATAAAAGCGGATAAAAACTTTAAAATTTGCTGGGAGTGCAACGCGTTTCGCAGGCCCAGCCCGCTTCATCAGGCAATAAACATGGGGACAAGACAGAATATCAGCAATAGCAGGCGCTACACCTGTTATTGCTGAAATTCTGTCTTGTCCCCATGTTTATTGCCTGATGAAGCGGGCTGGGCCTGCGAAACACGTTGCACTGTTTTGGGGTACTAGTTAATAAATGTGATTGCTACTATTCAGACAGTCTTTCGTGTCTGCTTTATGGAGGTAAGTCCACTGCTTCCTCCCAGCAAATTTTAAAGTTTTTATCCGCTTTTATCCTGCTGGCGCCTCTGTTCTGTCCAAAATTGGGATACTAATGGGCATTCCCAGAGCATGTGAATCAGGGTACCTGTCTCTGTATTGCACTTCCAGCATATATCTGACCCGGATGCTGAACATTTAGCCAATTTTTTGGGTGTAATATACCATCGAAATTTTTTTTTTTAAAATGGTTCCCAATGGGAATTGCATTTGGAGTATCGCAAAAGTAGTCTATTTGCCCGGAGAATCTGTTGTAATGAGATGGTCATATTGATATCGTATGACCAAGTCTGTAGATATTTTTGCAATGGAGATTGATTGTGCGATACAAGATACGTATACCATATACCCGTACCTCCTGTAGGATTTTGTTTGGAGTTCAGTAGTGTGTTCATTGAGATTTGGATATATATATATATTTTTTTTTTTAATTGAGAAGATTGAAAATTATATAATATGTAAAATATGAATTTGGCAGCTCAAATTGTTTTTGGAGCTCCTGGAAGGACTTAATGTCTAAATCTTTGCATCAGGCATTTAAGGAAAGGATGCCTCGCGCTTTCCAGCCGGTAAGCAAGAAATCAGGAGTTAATCATTGTATAGCAATGAGGGGTATTCGGCGTGTAAGTTCCCAGTCTTGGGGGGATATTTACAAAAATAGGAGGGTTGCTTTGATGGAGGGGAAATCTGAGGTCAAGAATTTGTGGCCTGTGAGAGTACTAGACAAAATATCTCACAGGTCTGTTTGTAATAAAGCTTGTTCTTGTGACAGCCATGTTTTATGTGGAGGATTAGACCACCAATATGCCATTTCTAAGTTTGTGGCGTGGAAATATACTTCGCTATTGGGGAGACCCATCCCTCCTAATTTTTTTGGGAGAGTCATAGTATTATATGTCACTCTTGTTCTTCCACCCTTCCATATAAACTGATTTATCAGTTTCTTAAAGTCATTAAAATAATTTTATAAATTGGGATATTCAATGTCCTGAATACATATAAAATCTTTGGCAGTAGGAACATTTTAAAGAATACGATCCTTCCTGATCATGATAGCATTAATTTTGTAAACTCTTGAGATTCTTTTCTAATTTTTGCTAGGAGAGGAACATAATTAAGTTTAAAGAGATCACTGGTATGTTGTGGGAGGTGAATAGTGAATACCTAGATATTGAACTGAGGTATCGGACCAAGGGAAAGGATATGAGGTCATCAGTAATTTTTCCAAGTCTGGCGGTACATTCAGACCTAGTACATAAGATTTTGTTTGGTTTAGCTTATAATAAGAGGCTAAGGCAAAGTCCTGAAGTTCAGGTAGCACAGCTGGGTGGGAAATTAAGGGTTTAGAAAGTACTAATGCAAACAAGCTGATGACATTGGTAGAGTCTGGCATAGCAATTCCATTAAAGCGGAATATAACTAAGCATTTCAACTTTGCTCTAAAACATTATTTACAGCATATTCTATGCAACCAGCATTTTTTTTTTACTAGACCAGCAATGGAAGGGTTACACACAGAGCTTTCAAGTACTGTGTAAAGAAATGCAGACGCATCCGAAGTTTAGATAGATACATTTAAGTAAACACAATGTAACAAGGGAGGAATGTGACTCACTCTCTCTCTGTGTCCGGTAGCTCCTGCACGGTCAGAGAGTGTGTCAAATTCACCACTTGTTACAATGGGCCTGATTCACAAAGTGGTGCTAACAGTTAGCACGCTGGTGAAAAGCCCTTTATCATGCCTAAACTCAGTTTAGGCATGATAAGTTTAGGTGTGATAAGTTTAGGTGTGATAAGTTTAGACATGATAAGTTTAGGTGTGATAAGTTTAGGCATGATAAGTTTAAGCGCCAACTGCGTTAGCACCGCAATGCACAGCTGATCAAAAGTTTTACGCTAGCAAAGTCTGGTGCACTTCGTATAAAGATTAATGGCGCTGCTTTGCGTGCGGGACTTTGCACGCTATCTACACTTATCTAAACTTATCATGCCTAAACTTATCACACCTAAACTTACCATGCCTAAACTTATCACACCTAAACTGGCTTTTCACCAGAGTGGTGCAATGGTTATCATGCCTAAAGTCTCTAACTGGGTTAGCACTAGTGATGCTCAAATACCCCTTTTTAAAATTCGAGTTTGGTCGAATTCGAATAGTAAATTATTCGAGGTCAGTCGAATATTCGAGTCGAATAATTTTTACTATTCGATTCGACCTCGGACTTCGAGCTCACTATTCGAGTCGGTATTCGAGCTAACTATTCGAGCTGACTATTCGAATTGGCCTTAAATAGCTTCCAACACTTGTTTTGAGGGTGAATGATGCAAGAAACCTCTTTTTTTCCAAGTAACAACAGCAAGTGATTATGTGGGGATGTTCCTTTAAAAAAAAAATGTGGAAAGAGAAGTTGTGTCCTTAATTTTGTTCAGTAGTGTTACTGTATATTCTTCTTCTTCTTCTTCTTCTTCTTCTTCTTCTTCTTCTTCTTCTTCTTCTTCTTCTTCTTCTTCTTCTTCTTCTTCTTCTTCTTCTTCTTCTTCTTCTTCTTCTTCTTCTTCTTCTTCTTCTTCTTCTTCTTCTTCTTCTTCTTCTTCTTCTTCTTCTTCTTCTTCTTCTTCTTCTTCTTCTTCTTCTTCTTCTTCTTCTTCTTCTTCTTCTTCTTCTTCTCCTTCCTTTTCAATATCGTCTTCTTCTTCTTCACGTATTTCTCTTTTCAATTTTTTTTTAAAGAAATGCAGCTATTTTTGAGCGTAACAAATAGCTGGTGGGCGCACGCATGTTGGAAGCGCCATTGTATGTGCTCCCTGGCAGTGGAAACACAAAGACAGCAGGAGGTAAATTCAGCAGCAGGAGGAGGAGGATGAGTGTGTGGCAGCAGGCAGTCAATGAGGCAGGCAGCTCGCCGTGACATAATAGCCCTGGTACCTAGCGGTGATACCAGGGCTGTAAATAAACACAACAGGAGGTCCCAGACAGCGGTCGTGCAGCCCACATTGTGTCCAATACACAACTGGGACAACACAGTTTTCAACCCGGGCACCTCAGAAAAATTAAACCTTTTTTTTTTTTTTAATGGTTTGTTTGGTTTTGGTTTTGCAACCAATATAGCTATTGTTTGACGTAATAGCTGGTGGCAGAGTGGCAGCAGAAGGTAATTCTGTGTACCCTGGCAGTGGGAAACACAGACAGACAGCAGCAGCAGGAGGAGGAATGGAGGAGTAGGCGAGCAGCTATTGTTTGACGTAATAGCTGGTGGCAGAGTGGCAGCAGAAGGTAAATCATCTGTGTACCCTGGCAGTGGGAAACACAGACAGACAGCAGCAGCAGGAGGAGGAATGGAGGAGTAGGCGAGCAGCTATTGTTTGACGTAATAGCTGGTGGCAGAGTGGCAGCAGAAGGTAAATCATCTGTGTACCCTGGCAGTGGGAAACACAGACAGACAGCAGCAGCAGCAGCAGGAGGAGGTATGGAGGAGCAGTGTGAGTGTGGCAGCAGGTAGGCAGCGTGACATAATAGCCCTGGTACCTAGCGGTGATACCAGGGCTGTAAATAAACACAACAGGAGGTCCCAGACAGCGGTCGTGCAGCCCACATTGTGTCCAATACACAACTGGGACAACACAGTTTTCAACCCGGGCACCTCAGAAAAATTAAACCTTTTTTTTTTTTTATGGTTTTTTGGTTTTTGGTTTTGCAACCAATATAGCTATTGTTTGACGTAATAGCTGGTGGCAGAGTGGCAGCAGAAGAAGGTAATTCTGTGTACCCTGGCAGTGGGAAACACAGACAGACAGCAGAAGGGCAGTACACAGCAGCCCACTGTAGGTGTAAAATGTGTGGCTGCAGGCGACGTAATAGTCAAAGTGAACCAGGCTGGCTTAGTGAGCAGGAGCCAGGAGGTGGTAAAGGGTGGTAAGGCACATTAACGATGGTTCCGGCAGCCAGTTCATGTCCCCCTCTCGCCGACAACAGGGGCCAGGAACTCGCCTTCCACCCACGCCTGGTTCATCTTGAGAAACGTCAGTCTGTCCACAGACTTGTGAGACAGACGTGAGCGTTTCTCGGTGACCAGGCCACCAGCTGCACTGAAGCAGCGCTCGGACAGCACGCTGGAAGGGGGGCAGGACAGCACTTCCAGGGCGTACTGCGCCAGCTCGCTCCAGATCTCCATGCGCTTGACCCAATACTCCATGGGATCAACAGGGGCATCGCTGTCAAGCCCGCTGTACGACCCCATGTAGTCAGCCACCATGCGGGTCAGGCGCTGGCTGTGACCGGAGGAGGATGCTGCTGCATGCATCTCCTCTCTAGTCACTGCTGCCGGAGCCTCTACAGTCCTGTAGAGCTCGTGGCTGAGAGACAGCAGGTCTGTGGGGCGCTTGCTGCTGCTGGATGCAGGCACCTGCTGCTGCCTCTGTGCTGGCTGCTGGACAGTGGGGGTGGAAGGCTGGGGGAAGGCTTCCTCCAAGCGCTCAACAAGGGCCTGCTGCAAGCTCCTTATTTGTTGCGCTGGGTCTCCTCCTGCAGGCGGCAGGAACTGGCTCAACTTCCCCTTGAGGCGTGGGTCCAACATCATGCTGATCCAGATGTCCTCCCTCTGCTTCATCTGGATCACCCTGGGGTCCCTGCGCAGGCACGTCAGCATGTGCGCTGCCATTGGGAAGAGGCGGGCCACGTCTGCTGGCACATCGACGTCAGTGCTGTCCTCATCCTCCTCCTCTGCCGCCTCATCCTCTCTCCACCCCCGCACCAACTCAGCTGCGCTGTGCTGATCCCCCTCATCAGCAGCCAGGTCAGGAACCTCCACCAAGTCCTCCTCCTCCTCCCCCTCAGAGGTGGACTGCGCAGCTGGTTGCCGCTCCTGCTGGTCCAAGGCTGCCGCTCCCTGTTCCAGCAAAGCATCGAGGGCCCTGTTCAGCAGAGAAACCAGGGGCACCCACTCGCAGACCATAGCATGGTCCCTGCTCACCATGTTTGTGGCCTGCAGGAAGGGAGCCAGCACTAAGCACACCTGCTGCATGTGCCTCCAGTCATCATCGGGGACGATGGACGGGATGTTGCTGGTCTTGTCCCTTCTCTGAGCGGCGGAAACAGTGGCCAGGGCAAGGTACTGGTTGACAGCGTGCTTCTGTTCAACCAGACGCTCCAACATCGCCAGGGTGGAGTTCCAGCGAGTCGGAACGTCAAGGATCAGCCGATGGCGTGGTAGATCCAGCTCCTTTTGCACGTCTTCCAGGCTCGCACAGGCTGCAGCCGAGCGCCGGAAGTGACGCACAACATTCCTTGCCGTTTCCAGCAGTTCGCCCATCCCCTGGTAGGTGCGCAGGAACTTCTGCACCACCAGGTTCAGCACGTGGGCAAGACAGGGGATGTGGGTCAGGTTTCCCCTGTCTATTGCGGCAACCAGATTGGCCCCATTGTCGGCCACCACCTCTCCGACTCTGAGGCCTCTGGGGGTCAGCCAAATCCTCTCCTGCTCCTGGAGTTTGGCCAACACATGGGTTGCCGTCAGCTTGGTCTTCCCAAGGCTGACCAAGTGCAGCAGCGCTTGGCAGTGGCGGGCCTTCACGCTGCTGCTGAGGCGGGGGGTTTGGCCAGGTGTGCCGGAGGATGGCAGAGGATCGGAGGAACCTGCTGCAGTTCCCCTGAGCCTGCGGGGTGGCACCACCCACTGTGTTGCTGCTGCTGCTGTGCCCGCTGCTGCTCTCCCATCCTCACCCCCTTCCACCAAGCTGACCCAGTGGACAGTGAAGGACAGGTAGCGGCCTGTCCCGAAGCGGCTGCTCCAGGAGTCCATGGTGACGTGGACCCTTTCACCAACCGCGTGCTCCAGCCCTCGCTCCACATTGGCCATCACAAAGCGGTGCAGTGCAGGAATGGCCTTGCGGGCAAAGAAGTGTCTGCTGGGGAGCTGCCAGTCTGGGGCTGCGCAAGCAAGCAGCGCACGAATGTCGCTCCCCTCCTGCACGAGCGTGTACGGCAGGAGTTGGGAGCACATGGCCCGTGCCAGCAAGCCGTTCAGCTGCCGCACGCGACGGCTGCTGGGAGGCAGAGCCCTAACCACCCCCTGGAAGGACCCGCTCAAAAGGCTCTGGCGTGGCCTTTTGCTGACACGGGAATCAGCAGACACAGCAGAGGAGGCCACTGAGGACTGGCTGCCAGAACAGGCCTCAGTGTCGGCGGCAGGAGTTGCAGAGGGGGGAGGAGCAGTGCGTTTCCGCACTCCTGCTGGTGCTGCTGGAGGAGCAGGAGGGCGGGTGGCTGCTGTTGCTGCTGCTGCTGCTGAAGGCTGTGCAGTGATGGGTGTGGTGCCACTGCCAGCAGCAGATGCCTTCAGCCTCTGGAACTCCTCATGCTGGTGGAAATGTTTAGCCGCAAGGTGGTTGATGAGCGAGCTGGTGCTGAACTTTAAGGGGTCTGCACCTCTGCTCAACTTCCGCTGACAGTGGTTGCAAGTGGCGTACTTGCTGTACACAGTGGGCATGGTGAAAAACCGCCAGATTGGTGACAGAAACTTCCCCCTACGGCATGGAAGCGCTGCTGCCTGTCTCCCTGTGGTGGTTGGGGGGGGGGGCTTGGGTGCGGCTGGGGGTGGTACTGGCTGCTGCTGCTGCTGCTGCTGCTGAGCCTGAGACACCAGCAGGCTGTGGGACGCTGCCAATGCTTGCAATGATGCGCCTCCTTGCAAGGCCCACAAGCGCATCCTCCTCCTCCTCCTCAGAGCTGCTGAGGACGACATCCCCTGGAGGTGGTGGCACCCAGTCTCTGTCTGTCACCGGGTCATCATCATCCTCCCCCTCCTGAAACATGTCCTGCTGGGATGAGGACCCCCCAAACTCCTCTCCTGATGCATGGATGGGCTGCTTGACTGTCGCCACAGTCTTGCTGTCCAATCCCTCATCCCCCAAAGTGCCCATCAGCATCTCCTCCTCAAGATCGCCAACAACAGCAGACAATTTACTCATGATGCCTGGGGTCAAAAGACTGCTGAATGACAGGTCGGCGAGTGACGGTGAACTGGCCTCCTCCCCAGACCCTGCTGGGCGGCTGCTGCGAACAGGGGTGGTGGTGGTGGTGAGGGTGGAGGCCTCGGATGCAGAGCTGATGGCGGGCTGCTCATCCTCCGTCATGAGTTGCACCACAGTGTCTGCATCCTTTTCCTCAATGGGACGTTTCCGACCCGGCTGGAGGAAAATGGGAGCAGGTGCTACACGCTGCTGCTGCTGTGTCTCTGCAGCGTGAGTTGCAGATGCTCCTGCTGGGCGGCGCCCAAGGAGTCCACGGCCAGTGGCTATGGGAGGAATGTTAGCCACTGACGCTGCTGCTGCTGCTGCGGAACTGTGCATGGTGGCGCGCCCGCGGCCGCGGCTTGCCACAATGCTGCTCCCTCTCCTCCTGATTCCCTTGCTGCCCTTCCCCTTGCCCAAACCGCGCTGGCTGCCACTTCCAGACATCTTAAATGTTTTGGGCGTATAGACAAAAGTTTTGTAAAAGGGCGGGTGAAAAGTGGGGTACTTTAATGGAGTGGGTTGGTTGGTGAGGTGACTGAGTGAGTGTCCCCTAGTACAGTAAGTAAGTAGTAACAGTCAGGAAGTACAACTAGCAGTTACAATAATCAGTAGTAATCACAAGTAAATTTAGTGTGTGTACACTCAGACAGTGAGTGCACGCACGCAGGAGCTAGTAGCCTATGAACACAGTGACTGGGTGTCCTAGACTCCTAGTACAGTAAGAGTAAGTAGTAACAGTAAGTAGAACTAACTAATTACAATAATCAATCAGCGATCAGAAGGAAATGGAGTGTGGGTGTGTGTACACTCAGACAGTGAGTGCACGCACGCAGGAGCTAGTAGCCTATGAACACAGTGACTGAGTGTCCTAGACTCCTAGTACAGTAAGAGTAAGTAGTAACAGTAAGTACAACTAACTAATTACGATAATCAATCAGCGATCAGAAGGAAATGGAGTGTGGGTGTGTGTACACTTAGACAGTGAGTGTACGCACGCAGGAGCTAGTAGCCTATGGACAGTGACTGAGTGTCCTAGACTCCTAGTACAGTAAGAGTAAGTAGTAACAGTAAGTAGAACTAACTAATTACGATAATCAATCAGCGATCAGAAGGAAATGGAGTGTGGGTGTGTGTACACTCAGACAGTGAGTGCACGCACGCAGGAGCTAGTAGCCTATGAACACAGTGACTGAGTGTCCTAGACTCCTAGTACAGTAAGAGTAAGTAGTAACAGTAAGTAGAACTAACTAATTACAATAATCAATCAGCGATCAGAAGGAAATGGAGTGTGGGTGTGTGTACACTCAGACAGTGAGTGCACGCACGCAGGAGCTAGTAGCCTATGAACACAGTGACTGAGTGTCCTAGACTCCTAGTACAGTAAGAGTAAGTAGTAACAGTAAGTAGAACTAACTAATTACAATAATCAATCAGCGATCAGAAGGAAATGGAGTGTGGGTGTGTGTACACTCAGACAGTGAGTGCACGCACGCAGGAGCTAGTAGCCTATGAACACAGTGACTGAGTGTCCTAGACTCCTAGTACAGTAAGAGTAAGTAGTAACAGTAAGTAGAACTAACTAATTACAATAATCAATCAGCGATCAGAAGGAAATGGAGTGTGGGTGTGTGTACACTCAGACAGTGAGTGCACGCACGCAGGAGCTAGTAGCCTATGGACAGTGACTGAGTGTCCTAGACTCCTAGTACAGTAAGAGTAAGTAGTAACAGTAAGTAGAACTAACTAATTACAATAATCAATCAGCGATCAGAAGGAAATGGAGTGTGGGTGTGTGTACACTCAGACAGTGAGTGCACGCACGCAGGAGCTAGTAGCCTATGAACACAGTGACTGAGTGTCCTAGACTCCTAGTACAGTAAGAGTAAGTAGTAACAGTAAGTAGAACTAACTAATTACAATAATCAATCAGCGATCAGAAGGAAATGGAGTGTGGGTGTGTGTACACTCAGACAGTGAGTGCACGCACGCAGGAGCTAGTAGCCTATGGACAGTGACTGAGTGTCCTAGACTCCTAGTACAGTAAGAGTAAGTAGTAACAGTAAGTAGAACTAACTAATTACGATAATCAATCAGCGATCAGAAGGAAATAGAGTGTGTGTTGTGTGTGTACACTCAGACAGTGAGTGCAGTACGCACACGCAGGAGCTAGTAGCCTATATGAACAGTGACAGTGAGTGTCCCTACGGGTACAGTAAGAGTAAGTAGTAAGTAAGTACAACTAACTAACAATAATCTATCAGTAATCAGAAGGAAATAGAGTGTGTGTACACACAGACAGTGAGTGAGTGCACACACGCAGGAGCTAGCTAGTAGCCTATAAACAGTGACAGTCAGTGAGTGTCCTACTCCTAGTACAGTATAACTACAATACTATTAGTAAAGGACAGCAGAAATACTGGTATAGATGAGAGAAATAAACAGAGGACAGCTGCCCACAGAGGCAAGGCCCCCCTGAGGCCTAAACCTGTAAGCTTGCAGCAGCTGCCTGTCTCTAATGTAACACACAAGCTACTAACTAAAATACAATGTCTATCTAACTAACAACAATATAGGTGTATATGGCAGGTGTAGGTGAGCAAAAACGCTAGGTAAATGATCACAATAGAGCACTTGCTAAGCCAAAGCACAAAGGAGCAACTCTCTCTCTGTACAAGTCTCAGGCAAGCATGGAGAAACGGAACATGGCGGCCGCTATTTATAGGGTAGGGGCTGGCCAGGGTCCCCCTCTGTGATTGGCTGCCGTCAGAGGGCCTGGGAGCCCTCTGATTGGCTCTAAGGACATCAATCTGGGCTATGACGCTATTCGAGCTCGGTACCGAGCTCGAATAGCGCCGAGTTGCTCGAATAGCTCGAATAGTGAATGGGCTATTCGAGTGTACTCGGATAGCCCATTCGAATAGCTCCAGCTATTCGGAGCTCGAATACCGAGCTCGAATAGCTGAAAAAGAGCTTGAATATTCGAGCTACTCGAATATTCGAGCTCTGCTGAGCACCACTGGTTAGCACCGCTTTGTGAATCGAGCCCATTGTGTTTATTTAAATGTATCTATCTAAACTTCGGATGCGTCTGCATTTCTCTCCATGGAACTTTAAAGCTCTGTGTGTAACCCTTCCAATGCTGGTCTAGTTAAAAAAAAATACTGGTTGCACATAATATGCTGGAAGTAATGTTTTAGAGCAAAGTTGAAATGCTGGGTTATATTCCGCTTTAATGTTTACATTTTGTCTAATTTTTTGAGCAACTGTTTCCATTAATAGAACGAAAATGATTGGGGAAAGGGGGCACCCTTGTCGGGTTCCGTTAGTGGTGTCGAAACTATCTGACAGAAAACCTGCAGCATTCACTTTTGTTGATGGTGATGAGTATAGTGCCATAATTGCCATAATTATCGGACCCTGAAAACCAAATTCTCTGATTTACATTCTAAACTATATCACTGCTGGTGACATCTTTAGCCCTGCCAGGGGATCTGTACAGAGTGTTTGTTACTGAGAGTTCTATGCACAGAGGGAGATACTGCTTGTTTGGCAGTTATTTCCCATAATGCAACTAGGTTCACAGGAAGCAAACTGTCAGGACCATGATCATGACATCACACTGTGGGAGTGGTTTCACCACAATACCAGCCATACAGACCCCCCTGATGACCTATTTGAGAAAGGGTAAAGATTTCTCGTGGTAAAGGGGTATCAGCTACTAATTGGAATGAAGTTCAATCCTTGGTTAAAGTTCCTCTTTAATTGCTTTAACATGAAAGACATCCATGGCTACAATTACTAGGTAATGCCTAATGATGTTGATCCAGGGATTTTATCTGATTGCCATCTGGAGTCGGGAAGGAATTTTTCCCTTTTGGGGCTAATTGGACCATGCCTTGTACGGGTTGTTTCCCCTTCCTCTGGATCAACAGCGATATGTGAGGGAGCAGGCTGGTGCTGTACTTTATACTGGTTGAACTCGATGGACGTATGTCTTTTTTCAACCAAAATAACTATGTAACTATGTAAATTATTCTTCACCCAAATGAACCGTTGAGCAATCCACTACTTCAAGTACTGAGGACATCTGTAAGCAAAACTAGGGATTTGAGAGAAGATCATTTAATTTCTACTTTAGGTGTATATGGGGTTGATTCACTAAAGGAAATAGGACAAGTAACCTCCTATTACTCGCGCTATTTCCACAGCGTGCTTTAAATGTCATGTGCTGCACGCCAAGCGCGCTATTAGCCATGTAGCGCACGTTTACACAGGATCGCACGATGTGCTCCGGATAGAGCAGCATAGCAAATGTTATTAACTTAAAGAGACACTGAAGCGAGACTAAATCTCGCTTCAGGTCTTATATATAGCAGGGGCACGTGTGCCCCTGCTAAAACGCCGCTATCCCGCGGCTAAACGGGGGTCCCTTCACCCCCAACCCACCCCCCGCAAAAGATGGTCGGCAAGTTGGTCGTGGGGATTGTCTTCCTGGAGGCAGGGCTAACGGCTGCAGCCCTGCCTCCAGTCGCGTCTATCAGACGCGCATCGCCGCCTCTCCCCCGCCCCTCTCAGTGAAGGAAGACTGAGAGGGGCGGGGGAGAGGCGGAGATACGCGTCTGACAGACGCGCATGGGGCAGGGCTGCGGCGGTTAGCCCTGCCCCAACCAGGAAGCGCTCCCCCGCTGCACGGAGGGGGTTTGGGGGGACAGGGACCCCCGTTAAGCCGCGCTATAGCGGCGTTTTAGCAGGGGCACGCATGCCCCTGCTAGCTATGAGGTCTGAAGCGAGATCTATTCTCGCTTCAGACTCTCTTTAAGCCTTCTTCCAGGAAATGAGTGCTCCTTTCCTCTCACCCTGAGCCCCTTCGCATCCAATCACCATAAAGGATGTGATTCTCGCACTCTGATTGGCCCAATAGGCTGCTTTGTCAAGTGACAAGCAGCCTATTGGGCCAATTGTGTTCACAGCGCATGACATTTAAAGCTTCGCTGTGGAAATGGTGAGTTACACAGGAGGTTATTCACGCTATTTCCTTTAGTGAATCAACCCCTATATCTTTGAGGCTTTGTTCACATTGCGTTCCGCTCGCGTGTCTGTCCGTGTTGGGATTTTTTAGAGGCGTTTTTTCTTCCTTTCCCGGCGCTTGGGTGGGTGATGCGGTTTTGTTAAAAGCGCTTTTCTAAGCACTTTTCCCGAGAGATTTTATAATTCACTCTCTGACGCAAGTCAGGAAGTGAACTCTTTGACCCAGAAAATAATAAATACAATGTATTTATTCTTACAAATGCTCACGCAATCGCTGCACAAAGCGATTTTGTGAGCATGTTGTGTTTTTCCTATACCTTCCATTGAGTCGGAATCGCCTCAAAAATTGCCCATGCACAGCTTATCTGAGTGGATTGGAAATGAACCGCTCAGATGTGAACTTTGTCATAGAGAATCATTGTACAAGTGCTTTTAGGGCGATTTTGAAAATCGCCTGTGCTTGAAAAAAAGGGCAAAAACGCCTTTAGTGTGAACGAGCCTTTAAAGTGAATCTCCAGACTAAAAATCTACTCAGCAGCACTGAAAAGGCTTGGTGTTTCTTTAACAGTTTTACAGCATTAGAACTTTGTTTTTCTTACATAAGCCTTATTTTTAGCTGCACAAAAGCTAAGCTCCGCCCAATCAAAGAAAACTGCCTGGGAATTTTTCCCCTGATGCTGTGCAAAACATGATGGAATTTTCTATGTTGTTATTCATGTTGCCTAGCAACTGGCAGGGGTGATCAGCACACAGGACAGTTGGAACTGTGTCTCATGTTCCCTGTCACCTCCTTTTAACCAAAAATATGGCTGCCCCCATGAAATCACAAACATTTGCCTGTTCTTTTAAAGCAGGGTGGGTAAGAGATTATCTTACCTATCTATTTGATTTAACATAACTAATGTAACTTAATGACAGTATGTTTGTTTAGGCTGGAGTTCCTCTTTAAGCTGGTTTTGTTTAAATGAGCCATATTGAAATGTCACTGGATGTTGTTTCTATAAAAAACTCACTTTGCATTTTAAGCAATGTTTAGTAGCGCTACATTCATTGTGTTGCCTTACCTTAATGAAACAAATAGGCTAAACAATGCTTTACAGAATAACATGCTTGGGAAATTTGTGGGTAAAGCTGAGAAGGGAAATTTATCTCATCACTTTTTTTAGCCGTGTGAGGTCACCTGTGACCGGATTCAATATTATTGTAATATTGCCCTAACATTTAGCGTGTCGGGTATTGTAGCCATTAATCAGGCTGCCCAGAAGACAGGCATATGCTCTCTGGACTTAGTTGTCAGTTAGCAGTCAAGCTGTTGGTGGGGCAGCCAGGGGAAAAAGGCCGGCTTTGCATTAAATAGGAAATTGATTAGTAATGGTCTCTCTAGACTACAGCTAAAACAGCTTGCTGAGGAAACAGTGTCAGGACTGTATTACGGCTGTCCAAGATAAATGCTTAAGTAAGATAAATAACGGCCTGCGCTGCTCAAGAGAAAGGACCAGTTAATTATTATTATTGCATATATTAAGCGGGCATTTTAGGCCATTTATCATAATTATTTTCACATAACAGAAAAAGCCATGAACTGGGCTTCTGTGTACATTCACACGGATGTCTTTACAGGGGCTGATCAAGATGCATGGGGAGTTATTTTACAAACTGGAGCACAGAAATAATAGTGGTTTGTCTTCCTGCTTTAACTAACACTAGAGAGGTGACAGCAGGAATGGGCTTAGGTGCTGTGAATGCTGCTCCCTGCTTTCCTTTGCAATGGCTGAACTCATTAGCAGCTTTTTTTCTGCCAGGATTCAATACAGACTAGAGTCATGTGCAACAGCAGGTTACTCTTCGCTGCCAAAACTTCCACGCTGTAGATCTTGGCTTGAGAGTTTGGTGTAGAAAAGTTATGAAAGCTTATGCTTAGTTGTGAAAGATGCAACACCTTTAAAGGAGTACTGTAGGGGGGTAGGGGTAAAAAATAGTTGAACTTACCTGGGGCTTGTAATGGTCCCCCGCAGACATCCTGTGCCTGTGCAGCCACTCACCGATGCTCCAGTGCCCGCCTCCGGTTCACTTTAAAGTCGGAAAACCACTGCGCCTGTGCGGCCGTGTCCTCGCTACCACTGATGTCACAAGGTGCATACTGTGCCGGCACAGACTGTACTGGGCCTGCGCAATACGCTCGTGGTGACGTCAGCGGGCGCGAGGGCGCAGCCACGCAGGCGCAGTTGTTTTCAACTTTGAAGTTGGAAATTCCAGAAGTGAAGCAGAGGCGGGAACAGGAGCATCGGTGAGTGGCAGCGCGGGCACAGGATGTCTGCGGGGGACCATTACAAGCCCCAGGTAAGTCCAACTCTTTTTCCCCCTACCAAACTATGGTAGTCCTTTAAATGAAAGAGGACCGAAGTTGAAAATATATGTGTGGGAAAGAGCCCTTGAAGTAGACCTGAATTCATAACTTCCTCTTTGCTCTAAAAGATAAGCAACAGCATAATAACCTTTAAAGAAAAACATTTCTCGGTTACAGCTGATACAACATGCTGGAATTAAAATAGGAGGAATATTAACAATCTGAGATATGCCAATGATAGTACTTTGATGGCTGAAACTCATGAATGCCAAACAAGAAAAAGCCAAAGCTGGTCTACTGCTTAACATCAAGACAACTAAAGTAATATCATTTGCTCCAATGAATAATCTGCAAATAGATGGAGGAAAAGTAGAAGTAGTAACAGATTTTATATTCCTGGGATCAAAGATCTTTGCAGATGGTGACTGCAGCCATCATGAGATTAAGAGACACTTGTTGCTTGGAAGGAAATCTATGGCATTGGCAAGTTTGGACAAAATACTAAAGGATAGAGATGTCACTCACTTTACCAGCAAAAATCAGGTTCGTTAGAGCAATGATCTTCCCAGTAGTAACATATAGCTGTGAAAGTTGGACTATAAATAAGATATGTCAAAAAATTTATGCTTTTGAACTTTGGTGTGTGGGGAAAGCTACTGAGAGTTCCCTGGACTGCTAGACGATCTAAAGAAGTCAATACTTAAAGAAAAAGGATCAGAGTATTCACTAGAAGGGCTGAAATTATTATTAAAACTTTGGTCACATAATGAGAAGACCAGATTCTTTGGAGAAATCCTTGATGCTTGGAAAAATTGAAGGCAAAAGAAGAAGATAAAAGAGGCTAAGATGGATAGACAGTGTATGTGAACAGGGGCGTACCTAGAAATCCCCGGGTCCCCCTGCAAAAAAAAAAATCCGCCCCCCCCTAGGGCCCGCTCAGGGACTTTTGGGGGGCAGGAGGGGTTGCAGTATAAGAGGAGAGCGTGACCGCAGATCAGTGGGGAGGGGGGACATTCCCCCACCCCCCACCTCAGGCTCTCCTCTCAGCGCTCCCCTCCTGCATTCATTGGTGGCAGCAGCAGAGGCAGGCTGAGCACATACCTCTTTCTCGCCGGAGGTCTTCCAATCACTAAGTGCTTCATGTAACTTCCTGTGTAAACAGGAAGTTACATGTAGCTCTTAGAGATCGGAAGACCTCCGGCGAGAAGGAGGTAATGTGTTCAGCCTGCCACCACTGCTGCTACTGCTGTCACCAATGAATGCAGGAGGGGAGCGCTGAGAGGAGAGCCGAGGTGAGAGTGGCCGATCTGCGGCCACACTCTCCTCTTATGCTGCGACCCCTCCTGCCCCACAAAAGTCCCTGAGCGGGTTCCTAGGGGGGCCCCGGGCCTCCCCGCGGCGGCAGGGTTCGCATCCCCTATTGTTACGCCAGTGTATGTGAAGCTGGGAACATGTCTATGCAACAGCTGAAATAATCAGTGGCTGACAGAGACATCTGAGGTTCAGAAATACATATGGTCACGAGGAGTTGGAGTCAACTGAATGAATTAGTAGGCGGAGGAGGAGGAAAGTGGCTTCACAAGTGATTGGTTACTCCTGTCCAACTCTAACTCTACAAGTATAAATATGAATTCCCATTACAGCAAAAGTAAGTGAGACAGACTTGAGAGAGGTCTCAGAGTGGGCAGATTGTGTCAACACATATCTATGAGCGTCTTTAGTCCTCCTTGCATGCCACAGGATAAGCAACACACAGTAGGCTTAAATTCCGACAACATTCAGAAAGAAGAGCCATGTAAAAAAATAAGCCTAAAATGAGAACGTTCATCCAACCAGTGGGAGTATTTTGGCTTATTTACATATTTAACTGATTAACTGTATTAAAAAAAAAAAAGAAAAATGACACACAAAAAATTCTAGCTACAATGCCTTGTCTTTGACAAGTAATCTTGCATCTGTGATTTGCTTAAAAAGTCAGTTATTTCCTAGTTTAATATCTGAAACTATTTTACAGCAATTTGTACATGCATATGGTTCTTCAAGCATGATATGCCATGGAAGCTGCTATTAGTTTAGAGGAATCCCTACTGGTAAATGTATTAGAAGGCTGCTGCTAATAGACTTAATGGGAATCTCCAGCAGCAAAGAGCATCAATTCACTCCCAGTGATTGTCCTAAGCAGATCTAAAGAAGTCGAGAAAATGAGATATAATTATGGAAAGAAGCTGCTTCATAAAATGATCCTGATTATGCCGTATTTTCCGAGACAAGGAGAGATGATAATGTTATTAGACTCCTCCAGCCAAAGCATGCCTGAACTGACTGAACTCATGCAAAGGACCAAATCCGCATGCAAAACTGTAGTAAGGGACAACATAACGGCTCAGGTAAACAGCAGATTGTCATAGCTGGTAGACAGTGGCGTAACTAGACTTAATAGGACCACCCTGAAAAAATGATAGCATGGGGCCCACCTTGTTCCCAAACCCCATGACGGTACATGATTGGGAGCAGGAGAATGGAAGCAGAGAGGGTTCTGCTGTGAAGCAGCATTCTAGAAGCAGATAAAAATGACAGACGCTCCAGCTATTTGCTACTCTACATGGCGGGAAGAGGTAACAGGGACGGTTTTTGTGAGCAAACGGGGAGGTTTTTTTCCCTAATTGGCTGCACTTGAGGTTGGGGAGAAGGAGGAGGGGTCCCCAAAGCCTATGGGCCCCCCTGCAATGGCAGGGGTCGCAGGTGTGGTTGCTATGCACATGCTATACCTGACAACAACCGAGGACACATACATTTAGGCGCTCAAGGATATGGGCGCCAGGTAATACCAATTGTAGAATATTGGTAATGTTACCTACATTCTACTATTGTCTTCCCTAACCTTTATTTCATACTAACTCCACCAACCCCCACCTATGCCTAGCAAAACTTACCTACACGTAACACTGAAGACCTCCTCCCTACAGCTAGCAATAACTGGTCACTCCCCTAACTATGCTCCCACTGCATGTGAATCAGTCAACCACCTATTCATGATCTGGTGCCCACTGTATTGACAAGATTCCAGCACCGGGGGTTATTTATACTATAGCCGAGCACCCATCCCCATTGCTAAACCACCACGAGCAGATGCCCCAAGTGGCCATGGAGTACTCATGAGGGAGGCATTCACAGCTGGGGACAGAGGCTGATATGGGCGGCAGTGGAATCCCATAGCAGGCCAAAAGTCAAAAAACACTAAGGAGCCCTCCAGTGGCCAGTGGAAAACCCCTTTGGAAAAAACTCGGTGCTTTTAAATTGATTGAGGATTTTGTGAGTGCAATAGATTTTTGCATATTTTATACACAATACAATATTATGCTATGGTAGTTTTTTACTTTTGAGGTACCATCATAAAAGTATCTGGAGGTGGAGTGAGCAAGGCAGACGAGATATCATTGAGAAGTTAAGTTACCCATAAACGTGAAGATATCTGGTCAAGGTCAATTTGATTTGAACAACTGACTAAGACCTAAGCAGAGAGTTTAGTATAGGGTGAGACATTTTCTGATTAGAGTAAGGTGGCGGACTACCTATCTGTGGAATCTGAAGTTGTATACATGCAGGGCCGGATTTAAGCCAAGGCCATATAGGCCATGGCCTAGGAGTACAAGAGGTATCGGCGCAGGAGACTTGGGAGCATGATACAGCTGGTATATGGCTGAACCTGCTGTTGCACAAGTTCCTGGCTGTGATAAATACTATTCCCCCTCCAGGCCGCCATGGATGGTGGGGAATGAAATAATTCGGCTTCCAGAATTATTGTTTTTTTAAAAGTAACTTCAGCTCCGTCTTCTGATTACTCCCTGTGTGCTGCTATAGCTATAATTCCTATTACGGCCTGTGGTGGCGCTGGCTGCGCCCAAGTCAATAGGATACCTATACTGACGGGAAGGAGGGGGATATCTAGACTGGAGAAGGGGGGGGGGGGGGTAAGAAACATCTTTATTGGAGGGAGGGGGAAGGGTCATCTGGCTACCTATGCTGGGCGGGAGGGGGGGTTATCTGGCTATCTATACTGAAAGGGGGTGGCTGCTGACAGTGGCCTCGGGCAGTATAGAGTACAAATTTGGCCCTGTATACATGACTGGCAGGGGCATGATTAGTGTTGTGGCAGAGGCGTGTCTTAAAGGTGTTCCTTTTTTATATCTCAAAATTTTGGGAGGTATGAGAGCTTACTAAATATAATCCTGAAGAGATGACAACATCCTTCTAAAAAAACAAAAACATGACAGAGTACAGTTTAATTGGCAGCAGTCTGTAGAGGCCTAAAGAATTGGTGGACAGTCACATGACCTTACCAAAATCCTCTGGATTAGGTGAAGAGCAATCTGCCGAGTAACTTCAGTCCGTAAGGCCCTTCAGCTCAATGCAGACACATGGAGAAAACAAGCAGTTTCCAACGAGAGTGTGGATTTTCCAGTAATATGTTCTGTAATACATTTAGGAACCGGAGACTTGCAAAATCCATTTGGCCAAAAGCTATTTGTTTGTAGCAGCATGAAAAGAACTTGATGTAAGACATCCTTTTCCTTGTGTAACGACAAATGATGGCATGCTGTGCTAGAACAGCCTTATGTTTACAATAGCCTATCAAGCATCAGCAGAAAACAAAGGGATATCTTCCTGTGTTGCCACACTTTAATATGCATAGCGTCGCAGATTAATGCACAGCCAAGCTGAAAAACCAAGCTTCGTCTGAACATTAATAAATACAGCTCCGCCAATATAATGATTCTCAGTCTGCTACAAAATTCTTCCATATTCATGAAGGATCTTTCACGTGCCTTTGATCCAGGAAGCTACAATAGTTTATGTTTTTGTTCTGTTAACAGCCTTTTTTGTCATGTTCTGTCTTATTTAGCTGCGTCTTCCTCTTTTCATCATCTTGGCAGATGGGATAGAAAATGTATTTGAAATGAACAAACCCCAAAGAGCCAGGTCACTTTAGAGATTACATAATATGTCAAACTGACAATGTTAATACATTCTAATAAAGTGTTCTTATTGTTCTCTGATTTGTCTTTGTCCTGTTATTTTGGCTCACAGGGCAGACTTGTGTCTGTGAGTCCAACTCTTATGCGGAGTACCCACCACAAAGACTGCGGAGGATGGATCAGGGGATATGCGGCATCGAATGATGCGATAACCGATCGTTCCCCGAACCATCTTTCACAATTGCGTATCGTGGGAACAAATGACGGACGCGAACATGATGTTGAACGATTGCAGTAATTAGCACTGGTTGTTCAAAGCAAACAATGATCACACACACTCGGCCACGATTAACCATCATTTAACAAACGTTTGCCAAATGATGTTGAGCAATATTGTGAAAAATGTTTTAATGGTGCAAAATCGTTTGGCAAAATCACTAAGTGGGTATGGGCCTTCAGGAACTGACTTACTAAAAGCTCCTCTGCTAGAGAAGGCTGAAAATTATAACAATGGAACCCAACTAGAATGATTACTTATAAAGTGATGAGTTAGGCTTGGAACCCACTAGCAGTGCTTTCTAAGTGCCAGTGATTTGTAAAGCCCTTGCTAATGCAATGCTATGGGAGATTTTTTTTTTTTTAAATCACATCCTTCAAGTGGGATCACACACATAGCATTACATTAGCAAAAGCTTTTCAAATCAGAAGTGCTAACAAAAGGCTTAGAAAAGAGCTGCTAGTGGGTTCCAGGCCTAACATTGCTTATTTACATCTATTCCTGGTATGACCTTTACCACTATAGATGGTCAGAATTTGTAACCCACACATCACCAGGGTACCACATGCTGCCCTACTTGTAGTTACCCTGACAACATACGCATTACCAAGGTAACGCAAGTTGCCCTAATTGTGCAAAGCACGCTACTTTATAGTCGAAAGCACAGCGGTTTTACCAATACTTTGTCCATTTGCCCCCAAAGAGTTCCAAGAGAGTTGTATTTGACTAACAACTGAAGACTGACAATGATAAGTTGTAGAATTCTATCCTCGCCACATTGAAAATAATATTATTCTGCAGTGGGAGCTGTGCTTTAAAGAGAATCTGTACTCTAATATTCTTACAATAAAAAGCATACCATTCTATTCATTATTTTCTCCTGTGCCCCTCTGTGCTGTTTCTGCCACTCTCTGCTGCAATCCTGGCTTGTAATTAACAGTTTTAGGCAGTGTTTACAAACAAACTAACCAGCTTCTAATAGGCTCAGCTAAGCATAGTGTGTGAGTCATTCAGAGTGTGCAGGGGGCCTGCAGAGGGTGTGTATCGCTTCTACCAATCACAAGCAGCCCTGCACATTCCACACAATCAAGCTTTAGCCCGACAAACAGGACAGAGGAAAGATACATTGATTTATTACAGAGACAGTGCAGTTAGGAAAGACTGCAGTAAGCCAGAGCACATTAGAACAGGCATAGGAACTTATAGGATAGAAGAACTAAGGCTGAAAAATTTGTTACAGAGTCTCTTTAAGGGAAAGGAATTTAGCCATCAGATTTATATGTCAGTTTAGAATGAGCCACGCCATACACTGAACATTTTTCACCAAACGGCAAATACCCCCTCCTCGATCACATATGCAAATGATCCACTTTCTTCTCGAACTGCCGTACAATCCAGTAGAGATTTGTGAAATAAAGACAAATATGATACATTAAATGTGGGCAATCAAGATATTATAATAACATAAATGAAATGCAAAACAGCCAGCAAATGTCTTCTCTTCAGTGTGACAGCATGTAAGTTCAGACAATCTATCCGCCGTGCGGCACTCAGAAATTTCAAGATCCGAACCCCCCTCCCCCACCCTCTTCATTTCACCCCATTGTATCGTCGTGTCTCAGGAGGATATTACTAATAACTTGACAGTCAATCAAGGAAAATTGCGGTGATGCTGTAAACTCATTTTAAAGTATTCTTCATTTTTCTTTTACAGGCTCTGAAATAAAAAACAAGGGGGCGGCACCGACATTCAATCTTTTATTTAAATCAGTCTTCACAGTGAAGACGGAGCAATTTTAGAAACAGCGAACGTGCTTATGGAGGAGACAAGCAAACAAGCCACATTTAAATTGGTCAATTTGATGTCATTATAGCAATCACATAACTTCCCCCGTGGATCAGGTAAGAAGAAAATCGAAATAACCTGAACTATATCATAAATGATAACTCTGTAAGCAATACAATGACCACAATACAATGACCACAATACAATGACCACAATGCAATGACCGCAATTCACTGTAACACAAAACATCTACCCTTCTGCGAACATAGTTGCTGCAAAATCTTGTTGCTTTGGATAAAAACAGAAAATAAAATAAGTGGAAACCGTGGGGCCGATTTACGAAAAAGTAACAATGAGAATAAAAATCTTTTTTCCTTCCTTTTTTTTTCCAATAAACTTTTTAATAATGGTAAAAGTTAACAGAGCATACATGCAAAACATAATAAACATTAAAAATAACATATCATCCCATTTACAATCCAACGAGTTAAAGGACAACTGAAGTGAGAGCAATATGGAGGCTGCCATGTGTATTTCCTTTTAAGCAATACCAGTTGCCTAGAAGGCCTTCGGATCTATTTTGGCTGCAGTAGTGTCTGAATAACACCAGAAACATGCATGCAGTTATTCTTGTCAGATCTGACAATAATGTCAGAATCAGAAACACCTGATCTGCTGCATGCTTGTTCAGGGGCTATGGCTAAAAGCATTAGAGGATCAGCAGGATAGCCAGGCAACTGGTATTGCTTAAAAGGAAAAACATATGGCAGCCTGCATATCCCTCTCGCTTCAGTTATGCTTTAACCACTTGAGGACCACAGTCTTTTCGCCCCTTAAGGACCAGAGCCTTTTTTTCCATTCAGACCACTGCAGCTTTTACGGTTTAATGCTCGGTCATACAACCTACCACCTAAATGAATTTTACCTCCTTTTCTTGTCACTAATACAGCTTTCTTTTGGTGCTATTTGATTGCTGCTGCGAGTTTTACTTTTTATTATATTCATCACAAAAGACATGAATTTTGTCAAAAAAATTATTTTTTTTTTACTTTCTGTGCTGACATTTTTCAAATAAAGTAAAATTTCTGTATACATTTTTGTCCAAAGTTATTCTGCTACATGTCTTTGTTAAAAAAAAATCCATTCAGTGTATATTTATTGGTTTGGGTAAAAGTTATAGCGTTTACAAACTATGGTGCCAAAAGTGAATTTTCCCATTTTGAAGCATCTCCGACTTTTCTGACCACCTGTCATGTTTCATGAGGTGCTAAAATTCCAGGATAGTATAAATACCCCCCAAATGACCCCATTTTGGAAAGAAGACATCCAAAAGTATTCCCTGAGAGGCAAGGTGAGTTCATAGAAGATTTTATTTTTTGTCACAAGTTAGTGGAAAATGACACTTTGGGCCTGATTCACAAAGCGGTGCTAACAGTTAGCACCCTGGTGAAAAGCCCTTTATCATGCCTAAACTCAGTTTAGGCATGATAAGTTTAGGTGTGATAAGTTTAGGTGTGATAAGTTTAGGCATGATAAGTTTAGGTGTGATAAGTTTAGGTGTGATAAGTTTAAGTGCCAACTGCGTTAGCACCGCAGTGCACAGCTGATCAAAAGTTTTACGCTAGCAAAGACTGGTGCACTTCGTATAAAGTTTAATGGCGCTGCTTTGCATGCGGGACTTTGCAAGCGATCTAAACTTATCTAAACTTAGCATGCCTAAACTTATCACACCTAAACTGGCTTTTCACCAGAGTGGTGCAATGGTTATCATGCCTAAAGTCTCTAACTGGGTTAGCACCGCTTTGTGAATCGAGCCCTTTGTGACAAAAAAAAGGTTTCCATTTTTTCTAACTTGCGACAAAAACAAATGAATTCTGCCACGGACTCACTATGCTCCTCTCTGAATACCTTGAAGTGTCTACTTTCCAAAATAGGGTCATTTGTGGGGTGTGTTTACTGTCCTGGCATTTTGGGGGTTGCTAAATTGTAAGCACCCCTGTAGATGATTTTTTGTTTTACACACAATTGTCCATTTACAGAGAGATTTCTCCCACCCAGCATGGGTATGTGTTAAAATACACCCCAAAACACATTATATTACTTCTTCGGAGTATGGCGATACCACGTGTGACACTTTTTTGCAACCTAGGTGCGCTAAGGGGCCTAACGTCCTATTCACAGGTCATTTTGAGGCATTTGGATTCTAGACTACTCCTCACGGTTTAGGGCCCCTAAAATGCCAGGACAGTATAGGAACCCCACAAGTGACCCCATTTTAGAAAGAAGACACCCCAAGGTATTCTGTTAGGAGTATGGTGAGTTCTTAGAAGAATAATTTTTTGTCACAAGTTAGCGGAAATTAATACTTTGTGAAAAAAAAAACAATACAAATCAATTTCCGCTAACTTGTGACAAAAAATAAAATCTTCTATGAACTTGTCATACACCTAACAGAATACCTTGGGGTGTCTTCTTTCTAAAATGGGGTCACTTGTGGGGTTCCTATACTGCCCTGGCATTTTAGGGGCCCTAAACCGTGAGGAGTAGTCTTGAAACCAAATGTCTCAAAATGACCTGTGAAATCCTAAAGGTACTCATTGGACTTTTGGGCCCCTTAGCGCAGTTAGGCTGCAAAAAAGTGCCACACATGTGGTACTGCCGTGCTCAGAAGAAGTAGTATAATGTGTTTTGTGGTGTAGTTTTACATATACCCATGCTGGGTGGGAGAAATATCTCTGTAAATGACACATTTTTGATTTTTTTTACACACAATTGTCCATTTACAGAGAGATTCCTCCCACCCAGCATGGGTATGTGTAAAAATACACCCCAAAACACATTATATTACTTCTCCTGAGTACGGCGATACCACATGTGTGACACTTTTTTGCAGCCTAGGTGCGCTAAGGGGCCCAACGTCCTATTCACAGGTCATTTTGAGGCATTTGTTTTCTAGACTACTCCTCACGGTTTAGGGCCCCTAAAATGCCAGGGCAGTATAGGAACCCCACAAGTGACCCCATTTTAGAAAGAAGACACCCCAAGGTAATCCGTTAGGTGTATGGTGAGTTCATTGAAGATTTTATGTTTTGTCACAAGTTAGTGAAAAATGACACTTTGTGAAAAAACAATAAAAATCAATTTCCGCTAACTTTTGACAAAAAATAAAATCTTCTATGAACTCGTCATACACCTAACAGAATACCTTGGGGTATCTTTTTTCTAAAAAGGGGTCACTTGTGGGGTTCCTATACTGCCCTGGCATTTTACGGGCCCAAAACCGTGAGTAGTCTGGAAACCAAATGTCTCAAAATGACTGTTCAGGGGTATAAGCATCTGCAAATTTTTTTGCACCCTCTTGCTCTGAATATAGGAACCTAAATTTTAATATACAGTAAGTATTATTGTATTTTTGTTCCTCACTTTTAAAATCAGAAAATCTAATACAATATTTATAGACTGGGAAACACATAGGCCTCAATTCACTAAGCAGTTTAGACAAGTCTACTTATGGTTTGTAGTCTACTGATTTGGTCAGTTGCATCAAAGGGGAATTCACTATTACCTAGTGTTTTAGACCTGTTTTTAGACCTGGTCTAAAACATTTGGTAATAAGGTCGGTAAAGCAGGGGAAATGATCAAAAGATGCAATTCACAAGCAAGTAGCTATGACTGACATCCTTCTCCTCTGATGAAGTCTCCTCTGGATGCAATTTAACTCCTGTATAATTAATGCAAAAGGTTCCATCCTCACATCAGAAATACCTCACAGAAATACTTTACCTACAAGAAATCAGCTGGTCTAAACTCTGTCAGAAAAAGTGGGCGTGGTTATTGCTAGTTTGCCTTTGTGAATTGCATCTTTTGATCATTTCCCCTGCTTTACCCACCTAATTACTGAATGTTTCAGACCAGGTCTAAAACATTACGCCAAACCATCAGCAGACTAAAAACTATCTGTAGACACGTCTAAACTGCTTAGGGAATTGAGGCCATTTTGTTCCTTCTAGAAATGAAGGCGGCCCATTGCTGAAATTTTCAGCTTTCAGCTGCATTGAAAAAAGAGAAAATGTGACAGTATCTCGCTCATAGATTCTTAGATCTTCCTGTGTGTGACAAAATGACAATAATAATGAAGTGGAGAGCAGGAATTTGAAACAAGTAAAACTGTTTTCCACTATTTCCTGTGAGGAGGGCTATTAAAGTGGATTAGTCCAATGGCTGTCCATGGGTCTGCTCACCACTGTTGGGCTCTATGGGGCATATGCACAAAACATCAGTAAAGTTTCCAAGCACAGAGAGTGTTCAGCAATTTCACAGTTAAAGCGGAATATAACCCTGCATTTCAACTTTGCTCTAAAACATTATTTACAGCATATTATATGCAACCAGCATTTTTTTTTACTAGACCAGCATTGGAAGGGTTACACACAGAGCTTTAAAGTTTGTGGAGAGAACTGCTCCCCGCAGCCGAAGTTTAGATAGATACATTTAAGTAAACAAAATGTAACAAGTGAGGAATGTTACACACTCTTTGGCTGTCCTCCGCCTCCTGCACAGTCAGAGAGAGTGAGTCATTCCACAGTTGTTACATTTTGTTTTGCTTAAATGTATCTATCTAAACTTCGGATGCGGCAGCAGTTCTCTCCATGGAACTTAAAGCTCTCCGTGTAACCCTTTCTGGTCTAGTAAAAAAAAAAATGCTGGTTGCATATAATATGCTGTAAATAATGTTTTAGAGCAAAGTTGAAATGCAGGGTTATATTCCGCTTTAAAGTAAGCCTGAACTGATAAAGGATATGGAGGCTTCCATATGTATTTCCTTTTAAACAACACCAGTTGCTGGTCTGTCCTGATGATCATACTTGTCGCCGTAGATGCTGAACAAGCAGTCAGATCAGGTGCTTTGACTAAAATCTAACTGGAATAGCCACAGGCTGTTTTCAAATGTGTGACACTACTGCAGCCAAAGAGATCAGCAGGGAAGCCAGGCAACTGGTATTGTTTAAAACAAAATAAATATGGCAGTTTCCATATCCCTCTCAGTTCAGGTATACCTTAACACTAATCAGGGAAGCACAGATTGAGCAAATAGCATAGTGCACATTACCATGGCAACACTCGTTACCTAGAACCGAGGTTGTTAACATGTGGTACACATACCCATGGGGTACTTTCATGGCAGGGCTTAGGGAGTACTCAAATGTGTCATAATATTATACCATACCAGTAATAAATCATAAAATAATAAATATGAATAAGTTGTTTATAGTTCATTGAAGCATCAAGGATAGTCTGAAAGGAATTGATACTTCATTATGAAGTATCCCTAACAAATATTTATATGTCAAGGACAAACTTCAGCTGATGTTACTCAATCTAGGGGCCAGGGGTACTTCATTAAAATATTTCTTAAAAAGGGGATACATGTTAAAAAAAACTGGCCTAGATAACACTGATTGCACTAATTGTGCAACACCTACTGCTTTGAAGTGTAATTAGCTGTACAATGGTCATGTGCTCTGTACGCACAGCAATGTTTTGTGCATATGTCCCCAAACTGCCTACTAGCAGTATTGATTTTAGCTGCCCTGGACTTCTGATGCCCACCAGCAGGTGGACTCATCCTGTCTATAGACAGTCTAAGCCACAGGTGTCGAACTCCAGTCTTTGAGGGCCATATCCATGCCAGTGTTTATGATGGGCTGAGAAATGGAGAAATGTGTTCTATTTGATGAAATCCACCTTTCCTTAATCAGTCCCATCAATTAACCACTTATTGTACCGTCGACCGTATGTCTACGCCCCTAGAGACTCCATCTTAGCTCCAGAGGCGTATATATACGTAGCAGACAGCAGTTGCCCACCGTGTGCACTCCCCCGCGCTCCCGGGTGTCCAAGTCCACACCCGTTAATACAATGATTGGTGAATGGGGACAGGTGTTCCCAAAGCTGATCAAAGTGCCTGTAACAATGCAGTGCCTTGAACTTCATTCCAATCAGTAGCGGATACCCTCTTTCTTAAGAGAAATGTTTTCCTTTTTTCTCGAATAGATCATCAGGGGGCTCTGTATGGCTGATATTGTGTTGAAACCCCTCCCACAGTGTGATGTCAGGACCATGGTGCTAACATCACACTATGGGAGCCTTGTTGCATTGTGGGAAATAACGGTTGTTTACAGCTGTTTCCAACTGCCAAAAAGCAAGCAGCATCTTCCACTTATATCACCTGCCAGCAGTAAAAATGTCATCATGTAATAAATGTCAGGATGTAAATCAGAGAGGGGAAACATTTTACAAAGGGAAAACACTGACTAAACCATTTATAAATAATTCTTGTAAAAATGAATCACTTTTGTTGTTATTTTCACTGGAGTTCCACTTTAACCACCACTCTACCCCACAGCTAACCTTTTTACCCACTGCCACCACCAATACGTGAAAAAAACAGCAACAATGTAAATTGTTGACCTTCAACATAGGCGCACAATGAAATACTAGTAGTGAGGGGAAATTTGGGTGTCCGCGGCACTCGATAAATATCAGGCATCAGGGCCACCCACAATGCAAAATATGGCTAAAAATAGTGGGTGTCCAGATTTCCCCTCATTACCGATATTTCAATGGGTGCCTAGGGCAATGCCCAAATTTCCCCCGCTAGCAGGGGCCCAAATCTCATGCTTCATCCTCAGATATGTTAAAGTGCTGTGAAATCCAGCATTTCTTCTTTGCTCTAAAAGATTATTTACAGCTTTAAACCTACTACCATAAAAAATTGCAGCAGAACAGCATTCAAACAGTTAAACACAGCACTTTACTCTTCAGTGGAAAGCTCCTTGCTTCAGTGGGCAGCTTCTGTCCGCATTTGAAGAAGTGATAAAATTATCTTTTGTTTACATTCCTTTGTCAGATACATTTACTAAACATTAGCAAAGTTCTGAAAATGATCTTTCTCTGCTTCTAGTATGTGTGCAGTTGAGAAGTGATCACTCGATAGATTTTAATATATAAATACAGCAACTTTGCAATAAAATGCAATAGCAGCTTTCAGAGCAGATTAACTGCACTTTGGGACCTTGTAATTTGTAGACAGACAATATTACTTGCGCACAAAAGCAAATATGAGAACTGTATGGGTAATAAAAAGTGGAAAACACATTTTTATTGAATGCTATGTCAGAGTTTTATCCCACTTTATGTAATAGCTGTACAGGGCTGTTTCTTGGGCAGTGCCGGCAGGGCGACCGCACTGGGCGCAGACCAGCAAGTAGATGAAGGGGGGCGCAGGCAGAAGGACATTACCGCTAGGGAGATGGTGACGCGCGGTGCAGCCAAATGGAAAAAGAAAGAAGATTACCAGCGCAATCACCTTCCTTGACTCCTCCTAGGCTGCCTGCATCAGACTTCAAGTCATCATCACGTCACAACCACGTGATGACACCTGATGTCTTGTAGCGGTACTGCAGGTTGTCAGTGCGCGGCACCCATGGAGGAGTCAGCTTTCCAGGCTCTCCTCACCTGGGTGTTTTCCTGCTTCCTCCTGGATGAGCGGCTGGTCACTAGTATATAGGCAGATCTACTTGTGACCTGTGGCTGTGTTTCTGTTCCTAAAGAGTAAGGGTTCCCGAGTCCACGGGGGTGGGGGGAAGGGGGCGCAATTTTTACACCCTCGCCCTGGGTGCAATTTAGCCTAGAAACTGCCCTGTAGCTGTACTGACCACCAATTCCAATATAAATAATCTTGTTCTTTTATAGCAAAAGTCCCTGTCTATTTCTGTCTGTGTCTTAACAACCAAGGATAAATATAGTGAACCACAAGTTATATTAAAGAGGATCAAAACAGTACTTGTAAACTCAAAGGTGAGTAACATTGCAAAAACTGAAAATATTAGCATAAGAATTTTTGCTTCCCCAGGCCAACAGTTTTTTGTTTAGTCTTGCTTTGCTTTATGGAATAAAGCCACACAGCCCACTATCAATACTTCCTCCCTGGCGGGGTGATTGATTTCTGACTTTATAACCACAGGAGGGGTACAAAAGGCTGGAGGCCAAAACAGAAGAGTGAACAAATTCTGTACATCTAGAGCCAAATTACTAGAAGAGAAGCTGACTTGAGCTGTGTAGAAACACATCCTTTTAAATATTTACAGTTGAAGTTCCCTTCCTGTGAATGAAAAGAGCTTCTAACAGATCTGCTTTGGTGAAATGTTTGATTGCTGACACTAGATGGCAGAGTGGGACAACTGAATGCAGGACAGTGTGAGCCATGAAACCATCAAGGTAGAATATTTCTGCAAATCATGAAGAATTTTAAAAACCACAGAACTTAGAGAGAATGAGGGAACGCTGCAGTATGTTCCAGGTTATACTGAATGCTCAGAACATAGTAAATAACAAACAAACAAAAACACAGGCTTTCCCTTAACTACAGCATGGCACAGATATTGTTTTGTACTCAGACACAAAGCATGTTGTGTCTCCCATGTCTCTGACTAGGAATTTTGGTGCAGTGCTGACTCATGGTCTCATCAGAGTACACGTCTGTGTACTCTCAATGTTACTTTACCAGTATAACCGGTGCAGCCTGTATACAGGGCTGGCTCTAGACTTTTTGCCACCTGAAGCAGTACATTATGATACATTATTAGAATGCCCCCCCCTCCCCCCCCATTGCCTCCGAATCCATACTGGAGAGACATATCGTGCTGTGCATTGTAGGCACTATGCATATTTCCCTCTGCTTTCTCCAATACAGCACAATAGGGGGAAAGAGGCGCCCTGGTTGGATAAAAGCGTCTAAAAACAGCTTAAAAACAAAAAGCAATATGAGGTGTCTTACCTCAATGATGAAATCCTTGTATATAACAAAAGATTTTTTATTGAGCACAGGCAACGCATTTCGCAGGTCTAAGCCCGCTTCATCAGGCCAATAGCAGTGCCAAATGAAAGAATCAATAAGACAATGGGAGCCTCTTCTCTAATACAGCATCTCCTCCCTCCTGGCCTGCGGCATCCTGCAGCATCTCAGCTCTGATCCCCAGGATGTCGGGTATGTGCTGCACCGGTGCCATGCCTCTCACCCGTTCTCAGCAGATTAGCGATGGGATCACCAGCCACACGTGACGTAAAGTCCTGCTTCCTCTCTGACTGCAGAGGCACCTTATGTAACCCGGCAGCACATAACAGGTCACGTGAGGCACCGCTGTAGCTACATACAGGACGCTGGATGAGTGGATGGAGGACCCCTCCCTGGAACACTGAAAAGCAGGTGAGTGAAGCAGCACCACGCATTTAGGGAGGGGGTGACGGGAAGTGTGAGGAGGGGAACATTTGGGGAGGGGAGCCGCCTCTTGCCTGTATTATATAATTTGGGTGCAATACTTCTCTATACTGTAGTGGCTGTACCACACTTTTTTCCAGTGGCTCTTTGGACGCAACTTCTTTATAGCGACTGTATCTTCCATTGTATAAGCAGCGATTTGGCCACTACTTCTTTACAGCGGGTGTCCATCTAAGTAGCCGCTATTTTGACACAACATTTCTGTGCTGAAATTTTGCAGCAGGTACAATAGTTAGCGGCGGTGTTAGTGTTAAGTAGGGGTGGCAGAGTTAGTATTAAGCATAGACGGGGGACGTTTTTGTTAGGCATAGGTAGGGGTAGGATAGTGTAAAGGACAAACTGGCACCAGTATGCAGCAGGAGGGTGTGTGCACAATGAGGCAATTCAGCAAAGTGGAAGGAAAAAGCAAAGCACTGCTCCCTTAAAAAACATACATCTCAAGCAGGATTGGGGGGTAGGGGTAAAGGAACGAACATTGTTAATCCAGCGCAGAAGACTTGGGCGCAGCCGGCGCCACCATAGGCCGTAATAGGAATTACGGCTATGGCAGCGCACAGGGAGTAACTTCGGCGTCGTCAGAGCTGAAGTTACTTATACAGTAAAACACAATAATTCGGCTTCTGGAAGCCAAATTATTTCGTTCTTCACCATCCACAGAGGCCTAGAGGGGGAATAGTATTTAACACGGCCGGGAACTTGTGCAGCAGCAGGATCAGCCATATACCGGCTGTATCCTGATCCCAAGTCTCCCACCCAGATTCCTCTCGTACGCTAAAGGAATGCCTGACAGTTGTTTCACAATGTAAATTGCATCTTCAGAGGCAGTAAACTTTTTTTTTAATCTTTTATCCCCACTGCTTTACTGGAATCGGATCCAGTATCTGAAGAACATTACCCGCTCCGACCTTCTAACATGCACTTTTTGGTGGGATTCACACTTGGTTCTCCTGTTCCCGAAGCCCTTTTATCTATGCAAAAGAGCTTCTCTGAGCTATTCGTCCTACTGAGTCGAATACAGTTGTGTTTTCTGAAGTATTTAAATAGCCAAGAAACAATGAGAGACAGCTTGAGATAAGGTTTTACTGCAGGAAAGTTCCAAAGGTCATTATTTCTGATTTGCGCTGCGTAATATGTTGGCGCTTTATAAATACAATAAATAATAATAATAATAATTTTTTTTTATAGTTTAACTACCTAACGACCGCGTCACACCAATGGGCGTGAATGCTGCGGCAGCCCCAGGACCACCTAATGCCAATTGTCATCAGGTCCTGGAGCCGGCTACTGCAGGAGATCGCGCGCAGGCTGCACGTGCATCTCCTGCTTGAGGGGCGGAGCTCCGCCCCGCCTTCAGTCTCAGGAGACTGTAAGACAGTGAAACCGCCATCTTTTAACTAAAAATTGTAAAAAATAATAGAAAAATAAAGAGATAAATATTTATATAAAAAATAAACAACTGTGGGGCAATCAGACCCCACCAACAGAGAGCTCTGTTGGTGGGGGGAAAGGGGGGGGGGGATCACTCGTGTGCTGTGTTGTGCTGTGTGGCCCTGCAGCTTGGCCTTAAAGCTGCAGTGGCCAATTAAGTAAAAAACAGGCTGGTCTTTAGGGGGGTTAAACACTGCGGTCCTCCAGTGGTTAAAAGACAGAGGCCCGTATACAATTCACTTTTCTCTCGAGTTATCTCCTAGGAAATAATTAACATTTTCTCTTTAACTACTTGACGACCGCCCCACGCCAACGGGCGTGGCCGCGGCGGCAGCCCCAGGACCGCCTAACGCCAATTGGCGTCAAGTCCTCGGGCTCTAATTTACATGAGATCGCGCGCACGCTGCGTGCGCATCTCATGCTCGGAGGGCGGAGCTCCGCCTCCTCTTTAGATAGACTGTTAGACGGCGAGATCGCCGTCTATTTACTTGTACAGCGCTGCGATCGGCAGCAGCGCTGTACTGGGGACAGCCGTGTGACACGGCTGTCCCCTCCTGAGGCTGCACAGTGATTGAGTGGTGCTCAGCAAGATTTCGGATATCCGAACTACCCAGATAATCCAAACTTTTTCCACTCTCCGAACTTTGAATAGCAATTCGGATATTTTTTAAAATCCGAATAGACTATCCGAGCAAACTCAGATTTACCATCAGCAAAATCATCTTCAATGGCAAAAATCCCTTTCGAAGGCATCTAGGGAGGGAGGGAGAGAAAGAGAGCGAGAGAGAGAGAGAGACCACCGAAAGGGATTTTTGCCATTTCAAGAGACTTTTGGAAGCATTTTAAGTCATTTTCAGGTCACTTCCGGTTTCCTATCAGGATATCCAAATCCGGACGGATATTGGATTCGGATATCCGAGTTTACTCGGATACTAAAAAGTTCGGATTCGGATATCCGATTTGGATCTGCATATCTGGGTATCCGGATCCGAATCAATTCGGATTTTAAAAAGGGGTATCCGAGCACCCCTAGATACAATGTTATTTATCCTCTTGAGCGTTGAGCGGTATGCCTAACACTACTGTTTTGCTTGCCTCAGGTGTCCAACAATGTAAATCTAATAGGTTTAGTGGCTTTATTAGAAGTTCGCTAGCACTAGGCTAGTAGCTAGGATAGGTGGCCAGAATCCCCCCGATCGCCAGCAATCCCTGATCTAGCCACTTATACATTACCCAGCCTGGCTCCAGCTATCGCCGCAGCCTCCCCGCACAGCTCCGGTCTGCTCTATCGGGAGGATCAGGACTGCTAATGATGTCACGTACAATCCTTCCCATAGAGAAGAATGGAGCTGTGCGGGGAGGCTGCACTATCATTGGATAGAGGCTGGGTAATGTAAATAATAGCGGCTCTATCAGGGGGATCAGGGGGTGATCGGGAGGTGGGGGCACCTAAACAAGCTAGCCTAGTGCTAGCTCACTTGTAATAAAGCCACTAAACCTATTAGATTTACACTGGGGGACCTCCTTTAGGTTAAAAAAGCTATATAGCTGAAAATACAAATATAAGACTCTTTGCTACTAATGTTCTATTCATTGTCCGTACTAGTCATACAATTTACTATATCATAGGGGTTTTCTGCTTCCGGTCTGCTTTATTTTATCATTTCAGACAGATAAAACATATAGCAATACACTGACATACAAAAAAAAGAAACAATTGTGCAATATTTTTCTATCATCTTTAAAGGACTTACGAGGCGAAAAAGACCTAAAAAGTTAAATACCTGCATGTAATAGCAATGCACGGAGGGCGCCGTCCGCGCCCTTCGTGCCGTTCCGCCGGGTCCCCGCAGCTCAATGTGCCCCCCGGCCGGTCCCGACCCCCCAGCCCGGGTCGGGCTCTTCCTCCTCCACAAAGATGGCCGCCGGAGCTGGCCGCCGCTGCGCAGTCCGCATATGCGCGAGTGCGGCTGCGCAGCTCTAGGGCCTCCCCCCGATCCACGCTACTGTTGCGTGGATCAGGGCGGGAGGCCCTAGAGCTGCGCAGCCGCACTCGCGCATATGCGGACTGCGCAGCGGCGGCCAGCTCCGGCGGCCATCTTTGTGGAGGAGGAAGAGCCCGACCCGGGCTGGGGGGTCGGGACCGGCCGGGGGGCACATTGAGCTGCGGGGACCCGGCGGAACGGCACGGAGGGCGCGGACTGCGCCCTCCGTGCATTGCTATTACATGCAGGTATTTAAATTTTTAGGTCTTTTTCGCCTCGTAAGTCCTTTAATAAAAAGAGAGTCAGAGTAGAAATAGAGAAATCAGAGAACTGAAATTGCTTTGACTATATTTATTATTTTACACAGCTAGCATTATATGTTTTGATTTTAAAGGTTAGCAATGCATATTGAAACATTGCTTAAAACACACAGCTGAAACTGAGCCAGCCGGCAGCCGTACCACATATATATCACCACTAGAAGGCGATAGTGGACAATGTTCAGCTTTCGGCAGCATTGAAAACAATGCTCTTTCTCTTGTGGAAAGGATCTGATGATATGAAATGTAAAAGGGTGATGCTATGTTTAATGAAACACTGGAGGTGAAATGAATGCTTTCAGTGACAGATAGATAATTATTAGGATTCAGAGAATTGCAAAACAAAAAGCAGTGAGGTTAATTAATTGATTTTTAGATGTGTCCCCAATTATAGAGTGTTGTTCGTGCTGTAAATATTTAAGGTAGAATGATTTGCTTGAGTGATTATTATACTAGAAATTATTTTTATCATCTGAACGTCTTGAGTTTACTGTAGGTTTGTGTGTTGTTGTTTTTTTAAGAAAAATGTGTGAAACAAACAGAAAAAAAAAACGTTTGAAATGAGTTACTTTGCTCAGAGCAGATATGTTTTGTAAAGTCACACAGAAAACACATATGGGCATAGAGCAGGCGTCACAATGTTTTTTTTTCAAAAGTTTTTTCCCTTTGTTTCACACAACTCCTCTTGCCCACAACCCCCCTCTTTCTTACCAAAACAAAGTCAGGTGGGAAGAAGAGGGGCATCAGACAAATCGGGCTCATGCGGCTTCTGGACTAATTGAGCGCTGCCATTGACTTTCATTGAAAATATCGGCAAGCCTACGCCAAAGGGGAAATTGAGTGCCCTGTAATTATCCTTTTTCGCTGGGTTTTTGTAAATGTTTTTTTTACAGGAGAGTTCAGATGCTCAACAGCACACAATTTGGTGCTGATAATTATGCGTTTTGTCTGTTGGGGGGCGGGGGTATGGGTTGGTTTGGCATAGTTTGGGCACCCGGTAGTGCATGGTATGGAGCCCGATATGTATCCTTGTTTGCAGGGTTTAGGCATCAGGAAGGGGTTTGTGTGGGGGAGTTGGGGGGGGAGGCTAGGGTTAGGCGTCAGGAAGGGTGTTTGTACAGGGGGTTAGGGTTAGGCATCAGGAAGGGTGTTTGTGCGGGGGTGGTTTGGGTAAGGTCTTAGGAAGGATGTTTGTGCAAGGGGGGGGGGGGGGGTAGGGTTAGCTACCAGGAAGAGTGTTTGTGCAGGTGGGTTAAGGTCCTTTTACACTTAATCAGCTGCTCTCAGTTATAACTGAAAGAAAACAGATTTTCTAAGTAATGTCCACGTTATCCTATGGCACAGTTCCCACTGTATGCATTTTAACTGAAAGCTTTTTCACAATGAACTGCTATAGAAAAAACGCATTCTAATGCATACTAACACGTACTAACGCATTCCGACGCATTAAGTGCAAAAGGGCCTTTAGGGTTAGGTATCGGGAAGGATGTTTGTGCAGGGGGTTAGGTATCAGGAAGGGTGTTTGTACGGGGGAGGTTAGGGTTAGGTATCAGGAAAGGTGTTCGTATGGGGGAGGTTAGGGTTAGGTATCAGGAAGGGTGTTTTTGCGGGGGGGGGGGGGTGGGGGGGGGTTAGGTATCAGGAAGGGTGTTTGTGAGGGAGGTTAGGGTTAGGTATCAGGAAAGGTGTTCGTACGGGGGAGGTTAGGGTTAGGTATCAGGAAGGGTGTTTGTGCGGGGGGGTTAGGTATCAGGAAGGGTGTTTTTTGCGGGGGGGTTAGGGTTAGGTATCAGGAAGGTTGTTTGTGCGGGGGGTTAGGGTTAGGTATCAGGAAAGGTGTTCGTACGGGGGAGGTTAGGGTTAGGTATCAGGAAGGGTGTTTGTGCGGGGGGGTTAGGTATCAGAAAGGGTGTTTTTGCGGGGGGGGGGGGGGGGGTTAGGGTTAGGTATCAGGAAGGGTGTTTGTGTGTGGGGGGGGGGGGTTAGGGTTAGGAATCAGGAAGGATGTTTGTACGGGGGAGGTTAGGGTGAGGTATCAGGAAGGGTGTTTGTATGGGGGAGGTTAGGGTTAGGTATCAGGAAGGGTGTTTGTGCGGGGGGGTTAGGTATCAGGAAGGGTGTTTTTTGCGGGGGGGTTAGGGTTAGGTATCAGGAAGGTTGTTTGTGCGGGGGGTTAGGGTTAGGTATCAGGAAAGGTGTTCGTACGGGGGAGGTTAGGGTTAGGTATCAGGAAGGGTGTTTGTGCGGGGGGGGGGTTAGGTATCAGGAAGGGTGTTTTTGCGGGGGGGGGGGGGGGGGTTAGGGTTAGGTATCAGGAAGGGTGTTTGTGCGGGGGGGGGGTTAGGGTTAGGTATCAGGAAGGATGTTTGTACGGGGGAGGTTAGGGTTAGGTATCAGGAAGGGTGTTTGTACGGGGGAGGTTAGGGTTAGGTATCAGAAAGGGTGTTTGTGCGGGGGTGGGATTAGGGTTAGGTATCAGGAAGGGTGTTTGTGCGGGGGGGGGGGGGGTTAGGGTTAGGTATCAGGAAAGGTGTTTGTGGGGGGGTTAGGTATCAGGAAGGGTGTTTGTGTGTGTGTGTGTGGGGGGGAGGGTTAGGGTTAGGTATCAGGAAGGGTGTTTGTATGGGGGAGGTTAGAGTTAGATATCAGAAAGGGGGTTTGTGCGGCGGTGGTTATGGTTAGGCATCAGAAAGGTTGTTTGTACAGGGGAGGTAGTTGGGGTTAGGGGTCAGGGAGGGTGTTTGTGCGGGGGAGGTTAGGCATCAGAAAGGGCGTTTGTGCAGGGGAGGTGGTTAGGGTTAGGCATCAGGGAGGGGAGTTCTGTGTAAGACTAGGGTTAGGTTTAGCTATAGTAAAATATTGGTGAAAGTTACATATATTTTGCTATTGAAAATCAACACTTTAAATAGTATAAGATCAGTAAATGTACAAGTATTCTACTAATGGCTGTTTCCCTGCACCAGATTTTCCTTGGCGCACCTATTTCATGTATGCAAGCAGGGGTAACCAAACTTGATGCCTCACGTACAACCACAATTTACCACATGCAAGTCTATTGCTAGTGACGATTTCTAACATCCAGGGCCATATGCAATTAACTAGTTTTTTCCTAGGAGATCATTTTTCATCCTAGATTTAAAATAAGTTTTCAGCCCTTTGCAATAGAAAAAGTGCCAAAAAGTGGGTGAAAAAGTACTATCAATATTATTTTGAGTATTTTTTTTGCTTTTTGCTTAATGGTGATTTAGAAATCACCATTAAGCAAAAATGCACTCACAAGTTGTTCTCTGCAAGGCCAGATTTGTAAATACTTATCAGTGAGAGATGTTCTATAGTTCGACTTAAAATGTACCTGAAGGCAAAATTGGAGAGAAAGTTAGATACTTCCTTCAGTAGAGGGGGCCTCTGGATAATCCAAAAACTTCTCCCTTCCCTCATGAACTTGCCGTTCCAGCACTAGGACCCTCTGAACCTATTTGACCAAGGCTTGTTGACTAGGTTTGCATAGCCACGCTCCTGTCTGTGTGCAAGCATGGCCAGACTGCGCAGGTGCAAGATTGCTTGTGCTTGTGGGTAGCACGAAGTCGCTTGTGCCCAGCTTGTCCTTCCGTGCATAAGTGGCTCCATGCTACTGCAAAGGACATCAATGTGCCTGCATAGTGTGGCCACATTCATTCCCGGATGGAATCGCAGCCACAAAGAAGAGGGTCCCGGGGTCCAATGGTGTGCTCATGAAGGATCAGAGAAGCCTCTGAAGGATCCAAAGGCTTCCCTCCACTGGGGTAAGTTTTAAAATAATAATAATAATAATAATACCCTTTAGTTTAAAAGAAAAAAGTGTTCAGGATTTTGGTGGGGGCATGTTCTGTTACAGTGGTGGGCCGAAATTTCGCATCGAAATTCGCAATTACGCATTGTAATCGTAATGCGAAATTTCAGAGAAAATCATAATTCATTTCGAATGTAATTGTAGTATTTCCAAATTTCACGTAATTTTTCCACGTAGTTTCGCGCAATTTCGCATAATTTGATGCCGAATTTAGAGGTTATTAGCAAAACCCCCATATATGCTATTGCTACCAAAATCGCTACATATGTTAAGCAGAATAGTGGGTACAAGTCACAAAAAGAATTTTAGAATTTTTCAAAAAGACCTTGTAGTTTTTGAGAAACTCGATTTTAAAATGTAAAGAAAAATGGTTTTTAAACTGTTAAAAACCATTTTTTACTTGTTTTTAAATTGAGTTTCTCAAAAACTAAAAGGTGTTTTTGCAAAAAAATGTTTTGACTTGTACCCCCGATTCTTAACATATGTAGCAATTTTGGTGTCAATAGCATGTATGTGGGCTTTGCTATACACTGCATAATTGGCAAGAAATTATGCGAAATTTCGCGAAATTTTATGCAAAATTACAAATGGCTCCACAAAATCAATTGAATTTGCAAATCGTAATTATGTATAAGCATAATTGTGAAAATTCACGCGACATTTAGCGAAACCGTAATTTGTTGATTACGGTCATCACTGGTGGTATAGACACAAGTTTCATGACCTGAGCATTGTCCACACAGTCATACAAGCTGTTTAAAGGTAGTCATAGTGTGGTTCTAGCTTCCAGCTCTTGGAGTTTTAAAGGTATGGTACTGCCAGTAAGTTTCTAATCTGTCTATCCGTCTTTCACTTTTGGGTGTCCCTCCCTTATGTATAGGACTCTATGAGACTTTATGAATCAACATGCCTAACTTCTTAATTTGCCCTACGCTCTGCAAATGTCTGTGCTGCTTACTTTCAAATACTCATACAAAGGATTGCAATCAGCATTCCCCTTGCCCGTAGCAACTGATCAGATGTTTGTTTCTATTTGTCATCCTCTGAAACCTAATGGAATCTGGCGGGTAAGGTCAGCTAAAAAAGCTAGCTACGTACCTTGCAGCTTTGTCAGAAGAAAAAGGGGGATAATATTTGAGTGTGGAAACATTTGGGTAAAAAAAGATAATTCTCTCCCCATCTCTAGGTATACCACAGAGTCTTTATGAACAAAAGCCATATTTTCATACTTCTAAAAATAAAATCTGCACTGGTATTTTCTTTCATCTCTACTTCAATCAAGCAGCCTTTGAAAACGAGCAATGCAATCATTTGTACATTGACCATGAAGGTTAGCATTAAATCACCACTCTTTTTAGAAAATAAACATGTTTATTTGTTGTTATGTGGCCTACATTTTATATTTTTAACATGAGGTAGGAAATGTGCATAGTGTGTCCTAGCCTGGCCTTTCTCTTACCCTCAACAATGGCATCTCATGTCACAGTGTCACAGGGTCACAGGGTGTTATTTTTGGACGTTCTCTTGGCAGTAGCAGGGAAATGTATCTTTGACTGGTAACTGAATCTTACTCAACATACATATACATGCACACACACACGCGCACACACACACAATGATTGTCACCCACAGCGATTGGGACTTGTTCCCCTGGTGACAATATAGGGCTGATAGCCATACAGATGGGTTGGTAAGCTACAGCCAAACAACATATTCTGTTGCTATAGAGGGGAAGAGGTGTGAGGGTGTGGTGGATGAGGGAGTGGCTCTCCACAGTGAGGGGGAGGGATGTGGTAAAGAGGGGAACAATTATTATTATTGTTATTATTTAGTATTTATATAGCGCTGATATTCTGCAGCGACGTACATAGTTTATTGTCTTGCCACTTAACTGTCCTTCAGAGGAGCTCACAAATTAATTCCTACCATAGTCATATGTCTATAAATGGTGCATTGTATGTATCCAAGCCTAGTGCCAACTTAGGGGAAGCCAATTAACTTATCTGAATGTTTTTGGCAAGTGGGAGGAAACCGGCGTGCCCGGAGGTAACCCATGCAGACACAGGGAGAACATACAAACTCTGTGCAGGTAGTGCCCTGGTTGGGATTAAAACTGGGGACTCAGTGCTGCAAGGCGAGAGTGCTAACCACTTACACCACCATGCTGCCTAATGCACTTGGCCAAGATAATCAAGAACTGTGGATCTTTTGCTGATGCATCAGGGTGGCTCTATACCTGCTAGATTCAAGGCAAAGATGGACCAGATCAGTCACCTCTGCAAAGTTTAGTCTAGTGTATATACAATGCTTGTAGTTTGTAAAAGGACCTTATGTTTTGATTATAGAAGTGTCCATGTGCCCCAGCCCCCCCCCCCCTCCCCCCATTCCAAGGTCCTTACTCCTCCTGACACTGACCTGGAAGCGCCCGTGCCTGTGATTGAGCTCATCTAAACTAGGCATGTGCAGTGGGCTTAGGCTTGCCCAATGCCCATGTGCTCATTCATGGCAGTGGATGCTTATAGCTAAATGGATTGAGTCAGAAAATTAAAGACTAAAGTAGTGTGACATGCTGGTACATACTGATGGCAGGTCACATGACACCGCCACACCGCCATTGCCATTGAGATCACCGCTGGCATGAGCGATTAGGTGAGTTCCTTGAATTATTTCATGCTGCACTCAATTTTGAAAGGATGGTGGGGGAGAGAGGATGAGAGGACAAGAATCTGGGCTTCTATCGGTGGGCTGTCTTCATAACCACTGCGGGCCAAGTTTGCTTGGCCCTGCTGTAGACTATAGAATGGATATAAGGTTGTGAGCCCTTCTGAGTGACAGTTAGTGACATGAACTGTCAACGTACCCTGTAAACTGATATGTAAAAAAAAAAAAAATCAGCATTAGATAAATTAATAATCATAAAAATGTATAAAATCCGAAGTTGTTTGTGGGAAGACAAAAAATAGATTCTATAGAGATTCTATCTGATATTTAAAATGATTGCCGCCAATTGGGCACCTCCCAGGGCTGAAATTTACCTACTTTTAATTGTTAACTCTAATCGGGTGCCTCTAGACACTAAAATTTACCTTGTTTGCTGCATACTGCGCTATTATGAGACTGGATAGTGTATTGGTTAAGGGCTATGCCTGTAAAGCCTCATCTACCTGCATAGATGAGGCGGCTATGTTCCTTATCAATCGAGCCGCTGATGCGGCTCGATTGATAAGTTCCGCCAGGTCCGATCTGTGAGCCGCCGATTCCCTGCTCGTTCCCCACAAGGGGACAATGGCAGGGAATCGAGCGGAAGATAAGCGGCGCCGGGCGGGGACGAGCGGTGGATCGAATACGACGCACGCGCGGCGAGCGGGGACGTGGCGGGTGTAGACGGGGCTTAACACAGGCGACCTGGGTTCAAATCTTGGCTCTGCCTGTTCAGCAAGCTGGCACCTATTCAGTAAGGAGTTTCTTGAGTAAGTCTACCTCACACTACTACTGGGTGTGCTCTAGTGGCTGCCTCGCAAGCGCTTTGAGTCAGACAGGAGAAAGGCGCTCTACAAATACTGGAATTTTTTATAAAAGCTGTGATTTGTATAAAAAAAGGTAAATTTGGGTGCCCGGTGGGCAGGGCGGGGGGATTGTTAAATTTTTTAACAACCAGCTAACGCTGATAGGCGGTGGCTGGTCATTTGTGGTTTTGCATGGAAAGGGCCACTCGTACGAGCGGCCTTTCCATGCCAGTTCACGGAGGGTGTCTCGGCTCGCACTCGTAATGTAAACACGCGGGGAAGAAATCCCCGGTGTTTACATCAATACGGCGTTGGAGGAGATCGGATTGATCTCGGCCTCTGATTGGCCAGGGATTGCTGTCAATTGATAGGCTGAGGCCTATCCTATCCGGAGACCCCCTCAGAGCCAGCGAGAGAGGGAGGGAAGGAGAGGTAGGGAGGAATATCGCTGCGGAGGGGGGCTTTGAGGAGCCCCCCCGCTCGGCCACACAGAGAGGCGGCGATCAGACCCCCCCAGCAGATCATCCCCCTAGTGGGGAAAAAAGGGGGGGGGGAAGTCTGATCACCCTGCCATTAACACGATCTGTGCTGCAGGCTGGAGAGCCCACGCAACACAGATCTTACAGAAACAGCCCGGTCCTTAAGTGGTTAATCTGTGCGAAAATTTAAGAATTTCCAGAAAACGATGTTGACACTAGTTAAGTCCTTCCTTCACTTTCTTCCTGTTTCACTTCTTCAGAGTACAAATCAGCTGCTTTGTCTAGTTTAAGATGACAAATTATATTGTAAGCTAATATTTTTCTCCATAAATGAAAATGATTTCTTTCTATATTTAAATGCTTTAGTACGAAGAATACACAATGCTTTCATGCACCTAAAACTATTCAATTAAGCACTAGCTTGGCAGCTGTAAAAAGAAAAAAAAATGATTTGGTGGAATAGAGCAATCAGTTAAACATTTTCATGTCATTTTGTTTAATAGGTAAAAATATATAAAAATGCAAGATTGATCTTTGAATAGTAATGACTTTCACTGTTGTTCTATGCAAAAAAACAAAACCTTCAACATGTACCACTGCATAAGCATAAAATCTTTTTTTTTACCCTTTTACAAGCAAAGTATCATAGTTCCCAGGAAATAAGCAGCCAGACATAGTGATTAGCTTAAACCTATACATTTTGTAAATCTTTTCACACACACGTTAGATTTTTGTCACCTGAAAAAAATCACCCATGATTGCGTCGGGTGAGAATCTTGCACCAGTACAGATGTCCTGTTTCATGCAAGTATTGTACATACAGTTCTAAAAGGAAGGGACAGGGTAAGGAAACTTAAAGGAAACCTAAAGCGTAGTAAAAAAAAGGCAGTTTTACTTACCTGGGGCTTCTTCCGGCCCCCTGCAGATGTCCTGTGCCCATGCCGGTACTCACAATCCTCCACTCCCTCGCCACGGCTTAGTTTGAGTTCCCTCAACTGGGCAGTCAACGCCCATCGTCAGGAGTGTCCTGCACAGGCGTAGTAGAGATTTTATCATACTGTGCCTGCGCAGGACACTCACGATGATGGGAGAGCGACTAAGGACGCACACGGTCATGGCGTTGCAGTGGCCATTGACTGGCCAGTCAGGGGAAATTGAACTAAGCTGCAGCGGGGGACTGGAGGATCATGAGTACCGGCGGCATGGGCAGAGGGCGACTGCAGGGGGCTGATAGAAGCACCAGGAAAGTAAATCTGACTTCTTTTATTACACTTTATGTTCCCTTTAAAGTTTGCATTAGGGCTCATGTTTCTGTAACTATGGTCTATATGCACAAAAGTTTAGTAACGCTGCCATGTGCAGAAAGCGACTGACAATATTATAATTACTTAAACTAGCAATGCAAGACCGGGATTATACATTTTGTGCCCCGAAGCCAAGTATGTTGTGGCTCCCCTTTTATCTGCTGCAGAACTCCTCCCATTCCATGTGCAACCCGCCTCTTCCTTGTGTGTCATCCATGTACTGTATCCCCTCTCTTTCTTGAACAGCTCCCTTGGGCATCAGCTTCCCTTTTTCTCTTTCTCCCCATTTTCATCCTCCTCTTTCATATGTAGCAACCCCTCTTTCATATCCAGGTGCCTCCTTGGGCTTCAGCCAGCCAAAGTCCAGGCCTTTGTGGCCTTTCCAGAAATCCGGCCCTGTAGCAGTGCAGGTGGCATTGCTCATTTCCCGTGACGCAGGTTATCTACGTAATGCAAGGGTTGTTAGAGTAACGTGTGCTACACAAGTAGCGTAATGCCGTTGCCTTAGCAATACTCCCATCTACTTCATAATTGGTGTCGGGGTAAGTGAAATTGTTGTGCACTCTCTGCGCATGTTAACTTTACTAAACTTTTGTGAAAAAGGCCCTATGTCACTAATCCCTTGTCCACTTAAGTCAGGGGTGTCCAACTTCAGTGCTCAAGAGCCGAGGTCCTCACACATTCTTGGCACAGCTCAAATTAATTGATGAGACTTTTCCATTTCACTGTCCATCCTGAACACTGATATGGTCCTTGAGGAATGGAGTTGGACATCCCTGAATTAAGTCAAGGGAATTGGCAGCCAAGTGTCACTCTTAACTCTTTTGGAGGGCTTATACTTATTTTGGAAGAAAATGTTCCTGTTCTGTCCTCTCTTTCTTCCTCTAATGTCCTATTTTTTTTTTTTGGCCTGATCTGCACGATAAAAACATTTAAATGAAGGTGTGATTTGAAAAAGGAAAATATGTGTTTGCCAGTGCCTCACGATGTACCTAACTGGTTGTGCTGCTGGGGTAAGCCTTTCCTTCAGATATATTTGCCAAAAATGTTTCCCATCTCAAAAAAGTTAAGAAGTATATGGTAGCTAGTTCATTAGCTGAGGTGCGTTGTACTGGTAAGTCCAACTATTGACTCACGTGTGAACCTAGATTAAGACCCCTCCATTCCCCGAGGCTGCAATTATTTCTCTGAAGGCGCTGAACTTTTGACATCGCTGAACCCTGCCTGACCTTTTTTTTTATTATTTTATTTCTAAGTTGCCCATCCAACTCCAACCTATATGCAGGTGGAAGAGCCTGGAGATATCTGCCCCCTGTGGCCCATTTTAGCAGCCAGCACAGGCATTCCCATTATGAAAAAGAGTCAAAATTCCTGCTGACGGTGCACAGTACACGTGGGTATAAAGCAGCTTTTCACATCACAAGCAAACATTACAGGGTAAATCAGACAGCTCAAACTCAGATAAAACATAATAGTGGTGTTTTGTGTCATAATGATAAAAAAAAAAAACACAACGAGCTATACCGAGGATAGCAATATACTGAGCTACACTACAGAACTTGAAACAGGAAATATGTGTAAAATGTCAAAAGTGTTGTAGTCTGCATACCCTTAGGGGTCATGTGTAGTTTGTCCTTTAAATGCATCGCTAGGTTTGTCTAGTGTACATTTGTATTTATTTATTTTTAGGCAAAGTTTATATATTTGCTGCATAAAAGAGTTACAATAAAATGTGTTGAAAAGTATATCTTCAAAAACTGCAAAACACAGCTTGGTTGTATGAAACTGATACTTTAGAAGCTGTGTGTATATTGCCATAGCAACAAAACACGTAGGGTGGAGCTACGGAGCAAGGTCTGACGTCACCAGACGCGGTGAACTGGTCGGTGTGTCTGAATTCTTTTGATTTTGCAGCGGTGCTTTCGGGCCTGGAGGCTGGACGGATTTAAAAGTAGCTGGTGATACTAACAGGCCTTGGAAAAAGGAGCCCAGCAGTGGAGATTGCCCAGCTGCGGAGGCTGAGGGGTGGCCTATACCCCTGATGCGCTATCGGGCCCGGTCTGGCCACACAATCTGGTGAGGCCTTTCACATTGGGGGAGGGACACTGCTGCCCTGTCATCTGCTTTCAACATTGAGATGAAATGCAAAGTTATGAAGTTTACTCATATTAGAGACTGATTTTTTTGAGCGCTTACCCACTACCGTTTATACATTTCTGAAGCTAATCACAAAAAGCAAGGGAGCGCTCCACCCATTAGGACCGGTGTTGATTGGTCTCTACCTTTGCTTAACGCTTTTAATTACTGTACTTTTTGCTCTGTGAGCGCTATTGTATATTCTATTTTACTCTATATATAGCTTGAGTACTATCGTGAACACAGTACATAGATCAGTTAGGGAGCAACGTGTAGCCAATTTAATACATTTATATTGTCCTGTAACAAAAAATGCTAACTTTTACTGAAAAAAATTCAGGAGCTTTCCCTCTGGCTCTGTACATTTGATAAAGGCGCCCATTGAGGAGCATGCAGGAAATAGCCGGCCTGGCAGTAGAATACCTGTAAATTTACACCTGGTGGTACCTAACCTTCCCCTTCCCCCGGAGTCTAACCCTTAACCCCCCCCCCCCATGGTGTGCGACTAGCCTTAACCCCCAGTGTGCTGTTGAAAAGAACATCCGCTATAATAACGGGTGCTCTTTTCACCAGGTTGTGTCTTGCATCCAGGGCTGGATTTACCATAAGGCACTGTAAGCACCTAATGATGGAAAGGCAGCACACTCCCCTCCCCGGATGCCTCTTTCCCGCATTCCCTATGCAGAGTCCAGAGCAAAGTTTAAATGAGAGGCTACTCACTCTGCTCTTGCTACTTAATACTGAGGTTCCTCTAGCTATCTAATACTTAGGGGCACCCATAGCTACTTAATACTGAGGTTCCTCTAGCTTCCTAATACTTGGGGGAACGTCTAGCTACTTAACATTGTGGGTACTTCTTGCTACCTAATACTAAGGGGCACCTGTATCTACCTATATGACACGCAAGGGAAGTAAGGGAGGACAGCCAGCACACTTGCAGGGCAGTTCAGTGGGGGTTTGTAGGTTCATGGAGGGGGAAGTCTAAGGTGCCAAGACATCTGTGCCTATAGGCTCCTGTGATGTAAATTAGAGCCTGCTTGCACCGTTTTTGACTGCTTCCCTATATATTACATGGATTAAGGCTAAACATTATGTCTGTTTAATTAATTTTCTCATGTGCACATACAATATTTTTGTCTAACACAGACGTCTAGATCAGTGTGTCAAAGTTTGCTGCTAAACAGTGAATTCATCCAGGTTTTGAAAAATGAAGTACAATGGCTCCACCAGTTACTTATTCATGGACAGCATTGGACATTATTGGACATTCTCATGGCAACAGTACTCAAGACAATTTACTTTTTGCAAATGTTTCAAAAGAGCATATTGTGAGCTTGATGTAAGATTTGGACATTCTTTGCTGGCTAAGAATACAAATAGAAAGGTCACTTTTAATAACACTGAATATGCACAAAACATCGCTAATGTTGCCGTGCACAGAGAGCCCACAGCAATTTAACCATTCCCTTTGCTGACAAGGTGGCGTGTGGGCACAATTAGCCCGACCGGTGTTACCTAGGCAAGATTTTGTTACACCACCAGATGCAATAAATTTGGCTTTGTGTTGTGAAAGCAGAATTTTTTTTTTCAGTCTCTACCAGAATCTTTTTCTAACATAGCAAAGAAATGAACAGCGCTACTTAAAAACAGATGAGTGCTTACCTGCAAAAAAGTGCACACCCCACTCATGGGATTCAAATACACAATGAGCACACACATGACCTGTCTACCACTTGGAGGATGTTAGTTTCACTAACAATTTGCAATTGTTAGGTACTTGTCCCTCCCACTGTCGTAGAAGTCTTTCCTCCTCAAGTACCTAACAATTGCAAATTGTTAGTGAAACTAACATCCTCCAAGTGGTAGACAGGTCATGTGTGTGCTCATTGTGTATTTGAATCCCATGAGTGGGGTGTGCACTTTTTTGCAGGTAAGCACTCATCTGTTTTTAAGTAGCGCTGTTCATTTCTTTGCTGTGTTTGATTTAATTCTGGTCAGCTGCTCCCACTTGTTAGTGTTTCTTTGGTGTATATGCAGAGCCTCTGTTTGGTTCAAGGTGCGTTCGTAGTTCCTGGGGGGCTCAGCGCATCTCTGAGCTGAGGCCATTCAGGGGCGGCCTGGTGATGCGCTGATCCCACTTTTTCTGCGCTTTTTCTAACATAACTTCTACCGGTGGCAATAATATAATAAAACAAAACAACATCAACAACAATAAAAAAAAATAATAATAAAAAAAAAAAAAAAAACAATGCAAATGTCAAAGGTTCAAATCCCACATCAAAGGCATGTGCTTTACCTGTATAAAACACATCTGTCCTCTCCCTCCCGACAACCACTCGCTCTGTGCTGCCTACACAGCTCCTGATCATGTGAGGTGGAAGAGGACACAATGCAGAGAGATCACATAAATGTAGGCACATAGCGCAACGCTAATGCCTTGAAGCTGGGTGGGAGGAAGACCTCCTGGGGGCTATGGCCCCACCATAGCCCCCATGACCGTCCTGCTACCATGGGGCTATTGTTATGCCCCTTTTTGCTTTTGCCTCCTACGCATGACAACTTTACTGTTTTGTACATCTGCACTATGAAAGTCTGAAGCAAAATGACTTACAGTTCTGTTTAGGTCAATGGGTAAACATTGAACAATATACTATTATTATTATTTTTTTAGCGCTGACATCTTCTGCAGCACTTCACAGAGTATATTGTCTTGTCCAACCCCGTTTCTATGGGCGTGCGAAGCGTGCAAACGCCCGAGGCGCCAAATTGGGTGGCAGGAGAGAGGGGGGGGGGCAGCGGCGGGGGGAGCGGATATAGTAGTTATAACTCACCTTCCTTTAGCCGTTTCCCGCACTTTCAATCTCCTTCCTCTCCCAGCGTCCATCAAATGTGATGACGTGACCGCATGTCATCATGGGGGCACTGTTACCAATGAGACAGATGACAGGAAAGGAAGGAAATTGAGACTGCACAGGATCGACGGAAGGAAGGTGAGTTGTAACTGCTAAGTCCGCTCCCCCCGCCGTTGCGGACACCTACCTATCTAACCTATACTGCAGGCACCTACCTATCTAACCTATACTGCAGGCACCTACCTAACTAACCTTTACTGCAGGCACCTACCTAACTAACCTATATTGCAGGCACCTACCTGTCCAACCTATACTGCAGGGACCTACCGATCTAACCTATACTGCAGGCACCTACCTATCTAACCTAAACTGCAGGCACCTACCTAACTAACCTATACTGCAGGCACCTACCTATCTAACCTTTACTGCAGGCACCTACCTAACTACCTATACTGCAGGCACCTACCTATCTAACCAATACTGCAGGCACCTACCTATCTAACCTATACTGCAGGCACCTACCTATCTAACCTATACTGTAGGCACCTACCTATCTAACCTATACTGCGATTTTTACACCCTCGCCCTCGGTGAAATTTAGCCTAGAAACTGCACTGGTCTTGTCATTTAACTGTTCCTCAGAGGGGTTCACAATCTAATCCCTACCATAGTCATATGTCTATATCATGAAGTGTATGTTTTGTAGTCTAGGTCTAATTTTAGGGAGAAGCCAATTAATTATCTGTATGTTTTTGGGATGTGGGAGGAAACTGGGGTACCTGGAGGAAACCCAAGCATACGCAGGGAGAACATACAAACTCTGTGTAAATAGTGACCTGGCTGGGATTTGAACTTGGGACCCACCCAGCGATGCAAGGCAGGAGAACTAATTACACCACCATACTGCCCAGTACAGTGGTGTGTCGTGGGCAGGAGTATATTGAAGGGAACAGAAATTTGTAAATATGTTTCCATAAAAATATTTTATACATTCTCTCTTGTTATATTTTTTTGATGCTGAGTGGATGAATGAATGTGTAACACACAGAGAAGTCCAGCACTGTACCAGGTTTTTATACCAGCAAGAAACACGCATTAATTCAGTCATGAATAGAACCTGTAGAGTGCGCGGGAGCCAGCCGCCTCTCTAACGCATCACCCTCCACTCCATTCATATGCAAAGCAGATTAATCTAGCCAGACGTATTGCTGTATATTAATTGAAAGCGCTCTGTCAGTCATCACTTTATGTGGGAAATTTTCTGTACTTATTGCTTTCGCTCTCTTTAACCTTTTAATTCAGACCGGTAAAGAGGGTGAAAGTCATGCAGACGAAGCCAATTTCCTTTTGATGACTGTATGATCCAGAGTCTCCGGGGTTGGAAATTATACATCTGATCCTCATAAATTAATGCTGTGTCCAGTGTGTAGCAGAAGGAATTATTCAACCAAATGAGAACTGGCATTACGGAGACCACAGTAGCCAGTTTAATACCAAATTCAGCCATTGTATTGGGACCATTGTTGCCTGAGGAGCTGCTACAGCAAGATTTCAGAGTTGCTGCACCGGTGTCCCATGAAAAATGAACCTCCCCATAAGTTTGGGACCAGGGGCATAACTATATTTCATGGGGTCCCTCAGCAGAACTTTTGATGGAGCCCCCTAATGGTAAATCTCCTTCCCTTGCCAACCCCTTGTGTCCCACACAGACTGGAGGGCTATTTTGCGAGGGTCACCAAGTGTGAACATCATGTTTTTCAAACCCATAACAAGTGTAGACACAAAACACCTAATCTGAAGGAGTGAAGCAGTGGGGCCCTCCTGTGGTTGCAGAGACTGCTCTCCTCTAGTTACGCCACTGCCTGGAACCCACTATGGGCGATTTGCGGCAAATTGCAAAGCACCTACAATTTTCAGAATTGCGGAAGTGCAAATTGATTGCAAAAAGATTCCCAGAGCGATTTGGCTACTGCAGCCACTGATGGAACAGGCCTGCACATGTGCAGTAGCTGCGGTGAGGTGAGGTACAATTACCCTGGTAAGTATGGTAAATGTAACCCCCCCCCCCCCCTTCAAATCAAGGTGATGACCTGAGACAGATTTCTGGAAAGGCCACAAAGGCCCAGGCCTTGGGCAGCTGCAACCATATGAAAGAAAAGGCTGAAAATGGGGAGCAACTCATGAAAAAGGGAAACTAATGTCCAAAGGAGCTGTTCATGAAAGAGAGGGACTGCATACATAAATGATGCACATGGAAGAGGGGGCTGCACATGGAATGGGTGGGGGGTGCTGTTGCACAAGAAAGGGGAGCCACAACATACTTGGCCTTGGTGATGACAACCCATCTCCTTAGTACTGGAGGGGGGGGGGGGGGAGATTGCAGCTTCACTTTCTGCCCCTCATTTATTTAATAACGACAGAATACAAAGAATGTTTTTTATTAATTGATTGATTGACTGATTGCATTGAATTGCATTCTGATGAATGTAGTGTTCCCAATCCAATATTTGGAAAACCAAAGATGTACTTCCTAGGATAGACCTCAGTGGGAGTGTCTGGAGACTCTGGGAGGAGGGCGGGTAAGGAATACACAATTAGCAAGAGGAGAAAAAAAGGGTGAGGGAGGAAATTATGTCAGGATTAGCTTCATTCAAAGGTAACCAAGATGGAAACGGTCTAGAATAGGATTCTCTGCTTTACCTTTATAAAATTCACAGGAATCATAACGTGGACAGTGCAATACATCTGTTACGTAAATAGAACTAGTATTTATCTACTTATATTGCATATGTGTTTTTTTTATTTGTAGGTTAGCATGCGTGTCAATTGTTCTTTAACCACTTGAGGACCACAGTCTTTCTACCCCTTAAGGACCAGGCACTTTTTCCCCATTCAGACCACTGCAGCTTTCACGGTTTATTGCTCGCTCATACAACCTACCACCTAAATGAATTTTGGCTCCTTTTCTTGTCACTAATAAAGCTTTCTTTTGGTGCTATTTGATTGCTCCTGCGATTTTTACTTTTTATTATATTCATCAAAAAAGACATGAATTTTGGCAAAAAAATGATTTTTTTTAACTTTCTGTGCTGACATTTTTCAAATAAAGTAAAATTTCTGTATACATGCAGCGCGAAAAATGTGGACAAACATGTTTTTGATAAAAAAAAACCCATTCAGTGTATATTTATTGGTTTGGGTAAAAGTTATAGCGTTTACAAACTATGGTGCAAAAAGTGAATTTTCCCATTTTCAAGCATCTATGACTTTTCTGACCCCCTGTCATGTTTCATGAGGGGCTAGAATTCCAGGATAGTATAAATACCCCCCAAATGACCCCATTTTGGAAAGAAGACATCCCAAAGTATTCACTGAGAGGCATAATGAGTTCATAGAAGATATTATTTTTTGTCACAAGTAAGCGGAAAATGACACTTAATGACAAAAAAAAAAAAAAAAAAAGTTTCCATTTCTGCTAACTTGCGACAAAAAAAAATAAAATCTGCCACGGACTCACCATGCCCCTCTCTGAATACCTTGAAGTGTCTACTTTCCAAAATGGGGTCATTTGTGGGGTGTGTTTACTGTCCTGACATTTTGGGGGGTGCTAAATTGTAAGCACCCCTGTAAAGCCTAAAGGTGCTCATTGGACTTTGGACCCCTTAGCTCAGTTAGGCTGCAAAAAAGTGCCACACATGTGGTATTGCCATACTCAGTAGAAGTACTATAATGTGTTTTGGGGTGTATTTTTACACATACCCATGCTGGGTGGGAGAAATATCTCTGTAAATGACAATGTTTTCATTTTTTTACACACAATTGTCCATTTACAGAGTTATTTCTCCCACCCAGCATGGGTATGTGTAAAAATACACCACAAAACACATTATACTACTTCTCCTGAGTACAGCGATACCACATGTGTGGCACTTTTTTGCACCCTAACTGCGCTAAAGGGCCCAAAGTCCAATGAGTACCTTTAGGATTTCACAGGTCATTTTGCGACATTTGGTTTCAAGACTACTCCTCATGGTTTAGGGCCCCTAAAATGCCAGGGCATTATAGGAACCCCACAAATGACCCCATTTTAGAAAGAAGACACCCCAAGGTATTCCGTTAGGAGTATGGTGAGTTCATAGAAGATTTTATTTTTTGTCACAAGTTAGCGGAACATGACACTTTGTGAAAAAAAACAATTAAAATCAATTTCCGCTAACTTGTGACAAAAAAATAAAAACTTCTATGAACTCACCCTACTCCTAACGGAATACCTTTGGGTGTCTTCTTTCTAAAATGGGGTCATTTGTGGGGTTCCTATACTGCCCTGGCATTTTAGGGGCCCTAAACCATGAGGTGTAGTCTGGAAATCAAATTCCGCAAAATGACCTGTGAAATCCTAAAGGTACTCATTGGACTTTGGGCCCTTTAGCGCAGTTAGGGTGCAAAAAAGTGCCACACATGTGGTATCGCCGTACTCGGGAGAAGTAGTACAATGTGTTTTAGGGTGTATTTTTACACATACCCATGCTGGGTGGGAGAAATAACTCTGTAAATGGACAATTGTGTGTAAAAAAATCAAAAGATTGTCATTTACAGAGGTATTTCTCCCACCCAGCATGGGTATGTGTAAAAATACACCCCAAAACACATTATACTACTTCTCCCGAGTACGGCAATACCACATGTGTGGCACTTTTTTGCACCCTAACTGCGCTAAAGGGCCCAAAGTCCAATGAGTACCTTTAGGATTTCACAGGTCATTTTTGTTTCAAGACTACTCCTCACGGTTTAGGGCCCCTAAAATGCCAGGGCAGTATAGGAACCCCACTAATGACCCCATTTTACAAAGAAGACACCCCAAGGTATAACGTTAGGAGTATGGTGAGTTCATAGAAGATTTTATTTTTTGTCACAAGTTAGCGGAACATGACACTTTGTGAAAAAAAACAATTAAAATCAATTTCCGCTAACTTGTGACAAAAAAATAAAAACTTCTATGAACTCACCATACTCCTAACGGAATACCTTTGGGTGTCTCCTTTCTAGAATGGGGTCATTTGTGGGGTTCCTATACTGCCCTGGCATTTTAGGGGCCCTAAACCGCGAGGAGTAGTCTTGAAACTCGCAAAATGACCTGTGAAATCCTAAAGGTACTCATTGGACTTTGGGCCCCTTAGCGCACTTAGGGTGTAAAAAAGGCCCACACATGTGGTACCGCCGTACTCAGGAGAAGTATTATAATGTGTTTTGTGGTGTATTTTTACACATACCCATGCTGGGTGGTAGAAATATCTCTGTACATGACAATTGTTTGATTTTTTTTACACACAATTGTCCATTTACAGAGAGATTTCTCCCACCCAGCATGAGTATGTGTAAAAATACACCCCAAAACACATTATACTACTTCTCCTGAGTACGGCGATACCACATGTGTGACACTTTTTTTGCAGCCTAGGTGCGCTAAGGGGCCCAACGTCCTATTCACAGGTCATTTTGAGGCATTTGTTTTCTAGACTACTCCTCACGGTTTAGGGCCCCTAAAATGCCAGGGCAGTATAGGAACCCCACAAGTGACCCCATTTTAGAAAGAAGACACCCCAAGGTATTCCATTAGGTGTATGGCGAGGTCATCGAAGATTTTATTTTTAGTCACAAGTTAGTGAAAAATGACACTTTGTGAAAAAAACCCAATAAAAATCAATTTCCGCTAACTTTTGACAAGAAATAAAATCTTCTATGAACTCGTCATACACCTAACAGAATACCTTGGGGTGTCTTTTTTCTAAAATGGGGTCACTTGTGGGGTTCCTATACCGCCCTGGCATTTTACGGGCCCAAAACCGTGAGTAGTCTGGAAACCAAATGTCTCAAAATGACTGTTCAGGGGTATAAGCATCTGCAAATTTTGATGACAGGTGGTCTATGAGGGGCCGAATTTTGTGGAACCAGTCATAAGCAGGGTGGCATTTTAGATGACAGGTTGTATTGGGCCTGATCTGATGGATAGGAGTGCTAGGGGGGTGACAGGAGGTGATTGATGGGTGTCTCAGGGGGTGATTAGAGGGGAAAATAGATGCACTCAATGCACTGGGGAGGTGATCGGAAGGGGGTCTGAGGGGGATCTGAGGGTTTGGCCGAGTGATCAGGAGCCCACACGGGGCAAATTAGGGCCTGATCTGATGGGTAGGTGTGCTAGGGGGTGACAGGTAGTGACAGGAGGTGATTGATGGGTGTCTCAAGGTGTGATTAGTGGGGGGAATAGATGCAAGTAATGCAATGGCGAGGTGATCAGGGCTGGGGTCTGAGGGTGTGGGCGGGTGATTGGGTGCCCTAGGGGCAGATGGGGGTCTAATCTGATGGGTAGCAGTGACAGGGGGTGATTGATGGGTAATTAGTGGGTGTTTAGAGGAGAGAACAGATGCAATGCACTTGGGAGGTGATCTGACTGCGGGTCTGCAGGCGATCGGATGGTGTGGGTGGGTGATCAGATTGCCCGCAAGGGGCAGGTTAGGGGCTGATTGATGGGTGGCAGTGACAGGGGGTGACAGGGGGTGATTGATGGGTGATAGGTGATTGGCAGGTGATTGACAGGTGATCAGTGGGTTATTACAGGGAAGAACAGATGTAATTAATGCACTGGCGAATTGATAAGGGGGGGTCAGAGGGCAATCTGAGCGTGTTGGCGGGTGATTGGGTGCCCGCAAGGGGCAGATTAGGGTCTGATCTGATAGGTAAAAGTAACAGGTGGTGATAGGGGGTGATTGATGGGTAATTAGTGGGTGTTTAGAGGAGAGAATAGATGTAAACAATGGATTTGGGAGGTGATCTGATGTCGGATCTGCAGGCGATCTATTGGTGTGGGTGGGTGATCAAATTGCCCGCAAGGAGCAGGTTAGGGGCTGATTGATGGGTGGCAGTGACAGGGGGTGACAGGGGGTGATTGATGGGTGATAGGTGATTGGCAGGTGATTGACAGGTGATCAGTGGGTTATTACAGGGAAGAACAGATGTAATTAATGCACTGGCGAATTGATAAGGGGGGGTCAGAGGGCAATCTGAGCGTGTTGGCGGGTGATTGGGTGCCCGCAAGGGGCAGATTAGGGTCTGATCTGATAGGTAAAAGTGACAGGTGGTGATAGGGGGTGATTGATGGGTGATTGATGGGTAATTAGTGGGTGTTTAGAGGAGAGAATAGATGTAAACAATGGATTTGGGAGGTGATCTGATGTCGGATCTGCGGGCGATCTATTGGTGTGGGTGGGTGATCAGATTGCCCGCAAGGGGCAGGTTAGGGGCTGATTGTTGGGTGGCAGTGACAGGGGGTGATTGATGGGTGATTGATGGGTGATTGATGGGTGATTGACAGGTGATTGACAGGTTATCAGGGGGGATAGATGCATACAGTACACAGGGGGGGGGTCTGGGGGGGGGGGGGTCCTGGGGAGAATCTGAGGGGTGGGGGGGTGATCAGGAGGGGGCAGGGGGGGAGATAAAAAAAAAATAGCGTTGATAGATAGTGACAGGGAGTGATTGATGGGTTATTAGGGGGGTGATTGGGTGCAAACAGGGGTCTGGGGGGTGGGCAGGGGGGGGTCTGAGGGGTGCTGTGGGCGATCAGTGGGCGGGGGGGGGGCAGATCAGTGTGTTTGGGTGCAGACTAGGGTGGCTGCAGCCTGCCCTGGTGGTCCCTCCGACACTGGGACCACCAGGGCAGGAGGCAGCCTGTATAATACACTTTGTATACATTACAAAGTGTATTATACACTTTGTAGCGGCGATCGCGGGGTTAACATCCCGCCGGCGCTTCCGTATGGCCGGCAGGATGTTACGGCGGGTGGGCGGAGCCAGTTGCCGGGGGAAGCGCGCGTCATCAATGACGCGATCGCTCCCCCGGCATAGGAAAAGGACGCAACGCCCTAAGGCGTATTGCGGTCCTTAAGGCATCCACTTTGCCGCCGCCCATGGGCTGTGGGCGGTCGGCAAGTGGTTAAGGTGAAACATAAGTATGCTTTGGAATGTACTCCATTAACTAAAAAATACATATACTAGTTGATAACAACTATAACGGTTACTATGCATTAGTCACCACTCATCTGTATTCCTCCACCTTTAAAGGGCAACCGAGGTGACATGTGACATGTGACATAATGAGATAGACATGGGTATGTGCAGTGCCTAGCACACAAATAACTAGGCTGTGTTCCTTTTTTTCTGTCTCTGCCTGAAAGAGTTAAAATCAGGTATGTAAGTGACAGTTTCTGACTGGGTCAGACTATAGTAGGGATGGGACGAATCCACAATTTTTTCGAATCCGAATCTGAAAAGGTTCTCGAATATCTCGAACCTTTCGAATCCCGAATCTAACGAATCCTGCACATAAGAATTGTGCGATCCGTGGTATAGTTGCCCGCAGTATAGGTACCCAGGCATAGGTAGCGAGGTAAAGGTGCCTTCAGTATAGCTAGCTAGGTATGGGTGCCTTCAATATTGGTAGCTTTCAGTATAGGTAGCAAGGTATAGGGGCCTGCAGTATAGGTAGCAGGGTATATGGGCCTTCAGTATAGGTAGCAGGGTATATGGGCCTTCAGTATAGGTAGCAGGGTATATGAGCCTTCAGTATAGGTAGCAGGGTATATGGGCCTTCAGTATAGGTAGCAGGGTATATGGGCCTTCAGTATAGGGAGGTAGCAGGGTATATGGGCCTTCAGTATAGGTAGGTAGCAGGGTATATGGGCCTTCAGTATAGGTAGGTAGCAGGGTATATGGGCCTTCAGTATAGGTAGGTAGCAAGGTATAGAGGCCTTCAGTATTGGTAGCAAGGTACATGTGCCTTCAGTATCAGTAGCAAGGTATAGTGGCCTTCAGTATAGGTAGCACAGTACATGTGCTTTCAGTATTGGTAGGTAACTAGGTATAGGGGCCTTCAGTATAGGTAGCAGGGTATATGTGCCTTCAGTATAGGTAGCAGGGTATATGTGCCTTTAGTATAGGTAGGTAGCTAGGTATAGGGGCCTTCAGTATAGGTAGTAAGGTACATGTGCCTTCAGTATAGGTAGGTAGGTAGGTAAAGGGACCTTCAGTATAGGTAGCAGGGTATAGGGCCTTAAGTATAGGTAGGTGGTAGGTATAGGGGCCTTTAGGTAGGTAGGTAGGTAAAGGGACCTTCAGTATAGGTAGCAGGGTATAGGGACTTAATTATAGGTAGGTATGTAGGTAGGTATAGGGGCCTTTAGGTAGGTAGGTAAAGGGACCTTCAGTATAGGTAGCAGGGTATAGGGCCTTAAGTATAGGTAGGTATGTAGGTAGGCAGGTATAGGTGCCTTTAGGTAGGTAGGTAGGTAGGTATAGGGGGCCTTTAGGTAGGTATAGGGGCCTGTAGGTAGGTGGTTATAGCGGCCTGTAGGTAGGTAGGTATAGCGGCCTGTAGGTAGGTAGGTAAGGATAGTTGCCTGTAGGTAGGTAGGTATAGTGTTCGGTAGGTAGGTAGGTAGAGGTGCCTTTAGGTAGGTAGGTACATATAGGGGGCCTGTAGGTGGGTGGGTAGGTAGGTATTGAGGCCTGTAGGTAGGTATAGTGGCCTGTAGGTAGGTAGGTAGGTATAGGGGGCCTTTAGGTAGGTATAGGGGCCTGTAGGTAGGTTGGTATAGCGGCCTTTAGGTAGGTAGGTAGGTAGGTAGGTATAGGGGCCTGTAGGTAGGTAGGTAGGTATAGGGGCCTTTTGGTAGGTAGGTATAGGGGCCTGTAGGTAGGTAGATGGGTAGGTAGGTAGTCTTAGGGCCCCCCCACCATAGGTAGGTACTAGTATTAGTGCCCCCAAGCATAGGTAGGTAGGTAGTCTTAGTGCCCCCCTCCCAGTATAGGTAGTCTTATTGCCCCTCCCCACCGGCATAGGTAGTTCAGTGCCCCCCCAGGTAGTCTTAGTGCCCCCCAGCATAGGTAGGTAGGTAGGTAGGCCGCCCGCATGACCGCCCGCCCGAACTGCATGTAGGCCAGAACCCACGACCCAAACCCCCGCCCCCATTCACCCGCCTGCAAAGATAGTCCAGTGACCCCCCGGCCAGCATAGGTAGCCCCCAGACATACTGTACCTTTCTGTTGTTTGTTTGTTCGTTCGTCCGTCCGTCCGTCCCATCCCTCCGCCCACGCCTTCAGCTCCAGCGACGTCCACGCCAGGTCTTCTCCGCGAGAGCGACGTCTTGACTGAAGTTGGGCGGGGCAGCGTCTACGTCTTCACGCGGCGGGCAGGAGCGACGCGCGGAGGTCGGAGGTGGTCGCGATGACGTCACAAGCGGCGCAGGTAATGTATACAAAAAGCGATGTGTACGGCGAAATGTTGCGGCGGGTCATGCGGATACAAACAAAGCGATGCGTACGGCGAAATGTTGCGGCGGGTCACGCGGATTCGCCGGATTCGAATGCGCGCAAATGGTATGGGGATTTGAATCCACGAATCTCGAATCTTTCTTAAGATTCGAGGGATTCGTGGATTCGCCAGATTCGAGGTCCCATCCCTAGACTATAGCATAACCCTCATTGATTAGTAACTACAGCCATATACTTTCCTATCAGTGAATGGCTTCCTGGAGCAGGAAAGAAATAAAAAGGGTCAATAATTAATAGATTTAAGCTCTAGCATACGTCAATGACGGTGTCATTGATTAGTGACAATGAAACAGTAAAAACTTAAACTAGATTTTAATATAAAACTAAAACTGTGCGATATCTAAAAAAAAAAGTCATTTTTAGGAGGAGGAGGATGGATACAATTGTTTTCCTTGTCAGTTTATTTTCACCTCGGGTGTCCTTTAAACATTTCACCTTTAGAAATCGTTTGTGCATGAGCTAAATTGTGGGCAGCTGATCCAATACAATTTCTACTGTCTTTTTCAGGGCTTATTTCTTTGCTGCGTGGGAACGTGGAAGCGCAATTCAGCATTTCCGATAATCACAGAGAATAGGGAGGAAGTGAAAAATATAACAAGCCGCATGCCGACTGAGCAAAAGGTGCAGAAAGGTTACCCAGCCTATTATCCAAACTATCTACCGACCGGCACCCACCAAATGCAGAAGTGACACACAGCATATTGCCGGGGACTGTAGTCTGAAGTCTGGGCCGTCTCCGGGGTGCAACACTTGATGAATGTGGCCTATTATCACCCTCTCCGTCAATAGACGGGGCTTGCTACGGAACAGGCCGACCACGCTCCTGTTTTATTCACTACTAAATAAATTCTGCAGCGATACAAAATGCATTTTCTTGGCCTATAATGAATCTGCTGTTTAAATAATTCAAGGGAGAGGAAGCTTTAGAAACGATGTCCTAGAGAGCAATTTAAAAGCACAGGTGGCAGTGGCAGCCATTTCCACACTGTAGTAATTGATAATTTGCGAAAGGCTTTTTTTTTTTTCTTTTTTGTTAGACAACCAAGACAGGCTATTCCCTGGTGTCCTCCACTACTGTGCGGTACAGATGTAAGGAAAGACTCCGTGTCACTCAGCACCGAATCCTGCTAGTATGATTGACACAAGAAGCAAGAGTTCACGCCACTCCAACTCATGTACCCCCCCCCCCCCCCCCCCAGCACCGGGGTTATCTCCCAGCCCCATCACAGGCCAGAGACGTCTAAGGGGGTATTCATTTTAATGAAATCGGCACGTCTTATGTGCAAATAGTATCCGCCGCTGTTTGATATGCACAGAAATTCAATCAGATACTTAATTACATCTTTACATGAATTCCAAACAGCTGGTTAATTCCCCTGTTCCTGATTAAATGGATTACAAAAAAATAAAATGTAATATTGCTATGTGCTTGTCGTCCTAGCCAGAAACATTTAAGTTCAGTTTAGGAGACGGCAAGAAAAAAAAACCGCAACATGGAGGATCACTGCGTTTAGTTCTAAACATCTACTGTTAATTTTGTAAACAGTGTTTAATGTAAAGGGCAAATGTAGTCTAATTGCTGGGATATTTATTCTAAAGTGTTTTGTTTTTTTCTTCTTTCTTACGCTTTCTCTCATAATCTTCATCTCCAACACTTAAGTGGGAGGACAGTGTTGGGCAGAGCAGGATCCTTCACCAGGCAACCTAGGCAGGTGCCTAGGGCGTGTCAAGGGGCCCAACTGCCACCTTCGGTGTCCTCTCTCCTCAAGGGGGCGCCAAATTTTCTACCTTGGCTAGGGCCCTATTACATCTTAATCCATCTCTGGTGCTGGGTAATGTCTGCTACTGAGTGTGAGGACCATGGTGGTGGATTTTATGTTGGTAGCTTAGGATGGTTTCTTGAGTCATGTGACCAAGCAGTTGGTGTACCGTTTCTGGTTGGTTGATATGGTTGGATTATTTTCTGGTTCATGTTTGATAAGCCCCCAAGAAACAAAGGTTCATGGCCTATAAATGACAAGCAAACCTGGGTGTCTTTAATAATCACTTAAATGCTGTTTTTTGCATTATGAAGTGTATTACTATTATTTATTGTACAGTATTTAAAAAGCGCCAGCATATTATGCAGCACTGGACAGAGATACGTTCAATGGTACAAAGGATGGCAGAAGTAATGTAACAAAGTTATACAACATAGGACAAAGTTATTCAAGGAAAACGGGGTATAGGATACATGATCATGAAATTTTGGGCTGGTTAGATAGGCCAAGTAATGCAAGTGAGGCACCATTCACACTAGAGCGTTTTGCCGGCGATTTCGGCCAAACGCTCAAGCGCTAGCGCTTTTTAAAGTGCTAGTGCAATAATACCTTATGGGCCCATTCTTACTTGGGCGATTTGCGTTAATTGCTGGCGATTTTAACGCAAATCGCCAAATACAAATTTGTAGCCTGCACCATTTTCATGCGATTTCCCTGCGATCGTGTTTAGTGCTATAGAAGCGCTAAACGTGATTGCAAAAAAACGCCAAGTGTGAATGGCGATTTTTTTTACGTTAATCGCCAAAAATCGCCATAGCAAAACGCTAGCATTTTTCAAGTGTGAATGGGCCCTAAGAGGCGGTCATAGGAAAGGAGCACAATGAGAGGGGCACACACAATCATTTAGAATACAATAGAGAAGGGAGGACCCTGCCCAAAGGCTTATAATCTAAAGGCTCATTCACACGTCCAACTTAATGCACAACCAACGCACAACATGACCAACTACACGACAAGTTGTTTACACGACAAGTACATACACATGCCAACCAACCAAACAACCAACTCACTTACATACTATGCGTGCAAGTTAAACCACAAACTGCACAACATGTCTACACTCAGGGACAACAAAGTTAGTTAAAGACACACGTTCCAACCTGAATGATAGTTGGGCAGGTTGATCCACCGGTTGGATCTGGCAAATAATCGGTTATCAGTTGGTTGTCTGGTTGTTTTCCAGCTGTACACACACCCAACTTATCTTCCAACAGAGCAAGTTTGAAAGAGAGTTGGGCAGATTGTTGGGAGACGTGTGTATGAGCCTTTAGAGGGGGGCATCTTAGGCCTCTTTCACAGAGGGACACTGCGTTTGATGCAACGTTAAGGAAGCATAACGTGCTTCTATTGCAACGCATTGAAAGACTATAACTTGGACGTTATAGTACATTATTTAGCCCTGCATTTGGTGCGCCGTTTTCGTCACACAGTGGTAAAACGAAAATAGTGCATGCGTTACATGTAAAAAAAAACAAAAAAAAATTACCGAGCATGTGCAACACACATAACGCAGCAAATGTATTGCTAAACGCACAGCATGCAGCACTTTCTAAATATTGCTACATGTTACACACAACGCAACGTGTGCACTGTGAATGTCGCAAAGACTTTGTATTGCTGTGCGTTAGTCTGCGTTGGAACATTTTCTAACGTGCGACTTTAACGTCGCACTGTGAAAAAGGCCTAAATGTACACTTGTGAAAATTCATGCACTGCAACTCAATTCTATTGTCACAAATGAAAACATCCTATTTATAAAGCAGTCAGCGACTGCAATGCTATTGTGGGGAAAACAAACAAAAACAAAATCACTGAAATGAGTGGGTATGGCTTTACATTTGCTGATGCACTGTAGAAGAGAGCAGAATGTAATAATGATTCATTGATATTGTTATTATTATTATTATTATTATTATTACTACCACTACTACTAAGTTTTGTGTACATGCCCCTTTGTGATGTATTTGATACAAAAATAGATTTCCTTTACTCTTTGAAAATGCTTAACAATCAGGAAAAAAATCTCATATGTCTGTTTTCCCATCACATCAAAATGTACTTGAACTCCACAGCTGGAAGTAAAATTACTTTTCAAAGCAGTCCTGACATGGTGCAGATGAAGTGATGAGCAAGAATGTATTCTAATGTGTTAAATTTCCACTGAAGCAGGGAGGAAATTAAAATGAGCCAATCAAAAGCTTGAGCTTTAATTGTTCATTGGTTGGCAAGTGCAGTTTACATCGGACCCCCAGTCAGTGGAAATTTGTGTGTTAGGATTTTTTTTTGCTCATCATCATACAGTAAAAGAAAAATGGTTACAGATTTAAATACTACACATTCTTTGTGAATTGATCTAGAAATGTCTGTTAACTTAAAGAGAACCCAATGTGTTTTTTTACAAAAGATAATAGGACACAAGCATGTCATGACACGTCTCTGTGTACTTACTGTGCGCTGCTATTCCCCCCCCCCAGACTCTGCTGTCCCCCCCAAAAAAAAAATTAGCAGCAGGCTATCAACTATCTGCTTGTCACTAGCCTGCTATTTACCTTGCACTTGTCAATCGCTGTCTCCTCCGCCTCCCCCCAGCATTGTCTCCCCCGCCTCCTCCATCACATTGCTGCTCACCTCTTTTAGCTGCCTCCAATCAGAATCTACTTCCTGGGTCACGACTTAGCTTCCGATTGGAGGAAAGCTGTAAGAGGTTGGAAGCAATGCGATGGAGAAGGCGGCGAGACAATGCGGGGGGAGCCGGAGGAGACAGCAATTGAAAAGTGCAAGGTAAATAGCAGGCTAGCAACAAGCAGATTGTCGCTAGTCTGCCGTTATTTTCAGGGGGGGGGGGGGCAGCAGAGTCCAGGGGGGGACTAGCAATGCATAGTAAGGACAGAGAGGCATGTCATTGTGCGGAGCACATGCTGCTATGTCCTATTATCTTTAGAAAGAAACACCTTGGGTTCTCTTTAAAGGGAACATAAAGTGACAGTAAGGTCCCCAGTTTATCTTACCTAGGCCTCATTCCAGTGCCCTGTAGTCATTCTGGTCCTTGGTATGGATGCTCATTTGAATTCCATGGGATTAAAATTTCTGCATTTCCGGAAATGGGCTTACCGCAGCGGTAACTGCAAATCAATCTTGAAAATCATATTTCCATGAAAATGCCACATTTCCGCAACTCTCTAATTTTATCCCAATCACAGAATTTTGAAGCCTTGGACCAGAGAGTCCATAATTTTTCAGTGAAAATTGGATTACAGCGGTCATTTTAGACCACTCTTGTGTCTTGTGACTGGCCTAAAATTTCTGTGGTATTCTGATTACCATGGTAAAATTCTGCATTCTCCGTTTAGTCCAATTCTCAGAAGTATTATGATTAACCAACTTCATTGACAAAATGACAAAAAGAGACTTTCCTTGGAAATCGGAACTACACAGATAGGTAATCGGCATTTCAAATAATCGGAATTTCCATGGCATTAGAAGTCGGCATTGCCCATCGCTTTCTTTCCGCTCTTCTTCTGCCTCCAGCTACTGTCCCCTCCAAAATCTGCAGGGGTGAAGAGCGGACAGATAGTGACGGACCAGGATGGCTAGAAGAAGTCCTAGGGAAGTTAAACTTGGGACCTTACTAAGTTACTGTCACTTCAGGTTCTCTTTGATAAGGAGTAACCCTAGAATCCAAATAGCTGAAGCTGATCCCCCTCGGCCATTATTACAAAACAATGTGTAGCCTAAATTCACACAGAATCCATTGCGATATGTATGCAGAACAGCTAAACAGATTTAAAAAATAGACATATCTTTGCACCAGGGATGCTATAAGAAGGTATTGCCCCCCGCCTCCCCCTTCCCGGCAAAATTAGCATAGGCCAACTGGGGATCCAAACTCCACTCCCCAAACCCCCCCCCACCCCAACAAAAACATACAAATGCTTCCCATAATTTGCTTTGCAATTATAATTAATGTTGTAACACAACATACACGTGCCGATAACGCTATGTGAACGTACACTTACACACTGAGTTTATGAAATGTATACTCTCCCAGCTCATGTATGCATCTGCACATCAAGAGGTTTGTGATCATTCTCAGAAGCTGATCTCTCCAGATCAATAAAAAAGTAAGTGAATAACTTGCTCTGAATAATTTCCAGCATCATGCTTTTACAAGAAAATGTCAAATTAAAAATCGAAGGCACTCGTAGTCCACAAAATAAATAATGAAAAAGACACTGTAAAAGGTCAGCTTTGTGGAGAATTCTTTTTATTTACCAGGTATTAATCAGCACACTTAACCCATCGCCCATTATTAATATGGATTTCTACAGTGCTGACTTTTTTGACAGTACCTTTTAGAGTACATTGGATAATTTATGGTTCATCAGAAGGACTCACAATCTAATTTCCCTAAGTATTTATATTCTTCATACCTATAACATATTCACTACACTGGCTGCCAGTAAAGCTGCCATGCACACAAAGCGCATAGTACATTTATTGTTACTTGCCCTGAGTAAGTAGCACGCCTTGCGCAATTGGCACAACCCCCATTATGTAGGTAGTTTGAGCATCACTAATGCAATGTATATTACGCTACTTGCATAGAGTGTATTACACTAGCAATGCTCATGTTACCTAGGAAACACATGTCTTAGTACTTGTGCAATGAACGCTTCATATTTAGTGTAAGAAATTGTAAAATTGATGTATGATGTGACATGTAACATGACAGTCAAGCCAAGACAAATAACAGTTATGTTGCACTTTCCTCCTGGCTGACTAAAAGGCAAAGCGCTTGAGCTGCAGCAACTAGGGAGCGCTCAGTAGGCAGTAGCAGTGTTAGGGAGTCTTGCCCAAGGTCTCTTACTGAATAGGCGCGGGCTTACGGAACAGGAAGAGCCAATATTCAAACCCAGGTCGCCCTTGTTAGAGGCTGAGCCCTTAACCAGCACACTATCCAACCACTCTCCAGACATGATAAGGTGTCAGAGTTTTTTTCTTTATTTATCTGTATTTATAATAGTGTTGCAGGTTTATTGGAGCAGATGTGAAATATTGGCTTTAAAGAGGATCTGCAAAATGAAAAACATCTGTACTTACCCCAGGAGGGGGGAAATCTCTGGATTCTAATGAGGCCTCACCCATCATCCTCTATTCCTTGGTTCCAGCGCAGGCAGCCCCCGAACTCCAGGAAAGTAAATGATTACCTACTGCTATCCAGCGCAGGCATAGTAGCAGCTTTCCAGTCGGGCTCAGGCGGAAATAGTCGAGCCCAATCGGGTCCGATCTACTGTACAGGCAAGTTAACTTGCACCTGCGCAATAAAGTGGACCCAATCAGGCTTGGGTATTTCTGCCTGAGCCCAATATGAAAGCAGCTACTATGTCTGCGCTGGAGCCGGGGAAGGTAAATATTACAGCAGGCTCTACAGCACCTGTGCCTCAGCCGACATCCTTATCGGCTGTGGTTTTGGGGGAGCCAGCACTGGAGCTGAGGGGCAGAGGATGACGGGGGAAGCCTTATCAGGATCCAGAGGTATTCCCCTCCCGAAGCAAGTATTCTTGTATTCTTACAGTTACTCTTTAATTCAATTTAATTTGATTTTTTATTACATATTTTTGTTGTTCATAAGTGTTACTGTATTGTATAAACTGTTATACATAGGTTAAAAACACTTTAAAAGTACATTGAAAACACAAGCACTGCAGTGTGAATGATCCAGTAAGAATACATTGTACGCAAAAAAAAAAACCGAAACAAAGCAGTTTATACTATATGCCCAAATCCAGAGTTGTCCGAAAGTAAATCACTTATCCACATTTCGCTACGTATACTACAGGACTTGACTGCCAAACGAATTCAGCTTACAAACAAACTCTCAGAAAGTTACCTGTAAGACGGTAGGGGACCACTGTGTAATTACACTTTTCCCAAATATAAACTAGCAGTTTGTAAATATATACATAAAAAAAATACATAAAATGACGAGTTTCCCTTTTATCAGGCTCAATAATAATTCAAATAATTGTATAGTGCTTTTTCTCCTGTTGGACTCAAAGCACTTGCTAGGCAGCCACTAGAGCGCACTCAGTAGGCAGTAGCAGTGTTAGGGAGTATTGCCCCAAAACTCCTTACTGAATAGGTGCCGGTGTACTGAATAGGAAGTGCCAAAATTTTAACCCAAGTCTCATGTGTCAGAGGCAGAGCCCTTAACCAGTACACTATCCAGCCACAATAACCTTTCCTTTTACCAATGATCATGCATATTCCTACAGATGTTTGCTGGACTCATCTTCTATAGTAAGAAAGGTCCCTTTTTGCTTACTATTACAGACAGTTCTGTACAGAAGAAAAGAAACAAGGAAAGCAAGCAATGGCCTATGGTCAGCCCTTATTGAGCTGTGATAAATGAATAAGGAAGCAAAGATTTACGTTAAACAAGTAGGATCAATTGCAATGGGACTCAGAGACAGTGTAGTAGTGTAGCAGACAAACATAGTGACAGCTTCCAGACAAGGATCGATAGGTCAAAGAGCAAACTGCTACGGAGGTCATGCTCCAAGTAGATGTCAGCGAGCAGCAAGTTGATAGCCAGGTATAAAGGTCACGGATCTGCACCGGTTTTTACCTTGGAGCCGGGACTTAGAACATGAATTTAAACAGCTAGCCATTGGATGGATCAATGATGACCTCAGTGCTCTGGATAAGATCTAAGCTCTGCGTTGTATGTGCAGCAAGAAGGGAACATTTCAGTGATAAAAATTATTACAGTTCATGAGAGGATAAAGAGAGAGAAAAAGCATAACTGAATTGGCAATTATTCAGGTTTTTTTTTTTTGCTAATAGTTATACTAATTGTTTTACTTTTTCATTATTTTCTACATTTACTATTGTTTTCTAAGGTGGCCCTGTAGATGGTCACTTTCTGCTTATCTGGCAGTAAAGTTTATGTGTTTGAGAACAGATGGAGAAGCATGTAAACGTTTTGATCAGCTGACAGAGTTGCTGAGTTCTGATTCGCTGAGATCACTTCCTGCTTTAGTACATGATCAGCAAATCACACAAACAAAAAGAAACAAAGATACTCGGTATAAGGTTCATTCCTTGAATAGGTAATATAATAGTCATAAACCAATAATTGAGTAGTCAAAAAATAATATTTTATTGTAGACATATCCATAAAAACAATTAAAACACAAATATAATTAAAATCTCCCAGAACACTGTCAGTAAACCGCTCCCCTCTCAAACCGGTGCAATATTATTAATTATAAGGAATATCCATCTATTTGATCACCTGGGGCCAATCTGAAGAGGGGTTTGACCAAAAACACAACAAAAATTATTACGAATTGCAAAAAAAAATGTGTCCGCACAAATGATCTCTTCAATATAATTCTGAGGGAGGCACAGAGAAAAGACCTCGTAGTAAGCCCCTGATCCAATTTAAAAAGAATAATAATAATACAGTAATATCCATCCTGTGAAATAAAGTGTGTATGTACAGACTTGTACATACACATATAGACATGTGTGTGTACAATGCCTAGCACACAAAAAACTATGCGGTGTTCCTTTTTTTCTTTCTCTGCCTGAGAGAGTTAAACATCAGGTATGTAAGTGGCAGTTCCTGTCTGAGTCAGGACTGGGTCAGACTACAGTGCGACCCTCACTGATAAGAAATTACAACTATAAAACACTTTCCAGGCAGAAAATGGCTTCTGAGAACAGAAAAGAGAGAAAAAAGGGTCAATAGTTCATAGATTTTAGCTCTGGCATACTTCTATGAATGTGTCATTGAGCAAAAATAAGAAAACAGTACAAACTTAAAAAGTAGATTTAAATATAAAATAAAACTGTGGGATATCTAAAAAAAAGTGATTTTTAGGAGAAGGAGGATAGATACTATTACTATTATCTTATCAGTTTATTTACACATTGGATGTCCTTTAACCTTTTGCCGACCGCGTCACGCCGACGGGCGTGGCCGCAGCGGCAGCCCCAGGACTGCCTAACACCAATTGGCGTAAAGTCCCGGGGCTCTGTTTTGCAGGAGATCGCGCGCAGGCTGCGCGCGCATCTCATGCTCGGAGGGCGGAGCTCCGCCCCGCCTTCAGTCTCCGAGCGGCTGCTGCCGCTCGGGGGACTGTTAGACGGCGATCTCGCCATCTATTTACATGGTGCAGCGCTGCAATCAGCAGCAGCGCTGCACTGGGGACAGCCGTGTGACACATAATTGGCTGGGGGGAGGGAGGAAATGGATTTAAAGAAACAGGGTTTTTTGTTTTTTTTTTAAATGACAACAATAACATTTATAAAAAAAAAATAAACATGGGGGGAGCGATCAGACCCCACCAACAGAGAGCTCTATTGGTGGAGAGAAGGGGGGGGGGGTCACTTGTGTGCTGTGTTGCGCGGCCCTGCAGCTTGGCCTTAAAGCTGCAGTGGTCAATTTTACTGAAAATGGCCTGGTCACTAGGGGGGTTTAGCCCTGCAGTCCTCAGGAGGTTAATAACAGACTTAAGGTTTACAATAATTCTTTGGTCCTCTGGAAGACATTTTTGGACCGTTTGGGTCTATCAAGTCCATTTTCCAAGCTTAGCATGCTGGGAACATCTAGAGCAGAGCACTCGGGAAGAATAATAATCTGATATGAAATGTTCAGTGCTGCCAACAAATCTATTTTGTACAGGTATTATAATTACCGTTGTCTTCTTTCAACTTTTCTTTTTTCTCCCGTGGTTTTCACACTACTGCTGGCATTAAAAATGTAAATACTTCCTCATCACAGGTTGATGGCATGAATGAGTTTCATGAAGATATAAGCCATGGCTGGTCTTCAAAGAACTTGGTGGCCTGGGAGAAACAGAGGTCAGCATCATGAAAGGGATGCCGAAAGTGATATGACAACCCATTCTTCTTTGCCGCATCACTGGCTCGGAGTCAGGCATTGTTTATGTAGAGTTTATTTTGTTTTTACGCCGCATCTCTCCCTCTCCGGGATTGTCACTTGGCAATTAACTAGCTTAATTATCAAAGTTACCAGAATCACAGAGTTGCTAATTTCCTGCTTCACTGTGTTAGAAAACAAGCGCCTATCAAATTGCTCACGTGCCCTGAATTCCCCATCAGCGCGCTCAGTGCGGTATAATGTATCAGTCACCTTGACAACCAACTTTTACCATATGCATACCATTATGTCCTTTCTCTGTCTTCATAAACGGCCCTTTGACAACTAATCCATACTGTATCCTGCCTAGGCAATCTTCCACTTAAAATGAAATATTTAGATCATGACTCGTTTTAATGAGATGAAAATAAACAACACAAGGAACAACTTCAAGTTGGACTCTAAGCAAACATAAAAAAAAGTATCATGTAATCCAGTTATTTATCAAAGGCCTAGTTCAGACACAATATTTTTATATGCACATAGTAAACATTTTAATTATGCATATTTTTTTTAAATACTTCTCAAAGCAGTATTGGACTTGTTGATAGACCCTTATTTGTGACAAAGTTCCCTGCTCATGACAAGCCAGTCTGAAACACTTCCCATTAAGTCGCAATGGCAGACAGAGGACGAATGATTACTGCATTTAATACAGCTACTACTGTATTTGGAGGCTGAGTGTGTTGATCGTTAAAGTATTAGGTTTATTTACAGGATCCATAAGCTCTTACAGCATCTTCACTCTGATTTCTATCCAGGGCATAACAGGAATAAACGATCCTCAACAGTCTAGACAATCTCATAGATTTACACAAGTAGAATAGTGCCATCTACAGGCCAGATGTATGAACAAAGTATCAGTGAAGTGTTCTACTGATTTTCAGTGACCAATTTAAAGAGAGTCTGAAGCGAGAATAAATCTCGCTTCAGACCTCCTAAATAGCAGGGGCATTTGTGCCCCTGCTAAAACGCCGCTATCCCGCGGCTGCACGAGGGTCCCTGTCCCCCCAAATCCCCTCCGTAATGCGGGGGAGCGCTTCCGCATTGGGGCAGGGCTAACCACCGCAGCCCTGCCCCATGCGCGTCTGTCAGCGCGTATCTCCGCCTCTCCCCCGCCCCTCTCAGTCTTCCTGCCCCCAAATCCCCCTGCAAATATCCACAACCAACTTGGTCATGGATTTTGCTGCGCTGAGAGGCAGAGCTTCCAGCTGTAGCTCTGCCCCTCCGGATGTCAATCGCAGCGCGGATCGCTGCCTCTCCCCGCCCCTCTCTGTGAAGGAAGAGTGAGAGGGGCAGGCAGAGGCGGCGATCCGCCGCGATTGATGTCAGGAGGGGCAGAGCTGAATCTGAAAGCTGTGCCCCTTCCAGGAAATGCCGGCTGGATTGCCCCCCAGGGATTTGGGGGCTCTGCAACCCTCGTTTAGCGGCGGGAACACTGCGGTTTACTTGGCATGAGAGCACTGAAGCGAATTATAAGGTAAAATGTGCAAAATTAGTTTGCTTCAGTGTCTCTTTAATGATGATCTTTTTTCGGTATTTACAATGCTTCTACCATTGATCAGCAGTTGCTAAATGATGCCCGTCTCCTTCCTAACTCTTGACTATTGCCTCCTAATGCAAACTCTTTCACTAATACCTAACCCTAATCCCAAGCCTCCGTTAACCACTTCAGCCTTCAGTGTATATTATCCCTATGCATCTGAGCAATTTTCACATTTCAGCACTTCTCCCATTCATTTGCCAATAACTTTATCACTACTTATCACTAGAGATGTCTCGAACCTCCAATTTTCGGTTCGCGAACCTCGTTCGCGAACTTCCGCGAAAGGTTTGGTTCGCGCAAACTTCCGCGAACCACAATAGACTTCAATGGGGAGGCGAACTTTGAAAACTGGAAACTCTCATGCTGGCCAGAAAGTGATGGAAATCATGTTTCAAGGGGTCTAACACCTGGAGGGGGGCATGGCGGAGTGGGATACATGCCAAAGGTCCCAGGGAAAAATCTGGATTTGATGCAAAGCAGCGTTTTAAGGGCAGAAATCACATTGAATGCTAAATTGCAGGCCTAAAGTGCTTTCAAACATCTTGCATCTGTATACATCAATCAGGGAGTGTAATTAGTGTATTGCTTCACACTGACACACCAAACTCACTGTGTAACGCACCGCAAACATCTGTTTGCATAGTGACGGCCGCGATGGCCAGAGTGCCAGCCGTAGCGGTTTTCCAGCCCATGTGGTCGCTCAGAGGTGGGTTCACTGAACACAAAAGGTAGTTAGATGCAGTGAGGTGGGTTCACTCAACACAACAGCTAGGTATATGCAGTGAGGTGGGTTCACTCAACACAACAGCTAGGTATATGCAGTGAGGTGGGTTCACTCAACACAACAGCTAGGTATATGCAGTGAGGTGGGTTCACTCAACACAACAGCTAGGTATATGCAGTGTGGTGGGTTCACTCAACACAAAAGGTAGTTAGATGCAGTGAGGTGGGTTCACTCAACACAAAGGTAGGTATATGCAGTGATGAGGTGGGTTACCTAAACACAACAGGTACTAGGTATATGCAGTACTGGGTATTACAATGTGAAGCTCCCTGTCACAGACACAGGTAGCCAGTCACTGAATGTGCTGAATTATCAAGAATTCATAAGAAAAGGATTAGCTCTGAAAAGAGCTGTTGAGGGGTGCTGTTAGCAATAAGATTCAGCCAAGAGCCTAACTAATCTTTCCCTAGGAAAAAGTCTGCAGCAGCTTGCCCTACTCTGACTATTTGCAGGCACACGAGTGAGTGTAATAGCCGGCGCAGCCTGCCTTATATAAGATGGGGAGTGGCTCCAGGACTGAGTGTAGCCTGATTGGCTACAATGTGCCTGCTGACTGTGATGTAGAGGGTCAAAGTTGACCCTCATAGAGCATTATGGGGCGAATCGAATTTCCGGGAAAGTTCACCAGCGAAGGCGAACCACCCGAAGTTCGCCTGGAACCTTTGCGAACCGTGCGGTCCATCTCGACTTATCACAACAACATAATCTATATCTTGTTTTTTCCACCACCCATTAGGCTTTCTTTGGGTGGTACATTATGCTAAGAATTATATTATTATTATTATTATTATTATTATTAATAATGCATTTTAATGGCAATATTAAGACAAAAATGGAAAAAAAAAAGCATTATTTCTCAGGTTTTGGCCATTATAGTTTTGAAATAATACATGCTACCTTAGTTAAAACCCACATATTTTATTTTCCCATTTGTCCCCGTTATTACACCATTTACATTTTGTCCTTATCACTATATATGGCGCCAATATTTTATTTGTAAATATAGGTGCATTTTTTCAGTTTTGCATCCATCATTATTTACAAGCCCGTCATTTAAAAAATAAAAATAATATATCTTCTTGACATACATATTAAAAAAGTTCAGTCCCTAAGGTAACTATTTATGGTTTGTTTGTTTGTTTTTTATTTATTTATTTATGCAAAAGTTTCATCTGGGTATTTATGGGATAGTGGGATAGTGTGGGAGGTTAATTATAAATTATGTGTAGGTCACTTTATTAAAATAAATGGATGTAGGTGTACTTTTACTATTTGGCTACAAAATATCTTCACTCATTAGCTTCCTGCGCTTTCTTTTAGTACACAAAACAGGAAGTAATGAGTGTAAGAGTAATTACGGTGTTTATGAATGACCGCAGGCATCACATTGATGTTGCGATCTTTGACACAGGGAACGTAAAACAATTATTGGGAACTGTGTTCCCATTCATTGATCTCCAGGTTAACGGGTGGCAGCAAGAACAGGCGCAGGATCGCGCACACGGGCGAGCAGGAGAGGGCACAGTGTCGATTTTGACGGAGTACGTATATTTATTCCCCTGAGGCTTAGATAAAGTTTTTAAAGGAGTAGACTTACTGTACTAAAACCATTAAGTGATTAACCAATTAGGTCTATCTGGATGGATACTGTATATCCGTCCAGATAGCCTGCTCCGCTTCCGCTGTGATCATGCACGCTCCCGCCACCTCCCGTTAGCCCCAAGATCAATGAATGGGAACATGGTTCACATTCATTGATCTAAGTCCCTTGCAGAAAAAACAATGACTTCTTATCAGAGGCCTTAGTCTTTCTGAGCAAAAAAAAGTTTCTGGTCCTCCTTATGCTTCCTGAAAGCGAGAGCATTTGCTTCCAGGACTAAAAAAATAGTTTTTGACTGTGGCCATCTTGTGGCCAAATAGTAAAACTACATCCACATACATTTTTTATTTAATAAACACATAATATTACATTTAAAATGAACTGTTTACCTCCCACACCAAAAATTACCCAAATAAATATTTTTATAAAAAAAAAGTAAAATTACAATAAAAAAAAACGTTGAACTTTTGTAATATGCATGTCAAGAAAGAGTATATTATTTTCTAAATTATAAGCTTGTAGATAGTGATGGACGCAAATTGAAAAAAATGCACCTTTATTTCCAAATAAAATATTGGCGCAATACATTGTGATATGGACATAATTTCAATTTTTTAATAACCGGGACAAATGGGCAAATAAAATACATGGGTTTTAATTACGGTGGCATGAGAAATCATGATTTTTTTCCTATTTCTGTCTAAATCTTTCTGTTAAAATGGATTTAGAATAAAATAATTCTTAGCAAAATGTACCACCCAAAGAAAGCCTAAATGGTGGAGAAAAAAACAAGATATAGATAATTTCGGTGTGATAAGTAGTGATAAAGTTATTGGCGAATGAATGGGAGGTGAAAGTTGCTCAGTTGCATAAGGTGAAAGAGCACAATAGGCTGAAGTGGTTAATGTTATATTTTTTCTGATGTCTAACCTCCCTTTCAATTAACCCCTCCCCTTATGATACCGAACCCTAACCTTCATCAAATTATTGTCCTTCCTGATACCAAACCTCAATCTCTTCACCCTTATTGCACAGTGTAATATTCCTGTATCTTAACCAATGGCACTTACTTTACTAATTTATCACATATCCCTGGCTGCTAATCCTAGCGATACTAACATTTCATTGTCTTCCTTTCCAAGTGGTTAGTTTATAAACCAGTGCATCGCTATTGTACAGCTGAGTGCCAGGGCTATGGGACATTAATTTGGTTCTTGTAGGCAGTTGTAGTAAAGATCTAGCATGTGCCATAGGAAATTGGGGTCAGCATATACATATCCACAAATAACAGAGTTGAACAGAATGTGCTCCCCCCAAAAAAAAAAAAAAAAACACAGCACGCTGCAGCATTTTCCACAAATAACAGTTAGTACTCAAATGACGACTAGGAAAGTATGCCCACCAGGTGATAGGCGATCATGTCCCAAAAATGGCAAAAGTGGGCATGCATGTCTTCCAAATAAAAGATTATCCCAGGATGTTCTATGTTTAATTAAATACTTAAATATCAATGGAGACAACTGTTGTGTATAAAGCAAAGACAACATGGGAGTAACTTGATGACAACTCTTTGAAAACCCTTCAGTGGCATATATTTAAAGAGGAACTCCAGTGATAATAATGTAATTAAAAAAGTGCTTAATTTTTACAATAATTATGTATAAATGATTTAGTCAGTGTTTGCCCATTGTAAAATCTTTCCTCTCCCTGATTTACATTCTAACATTTACCCCATGGTGACATTTTTACTGCTGGCAGATGATGTCAGTGGAAGGAGATACTGCTTGCTTTTTTGGCAGTTGGACCCAGCTGTAAAAAGCTGTTATTTCCCACAATGCAATGAGGTTTACATACAGGAAACTGTCAGGACATTACGCTGTTGGAGGGGTGTCAACACAATATCAGCCATACAGAACCCCCTGATGATCCGTTTGTGAAAAGGAAAAGACTTTTTATTGGAAAGGGGGTATCAGCTACTGATTGGGATGAAGTTCAATTCTTGGTCACGGTTTCTCTTTAAAGCCACTTCCGGATTAACACTTTTTCTTTCCCCAGCCAACTTTTTGTGTGCCCGGTACAGGGTGAGCCAAATGACGGCTCATCCTGGTGCCGCTCAAACCCCTGGGGCGCTAAATATTATCACCCTGTAGCAACTCAGAGGGAGATGTAATCTGCTAAAATGATCTGGTTCAAACCTTCCATCCCATGTGCATCCCCCTCTTTCATGGGTAACATCCATGTACAGCATCCCCTCTGTTTTATGAACAGCTCCCTTGGATAGTGGTAATTACCATCCATGTGTTATTCCTCCTCATTTGCAGCATCCCTTTACCACTTGCAACCTCTTCTTACACATATGAGGCAACCCTTCATGTCCAACCACCCACTAGGCAGCAAACTCCATAAACCCTGGCCTCTGTGTCCTTTAAAGAAATCCGGTCCTATTTTGGACCCAATCAGAAACCTCCAAAAAGACCTGCAATTAGTTGTCTTCCAACGGCCTCCACCAAACCAGACAGGGCCTGAGATGTTCTGGTGAGAGGAATGGTAGAGCATTTCCAAGTCCAGGTCTCCATCATCATATTCAAGAAGACAAGAGTTTGTAATTGCTGACAAAGGTGGTATAACTAAGACCTGACAACAGGCTGTAAATATTTTTTATTTAGTGTTTTGCAATTTCATAGAAAATAGAATAGTAGTAAAAATGTAGGTGTACCGTGTTAGCCAAACAAATTATGTAGGTAGAAAAAAAACTCTTGTAAAAGTAATACATTTTAATAGCTAACTGATAAAGTTAAATTATGCAAGCTTTTTGGGATCTAGAAAATAGAAAAATGCCAACATTCTGTTTTCACTTTGTTATGGTGTATCAAGTGTTGTTTGATTAGAGAATAAAAAAATAATAATTTAAATGGGTTTAGCATGAAGCTGCAAAATATCAAGTGACCAGAAAAGATCTGAATATTGCATACATGAAATAAAGGCGCCTGGAAAAAAGGGCACAGGGGATTGCCGCTAGTAAAATATTGCTAAGGTTAGCGATATTGTACTAGTGAATATTGATAGTAAAATATCTAAGATTTACTGATGTTTTATTATGGCTAAACCTAACCCTACTCTCACACAGAACCCTTCCGTGGTGGTACCTAACCTTAAGACCCCCCCCCCAGTGCTGCCTAACCCTAAGACCCCCTCCTGGTGGTGACTGACCCTAAAACCTTCTCTGTTGGTGCCTAACCCTAAGATCCTTTCCCCCCCAGTGGTGCCTTAAAGAGGAACTCCAGTGAAAATAATGTAATAAAAAAAGTGTTTCATTTTTACCTTAATTATGTATAAATGATATAGGCAGTGTTTGCTCATTGTAAAATCTTTCCTCTCCCAGATTCACATTCTGACATGTATTACATGGTGACATTTTTACTGTGGGCAGGTTATTAGCTGTTTCTAGCTGTTCTGGCCTTGCAGAAAGCTGTAAACAGCCATTTCCTGTCTGTGAACATTGTTACATTGTGGCAGTTTGCCCAGAGTACCGTACGGTACTAGAGCCTCTTGTGGGAGGGGTTTCAGCACAAAATCAGTCATACAGCGCCCCCTGATGGTCTGTTTGTGAAAATCATTATATTTCTCATGTAAAAGGGGGTATCAGCTACTGATTGGGATAAAGTTAAATTCTTGGTCGGAGTTTCTCTTTAACCTACCTCCCCCGGGTGGCACCTAACCCTAAATCCCCCTCCTTAAACTAACCCCCCTTCTGCATAGCCATGGTATGCGGCTATGAAGGTAAATTTGGTTGCCCAGAGGTGCAAGATTAGCGGCATGAGGTTTGTGGAAAAATAATTGGCTAAGTATATTGCAGTGCTTTGCAAAAGCTGCAATTTGCGGCAAAAAAGGTAAAAAGTGCACACTATTGGCCAACGGCATGCGCCAAAATTGCCGTGTTATTCTGCTAAATGCGACTTTTATCATAGTGACGGCGCCATTTTTCCATAAGGGCTCCGGCTCCCTTTTTCCCTGCTTTGCTGAATACTCTTGCATACATCGTCTTGGTAAATAAAAGGATGACCGAGTTATGATGAAAAAAGTCCATAATATTTCTGTCACTCAATTTAAAAAAGACATGCACACCTTAGTTTCCTTTGCTGTTTTGTTTTACACGTTGTCCTAGGTGGTTTCAGCAAAAAGACTGCTAATAGCTTAGGATATATTAATAACAAATATCCAGCTATGGGGCTGACAGGTAAAGATTAATGAAAGGTAGCCAGTCTGTGTGACTTTGAAATCAATAACACTATTGAATGCTGCACTTGCAATCCGTGATATTGAGTACAGACTGAAATATTATATCCGGGGTACAAATGTCTATGTTGAGTTTTTCAAAGCATCGTTTTCTTCTATGAAAGCTTTTATGTGCTACATGCTACAGGCTTCCGAGATGGGCGGATTGGCTGGACCATGTCTAGCAGTGACCTTTCTCAAACTGAAAGGATCAGCCTACAAATTGATCATTTATATGCTGCTGGATAGGGAAAGCCTATCTAATACCATTCATAAAAAAATGAGTCAGACTACTGCTGGCTAGTTCAGCACTGCCATATAGGCCGTGTTGTGTAGCCAAATGAGTTGGTTGCTAACTTGCTAGGTGGTGCTACTAGTAAAAATATTGGTAATTTACATTACAAATATTTTACTCCAGAATAATCTGACCTCCATACTTACACAAACCCTTCTCTCCTAATGCCTAACACTTAAGCAGTCCACACACCATACAATTTTTTTTCAATATCTTTTCAATTCAAGAATTGCAATCAGTTTTTCAAAAATCTGACCAATGTATGTACATTTTTCTCAGTTATGATAAAAAACGATAAAAATGATTGAAAACTCAGAATTAATTGCTTGGACTTATATATCAAGTAATTGTCACTTTACCATCTACCATTCAATTTTCATATAAATGGATCAGAAAAATTAAAATCTTCTTTTATCGAATAAAAATGGGAAATTCGATCAGATTCCTCGAATGAATGTAAAAAGAAACTTTGGATTTTTCAGTTCAACTGATAGTATTTATTACATTGGTGTAAAATTGAATCTTTTAATTGTATGGTATGTGGCCACCATAACCCCCGCCCTGCCATAGTGCCTAACATTAACCTCCCCTTCTTTATACCTAACACTAATCCCAGAGCCCAAATGACCACTATTTGTAGCCACTCATCTATAAATAGACAATTGGTTGCAATCACTATTCCCTATGTATTAGCTGGTTATTATATGCATCAGGCAACCAACTCACTGTCTGGGCAGCCTACAAGTGGTAATGTACATTGGCGTCTATTGGACGCCTGCTGATCCCAGGAAACTGGTGGTCTGTTTGGAGCGTTTGATGAAGCGTGACATCTGAAACGGAGAATGCCATAGGTTGTTATGGGGAAGAAGGCCAGAGACCATCTTTATTTTAAAGGTATATATTATAAAATGTACACTTTTCCATGAGTAAAATGCACTGTATACTATTTTTTTCCTAAGTTGCTGTCACTTACAGTAGGTAATAAAAAAACATGACGGATTTTAGACTAGTCTGTCTCCTCATAGGAGATTCTCATTATTACCTTTATTCTTTACAAAAGCACTCCGTGGAAAGGTTCTGTACAATTATAACAGCCAAATTCCTTACTTGCTTGCACGCTATTCTGGCAGTTATGCTGGGTACACAGGTTGCGATTTCCCACTCGATCCGTGGGATCGATTGGGATGGATTCGATTATTTCTGCCATGTTCGATCGGGTTTCGATCGGGTTTCGATCGATACAGCTGTCGATTTTGCATACTAAACATGCAAAATCGACGGCTGTATTGATTGAAACCCGTTCGAACATGTCGGAAATAATTGATTCATCCCGCGGTTCGAGCGGGAAATCGCAACATGTGTACCCAGCATTAGAACAAGCAAGCGACTTCCAGTCACAGTCAGTGAGTGATTTTGTAAATAAAGAAATAACTGAGAATCTCCGATAAGGAGATAAAATAGTTACAGATCTGTCAGATTTTCAAAAAATACATCTATAGTGCAATTCAAAAATGTATTTTAACCACTTAAGTTTATCTGGATGGATATATCCGTCCAGATAGACTGTGCTGCTGCCGCTGCATGAGGCGCGCAATCCCGCTGCCTGCCGTTAGTTCCCCGATCAGTGAATATAATTCCCATTCACTGATCTAAGTTCCCCGAAGAAAAACCAACGCTCTCTAATCAGAGGCCGCGGCATTTCTGCCTCCAAAAAAAGTTTCCCGTGCTCTTTATTGTTCCTGGAAGCATGATCGTACGCTTCCAGGGCTTTTTTAACTGTGGCCGTCTTGTGGCCAAATAGTAATCTGCACCCACATACATTTTTTAGTAAAGGATTACATTATTTTACATTTCAAATTATCTGTTTCCCTCCCAAACCAAAAATTACCCAAATTTTTTATAAAAAACAAATAAATAAAAAACACTACAATATAAAAAACAACAACATAAATAGTTACCTAAGGGTCTGAGCTTTTTAAATATGCACATCAAGAGAGTATCTTATATATTTTTTAAATTATAAGCTTGTAAATAGTGATAGTCGCAAATTGAAAAAATGCACCTTTATTCCTAAATAAAATATTGGCTCCATAAATTGTGATAGGGGCATAATTTAAACGGTGTAATAACCGGGACAAATGGGCAAATAAAATACATGAGTTTTAATTACGGTAGCATGTATTAATTTTAAACTATAATGGCCAAAAAAACTGAGAAATAATTAATTTTTTTCCATTTCTTTCTTAATCTTCCTGTTAAAAGGGATTTAGAAAAAAATAATTCTTAGTAAAATGTACCACCCAAAGAAAGCCTAATTAGTGGCGGAAAAAAACAAGATATAGATCAATTAATTGTGATAAGTAGCAATAAAGTTATTGGCGAATGAATGGGAGGTGAACGTTGCTCCGATGCATACGATTTTCAATGCTGTAGGCTGAAGTGGTTGAAGTGAGTCTGAAGTGAATACAAAAAAAAAAAAAAACTACAACAGATACCTAAGGAGATGGAAGGCTCTGGGTCCTATAGAGCCTTCCCTTTACTCTCATGGTCTGCTCATTCCAGCACTGGCTCCCCTGGTCAAACCCCCCATCGCAGGAGGCTTCGGAAGTCTTCAGGAAGACTTCCTGAAGACTGGTGGCTCTGGACTGCGCATGCGAGAGTGCACAAGGTAGCATGCTTACGCATGCGCAGTATGGAGCCACCCATCTTTGGGAACACTTGGCTCCCGAAGACTTCCAAAGCCTCTCGCAGTGGCAGAGAGCAGTTTCTGACCCATCGGTCAAAGACTGCTAAAAGGGGAGTCAATACTGGAATGCGGGGATCATGAGAGGAACGGGGAGTATCTGTTTTTTTTTATTAATATTTCTCTTTAGGAAGAGAGATTTTTTTTGTAAATGTAAATTGGGTCCACTTTACAATACTTAACCCCATAAAGAAATTGTTCTTTAATGAGGCTCTTTGGCTTCTGTCCTCCAGCAGGTCACGGTGAAGGCTGTATCTTCAAAAAGTCATAGAGTACCAACAAAATGAAGTCTGGAATATGCCACACAGGTCAGAAAAAAACCAAAGGATAAAGCACTGGCAGTAAATAAAGCGATCTGTCATCCTCAGGACATCATAAGTTAAAGTACACATCGTATGACAGGCGTTTTATCAAGTGCATAATCTGACATTGAAACGCACAACTCTGAACTGTTTGTCAAGACCCAAAGTTTACAGTTCATTTTTATAATTGCCCCAACCATAAAATATGACTATCAGATAAAGAAGAAGCGGAGCCCTGCTCTCCCTGCTGAAGCATCTTTTATGATCACAAGTGATTTGTAACTAGATTTTAAATGGACCTTTCGGATGCCTGAGTTGCCAACCCATATGTCATTGTGACAGCTCAGGCTCCCTCCTAGGAGGCCTTAATATGTCGTCGCTTTGATCAATATCACCTATGAGCAGGTTAGAAACATTGGTCCTCTGCACCAGAGGTCATCACCATGCAAGCCTACACTGAGCGAGAGCCAAGAAAAATGCTGATAAATATATACGGAGCTTGCTAGGCTAATAGGAAGGGTTAAAGCTAAGCTTCAGGCAGACAAGTTAAATGCACAGCTGAGTTTCATTCACGATGAGTATAAATAGTCACACCGATGTCCTAGAATGAGCTTGCTGCTTGAGAGAAAGACAACAGCAGCCTCCGCCAGATGTGCATTTCCTGTAAGCATTACAGTACCTCTGTCACTAGTTTAAGGGCACTAGTTTGATCGCATTGGCTGCAATAACCATATCTTCCGCTGTGATTGGTTCACAGGCTGAGCCTTTTGGCTCAGTGTAATTTCTCCATTGAAATCAATGCAGCATGTTGTGATGTGTCAGCAGAAGTTGAGAAATGAAGCATTGCAATGCATCATGCATTGTACAGCTCCTCATTCTAAGGACTGAATACAGTCTTTGTCTGCAGCGGCAGCCCTGTCACTCATGTGCTGCTCATAACCTAGTGGCAGTTTTGTTTTAAAGTGGTATTATACTCAAATTTAATCTAAGGTCTAAAGGTCAGATTTGATTTCCGATCCTTTTTCTGATCGATTTTGTATAGAAGTGCTTGGAAAATTGATCAGAAAAACAATCGAAAATCAGATGTCAGAAATAATCGATTTGACCTTGGATGAAATCTGGGGCATCCTCTCTCTACCTAGGTAAGTATTTATATTTTGAGCTTTGTAATGCTTTTTCCCCTTAAAAAACCAGAGCAAGTTTCACCTCACCTATTAGTGCTCCTTTCATTCATTCATACAACGAAACAATCTATATCTTGTTTTTTCACCACCAATTAGGCTTTCTTCGGGTGGTACTTTTTGCTAAGAATTATTTTATGCTAAAAGTGTTTTATCAGGAAAAAGAAAAAAATTGAAAAAAATCATTATTTCTCAGATTTTGGCCATTATAGTTTTAAAATAATTCATGCTACTGTACTTAAAACCTACACTTGCCCATCTGTCCCGGGTTTTTGAAATGTTTACAATTTTTCTCTAGTATACTGTATGCCGCCAATATTTCATTTGGAAATAAAGGTACATTTTTTCAGTTTTGCGTCGATCCCTGATTATAAGCCCATAATTTATAAAGTAAAAGTAATAGTAATGTACCCTCTTGACATACATATTAAAACATTCAGTCCCTAAGGTAACTATTTATGTATTTTTGTTTTGTTTGTAATTCCCCTCCCCCCCCCAAATTAATAAATTGCTAACTATAGGGGAGTGTGGGACGTCAGGGGTTAATTTAAAAAATAAAAATAAGGTAAAAATAGGCCGTTTATTGAAAAAAAAGGAAATGCAGATGTAATTATACTATTTGGCCACAAGATGTCCTCGCAGGTGTCTTCTGTATGCGTGCCGTCTAAGATGGCTGAGGTCATTCACACGAAGACTTCGAACAATGAATGGGAACGGTGTTCCCATTCATTGATCTTGCGGCTAACGATCGGCAGCGGTAACGAGCGCGCGGGGTGGGGGGTGGTAGGGTAAGCAGTAATGTGTGGTGGGGATGGACATATTAGATATGCCCCTGCAAGCAGTTATGGCGTTTTGCAGGGACGTAGTTATTCGTCCCGGGGGAGGGGAAGTGGCTAAAGGACTTTTGAGGCAAAGGGCAACAATCAAAATGTACTCACCTAGGGCTTATTCCAGCCCCTAGCAGTTGTTTCAGTCCCTCACCACTGCTTCAGTCCTCCTCAGTGTCCCACTGGCTACCCGCAATGATTGGCCACCTGCCTGAGGGTCATCTCTTCTGTGACGTACGTCCATGTCATCTGGCGCCTGCATAGTAGTTGTGTGCAGATGCAGCATGCACCAGATGACATGGACGCGCAGGCCTACAGGCTCAGAAAAGACAACCATCATTACGGGCAGCCAGTGGGACATCGAGGAAGACTAGAGCAGTGGCGAGGACTGAAACGGCTGCTAGGGGCTGTAAGAAGCCCCAGTTGAGTAAACTTTGATTGTTGCCCCTCGTCTCAAAAGTCCTTTAATAATGCTATTTATCTCAATGCAGGACATGGTGGATCACAGCAGTAAACCCATTGCCCATCTTAACCAGCCCTTAGGGTGACAGCATGGAGGATGGGCGACCCATTAGGTTTGTGCTGGACTGGACTGCACACAGTTGGCAACAGTAGCAGGGTGATCGACATTACAACAGATCTCTGCTGAGATCTGATCTATTTTAGTATTACTTATGCTGATAAGATGCACATTACCTAGTCAACATTAGCATTGGTAGAATTTCTGTGCACTCTCTATGCACAATAACTTAACCAACCTTTTGTGAATATAGCCCATAGAGTGCTGCAAGGGGATAGGCAGCCAGTACATGACTGATTTCAGGTAAACATAATTTACACCTTTACTTAACCATTCCCTGCATAATTCAAAACTCAACAAAGTGTTTGGCTGAAGTTGGCTATGCAGAGAGGATGTATACTGCTTCAACTGTAAATACAGATATTAATATATATATGCATAATGATTACTTGGATGAAATATCCCTTAGCCTCCTGCCCTTTTAACATGTTCCTGCGACCTTGGACAGGCCGTTCAGGCCAGTCTCTGTGAACCGTGTCTTCTGAGCAATAATACTTATAAGCCTTGGGGTTCCCGGCAGCATTTACTGCAGACATACAGGCTTCTCTGTATCCTGATTTCTGACATAGATGAGAAGTTAATTCCATATGGATTTAGACTTGTGGTTGTGGCGCTCACTATGTGATTGAAATAGAAAATCCTGATAAGGTTCATATGATAAAATTGCTTATTCAGCCTTTGCTTTAATATCCCAATGTCAACTAATTTAAGATGGGGCATTCTGGGTGTTAACTGGTATAAAGCTATATGGTAATGGGATAAATGTGCATGCATTATGTATTATGTGTGGTTTAATAGCATATGTGCCTTCATAATGTGTGTTCACTCGAATCTCTTAATACGTGTTAACATTTAAAATTAATAGCTATTTATATAATATCTTCACAATGCTTTATGTATGTACATATGCTTTAAATCTGTTCTATCTATCTATCTATCTATCTATCTATCTATCTATCTATCTATCTATCTATCTATCTATCTATCTATGGAGCATATGCACAAAACACTGGTAAAGCTGCCAAGTGCAAAAAGCACATTGCAATGTTTTTGTTAATTACTCTGACAAGATAGTTTGCATGCGCAATAAGTGCGACCTGTAGTGTGGTGCGCATTACCCTAGCAATACTTGTGTTACCTAGGTAACATGAGTTTTGCTAGTTGACATTGTGTGCTACCTAATCAGCAGGATTAACGGTAAAATGTGCTCTCTGCCAGGGCCGGGCCGAGGCATAGGCTGGAGAGGCTCCAGCCTCAGGAGGCTGGAGAGGCTCCAGCCTCAGGGCGCAGTGTAGGAGGGGGCGCACAATTCATTCAGCTGTCATTCCTAATTGTGTATGAAGCAGAAAGAAATAAGAAAAGGGGATACATAGCAGTGACTGCAAGCCAGATAACTAGATATTAAGGTGTTGGGGAGATTGTGGGCCCTGTGGCCCTCTTAATCTAACAGCAATCAGTGAGTGACAGCTGGGGTGGGAGAGGTGGAGGGGCGCACTTTGGTGTCTCAGCCTTGGGTGCTGGAGGACCTTGTCCTTGCTCTGCTCTCTGCGCATGACAACCTTTCTATAGTGTTAGTAATGTCTAGGAGAACTCATTGAGAAGCATGTGATTTGTTTGATCAGCTGATAGATTTGCAAAGCTCTGATTTGCTGTGATCACATCCTACTTTAGCACACGATCATGACTAGCAAATTAGAGGCTTACATATCTATCACCTGACCAAACTGATCACATGCTTTTCCATGAGTTCCCCTAGACATGGTCATCACTACTTTTCTAATGTTTTGTGCATATTGTGCCAAGCACACAAATAGTCGAGTTCCTTTTTTTCTTTTTCTGCCTGAGAGAGTTAATATTTACCTATGGAAATAACAATTGCTCTCCAGTCGGGACCGAGTTTGACTATAGTGTAAACACTTTTGATATGGAATTACAGCAATACAACTCTTTCCTGGCATAGAATAGCTTCTGAAAGCAAGGAAGATATAAAAAGGCCAATAAGTTTATAGATTTTAGCTCTGGCTACTTCAAAGACTGTGTCATTAAGCAGAGACCATAGTAGACAATAAAACACTAAAAACTTAAACAGTAGATTTAAACAAAAACAAAAACTGTGGGATAGCTAGGTCAGGTTTAGGAGTAGGAGGATTGTACAATTGTTTATCTCATCAGTTTATTTTCACCTCAGTATTCCTTTAACCGATATTCTAACTGTTGAAATTAGCTGTTGCCCATTTCTGCAGCGTGTTTATAAAACACACCTTGACGGCAGAGGTGCAAAAAAGTTGAAACCACCCATATAGTTTAACTTAAAGTAGAATTTCTCTTAAAATATTTCATTTTATATATTCTGTTGTGTATATATGTATATATAGAACAATGTGGCTTACAAATTTTCACCAAAGTTATTTTTTGCATCAAAAATGGCATTTAGGATTTCGAGAAAAAACACAAAAAAAGTATTTTTACCACAAAAACGCTAAAAACCTTCTTTTTAGCACAAAAATTAGCAAAAATGTAAAAATCATCACGAACTTATTACAAAATGATTTTCAATGGCACTTTCGCTTGAAGCTCGAATTTAACATTATTTTTGTGAAAATGAATGCAAAAAGAATGCTGGCATTTTCGCTCACCACTGCTATAGAATATAATTCAAAATAATGAGACTAAAATCCTTCCATGTTACCAATTGCCTTTACCATATTCCTATAGTAGGTTCTCTGTAAGAAGTATGCACATCCTTCAATCTGCTCCTCTCCACAATAATAAAACCACCCTTTACAAATCAAACCCATGCCCCTGAATAATGCTGATTGAGGCCCTGTCCATCTTACTTTTGTCGGCTGATCGTGATTGAGAGCTGCGCCTCCAAATGACATAGTAGCTGTAAACTTTGCAGCAGTCACTGGAGTGAACAGAATAGCTGTCACTGGCCATTGAAAACCAATTATAGTATCAGGCAGGAAAGTACAGTGTGGTGAACATTAGTGTGCTCAGATGTTGTGCACTAAAATGGGAAGTGTACAAGTCACATCTCTTTCCACTGACTATCAAATGAATGGATTCATGTGCAATCTAGATTCTTTCCTAATTTGATATTTGAACACTGACAGCCGCAGCAGAAGATCCTTTTCTTCCTCTGTTTTGACACAATAAACACATGCTTTTGTTATGGTGCATCTTGGATCATAGAATATCAATGCTCCATTCTACAACTACTGTATAACGAGAAGATTCTGATGTTAGTGTGTAATAAGTCACACTTAGCCTGCTTAGCTCTTGTGACATCCTCAGTGGCTTTCTTTAAAGCAGAATAACTAGGATAACATGTAATAACTTAATAAAGACCATCATCTTTATTGGCTCTATAATTATCCTTCCTGCCTTTTTACCAAAGTGATTTTATCTTGGTGAACGTTACCATCCCCCACATCCAGCTCACAATAATTCAGCCATTGAAATTAGCCATGTTAAGTGGTGACATCATCAGATCCAGTACAAAGCATGGCATTCTACTGCTTACCAACAGTGTAGCTGCCACATACATAAAACAACTTCTCTGTTTGCTCAGCTTTATGCTCTGCACTTCTTAGATAAACAAAAACCATATTTGTAACATTGCAGCACAAGGCAAAATGTAAAGGGGCCTGTGCTGCCTATTCAGTTGTGCATGCAATAAGGCTTCAGGAGTACTCTGAAGCCAAATCTTATTAACCATCTCAGATGCCGTTTACGGCAACCTTGCAAGATTTTATGCCAATCACGATCGATCCATTCATTCTATTTTGGCTGGAAATTGATCTAAAGATCAATTAGGTGGTAATGTTGCAGCACCAATTTCTTTCCCTTCCGAATCAATACAATTATTGAATTGAAATATCAAATAATGCATGGGCACCCTTAGTTCATTGGCAGCACAGGCTGCTTAATCTGATAAGGTCCTAAGGAATCCAAGCAAGCTGGTTGACTATTCAGCCATGTCCTCTTCCCCCTTCCATGCTCCTTCCTACTCACGTCATGCCTTAACCTTGCTTTGCTCCTCCATCAGTCACTGGTCATGCTCCTCCATCAGTCACTGGTCATGCCACTCCTATTTTCCTTGGTGATGTCATCAGCTTACCTCTGCACATATACTGAGGCCAGGTAGTAGATACAAAGTCCAAGATTCCAAAAGGGCTGTACTATCCCATTTTTATGTCTACAAAGCCAGTTTCATGGGAAGTATACTTCTGCTGATTTCAGATGATAATTCCTAAATTAAAGTGTAGTCCTCTCCCTATTAACATATTAATAAAAAAAGTTTAAAGATTAAAGTTTTAAATGGAGCCAAAACACTATTTGGCTTGTCAAAAATGTATCACATTTAATTCTTCTACAAAATGTTTTAGGTTTTTAAAGATCAAGGATCCAAATGCAATTTCACATGCAGAGTCCCCAAAAAAATGGTCTGACACATGTTTCGCAGTGAACCACCACTTCCTCAGAGTCACACAAAATACATATACAGTCAGTTGTTGTCAGCATCACAGATACAATGGAAGCTTTTATGCTTTAAGGAACTATGTTTGTATTTAATGTGTCTCTGAGGAAGTGGCGGTTCACTGCAAAACAACGCTACATGTGAAGTTGCATGAGAATCCTTAATTTGTATGAACCGGAATAATTTTGTACAAGAATTACATGTGATGCATTTTTGACAAGCAAAGTGTTTTCAGCTTCATTTGAAGCCCCAATCAACACAATATTGGAGTAAGTAAATGGTTTCAGATGATTGTATTGAATGTATTAGGCTTGATTCAGTAAAGCGTGCTAAAATAGTTAGCACGTGCAAACTAGGGTGCTAAGTAGTTTGCTGGGCAAAGCTGTTACTGATCGCACGCTATTTGGTGTGCGTAAAACGTTGCACCGGTGCATGCAAAACATTGCACCGTCCGCGTGCAAAGTACGCTTATCAGGCTATTTTGCATGCGGACGGTGCGACGTTTCGCTCACACCAACTAGCACGCGATCAGTAACAGCTTTGCCCGTGCAAACTACTTAGTACCCTAGTTTGCACGTGCAAAGCTTTTAGGCATGCTAACTGTGAATCAAGCCCATTAACTCCAAGTGGATGTGCTGCCATGTCCACTTGGAGTCAACACATTTCTTATCTTCTCTCACTTCTAAGAACTGTATGGATTCAACTCCGGCAATGTTACAGGTGCTTTTTATGAATTGTAATAATTGCTTTGCCAGAAAATGACCCAAATCTTTCTGTCCTCAAAAGAATTGCCAGTAATCAGAGCACAGCTCTGCACCACTTATGTATCAAATAGCCTTATAATTATATTCATGTGTTTGCAAGCTTAATTACTTAATAAAATAGACAGGAATGCAGACAGCCTGAAGTCTACGGAGTTCTCGTTTTGCATATTAAAATACCTCCTACTCATAACTTTCAGATAAACTGTTAAAAGCATGGCGAGCATCTTGTGTTCAGCTCCTATGGCTGCGTATTATGAACACATAGCATTAATATTGATGAGGGATATATGTAAAACGTGTAATTCTAGGAGATATTCTATCCCCAGCTGGGCTTACGAAATTGTTTGCTTTCCAGAAATCTAGTTAGAATATGTACCCTGTGGGAACTACAATGTTGTTATACAAAGCAGATCTGGCATTGCTGTATCTACTTTTTATATTAAACCAGAATTCGAAAAAAAAATCTGCATTAAGGTTGAAACTGTTATTGTATTTGCTTATTTGCAGTAATTCTAAGACTAAAATGGATTATATATTAGGAATATGTACATGTGTACAAAGAGTCTGTTGGATAAGGTAGTGTAAAAAAACAACAACAAAGAAAACAAATTAAAGTAGACCTACAATGTGTTCTTTATAACCCTATGTTGACACCTGAAATGGCCTACAACAAAACAACTTACTGTACATATCCAAAAAGAGGAATCCCTCTGAATCAAAAAGAGCCTTCTGCATCTTCTCTGTCTCCTCATTCCACTGCTGTCCCCATTCAAAGTTTGCACCTCTGAGACTCTTTGGAAGGCTTCAAAATCACGTGCGCCCCCAAGGGGTTCAGAAGATGGACACATTCGTACTTAGTAGGCATGTGCACAGTACAGATTTGCTCATCTTCATAAGTACTTGGATACGCAAGTACTTTCGAGGCCTGCTTGAGAAGACCAAAGAAGTTTTTGACATGCAAGATGAATAATATCATTTACCTGTGATGGGCACCATGTCCATTCATCTTCTTCACTCATGTTGGAAATAGAGATGTCGCGAACCTTCGATTTTCGGTTCTCGAACCCGATTCGCGAACCTTCGAGGAAGGTTCGGTTCGCGGAAAGGTTCACGAACCGCAATAGACTTCAATGGGGATACGAACTTTGAAAAATAGAAAAAATTATGCTGGCCACAAAAGTGATGGGAAGATGTTTCAAGGGGTCTAACACCTGGAGGGGGGCATGGCGGAGTGGGATACATGCCCAAAGTCCCGGGGAAAAATCTGGATTTGACACAAAGCAGCGTTTTAAGGGCAGAACTCACATTGAATGCTAAATTGCAGGCTTAAAGTGCTTTAAAACATCTTGCATGGGTATACATCAATCAGGGAGTGTAATTAGAGTTCTGCTTCACACTGACACACCAAACTCACTGTGTAACGCACCGCAAACAGCTGTTTGCGTAGTGACGGCCGTTCTGGACTGATGCGCAACATGGCCAGAGTGCAGGCCGTGGCAGTTTTCCAGCCCATATGGTCGCCGGGCTGTGGTAGCTCAATGATAGAACAGTGACTGTCCAGCTGATCAAATTTGGTCTGTCCACAATGAAGCAACGACCTTATTATTTTCTTGTATGTAGGTAGGCATAGGTAGGAGTCCCAGTATAGGTAGGCATAGGTAGGTGCCTCAGTAGTTAGCTAGGCATAGGTAGGAGTCCCAGTATAGGTAGGTAGGTGCCTCAGTAGTTAGCTAGGCATAGGTAGGAGACCCAATATAGGTAGGTAGGCATAGGTAGGTGTCCCAGTAGTTAGCTAGGCATAGGTAGGAGACCCAGTATAGGTAGGTAGGTGCCTCAGTAGTTAGCTAGGCAAAGGAAGAAGACCCAGTATAGGTAGGTAGGTGCCTCAGTAGTAAGCTAGGCATAGGTAGGAGACCCAGTATAGGTAGGTAGGCATAGGTAGGTGTCCCAGTAGTCAGCTAGGCATAGGTAGGAGACCCACTATAGGTAGGTAGGCATAGGTAGGTCCCCTAGTATAGGTAGGTAGGTGTCCCCGTATAGGTAAGTAGGTGCCCCAGTAGTTAGGTAGGCATAGGTAGGTGTCCCAGTATAGATAGTTAGGCAGGGCCTGGCTGGCACAGTAATAACAATCAGCCAGGAGCAAGCCAAGAGCCTAACTAATCTTTCCCTAGGAGAAAAAAATCTGCAGCAGCTCTCCCTAGTCTGTCTATTTGCAGCAGGCACACGAGTGAGTGTCATGGCCAGCAAGCCTGCCTTATATAAGGGGGGGTGGGGCTCCAGGGCTTAGTGTAACCTGAATGGCTACAATGTGCCTGCTGACTGTGATGCAGAGGGTCAAAGTTGACCCTCATAGTGCATTATGGGGCGAATCGAACTTCCGAAAAAGTTCGCCTGGTGCAGGCGAACGCGAACCCCCAACGTTCGCCTGGAACCGTTCGCCGGCGAACCGTTCGCTACATCTCTAGTTGGGAAGCATACTTCAGCATGTGACATCAGTAGCAGGGGACGCTAAAGTACACTGCCCACCATGAGTGAGCACGATAAGAGGACAAGGGGCCTATTGCAGGAGTTAAGTGGCTGCGGCTGACTCCCTCAGCACCACATTAGACACACGGGGGAACAGAAAGAAGACAAGACGAGCGTTAATACCAACAAGAGGGAGGGGGGTAGACAGAGGGCGGGAGCATGCAGCTCAAAGTGGGCCTCTTATCCCTGGCTATGAGACAGAAATTTCGGTCTGACTCATATATAAGGGGACCCCTGTCCTTTTATATAGAAAGTCAGATCAATTTTCTTGCCTTATTGTTAAGGGTATACAGTAATTACCAGAGCAGTTTCTAGGCTAAATTGCACCCAAGGCGAGGGTGTAAAAATTGCGCCCCCCACCCCGTGGACTCACAAACCCTTACTCTTTAGAGACAGTCACACGGCCAAAGGTCTCAAGTAGATCTGCCAACTTACTAGTGAAGAGCCGCTCATCCAGGAGGAAGCAGGGACCAGGAGAACACACAGATGAAAAGAGCCCGGAAAGCCGACTCCTCCATGGGCGCCGCACACTGACAGCCTGCAGTACCATTACAGGACATCGGGTGTCATTACGCGGTGGTAACGTGATAATGAATTGACATTGGACTCGGATGCAGGCAGCCCAGGAGGAGTCAAGGAATGTGATCATGTTGGTAATCTTCTTTCTCCTTCCCTTTGGCTCCACTGCACATCACCAGCTCCCTAGCGGTTATGTCCTTCTGCCTGAACCCCCTTTCTATTACTTGCCGGTCTGCACCCAGGGCGGTCGCCCTGCCCACACTGCCCAAGAAACTGCCCTGGAAGCAGAAAATACTATAAAATTAGAGTGCACTCCCTGCGCATGACAACTTTAATGCTGTTTAGTGCATATGAAACGGTTTTGCTATGGAAGGATTCAGTGTGACTGTAAGCAAAGGAAAAACTTTTTGTACTGAAAGAGTTAACTGAATTAATATGTTTCCAGATCTACAGCCTTCTCTGTATTTTTAAAAAGCTTTATTCTTCTACGAATTGCGAAAATTTGCACTCCGCTGACTGCAACGGATCTGATGGATGTGTTTTAATTTAACATGTGTGAACAGATCCTTTTAATAACATACTGTATGATCCATCGACATGTCTGATTTGCAGTCTGTAAAATGGACAAAAAGTGCCAGTTTCTCAGCTGAATTGTGAAGCAAGCCTTAAAGGACAAATGAAGTGAGAGGGATATGGGGCCTGCCATATTTATTTCCTTTAAAGCAGTACCAGTTGCCTGGCTGTCCTGCTGATCCTCCGCCTCTAATACTTTTAGTCATAGACCCTGAACAAGCATGCAGCAGATCAGGTGTATCTGACATTATTGTCAGATCTGACAAGATTAGCCACATGCATGTTTCTGGTGTTATTCAGACACTACTGCTGCCAAACAGATCAGCAGGCCTGCCAGGTAACTGGTATTGTTTAAAAATAAATAAAAATGGCAGCCTCCATATCCCTCCTGTTACAGTTGTTCTTTAATTTCCTGGCAGCTGCAAGCTTTCCTGAATGCATTCCTGACCGCTATGACTGATTATCTATAATGGTTGGCTGCACAACACATGAGGATTGTGAATAATGGCTCTGTCCCCTATTCACCCTCACAAACAACAATAAACAACCTGGAAGGCTGAATATTGAGATGCTGAAATGTATATATTACTCCGACTGTTGAATAAACAAGAGCACACATGCCCTCCTGCACCCTGCCATTTCCAGCTGCCTTCAAGTCTCCGGCCAAATGATAACGGAATATTTAGCTTACTTTCACTATTTGATATTCCTGGGTCAAACAAATACTCAAAGGAATGCAAAGGACACCGTCCCAACATCATAAAGCCACCCTATAAAACGCGTAACCTTCTGGTAAAGTCGAGCAATGCTCCCGATCGCTGCTGTGAAATGCCAGAGGCCTTGGATATTAACAATATGTGGAGCATTTTTTTAAGTGACAGATGCCACTATTAAAAGATGTTAGACTATCAGATGTAGTGCTGGAGGCAACATGGAGATCGTGGACACATAACATGCTACATGGGAAATCAAACAGAGCACTTTGTAGAACGAATAATGGGAAAAGAATGCTCAATGTTTATTCATCGGTGAGCGGAGGCAACATGGCGAGGAGAATCATTTGTTACAGGAACACTGTCAGATACCAGTCCGAGTCACACTGATTTACTGTCAGACAATGACAAAGTAGAGCGAGCATGTTACTGTGTGCTTGTTTCTCTCTTCCGTCCTGAACATAAAACTCACTTGAATCACCGATGACATTTACTGCAGTGATGTCAAGGTAGATGATAGCATTGAGAACCATTTTTTTTAATACTAAATGGTTGAAAGAAAGTGTATCATCAAGAATCTGGATTTAATATTACTTAGGGGCCAGTGCACACCAAAAAGCGATAGTGTAATTGCAAACGCTTAGCACTTTTTGAAAAGATTTTTCTAGGCGGTTCTAGGCATGTGCCTAGCGATTTTCTAATCATGCCTAGCGATTTTTGGAGCATTTTGGTGTAGTGGTTTTCATTTTTTCTTACAGTAGAGCTGTAACTGAACATTTTCTAAAACAAAAATGGTTGGAAAATCGCTCTGATCGAGCACTTTTCAGAGTGATTTTCCACTTTCCCATATTTAACATTGAGGCTGAATCGCCTCAAAAATCAGCAGAAATGCTGCAGGACCCGAGTTTGCATTTGGGAGAAAATCACATCGCTCTGGTGTGATCCATCCCATTCAAATACATCAGAGAAATCGCTTTTCAGAGCCCTGGTGTTTTTAAAAGTGCTCAGAAGCGCTCATGGTGTGCACCGGCCCTTACTTTTTTTTAAATTAAAAGTGTTTCAATGGGTATTTCGATTAGTGATGATCCGAATCAGCTAATTACAATTACGCAAAATGTTGTGTACATTTTTGCAATTACGCCCGTATGTAGTTACAATTTGTAAATTCAATTGATTCAATTGTAATCATTCGTAATTTCATGTCATCTTTGCATAATTTTATGCCAACTTTAGCAGTGAATAGCATTGCCTCCACTCATGCTACCGTCACCAAAATTGCTTTATATGTTAAGAAGAATAGTGGAATTTTCAAAATTACCTTGTCGTTTTAGAGAATTTTTTTTTTAAAAATACAAAGTAAAAAAGTTTTTTAAACTCAGAAAAATCACAGTTTAAAAAACAGTCTTACTTTGCATTTTAAAATCAATTTTCTCAAAAACTACAAGGTCTTTTTTTAAAATTCTTTTTTTGACTTGCATGTGTGCTAACCGCTACAGTTGGCACAAAATTACAGGAAAATTACATGAAAATTGTGCGAGATTACGAATGATTACAATTATAGACTAAATTAATTTCGCTTCTCCCTGAAATTTTGCATTACGATTTTGCATGGTAAATGCAAATTTCGATGCAAAATTACATCTATGCCAAATCTGTGCTCATTTTGGGACCTGTTATTCCTAGCAGGGCATAGATCTCAGAAACGCATGCCTTGTGGTCTCATCACTCTCGCTATTCGCGCTGCTCTGTCATTGCTGCAGCCCAACCGTTCTGCTGTCATAATGACAGCAGAGTTCTGTGTGCTGCTCAGCAGCCAATTTCATTTTTCACCTGACTCCTTGATCACTGTAAGCCAACAACAGTAATCACAGCTTGATTTTCAGAAAAAAAAGTCTCTGGTGCTTAAAAGGCCATTGCCTGTAGGTCTCCGTGTGTTACCATAGCAATGCACACATTACCGCGACAATGCCTGTGGTGCTATTGGTTTAATGGGTGGTGCTCCCCTGACATGGCAACTTTATGTAGTTTATTTCATCTAGCTCAAGAACCCTTGGTCTGGAGGAGATTGCAACCAAAGATGTATGGCTGCACCATGGAGATATGTATGGCTATTATCATCCCTCCTCCCCTCTCCATGGCAACAGGTGTATCGGCACAATACTTAGGCCCAAACTTTGTTGACCGACGGATTGACTTATGATTCCTAAAAGGTACAGAAATTGTGTGTGCCTGCAATTATTATTTTAACCACTTTACCCCCAGCGGTACGAATTTCTCCGCCCCTTTTTTCCCTCCTAAAAAACCAGGGACGGAGAAATCCGTACCTTCCGCGCTACCGCCGCTGTCCGCGCTCCCGCCGCTCGTGCGCGCGCACCCGCCGCTCGTGCACGCCACCGCCCGCTTGCCCGGAGATCAATGAACGGGAAAAGCCATTCCCGTTCGTTGATCTAGCCCCCGCAATGATCTGCTGCTTCTTTCAGAAACAGCGAGATCATTGTGCGTCTCCCAGCCTCCTACTGCTTCCTGTAAGCGTCCTTCCGGACGCTTACAGGTCGCATGTAAACAAACACTCTGTGGCCATCTTGTGGCCATATAGTAAACTACACCCTAAAAGCATTTTACATATACAAACATTACATTTACACAATAAATTAACTCATTACCTCCCACACTCCCCAATTTTTTTTTTTTTTGTAATAAAAAAAAAAAAATACAATAAAAAAAAAAACATAAATAGTTACCTTAGGGACTGAACTTTTTAAATATTTATGTCAAGAGGGTATAACACTGTTACTTTATAAACTGCGGGCTTGTAATTAGGGATGGATGCAAAACTGAAAAAAATGCACCTTTATTTCCAAATAAAATATTATCGCCAAACATTGTGATAGGGACATAATTTAAATGGTTGTATAACCGGGACAAATGGGTTAATACATTTCATGGGTTTTAATTACAGTAGCATGCTTTATTTAAAAACTATAATGGCCGAAAACTGAAAAATAATAATTTTTTCTCACATTTTTTCCTATTTCCCCATTAAAACACATTTAGAATAAAATAATTCTTGGCATAATGTCCCACCTAAAGAAAGCCTAATTGGTGGCAAAAAAACCAAGATATAGTTCATTTCATTGGGATAAGTAATAATAAAGTTATAGACGAATGAATGGAAGGAGCGCTGAAAGGTGAAAATTGCTCTGGTGGTCAGGGGGTAAAACCCCTCAGTGGTGAAGTGGTTAAGGAGAAGTGCACTATCATAGTTGTACAATGTAAGTGTGTACCTGCATTATTTTGGGGGAGGAGGAGGAGTGCACTAACATAGTAGTTGTAGAATGTACTATGATTATAGTTATTATATAGCTATCGTATACTTCCTAAGCCACAATGCTGCCCACGAAGCATGGCGGCTTAGTGAGCAGCACTGTGGCTTAGTGGATAGCACTCTTGCCTTGCAACGTTGGGTCCACAGTTTGAATCCCAGCCAGGTCAACATCTGCAAGGAGTTTGTATGTTCTCCCTGTGTCTGTGTGGTTTTCTGCCGGGCACTCCGGGTTCCTCCAACATCCCAAACACATACAGATAAGTTAACCGGCTTCCCCCTAAATTGGCCCTAGACTAAAATAGACATATGACTATGGTGGAGACTAGATTGTGAGCTCCTCCGAAGGACAGCTAGTGACAAGATTATATATACTCCGTAAAGCTCTGCAGAAGATGCCAGCGGTATAAAAATACTAAATAATAGTGATGTTTTTACGGCAGATGGATCAAGGGATTAGGCTAGCACAAATAGACACATATCCAGCTCTAACAGCAAATTGTACAAACATTAACAAACACTAACGCTAGGATATAATCTTATAATCTGACATTTAGTCCATCATGGTGCTGATGTGAATAGTGTATATACAGCATAATGAAGCAATGTTCAGGTTTAATTTCTAGCAGAGGAATTTTAATTCTGTGTTGGGTTTTATCTGCTGCGTGATGTAATGTGGCTTAATATGCTTGGATAATAGTCTAAAGGTAGCAAGAAGGTCTGAACCATCAATTGATTTTCCAATTGATTTCACTTCATTCCTTATAAAGGTTTATGTTGACTTGAAAAATAAGCAGTGAATTGATAAGTGGAAAATCAATAATCTGCAGACAAGAGATAAATATCCGTAATTGACTTAGAAGCTCTATTCTTAACGCTTGGCAAATTTCTTTTAGTGCTGTCTATTTGTGTTAAAGTTTACAAAGTATTTGCTAAAGTTTTGCTGAGAGAGAATGTCTGCAAAATTGCTTTGAAAGTTTATCGGAAGAAATAAAGAGGCAATTGATCTGATGGGAATAGTTTGTACTAGAGATAAAATAATATGGGCACATAGTATTGTTAGGCACAGAAATAAATAATAGTATACATAACAATAGTCACGGAGGACATTTTTTAACCTTTGACTGTCATTTTAATGACTTTTTAATAAGTAGCTATGATTTACTGAGGCATAATGGCATCATGGGATAAAGATTAAAAAAAATCACTTTAAAGGATACCCGAGGTGACATGTGACATGATGAGATAGACATGGGTATGTACAGTGCCAAGCACACAAATAACTAGGCTGTGTTCCTTTTTTCTTTCTCTGCCTGAAAGAGTTAAATATCAGGAATGTAAGTGGCTGACTCAGTCCTGACTCAGCCAGGAAGTGACTACAGTGTGTCCCTCACTGATAAGAAATTCCAACTATAAAACAGTTTCCTAGCAGAAAATGACTTCTGAGAGCAGGAGCGAGATAAAAAGAGTCAATGGTTCAAAAAATTTAGCTCTAGCATACTTCAATGAATGTGTCATTGAGCAAAAACAAAACAGTTAAAAATTAAAAAGTAGATTTAAACATAAAATAAAACTGTGGAATACCTTAAAAAGTAATTTTTAGGAGAAGGATGATAGATACAATCGTTTATTTCATTACTTTATTTTCGCCTCGGGTGTCCTTTAAAATACACCTGAAGAGAGAGGTATATTGAGGCTGCCATATTTATTTCCTCTTAAGGGGCCCATACACCTAACAATTTTCCCACCAATATACAGCAGATTTGTTCACTGTGATCGAATCTGCTGTGAAATCGTTGCACAAACGCTGACAGAACGATCGATTTCCGTCCAAAATCAATCGTTCCCGTCGATCCGTCCGTGTGGAAGAATTTGCTCGATTGCCGGCGGGCCGGCGGGAGTGCGTCGATAGCGGCGTTTGAATGCCCGATGACCGACGCTAGCGACAATACATTACCTGCTAATAATACATTACGGGCGGGGGGGGGGGGGGCAGCTTTACAGATTGTGATCGGTTTCATGCTGAAATTCACAATCTGTTTGCAGTAAAGTCAGCCATACAACCCCTCTCTGATCAGATTCGAGCAGAGAGGGATCTATCTGTTGGTCGGCCTTTAGAGCAAAGCCAGGCATCCTTCTGAACACTTTGGTTGCAGTAATGTCTGAATTACATGTCTGAACAGTGGCATACTAAGTATGGGAGACAGGCCACACAGTGTCTCACCATGGAAAGGGTGACACCCGGACAGAAGTGATTAAGGGCTCCAGCTAGCAGGTCCGATTAGCATTGGGGAGTCTGGAGACATGGGGAGGCAGGCCAAAATCATTTCTCCCTCCTTCCCTCACCATCCCTACCCATGTCCCCCTGCAGAGTAAGGTGCAGGGGTGTGGCTTGTAAGTGAATCTCATATACAGGGGAGCAACTGCAGGGGGGCCAGCACTGTAAGGGGGGCCCAGTTTACTACTTCACTCCCTCATCCTTCAGATCAGGTGTTTTTGTGGCAACACTTGTTATGGGTGTAAAGATTGTGATGTCCAAACTTGTTTATGACCCATAAGCCTTATATCCATTATATCTTTACTCAAAAGCAACATTTGATGCTACATGAATGCCAAACATAGGCATGTTTAATAAACACAGTAAAAACTTACATCATGTTTTTCTTACACACAGCAGAATATACATCAACCTAACCTAGTTTCTCGGGCGCCTCACAGGAAATATTTATGATATGCGCCCCTTCAAGCCTGTTAAACAAATAATTGTCAGCTGGTGGTTTTGTTAACTAAACATCATATCTATGAAAAGGTCAAGTCTATTCAGCTGGCTGCTGTAATGGATATGAGATAAGGTATTGTGTTATGGAATAAAACAGAGTGCCTCTGTATAATAAAGATATATGGGCTCCATTAAATGTGTATTAACTCAAATTCCATATTGATTTTCGGCAGAATTCAATTTTGTTTAATCACGCCTAATGATCTCAAACGCATTCAGAGTCGAAAACATGTTATTACAAAATGTAGATTTGATAACAATATATGCGTTTAATCTGCATGGTGATTTACGGCAAGAGATTGCCAATTTGTATACCGAGATAACTGTACTGTAACTGGCAGACATCGGTAAGTTGAAAATGCTCTGCTATGTCAAGTGAAATAATATCCAGAATATTTAGTATTGATCTGCTGAATTATGTCGGGATGGCTTAGCCTAAGGAATCATAGCCATCGGCTTTTTATGGTATGAAGTTATGGAAATTTTGGCAAGGTCTGTGCATCAGGGAAATTACATTGAAAAACTATATAGAAATGATCTCAGTGAGCAGGGCTCTTACCAGGCAGAATAATACAGTCCTGGAGGCTCAAACTGCCAAATTTAACACACCAGGGGCCATATGCAATTCACTTTTCCACCTTAGTTTTCGCCTAGGAGATCATTTTTCATCCTTCATTTAAAATAACTTTCCTGCACTTTTCAACTAAAAAAGTGCCAAAAAGTGGGTGAAAAGGTATTATCAAAATTATTTTGAGCATTTTCTTGCCTGCTGGTGCATTAGAAGACATTTTATTGACAAGTTTAAAAATATCACCTAGGAGAAAACTCAGGAGGAAAGGTTAATTGCATATGGGCCCAGGGAGTCAACCAGTCCACACCCGGATCCACTCAAGGTGCATAATTCCACGGTGTGTTTGATTGTCACTATGGTTTAACTAAATTGCTACAATTGCAGTTATCCAGGTGGAGACCCTGTCATTTCTTTTCTTTCCAGGGTTCTTACCAGGGGCATACTGTAACAACTATGATCTGGAGGCGATGCAGCCAGGAGTTGGGTGGCCTGGTCTTGTACCTAATATAACAATGCAGAAAGTGCAGCGGAAGCATTAAACATTACCTGATCCTGGAGATAACATCTCCTCCACTTCCTAGTTAGTTAGCAAGTGCTGTGCAGCCAGCCAATCACCAGCTTCAGTCCTCGCATGGTGATGGCTGCATGGCACTTGCTAACGAACCAGGAAGTGGAGGAGACGTGATCGTCAGGAGCTGTTACTATATAATAAGGAATCACAGAAACTCCCCTAGCGCTCAGTATTTCAGTGTAGCAGCCTTTGTAATACACCATCTACTTCTCAGATCACATAACACCTGCATGAACATTAAGAATAAACAAACATAGCGATAGCGTAGACTGTATACATCATTACAAGCACCGTTAACATGTAGCCCCTAAACATGCAGCCCACAGACGCCAAGGTAGTGCCCGTCACCAGGGTGTCAAGGGTCACGCTCCCCCCCCCCCCCCCCAATATCCTGTTTACCGGATTTTGGCTTGTGCACTGACATATAATGGTGTCGCTTTGCCTTTAACCTCAGCTCTGCAGACTCAGCAACCCCTTAGCAGATGTCCATTCCAATTTGCCAACCACACAAACAGCTTTGCTTGTATAAAACCACATTTAATATAACAGTCCCATTAAAATAATCACAGCATGAAGCACAGGATAATAGTATAGCAGCATACAATCACCATCCTTCAGAAGTGTTCCCGGCCACTGCTGCACACACTTCCTGACTATCTTGGTTCAACACTTCCTCCTTAGGCTCCGCCCTACCGGTTTCATCAGACCAGCTGATCAGGGGCTTATGAGCCCCTGGGGCTTCTACCGGCCCCATGCAGCTGTAACGTCCCACGCCGTCCTCCAACAATCTGCCATTCCCCGCCGCTGGTCCCAGTCTAATTCTGCATCCAATCCGACTGCCGCTGTGCAGCCATGGCAACGCACGTGCTTGGGAGCTTACAGTACAAGTTAACTTCGTACTGCACCTGTGCAGTAAGCTCCTGATGACGCGCACTGGAGCAAGCACTATTCATCTTGTTAGATGAATGTCAGACCGGGACTGGCAGCGGGGATCCGAGGATCGTAAGAGGACGTCGCGGGACATGACAGCTGCAGGGGGCTGGTAGGAGCCCCAGGTAAGTGTTCATTTTTATTTTTAAACCACCCCCCCCACCACCACCACACAGAAACCCTTTGAATAAACCAGTACCTCGACTGTCACATTGCTAAAAAGTAATTTGATGCTCAGAGCAGCTATAAATGAATGATGCTTCCCAAACGTGGTAGTTTTGCAAAAAGCTTCATGAATATCTTTTTGCTATCCCTAATTTAAACTACTGTATCCTGTTTTTAAGTATAGCTGAAGTGACATGTGAATGTACAATTCAAATAACTAGGCCGAGTTATTATTTTTCTGCCTGAAAGTGTTAAAATTTCGTTATGCTAGCGACAGTTTCTTTCAATTCGGGCCTTAGTCAGACTTTGTGAATTAAAGCCATAGAACTCTTTCCGGGCTGAAAACAGCTTCTGACAGCCGGGAATAGGTTAAAAAGGTCATTGGTTCATCTATATTATCTTCTTGAACACTGAAAGACTGTGTCTGCATATGAGACAAAACAACATTAAACATTCTTTCCTTAGCTCTTACACAAAATAAAACTGGATTCTAAAAAAAATCATTTTTAGGAGTAGAATGATAGAAACAAATGTTTATCTCATCAGTTAAATTTTACCTTGGGATTCGTTTAATTGATTCAATAAGGTTGGATGGAGAACAGTTTTATACAGTACAAAATAATTGTCACCTACTGTACAGCAGCAAATCTGGGCTTCTCCAAAGAAAGTTAAAGAGACTCTGTAACAAATTTTTCAGCCTTAGTTCTTCTATCCTATAAGTTCCTATGCCTTTTCTAATCTGCTCTGGCTTACTGCAGTCTTTCCTAACTGCACTGTCTCTGTAATAAATCAATGTATCTTTCCTCTGTCCTGTTTGTCGGGCTAAAGCTTGATTGTGTGGAATGTGCAGGGCTGCTTTTGATTGGTAGAAGCGATACACACCCTCTGCAGGCCCCCTGCACACTATGAATGACTCATACACTATGCTTAGCTGAGCCTATTAGAAGCTGGTTAGTTTGTTTGTAAACACTGCCTAAAACTGTTAATTACAAGCCAGGATTGCAGCAGAGAGTGGCAGAAACAGCACAGAGGGGCACAGGAGAAAATAATGAATAGAATGGTATGCTTTTTATTGTAAGAATATTAGAGTACAGATTCTCTTTAAAGAGGCTCTTGCCTATTAGGAATGCAATGGCCTTAATTCACTAAGCAGTTTAGACTAGTCTACTGATGGTTTTTAGTCTACTGATGGTTTGGTCAGTTGCCTCAAAGGGGAATTCACTATTACCAAATGTTATAGACCTGTTTTGAGACCTGGTCTAAACCATTCGGTAATTAGGTCGGTAAAGCAGGGGATATGATCAAAAGATGCAATTCACAAACGAGTAGCTATGACTGACATCCTTCTCTCCTTTGATGAGCTCTCCTCTGCATACAATTAAACTCTGTCCAGCATAATTAATTCAAAAAGTTCCATCCTCACATCTAAAATACCTCACAGAATTACTTTACCCACAGAAATCAGCTGGTCTAATCTCTGTTAGAAAAAGTGGGTGTGGTTACTCCTTGTTTGCCTTTGTGAATTGTGTAATTACTGAATGTTAGACCAGGTCTAAAGACAGGTCTAAAAACAGGTCTAAAACATTACACCAAACCATCAGTAGACTAAAAACCATCAGTAGACTAGTCTAAACTGCTTAGTGAATTGAGGCCAATGTGTCCTGAAAAATGAATAGCCTGAACAGTACAAAGGTGTATAGTGCAGTTAAACTAATAATATCCACAGGCTCCAATAATCTTGTTTTACCCAGAGTCCACCTGAAAACTTTTGGTCCCAGAGCCTTCTGCCATGCTGCTCCTACATTATGGAACTCTTTACCTCAGCAGATCAGGACAGCCGTGGACGTATATATATATATATATATATATATACACACTTTTTTCAGAAGTTCAGTAGTGGCAGCCTCTCAATTTCACTCAGCTCAGATGAAATATCTAAAAATATCCTGCATAAGTCAGTGTATGTGTTATTTTTGTGTTGTGCCCAAAATTGCTATTTAAATCCACTGGTCAGCAGTTCACACTAACCTGTTGGGTTCAGATGAGCAGAATATATCAAAGCAAGTGCAACTTCATAATCACACCTCTCATATCAATCTTAGAAAACATGTCCCAGCATATCAAAAATTATGATCTAATCACATTAACTAACGTGATATAACTAATTTATAGGACAATCCTGACAGCCATGTTCGATCCGTGACAAGAAAGAATCATACGTACAGTAACCTAAGGATAGCCGTGTTCAATGAAGCCTTTCTCTTTGGAAGAAAACATTTACCGTGTTTCCATTTTGATAAGGATCGATAGCCCATAGAAGTGACTTGGAGCTGCTATCCTTCGGCAATCTACAGCTGTGCACATGTGGTCCGGCAAGATAAAATTAGCAATTAATCTCCTCCGCTCGGTTGTAGGTGTCAATCTGTGTTGGGGACTCGCTGCAAGTTGAGAATAGGAGTGTGTGTGGAGCGGCTAATCTGTAATCAGAGGGATGCGATTGGATTCTGGCAACCGTAGTGCAGTTTCACACACAGATACATCTTGGGAAACTCTGGCTGGAAACAATTCAATTCTCCATCCTCCCCCCATACCATTAAATGTTCAGTACTTTCAGGTGAAAACATTTCTGAACTGAATTGTGATTTTTTTTTTTTCTGAAAACTTAAATTGAAAGTCTGAGAAATGTTTTCTTTAGCTCTGTACAGACCAGGGAAAGTTTAGATTTTCGTCTGTTGATACAATCGTTTGTATTTGTCTCAGGTGGAAACAGGGCCATTTTTCTGGAAAGGCCACAAAGGCCTGGCCTTGGGTGGCTGCTGGCCAAAGGGTGGCTCTACACAGAAGAAGGATTGCTGAATGTGGAATAAAAAGCTTTTAATGGAATATAAAGATTGCAAATAATGAGCAACACATGGAAATAGGGAACTGCTGACTAAGAGATCTTAAAGGGAAGGTCCGAGCACTTTAAACATAAAAAAATGCACTTACCTGGTTTGCTTCTCCTGTGCTCCAGCATGTGGCCCACTGGTCACGCTGACGTCATCCCTACTGTAGTGCGCAGACGCAGAAATACTGCACCTGCGCAGTACAGTCCGGATGATGTGAATGCGACTCTGTGTCCTTTAAATAACTTAAGGAGGCTGCTGTATATGAATGCTAGACATAGTAGAGGGGCTGCAGAAGCAATAGGTTCTGAACTTTTAGGTGGAATCAATTGAAAAGGGCGTCTGAGCCATCTGTGTAAAAAGGGCGCCTTCAAAGACTTCAATGTATTTTCTGCAATTCTCGGCTACAAGGTGGTGAAAAGGGCGCCCACGTTTTTTTTTCGGCTTCGAGGATTTTGCTTCAGCTACAAAAGGGCGCCCTTTTATAGGCAAGATTTTTGATTCGCTAAAAAATAGCACCCTTTTATAGCTGAGATTTTTGATAGAGCTATGAAAGGCACCCTTTTATAGCCGAGATTTTTCATTTGGCTACAAGCTTTGGCTACAAAGTTTTTGATTCAGCTACAAAAGGGCGCCCTTTTATAGCCGATATTTTTGATTTGGCTACAAAAGGGCACCCTTTTGTAGCCAAGATTTTGATTCAGGTACAAGGCTTGGCTACAAGGTTTTTGATTCAGCTACAAAAGGGCGCCCTTTTATAGCAAAGATTTTTGATTTTTGGTTAGGCACCACCAGGGAGGGTTCTGTGTGGGAGTAGGGAGAAGCTAGGTCATAGTAATCACTTTTCTCGGCTATATCACTTTTCTCAGCTATATCCAGCACCGTTTTACAGCCCATCAAATTTTGGCTATAATAGCACCCTTTTATAGCCCAACAAATTTTTGCTATAATAGCATAATAGCCTTTTCTATAAACTAGCTTTTAGGCTACACCAGGCAGCTTTTGTAACAGATCTTGGCATCTCAGCTACACCAGGCGCCTTTTGTAGCCAAATTTGGCATCTCGGCTACACCAGGCGCCTTTTGTAGCTGAATTTGACAGTGCCGCTATACCGGGCACCTCTTGTAGCTGAATCTGGCTTTTTTTTATCTATATCAAGCATCCTTTTTTCCAGGCGCTTTTTTCAAATATATGCTTATAGGTAGCCCCTGAAGTCTTTGAGTATCATCAACCATCATGTTGGTTTACAAATTAATGACCTCCATTATTCTTGTGGGAAACAGGATGGTCAGAAGATGTTTTGAGACTGTTTGCAGGACAGGGCATAAGCCTGCAGGGATAGGTTCACGGCTGCAGGCAAGCAGAGCTTTACTCTGGGGTTTCAAATTGGAAGAATTCAGTTTCAAAAGCAAAACGTAATTCCCATAATTAATTATTCATAATATTATAAATATTATACTTCTAATAATATGATAATATTTATTAATTATGTATAATTAATTTTGAGAGCTTACTTTGTCTGGTTTGGCTCAGAGGATGTATCATAGGTAACAAATTATGATCATCATATTAGTGGTTTAGTGTGGACATTGTAACATTGTTAACAGAAGGAAATGCATCAATAACAGTGAAGAGGAGCTCACAGTGTGGGCAGAAGGCAGTCAATGCCTGTACAATGGTAACCACAGGTGTAGATTACAATGCAGAGGACCGCACACTGGGTACAACAGCTGTGTCTATACTTTGCATGGAAGGAAAAGTACATTGTTGCACAGAGTTTAATGGAGTGTAGCTATGCTGTGTGAGAGTATTATTAGCAGATGACTCATCTACTGAATCAATATTGTTTGTAATATTATTGCTATAATGAAGACCTAATGTCATGATAATAATAATATGACAATTCTTAAAGGTGGGTTAAGATGGACGTTTGTCAGTGGCTCATTAACTGATGCTAATTGCTTTTCTGTAACCAAGCATTGGCTCCCAGCATTTCATCTTATATACATATACATTTGGGAAAAGCAGTGTTCAGGATGGTAATGTGCATATTTGGTGTTCTGTGGTGCACAGGAGAAAACCATTTAGTTAGACTGTGGTTCAGAAACTCATATTTGCCCTCTCCCACCCCTGCCATACGACACCTGCCTCTGCCAAACATCTAACCATACATGCAGAGCCAGATTTATAGCTCAGGAGCCTGTAGGCACAGGCGTTCTGGCACCCTAAACCCCACCCCTCACCTCAGGCCACACCCCCATATTAGGTAGGCATTCCTCCTTCCCTTACTTGGTAACCCCATTAATCTAGGTGGTAGATGTCTCCCCCCACCCCAAGTATGGTGAGCCAGATGTGCCCCCACCTGAGTACTATTTAGCCCCCTAATGGGTAGAGGGACACTTGGGGAGGGGAGCCGCCTCTCCTACATAAGGAGCCTACAGGCATGTGCCTACAATGCCTCATGGTAAATCTGGCCCTGCATTCATGTTTTCCCCCCATGCTGCCCAAGCCCCTTCTGGTCTCCCAGCAATTTTATTGCCTGGCCTTTGGCCCAGTGCTGTGGTGAGGATAGAGTTACTAGTTGACTTCGTAGTCAGATTCTGATCCAGCTGTAGTGACACATTGGGGCTCAATAGAGTCCTGTTTATGACGGTAGCCAGAGCTAATTAGGTAGTAATGGTGTATACTAGTGATGATTGTAATGTGCCAATTATGATTTCATGAAATTCCACATAATTTTATTAATTACAATTGTAATTGAAACATTACAAAAAGTTATGTGAAACTTTGCATAATTAGGACCATACACAATTTTTCCTAATTACAATCATTTTTGTGATTACATTTTCGTAATAACTAACATTTTTGTAATTACGAGTATTTTTCGGGACGTTTTCGTGCAAAACACAAAATTACCGTAATTTCACTATTCATTGTAATTTTCTTGTTTTACGAGAAATTACAAAATTACAAGTAACACGAGCAGGGCTGGCCCTAGACTTTTTGCCGCCTGAGACAAATTTATAAAAAAAATTGCTGCTGCCGCCGCCCCCCCGTGGGGGGCCGCCGAGCCGGAGGGGTAGCGGGCAGGACGGGGGTATTGGGCCTAGCGGTTGGGAGGGGGGTCGGACCCCCCCCCCTCCCTCGCCTGGGTCCCCCGAACAATTTTAGTGTCTATGCATAACAGATGGGACACATGCTATAGTAATGCTTTTCCTGTGTTTGTAATAAGCACCGTGACAGTTTTGTGTGCCAAGATACAGCCACTCTCTGCTCTACATTCATCCGGTATTTTTTACTCATACAAGGCATTTCTCTACAAACACAAACATTTTCCTTTTCACCTAACTGAAGAGACAGAATTAATCATACAAATGGCTTCCATTTTATACCAGAATTCAAATTGTGCAGCAGGTTGCACCACTGCAAAGTCCGTATAGATGCTAATTGCCATGAATATCAGACGAAATGCAGGGCAATGTCATACCTCCTAACTTCTTGAGATAAGAAAGAGGGACCCTTTAAGACATGCCCCTGCAACATCTATAACCATTAGTGTTGGGCCGAATAGTTCGCCTGGCGAACCTCTCTGGGCCTCTTACTACTTCCGGGTCGCAATGACCCGGAGTAGTACGCCTGCGCTGCCCGGCGGAGCGCGTCCTAGATCGCGCTCCCGTTGCCGGGCACTCTCTGCGCATGTGCGTGACGTCACTCATGACGTCATGCACATGCGCAGAGAGTGCCCGGCAACGGGAGCGCGATCTAGGACGCGCTCCGCCGGGCAGCGCAGGCGTACTACTCCGGGTCATTGCGACCCGGAAGTAGTAAGAGGCCCATGGATTTAGAGATGTTCGCCAGCGAACGGTTCGGGAACCGTTCGCCACATCTCTAATAACCATGCCCCATCACGCCCCTCATCATGCATATCACAAAAAATTCAGAACCAGAAGATTTATCATTCAAACCACACTGGTCCTTCCTTTTATCATTAGTTTTTCTTCATTTTAACATTTGAAAATAAGAAATATATCAATTTTATTGATGAGAGTAATGTTTGGAGTCAGTTAAACAGTAGAAAAATAAATAGATTAACACACATCTGTGCATCATCGTTGAAAGAGGAACATATAAGGAAGGAAAAGGGACAGAGGGGTTTGGTTCCCAAAGATAAGTCATATTTGGATATGTCATATCCAAGAGAGGGACAGTTGGGAGCTATTCAATGGGTTCACTGGTTTAACTGCTTGCCGACTGCGTCACGCTGATGGGCGTGGTCGCGGCAGCCCCATGACAGGCTAACGCCGATTAGCGTCCTGGGGCTTCAGTTTGCAGAAGATGGCGCACAGGCAGCGCACGCATCTCCTGCTTGGTAGGCGGAGTTTCACTCTGCCTTCAGTCTCCCACTCGGAGACTGTTAGACGGCGAAACCGCCATCCAATAACAGTGTACAGTGCTGCGATCTAAGGCAGCGCTGTACTGGGGACAGCCAGAGGCTCAGAAGTGATCGGTTGTCATAGGCTGATGCCTATGACAGCCAATCACGGTGATTGGCTGGCAGGGATTTAAAAAAATAAATAAATAAACTGGGAATTTTATTATAAAAATAATAACATTAGTTGTAAAAAAAATAAAATAAACACTGGGGGAGCGATCAGACCCCACCAACAGAAAGCTCTGTTGGTGGGGAGAAAAGCGGGGATCACTTGTGTGCTGTGTTGTGCAGCCCTGCGGGTTGGCCTTGAAGCTGCAGTGGCCTATTTGACAAAAAATGGCCCGGTCTTTAGTAGAGGGGGGGGGTAAAGCCTGTGGTCCTGAAGAGGTAGACTCACATAATGTGGAGGGAGACAGGAAGGTTGCATATGACAAAACTATGTGACAACAGGTTTCAGTCCCTCTAAAAAGTCTGTGAGAAGCCAACAGAATCTAGCAGCAGTGTTATAAAAAATGAATATGCCCAAACATTGCACAATGAGTGCTATCTTTGATTAAGGTCTCTTGCCCATGGGAGGCTGAACTACGCATTTGTCAGGCAGTTCAGTTTTCCAGCTGCTGACCACAAGTGCTATTCATGCAAGTTTCTATTGAAGGCTGCTTGGCCATGAAGTGGCTTCCCCCAGCTCCACACCAGCTTAGTCTGGCAGTGACACTCACTAAGCTTTTCATTCTGCCTCCACCTCCTGCAATTAAGCTGTCACTTTGTAGACTGGGTGCACTGCACAAATGAATCCCATCTGATTAGCAATGCTGCCCTGAAAAAAGGACACAGGAGCGGGTCCGGGCCGAGGCAGAGGCGAGAGAGGCTTCAGCCTCTGGGCGCAGTGTAGGAGGGGGCGCACAACTCACTCAGCTATCATTCCCCTATTGTGTTTGAAGCAAAGAGAAATAAGAAAAGAGGATACATGGTAGTGACTGCAAGCCAGATAACTATAGATTAAGGTGTTGGGGGAGGGTAGGGGGGGTTGGGTGCCCCTCTTAGTCGAATAGCAATCAGTGTGTGACAGCTGGGGTGGGAGAGATGGAGGGCCTCAGGGGCATACTTTGGTGTCTCAGCCTTGGGTGCTGGAAGACCTTGCCCCGGGTTTGTGCAGGAGCCCTTTTGGAAAAGATAGGTGCTTATTATACAAGCCGGGATTTGCAGCAAAGAATGGAAATCTGGCCGCATAGCGGTACCCGCTATCTGGCACCTCCGGACACCAAAATTTACCTTTTTCTCTGCTGCAAATTGGGGCATTTATAATGGCCAAAATATGCAGTAAGGAAGGTAAATTTTGGCGCCCAGAGAGCCAAGATTAGCAGCAAACAAGGAAAACTTAGGCACCTGGAGATGTGGAGGTGTGTAAGTGGCAACACAGGACAAAATAGAGCTTTTTCTAAAATGTTATGCAAAACAAAAGTTTGCCTTCTTAAAACAGAAGGTATTTGCGATTATTCCGATTGGCATGATCATATGATATCTACCACAACGCATCACTGCTGAATATGCAAATCATACTTTGTTGTCCCTGTGAGCTAAACATACCTCCAGAACCGCTGGAATGCAATGATGTGTCATCCTGTGGCCCATAGAGCCACATTAATGCACTGATGATGGCCAACCAGTCTGAAACAGTCTGTATGCATGTTGGATTATTGTGGCTCTGTACAATTAATAAGCTGACACATCATTACATTCCAGCGGTTCTGGAGGTGTGGCTATCTTACAGGGGCAACAAAGGATGATTTGCATATTTCAGCAGTGGTGCATTGTGGGAGACTTCCTATGCTCACTCCAAACTGAATTATCACAAATACTTTCTGTTTTAAGAAAGCAAACATTTGTTTTAGAGTGACTTAGAGTTCACATTTTATCTGTCACCTGACCAAAGACAATATGTGTTGGCTAGTGATGGTTTATTTACAAAGCCCAATAGAAGATAAATAATTGAAGGGGGATAATTTTCCACACATGAAATCACAATCAATCAGCTATATTTTAATGGCCGAGGTTATTTTCATTTACAATATGACATATTACATTACAATAATCTTTTGGAATTGGCACAGTAAAATAAATGTATGTCACATGTTTACGGAGGTTAAGTAATTACATATTTATAGAGATGTGTGCGTATATTAAATAATTCATATATAATGGGTAATACCATTCTCTCGCAGTCTGCTTTATGGCGAGGCAGAGATAGGCAGCGAAAATGAGAATGGTTGTAAAGTAATTAATGGCATGGTTGTTTTTAATGTATTGTGTTTACTCAGATTGCAGTCTATGGATTATTTTCACATTTAGGGACTCTGTCACAAAAGATAATTACATGTTTAGAATGTAATTCAACTTTTATAGAAATGCACTCAAGGAGAAAAACGAGAACGCAAAGAAAGCAAGATACATGGGGCATTCGAGGGGTAATTTCAATATAACACAGAACAATTTTCACTGCGATATACTGTAAGTATTTTATTGCAAAAAAAAGAAAATGGAACAGAAAATAAAAAATAAAATAAAATTTAAAAAATGTATATACAAATAGAAACTTGTACCATTGAAATCAAGTGCAATTCAGTACATAAAGGCAAGGGACTCACTAGCAGCACTTAAAAAAAACCTGTATTGAGAAAAACCTCCCCTGGGGGTACTCACCTGGGGTGGGGGTAGCCCACGGATCCTACTGAGGTTTCCCTGTCCTCCTTGGTCCCACGGCAGCGGAGATAAAGCTCCCCGAACAGCGGGGATGTAAATATTTACCTTCCCGGCTCCAGCGCAGGCGCAGTATCGGCTCTCCGCCTCGGAGATAGGCGGAAATAGCCGATCGCTGTCGGGCCGTTCTACTGCGCAGGCGCAAGCCTCCTGCACCTGTGCAGTAGAGCAGACCCGACGGACATCGGCTATTTTCGCCTATCTCCGCGTGGAAAGCCGCAACCCCCTGCTGGAGCCAGGAAAGGTAAATAAATCAGCTCTTATCAGAGCTTGTCAGGCTTGTCGAGGGAGGAGTCCGGGGCACTTTGGCGGATCTAGTGCTGCCTGCAGCTACAGGGGAGAGGGAAGCCTCATTGGGACTCTGAGGCTTCCCCCTCCCGAGGTGAGTTTCCCAGGGGAAAGATAGAGTCTCTTTAAAGCACAATTGAAGTGAGAAGAATATGGAGGCTTCCATAATTATTTCCTTTTACACAATACTATACTAGCTGCCTGGCAGCCCTGCTGATTGAATTGACTGTAGTAGTGTAGGATTCACACCAGAAACAAGCATGCAGTTAATCTTGTCAGCTCTGCCAATAATGTGAGAAACACCTGATCTGCATATGCTTGTTCACAAAGTGCCGCCAGTGGGCCATAGGCCTAATGGCACGATCAAAATTACACAAAAAGAATACAGTCTAGTACATGAACAGATGTGGTGACTTTATAGATGCATAAATCGAGAATGGGCTTGATTCACTAAGACAAATAGCGCAAGTAGCCTCACCTGCTCTTACTCGCGCTATTTAACCCTGCACACCTTAATGCACGCTATGCGCACTATTGGCAGCATATCATTCATTACCTGTGTTCAGAGGAGTGCTCACTATGCCCGCATAGCAAGCCCTTGTAGCTTACGCCAGCTATTAGCCAGAAACGGGCGCTCCAATCTTCACAACCTACACCTCTTCGGGTCCAGTAACTTTAACCACTTAAGCACCGTGGTGTGGAAACCCCCCTAGTGACCTGGCCATTTTTAACTGAATGGGCCACTGCAGCTTTAAGGCCTCGCTGCAGGGCCGTCTAACAGCACACAAGTGACCCCCCCCTTTCTCCCCACCAACAAAGCTTTCTGTTGGTGGGGTCTGATTGCTCCCCCAGTGTTTATATTTTTTTATATATATATTTATATGCTTTTTTTTTTTGAATAAATTTCATTATTTTTTTTATTATTTTTCACTCCCTTCCTCCCTCCCCCAGTCAGCCTATCACAGCAATCGGCTGTCGTAGGCTTCAGCCTATCACAGCGGATCGCTTCTGTGTCCCCAGGGACCCCAGAGGGACAGCCGTGTCACACAAACGCTACAAACGAACGCCACAAAACCCCTGCCACTGTTCTCGCAATGTATAAATGTGCTGTAAGTGTAGGATTACACAATACCTATCCTGTGTCACGCTGCCCGTCCATCTTCCGCCGCTCTTCTATTAGCCGCATACACACTGTCAGCACATAGCATACTGGCGCATATCGTCACACGCGCTTCGCTGGCAGCATGTATGCGGCTAAATGAAGAGCAGCGAGAGACAGACGGGCACTGCTACACAGGACAGGTAATGTATATAGCCACACTTACAGCACATTTATACATTACCTACATACATACACAGCGGCGAGGCGGAAGACTCGGCAGGCTCGGGCTGATGCCTGAGAGATTTCATGCTGAAATTGATCGGGAATCAACCTGTGATGTATGGGCAGCTGACAAAACTCTCTCTAATCAGATTCAATTAGAGAGAGATTTGTCTCTTGGTCGACTCTGCCCATCATTGCTAGGTATATGGCTACCTTAAGTTGCTAGGAAGCGAAAGAAGCGCATTCTCATCAGAACAATTACTGGCCATGACTTCAATAGGAACGGTCAATCGGCCATGTAATTGTACAGGCTCAGATCATATATGTCATGCTTCTGAAAGCATGAGAAGAAGATGATCCCAACAAAAGCGAAACAAGTATTATTTTCCAAGGATTTTGTGGATGCTGCTATGGTTACTCCCCTCACTTCAGTCTTTCTTTCTTTTTTATGTGCTTTATGTTGTCATGGACAGTGTTGCTGCAAAATCACTTACTGAATGCTGAAGGTGACCCCAAAACAGAAAATGTAGTTGATCAATACTCTATCTTTTCGTATGATCTGTCATCCCGTGAGTTATAACCAAAGTGCTATTAGCAAGGTAGACATAACAATAATATACATAGAATGTTACTGCTCAATCCGCATTTTCTTTTTTATGATGGAATATCGTTTGTAAGCAATTTGATTTCAAGAGAGACATTCAATTTATTACAGGTAGAGCAATCATTAACCTGGAATTGTTCGGGTATTATCGTTTCACCGCCAAGGTTGTAATTCAAACAAGTTGTTGAAAGCAATGATCTACCGTACAAAGAGATAAAAATATGATTGTGCCAGATAGTCGTTCCAGAATAATGAGAAACACTTTTTCTTATAAGACTGTTAGAGATTTTGTGGATGGTCTACAAATGGGACAAGTCTTAAGTCCACACGTGTTACTGTAGCTTAGGAAAATCATTAAGACAAATGAAAGGCAGAATGTTGTTTTACGATATCAACTAAATTTGTAGCAAAGCGAAGAAGGAAGATAAAAAAGGGAGAAGGTCGTAAAAATTAAATTGCTGATATAAAATGTCAACAATAGAGCATAACGATTGCAGAGGCAGTTCTCTATCATTATACCTCAGTTAAATATGATGGCAAGATTATACCCCGCTTCTTTAAGACTTGTTTTTCCGATTACTTGTTGGGGACAGGCTGGTCTTTTAGTATCTTCATTAAACTCATACTGAAAAGTATGATTGAAGGTCATTAAAGTAGAAGTCAATTTTCCATATTAAAGCATTTGGGCAGGTTTGACAAAACAATTAAACTAAATAACATGAAAACACCCGCTACCCCATCCAAGATGAAACCCTCATATTCTTCTGCATTATATCATACTCACCTATAGTATATCCCCCATAAAAGTAGTGATGTTGGCGAACACTTCTCCAGGGAATAGCTATGGGCAGCGTGACCTCTGTACTGCTTCCGGGTCGCAATGTACGGATGCCTTCATTAGTATGCATGCCCTGGCCCAGCAATGCGTGTCTGTGGCTGTGCACGCTTCATAACCCGGCCCAGGCACTCGATCAAGGATGCTCACATCTGGGCCAGGGTATGCGTACTAAAGTATGCATCTGGCCCAGCCAGGGCATGCGTAATACTATGGGTCATTGCAACCCGGAAGTAGTACAGGGGTCAGGCTGACTTTGCGGCGGCGAGAAGTTTGCAGAACTACATCTCTACATAAAAGTGGTACCTGGAATGGCCACAAAGCCATAATGTTGACTCCATGAAGAAGGAAAAAGCATGTGCACCATCCGTCCAAACAAGTGCAAATCTATTGGCAACACAGCATCGGTACATCCAGGAAAATCGCCCTTTACATCTCAACCAAGTGTAACGGCAAGTGTGGCCTCTGTGGGAGTGGAAGCAGGTGGCGGGCACAAATGGGGGACAAATGATGGCCGTTTCACGCCTATTGACGTTTGGACATGCTTTTTTCTTCTACATGGAGTTACCATATGTCTTCTTTCTGCATCACTGATGGAGCTCACGTCCAGGCACAGCGCATAAAAAGGAGGACGCCAGCAGCTGTGGTGATAATATTGTTCCTCATTTTCTCACAATGCAGTATATGACTTATGAGAGTGCTATACATCTATCTATCCTCTTACATGTTCTAAAGCAATTATGTTGGTGGTAAAGTTTGCCCATGTTCGTACATGGAGGGGGGCGTGGCCATGAGAACATATCTGACAAACTCTTTTTGGACATGTTTAAAGGTATTATGTGCAGGGCCAATGGGTTTGTGAATGGATTGCGAAGCCTCTGGACTATCTAGAGGCTTCAGTCTACTGACGTAAGTATGTACCTTTTTTTGGGCATGCTTCAGGTTCACTTAGTGACACATGAGCACATGTTCTGCTCCTTACCCCTTCTAATAAAAGCAGCTCCATTGTGCACCACACCATTCCAGGAGTTATGGTAGTGAATAGTTAACGGAAACCTGAAGAATAGTAGAAGAATAGAATTTCACTTACCTGGGGCTTCTGCCAACCCCTCTGCAGCTGCCCTGTGGCCACTACATTACCAAACAATCCTCCGTTCCCCAGTCGCAGCTCACTTTTGGTTTTTGCGTAGACACAGTGGACATTGACTTAAAAGTCGGCGTGAGCAAAATTGAGTACGGCTGGGGAACGGAGGATTGTTTGGTAAGGTCCTGGGCAAGGGGCGGCTGCAGATGGCTGGCAAAAGCTCCAGGTAAGTGAAACTCTTTTTTTTTTTTTTAAATCTTAAGGTCCGCTTTAAACACTGTTATTATCCATTGCATATAATATATTTTAAGGCAAACCTGTGGATAGAAAAAAAAGGAAAAGTTAGCTACTTATTCAAGTAGCCGGAAGCCTCTGAATGCTACAGAAACTTTCCATGTCTTCCTTGTCCCCGCCAATGCGGGCTGGAGGACACTTCTTCTCCGTGGCTGTACTTCCATCCGGGAACAAACGTGGCCTCACTGCACATGTGCAAGTACAGTCCGCACCTGTGTAGTAGCATGACGCCACTTCTGCAACAGGCAAAAGCCATGCATGAGAGGCTTCATGCTACTTTGCATGCATAATGCTTGCTTGTGCTTGCATTGTATGACCAAAGATATATCCAACATTGTTGGAAATGTTCAGAGGGACCCTGCTCAGAAAAGGTGGGCTCCTGGATGGATCGGGGCTTTCCTCTACTGAGGTAAGTATCTAACTTTTTTCTTTCAATGGTTCTTTTTTAAAGATTGTTGAAAAACATTCTGCAATTAAAAACACTGGGTATTGGTTAAGCTGGAGTTCCAGATTACGTTTTTAGCACCTGCTGCTAGGTCAACAATAAATAGACTCTCCTGGTCAGATCCTAGATGTTTAATTAACTTTAGTTAACACTCTTGTCTGTACTGTAACTCCTCTGTTTCTACAGTAATCTTTTCTCTTCAATCAACTAGTTGTGATGTGTAGGTAATACATCCTGACATTGTCATTAAGCCATTCCAGAAAGAGTCAAAACAAACTGTATACGCAATTCCCTGAAGGCCACAGTGCAATCTATATACAAATATCACCTCTGATGACAAATAAAACACAAAAGTAGATATAAGTAAGGGTGGTTGGAAATGCCCATTGAATTATCCGTTTTACTGATTTTCATTTTTCCAATTTACTAATTTCCTTTTTTCCAAATTCCGAGGAGTATTTTTTTTTTGTCATTTTTAGCATCAGGAAATTAAAAAATATGACCAAAAAAACCCTCAGAAATCGCAAAAAACAATCTTTTGATTGGTCAAAAAGTACTGCAGTAATCCAATGTTTGCTGAAAAATTCTGCATTCTCTGATTGGTCCAATGCTTTCAAGTTCTGTGATTGGGCTAAAATTACAGAGTTGGGGTAAATCGGATTTCCGCGCAATTCCGATTACCGAATTATAATAGAAAATTACAATTTCATGGGAAATGCGGAAATTTCAATTCCACTGGATGTCCCTAGATATAAGTTAATATTTTCCTTCTCTGCTACAGTTTCCATAAAATGTTGGTGGACTTGTGTAGTCCTGTGATGGACACGAGTTCCATTATGAACGTATTGATGCAGCGAGCAGTGAGACGATGTGTACCGCCACATGCTGGGAATTGTTAAGTCAGCTAAACAGAAGCAGAGACAGAGGTCATCGTCCATCGGGACTAATGATCCGCTTAGCCGTAATTCAAAGAACCAGTAAGCATGTCTGGCAGATTTAAAAAAATAATAATATTAAAGGCGCAAAAAGTAAGAAACTTCACACCGTAAAGCTTAATGCATGGTTGTGTCTTTGTCATGATGATGAAAACGGATTTACTGGACAAATGGTTTTTACCACTGACGTCTATGTTATGGACATTAGTAATAGTCACTGTACTGTATACATACATCCTACAGACAAAATGGATCGCAAAGCGCATTGCAAAGAAATTCATAAAGTATATAAAGCGTAAAGAGTTATACTATAGGAAAATTATCATCCAAAATATGTGTCATTTAAAGTATCCTATTGGTATTTAATAATGTCAGTAACATATCTATACATATAAAATCAGGTGTATGTGTACGTGTGTGTGTGTGTATGTGCCACCATAACTCGTAATCCTTGACCGATTTCAACAAAACTTGGTATACAGATCCCTTACAGTGGCCTCAATTTACTAAGCTTTAGCAAACACTTTATCGAACATTTGATAATTTACCTCATGAGTAAAATCTAATTTTTAATTCACTAAGGTGCTATAGATTTATTGAACATTTTATTGATAAAATATTAGATAAATCTATAACACCTTAGTGAATTCAAAATTAGATTTTACTCATGAAGTAAATTATCAAACGTTTGATAAAGTGTTCGATAGAGCTCAGTGAATTGAGGCCTATGTGGAAAGATATGTTCTGAGGGTCTCACCCCTTCCCCTCACACATCTGGGTGGTACCACAACAGCCAATCAGAATTCATCCATTCACGTTGATGAGAACATTTAGAAGGCTGCCATTCTCACAGCAATAAAGATAGCTCAAACTTTTCACAGTTGGTCACCGGGGTTAAAATTCAAGAAAAGTGGGAGGAGCATAAAACAGTCAATCACATTTTAGCCATTCATTTTAAATGAGAAAATGCAAACTGCAGCCATTAATTGCAGGGGTCTTACACACTGCACAATTTGCCACTGAGTGACTGGGATTAATATTCAGTAGGTGGAATCTACAACAGCCAACCAAAATTCATCTATTGATTTTTTGAGGGGAATATTTAAACTGCAGTCATTCTTACACTGTTAATGGCAGGGTTCTCAAACTTGGCACAGTTGGTCACTGGGTGACTGGGATTAATATTCAATAAAGTGGGGGAAGCCTACAACAGCTAATCAAAATTCACCTATTTATTTTCAAGGGGATTTTCAAGGGGAATATTTAAATTGCTGCTATTCTTACACTGTTAATGACAGAGGACTCTAACCTGCTACAGTCACTCAGTAGGTGACTGGGGTTAAAATTCATTAAAGGGGCGGAGCAACAAACAGCTAATCAGATACTTGATAAACTGCTTCCGTTCTCACATTATCAATGCCAAGGACTCCAAAGCTCACAAACTTTGTCATGGAGTGAATGTGTCTCAAGCCAACAACAACCAAATTTTTTCATGGGAAAATGTAAACTGCAGCCATTCTTACACTCTTAAAGAGGAACTCCAGGGAAAATAATGTAATAAAAAAAGTGCTTCATTTTTTACCATAATTATGTATAAATGATTTAGTCCGTGTTTGCTCATTGTAAAATCTTTCCTCTCCCCGATTTACATTCTGACATTTATTACATGGTGACATTTTTACTGTGGGCAGGTTATGTAGCTGCTCCTAGCTGTTTTGGCTGTTAGAGACTAATTCCTGTCTGTGAACATTGTGACAGTTTGCCCGGAGTACCGCGGTACTCAGAGCTTCTTGTGGGAGGGGTTTCAGCACAAAATCAGTCATACAGCGCCCCCTGATGGTCTGTTTGTGAAAATCATATTTCTCATGTAAAAGGGGGTATCAGCTACTGATTGGGATAAAGTTCAATTCTAGGTTGGAGTTTCTCTTTAACCTCCTTAGTGGTATTGCCCGACACTGTGTCAGGCATACCGCTTGCTGGCCTCAGGAGTCCCCCATGCATAATTAATGTGATCCAATGGCTGCAAAACCTTTAGCTAGCACTAGGCTAGCTAGTACAAGTACAAGTGTCCAGCTCCCCCCGATTGCCTGAGATCCCCCCCGATCCCCCCATTAATACATTACCCAACCTGGATCCAGCAATTGGTACAGCCTCCCCGCACAGCTCTGGTCTCTGTATGGGGAGGATCAGGTTTGTGCATGACGAGAAGACTGGAGCTGTGCGGCGAGGCTGCGCCGTTCGCTGGAGCCAGGCTGGGTAATGTATAAACGGGGGATCGGACACCTGTACCAGCTAGCCTAGTGCTAGCTAAAGGTTTTACAGCCATTTGATCACATTAATTAACCCTGGGGACACAAACTGGCAAAACCTCCTGAGCGGCATAACGCTCAGGAGGTTAATGGCAGGGTTCTCAAACTTGGCAGTTAGTCACTGAGTGACTGGAATTAATATTCAGGAATATTCAAGAAAGTGGGTGGAGCCTACAACAGCTAAGGAAAATTCACCCATTGATTTTCACAGGGAATATTTAAATTGCTGCCATTTTTACACTTTTAATGGCAGAGGCTGCAAACCTGCTACAGTTGATTACTGAGTGACTAGAGTTTAAATTCTGCAAAGGGTGCAGAGCCACAAATAGCCAATCAGATTTGTTTGATTGATTTTAATAGGAAAATGTCAACTACTTCCTCTCTCAGATTACTGGTGCCCCCAAAGCTCACAAAATTGGTTATTGACTGACCATGTATCAAGGTTATAAAAAGTGGGGATCCAACAACAACCAAATACATACCCAGGCAACGCCAGGTTTTCAGCTAATTATTAATAGAAGTTAGTGACATTGCAGCCACTTACGAATGGGGTGGTTAAAAACTCTATTAAATATGAAGTCCATAAAGTATTATTGGATTGGGCACCCAAATAAAATAATATTTGTACCTTGTGTCTTTCTCCATTTAATTCCTATACGACCGCGTTACGCCGATGGGCGTGATCGCGGCAGCAGACCCAGGACGCCAAACGGCGATTGGCACAAAGTCCTGGGGCGGGGATTTGCAGGAGATCACGTGCGTCGATGCACGCACATCTCTGCCGACTTCTGACACGGCTGCCCCCCTGAGTGGCAAGGAAGCGATCTGTTGTCATAGGCTGAAGCCTATGACAGCCAATCGCGCTGATTGATTGGCTGGCATGGGGAAGGGAGGGATAATAAAATAATACAAAAAGGGAAAATGTAGTGTAATTTTGACAAATAAATATTTATAGCAAAAAAATAAACATTGGGGGAGCAATCACAGCCCACCAACAGAAAGCTCTGTTGGTGGGCTGAAAAGGGGGCGGGGAATCACATGTGTGCTGAGTTGTACGCCCCTGCAGCGAGGCCTTAAAGCTGCAGTGGCCTATTTTGTAAAAAATGGCCTTGCCACTAGGGGGGTTTAAGCCCAGGGTCCTCAAGTCGTTAAAGGACACCTGAAGTGAGGGGGTATTTGGAGGCTGCCATATTTATTTCCTTTTAAACTATACCAGTTGGCTGGCATTCCTGTTGATCCTTCATGCATCAGTAGCATCTAAATCACACACCAGAAACAAACATGTAACACACACCACAGCAAACACTCTAGGGGAGTATATACAATACAGCCTTATGCATAATAGACCTCTACTCAGGGGCTAGATATAAAACGCTGAGAGAAGTTCCAGTCTTTTCTTGTGCTGTCTAGAATTCACAATGCCTAGGCTGCAGGTTTAATTTTACCATTCAGGAGGTGCCCACGTGGCTGTTAATACATTTTATTTTAGTTCACCACAAATCAAGACCCACTCGAGGCAGCGTTTCATAGAATGAATAAAGCAGATACGTAAAACATTACAACAAAATCCATTTAAAAGGATCACACAAATCGTAGAAGTGGAATTAAGAGGAACCAGCACAGTAACTTCTTAAAGGACCACTATCACAAAAATCGTAAAATGTAAAATACATGTAAACGGATATAAATAAGAAGTACATTTCTTCCAGAGTAAAATGAGCCATAAATTACTTTTCTCCTATGTTGCTGTCCCTTACAATAGGAAGTAGAAATCTGACATTACAGACAGGCGTTGGACTAACCCATCTCTTCATGGGGGATTCTCGAGGTTTTCTTTATTTTCAAAAGCACTTAGTGAAAAGCAGTACGCTGCTGACAAAGTGGGCTTGATTGACAGTGGCGTTTCACGCAGGCACAGTAAGTAAGACCTCGAGGTCGTTCTCTGCACCGTGCGGGGCCCCCGGGCCGACGGCTGTGAACGGAGCGCTCACCGTGGGACAGACAGCTGCGAGGGGCTGGAGAAAGCCCCAGGTAAGTAAATCAGGTTTTTACGATTTAGTTGGCTGATGATTCCTTTAAGAGCAGATAATAAGAGTATAGGTGTCTTTAGTGATCTCCAGTACTGGATTGCTAACTGACTGACATGAATGACTTTATTGTTCTGCACCTTCTGCTCAGCATCCCCCTTCCCTCTCCAAAACAGTTCCGCCCTACCAAAGCAGCATGTCTGTACAGTGATCACTCCTAACACTGTAACCTGAGAAGATCACTATCAACAATTGCTAAGCCACTGTACACAGCTTTAGTATTCCTCTTATCATACAAAAGAAGTGACAAGGCCAGATTTATACTTAGTGTCCCCCTAGTCCAAGTATCTTATGGTTCCCCTTTCCATATGTAGCTGCCCCTCCCATTCCATGTTCAGCCCCCTCTTCCATGTGTAACATTCATGTACTGTAGTCAAACTTTCATGAACAGTTCCCTTGGACATCACCTTCCTTTTTTATGTGTGGAATCCCATTTTCAGCCTCCTCTCTCAAATGTAGCAACCCCTCTTTCATGTTCAGGTGCCCCATTCATCTGCCGCCGCCCAAGGCCTGTGCCTTTGTTGCCTTTTCCAGAAATCCATCCCTGATGTGTGATGTATATATAGTGTCCTGCAGCCTCCAATAAGGCCAATTACTTATTAAACAGAGACCAGTCTTTTTCTTCCCTTCTGCGTCAGTCCCTTTGCCCACGAGAGCCCAGCGGGTTAAATGGAGCGCTATCATTTAATTTGCAGTATAACATAACATAATGCAATAATGGTACTGTGTGGCACTTTATAAATAAAACATGATAACAATATATTAGAGTGTGTTGTATGACACACACATTGTACCATTATACATTGTTTCGCCAATCACTTTCCTCCTCCATTCCACTCCGTCATCGGAGAGACGGAAATACTTTGTTGCCTGTAATGGATTTCCAGCCGAAGAAGTCTTTGTTAACACTGTAATTAAGTGGTACTTGTACAGATCGATCACTATTCCGCACAATGGACTGCAGCACACCGCTCTACGCGGAAACCTGGACGCATGCAGGGAAAGCAGGAGCTACGGTGGCCATCAGTGCACAATCACCGGCTTAATTAAAGGCTCATTCTAGTTCATTGTTTACATTTCCCTTTAAAACAATTCAAGGGCACTGGGATGTGGGGGAGAATGAGTGCTCGAGATTTGTATATATATTGCCTCTGCACTGCAGGCTGCCGAGATGAGCCAAGATCCCGTCAGTCTGTGTTGAATTAAAAAAAAAAAAAAAGCTGTTGGTTGTGTTGTGCTGACGGAGAGATTTCACTTCTGTTGGGCAAGGTGACTGTTACATACATTGATCGGAGATTCTGCAGAAACACAAAGGTTAAAATTTTCAATAGCAGCTGAACGCTGAACTTGACACCCAGTATTTACCCGAGGTTTTCACAGTCTTGGCTGCTATTGTAAAAGAGCCTGTTTGCTGTTTAATAAACAATAATTAGAGAAAAAGGATTTCTTTTTCGGTTACATTGTATTGTTGATTTTCGGTTTCGCGTTGTGCTGGGCTATGGAAAGTAGTTTTCAGGAGCTCAATACAGATTCACAGATTTGGCTCAAAACTCAGGAGTCTTAAAGCAGTATAAAATCCTGACATTAAAAACATGTTTTCCTACTTTTTATATGCCATATGGTTATCATATTTGCGTTTGTGCACAAGTATCTTTATTCATTTAGAAATTACAAGTTTCCAAAGTACACTTTTTTGCTCTGAGGGCTGCCTTTGCATTTTATTCAGGACTGTTTATTTTTCATGTTGAAATATAAGCAGAAATACTTTCTCACTGTCTGTCTTTGTTCAGGAAACTCTACAGTGTCGTAGAAGTGTTTGTATACATTACTCACTTGATACAATTAAATACAAGATAACATTATCTCCAGTTCGGATGCGTCCAGCTTTCCCGGCATTGAGATTTTCTGTCCTGTGTTTAACCCTTTGAATGCTGTTCTAGTAAAAAAAATGCTAGTAGTATATAATATGCTGGAAATAATGTTTTAGACTAGAGCAAAGAAGAATTGCTGGGTTTCATTCCGCTTTAAGTTTGTGAACATTATTTATTACTATCATTAAAATGTAGTTATTATTATTATTGATCTATAAAGTGCCAACACATTCCGTAGTGCTGTACAAAGTAAGAAACAAACATGGGCTACAAAATAATACAGACAGTGATATACACCAATATACAAAATTCAGGATTGGTACAAAATACAGAATCAATACAAAATACAGAATCGATACAAAATACAGAACTGGTAATTACAATGACAAAAGTAACATGAGGATAAAATGTATAATAAAATCCAAGACACCAAAGGGTGAGAGAGCCCTGCCCTTGTGAGCTATCTAAAGCACTAACATATTATGCAGTGCTGTACAATAGATAGGGATTCATTACAATATTAAAGTGGACCTGAACTCTTGCAAAGGACACAAAGAAAGCAGAGAGAAATGCACCCTGTATGTATTTAGCCTGTCTATTTCCTTCTAATGTGTGACTAATTACAACTGTAATTACATCTCTCAGCTGTGTCAGCTGGCTGCCTCAGCAGAGCAGCTAAATTGTAAACACAAGATGTTAACTCTATGTCTGCTTCCATAAAAGCAGGATGTAGACACACTGCACATTTACTGCAGGTTTTTGTATCAGCTGTAACAAAGAAATGTTTTTCTTTAAAAGTTATTGAGCTGTTGCTTATCTTTCAGAACAGAGAGGAGGTTCTGAGTTCAGGTCCACTTTAAATAATCTTACACAGGGATAGTACAGCATTCAACAATAGTATACAAGATAGTGATGGAGCAATGTAGGGGTACATATAGCAGATGAGTCACTGAGTCCATATGGTGGGGGAGAAGATCACACAGTGAGAAGTGCCCTACCCAATAGACTTATAAACTAAAAGTTAGGGGGAGAGGGACACATGGGGGGTGAAATGAATGTGAATATGGAAGGTAGCAATGTAGTCCTTGGTGGTATACTGGTATAGAGGTAAGTAACTCTGCCTGTCATGTGGGAGATTGGGGTACAATTATCCAACAAAGAGCATGATTTACTAAGGGCCTGTTTTCAGTATACATTTTACACAAAATGTACTTTAACTCTCTGTAGTGCTGTATTTCAATGCAAAACCAACAACTGGTATAAATAAGTATGGCATTAAGAGAAATTATAGCTTTAAAATAATACATGCTACCATAATTAAAACCTATGTATTTTATTTGCCCATTTGTCCCGGTTATTACACTATTTAAAGCGGAATATAACCCTGCATTTCAACTTTGCTCTAAAACATTATTTACAGCATATTATATGCAAAAAGCATTTTTTTTTTTACTAGACCAGCATTGGAAGGGTTAAACACAGAGGTTTTAAGTTCTGTGGAGAGATATGCAGACGTTCAGATAGTTACATTCTATTTAGTTATATGTACATGTTTAGAAATGTTACACACTCTTTGGCTGTCCTCCAACTCCTTCTCAGTGAGAGAGATGAGTCACATTCAACACTTAGATACATTTATGTAAACAAAATGTATCTCTCTCAAGTTCGGATGCGTCTGCAGAAATCTCAAGGAACTTTAAAGCCCTGTGTAACCCTTCCAATGCTGGTATAGTAAAAAAAAATGCTGGTTGCATATAATAACTGTAAATAATGTTTTAGAGCAAAGTTGAAATGCAGGGTTATATTCCGCTTTAACTTATGTCCCTATCACAATGTATGGTGCCAATATTTTTTTTGAAAATGAAGGTACATTTTTTCAGTGTTGCGTCCATCACTATTTACAAGCTTATAATTTAATTTTTTTTCATAATATACCCTCTTTACATGCATATAAAAGAAGTTCAAACCCTTCGGTAACTATTTTTTTTATTATTAGCAATTTTTTTTTTTATTATTAAACATTGTATTTGGGTAATTTTTGGTGTGGGAGGTAAACAGTTCATTTTAAATGTAATAATGTGTGTTTATTTCATAAAAAAATGTATGTAGATGTAGTTTTACTATTTGTCCACAGGATGACCACAGTCAGAATCTTTTTTTTTAGTCCTGGAAGCAAGCATAAGGAGAATGGGACACTTTTTTAATATCAGAAAGACGGTGGCTTCCCATTAATTGATCTCTGGGCTAACGGGGGGCAACACATGTGGGCGCGCATATGATTGCACGTGGGAGTGCGCAGCAGTGCAGCCACCTGGACATGACAATCACGTCCAGGCGGCTTAAATGGTTAAAAGAACAGGCAAATTAATGTTTGTGATTTCATGGGGGCAGCCATCTTTTTGGTTGAAAGGAGGTGACAGGGAGCATGAGACACAGTTCCAACTGTCCTGTGTCCTGAGCACCCACTCCCAGCTGCGTGCACTAGGCTTCAAATTTAAAAAAACAAATTTGCGCCAAAACAGCAGAACAAGAATATCAGAAATCCTATCATGCTTTGCACAGCATCAGGGGAAAATGCCTGGGAAGATTTATTTAATGGGGTGGAGCTTAGCTTCTGCAGCTAAAAATGAGGCTTGGGAAAGAAAAACAAAGTTGTGAGGCTGTGAAACTGTTAAAGAAACACCAAGCCTTTTCAGTGCTGCTGAGTAGATTTTTAGTCTGGAGGTTCACTTTAAAGTGACAAATGACAAACACTGAACAGATATAATAGATTACTATAGTCTATTAGCACATGCTGCACTTGAGTTTATATCAGTATGAGCACAATGAGCATGCTTGCAGTGGATAAGCAAAAATGCCAGTATTCTTTTTGCATTCATTTTTGCGAAAGTAATGTTAAATTCAACTTCCAAGCGAAAATGCCATCGAAAATCATTTTGTAATAAGTTTGTGAAATTTTTGTGTTTACGCAAATTTGCACACTAAAATAAACATTTTTCCCATCTCTGCAGTAAAAATAAAGATTTTTTTGCATCTTTGTGAATTTTTCGCCATTGCAAAAATACTGTGCATCATTGCAAAAATGTCCTCAAAATCAAAAATGCCATTTTTATGCAGAAATGAGTCTGGCAAAAATTCTTGAGTGACACTGGCTGCTTGTTGCCCAGTGATCCGCTAAGGTGAGTCCCTATACAACATTGTAGGACAATGATAAACACACTAGATTCTTGGCTGAGATGATGCTGCATAATTGTCATGGCTAGGTTTCTTCTTGCCTGTTTACAAAGCATAAGATGCAGCCTGGAGGATGAGAGGAGACATGACTAGAGTAGGAGGGGTTGTGACTTGCACAAAAGTATGTGTGTCAGGAGCAGGAGGGAGGGAGTGGGTTCAACATGACTGACTTCTGCATCAGCAGGGCCTGATTTTTTGAATGACCACACAGGCCTTGGCCATGGGCAGTTGCTCCCCAGGAGGTGGGTGGTAAGGGAAGGGGAGTTGCCATAAATGGAAAAAAAAACAAGCTGGAAATAGACAGCAACATATGCAAGAGAGGAGTTGCTAAACATGGATGTTAAACAGAGGGAGCCACTATACAAGTATGTTACAAATGGAAGTGGAGGTGCATATAGAATGGGAGGGGCCTGTTGCACATAAAACTATGGCCACAACAAAGTTAGCCTAGAGGTGGAAAGAATATAAATCTGGCCATGAGCATCAAGGAGTCAGACCAAATTCAGGACCCACTGGGACACATGAAAGCCTCATTAATGACAGAAATAAATGCTTAGGTGTACAGCAACTAGCTGCAGGATCACATTAGCCTGTTAATTCAAACATGACATACTGGTACCTCCTGTTTGAGCCTCACTAACACAGAGAGGACATAGCATACATCCTGTCAATCAGCGGTGAGTGCGTGCGCTCTTGCCGCTCCTTCACAGCAGGACTTACACATTGCGGATTGGTGAAGGGAACATATGTTCCCTGAGTCAATTGAAGTGCTTGTGAATGAATGAACATGACTCCAATCAGGAGCCATGTTCATTCATAAAAATGAAAGGAAAAATAGTGTAAATAAAATCAAACACTTCCTGGTAACCCAGGCTAGTGTACAGAGCCATCTTGTGATCAAACATTAAGATTAAAACAAAAATCATTTAAAAAACACACTATATTTATTAACCCCTTCTAACGCCCCTCATGGGCTTGTATTTATTGATCGCATACAAAAAAATCAGAAACAGAAAAATGCACCTTTATTACCAAATAATTTGTCACCATACATTGTACTAATTTAAATGTTGTGATAGCTGGGGCAAATGAAATGTGTAGGTTTTATCCATAGCAGAATTGTTTGCTTTTTTTTTAAATGTATTTTAAAGTATAGGGGATGGAATTAGAGACATTGTGTATTTTTCTTTTTTTCCTTGATTTTTCCACTTAAAATGCTTAGAAAGTAAAGTAATTATGTAAAACTAGTATCACCCACAAAAGCCTGCTTTGAGGCAAAAAAAACCCCCAAGATATAAATCATTTACATGTGATAAGAAGTAAGTTATGGCCAAATAAATGGAAGGAACGTTGAAAGGTGAAAATGGCTCTTGGTTGTAAGGGTAAAATAGCCTGTGGGGTAAAGTGGTTAAGTTACAAAAATGACAAACAATGTACACATATAGAAAATTATATATATGTGTATATATATATATATATATATATATATATATATATATATATATATATATATATATATATATATACTGATTTGAGTATTTAACCTATTTTGGTTTCTGGACGTAGAAACTACGTCCAGAAACCATGTGCGCTACCGCGCGCCCCCCGCGGCCGATCGCGCGCGTGCACGCGCACTCCCGGCCGCGGATTCGGTAGTCAGGGAATCAATGTATCGGACTATGAAGTCCGATCACTGATTCCTCTCCCCCGCTGAAAAAGCGACAGCTTCTCTCGGAAGCTGCGCCTTTTCTGGCCATTCACTTCCTGATGCGCCACTCTAAGCGTATGTTACGCTTAGAGTGACGTCATGTAAACAAACTCATGGCCGCCATCTTGTGGCCAAAAAGTAATACTACACCTGAAAATAGAAATGAATTAAAATCAACACACATTTACATTATAAATCTATTGTTTACCCCCCACCCTCCCAAAACTACCCAAATAAAATGTTTACTATAAATAAAAAAAACCATTACAATAAAAAAAAAAAAACATGTAAATATTTACCTAAGGGTCTAAACTTTTTAAATATCAATGTAAAGATGAAATATTTCTATATTTTTTTTATTTTAAACTTGTTAATAGTGATGGATGCAAAATGGAAAAAATGCACCTTTATTTCCAAATAAAATATTGTCGCCATACATTGTGATAGGGACATAATTTTAACGGTGTAATAACCAGGACATATGGGCATATACAATACGTGAGTTTTAATTATGGAGGCATGTATTATTTTAAAACTATAATGGCTGAAAACTGAGAAATAATGAATTTTTCCATTTTTTTCTTATTCTTCCTGTTAAAATGCGTTTACAGTAAAGTGGCTCTTAGCAAAATGTACCCCCCAAAGAAAGCCTAATTGGTGGCGGAAAAAACAAGATATAGATCAGTTAATTGTGATAAGTAGTGATAAAGTTATAGGCTAATGAATGGGAGGTGAACATTTCTCTCGTGAAAACCACGGAACCTGAATGGGTTAAAGGACAACTGAAGTGAGAAGTATATTGAGGCTGTCACATTTATTTTGTTTTAAGAAATACCAGTTACCTGGCTATCCTGCTGATCCTCTGCCTCTAATACTTTTAGACATAGACCCTGAATAAGCATGCAGCAGATCAGGTGTTTTTGACATTCGTATCACATCTGACAAGATTAGCTGGGTGCTTGTTTCTGGTGTTATTCAGACACTGCTGAAGCCAAATGCTGGGAATACACAGCTCGATTCTGAGCCATTTGGATGGCTCGATAAATAATTTCCGACATGTCCAATCTCCGGCCCGATCATTTCGCCGCTCGATTCAGCATTTAAGTCAATGCAAAAAGATAAGAAAAACGAGCGGAAGAGAAGAGAATCGCCTGCGGAATCGAGCATGGAATCGATCGAGCGGGAGAATCGAGCGGCAAAATCGAGCCGTGTATGCCCATCATAATAGACCAGCAGGGCTGCCAGGAAGCTGGTTTTGCTTAAGGATCCGAGATGAAAAACTACTTGTTTATATATCTTATCTAAAGTTTAGATAGTTTACACAGAAAATCTAGCTGCAAACAGCTTTAATAGAAAATTATTATTTCTTCCTGTGATACAATGACAGCAGCCATGTTGTTTGTAAACATTACACAGAGGCAGGCTTGATTTTATATTTTCCTACTGGTATATTGCACATTGTATATTTTTGATATATCAGGACCAAGCAGGGTCCCTGCTTTTGCACATTGATTATACAGCACTAGTCACTTTTCAATTGCTGCAACGGTGAATTCCAATTACCTTTGGATTAGGACAGGGTTTTTAATCATTGTTTTTAACTTATTTTTGTGATGTATGGATAAGTCCCTAATAAATATTAATTGATACATTGAGACGGTTTCAAGCATTCTACATTACCTTATTGGTGTGATTGGGCTCCTTTTCTTGTTTTTGATCATTACAGAGGCAGGCTTATCTCTATCTTGAGCACTCAGCCTGTGAAAAAAACCTAATCCCCCCTCCTCCCTCCTCCCCTCTGCCTCTGAAATCAATGGCTAGTAACACCTCCTCCTCCTCCTGCCCAGACTGAGCTCCCATGAGCCCTTGCTACTGCCAAGGCTCTCTGAAAACCTGCGGGCGTGGTTTATTTAGTTTATAGGGAATTAGAGTATTAAAACAAAAACAAAAAAAGTATTTGGCTTGAGGAATGCCCTATAAACAATAGGAACACAATTATGCAATGAGTAAAATATCACCTTGGATCCACTTTAAAAGAAAATACATATGGTAGCCTCCATCTACCTCTTGCTTCAATTGTACTTTAATCGTAAGAATGACATAGTGGCGTAGCATTACTTTAAAATATAGTACATAACATAGCATCTATAGCAACACAGAGACAACTGCATTGTTAAAATTGATGGAGTTTACTAAATTTTGTGCGCATTTCTCAAACGATGCCGACAAGAAGAAGGTTACTGCGCATTTGTTTTACCCGGCTTGTTTCTCCTTCTACAGTACCATGTTGTTACATCAACAATATATCAACAAGAAGCAGGAAAAACTAACCTTTTCTCTGACTACCAGTAAAAATATAGCATCATTAAACTTCGCCTGTGGCTGTATAATAGAGATCCAACCTCAGTTGTAATTAAATTCATGTCTGAACATGAACATTGCTACTAAATGAATAGCTGCTAGTTCTTAAAAAGTATCCCTTCAGGGTTATGTTGTATTTACACTGACCTATAACAAAGCTGGGAGGTAATTAGTTACTTAATTGCACATATTGGTGTTACTGCCAGCCCTGGGAATTTATTCAAACTGCAAAATGCAACAAGCCACAATATGGACTTTATACACCATGTTATTTTAAATAATAACCTGATCTGCATGGAGAATTTCATGTTTGTAGAGTGCTTTATTTATTTAATTGTTGTGGAAAGATTAGTAAGCAGCGCAGGGTTTGATAGGCATAGATCTAAAAAGCCACAAGTGGAAAAGGGCGCAGGATAGCGCTAATTGAAGATCGGTAGTGTTACCGATATTCTACTATGGCCTCAATTCAGTAAGCAGTTTAGACTAATCTACTGATGGTTTTTATCTACTGATGGTTCGGTGTAATGTTTTATGCTGGGAATACACGGTTCATTTTTGAGTCATTTCGATGGCTCGATAGATCATTTCCGACATGTCCAATCTCCCTTTCGATCCTTATACTTAGAGCTGTCAGAGTATTGCAATGTCTCATGGGACTTGTAGTTCCACCACAGCTGGAGTGCCAAGGTTAGCCATCACTGATCCAGGCAATGTGGGTCCTGCTAGTTGTACAATGCGTGTTACCTTGTCACTGTAAGTAACGCTAAATAGCTCTGTGCTCTCCATGCAGGGCAACTTTGCCAAAGTTTTGTGAATATACCCCAAAGTTAGGGCAAACAAAGAATTTGGGCAAATGAGGAGACATCAATTATATGTTAAAATAGATAGAAGGATAGAACAATTGCGATATTAGTTTTGTGAATCAACTAGGCTGTGGGCTGCTTTAGGTTTGGTGAGGTGAACCTAAAGTTCACTCATTTCTAATAGGGAGGCACGAGTGGATTTCATTGTGACATTCCGAATTCCGACTTTCAATCTGAAATTCAGCAATTTTGGGTTGAAAGTTGGAATTCCCATCATAATACAGCATAAATATGCAATTAACTGTTTATCCCGAGTTATCTCCTAAGAGATAATGTCCCTCTGCTTTTTAAAAGGAATCTTAACTGATGAACAAAAAAAAAAAAGTTTAACTCACTTGGGGCTTCTTCCGGCCCCCTGCAGATGTCCTGTGCCCATGCCATCACTAAGCAATCCTCCAGTCCCCCTCGCAGCAATTGTCTTTCGGCCGGCCGACTGGCAAGCTGATGGTCACTGCCATGCGGGTCCTCGATCACGCTCCAGTCCCCGAGAGTGTTCTGTGCATGCGCAGAGCGATCAGGAGGCGCGCGTGGACAGTGGGATTCAGGGGCAAACCGAGGACTTTTCAAGTGTGTGGGGGGGGGGGGATTCCTAAAAGGTCTCCCTCAGCCACAAACAATACAGTATAATAATATGGTAGGGCATCAAGCTGAGAACATATAATGCAACTTCCCATCCGACTGACAGGATCGGACAAATTATTTCCTAAATGTCCAATCTGCTCCCAATCGACAACGGAATCATCCAGGAGCAGTTTGGATACAGATAATAATGAGGACAGCCGACATTGGTAATGAAGGGGAAAGTGAAGCATTCACACTGCAGGGAACAGGGCTGTGCTCATACCTAACTCTGTTAAGTTACTCAGAGCTGTTATAAATCACCTTTTGCTCCGGCACCAGCAAACTCATCAGCAAGAGTTGCAAACACGACTCATCGCAGCAAGCAGGAGATAGACTTTCTTAGGCTTCTTCAATGTACAAGTTATTTATTCAGGAAACAGATATACAGATACAGTTCGTCATATCTTAGCCAAGCAGATTCTTGCCTTGCATTATAGCTGCGTGATTACCTTCCTGCTGAAGATAATCAGGTCCTCTTTATGTCTATTCTAAGTTACATCTAGACTAACTATGTACAGGAAACATTATATCAGATTACATAAAGAAAGGAAATAATTAGGGGTTCCAGTCAGCATATAGAGAGCATGTGTAATGATCCGCTCAACTGCCTGCGCAGGCAGGCAGCTGTTTGACCACTGTTCGGGTCTGCATTCTGCAGGTCTCTGGAGGAGAGACCTTTTGTCAGTTCTGCAGCTTGCTGCTGCTGAGGAATTCGCATATGTTTGTCATGCAAATTGCCTAGCCACATCCTTTGTAGGCTTGCTCTATATATACCATGTGATTCCACAGTAAGTTGCTGGTCATAAGGGTTAGTCCTGTGAAACACTCCTGGAGTGTCAGCCTTGCTCATTGTTTGAAGATTAGCTTAGAACATATAATACAGTAATGTTTGTTGCTGGTCCTTTTTTTTCCTCTCAAAATTTCAATAAATTTCAACTTTAAAAAAAAAAAAAGAAGATTAGCTTAGAGTAATTCCTTCGACTGCACTAGGCAGATTCCCTAGTGCAGTTAGGATTGCATATCTGTTTTGTTTGTCTGTTGCGATTGTTCTGTCCCAGCGGTGGTCGACAGGAAGTCGTTCTGATCTTTGTTCTTGGAGTATAGCTGGAGCAGCGGTTGCTACCAGCTATCTCCTCTATCTGTCTTGCCAGGATCGCACTCGCCTTGCGCTAGTGCTGTGGATCCGTCTGATCTCCATCTCTCTTTCTATACTTGGATCGCACTCGCCTTGCACTAGTGCTGTGGATCCTTCTGGTCTGCTACTCTCTTGCTGTAGTTTGGATCGCCCTCGCCTTGCGCTAGTGCTGTGGATCCTATCTCTCACTTATTCCTGTTTTCGTGTATCTGTCTTGTCTGCTACGAACGCTTGCTGGAGGCTCGGTGAGGTAACCGTTAAGCAAGCGCTCGCGTCCTCTGTTTCATGTTTGTCTGTCGGTGGTTAGTTAGGCGTGCTTGTCTCTGTTGTGCTTATCACACGGAGACCGCGCATAAACGCGTGCACTGTTGCGAATGAGTGCGGTGTTTGCGTTTAGCCAGCGTTTGTTATTTTCCTTATCTTCTCATTGTATGATTTGCTGTGCCTTTGCTACTCTCGTGCTCTGCCTTGCTGTAGCCTTGTGTCACCTCTGGCAATCGCCTCTCTCGCGATTGCGTTCCTACTTCATATCTACTGTTGTGTATGCACCGTCGCGGGTTGGCGACTAGTTTGGTGCACACACATACAATCTGTCCCTGTGCTCATTCTCTTTCGCAATCACTTCTCTTGCGATTGCATTCTCACTTGGTTTCCTTTGTTGTGTGTCCGCCGTCGCAGGGTGGCGGCTAGATTGGTGGACATACATACATTCCTCATCTGTGCTTATTCAGTCTTGTGTCGCTGTTAGCAATCGCCATCTCTGGCGATTGCCTTCTCTCCTGTTCTTCATGGTTGTGTATGCACTGTCGCGGGTTGGCGACTAGATTGGTGCACACACATACCCTCTGTCGCTTTGCTCTCTCTCCTTCAGGGCTATCTTCCCTTCGTGCAATTCCTGTCTTGCGTCTGTGGCAGGGCAGAGGAGCTGTTCCTCTGCACTCCACAGCTCCACCTGCCTATAGGAATTTCCCTCTACAGGTGCATTGCACCTTTTGCTGGGTTCCCTCAAATTACACGCTTGTGGAGGATTCCCGCAGTGTCAGCGTACGTCTTGTGCGCTGATCACGGAGAGAATTCCACAATCGTTACAGCATGAAAGTAAGAATCAGAATGCGCTCCGTTGGCCCATCCGGCCCTTTAATACTGACCAGGAAAGAGTTAAATGTGACCTCATCTTAGCCATCCCCCAGACCCGACTATTGGCTTAGACCCCTCGTGGTGTCTTAATACCAACCTACTCGATTAATATTCCATGCTGCCTTTCACTTAGATACAAGAATTTGGTATTTTGTAAATATGGCCTATGTTGATTGTTCTCGTAGTCCATTTGTCTGGGGCAGTGTAGGCCTGTGGCCTTCCTTCAGGAACATGCTCTCAGTATCTGCTTGTATCATCTGCTTCAAGCAGACACTGAGATGCTTCTGCCTGCATCACGAAAACCTCTATTTAAAGGTATACTCTGCGAACAAGCCTTTTACCTAAAACTTAGTCCAAATAACTGAGGCCTACTTAAATTATAACAATTCCCCCTAAAATGGCTTTATCTGCAGATCCCAGCTTCTGATCCCAGCATCTGAACCTAGCAGTACCTGGTTTCTTTTCCGTATGTTTCACACTTCGATGATCGTGCTCACACAACTTCTCTGCTCTAGGCGGTTATCCCTGGGAGAGAGGGCAAGACCTCTTGGCCTTCTTGTAACCAGGCTCTCTGGGGAGGCCCTACTTATAAGTCCCTCTATACCACATTCTCAGCATTTGCGTCACTTGCGTATCACTCACAAACTTGCATGATCACAGAAAAGTGAAACTTGTTTGTCTGTTACACGACGGAGCAGTGCCAGGTGCCTTCTAAAAGAGCGCCTTTATACAATCAGCTCCATCATAGGTACTGCTACACCTATACCCGTAACCCTGTTTATCCCTTAATTTGGAAATATTGGTCCATGCTCCATGCTCTGTACACACACTGCTGCTCCATGCTCTCTACACACACAGCTGCTCCATGCTCTGTACACACGCTGCTGCTCCATGCTCTGTACACACACTGTTGCTCCATGCTCTGTACACACACTGCTGCTCCATGCTCTGTACACACACTGCTGCTCCATGCTCTGTACACACACTGCTGCTCCATGCTCTGTACACACGCTGCTGCTCCATGCTCTGCACACACGCTGCTGCTCCATGCTCTGTACACACGCTGCTGTTCCATGCTCTGTACACATGCTGCTGCTCCATGCTCTGTACACACGCTGCTGCTCCATGCTCTCTACTTATGCTGCTGCCCCATGCTCTGTACACACACTGCTGCTCCATGCTCTGTACACACAGTGCTGCTCCATGCTCTCTACACACACACTGCTGCTCCATGCTCTCTACACACACACTGCTGCTCCATGCTCTCTACACACACACTGCTGCTCCATGCTCTCTACACACACACTGCTGCTCCATGCTCTCTACACACACACTGCGGCTACATCCAAAGTCAACTGTAACAGGGAAAGAAACGGGGCAGTGCTGTGAGCAGCAGGATACCTGCAGATATTCTGATGTCTCAACTTGTGCCTGTCCCCAGACACTGCACCAGCCCTGGTCTGAGGGGGGATTCTGGGCAGCTGCAACCCCCCCCCCCCCCCCCACGCATTTGCCTATGGGATGTATGGGATGTATAGCTATTGATTATTTACAGTTCTGGATACTGCATATATACACTTATATAATGCATGTTCTTGAAATTGAATGCTTTGCCTCTTGCTTTTTTTAAACAATCCCCATTTAGCCCTGATGTCACAGCATAATGTGCTCTGTGCACTGCTTACATATAGGTGTCAGAGCTGCCCTCCTGGGTTGGAATGACATGTCATCCATCCATCCATACATACATAGAAGCTCACTAAGCAGGAGAGTAGTCATCCTCCACTGTCAGTGACATCATTTGCTCACACTAGTAATATGTCTCTTCCAGTGAGCATTGCTGATGTTCCTGGCTTTCCTTATGCTGCTGAGGGCAGTACCTGCAGGAAGTGCAATGGTCCCTGCACTCTGTAACCTCTATCAGTCATAATCCAGAACATTGTCACTTCCTATTAAGCAGGCAATAGGGACAAAATTACTTGCAAATGTCCACATGAGCCGCCGTGTGTGCTGAATTCTGATGACTTGCCTAGGTAAACAGAGAGGCACGGGGGTTTCCTGGGCCGGGTTCACCACAAAGGCCACGGCTTCATCCGCAGAGAATTCTCTTCCACTAGATTAAAATCTGGATTTCTTTATTAAGTGTTAATGCAGCGGCTGGGATTCTTCCCCTCTATCAATGTACTCAATTAATGCAGTCTTGGTGCAGAATGAGATGCTTCTAGGAGAAGCTGGTCTGCATAGTAATGTCCAGTAAAAGCGGTGGTGACATTAGATAGAGGTTTGATTCGTAAGCACAAAGGAAATACTAAAAGATAATACTATACAAATCTAGCTGCAGCTCGATGTGGTACAGAGGATGACTTGTGCGTGTATCCCCCCATTTCCCCTCCATATCAATGCCAATTTATACCTCCTTGATAGTATTGAACAAGCTAGCTACATTTTGGAAGCAGGCATGTTGATTGGAGTGCATTATACCTTTGGAATTTAACTTTAACATTGAAAAGCCCAATGTGTAGCCCTGCTTGTCTGCATCTGTGCACTATGCATACAGGTTTAAAGACATCTCAGCACCAAATAAAAAACAAAACTAAAAATCAACGAACCTCCCCCTTAGGGTGCTTTCACACTGGGTAGGTGTGGTGCAATATTTTTTCCGCTACCCACTGCTGGGCAATCAAATTCTGTGTGGACTTTCATACCGACACGGTACGGCGTAATGCAATGGAAGTGATGTTTTTGCTGCATCCCAGACACTAGGACAAATCTACATTACCGTGCATTTCTGCATCAACCTGCGGCGGACCAGAAGTCAAGTAAGTCTATGGCGACACACGTGTGTGTGTGTGAAAGCCTGCTGCAAGTTTTATGCATCACACATGTGCGGAAGCATATTTTTAGCATTATGCTTCCGTGTATGTGATCGCTTCGGCCACAGGAAGTGAGCGTCACTTCCTGATTGGCCGCCTGCAAGATGGGGATTACTGCATACTAATGCGGAAATCCCCGAAGGCCTGTTTTTAGCTAGCGCCAATCTGCAGTCTAAAACTGGCCTAAGGGAGGTTCATAAATGGTGTGGGCTTGGTGGGGAATGGGGATGTTTGAGTCCCATTATTTTGACAAGAAAAGAGACAGTTATGCCCCCCCCCCACCACCACCACCACCACCACTACACACACATACAGTACTTCCTGTAGCAGGTCACTTTGGTGCACACTCTAACCCATGCAGCGCTTCACCTGGGCACCGCCACATACATAACATTATAATGTCTATGGCTGCACAAGGGTAATTCGGGGGCCAAAATTACTTCTCCCTCCGAGTTGCTATGATTTGTAGGGGGAATAGTAATTAACGGTGCCAGGAATTTGTGTGGCAGCAGGGTGAGCCATCATTCGGCGTATCCTGCGCCAAAAGGATGGGCCGTGTACATCCATGTACGTCATACTTCCTTCCTTGTCTAATTAGGGAGAACACCAGAGGGTGTGTGCAGGATTAGGACTGTAGATACCATCATTTATCTTTTCAGTTCAATCTCTCTTCAGATTTGAACAAAAAATATACATATTGATGTCTGACTGACAAAGACATCTCCATGCAGCTCCACTAGGAATATCATAGAGAGGAATTGTTACCAAGGATTGAACTTTATCCCCTTTCCCATAAGAAGTCTTTACTTTTTCTTGACTAGAACATCAGGGATGTCTATGTGGCTGATAATGTGGTAAAATCCCTCCCCGCAGTGTGAACCTTGTTGCATTGTGGGAAACAACAGCTGTTACCAACTGCCAAGCAACCAGTATCTCCCTCTGTGCATATGTATTTGGGAGTGTGGTTATAAATAATGCCAGTTGGTGCTGTCTAGGTTTTTTTTTATGTCTGCCAGTAGTAAAGATGATGACATGAAGGCTAATTGTGGTAGATCAAACAATATGAACAAATTACATGGCGAATGTCGATCATTTCTTGATCTTTCTTCTATTTTTTAACTTCTCACTTTGCAATGTGTTGATTTATTTTTTTCTGTTTTTTCGCTAAAGTTCCTCTAAAGTGACCGAGCAAACCTGGACTCAGACTGATTAAAGCGGATCCGATATGAAAAACTAACTATAGCCAGTAACTTGTCTATATATCTTATCTAAAGTTTACATAGTTTACACAGCAAATCTAGCTGCAAACAGTTTTAATAGTATATGATTGATTATTCCTGTGATACAATGTCAGCAGCCATGTTGTTGGTAAACATTACACAGAGGCAGGCTTATCTGCATCTTGAGCAAAAAAACCTAATCCCCCCTCCTCCTCCCTCCTCCCCTCTGCCTCTGAAATCTCTGGCTAGTAATACCTCCCCCTCCTCCTGCCCAGACTGAGCTCCCATGAGCCCTTGCTACTGTCTAAAAGTGCCTTGGCTCTCTGAAAACCTGTGGGCGTGGCTTCTTTAGTTTATAGGGAATTCGAGTATTAAAACTAAAAAACAAAAAAGTATTTGGCTTGAGGAATGCCCTATAAACAATAGGAAAAGAACACAATTATGCAATGAGTAAAAGTTCATCTCGGCTCCACTTTAACAATTGCCATAGCGTCTACTATGTCATTTGACCAGAATATGCTGCATAATATCACATACAGGAATTGAACAACAATAAACAACAAAAAAACACTATAAATATTCTTTCAGCTCTCCTTGCTGTTCCTGATTTACAAGCTTGACTTCTGTGTTTCAATGTGTTTGTGAATGCATCTTTATGCCTCTCTATAGTCACACGGTAAATGCATCTCCCGTCCCGGTATTCCATGTGGACAATATACACCGAACAGAAAACATTTACCTTCTCCTCATAACCAAATAGCTCTGAAAGACTTTTCCTCATGCATTTCCCTGCATAGCTTATTGACGTTTGCGACAATCAATGCGAGATTCGAGCAGCCTTTAGCTAACAACTTGGTAAAAGAAGCCCCGGAAGGCAAGATGTTCAGTATAATGGAAGTAAGGTTGGAGAAAGAAAGAAAAAAAGAATGAGTTTCCTTTATTCAATCTGGGAGTAAGATTCTCACATTGTGAGCCTAGCGGGAGAGCAAAAGCACTCTTTGATGTCTGCCTATACAAAGCAATCAGTCAGTTCAAGTCTGGGGCTGTGATGAAAATTACTGAGAAGGGATGGAATCACAATGCCACCTGTGATTTTATTCTGGAAATAAATTGATGGCAAGAGCAATACAATGCAAACTGCCTTTTTTTAGTGGCTTTGGTGAAGCTCTGATGAGATTGAAACCAATGCGCAGAGATGGAGCTAGTTATCATGGAAATAAGTCGAACGCTACAGGTGCTCATTTCAGAACGACGACAAATGTCTTTGTGACAGGTAAATTGCCTTGGATGGATTTCCAGCTCTCAAATCTCTCTGTCTAATGCCATCACCCCTATTCTGAATTTTGATTGGGAGAAAAGGGGAACATTTCTATAGAGGCGGAGAGTGGGGAAAAGTCTTACAGTTATAATAGGTTTCTTGTGTAACTTTAACAGTCAGAAAACATCTTATGGGGACATAACTGTGCCACTCGCAAGGGATATTCTTATGTATAAACGGGTGATAGATTGTGATTTGTCATTTCAAAGCTATTCTCTGTTACAGTGGTGTCACCATGGCTGGATTTGAGGCAAGGCCACACAGGCCATGGTCGGGGGCACCAGGAAGCAAGGGACAGTTAAATTGCAAAACATGTAAAGCAGTCACTCACAAACCCAATCTATGGCCACCCTGCTTCCACAGACACAAGCAGTGGAGCACCCCTCAAGCACACCACAGATTGGGAGAAGAACAGGACCAGGGAAGGGAAGTACGCAGGATGGGGGAGCACAAGACAAGAGCATAGGACCAGAGGAACAAACTGGACAGGGGGAGCACACAAGATGTGTGGTGCACTGGATGGGGCGTTTGGGGGGTGCGGGGTTGGCGACAGTGGGCCTTGGGTGGTAAAAATGTCCAAATCCAGCACCGAGTGTCACTAGGGGGGCGCGGTAGGTGTGGACCACAGCAGGTGTCACCTACAGAGGGGCTGACACCAAGCTCCAGTCTAAGGGAGAGTGTAGTAAGGCTATATAATTAGAGACCCTTTTTTTTTAACTACAAAAAAGTATTATTGGTTTTGTTTAGCGTCATGAGATTGGAGGTTCACGCACCCGGCGACACCAACCGTAGTGAGGCCTCCACTCTGTTTCCTCAAACTGGCCACAGTTGCCGTGGATTCCTGTATGGGTGGAGCAATCTCTCAAGACCAGTCCTGTTCGCATTTGCAGCGAACATTTGGTGTGTTCAATTCGCCCCCTATACTATATCATTGAGCTAAACTTTGACACCTTACCTCACAGTTAGCAGACACATGGCAGCCAATCAGCTAGCACCCCCTCCTGGACCCCCAACCCCCTATCAAAAAGCAGTTGCAGTGGCCATATTGGATTAATTCTCTGCTGGTTGCTTACTGTTAGTGAGAGCAGAGTCAGACTTGCTGCAGATAGATAGGGAAAGCATTAGCTAGGCCTGTATTCTTGTTCCTCACTTGCTGTGAAAGCACTGCAAACAGCCCTTTTGAGGGCTAGCACATCGGTCTCCTATGTGTTTTTTTGTGTGCGACACTCCACAGCCCACTGACACCCACAGCTGTGTGCACACTATTGGTGTTGCCTCATTAAGTTGCACGCACAGTACCACTCCTGTGTGTTATTTTTCATTGTATTCTGATAGTACTATTGCATTTCTCTGTGTGTGACACTCCACAGCCCACTGACATCCAGAGCTGTGCATAATTAGAGTTCTGCCCTTTAGGGAATAAAACCCGACTTTGCGTCAACATTAGAATTTTTGGTGGGACTTTTGGCATAGATCCCCCTCTGGCATGCCCCTGTCCAGGTGTTAGACCCCTTGAAACAACTTTTTCATCACTTTTGTAGACAGAAACCATCTTTGTAGGTTTTAAAATTCACCTGCCCATTGAAGTCTATGGCGGTTCGCCTGTTTGTGAACATTTCAGAAGTTTGCACTCGCCGTTTGCGAACAGAAATATCTATGTTCACGACATCTCTATCCATCGCCATCTCCCGGGCCGCTCCTGTCCTGCACTGGACAGCCCGGTACTCCGGACAAGCCGCGTTTTGCCAAGCATGCGCGCTCCCTTATTGCACTCCTGTGGCTGGCTACTGCACAGGTGTAGATCATTAGCATAACCACAGTAGCACGACAGGGACACACACACGACTGGCCCAAGCATGCGCAACGAAGTGTAACTTGGCTGGAGTAACCGGCCATACAGCAGGAGACAGGAGTGGCCCAAAATGTATTGTGCAGTGCACAAGGATTTGCACTGAGTACAGATTGTCACTCCTTTGGAAATACTAAAGTGCAAACCAAGGGTAAAAGTGAAATAACGTAAAAGTTTGTTCACAACGTGCAGGATACCGTATATACAAGTGATAATGCAGTTGATGCATGAACATGGATACAACACACTCAAAGTGAACAGTACAAACAGCATTACAATTGCAGGCAGACACCTTATGATCGGACATGCAACCGTGTGTGTGTGTGTGTGTGTGTGTGTGTGTGTGTGCGTGTGCTTGTGCGTACAATAAATATATATATATATATATATATATATATATATATATATATAGTGGAATGCGAAAGTTTGGGCAACCTTGTTAATCGTCATGATTTTCCTGTATAAATCGTTTGTTGTTACAATAAAAAATGTCAGTTAAGTATATGATATAGGGGACACACAGTGATATTTGAGAAGTGAAATGAAGTTTATTGGATTTACAGAAAGTGTTTATACAGGAAGTCGCGTCAGAGGCTAGAGAGGAACATTCACGCTGGAGCGCATGGAAGGTATGTATCTGCCGCTGCCCGCATATACAAACTATTCAGCGCTGGAGGGGAGCGCAGAGGGAAGAGCCCGAGGTGAAGGGAGGGGAACCGTCCCCCCTCCCCGCCGAAGGGCAGCATGGCTTTCCGCCCATGCTGCAACCCCTCGAGTCCCCCAAAATGGCCCCAAGTGGGCTCAGGGGGGGGCGCTTAGTATTTCTTCAGGGGGGCCCAGTGGGACCTTGTTACGCCCCTCCCAAGAACGCCTTACTGAACAGCTGCTGGTTTACTGAAATAGAAAGAACCAAGATCTCCTATGTAAAAGGCAGAACCATTAACCATTATACTGTCCAGCCACTGGGATGTAACACCAATTCTGCTAGTGGAATTGGCAAATGTCAAATGAACATGGTGCTGGTGTGAACAAAGAACAGCACAAGCCTGAGCCAAGATAGGGCAAAGTGATTAGCAGTCTGTGTGCTTTTCAATCCATTTATTAAGGGCTCGTTTCCACTATTGCGGTGCGGAATCGCCTGGATTCCACCACTGATGAAATCGCATGCGGATGCGATTCCCCATGCGTTTTTTGCCGCGAATTCGCATAGGTGAGGGTATATGCGATTTGAACCATGTCACTGCCGGTGTGAATTTACATCGGTACCTATGCGAATTCGCGGCAAAAAACGCATGGGGAAAACGCGATTCGCATGCATTCCACTCTCAGGCAAATTCGTTGGCTCTTTTGTGCGTTTTTTCACCGCTCAAAAAACGCACATCACCAACGCAACAGTGGAAACAGGCCCATTCACTTGCATACCACGTGCGAATCTGCATGCGTTGGACGCATGCGGATTCGCGATAGTGGAAACGAGCCCTAAACCAGAAGTAGCCAGAAATTCCAAACTAAGATTTTGCTGTTAGAGATCAGTGACTCCAATTTGAATGTAATTGTTTCTCCGAGGTGTGGCCCCTGTCTGGCAGGGCCATTACATTGCAAACCCACTTGAGGGACAGCGTATGATCAGGCCCGGTCCACACATGATGCCAAGTGAGGCGACTTCCTCATGTGGCAGAAGTCTGAGGACAGCACCAGGCAGAAACAGGACGGGAAGACAGTGCCTGGCCAACCTCTACTGGGGGCAACTGTACCTGGCTAACCTATACTGGGGACAACTGTAGCTAGCTACCATCACTGGGGGCACCTATAACTGGCTACCTACCTATACTGAGGGTGTTTTTTGGAGCGCTCACAATAGCTATAACGTGTGGTGCAAATTGTTGGGTGCTGTGCGATCATTCTAATTGGGGGGGGGGGGGTGCAGCCTCACAAGTGTGCCGCAGGCAGCAAAAAGTCTACAACTGGCTCTGCATAACATCTGCTCCATGTCCCTATAACAACCCTGTGGATAAAGTGTTAACGCTATATATAAATGTATAAAAAAAAAAAAAAAAAAGGGAGAAAGAAATGGTCATTATCAACAAGGGTGGAATCTCATGCTGTGGTATGATTAAAAATCTCACATGTAGCTAAGCTTTTAAAGTAATGCAATTTATTAGCTAATTTAATAGATTGAAAACGCAATCCTTTGAACCAGCTGGATTCATTGTAAGACATGATAACCCCATGTTTCATAAGCTCGCTTAAATCTATTAACTAAGCCATTTCATAAAGCAACGGTAAAACAGATTAATGCAACAGAGTAGAAACCCTTTTTATTTTGCTTAATATATGGCCGAAAACGCGATCTGCTTAACTTCCGAAATTACAGCCGCCCGTAACTTCCCAGTTTGTATAAGCAACGGTCTAACGTTAATTTTATGTGCCGCCACCCAGCCTGTAGGTTATTCAATAACATTTTAAGGTTTGGTCATAACAATAACATTTTTTTTTTAATTACGCAGCTATTAAATTGTTATGTGTTTTGCACCAGGATGAATAGTCACGCCGTAGACAAATAATTTTATTCATGGCTTGGACATTAAAGTTTGGAATGTAATCTGCACAGATCATAAAAACACAGACAGGAAATACTGCACTTCAAGCACCCCGCGGGATTGGTCAACTCCGTAAAGCAGATATATATTAGCGTAACCGTAGGAGATTTGCGTTTGACTCTGTAGTCTCCGAAGGAGTGTTAACTCTTCTACAAGGGCATCGTCGCTCTCCACGTAGGATTTATTTTATGGTAGGCTTCTGGAATCATGCAGTGTACAAATTCTAAATATGAGTTTATTTCTAGCAGTAAACTGTACAATAAAGCTGTGTGTTTTAACTGCACTTTTATTGCCGTTTGTACAGTTATAGGAGTTCCTTTCAAAAAAAGCAGCTGTAAGCTTCTAAGAAGGACTTCAGTTTCTTGGCAGGTGATTCTGCACCATCTATGAGGGAGCTAGTTAGCAGTGCCTCCAGGTAAAGGGTAATTGAAAGGGTGAGCAGATCAATCTGTATTTTAACAATGTCTTTACTATTATTGTGTCAGATAATCTGCGTAAAGTTGCCATCCGCAGGTCATCTGAGTCACAATGTGCGTTACCATAGCAATGCACATACTGGCGTGGTAACAGTAACATTTCTGTACGCTCTTACCCAGTTTGTTGCATCTGGGTGGGCAGCACTGTGGTGAGGCATACAATAAAATGAAAGCCTAACTGCCACTGTAATGCGCACTGCATGTTGTGTGTTGTGTGAGATCCCGACGGAACAATCCACACCGCAATCAATTTGAAAACCCTATAGGTATATTATTGTGATAGCCCCATAGGGATATCATTTTAGTCCCCAGCATGCAAAATGCAACATTTGTGACATACAACAGTCGACTGACCCCCCCGACCTCCCCTACCCCCAAAACTCTACCACACTCTACCACAACATTCAATAAAATGTGTTTTCCATTATTGCTGATGTGCACAAGTAATATTGTCTGTTTAAAAATGTCAAGTTCCCAAAGTACAGTTTGTCTGCTCTCAAAGCTGCCATTGCATTTTATTGCATAGCTGTTGTATTTATGTATTAAAATCTATCAAGTGATCATGTCTCAGCTGTCTCTGCTTTTACTATGAGTGGCAGCTCAGTTCCAGCACACTGCTAATGTTTACATTCATTTGTGAGCTACAATTAGTAACCAAAATATAAGATATCACGGATGTGGCCAGAAGCTGCCCACTGAAAAAGAAGGTGCTCTGTTGACTGTTGGAATGGTATTTTGCAACATTTTTTTTTTGTGGTTGCAGATTTAATGCTGTAAATAATCTTTTAGAGAAGGGATGAAATGCTGCATTTCATATCACTTTAAGAGCTCATATTGCACAAACTGGGGGTGACATGCCTGGATCTTAAAAGTGCTGTTGTAATAACTGATGCAAGTACAAGTGTTCTGCAGGTCTTTATTTTAAGTCTATTTGACCTTTTAGTGATACACAGGCTTTGATTGCAATCGGTGTGATTGGCTAACAGTGACCACAGGATCAGACGCCAATGAAAATTGGCTCCTGGCCGTCACACAGAGCTCATCTCTCAACAGACAGCTGGGTGTAGTGGTACCTGGTTAGCAATAGCTATGGGAGATTAAAATCTACACCCTGGCCTCTAACCCAGTGACATAGCAGTAGGGGATGCAGAGGTTGTGACCGCAAAAGAGGGCCTTCCTTCATCCATCTTATTAGCTTTTCATTGGTGCTATGCTGGTAATGAACACCTCTATATGTGCATTGCATAGTGGTAATCCTTAACAAAACGTTTCCTTACTTTGATTATTGATGGTAGGTTTAGGGGCTCCATATCATTACAGTGGTTGGGGGCCCATGCAAAACTTGTACTGGGGCCCCAAGCTCAAACTGGGTTTGGATTTCAATCAGCTACATCCAGAATCGGTTAAACAAGTAGCTGCATATAAGTAATGCAAAACTACCTGTGTGCTCTCAAAATAGAAAGAAATGATAGTATTAAAAATAAACACATCATTTAAAAGGTCATTGAGCCAATGCTGGTCAGGTGAACGCTTAAGTACCTCATTTTGTCTCTGTGTTTACCCATTCATGATGTCGTCCTGGACATAGCAATAGCGCAGCGGCAATGATGCCACAGCTTAGCTACGGAGCCCCACAAATGTCAGTGGATTCATAGCCGTGCCTATCTCGCTCAGCAGCAGGATATACCGCTGTACGTTGACATTTGATTTTCCACTGTAGGTTTTAGATTCACAGAGAATAATTCATATCGGTAAAAGCACTGCAGACAACCGACGTTACCGGGCAGATTTATGTGGCAGAGTTATTGCAATGCTCTTTAATGGTGATAGAATAAGCTAAACTGCTTACACAGCCGAGATAAAAGTTACCCATTTCACGTATAGCCTGCTTCTCCTAAAATGAAAAGTGACATATAGGGAAAGCTAAATAAAATCAGCCGCCAGCACACTTCACATTATATGAATTCTTCACTGCAGTGAATTGTTTTCCAGTAATAGATTTCCGTTACTGCAAAGCTAACTGCTCTTTTCTATCTTAGTTACAATTCAAGGTCCTGTTTAATTATTTATGTGAAGTTTAAAAAAGTAACCAAAGCATTTTCCTAAGGTGAAGTTCAAAAAGAGTTTCTAAAGTTTTGGTGAAGCGGGACTCTGGACTTTAATTACCAAGGACCAATTCACATAGATGGCAGTTCACGGTAGACATCATTGTCCTCTCCCTGCGCCAACCAATCACTGTTGAGTTGAGTTTAATCCATGCTTGGTGTGCTGTTGGTGTTTACTTTGGTAATTTGGTAATTTCATAACTCTATACCAGGGGGGTCAAAACTTTTTAGGCAAAGGGTTATATCGCTGTTCGGTATGTATACGGTAATCACCTGGTAGGCATTGTCACCTAGTGTGTATACACAGAAATTTGAGAAAGTGCAGCCTTTGCCTACTGGGCATGTCTGAAAACTGTTACATGTAGCATCGAATGAGTAGTGACTTAACGTGCATGCCTACCTAGACAAGCATCAATTGGTATAGAGCAGGCATGTCCAAAGTCCGATCCAGGTCAAAAAAATGTGGCCCTCCAAGCCTTTTCTGGTGGCCCCCAAAGCTCTCTACACTTGTTATTTCCATGTGGTCCACAGGCCGTAGCTGAGGTGCTGCATGCAGGGGCCACCTTGTGTCGCAGTTCGGCCTCCCCCTTTATTATCAGCCACCACTGTAACAGTAGCAGCCACTGATTATCAGCTGCCACTATGCCAGCAGCAGTAACAGCCACTAATTAGCAGCTGCCACTGTGCTGACTGCACACCAGATATGGGTTATTTCCCTTGGAAATAATTTGACAAAATGTCACTGGCATAGTGTACCTAACCGCAATCAGCAACATTGTGTTGAATTTTGCTAGTTCTGCCCCCAGCACTCTCAAAAACAGTGATTTGGACACCCCTGCGCTTGAGGAAACAGAGAACAGGATGGTAAGTTAAAATTACAGGAACATGACCACATCTTTACATTTAACACACATTCTGAGTTCAGGTACCCTTAAAAATATTTAAATCTAGATCTGTATGTCCTGGATCTTTTTTTTTAAGTACATGAGACCACGTCAATGTTATTTTACAGTCCCCTTATGCATAATATATCTCCCTCACATTCCCCTAAGGCCCTAATGTTGAAGCAAAAGGGCTCAATTAACTTCATTTTTTGGCAGTATTTGTGCTCAGAAACTCGGCAATCGTCTAATCCAATGAGGATTAAATAATTATACATAGACTACTGGGCAACAACAAAACTAGATCAGAACACCATGAACTGTGGAGATTAAAGGTTTGTAACAAATGCCACATTACAAAGCTAGCTAAAATCATGCCAGGTTGTAGAGCTTCCAAATCGGAGGCATAGAGTTTGTCTAGCGAGTTTCATCACGTCTACCAGAACATTCAAAATAGTTTTTTTGTAGCTTTTTCTACACCCGTCTCTGCTTCACATCAGCTTTGGTTGACGATAACCGGAGTATAAAGAATATGTCTACTCAGTGGCGTAGCTAAGGAGCTGTGGGCCCCAATGCAAGTTTTACAATGGGGCCCCCCAAACATTCTATAAACAAAACCTGCCAATGGCAACTACAGTGTCAGAGGTGCAAGAAGGGGATGGGGAATAGCTTGTTAATGATTACCACTATTCAAAGTATCTATAGAAGTGATTATTATGAGCACAGGACCAATAGAGAGCTAAAACTGCAGTTGAGGGAGGGCCCTTTGGGGCTCCTCTGGCCCAAGGGCCCCGATGCGTTCGCAACCTCTACAACCCCTATTGCTACGCCCCTGTGTCTACTTCTCTACACATCTGTTTTAAGGTGGCCATACATGGTACAATTTTTCAATTAGATAATTTAGTTCAATTATTCCGTTAGATCGAATATAAAGATTTTTCCAGCATGTCCGATCATTTTTCCCGAAAAAACGGGATAATCGTTCGAATTTCTTGATCGAAAAAAAAATATTTTCAACTTTCATTCAATTCGATCATTTAGATCGAATAAACAGGAAATCAAACGTTTTTATTGTACTGTGTATGGCCACCATTAGGATGGCTGCAGACTTAATAAGCCTTTGGCAACCAAAAACTCAAGAGAGTAGGTAAACTTCTATGCATAGAAATGTGTATATGAGAAAATAAATACATGTTTGTCCACAGCGCCACAGTGTAAAAGATAGATAGAGCCTGCGCAGTGTTCGAAAAAATGCTGCAGGTTTAAAAATTCCACATAAATGTGTACCACTATGGACCAACCATTGATTAACACTGGGTATGTGTCAGTTCATGTTTTGCAATGCATAAAAGTGTGTGCAAATCTAAGCAAATGTAAACCCTTCCTAACTCTCCATACCCATCATATAATTTTTTTTGATTGTTTTTTCATGTCAAACAATATTGTCCGTGATATCACGTAACATTGTTTAATGAAAATGTGTTAAACAATGTTTCACAATGCAGGCCACAGGCAAGCAATCAATCATTATTATTAAACAATGCCATGTTCGCTCATGTTGCGGAGGATTATTTCCATTACCATCGATTTTTGCAGCATTTTACTTGGATCGTCATGTAAATGGTCGTTTACACAATTCTTCCTTTCTACAATCATTCATTTGCATGGGCACAAACGACGCTTGCAGATGCAGTCTGATGAATCACTCGTCATCGGAGATCCACAATCCACCTGGCCTTGGGTACATAGCTTTAGTCTTGACACATTTTATTGTGTCCATACAATTAAGCTATACAACAAAATTATCTCATATATTAAATAATTAAGTTGAAATCAACTAAATTAAAAAGTCACGTCTAAAATAAATGAAAAGAAGGTTTAAAATGTTACTATTGGTCAGCGTTTGCTCAGTGTTTCTAACAGAAATTGGGAGATAGTAGTATCAAAGTTTGCTACTAGTCAACTGATTAAGTCCAGATTGTTAAGAAATGAGCGACAATGGCTGCTGCTCTGCAAAGCTTAATCCTGTAGATGGACGTTTCTAATGGTAACAGTGCTCCTATCAGCTATAAGATGTCCAAAAAACGTATAAAATAGGTACAGGAAAGTGCTCATTTTGTGTGTTAAAGAGAATCTGTATTGTTAAAAATCGCACAAAAGTAAACATACCAGTGCGTTAGGGGACATCTCCTATTCCCCTCTGTCACAATTTTGCCGCTCCCCACCGCATTAAAAGTAGTCAAAAACAGTTTTGAAAAGTTTGTTTATAAACAAACAAAATGGCCACCAAAACAGGAAGTAGGTTGATGTACAGTATTTCCACATGTAGAAAATACATCCATACACAAGCAGGCTGTATACTTTTGAATCTCAAGAGATCATTTGTGTGTTTACCTTCCTCCCCCTGCAGCTATTGTCCACTGAAGAGTGACAGGCTGATTGTTTCTTCCTGCAGACAGCTCTGCGGTGTCTATAATTCTTCAGTGTGTGACAGCCTAGCCAGCTCAGAGGACAATTTATCCAGCTTGTAAAAGGCAGCTCTCTTCTCTCACTGACAAGAGAGCAATGAGGCTGCCTAATGTAAATAACACACTGGAGTGTGCATAGAGAGGACCTGGAGGGGGGCGTGCATAACAGGTCAACAACACTGAAGAGTTGGCAGCCTTCCAGACACAGGGCGACAAATCCGACAGGGGAATGATATGTTGATTTATTACAGAGACGGTGATAGTAGGATAGTAGAAAAATGGATGCCATTTTTGCTACAGAGTTTCTTTAAGTTGATATCCACTATAGTACATTTCACTAAATACATAAAATGCTGGTGAAATAAAGACCAACAGATCAACATAATCCGTTTGCTTCACTTATTTAATTATACCTTTGATAAACCATACACATCTAGATCTATCCACGAGAAGAAGAACATAGCAAAAGGCTTGCTCTTGTTTGTTGTAATGTTTGCAATACCAAAACTGATTGTGATCTCTGCTGGACTCCTCTAAAATGTGATGATATTGACACTGACTATATCCTTTTCTATAGAACTAAAAGAGTGATTACTGATTTATCACAAAATACATAAGGGAAAACTTTAGGGTTTGTGGAAACACATGTAAATATGACCTATTCCATACTTTGTCAAGATGTTTGCTACACATGCATTGCGTCTTTACATCACTTACCCAGATATGACATTTGTCCTGGGTTCTGGTGGGGCAACTATGCCTTAACAGTAGTAGGAGTAGATTTCATTAGAAAGCTTTAAACTACTTGCATCCAAGAAATGTTATTCATTAATAAGTTCATATTTAATAAGGGCAATGCGTAAGATTTCTTCAGGAGAACCTGTCTGAGCTTCCAACATGCAAACGGATACTGCTGTTTTTATTGGTAATGATGGGCAAGTGCAATGAGGTTCCTAAAAGAACCTTAACAAGGTTCTTGTAAGCCCTTTTCTCATGAGAAAACTGAATGGTAATGACTTTAATATTGCGGAGTTGGATCACCATTTAGCTGTTATGCTTTAACCTTTTCTTTCCTTAACTATCCTTTTTCTCCGGTAGAAGCTTATTTACCTAGGGTGCAATTATTGGTTTGGAGATAGCAAAAATAATAGTGGGGAACTTCAATTAAGTTAAGTGGGCCTGATATTGTGGAGCCTTGAGAAAGAAAGAGAAGATCTGGAGTATAATAAAGATGATTCCAGGCACCTTGAAGAGGACTCAGTTCAAAGAAAAGACTTAAAATTGAAGTATAAAAAAATCCAAAGTAAAACAAAAAAAAGGGAGTAAAATAAATACACCACTAAACAAATAACATTGTGTTTGTATAAAAACACAATTACGACCCTACTGGAATCTTTTAACAGTACAAAAAATAAGAGAAAAAAAAGTAGTCAAAAAAAGTAAAAGAAGTTTAAGAAGTCACTACCCTCTCCTCAAAAAAATAAAATAAAATAAAAAAAAAACACAACAGTGTTATTTATTAGTGACAATACAGATCTTTTCAAGGGACCATGCAATATTTTTCTGCTCACATTGAACTTCCTTCAGAAACTTGAGCATCTCTTGGGCTGCTACTTATGCTCAACTTTCTATATCACACTGCGGGCCTACAGGGCAGTTTTTTTTTGTAAACAATCTTTTTATTTTTAAGAAAAACAATTAGATTGAAAGAAAATATTTTATTTAGTCAAATTAAGTTGCAATTGTGTGTAAATCAGCTACGAATGTATCTATGAAAAAATCCACCATGCCAACTGACTAGATCTTTGAAGGAACCCTGAGCAGTAGCCTAAATTGAAAATCTGTACTTACCTGGGGCTTCCTCCAGCCACCCATAGCCCGCGACGTCCCCCGGCATCCACTTAGTCCCTTCCATGGTCCTGCTTGAGGCTCCAGTAATCTGGAGACTTCGGCTGAAGTCGCCCATGCATGCCATCACACGTCCCCATAAGCATCCTACGCATGCATGGTTCAGTCTTCAGAGAACCATGCATGCGCAGGACGCTTACAGAGTCCGGCGTCAAGACGTGTTGGGAATGCGCATGCGCCACTTCAGGCAAAGTTGCTGCATCACCGGAGCCTCAAGCGGGACCACGGAAGGGAAGAAGAGGATGCCAGAAGACCTCATGGGCTTGGGGGGGGGGGGGGGAGGGCTGGTGGAAGCCCCAGGTAAGTCCAGATTTTTAATTTAGGTCACTGCTCAGGGTCCCTTTAACAAAACAATAAATAATGTGATCATTCAAGATCAATTGGGCCTACCATCTTCTCTGCAACATTAGTTGGGCATCTTAAGTCACAATGAAGAAAACAAAGCAGCTCAGATGACCATATACTCAGAGACACTGGGGGACATTATTCAAATAACTCATCTTTTAGGTCAATATGGAAAACTTTCAAAACATAAGAAGCTGCATACATAGCCACAATATCAAAGCACAGGAACATGATTAAAACAGTAATTCAGCCTACCTGGAATCTGTTGTCCAAACAGTGGTGGGAGAAACAGGAAGATGAAAAATGCTGATGCAACAGTCGAAGCAATTCTTGTCCATTTCATCTTGACCCCGTCTTGTGCATTACCTCAATGTTATCTGAAAGATACAAGAAAAGTGAGATTGGAAAGTGTTCGCTGCCTTTGTGTCAATTTCAAGGAGAACAGTGACAAATGACATGATTAATTTAAAAGCACACATTTCACTTTAGCTGACGTTCAATAAGAAAAAAAAAAGCCGCGCTCCACAATTTAGTGCTTTACGGGAAATTATTGAATGGCAGGGAGACATCATAAATGGAGGACACTTTATTTTAATGTGCTAAGTCAAGGGTTTTGATAACATCATTTCCACAAGCCCCGAAGACACATTATGGAACAAACAATAAGCCTCCTAATGAAAGGTTGCCAAAAGGACGGTCTGGGTGGCCTAATGCCTATAGCAGCTAATTATGTCTGCTTCTCGATCTCAAGACAAAATAACATAAATCATATAGCATTTGCTTTAAAAGCAATTTCTAACTTAGCCATTTAAGTACCAGTTAGGGATGCACATTCGGATTCCACGGAATTGAAATTTCCACATTCACGATCGTTAAAGGGAAATAAAATCAGAAATCAGATTTCAGCGGAAATCCAATCCACCGCACCTCTGCAATTTTAGCCCAACCACAGAACTCAGAAGCACCGGACCAATGAGAGAATGCTGAATTTTCTGCAAAAATTGGCTTACCGCAATAATTTTCGACCAATCATGATGTCATTTTTCAAAAAAGTTTTTTGTCATCCTTTGCATCCTCCGATGCAAATAAATAAATAAATAAAATGTAGAAACAGAAATTTCTGCAGAATCAGATACAGGTGTTTCTGACCATCCCTAGTATCACCAGTCTCTGGCCCCTTAAGGACCAGAGACCGCTGGTACAAAAACGGGGCTCACCGGGATCACAGCACACAGACCCAGAGCTCTCCCATCCCTGTAGCCACTTGCTCTGCAGTCCCTTTGTCAGCAGAGCTCAGTGATTGGCTCACAGTGATCACAGGGTCAATAGCCAATGCGATTGGTTCCTGATGGCCTCACACAGCGTGCAGTGTGGTAATTGAAATCCACACCCTGCCAGGGATAACAGATCCCAAACAGGGCATAGATTTAAATTACCAACGTCCAAAGCAGTTAAGGATTACCACCGCAAAAATATACAAAACTTAAAATATATGTTAGTAAGAATATATATTTGAAGCTGCCATAGTAGGGATGTGCAGGTGAAATTCCTGAACTTGATTTTGCAGTAAATTTGGCACATTTTTTTTTTTTTTTGCAAAATTGCAACCAAAATTAACGTTTTTCTGCATGTGCATTAAAGTCTATGGGGCTGATTTTCACGGTGGATTGCAAAGTCCCCATTCATGATCTCAGCACCTAATTCTGTATGCTAAAATAGGGAATGTTAAAAAAAAAAAAAAAAAACCAATGCATTTTTCCAAAAGACCTTATAGTTTTTGAGAACATTGATTTAAAATATTTAAAGGGGAAATAGCATTTAGAAACCAGTGCAATGTTGGATCGCAGCAGCTCCAGTCTCATTAATTTTGCTATTTTTTTATCTGTAATGGCCTAAACACACTAGTGTGGTTTTATCCACTTTTCAGTGGACAGAAGTGCACTAGTGTGTTCAGACCCTAAGGCAGCTTTCACACTTATCCACTAGAGATGTCGTGAGCATAGAATTTTCCGTTCGCGAACGGCGAACACATACTTCTGAAAAATGTTTGCGAACAGGCAAATCTGGCAAACCCATAGGCAAATTTTAAAACCTACAAAGACTGTTTCTGGCCACAAAAGTGATGGAAAACTTGTTTCAAAGGGTCTAACACCTGGGACCTTGGAATGCCAGAGGGAGATCCATGCCAAAAGTCCCATCAAAAATTACAGAGTTGACACAGAGTCAGGTTTTAATCCCTAAAGGGCAGAAATCACATCATCCACAGCTCTGGACTGTCACACACAGAGAAATGCAATAGTATTATCAGAATATATTGAAAAAATAATGCATTGGAGTGTTTCTGTGCCTGCAACTGAATGAGGCAACAGCAGTAGTGTGCACACAGCTCTGGGTGACAGTGGGCTGTGGAGCACCACACACACATGAAAAAAAAACACAGGAAACCTCAAAAAGGGCTGTTTGCTTTCACACAAGTGGGTAACAAGGGTACAGGCCTAGCTAATGCTTTCCCTACCTATCTGCAGCAAGCCTGACCCTGCTCTCACTAACGGCCAGCACAGCAGCTAGCAGTGAACTAATCCAATATGGCCACCGCAGGGGCGTCAGCACGTCGGGCAAATTGGAGCGGCTGCACCCCCCGTCCGCCTGCTGCCCCCCCTGGCCGAATCAGTGGCGGCGCCCCTCTGTAATTCCCCCACCCGACTCAGCACAGTGAAGGGAGAGCATTTCTACACAGCGGCGGAGAGGGGGGGACGTTTCCCCCCTTCCCTCACCTTGGGGCTCCCCCTTACTCGCTCCCCCTCCATAAATTAGTGGCGGACCAGGCAGCAGTGGAATACTTCCTCTATTCTCTGCACCCGAGGAAGATTCTGTGCGCGTCTGGTCTAGGCAGTGACGTCAGACCAGCGACGCACAGATCTCCCTCTTGTGTAGGGAATAGAGGAAAACTTCTGCTCCACTGCCGCCCGCTGCCAGCCACTTAATTATGGAGGAGGGACCGAGGAAGGGTGAGCTCGGAAGCAACAAGGTGAGGGAAGGGGGGGGGGGGAATGTCCCCCCCCTTCCCATCCACTGTCCTTACCGGCCACACTACCTTAACTGGCTGGGGTCCCTGTCACTATCTGAACTGGGGGGTCCCTGTCACTACCTGAACTGGGGGGCTCCTGTCACTACCTAAACTGGGGGGTCCCTGTCACTTCCTGAACTGGGGGGTCCCTGTCACTTCCTGAACTGGGGGGTCCCTGTCACTACCTGAACTGGTGGGCTCCTGTCTTTACCTGAACTGGGGGGGCTCCTGTCACTACTTGAACTAGGGGTCCCTGTCACTACCTGAACTGGGGGGTCCCTGTCACTACCTGAACTGGGGGGTCCCTGTCACTACCTGAACTGGGGGGCTCCTATCACTACCTAAACTGGGGGGTCCCTGTCACTACCTGAACTGGGGGGGGGTCCCTGTCACTACCTGAACTGGTGGGCTCCTGTCACTACCTGAACTGGGGGGGGGGGCTCCTGTCACTACTTGAACTGGGGGGTCCCTGTCACTACCTGAACTGGGGGGTCCCTGTCACTACCTGAACTGGGGGGCTCCTATCACTACCTAAACTGGGGGGGTCCCTGTCACTACCTGAACTGGGGGGGGGGGGGTCCCTGTCACTACCTTAACTGGTGGGCTCCTGTCACTACCTGAACTGGGGGGTCCCTGTAACTAGCTGAACTGGTGGGTGGGCTCATGTCACTGGCTGAACTGGGGGGTCCCTGTCACTAGCTGAACTGGGGGGGTCCCTGTCACTACCTGAACTGGGGGGGGTCCTGTCACTACCTGAACTGGGGGGGTCCCTGTCACTACCTGAACTGGGGGGGTCCTTGTCACTACCTGCACTGGGGGGGGGGGGGGGTGGGCTCCTGTCACTACCTGAACTGGGTGGTCTCTGTCACTACCTGAACTGGGGGTCTCCTGTCACTACCTAAACTGTGGGGTCCCTGTCACTACCTGAACTGAGGGGGGGGGGGGCTCCTGTCACTACCTGAACTGGGGTGTCCCTGTCACTACCTGAACTGGGGGCTCCTGTCACTACCTAAACTGTGGGGTCCCTGGCAATACCTGAACTGGGGGGCTCCTGTCACTATCTAAACTAGGAGGCACCTGTCACTACCTAAACTAGGAGGCACCTGTCACTACCTAACCTGGAGGGCTCCTGGTGCTACCTAAACTAGGGGGCACCTGTCACTACCTAAACTATCCAGGCTAGCCAGCCCAGCATCACCGCCAGCCAGGCCAGCCCAGCATCACCGCCAGCCAGGCCAGCCCAGCATCACCTCCAGCCAGGCCAGCACAGCATCACCACCAGCCAGGCCAGCCCAGCATCACCACCAGCAAGGCCACAGCATCACTGCCAGGCCTTTCGGCCCACACATCATCCCCAAGCCAGCTAAAAACAGTATTGCCAGGCCAGCAAAGCACAGCAGCCAGTAGAGGAGAATTCAAAAGGCCAGGTGAGCGGTGTCTACCATATTAAGGGGGCATTCTGCCTATTTATGTGAAATGCTGTCTATTTATGTGCCTCATGATTGCTGAATTTGTCTTGTTGGGGGACTCATGGTTACTGAATTTGTCTTGTTGGGGGCCTCATGATTGCTGAATTTGTCTTGTTGGGGGCCTCATGATTGCTGAATTTGTCTTGTTGGGGGCCTCATGATTGCTGAATTTGTCTTGTTGGGTGCCCTATGATTGCTGAATTTGTCTTGTTGGAGGTCACATAATTGCTAACTGCAAGACTATGGGAAAAGCTGAATCATCATCCTATGAGACAATAGCATTAAACCTACTTTTTTAGGTTTTTAAAACAGAAAATTAAAACTGGGAGGTTCTAAAAAGACGAATACATTTTTCAGGAGTAGGCTGGATGAAATTGTTTATCTTCACAGTTTATTTTCAACTTGGATTTTCCATAATGTTCATGTATGAGTTAAAACATTTGTATTTAATTTAAATTGGCGTGTTGGCACTTTGTGATAGATAAGTGACTTTTTAGTTGCAGTTTGGGCACTTGGCCTCCAAAAGGTTTGCCACCACTGTCCTAGTCTAATGTCCCACCATTGCTATTTTCTTGCAAATAGGGCTCCACCCGTGACCACACCCACATGCTGGTCCATGACCACACCCACGCTCCGCAGGCTCGCTCCCCCCTCCTTTTTGCCCCCCCTGGAAAATTTTCTGCGAACGCCCATGCGCAGGGGTCCAGGAAGGGTACTAGCTGATTGGCTGCCATGTGTCTGCTGACTGTGAGGTTAGGGGTCAAAGGTTAGCTCAATGATGATGTATAGGGGTCGAATCAAACACGCCAAATGTTCGCTGAGATTGCGAACAGCCGATGTTCGCAGAATTCTGCTCGCCAGCGAACTGCTTGCCCCATCTCTATTATACACTTCAGATATACTTGCATGAGCTCACTGCCTCCAGCCTACTGACCACCTGACATCCAAGTGCTAAATAGTAACCAGCACAACTGTCATCTTCGTGTTTACTATTTACCTGCATCAGTGTTTTACTTCAGCTAATATCTGGAAATACGCTTGAAGAAGGGGGCTAGATCCCAAAAAGCTTGAATCATTTAACTTTATCAGTTAGCCATTAACCACTTGAAGACCCAGCCTTTACCCCCCTTAAGGACCAGCGTGTTTTTTTATGATCTGTGCTGGGTGGGCTCTGCAGCCCCCAGCACAGATCAGGTTGCAGGCAGAGCGATCAGATCACCCCCCCTTTTTCCCCCCTATGGGGATGATGTGCAGGGGGGGTCTGATCACTCCTGCCTGCCTGGGTGTTGGGGGGGGGGCACCTCAAAGCCCCTCTCCGCGGCAAAATTCCCCCCTCCCTCTCCCCCCTGGTGATAGGCGCTGCACAGGACGCTATCCGTCCTGTGCACCCTGTGACAGGCTGTCCTCTGTCACATGGCGGCGATCCCCGGCCGCTGATTGGCCGTGGATCGCCGATCTGCCTTTCAATGTAAACAAAGGAGACAAAAGTCTCCTGCGTTTACATTTAGTCTGCGAGCCGCGATCAGCGGCTCGCAGACAATTCACGGAGACCCGCTCCGTGATCTAACAGGAAACGGCCGCTCGTGCGAGCAGCCTTTCCTGATTAATTAGGGAGGCACCTGGCGACGCAGATGTGCGTCGCTGGTCCTCCAGCTAGAGCCGGGACAAGGTCCTCCAGCACCCAAGGCTGAGACACCAAAGTGCGCCCCTCCATCCCTGCCACCCCAGCCATCACACACTGATTGCTATTAGACAAAGAGGCGCCACATTGCCCACAACCTCCCCAACACCTTAATATCTAGTTATCTGGCTTGCAGTCACTGCCATGTATCCTCTTTTCTTATTTCTTTCTGCTTCAAACACAATTAGGAATGACAGCTGAATGAATTCTGCGCCCCCTCCTACATTGCGCCCTGAGGCTGGAGCCTCTCCAGCCTATGCCTCGGCCCGGCCCTGCCTCCAGCTACTCTTTGCCGCCGCTGCACGGTATGAGTGTGCGGTCGGCAAATGGTTAAAAGGTATTACTTTTACAAAACTTTGTTTTTCCTACCTACACGTTTCCGTGTAAATTCCTCATGCAATTTTCCGCATATTCACATGCATGAATTTGCATTTTATGACTTTCTGCCTATTTCCCTTTGTTTTTTTCCTCTGTGTTTTTTGTCTGCATACAGATTGTTTCAGACTGCTTTTTTTGCACACTACTCTTGTACTTATTGTGCCACTGCCATCCTAGGAGTGCTTTTTAAAATAAGGAATTTCTGAGACTTTTCTATGAGGAGATGGACTAGTCCAAAACCAGTCATATTGTTAATGCCTACTGTAAGTGACAGCTTCATAGGAAAAAAGTAATTAATAATGCATTTTACTCTGGGTCAAATGAACACTTTAAACACATGCATTTTATATTTTACACATTTTCAGTGCTAGTGGTCCTTTAAGAAAATTTCAAATTATTGTGACATTATCTGCATCTTCTGAAATAACCAGCTTGCTTAACTCAGTATGGGGTTGGTTCATTAAACCTTCTTGGTGCACCCAAAGACTTTTTTATCCAATATTTTAATGTTTCTGCTGATTTTGTTTTATAACATAGTTCAATGACTTTCAGTATCCATGAAAAATATTGCATTACTGTTTTGCTAATAAGGTGCATAAATTACTGCCCATGTGTGAAATAGTACATAAAAATCATTTGGTATTACTGAATGATGCATGATTCATCTTTAAATAAGATGTTGCACTTTTTTTCTGTTAGCACTTGATAAAGATCTCTGGTCGAAATGTTGTGCTTTTTACTGTGATACTTACAATAAACTGGCCAGTAGGCCTTAAACCCAGGTGGAGACCCAGCCTTTCTCTGTTTGCATGAAGTTACCCTTACATGGATAAGGCTGTTGACTGGTTGACTCCTTGGTTCTGGAATACAGTGGGTTGCAGCGCTGGGATTTTTTCTATTATGATGCATGATTCATGACAGCTTTTCAGCTTGCTCTAGTACATAATAACTATACTAAAGTGATCCCATAGAGTCGACAGTCCATAGTTACATAGTAAGTTTGGTTGCAAAAAGACATCCGTCCACCCAGTCCAACCAGAAAAATAAACAACCACCATCCTGACCCTGCACATATCCCATTTGATCCACGGGGAAGCCATACATATAAATTCCACCATTGTATCCTGAAACAGAAATGTGTAGTAAAAGCACAGCTACGGTTTCTAACCCTGGTAATCCTTCCCTCTATAATGCTAATTCAAAAATAGTAGCAGTCTAAAGTAGTCTAAAGTACAGGCCAGGATTTGTGGCAAGGCCGCATAGGCCAATGTCAAGGGCACCAGAAGAAAAAAGGGGGTTGGTTGAGATGCTGTTGGTAAAGATGTCCCGAACGGTTCCAGGTAAATTTCGGGTGGTTCACGTTCACCTGCGAAGGCCAACTTTCCCGGAAGTTCGATTTGCCCCATAATGCTCTATTGAGCAAAACTTTGACCCTCTACATCACAGTCAGCAGGCATATTGTTGCCAATCAGACTGCACTCACTCCTAGAGCCCCACCCCCCCTTATACAAGGCAAGGTCCTTGTGCCGTTTTACTCACTAGTCTGCCTACACTAATTAGTTAAGGGACAGCTGCTGACAGACTCTGCTAGGGAGAGTTTAGTTAGGCTTGTTCCTAGCTAATTGTTGTTCCTTATATTCCTTCCTCTCCCTCCTCCCTTACTACCTCCTCCACCGGAGGGAGGAGGGTCTCATCTTTCAGGGAATTGTAGAATTTCAAAAGCCAGCTTATATACCTTGGCCGGGAATTGAACCCAGGTCTTGACCAGGAATTGAACCCAGGTCTGAGTGCTTGGTAGATAGCTCTCTTAACTGCTATACCACCACCAACACTACATGCTGAAGGCAGCCTAGCACGTACCATCATGATATATCCTATAGAAAAATGAGCTTGTTTAAAGATTTGTAGGCTTTCAAAAGCCAGCTTACATACCTTGGACGGGAATTGAACCCAGGTCTCAGTGTGTGTTAGGTATCTGACTTAACCCTTATACCACCAACTACACTACATGCTGAAGCCAGGCTAGCATGTACCATTATGATCAATCCAAGATAAAAGGTAGCGTGCTTAAGGATTTGTAGTATTTCAAAAGCAAGCTTACATACCATGGCTGGGAATTGAACCCAGGCTGGGCTGGGCATTGAACCCAGGTCTCAGTGTGTGGTAGGTATTTGACTTAACCCCTATACCACCAATCACACTACATGCTGAAGTCAGTCTAGCATGTACCATTATGATCAATCCAAAAGAAAAAGCAGCATGCTTAAGGATTTGTAGAACTTCAAAAGCCAGCTTACATACCGTGGCTGGGAATTGAACCCAGGCTGGGCTGGGAATTCAACCCAGGTCTCAGTGTGTGATAGGTATCTGACTTAACCCCTGTACCACCAACCACACTACATGCTGAAGCCATCGGAGGTTCGCACCATCACTAGCTGTTGGTCAGGGGTGGCTGGTGACAGTGAGCCTTGGGTAGTAAAAAGTACAAATCCCACCCTGCTAAAGTAGGCTCAGTATAAACGGACTGCTGGTTCCTTTCATATGTTCAATTCTCCCTCATGAGTTCACTCTTTCCCCACTGGAAAATATGTAACAAAACCTCTTGCTTTGTGCAGCTAATTGCTCATGCAAGAAGAGGAAATACCTGGGCCCCTGGGGAGTAACAATAGACCCTGCAAGGGATGCAGCCGCAGGGGGGCCAAGAAGCCACAAGGGGCCCATTTCTTTTCCCTGTCTTGAGAGACTGACAACTAAGGGCACAGAGAGAAAAGAAAAAGCTTTCTGCTCTGCGCACAATTGTTCTAATGACTGCAGCTGAGCAGCCACTGATAAGGAATCATACAAAGTTGTGTAGACAGTCCCTATTCAGTGTGCAACAGGGTCATGAGTACAGCGCCTTGACTCCAGCCCATCCACCCTCTCCCCAAGTGCTCTGTACTGTAGTGATACTGGAAGAGTCTGCTGAGCCAGTTCTGCTCCATCAGAGATGGACAGAGTGAATGTAATATGAAGCCGAGGCTGAGGCTGGGAGCACACTTGTCTGTCAGTTTTCTTCACACAATGTGCGTCTGTATGTGTAAAAACATGCACATTTTATCACAGAAGCTAATGTAATTGATAGAAAGAAAATGTGTGCCGCGCTTCACTGCTGTCTGTTTTCATCTGCATGGGGAAAACACATTCAAGTGTGCACTAGCCAACTGAATAACATTGGTTCTCCATTTACCTGTGCAGAAAGTGAGAGGGGGGAGGGGCCCCATGCAAAGTTTTGCAGGGGGGGGGGCAGTGATTTATAGTTATGCCCCTGCTGGGCCCTCTTGTACTGCAACACTGACCACACATTCCAGGCTCATTAAGTGCAGTTTGTGCTTCCAGTTGACTTGGGAACTTTGTAGCTGACTTGAAACTGAATGGTAGCATTTAATAGTATTACAATTCCTGTAGCATCAATAAATGTTTATAACAATTTTGGCGGACCTGGAATCTCGATTTAGTCTGCTTATTCTGTCTAGAGGCAACACATCTCTAAAGTCATTTTCATGCATAGATTATTTCATAAGGATGCTCGGATTTCAACTTTATGCATACCATTTTATTATTAGCGGCTGACACGTTTAAGACTTAATATAAGTGCATGTATCTACTGTAAATAGAAATTGGATTTTTAAATGAGATGACCAGAATGAATCAATTTTAACAATTGCTATAAAGCACAAATGGCCCTTACTTCATTTACCAGCAAAATCACAAAAATATATAATGGCAACAAAATGAAAGCACATTTATGCTAAAATAAAATGTCAAAATAAATAAGAGAGCAGTTCACTATAAGTCAGTCAGAAAAGATGAAAATCTACAAAAACTGCATTGATATTCACAGTGGATAACTAGATTTAAAGGGAAATATCATTTTTGTTAGGAAAACAAGACAATATTTTTAGCAGAGCTCTGTACATTACAAGATCAAATGGCTAACATTATTTAAAGGACAACTAAAATGAAAAAAAAAAAATAGACTATGGTTCTTAAAGGGAACCTGAAGTGAGTAGGGTATGGAGGCTGCCATATTTATTTCATTGTAAACAATACCAGTCTCCTGACAGCCCTGCTGGTCTATTTGGTTGCAGTAGTGTCTGAATAGCACCAGAAACAAGCATGCAGCTAATCTTGTCGGATCTGACAATAATGTCAGAAACACCTGATCTGCTGCATGCTTGTTCAGGGTCTATGGCTGCAAGTATTCGAGGCAGAGAATCAGTAGGATAGCCAGACAACTGGTATTACTTAAAGGAAATAAATATGGCAGACTCCATATTCTTCTCACTTCAGTTGTCCTTTAAACGTACTTTCCTCGTTTACATGTGCATCTAGAATACAGCAATCACTTATAGGGGCATATTTAACCTCCTTGGCGGTAATATAGTTACATAGTTACATAGTTATTTTGGTTGAAAAAAGACATACGTCCATCGAGTTCAACCAGTACAAAGTACAACTCCAGCCTGTCCCCCACATACCCCTGTTGATCCAGAGGAAGGTGAAAAAACCCCCACAAGGCATGGTCCAATTAGCCCCAAAAGGGAAAAATTCCTTCCTGACTCCAGATGGCAATCAGATAAAATCCCTGGATCAACATCATTAGGCATAACCTAGTAATTGTAGCCATGGATGTCTTTCAACGCAAGGAAAGCATCCAAGCCCCCTTTAAATTCAGGTATAGAGTTTGCCATAACGACTTCCTGTGGCAATGCATTCCACATCTTAATCACTCTTACTGTAAAGAACCCTTTCCTAAATAAATGGCTAAAACGTTTTTCCTCCATGCGCAGCTCATGTCCTCTAGTCCTTTGAGAAGGCCTAGGGACAAAAAGCTCATCCGCCAAGCTATTATATTGCCCTCTGATGTATTTATACATGTTAATTAGATCTCCTCTAAGGCGTCTTTTCTCTAGACTAAATAAACCCAGTTTATCTAACCTTTCTTGGTAAGCGAGACCTTCCATCCCACGTATCAATTTTGTTGCTCGTCTCTGCACCTGCTCTAAAACTGCAATATCTTTTTTGTAATGTGGTGCCCAGAACTGAATTCCATATTCCAGATGTGGCCTTATTAGAGAGTTAAACAGGGGCAATATTATGCTAGCATCTCGAGTTTTTATTTCCCTTTTAATGCATCCCAAAATTTTGTTCGCTTTAGCTGCAGCGGCTTGGCATTGAGTACGATTATTTAACTTGTTGTCGATGAGTACTCCTAAGTCCTTCTCCAAGTTTGATGTTCCCAACTGTATCCCATTTATTTTGTATGGTGCTAGACCATTGGTACGACCAAAATGCATGACTTTACATTTGTCAACATTGAATTTCATCTGCCATGTATGTGCCCATATAGCCATCCTATCCAGATCCTGTTGCAATATGACACTATCTTCCTGAGAGTTGATGATTCTGCACAATTTTGTATCATCTGCAAAAATAGCAACATTGCTCACTACTGCATCTACTAGGTCATTAATAAATACATTGAAGAGCACTGGACCCAGTACAGACCCCTGTGGGACCCCACTGCTAACAGTCTCCCATTTTGAGTACGATCCATTGACCACAACTCTTTGTTTTCTGTCCATTAGCCAGTTCCCTATCCATGCACACAAACTCTTCCCCAGTCCTTGCATCCTCAACTTTTGCACCAGACTTCTGTGGGGAACAGTGTCGAAGGCCTTTGCAAAGTCCAAGTATATCACATCTACAGCATTCCCAATATCCATATTAGCATTCACTACCTCATAAAAGCTGAGCATGTTAGTCACACAGGACCTGTCTTTAGTAAACCCATGTTGATGCTGAGAAATAAGATTATTTTCTACTATGAAGTCATGTATAGTATCTCTTAGTAACCCCTCAAATAGTTTGCATACAACTGATGTTAAGCTTACAGGTCTATAATTTCCTGGATCAGATTTTTTGCCCTTCTTAAATAATGGGAAAACGTGGGCTGTACGCCAATCCACTGGGACTCTGCTAGTTGCAAGAGAGTCACAAAAGATAAGATAAAGGGGCTTAGCTATAACTGAACTTCATTCTCTTAGGACCCGAGGATGCATGCCATCCGGGCCAGGTGCCTTGTCTATTTTTAATTTATTTAGTCTTGCCTTTACTTCTTCCTGCGTTAAGTATTTAATATTACAGTTAGAAGATTGAGACTCTTCTGCCTCTGTAATTTGCAACAGTGCTGTTTCCTTTGTGAAGACAGAAGCAAAGAAAGCATTTAATAACTCTGCCTTACCTTGGTCATCCACCATTGAGTTCCCACCCTCATCCTTTAGGATTCCTATACAGTCAACCTTTCTTTTTTTAGAGTTGATGTACTTGTAAAACTTTTTTGGGTTAGATTTGATATCCCTAGCGATTTGATTTTCAGCTTTGATCTTTGCCAGCCTAATTTCTTTTTTACAATTTTTATTGCACTCCTTATAATTGCTTAGTGCAGCCTCAGTCCCCTCCTGTTTTAGGACCTTATAGGCATTATTTTTCCTCTTCATTTTATCCCTAACCTTTCTATTCATCCATAGAGGCCTTTTTTTATTCCTAGACATTTTGTTTGCATATGGGATATACATACTACAATATTGATTGAGAATATGTTTAAAAGCTTGCCATTTCCCTTCAGTGTCCTTCCCTTGTAGTACATTATCCCAGTTCACCAAACTTAGTGCCTGCCTAATTTGATTAAACTTTGCTTTTCTAAAATTCATAGTTTTAGTGACCCCGCTGCCCCGTGGCCTATCAGTCACCAGATCAAACGTTATCATGTTGTGATCACTATTTCCCAAATGTTCTTGAACCTGCACATTTGATACATTATCTGGTCTATTAGAAATGATCAGATCCAGTAATGCATTCCCCCTAGTTGGTTCCGTTACCATTTGAGTCAAGTAATTGTCCTGTAGTGCTGCCAGAAATCTGCTGCTTTTACCAGAATGGGTTTCCTCAATACCCCAGTCAATGTCTGGAAAGTTGAAGTCGCCCATAATTATGACCTCATTTTTACTTGCAGCTTTTTCAATCTGCTGTAGTAATCGCAGTTCTGCATCTTCATTAATAAGAGGTGATCTGTAGCATACCCCAATAAGCAATTGGCAACTTTTATTTCCACCATGAATATTTACCCAAACGGACTCCACATCTTCGCAATCTTCCTCCATCTCATCGTTGAGGACAGCTGTAAAAGAATTCTTAACAAAGAGACAAACCCCTCCACCTTTTTTCCGTGTTCTATCCCTCCTAAACACATTGTATCCTTTTAAATTAGCTATCCAGTCATGGCTTTCATCCATCCATGTCTCGGTTATTCCCACAATGTCATAGCCTTTGTCATTCAGAATGAACTCTAGTTCGTCTATTTTATTTGCAAGGCTCCGAGCATTGGTTACCATGCACTTTATATTTTTACCAACACATTTACCAATTTTGTTTACACGAAATGGGGTTCGGGGTAAGCCGCCGGAGGGTGCCGCTCAGGCCCTGCTGGGCCGATTTGTTTAATTTTTTTTTTGCTGGACGCAGCTAGCACTTTGCTAGCTGCGCCAGCACACTGATCGCCGCCGCCCCGCGCACGATCGCCGCTATCCGCCGCGCCGCACGCCCCCCCCCCCAGACCCCGTGCGCTGCATGGCCAATCAGTGCCAGGCAGCGCCGAGGGGTGGCCCGGGACTCCCAATGACGTCCCGACATCAGTGACGTTGGTGACGTCATCCCGCCCCGTCGCCATGGAGGGTTAACGTCTGGTAACGTTTCTGTGCACAAGGAGCGCACAAAAATGTTTCCGGTAATTATGTTGACGAGATAGTGCATATTGCACAATTAGATTGACCCACATTCCCTATGCAATGTGAGCTCTACTATGTTAACATGCATTAGCTACTTGCATAGCGTGTGCTACTCCAAAAACAGTTATGTTACCTAAGCAATGTGGAACGCTCTATTTTTGCAACGCGCTCTACCTTGTCAGAGTGATAAACAATAGAATTGCCATTTTTTCCCTGAATAAGGCAACTTTACTGGACTTTTCTGAATATGCCCCATCTTTCCTAACACAAATACCCTTATAGGTGTGCCACACTCTATTGTAGTCCTGGTGTGCAAAAGGAGTAACAAGGGATCCAGCTCTTATTAGCAAATTAGTCATGCAGCAAGAGGTAATTGGTATTACAGCTGCATGAGCACTCCAATAAATATATTGGCACTATTTACACTGCCTTAGGGCTGGTGCACAACAAGAGTGGTTCTGAGCATTTTTAAAATGCTTGTGCTTTGAAAAGCGCTTGGATAATGCATTTCAATGGGATGGTGCACCCCAGAGCAATTTGTTTTTTCCCCAAACGCAAACTCGGGTCCTGTAGCATTTTTGCTGATTTCTGAGGTGATTCACCCTTAATGTCAAGTAGAGGAAAGTGGAAATTTGATCTGAAAAGCGCTAGATCAGAGGGATTTTCTAAGTGTTTTTGTTACCGAAGCTGTTCAGTTACAGCTCTACTGTAATAAAAAATAAAAAATGCTACACCAAAATGCACCAAAAATCCCTAGGCACATGCCTAGAATCGCCTAGAAAAATCACTTCAAAAAGCGCTGAGTGTTTGTGATTACGCTAGCGCTTTTTGTGTGCACTGGCCCTTTGCCAGGTGTTTTTTATGAGCAGTGGAGAGATGGGTGTCCTCTTTAGTTTATATGGAATGAAACTTGATGTCTCTCTCTTCCTCCCTCCCCGTGTGCCTGCTGTGTATTTCTCTCTATACACAGTCCCCTTCTGTATAAAATACTTAAAAATGAAGCAGACTGCTCAGAATCATGCACTTTACATTGCAGTCTCTAGTAACACTCCACTTAACAATAGCTGAGGCCAGGTAATAAATCCTCACACACTTTACAATTGTTAGCACTTGCAATTCTCTGTGTGAGTTACCTTATTTTTCGGACTATAAGAACGCTTCGGGCCATAAGACACACCTAGGTTTAGAGGACAAAAACCAGGGGAAAAGATATATACTAAACCTGGTGAATCCATGGTGAAGGGGCATCTTGTGGATTATGCCCCCTTGTACCTCGTGTCTCCCTATGTCCTCCTCTGTCCCCCTGTGTCTCCCATGTGTCCACCTCTGTCCTCTTTGTGTCCTCCTCTATGCCTCTTTGTGTCCCCCTGTGTCCTCCACTTGTCCCCTGTGTCCTCTTCTGCATGGGCACAGTATAGGGAGTCCCCAACATTGCGGCCGGTTGGAGGTTCGTATTGGCAGGTGTTCACAAGTCAGGAACTCCCTGCATTTGGACTATAAGACGCAGTGACTTTTTCCCCCCACTTTTGGGGTAGAAAAAGTGAGTCTTATAGTCTAAAAATACAGTAACATTCTGGCCCACATGCAATTCACTTTTTCACCTGAGTTTTCTTCTAGGTGATAATTTTAAACTTGTCATTAAAATGCCTTTTAATGGGGCACTATGGCAAAAAATTGTAAAATTTAAAGTATGTGTGTAACGATCGGTGTCAGCACGCAGAGAGAATCCGATTATTGGTGATCTGCAGTATCACCAAGAATGCAGATATATACCTGATTATTGATGATCTGCAGAATCACTGATAATACAGCTATATTGCTAACCTCTGGACACCTATATAGTGTGAGTGTTTGGTGCAACAGTAATAACTTTGAGTGAGGACCACCCGAGGAGCAGGTGGTCCTTGGCAGTATGAGAAATACCTCCCTTTTGGGCATCACAAGCAGGTCTGGAGAATAACACAAATGATAATACAGTTCCCTAGTCTTGGGTGCGAGGTCCGTGGTCTCAGCACCTTGGAACTAGTCTGGAGTATAACACAAATAATAATACAGTTCCCTAGTCTTGGGTGCAAGGTCCGTGGTCTCAGCACCCTGGAACTAGTCTGGAGAATAACACAAATGATAATACAGTTCCCTAGTCTTGGGTGCGAGGTCCGTGGTCTCAGCACCCTGGAACTAGTCTGGAGAATAACACAAATGATAATACAGTTCCCTAGTCTTAGGTGCGAGGTTCGTGGTCTCAGCACCCTGGAACTAGTCTGGAGTATAACACAAATATAAACAGAAGTAATCTGGCTCAGTGTGAATTCCCAGGTCCTCCTGGTTCAAACACACTGTAGGATCTGACTATGGTCTGAATGCTTCCACGTAAGTGTTCGCAATGGCAGACAACCAGCAACTGACAAGCAAGCTGTATATATAGTTGCAGGACTCTGCCGCCCCGCCCGAGCCACTCAGCTAATCAGGAGTCCAGCAGGAATCAGCTGATCGTCTGGATCAGCTGATACCTCTGCTGCTGGTATAAAGGTCCTGACTCCTGGTGCGCGCGCGCGTAGCTCTCCATCCATCTGTGTGAACTAACAGACCCAGCCACACCAGACGCATGCTGCCGCGTGCAAACCGCCCGCCGCGTTGGACGCGGAAACAGCCGCCTTACTGCCAGTACATGCGGCGGCTTTTCCGCGATCTCTCACAGTACACCCCCCCCCCGAGGAGTGGACTCCGGACACTTCCCAACCGGGTTCCCCCGAATGTGGGTCTAGAATCTTCTTGGTCTCACATTCCGATTGATCTTTTACCATCACAGGGAGGGAGGGAGGGGAATCCATGTGCAACGCCGGCTTCAATAGAGACACATGGAGTGATCTTACACCTCCCATAGTGGCTGAGAGATCGACAGCATATGTGACAAAATTAACTCTCCTGGTCACTGGGAATGGTCCTATGAATGTAGGACCCAATTTGGTTGACAATCGCTTCAGGGCCCCATGCCGAGAGGATACGTACACCATGTCCCCTGGAGAAAACTCCTACTCTACAGACTTCCTCCTACTAGTCTGACCTTTCTGAGTCCGGGGTTTCCCTGGCCCTAGTAAATGTTGCAATGTACCCGGTGAGGTCTGACGAGAAGTTTTACCCTCTAGAATGTCTCGCTGGCAAGAGCCCAGATTAGGTATCCAGTCCTTCACCATCTCTGCAGGTGCCCTGACCACCTTTCGAGGTAGGCCGGTCTCAGGCTCGGAACTTTTAACTAAAGTTTCTGCTTTGACCTGCTCTGCCACCCCTCCCACCCTTATCTTGATAGCACAAACTGCCACTCTCTCCAAGCAATTCTGATGGCAATAGGCTGACCATTCCAGTAAGTGACCTGAAGCCCAGTCAATCTGTAAGGAGTGGAGTTGCAACCAAGGCATACCAAGAACAATGGTGGAGGTTGTCATGGGCATAACCAGGAACTGTAATCTCTCTTCATGCAACGCCCCTATACAACATGACAACAAAGGGGTTTGAAGAAGAGATTGACTACTCTGCAAAGGAGAGTCATCCACTGCAGTGACCAGAATCTGTCAGTCAAGTGGGGACAAAGGTATCCCCAATTTTTTAACAAAATCGTAATCAATGAGGTTTGCCGCAGAACCGGAGTCCACAATGGCTTCTGCGGAACTAGTCTGACCCTCCCATGTAATAGAGCAGGGAAGGAGCAGACGATCATTGTTTAAAGGAAACGACTGCTCGCCTATGCTGTTGACCAACCCCAGACGGCAGCATTCTCCGGGCCCCTTAGCACCATAAAGATTGCGTTTTCTTGGCCCTCTGACTCTTTTTCACCTGACTCAACCCTGAATACCCAATTTGCATCGGTTCGTCTGCGGGTGATGGAGATCGAGATGAGTCGTGTAAGACAGACCTTCTAGCATTCCTACCACGAACCTGTCTCTGGTAGCGCAAATGGCGATCTATCTGTATGGCCAACGAAATTGCCTCGTTTACAGATTTGGGCTCAGGATGTCCAATCATCACATTATAAACTGCATCCGACAACCCTGCCAAAAAACAGTCCAACAGTGCAAATGAGCCCCATCTCGTAGAAACTGCCCACTTCCTGAACTCGGCTGCGTAATTTTTAACCGGATCCTTGCCTTGCCGCAACGTCTTGAGCTTCCGCTCAGCGGTAGAGGCAATGTCCGGATCATCGTAAATTATAGCCATGGCTTTAAAAAATGCCTCAACCGAGGCCAAAGACCCATCTCCTGGCTGGAGATTATATGCCCAGGTCTGGGAATCCCCTGACAACAGAGTCTTAATAAACGTAATTCTCTGTGCCACGGTTCCAGATGAATTAGGCCTCAACTTAAAGTGTGATAACACTCTATTCCTAAAGTTCTGAAAGTCAGATCTGTGACCAGAAAACCTTTCGGGTACAGGCATACGTATGTCTGTGCTAGGAGGAGATCACACTGAGTTTTTAGCTGATTGAAGTTCCTGAATAGCCCCAAATAGCTGGCTGATCTGGGTCTGTTGGTTCAAAGTTACCCCGGAAAGATTGTTTACCGCGGTGGTCAGGATTTCAACATGCCTATACAGTGCGTCCATTTGGTTTGGGTCTGCCATTCTGTAACGATCGGTGTCAGCACGCAGAGAGAATCTGATTATTGGTGATCTGCAGTATCACCAAGAATGCAGATATATACCTGATTATTGATGATCTGCAGAATCACCGATAATACAGCTATATTGCTAACCTCTGGACACCTATATAGTATGAGTGTTTGGTGCAACAGTAATAACTTTGAGTGAGGACCACCCGAGGAGCAGGTGGTCCTTGGCAGTATGAGAAATACCTCCCTTTAGAAGTGCAGAGATCTTGCAGCAGCCTGAGACATCCAAGGGGCGGAGTCCCAGGCTGAGTAGCAAGAAGACCCAGTGGCTAGTGACTCCTGGAAGATGGGCGTTACAAGCAGGTCTGGAGAATAACACAAATGATAATACAGTTCCCTAGTCTTGGGTGCGAGGTCCGTGGTCTCAGCACCCTGGAACTAGTCTGGAGTATAACACAAATATAAACAGAAGTAATCTGGCTCAGTGTGAATTCCCAGGTCCTCCTGGTTCAAACACACTGTAGGATCTGACTATGGTCTGAATGCTTCCACGTAAGTGTTCGCAATGGCAGACAACCAGCAACTAACAAGCAAGCTGTATATATAGTTGCAGGACTCTGCCGCCCCGCCCGAGCCACTCAGCCAATCAAGAGTCCAGCAGGAATCAGCTGATCGTCCGGATCAGCTGATACCTCTGCTGCTGGTATATAGGTCGTGACTTCTGGCGCTCGCGCGCGTAGCTCTCCATCCATCTGTGTGAACTAACAGACCCAGCCACACCAGACGCATGCTGCCGCATGCAAACCGCCCCATTGGACGTGGAAACAGCCGCTTTACTGCCAGTACATGAGGCGGCTTTTCCGCGATCTCTCACAATGTGCAAACAAACAAATAAGAAGTATGTTTTTTTTAGAGTAAAACGAGCCATTAATTAATTTTCTCCTATGTTGCTGTCACTTACAGTAGGTAGTAGAAATCTGATAGAAGCAACAGGTTTTGGACTAGTCCATCTCTAGTCTTCATGGGGGGATTCTCAGGGATTTATTTATTTTCAAAAGCACTTAGTGAATGGCAGTTGCTCTGTCCAACTGCCAAGAAACTGTGTAGTGAGCAGGGAAGCTGGCCAGCATCTTTGCATAAATCCTTTTTGGGAATATCTTTATAAAGATCAAAAGCCTTGCTGAGAATCCCCTATGAAGATATGGACTTGTCCAAAACCTATCACTTCTGTCAGATTTCTACTACCTACTGTAAGTGACAGCAACATAGGAGAAAAGTCCCATTATATGCTGGAACAAACGTACTTCTTATTTGTTTATGTTTGCACATATTTTAAATGTTACAATTTTTCGCCATAGTGCCCCTTTAAGCCACTAGAAAGCAAGACAATACTCAATATAATTTTGATAGTACTTTTTCACCTACTTTATGGTACTTTTTTTGTTGAAATGTGCTGGAAAGTTATTTTAAATCGAAGATGAAAATAGATCTCCTAAGAGAAAACTCAGATGAAAAAGTGAATTGCATATGGCCCTCTCTTTAAGTTTAGTATTTGGTCGTAAATTTAAGGATTCAGTTGTCAACTTTAGGAATCACTCCTTAACTTAAAGAGAACCCGAGGTGTGTCTAAAGAATGTTATCTGCATACAGAGGCTGGATCTGCCTATACAGCCCAGCCTCTGTTGCTATCCCAAACCCCACTAAGGTCCCCCTGCACTCTGCAATCCCTTATAAATCACAGCCATGCTGTGAGGCTGTGTTTACATCTGTAGTGTCAGTCTCAGCTGCTCCCCCGCCTCCTGCATAGCTCCGGTCCCTGCCCCCGTCCCTTCCCTCCAATCAGCAGGGAGGGAAGGGATGCAGGCGGGGACTGGAGTTCTGCAGGAGGCGGGGAGAGCAGCAGACTGACACTATAGAGATAAACACAGCCAGCTCTGACAAGCTGTTTGTCAGCAGCGTTGCTGTGATTTATGAGCGATTGCAGAGTGCAGGGGGACCTTAGGGGGGTTTGGGATAGCAACAGAGGCTGGGCTGTATAGGCAGATCCAGCCTCTGTATGCAGATAATATTCTTCAAACCCAGCTCGGGTTCTCTTTAAGGAGAGAATCCTTATTTATAAGGTTTGCTTCAAGTGAACCTCCAGACTAAAAATCTACTCAGCAGCACTGAAAAGGCTTGGTGTTTAATAGTTCCACAGCATCAGAACTTTGTTTTTCTTACCAAAACCTCAAATTTAGCTGCACAGAAGCTAAACTCCGCCCCATCAACAAGAACTGCCTGGGCATTTTTCCCCTTATGCTGTGCAAAGCATGATAGGATTTCTGATGTTGTTGTTCTTGTTGCTTAGCAACTGGGAGGGGTGATCAGGACACAGGACAGTTGGAACTGTGTCTCATGCTCCCTGTCACCTCATTTCAACCAAAAAGATGGCTGCCCTTATGAAATCACAAACATTTGCCTTTTCTTTTAAAACAGGGGGGGGGGGGGGGTAAGAGATTATGTTGATTAGTTAATTATCTATTTTAATTAACATAACTAATGCAACTTAATGACAGTATGTTTGTTTAGTCTGCAGTTCCTCTTTAATGCTGGGTACACACGTTGCGATTTCCCACTCGATCCGCGGGATCGATCGATTATTTCTGACATGTTCGATTGGGTTTCGATCGATACAGCCATCGATTTTGCATGTTAAGTATGCAAAATCGACGGCTGTATCGATTGAAACCCGATCGAACATGTCGGAAATAATCGATCGATCCCAATTTATCCCGCGGATCGAGCAGGAAATCGCAACGTGTGTACCCAGCATAAGGTACATTGCTTAGTGAACACTGCATGATTTATCATTATGGTGATAACAGTGAAAACAGCGTAGAATCGTTATTAACGACAGGGGATAAGCTTAGTGAGTTGTGGCCATTGTCTAGTAGTCCACAACTACCAAAATTTACTGGAGAAGAAAAGGTTGTTTGTCTTTTAAGCAGATTATGAGCAATGAAGGAAAGCTGTATCAAAAATAATTACAATAACTCATATAAGCAGGAGGATAAATTTGGGGCATCCTAAAGTCCTGCTTTTAACATAAAAAGTTACTTAAATAAAAATATATAAAACAAAACAAAAAACAAAAAACTGATTATAATAAACAACTATTGTGTACTGTAATTAGTGCAAAATTTAAGCCTGCATTATATTTTGTTTTCAATGCACAGAGACAGTGCATTAGCCTCCATTTATTGTCTCCTAGTTGGAATCATCAATCCAGTCAGTATCAAGCCTATTTAAAAAAAACATTAGCCCAGACGCATTCATCCCCAGGTACATGTTGTGCCTCTAACATTCCACTCTTTGAATTGTGCCTCTTTCAGGTGCTTACTGCTAAAGTAAATGAAAGAATTGCAATGTGCAACAATATGAACTGGTATGACATTTAATTAACTTGGGTTTTTTTCAGCTTGAAACCTGAAATAAGCTGCATGTTGCAGGCAGCACTGAACAAGATGTACAACAATTCACAAAAGAAAAGTAACACAGACAAACAGCCACCTTTAAAGAATTATCTTCATAGCTAAAGGATGCATTTGCTGCCTTTGATCGAGAGGGAAAAGCAGATTTAAAGAGAACCTGTACTGAGTAAAAATATTTAAAATAAACACATGAGGTAACTTCAAATGAACATTGCATAGTTACCTTGCCATCAGTTCCTCTCAGAAGCTCACCATTTTCTTCTGACAATAATCCCATCCAGTTCTGACAATATTTTGTCAGATCTGAAATATATCAGTTGCTGTCAGTAAAATATCAGTTGCTGTCAGTTATAGCTGAGAGGAAAACGGATGTACCAGGTAATGTCCATGTTTCCCTATGGCTCAAGTGGGCGATGTTACAGTTTAACTGTGTGCTGACTAGAAAGCTGTTATGGGTAATGGCTATTTTCAAAATGGAGGACGGAAAATTCCCTTGATCATAGTGAACAAATAGGACGCGGGACAGGAGAAAGACACTGAGGAGTAGACTACATGGAAGGTAAGTATGACTTGTGTATGCTTATTTTGACTTTTATTTTCAGTACAGGTTTTCTTGAAGCCATCATGGCGCAGTCAGCAGGAGACAACGAGCTTTGACGCAGAGCTCCTGGATGAAGATATTGTTCTTTATGTGGCCTACTAGACTAACCAGACAAACTGTATTTAAGTGAACCTGAACTCTTGCACAGGACAGAAGGAAACAGAGAAATGCACCCTGTATGTATTTAGAGAGTTTAGCTTGTCTAATTCCCCCTCGTATGTGCCTAATCACAAATGTAATTTGATCTCTCAGGCCCGATGCACACCAAAAACCGCTAGCAGATCCGCAAAATGCTAGCAGATTTTGAAACGCTTTTTGTTATTTTTCTATGGCGTTTTGCTAGCGTTTTGCGGATTGCTGCTGCGGTTTTCAGTATAGTAGATTTCATGTATTGTTACAGTAAAGCTGTTACTGAACAGCTACTGTAACAAAAAACGCCTGGCAAACCGCTCTGAAGTGCCGTTTTTCAGAGCGGTTTGTGGTTTTCCTATACTTAACATTGAGGCAGAAACACATCCGCAATCCAAAATCTGCAGCAGCCCGGGTGTATGCGTTTCTGCAAAACGCCTCCCGCTCTGGTGTGCACCAGCCCATTGAAATACATTACCCTAGCGGATCCGCACCCGCAAGCAGATCGCAAACCGCAGCGGAAACGCTCCGGTGTGCACTAGGCCTCAGTGTCAACTAGAGAGGCTAATTCGAAAGCACAGGATGTTAACAATAGGTCTGCTTCCATGAAAGCAGGAAGTAGATACAAATCCTGCAATAAATCTGCAGTGCATCAGCTGTAACAAAGAAATGTTTTTCTTTAAAGAGTATTATGCTGTTGCGCATCTTTCAGAGCAGAGGGGAAGTTCTGAGTTCAGGTCTGCTTTAAAGCAGAGTTTTGTACCTAACTGGCATTGCAAATTGTAACCTCGTATTATGCCATTGCAAAGTCAATGCAAGTCTATGGTGAAGCAGTCAAGTGTAAACAACAGTGCGCAGTGCGGCGTGGCGTGCATGGACAGACTGGTAGAAATCCCAGTGACGTAGTTCCTGTCCAGCAGGAAGTCACTGAGGGAGGGGCGGGCCTATGCATATTACCCTGTCTGTGCTGTCTGCTGCAGGGTAATGTGAAAAGAACTTTGGTGCAGTGCAGTTCTGCTGAGGCAGGCTCTCCCGCAATGAGAAAATCACACCCCACATGTGTACAACTGGCCTTAATCTGCACACACAAGAAAAAACATCTTGCCAACCTCTTAAAGAGGAACTCCAGAGAAAATAATGAAATAAAAAATATGCTTCATTTTTACTATAATTATGTATAAATAATTTAGTCAGTGTTTGCCCATTGTAAAATCTTTCCTCTCCCTGATTTACATTCTGACATTTATCATGGTGACATTTTTACTGCTGGCAGGTAATGTCGGGGGAAGTAGCTGCTGCTTGCTTTTTTGGCAGTTGGAAACAGCTGTTATTTCCCAAAATGCAACAAGGCTCCCACAGTGTGATGTCAGAACCATGGTCTTGACATCACACTGTGGGAGGGGTTTCACCACAATATCAGCCATACAGAGCCCCCTGATGATCCGTTCGTGAAAAGGAAAAGATTTCTCATGGGAAAGGGGGTATCAGCTACTGATTGGGATGAAGTTCAATTCTTGGTTACGATTTTTTCTCTTTAAATTACTGCAGGCATTAAGCAAATAAGGCTTCCTGGACACAGAAACACAAACAATAGACCACTGATATTAAAGAGGAACTTCAACTTAGGATTGAACTTCATATCAATCAGTAGCCGATACCCCCTTTCCCATAAGAAATCTTTACCTTTTCGTGAATAGATCCTCAGGAGTGTCTGTGTGGCTGATTTTGTGGTGAAACCCCTCCCACAGTGTGATGTCAGGGCCGTGGCTCTGACAGTTTGCTGTCTGTGAACCTCACGCTCACTTGTCACCTTACAGCATGCAGATGTACGTGTCTTACGAGCAATGCAATGGTTATCACTCTGGCCAGAGGGGGAGGCTGTAACTCTAACGTTAAGCCTCTGTAAGTAACAGCGCAATCCGTAGCTCATGTTCAAAGAACAAAAAGGTAAATAAGCTAAAAAAAAAATTTCAAGCTAGATGGTGCCATGGCACTACACTGCATGGGGCAGAAGTGCATGTGCCATCTCTCTGGATGTTTCATGCACCCCATCCCATCACATGCATGCAAGCCTTCCCACAACACTGCTGTCAATCATAGCGTTGCAGTAGGGGGCATGTCCGCGATGTACGAACAAATTCACATACAGCCGACGGCTTGGAAATGATTATGAAAAATTAAAGGAAATTGCTCCCCTCCACCCCCCACCAAAAAAGTAGAGGTTCACTTTAAAGAGGAACTCCAGTAAACATTTTACTGTTGGCAGGTGATGTAGCTGTTGAATGGTTTTTGGCAGCTGGAAACAGCTGTAAACAGCTATTTTCCACAATGTAACAGGGTTCACAGACCGGAAACTGCCAAAAGTTTGAACTTTTCTTGTGGGAGGGGTTTCTTGTGGGAGGGGTTTCACCACAATATCAGTCATGCAGCGCCCCCTGATGGTCTGTTTGTGAAAAGGAATAGATTTTGCATGTAAAAGGGGGTATCAGCCACTGTTCGGGATAAAGTTCAATTTTTGGTCGGAGTCTCTCTTTAACCTCCTTAGCGGTAACCCCGTGTGTGACACGTAGTAAGCCGCCGGAGGGTGCCGCTCAGGCCCTGCTGGGCCGATTTAAATAATTTTTTTTGCTGGACGCAGCTAGCACTTTGCTAGCTGCGCCAGCACCCCGATCGCCGCCGCCGCCGCGCGCCCGATCGCCGCTATTAGTTGCGGCACGCGGCCCCCCCCCAAGACCCCGTGCGCTGCCTGGCCAATCAGTGCCAGGCAGCGCCGAGGGGTAGATCTGGAGTCCCAATGACGTCCCGACGTCGCTGACGTCAGTGACGTCATCCCGCCCCGTCGCCATGGCGACGGGGGAAGCCCTCCAGGAAATCCCGTTCTTTGAACAGGATTTCCTGATCGCCTATCGCCGGAGGCGATCGGCGGGGCTGGGGGGGATGCCGCTGAGCAGCGGCTATCATGTAGCGAGCCCCAGGCTCCCTACATGATTTAAAAAAATTTTTTTTAAAAACTGCTGCGCTGCCCCCTGGCGGAATGTTTCATACCGCCAGGGGGGTTAAAGAGGAACTCGAGTGAAAATAATGCAATAAAAAAAGTGCTTATTTTTTACAATAATTATGTATAAATGATTTAGTCAGTGTTTGCTCATTGTGAAATCTTTATTCTCCCTGATTTACTTTCTGACATTTATCACATGGTGAGGTTTTCACTGCTGGCAGCCGCAGGTGATGTCACTGGAAGGAGATGCTGCTTGCATTTTTGTTATCTGGAAACAGCTGTTATTTCCCACAATGCAACAAGGCTCCCACAGAGTGATGTCAGGACCTCAGTGCTATGAGGCACTGACATCACACTGTGGGAGGGGTTTCACCACAAAATCAGCCATACAGAACCCCCTGATGATCCGTTTGTGAAAAGGAATAGATTTCTCATGGGAAAGGGGGTATCAGCTACCGATTAGGATGATGGTTACGGTTTCTCTTTAAATGAATTAAAAACACATTTAGGCTATCTATACTTTGTCATCTGCAGCTTCTTGAATTCGAATTAAAACCTCACAATTGACTCCTTGTTTGTACTTGTTTTATAGGTTATTTTATGTGCAATCTCCTCCTAATATACTTCTTGTTTGTTTGTGACCTTGCATGTACTTGTTCCTCCCAACCCCCAAAAAGTAGAGGTTTGCGTTGAATAAATGATAACATATTTAAGCTATCTATACTTTATATACATGTATGTCATCTGACACTTCTTGCATTCTAATTACAACTTCATAATTGACTCCTTGATTTTACTTGTTTTAAAGGTTATTTTATGTGCAATCTCCTCCTAATATACCTCTTGTTTGTTTGTGTCCTACTGGTAGCAGTGTGTGGCTTCCTTTAATATGAGTCTTCCGAAGGTCCCCATAGATATTTGGATGTTTGATGGGTAAAAAGATGAACCACTGAAGGATTGTTTGTGTGCCAGAAACGTATCCATGCTTCTTGGCACACAGTACGAGCCGCAGGCATCCGGATTTGAGAATCATTTGCTTGGAAATTTTAAACTTGGCAGGCTTATTTTTATTTTTTATTTTTAATATTCAGGCAAACTGCATCCAATATATTTTATTAACTCTAAACAAGAACTCTAGCTTAATCTTAATTTTTTTGTCTCGATGCAATTGACGAAGCTGTTTGACGTCTCTAACTACAAGTCATTAAAGATATGAAAGTAGAAGTAAGTCAAACAAGAAAGCAGTTGAAAATGCAGCAAAAGAAAAACGCTCAAAATGGAAGCACACACAAAAAAACTTCAGTAAAGTTTCTGTGCGCAGAAAGTGCATGGCCATTTTATGGTTATTAAATGGTGGTGGTGGTGTAGACATCAGTGTGTGGTTATTGCCCTAGCCATCAATAATGGAGTTATGCTAAAGTGGACTTCTGGTGTAAGGCCTCTTTCACACCGAGACGTTGCGTTTTAGGGGACGTTAAGGTCGCATAACGTGCCCCTAACGCAACGCATGGTAGTGTTGAATTTGGACGTCAGATTGAGCCGCGTTATGAGGCTCTTGGTGCTATCCTGGGAAGTCCGGATCTTTTCAATGATTCGGATGATTCGAATCGGATCATTGAAAAGATCTGGATCTTTGAACCGAATCTTTGAATCATTTTACTAGGGAAGCAGGAAGCAGGGGTGCAGCAGAGTGAGAGGTGCAGGAAAATGAGGGCACATTGAGGGTGCTAATGGGGAAGGGAGAGATGCAACAGGAAGATTGTGCTTGTGCACAGAAGCTGCGGTTCCTGTTTCTTCCAGACATCCACTGTGAACCGAATCCTTCATTGTGATGATCCGGATGATTCGACTCACAAAAAAGATCCGGATCAAAGATCCGAATCGTTCATGATCTGGACAACACTACAGTGCAGTGAATATTAATTAGCCATGTGGCTAGGAACAATAGCGGCCTCTCCCCTTACTGAGCATGTGCAAACAGTCTAACGCAGCTAAAACCACCTATAACGCACAGTATGCTGCACTTTCATTGAACGTGCAGCGTTACACTGTAACGCAACGTGGGCACCATGAACTGCCCATTGATTTTTCATTACTGTGAGTTGGGCTGCGTTACAGGCTGCTCTAACATGCACCTGTAACGTCCCACTGTGAAAGCAGCCTAAAAAGGTAAAACACAATCCAGCACAGGCAGTAGAATGTTTCAACAGAATAGCAGGACGAAATGTCTAAAAATTACCACTTGTGCCCTAAAATCCAGGTTTTATTGGTTAGCCAAGCCCCCTTTCTGAAAAAAAAGAAAAAAAACTGCAATGGCAGTTTTCTGCCTTTGAAAAGACTGCTAAGAGATTGTGTTATCTGTGGGTGGAAGGTGTCTCAGTGTGGCCTGAGAGGGACTCCACTCCTACCTGTGCCACTGAGTCAGCCTACCAAAGAGCAGAGAGGCAAACAGAGGAAGTGCAGTGCCAACTACAGTATGTTGCACTCCAAAGCTGCCACAACGCTTCCCTTCCTGCTGCCTAATGAAGTAGTCAGCCTTTGTTTCAATGGTTAAATAGGTAAATACTTTTTGACCCTGAACAAGCATGCAGATCAGTTGCTCTGACTCAAATCTGACTGGATTAGCCACATGCCTGTTTCAGGGTTGTGCCACTACTGATGCCCAAAGATGAGCAACACGGCCAGTCAACTGGTATCGCTTAAAAGGAAATAAATATGGCAGCCTCCATATCCCTCTCACCTGAGTTTTACTTTAACCCCCTTGGCGGTATGAAAAATACCGCCAGGGGGCAGCGCAGCAGTTTTTTTTAAAATTTTTTTTTTTAAATCATGTAGCGAGCCCAGGGCTCGCTACATGATAGCCGCTGCTCAGCGGCATCCCCCCAGCCCCGCCGATCGCCTCCGGCGATTTCCTGGAGGGCTTCCCCTGTCGCCATGGCGACGGGGCGGGATGACGTCACCGTCATTGGGAGACCCGATCCACCCCTTGGCGCTGCCTGGCACTGATTGGCCAGGCAGCGCAGGGGTCTGGGGAGGGGGGGGCGCGCGCCGCACCGGATACCGGCGATCGGGCGCGTGGCGGCGGCGATCGGGGTGCTGGCGCAGCCAGCAAAGTGCTAGCTGCGTCCAGCAAAAAAAAAATTATTTAAATCGGCCCAGCAGGGCCTGAGCGGCACCCTCCGGCGGCTTACCCCGTGTCACACACGGGGTTACCGCTAAGGAGGTTAAAGGACCACTGAAACAAGAGGGATATGGTGGCTGCCATATGTATTTCCTTTTAAACGATACCGGTTGCCTGGCTATCTTGCTGATCCTCTGCCTCCAATACTTGCAGCAATAGACCCTGAACAAGCAGTTCCAGATTGAGTCAGCACCGTCTCCATATAAAAGCTCTTTATTCCATATCAAAGATTAAAAGAACAGCATGGTGTATAGCAGGACAGCGACAGCTCCGCTGTTTCGGTTTTTTTACATGTGAATCCACATATATAGTGTATTTAATTAAATGCCCGTGCTTTTATATGGAGACGGTGCTGACTCAATCTGGAACTGGACTTTGCTTATCACCTGAGGGTGCACGGGTGATTTGGGTCTAAGCACGTCAATTCAGTGGATTATTCCCCCATTGGTGCATACCACACACAGATTGACCCTGAACAAGCATGCAGCACATCAGATGTTTCTGACATTATTGCCAGATCTGACAAGATTAGCTGCATGCTTGTTTCTGGTGTTATTCAAACACTGCTGCAGCCAAATTGATCAGCAGGACAGGCAGGCAACTGGTATTGTTTAAAAGGAAATAAATATGGCAGCCTCCGTAGTTTTCTCAGTTGTCCTTGAAGGTTAGGTGATGAACAGGGAGGTGTAATCACTGGCAATAGCAGCTTTCTATTTGAAATAGTAGCATATCAGTAAGCACTTTTTACTCTTTTTATCAGGTGCTCCGGCAGAATCTTCCAGCACCAAAACTGCACATATCCCCTGGGCTACATTGAGGGGGGAAGCTACAGAGGACATGAATGTCGGTGAATCAGGACACGCCACCAATGACCCTCCGCAACAGGTAATTAAAATTGATTTTATGCAAAATGAGATGCTTGGCAATTGAAAAATTGATCTGCCTTGCTGAGATAAAATGCATCCAGACTCGATTCATGTAAAAGAGGCGAGACTGACCTGGGGATTTAAAACAAACTTGCTTCCACCAATCTGACACAAATCAAGTTCATATACACATTCTTACACTTTTTACAATAGAAATGGAATTGTGCGTTCCTTCTAAGTGAGTAAATGACTGTAAAAGAAAAAACTGCCGGCAGGAGCTGCCATCTTGAAATGATGTTAACAGGAAGCACATGCTGCCCATCATATCAGTGAATGATTGCCTGAAACCATGGCGATTAAGCATTTCTGTAATTCCAGAATGTATGAAGGCTGCTGCACGTGAGACGACAAAGTGGTGACTATGTGACTGTGCAAACTAACTCGCCCTCCAGACAGTCTACTGATTTTACGGTGTAGGGGGCCACAGCTTAGGGAGTCCGGTGCACACAGTGCGTTTGTGTTCATGCAACCTGTAAGCGTCCGGAAGGACGCTTACAGGAAGCACTACGAGGCTGGGAAAATCACAATGATCGCGCCGTTTCTCGTAGAAGCAGCAGATCATTGCGGGGGCTTAGATCAACAAACGTGAATGGATTTTACCGTTCATTGATCTCCGGGTGAGCGGGCAGCGGCATGCACGAGTGACGGGAGTGCGGACAGCGGCGGTAGTGCGGGAGGTACGGATTTCTCCGTCCCTTGGTTTTTTTAGGGGGGGAAAAAGGGACGGAGAAATTCGTACCGCGGGGGGTAAAGTGGTTAATGGATAATTAAGCACAGGCAATGCGTTTCGTGGGACTATGCCAACTTCCTCAGGCCAATTAAAAGTGCCTACAGATATCAAAGAGAGGCGCACAGTGCTCTATATATACAAACACATGTTACATAGAATATATAATAACATCATAAAATACAATCAAATGGCCAACACTGCTTGCCTTTTATAAGAAGGGGGGGGGGGGGGGGGGCTCCAGGAGAGAGTGTAGCCTGATTGGCTACCATGTGTCTGCTGACTGTGATGTAGAGGGTCAAAGTTGACCCTAATGATGTAGTATAGGTTCGCGGTTCACTGTGAATGCCAACCACCAAAGTTTGCGTGTTCGCATTCGAATGCGAACCATTCGGGCCATCTCTTAACAAGAACCCTCCACTATCTAGGCCTAACAAGAACCCTCCCTATCTATGCCTAAAAAGTACCCTCCCCTATCTTTGTCTAACAAGAATCGTCTTCTATCTATGCCTAACAAGAACCCTCCTTTATCTATGCATAACACTAACCACTCCCCATCAACATCTTTAGTCCTGCCAGGTGATCTCTATGGAATGTTAGTTTACTGAGAGCTCTATTCACAGAGGGAAATATTGCTTGCTTGGTAGGTGTAAACAGCCATTATTTCGCACAATGCCATGAGGTTCACAGACAGAAGTCATTGTGGGAGCAGTTTCACCACAATACAAAGGTCTACAATGATCTTTTTCGAGAAAAGGTAAAGATTTCTTATGGGAAAAGGGCTATCGGATACTCTAAGTTACACAACTGATAATATAATTAACTACTTTGAGAAGGATTTCTGACTAAAACCATGCCATTTTTAACTTTAAACTATTACCTCTTCTTTAAGGGAGGCTTTGCTGCCTTTTGGACAGTCTGCCTCCATGGTAGGTGCAGGTGGGCAGCAGAGAGAGAAACAAGTGAATCAGCTTCTTAGAATGACGTCTGGAGAGACTGTGCTTTTGACCTGCATTTGACCTGTCTGTGCCCGGCATTTACACTGTATTCTGATTGACCTCAATACTGTCAAAATTCACTTCAGACGCAGCAAAGTAGGAGATGCTCGAGGGCTTGTATGAACTGTCACTACCTCTAGTTTATGTATAGAATTTAAGCTTAGTCTCAAGGAAAAGTCAAATAATGGCCCACCTCCCATTTCTCTCCATCTCTTACTAGAATAAAAAGTATATACAGGTTTTGGTTTTTTGTGATTTGTGTCAAGAAAGCTAACTGGTTCATATGCATTCTGCTTTCAACCCGCGAACCCCTCCCCCCCCGTATGCCACTCGCCCGGTGATATACTCAGGAAGTACATCACTGGGATTCCCATCGGATTCCCGTCGTTCCGCCCATGCACGCTGCAACAGCGCCGCCAAACTTTCTAAAAGGTATGCGTCGCTCTTTGACTTACATTACTTTCGCCGCCACGGTAGTCTGATGGTAAGGTGTTGTTGACTTTGCAGCAGCTCTGCAACAGATCGGGCACTTCCAGTGCAGAGCCACACAATGCGTTCAGTGTGCTAGGTCCCATTGCCTTGCATTGCCATTGCCTTATCCTGCGCACTGGCGTACCAATAGGGGATGCGACCCCTGCCGTCACGGGGGGGGGGGGGGGGGGGGCCCTAGGGCCCCTCTCAGGGACTTTTGGGGGGCAGGAGGGGTCGCAGCTTAAGAGGAGAGTGTGGCAGATCGGTGGGGAGGGGAGAAATTCCCCCCCCCTCCCTCAACTCGGGCTCTCCTCTCAGCGCTCCCCCTCCTGCAAACATTGGTGGCAGCAGGCAGCAGCAGCGGCAGGATGAATACATTACCTCCTTCTCGCTGGAGGACTTCCGTTCTCAAAGAGCAACTTTCTGTTTACACAGGAAGTTGCAAGAGGCTCTTTGAGAATGGAAGTCCTCCAGCAAGGAGGTGGTAATGTATTCATCCTGCCGCCACCAATGTTTGCAGGAGGGGGAGCACTGAGAGGAGAGCCCGAGGTGAGGGAGGGGGGGGGGGGTTTCCTCCCTCCCCACCGATCTGCCACACTCTGCTCTTATGCTGCAACCCCTCCTGCCCCTGAGTGGGGGGGGGGGGGGCAGATTTTTTTTTTGCAGGGATGCCCGGGGATTTGTAGGTACGCCCCTGATCCTGCGATAAAACAAGATAACCCAATGTACACTTGTAATGCAAGTGTAAAAGGGCCTCAATGACATTAATGTATAAATGGTTTCTTATATATGACTATGTGGCTTATAAATTATTTTATCAAATAAATGAAATAAATGTATTCCTTCTGCACCAGCCAATGGCAGTGCCACCTGTTCCAGCTATTATTCGTGATGAAAGCTCTGCTCTGGTCACACTGATCTTGGCTTAAACCTACAGCTGCTGTATTTGCTTTTGTGAATGTCAACATCTTAATAAGCCGCTACCTGTTCATAATTATTAATGCGGCTATTTGAAATGGGAATGTGGGCTGCATCCTTAATGATGAGATGAGTGCTTGTTTAGAAATGCTTTGGAAATAGTTAATTAAACCCAATTATGCTATTGGATGTAAATTACTGTTCTAATTTTGAAGAGTTTTATAATTACCCTTAACAAATGTTCTCGTGTAATGCAGAATGGTTCTATTTCACTGATGGAAGGAAACAAAAGAGGTTATTCAGCTCTGATCTAGAATGCAGCAGTACTACACTTTATAACAATAAAGTGGATCTCCGCTGTAAATTCCAATGTGACACAGAACCAGACACTTGCTATGACTGTTCCCCCTCTTTGTTTAACCCAATGCAGCAACGGGAGACTGCTTCATTCAGTATAAGGGAAGCATTGCTCCAGCCCTGAATGCAACATACTGTGACTGGCACTTCACTACTTATCTCTTCACCTCTCCTCTTTGTGTCAGGCTGGCTCAGTGGCACAGATAGAAGCAGAGTACCACTAGAGTCACACTATCAGACACCTCCCATCCACAGATCACACAATCTCTTTACATTCTCTGTAAAGGCAAAAAACTGCCATGGCAGTTTTTCAAAAAGTAGGCATGGCTATCCAACAAAAACCTGGATTTTATGGCACACGTGGTCAGCTTTTAGAAAACCTGCTACTCTCTGCTCTGCTCTGTTCTACTTAATCACACACTTGGCAACCTTTCCCAATCAATGCTCAAACAACAAATTTGGCTACTTATTGAAAGGTCCTCTTTTTTGGGATGTATTTTTTTGTTAATTTTAATGTTTATATTGAATCCAAAATCCAATCTACAATAAGTGTCATTGAGTAATTCCTCCTTTTACACAGACTTGAATGAAGAAATTTCACACTTAAAATATACTGTAAATGTATGTACTGTACATGACTTGACGTATCAGTTGTTTGGAGATCCATGTGCCAAACTGGTGGACTGGAGATCTCGGCAACAGACATCTACTAGCTAAAGAGTGATTAGATCCGCCAATTGTAGCTCAGGTGGTTTAGGGCCCTTTCATATCAAGTCTGTTGCATTGTGATCATATCGCAACGCAACATAGCCGAAAAGTTGCATCGTGCGTTACCATTGTGGTGTGACCATACAGTGAGGCATACAATACAATGAATGTATGCCTCACTAAATGTACAAGTTACATGGTCAACATACAGTATGCTGTGCGCTACTGCGGCAGGTTTCGATATGTAAAGTCCTATAGAAATATCACGTTATATATCTCGTGTTGCGATGCAGTAATATTGTCTGTTGTGATGCAATGCACTAGACTCAGTGTGAAAGGGACTTTGAGCTTCATATTGCTGAATTTACAAATTTACAGTAGACTGAATATTTATATACATGTAAAATACAAATCTACAAGTAATAATTGCAGTATTTGTATAGCGCCTTTCTCCTGTCGGACTCAAAGCGCTTGCGAGGCAGCCACTAGAGCACACTCGGTAGGCAGTAGCAGTGTTAGGCCTCTTGCACACTGCAAGTGATTCCGATTCAGATTCCGATTTTTAATCAGTTTTTACATCCGATTCAGATTCCGATTTGCAGTGTGCAGGGAGCAAACTGCAAATCAGAATCTGAATCGGATGTAAAAACTGATTAAAAATCGGAATCGGAATCGGAATCACTTGCAGTGCGCAAGAGGCCTTAGGGAGACTTGCCCAAGAAACTCCTTACTGAATAGGTGCTGGCTTACTGAACAGGCAGAGCCGAGATCTGAACCCAGGTCTCCTGTGTCAGAGGCAGAGCCCTTAACCATTACACTATCCAGCCACATGTTAAAGAAGACCTGAACTCAGAATGTTCTCTCTGCTGTAAAAGATGAGCAACAGCATAATAACCTTTCAAGAAAACGAGTCCTTTGTTACAGCTTACAGAACTCCAGCAATAAATCTGCAGTGGGTCAACTTTCTGGTTTCATGGAAGTAGAGGAAGGGTTAACATCCTGTGTTTACATATTAGCCGTGCCTGCGAGGACTGCCAAATTTCTGTGCTGACACAGCTGAGAGCTCAAATCACACTTGTGATTAGTATAGATGAGGAGGAAGTAGACAGGCTCTTCTCTCTAAAAAAACACACAGGGTGCCTTTCTCTCTGTTTTCCTTGTGTTCTGTGCAAGAGTTCAGGTTTGTTTTAAAATCTTCATAATCAATCCGTAACCAGGCTACTTCTATGTGAAATGTAGGCTTTTACATTGTTCTGTTCACATCATTCTTTAAAACTTTGAATCATTCCAAGGGATGTACCAATCATTCTTCAGGTGCATTGACAACACAATCAGAGTTACAGCGTTCTCATCCTATATGTTTCCTTCCAAACGTCACATTTGGACTTTAAAATGTTAGACGTGGTCTTAAATAATGTTAATAGATGTACTTTCCATGAACTTGTCCAATCAATTTTTATGCTCCCATCGCCTTCAATAACGAGCCCTCAAAAGTCTTTCTTTACGGAATACAGCGATTTATAATTGATATCACCCGGAACGCTACCCTTAAGACATAATTAAGTGGTACGGATTACACCAAGAATGGATTCCATTCACCGCCTCCCATATATCGCTCTCTCTTCTCCTCACATAAACTTGTCTTGCTTAAACCCCACAGAATACTTTAAGCTTTCTTACTGAAAGGATTTCTTCTTGGCCATTGTCAAGGAAAATAAAATGACTTTGACAGCTGTAGCAATTCCGTCACCTTAGCCAGGATAGATAACATTATAGATGTATTTCATTTATGAGGCAGGTTTCGGGGACCAAGACTGAATAACCTTTAATTTTAAGGATCATTGCAGAAGAAAGACCTTAGATTTTTTTTCTTTTTTTTTGAAGGCTGATAGACGTTCGGCAGTCCGGAGAACTGACAGACTGAAGTAATTTAGCTTATAAAATAATGATGAAATGATAGGCCAAGAACAAAGGCAACGATGGAGTGCTGAAAAGGCTACAGAATATTCTCTCAAGATGGTATTTTGACTCTGCGCTGATTTTTTTGTTCTTTTTTTATACAAAAAAAAAATGGCAAGAGGGCTTTCAAAGCCATTTAAGACTTAAGCATTCGCCTTGCTTTTGAATGTCCTCAGCAGGGCTTAAAAAAAGGGGATTCAATTTTCAAAGATAATTGTGTCAGATAGCCTTCTCACGGCTTTTCAGAAACAATCTGATAAATACCTAATTACCAGGCGAGCGATTTAAGACCGGCGCAGCTGGGCAGGGGGAAAAGGCTATGGGGATTGACAGGGCCCCCAAAAGCCATCAGGACGAAAAAAAAACGGTTGGACTTTGAATTGCTTATTTTATTCAGCTGATAAAATGCATAAAGTGTCTCGAGGGAAAAACAAGATATGAAGCAACCAAACTACTATATTAACGCTCATATAATGTGACAGATTAAATTTGTAATCTGTAGAATGGAAGCTATATGCCATCTCTTAAATGTCAATGGAACAATTTTGCATTCCTACTGCACCAGCTTGGAATGAGAAAATGAAACCTAATGTTTTAGATTTGTGACTACCAAATGGCACGGCTTAAAGTGAAATGTCCATGTTATACAGGGATATATTAAATGAAAGTACCATTAGAAGATCTCCACTAAGCAGTTATCTTGGCTTAGATGGGAACGTAGACACGGCAAAATTAAGTACCTTGCCTTATACGGAACTTTGCCATAATCATTGCGTACTAATGGGTCTGTCATCATGGGTGATGTATCATTTACTGCATAAATATATATCACAAAGCTTGTCTAATATGTTTGACATCAGAAGACACCAAGGGACCAATGAAAGGTACACAGGGAATGTCTTTGCAGCACAGGGAATACACATTTATATTGCACAGGACATCAGGACACCCTTTTTGTGGTATATTTAGGGTTTTTTTTTTCTGTTTTTGTTTTTGCATAATAATACATTTTTACGTCATCCCCTCCCTGCAAAAAAACTTCTTCAAATGACCTGTCAAAAGAATCTCAGCTTTCTCAGATTTCAAGACTCTAAATCCCAACAGTTAAAGGACAACTGAAGTGAGAAGAATATGAAGGCTGCCATATGTATTTACTATTAAAATGGACCTGAATTCTTACACATGACAGAAGGTAAACTTAGAGAAAAGCACCCTGTATGTATTTAGAGAGTTTAGCCTGTTTAATTCTCCCTCATTTGTGTATAATCACAAGTTGTAATTTGAACTCTCCCCTGTGTCACATGACTCTTGTGACATTAAAGTGCAAAAGAGCTGGCCCAGCATTTGCAGTCTTAAAGAATGAGATGTGTTTCAAATAGCCCCTTAGAATTTTTAATATGTCATGCCCTTGGGCTGCCCTCATCTATAATTAAATACATCGAGAGGGATAAAAAGTCCCCAGGACCGAAGAGGCTATTTCACCTTTTTGTTGACCTCCCAAATATGAATGCGGGCCTGAAATTGATTTTTTTTTTTTTTTGCTGTAGTTTTTAAGGCACTTGGAATTTTCACGATTATCAAGTATAGTGATTACCAATGAGATGATTTGTAGGGGTTTGAAGGTAATTGCAATATTATTTGGAATGCAGCAAAGATACATTAACCCTTTTTACATTCTGTTTGAGTAGGACAGCAAAGCATGGGATCTGTGCTTTGTCACAAGGATGTGGCCAAGAAGAACATATCATATCAAACTAGAATTATTTTATAAAGGATTAAAATCAAGAATGTGTAGGACTTCTGCTAACCTGCAAGAGAAGTTTCCAAAGAATCAGGCAAACGTAAGATAGAGGATATTCAGTGAACCTACAAGACACAAGAATACTTGTAAGAAGGTTGACCACTTTGATGAAATTCTCCATGGTGAGAAAAAGTATACCTGAAACTGAGTTAAACAACTTTGTGCAACTCTCCTCGGAATAGGGAGAGAGAAGCTGCTTTTTTCCCACCACAATCTGGGCTTAGAAAAATCACTTTGTTCTCTCCCATTTGGACTTACTTTCCGAAACTGTGGTGCAGTATGTAAAGAGTACAGTAAAGATTTTCACCCAAAAAATTTCAGCAATGGAAAGAAGATACCAAGGGAAATGAAGGACTGAAATCCTGAAAAAAGATGTCCCTGAAGCTTACTATGAAGGCTAAGCAAACAAGAGAAGAACATTATACATCTGGCAAACTATTTTATTACAGTTCTGAAACAAAGAGATAATGAGATTGGTACATAACACATATCTCTTCAATTACCTATAGACTATATCTTCTGATCTGTTTTTCAAATAATGATTTCTCCCATTTTTCATGAATTAACACACCTGACTTATTTACTCATGTTTTATCATATTCAATTAACTTTTCTCCCAAGCAGTGATGGGCTGAAATTTCGCATGTGCGAAATTTGGCATCGAAATTCGCATTTTCGCAGCATAATGGTAATGCGAAATTTCTGGGAAAATTGTAATTGATTTCGTATGTAATAGTAGTATTTCATAATTTTGCGTAATTTTTGCGCAATTTTGCGAAATGTTGTGCCGACTTTGGCAGTTAATAGCAAAACCCCCATACAGGCTATTGCTACCAAAATGGGTACATATGTTAAGGAGAATAGTGGGTACAAGTCAAAAATAAGAATTTTTCAAAAAGACATTGTAATTTTTGAGAAAATCGATTTTAAAAATGAAAAGAAAAATGGTTTTTAAACTGCAATTTTTCCAAGTTTAAAAAACATTTTTTCTTTGCACTTTTTAAAATTGACTTTATCAAAAGCGATATGGTCTATTTGGATAATTGTTTTTTTCCTTGTACCCACTATTCCCTTTAACTACCTAAAGATCGCCTCCCGCCAATGGGCGTGAACACGGCGGCAGCCCCTGGACTGCCTAACGCCAATTGGCGTCAAGTCCTGGGGCTCTAATTTGCATGAGATCGCGTGCATGCCGCTTGGGAGACTGTTAGACGGCGTGATCGCCGTCTATTTACTTGTACAGCGCTGCGATTGGCAGCAGCGCTGTACTGGGGACAGCCGTGTGACACGGCTGTCCCATCCTGAGGCTGCAGAGTGATCGGCTGTCATAGGCTGAAGCCTATGACAGCTGATCACGCTGATTGGCTGGCGGGGGGAGGGAGAGAGTGATCGGGGGACAGCACAAAAAAAAAAAAAAAACAAGCATATTTTACTAAAAAACTAACACAAATATTTATATTAAGAAAAAAACAAACAGAGGGGGGGGGGGGGGGGGGGAGGGGGAATCAGACCCCACCAACAGAGAGCTCTGTTGGTGGGGAGAAAAGCGTCAGGAAATCACTTGTGTGTGGTGTTGTACGGGCCTGCAGCTTAGCCTTAAAGCTGCAGTGGCCCATTTAGTTAAAATTGCCCTGGTCTTTAGGGGGGTTTACCACTGCAGTCCTCAAGTGGTTAATATGGGTAGCAATTTTAGTGTCAATAGCATGTATGGGGGCTTTGCTATTAACCTTCAAATTCAGCACAAGATTATGCCAATTTTTATGCGAAATTACAAATGACTACGAAATCAATTTAGTTTGCAAATCGTAATTACGTGTAGGCGTAATTGCAAAAATGTTACATGAAATTTTGCAAAATCGTAATTTTGCTGATTACGATCATCACTACTCCCAAGTCTTCTCCAAGGACATATTTTCACACTACAGGAGGTGATGCACTAACTGCCAGCAATATTGCCATGACTACTGGCAGCAGTGTACCTCGCGTTATGCTGTTAGTGCAATCCGCAATTCATAATAAACGTGCGCATTGCTTTGTAGCAGGCCCTAAGTGTGCCTGAACACCATTCATTTTTATTAAATTTATTTTCAATTCAAGAATTGCAATCAGTGTTACCGATTGATTGTAACATTTAAAAAAATCTGACCACACGGTCAATTTTTCCCTAATTGTGAAAAAAAAATTAAAAAATTAAAAACTCTGAAGAATTGCTTGGGTCTGTTTGATTCCTTGTTAAAACCACATTAAAACCATGTCTTCCATCTTTTTTTGCAAAAGATATGTATACATTTCAAAGATTTATATCAGTTATTATATGCTAGCTAGGGTTATTCCTTAAGCAAGAGCAAATAGCAACATTTTCAGAATACATACAGTTAGGAGAAATTGTTTTTAATTTTAATTGGAGATGGAGATGACAGTTTCAAACAAAACAAGGTCACCAAGCACCTCATGGAACATAAATATGGGAGATGTGTTTAAATTTGGAGACCCAGTGTCTCATGTCATTTACCTAATCAGAAGGGTCATGATGCAAAAAAGATGTCTACTAGTGTATGTACTTAATTAATTTAATATCACTCTCATTAATTACATGTTAGAAGATAAACTGACGCACAAAACAGATCCCAAGATATGGAAAATGCGACAGTAGGAAATTCCGATTATTTGGCCATTTTGAAAGCTGAGCATACAAAGAAAGGTAGTTGGGTCTCGACAACAGCTGCCTAGGGTCACAATGCTCTAAAAGTTGTACTTTTTACAGAGTTATTGATCTTACAGGTAGATCGGTATATATTGCAAGGTATTCCAACAGGTTTAGGAAATTGACAATCAACCCTTTACCATCCAACCACCTATATTGAAAAAAAAAATCAGATTTCTCAAACATATATATAAAAAAAAATATTAGATTTTTCTGTACAACAGATCTTTTTTTAACTAATTGCTGTAAAACTGGATCATTATATGCGTACAGTGATTTGGGCGCAGGGTTAGCCGAATAACGGCTCACCCTGCTGCCGCTTCATTTCTCGGTGGTGTTCAATACTATTCCCTCTCTGAGTCAAAGCAACTCGGAAGGTGGGGTAATTGGTGGTCGGGCTATTGCCGAAACTCCCAATTACCCTTGCACGGGGTGTGCAATTTAGCTACAGTGCTAAAGCGGTGCACAGCTCAGGCGCTCAGCAAGTGTAGAAACCACCTGCTTTGCATTAATTGTATTCTGTGTGGCCACCTGTAGGGTGCATACACACATCCAATTTTGATTGGTCAAAGATTGGCCTTTTTAGGGCAGGAAATTCCATCAACATTTTGCCACTGAACTCTATGATTTGTCGCTATGTCTCCAACAGCACTATTGTGTTTCTGAGGCAGAAAACAACATTATTATTCTTACTTTAATACAGATGGTGTAAGATTATTGTAAGATATATTTCATTTTTATCTGCTGTCTTTACGTTTAAAGGTTCTATACATTTTCTGTCAAAAACAGAAAAGCTGCCTACACTGATGAAAGAAATACATTAACCTATGCTTTAGTATATTTGATTATCGGTCTAGACAGCTTTTTCTCTGTACTCAATAGCTGGACCCCTGAGACTTACCCTTGCCTTAACAGAGGACGTCCCCTTTTACATACACTTCCTTTGTAAGCAACAGTAGGACACTCACATTATTAGTAATAGAAAAGGAACAAAGGGATAAAAAAAAAGGAAAGGGAGGGAGAGAGAGAGCAACCCAGCTTTAACAAAATAAATATAGATTTCTTATGAAGCTAGTCTATACGCCTGATTCCTCATCATTCATCATGCACCTAGCAAGGAAAGAGAAGTCTTGCGGTCTTGTTGGACAGTGATGTACAAGGGATGTGGAGATGGGTTCTGAATAAGATATAGTGGATTGTCGGGAAGAGAATGCTGTTACTGGGAATAAAAGTCATTGCCTTTATTGAAAGAGACCAGTCATGAATGTACATTTCAGAAATATTCCCAGTTTCAATTCAGGGATTACTATTTGCTAAGTTTATGTATTATTATTATTATTGATTTATAATAGAGCGCCAGCATCTTCCGCGGCGCTGTACAATAGCATGCAGGGTATGACAGTACAAAACAAACGATACAACATTTCCCCCCCCCCTCCCTTACCTCGGGCTCTCCTCTCAGCACTCCATATCCTGCAATCATTGGTGGCAGCGGCAGCAACGTCGGTGGCGGCAGCCTGAACACATTACCTTCTTCTCGCTGGAGGTTTTCCGTTCTCTATGTGCTTCATGCAACTTCCTGTGTAAACAGGAAGTTGCTCTTAGAGAACGGAAGACCTCCAGCGAGAAGGAGGTAATGTGTTATCCTGCCGCCACCGCCGCTGCCCGCTGCCACCAATGATTGCAGGAGGGGGAGTGCTGAGAGGAGAGCCCAAGGTGAGGGAGGGGGGGGATGTCCCCCCTCTCCACTGATCTGCCACACTCTCCTCTTATGCTGCGACCCCTCCTGCCCCCCAAAAGTCCCTGAGCGGGCCCTAGGGGGGCCCTGGGCCCCCCCGCGATTGCAGGGGTCGCATCCCCTATTGTTACGCCAGTGTGTGGGAGGTATACACACACATTACACAGGATTGTGAGACAAAAGAGGATAGGGACAGTAGGTGAAGGGAAGCTGTGTATGGGGTAGTAGAAATGGTGGTCAGTGAGAAAAGTGTCCCAGGTAGGAGAGTATGCTTGCCTGAAGAGGTGAGTTTTCAGATTGCGCCTAAAAACAGTAAGCGTGGGTGAGTGGAGGATGTGTTGAGGGAGAGTGTTCCACCGGAGAGGAGAGGGGAGAGGATCAAGAGAGGTCTTGAAAGCAGGAGTGAGAAGTGGTAACCAGAGATGAAGGCAGGAGAATATTGTTAGTGGAGCGGAGCGATTGTGTGCACGATGGCATCTGGAAATAAGTATATACCCAGTGTAATGTCAGCATGGGGCTTCTTCCAGCTCCATGCACACAGGAACATACGAAGAGGGTACACTTATCTTGCGCAGACTTTCCGCGACTGAAGGAAGTAACAGTAAAGGGAAGCTGTGTATGAGATGGTAGAAATCGTGGTCAGTGAGCAATATGTCCCAGGTAGGAGAGTATACATGCCTGAAGAGGTGAGATTTCAGATTGCACCTAAAAAGAGTAAGTATGGGTGAGTTGCGGATGTGTTGAGGGAGGAGTTCCAGAGGAAGGGAGCAGATCAAGAGAAGTCATGTAAGGTGTAGTGACAAGAGGTGACCAGAGAAAAAGACATGAGGAAATTGTTAGTGGAGCAGAGAATGCGTGCAGGATGGTCTCCTGATATATATATATATATATATATATATATATATATATACATATATATATATATATATATATATATATATATATATATATATATATATAGTATATACATATATACTGTATATAATTGCAAAGGAGATCACACATTATGCATAATTTCAAGGTGAGAAGATACATTTCACACACAATGAACTATGCTAAACATTTCTATATTTTAACACATTTATAGTATTACAGTATATACCCAATGTAATGTCGGATTTAAACCACAGCATGACCTCTGTCAGTAAAAATCAATGACTATAGGATATGGCATTATGCAAAGCTGTGTGTACGGCGTTAAGATAATGAGACTGAGCTCAGTGAGGGGCTGGGAGAAAGTGCTTATTCACTTATTGGGTGCTGCACTCCTCTTATTGGAATATTGACCTCTACAGAATTAAAAGATAAAAAAAGGGTAATGATTGATAAACTACTATAACCTCTTGAGTGAGTTGGAATTCACTGATATATTTTTTTTCGGTTTAGCAGTACAGCTGCATTGCATCAGCCTAAAGGTAGCCATACATAGGTTGATAGTGACCCTTCTTGGTAAGTGATTAATCTGCCCCCAGAGGTTGAACGTGGAATTGTTTGGTCAAATTTCTTTCTGCTTTTTCAGATTATGATATGATTAGCTGGTAAGCTCTATGGGACGAAGCAGGTTGTTTCAGCGCTCGGTACCAGGTGCTGAAACTGGATGCTGCTATAACGCTAGTGCAGTACTACACTCCCCGTGCAAGGGTCATTTGGCGTTCCGGTGATCTTTGGACGCTGAATTACTTCTCCCTCTGAGATGTGACGACTCGGAGGGGGAATAGTATTTAATGCTGCCGGGGATTTGAGCGGCAGCAGGGTGGGCTGTCACTCAGCTTCCCCTGTGCCCAGCCCACCAGCGGTGTATACATACATACGCCTATAACAGTGATAGGCAAACTTGGCTCTCCAGCTGTTAAGGAACTACAAGTACCACAATGCATTTGCCTTAATGAATCAGGACTGTGGCTGTCAGACTCCTGCAATGCATTGTGGGACTTGTAGTTTTTTTAACAGCTGGAGAGCAAAGTTTGCTCGTCACTGGCTTATGAGACTGCAAGGCTATGTTTAGATATACAAATGCTATATTTAGGAGCATATCACATAATCGAGTCCTTTAAAAGTTCATGTTCAAACTAAATTTTTGCAATCCTCCACCATGGACACCCTATCCTCCATGGTGCAATCCTCCACCATGGATACCCAATCCTCCATGGTGCAATCCTCCACCATGGACACCCAATCCTCCATGGTGCAATCCTCCACCATGGGCACCCAATCCTCCATGGTGCAATCCTCCACCATGGACACCCAATCCTCCATGGTGCAATCCTCCACCATGGACACCCAATCCTCCATGGTGCAATCCTCCACCATGGATACCCAATCCTCCATGGTGCAATCCTCCACCATGGACACCCAATCCTCCATGGTGCAATCCTCCACCATGGGCACCCAATCCTCCATGGTGCAATCCTCCACCATGGACACCCAATCCTCCATGGTGCAATCCTCCACCATGGACACCCAATCCTCCATGGTGCAATCCTCCACCATGGACACCCAATATCAAACAGACTCACCAGATCACTTTGGCCACTGCTAGACTGGTCATAGTATGCCCATATGTTCAGATATATTCACAGTTGTATCTCTGCTGTGCTTTCCACATACTGTGTGCATAGGTGCTGATTCACAACGCTTTTCTGTTGAATTATCTTACCTTGCTTATTAACTCACAATTTATCTCTCTTTGAATTACTTAACTCATGATTGATCTCTTCTTATGTTATGTAACTCAAATTATTTCTCCTTAACTGATTAAACTCATGGTTTATCTCTCATTCAACGAAACTCATGAACAGGGGCGTAACAATAGACCCTGCAAGGGATGCCTCCGCACAAGGGCCCAGAAGCCACAGGGGGCCCTTGGGGGGAAAAGTTTGAGAGACTGACAGCTAAGGGCATGGAGAGAAAAAACGTATTCTGCTCTCGCACCATTGTTATATTGACTGCATGTGTCCACCACACAGATAAGGAAATTTGTACACTGTCCCTGCTCCCTAGGGTTCGTAAAAAACATCTGTCTCACACTGCAGCAAAGTTCTGATGACTTCATGAACAACCTTACAAACAAAGGAGTCACAGGTTAAAAAAAAGTTGTAGACTGTCCATTATCAGCAATCACTCCAAAGATATTCCTAGATTCTTAACACACACAGGCTAATGACCTTATGGTGTCTGATTACTTTTACAACATAGCAGAGTGGGTAAGAATACCGGAGCAGTGACGGTAGTCACGGAACGCGTGAGGGGCACAGATGGACAATAGACCACCAGCTTTGCAGGTCTGGGTGAGACTTATTTTCCATTCATATGTGCGGGGATCTGATGTACAATCATGAAAGGTGCAATATATGAGAATTAGAACATATGTTATGGCAATGCATCCACACTTACAGTGTAAACCTGTGTTAGCATTTCTTTGTGGTTCTATTTGTCAGCCTGTGCACTATGCTGTTTTTAATGGATTTTAACTTTTCAATGGATAAGTCCTAAATAAACTTTGTTATTGATTTTCCATTACATCATGGTGTTGGCAATTTTCTGAATTAGATTATTGATTGCCTAGATGGACACTTTGTTGTGTATTGTGGTTTCCAACAGGTCCATGGCTTTAGCCCTAATTGCTTTGGGCAGTTTTGTCTCTTGTTTTGTGCTTTGGGTAAGATTGATGTCTGACTGTCACTGCCTCATTGAGAGCTTGTTGTCTCATACTGAGTCCAAGATCCCGTAATAAGAGTAGCGATCAGTGACATTCTGAATGTTTTGCCAAAGTTACAGTGAATAGTATATCTTCTGTTCAGCATGTCATTGTTGTTCCTCCCTATAGCATGTGCTCTCATGAAGTAAAATAATACAGCTGTGTGTGTATGTATGTACTGGGAGCAGAGCTGCGCTGAGGGACTTGTTGGCTGCAAGAGGCTGGAGGAAGCCCCGGGTAAGTAGATCTGGGGGTAGCATAGATTGACTGACACTTACTTTAAGTCTAAGTGTTTTTATCTGCATGAGGAAAACACATTGGTCCTCAGTTTTCCTGTGCAGAAAGCGAGGGAGGTGGGGGTGGAGGGCCCATCCAAAATTTTGCAGGGGGGCCCAGTGATGTCTAGTTACGCCCCTGCTCATGAATGATTTATCTCTCATTATCGGTTTATCTAATGAATACTCTCTTATTTGGTTATCTTATGCATTAACTCTCCTAACTGTTAAGGTGAAAGATAAGTACGTTTTGTGAATTAACCCCATAGTCTGATACTGTTAAAATCTCATGTAAAAATTCCACCACAATGTCAGTGCTTAATCCATTGCTCACACTCCATGCATAATGGCAAGACCATGGTCATGTCATCACACTGTGGGAGGGGTTCCACTACAATATCAGCCATACAGACTCCCCCGATGATCTGTTTGCGAAAAGGTAAAGATTTCTCATGGGAAAGGGGTATCAGCTACTGATTGGGATGAAGTTCAATCCTTGGTTACAGTCCCTATTTAAAGAACGGTAAAATTAATTGACTTGTGCTCCCTGTGAACAGCAACGTTACCGTATTTTTGTGCATATGGCACAATGTCTCCTTAATTGTCTCTTAAACTCTCTCTTTTTATCAATGTAGCTCATGAATTATCTCTTCTTATAAAACTTAGGTGAAAAAATAGGAAAGAAGAGATAATTCAAGAGAAAAACTTTTTTGAATCAACCCCAAAAGGTTGATTCGGACCTTGTTGACCGGAGCAAGATTGCCAATAAATAACAGTACAGGTGAAACTCAAAAAATTAGAATATCGTGCAAAAGTCCATTTATTGCAGTTATTCAACTTAAAAGGTTAACTAATACTGTATATGAAATAGGAAGGAACCCTTTGCAGGTGTTTGGAATGAATTAGCTGATTAGAGTCTGACAAATGAGCCTAGAATGTTGAACATTTTCACAATACTCTAATGGTCTGAGATTTAGTTTTTGGGGATTTTCATAAGCTAAAGCTGTAAGCCATAATCATCAAAATGATAACAAATAAAGGCTTAAAATATCTCACTTTGCATGTAATGAGTCTATTTCATGTATTCGTTTCACCTTTTAGAGGATACCAGAGCTGAAGGACTGGCTAATCCAGCATACATGTGGTGGGTGGTGTGGTATAATTAGATACTTACCACGCCTTCCAATCCTCTCCATCACTCATTATTATTTTACACTTGACCCTGTTCAGCTTGCCTACCAAGGCAACTCAGTCCAGAAATACTTGTCCTTTCTGCTCTCCTGTGCCCGCGCTCAGAGATTTAACAGACAGGCGCACTCACTCCCCTCCGCATCCTACGTCCCGGAAAGTTTGCCTTCACAGCATATACTGCAGTACAGAGAAAGCACTCACACCAGGATGCAGGAGTCAGAGGAGCGCACTGCTCAGCCTTCTGTTACATCACTGACGCAGGCTCAAGAGAGGAGAAAGGACATACAGTGCATGCTCAGTGCACTATTTCTGGAATCGCGTAGGTCAGCAAGCTGAAAGGGATCTGGTGTGGGCCAATGGCGAGTGTTGGAGAGCAAAGGGGGGCGCGGTAAGTATCTACTTATACTTCACAACCCATAACATATGCTGGATTACCCAGAGTTCTTCAGCTTTGGTATCCTTAGAATATGGTGGACAAGTCCATTTATTTCAGTGATTCAAATTACATTTTTTGAGTTTCTCCTGTATTTGCAGAAATATCTTAAAAATGTTATTATTTGTTTTATTAAAAAAAAGTCTTTAAAGAGTAACCGTCAGGCTGCATAAGTTAATTTAAACCTCTATTCTCCTGTGTTAAACAGTTTAGAAGGAAGCCAAAAAGGCAAAACTAAAGTTAAAAATCTCTCTTACTGTGATGTGTGCTGAACTGCAAGGCTGTTATTCCCAAGCTCGTAAGGAGGCCGGCAGGATCCATAACAGATACTGCAAAGCATTCTGGGGCTGCCTCTTTTACCCACTGCACTACCTTGGGTCATCCCCTTCATTTCTCTATCACGTCCTAAGGCTGCTTTCACAGTGGAAGTTACAGGCTCATGTTACAGCAGCTTCTAACAGCAGCATAAACTCACAGCACTGAACAAATCACAGGGCACATGTTCCGTTAGAGTATACTGCATGAGTCCGCTATTGTTCCTAGCCACATGGCTAATTAATATTCACTGCACAGTAGTGTTGTCCATTAGGATCTTTTTTGTGAGTCGAATCATCAGGAAGCAGGGAGGATATGACATCACAATTGGCTTCATAGCCGACAGACAAACAGGGAACCTGCCATGAGCTGTCAGGAGCATCATTCTCTGCAAATACTATATAAGAATTCTGTGAAATCCAAACGTGGACAGTGAAATGCATATGTAATGTAAGTAGCGCCAATATTTAGCTACTGATCTATGTGTTTTTTTCTCTGAGACCCTATACCTAACAGCTCCTCTTTAACAAAGACGCTGAATTATTGAAATAAAATCAACGGTTTACTTTTTTTTTTCTTCTGATAAACAACCTGCTCTCCTCTTTATAGATAGACCTCCCGGAGTCTATGAATGTGTATGCATCATGTCATTATGAAAATACAGCCCATCAAAAAAGTTCAGATTTGGAAATCACACTAAAACCTTCACTCTACTGTAAATGTTACAATGTGCACTCGCTAATAATACACTACAGTTTTCCTCTAAGGAATAAGCCCGTGGCAATTTTATCTTCCGCTATCAGCCCCCATTATCAGACTGATTGTTCTTGAAGCACGCTTTGGCAAAATGCACTGAGAAAAGTACAGTTATTACCTGTTCTGCACTGCGTGTCCTTATATATTCCCTGTACGTCAGAGGAATGATATGTTGCAGAGCGCGCTCTGACAGTACAGCCAAACAATATTGATTACCCGGGAGAACTGTAATGACATAGAAACTAATTACAGCACATTGCTCAATATCTCGGGTCAAATGTCCTGTATGGAATATTTTAAAACTTTGCCTTCTAAAATATAAAGTGCATTAGAAAACCATGAAAATGCTCCACAGAGAGATCAGTAATGCTTAATGATGATTTCCAAACATAGTTCTCAAGACGCCACTCGATAGTTTTGTAAGACCACAAATGTAAACTTTTTGGAGTCAAGTGAGGCTACCTCAACTAAATATAATTTAAAATTAAAAATTATTAAGCAGTTAACAGCGGGTTCTTTAGGCTATTGGCGCTGCATGGCTTCTGTGCATGTGATACAGATTAGACTACAGAGAGGTGTGGCACAGACTGAGCTGCCGAAAGGTAGCCATACATCACTCGATGTTTGGGAAAATTGACGTTGAGAGATCCTTCTTTAATCAAAATTGTTCTGAGAGGGATCTGTTGTCTGCCTGTACACCACATAAATGGTTTCCCACGGTCTCTCCTTTATGTTGGATCACTGTACCATATCTTTTGGGGATGCCCTTCTGAACTATTGGGATGCTGTCATCCAACTAATCCTTCAGCATACTGAGATTTCCATCCCCAATAATCCTTGCATTTGTGTGTTAAGGTGCCTCCTGCAAAAAAAGAAGGCCCATGTACAACGTTTACTGAATCATTATTTAACTGCCGCACGATGCTTGATTGCTAAGCTTTGGAGGGACCGGCTTCCACCTAGTATTTCGGAGCTCTTGGCTGAATTAACCCATATTTATAAGATTGAGCAACTTACTGCTCATCTTTCTGATAAGCAATATTTGTTTGACAAGGTCTGGGGAAACACTACTTTTTATGCTAGAAGTTAGCTTGAGATGACGAGACGATATGTCCTCTTACAGCATTTTGGGAACCTGGCTGCTGGATGTTCAGCCCACAACCCTTTCTATGTAGTTTCTTGTAGTTTTTTTCCTTTTTTTTTTTTTTTTCTTTCCTTTCCTGTTATAGCTTCATGTCCGCTCTCTGGATGGTCAGTTAATTTAGACATCATAAGCTATTAGTGGTTGCCACATTTGCAGTATTGGGGTGTTAGCAGGGATGGAACTCACACTCTAATTGGTAATTGAGGCTATTTTGAGATAAGCACTGGTAAATTGCTATTGATGCAAGTGGTTTGTATACACTGTACACATGTCTATGTTTCTGCTATGTTATTGATGTTCTTGATACCTGCCCACCATTCTGTACTGTTTGATTCTTTCAATAAAAAAATTAAATATAAAAAGGTCTGATACTTACCAGAGTCAAAGCTCTGGATTTTACTGAGCCTTCCCAGTCCCCTCTCGGTCCCCTCATTCCAGCACTGTCTTCTGGTAAGGTTGTGCCACCTACGGGAGCCCTCAGAATGCTTTGGGAGGCTGAGTGCTCCTGAAGGCGAGCAGCTCTTTACAGCGCATGCTCAAATGCACACAAATTTGCACTTGCTCCTGCACGGAACGGAGCGTTCGGAGGGATCCCAAAGGTGTAATTGACCAGTTGGTTAAAAATGTGGAACGGGGGTGACAACTCTGGACGAGGGGACTGAGAGGGAAGAGGGAAGGCTCAGTTGGATCCTTAGTCTTTCCTCTCCACAGGTGAGTATCAAAGTATCAGACTTTTTTTAGCTTCAGATTAACTTTAAAGGACACCCGAGGTCACATTTCCCATGATGAGGTAGACATGTGTATGTACAGTGCCAAGCACAAAAGCACAAATAACTAGGCTATGTTCCTTTTATACTTTCTCTGCCTGAAAGAGTAAAAAATCAGGCTGGCCGGGTCAGACTCTAGTGTTCCCCTCACTGATAAGGAATTACAGCCATACGACACTTTCCTGGTAGAAAATGGCTTCTGAGCGCAGAAAAGAGATAAAAAGGGGCAATAGTTCATAGATTTGAGCTCTGGTATACTTCAATGAATGTGTCAATGAGAACAGGCCATGAAACAGAAAAAAAACTTAAAAATTAGATGTAAATATAAAATAAAACTGTGGGATAGCTAAAAAAAGATCATATTTAGGCAAAGGAGGATAGATACAATTGTCTATCTCATAATTATTTTCTTTTCACCTCAGATGTCCTTTAAAGGGTTAAATTAAGACAATCCAGACAACAGAACAATTGTACAATTTTTCTCTAGCTCATGTATAAGGATTTATACCTCCGAGAAAAACAAACTGTCACCCTCACCTTGGATAGGACTTTAAAACACTTATGCATAGCTCTGCATTTAAAAGGGATTTTATTATTAAAAGTGTTCTGTATAACAGTTGTTATGACAAAAGAAGTCACTGGGTGCATCAGATATGTTTTAATAAAATCTGTACTTACTAGGATATGTACTGTATGCTTCCGATCTAAGCTAATGATTAGAGAGAGGGAGAGCGAGGGCGAGAAGTGGGGATTTGTTCAAACGGCTTATCTTCTGATCTATCCAATCAAGATTGTTTCACTGGCAGAGCAAATATATCACTATTAGAGGAACAGAACGAAAAGGCCATTTTCGGATGTCTTACCTATTCAGTACATGTTCTGTGATTCCCATTGAAGTGGAAGCTGGAACTCGATTAGGATGCTAAGTCTACCTTCTGCAGAATTCAAATGTTTGTTTTGCCTTTTGCTTATATTTTTTTATACAAAAAAAGGATCCAAAAACCTCATTACTAGTTTACTGCAGTGCTCTTTAACCCCTCCCGACCGCCTAACGCCCTTAGGCATCAGGAAGGTGGCTCCCACAGGACCGCCTAACGCCGATTGGCATCAAGCCGGGGGGGGGGGGGAGGGAGATTAACAGGGCACATGTACGCATTCCCGCTAGGCTAAGAAAAGTAAAAAAAAAAGCCAAAAGTGGTTGTACAGCACTGCGATCTAGTGCAGGAGAGGATCACAAACGATCGTCTGTCATAGGATGATGCCTATGAGAGGCGATCCAGAGATTGGCTGTCGGGGGAGGGGGAGGGGGCTGGAATAAGATACAGAGAAAATAAATTTTTTTGTATTTAAAAAAAACAATTTTATAAAATACAATCATTAGTTTTAAGAAAATACAGATTGCAGCAGCAAACAGATGCCACCAACAGAAAGCTCTGTTGGTGGCAAGAAAAATGGGCAAGATTAATTTGTGTGATAAGTTGTATGGCCCTGCAGCCAGCTGTTAAAGCTGCAGAGCACTGAATTGTACAAAAATGGTCTGGTCACTAGGGGGGTGTGACCCTGTGGCCCTTTAGTTGCTAAAAAATAGACCTTGATTTCACAAGGGGCAGAATGCAAAAAGCGAGTGGGGTAAGTTTGGGCGCCTCCATAGTGGCCCATAAACATAGCAACTATAGGGTCATTTTAGGGAATATCAATAAGTGTGCAGAGATGGGGTCAGCACCAAATGCAATAGCTAGGAGTACATTTGCCGTCCACTCCCCAGGATGTGCAAACTCACTGTCAGATCAATCGGCGCAAACAGTAGATAGTGGGCGAGGCACCAATCCTTGCAATTAAGGGTTTATTGTGGAATCGGCATACTGGACAAAATGGGACGGTGTCTTTGTACCTATAGGTTGTGTATGTTGTCCTCTAAGAGGATACCCTGAAGAGATTTTAAATAGGCAAAATCGAGTAAAAAGGAGAAGGGCTTTAGGCCCTAGAATACCATTTGTTACTACGTACAATAGCTGGAGTAATCAAATTGGATCAGTGATTAAAAAACACTGGAAAATTATTCAGGATGCCTTTCCTCATATTGAGGAATGTAGGCATCCTCCCCTGATGTCATTTAAGCGGCCACCTGCTATTAGGGACAAAGTAATGAGTACTTTTGAACAACCGAGAGATAGTGGTGTTAGGAAGGGCACCTATCCGTGTCTCCACTGCCACATGTGTAGTCCGATTAATAAAGGAAACTGCTTTACCCACCCCTCTAGTGGCCGTAAATTATATGCGAATGGATATTTTGATTGTAACTCGACATTTGTAGTATATCTACTAAAATGCCCATGTGGGCTAGGATATGTGGGCAAAACAACCCAACTGTTGAAAGATAGGATATCGTCACATAAAAGTGCATTTAGGAAAGGGGATGAGGATTCCTTGCATTTTAAACAAAATGGACATTCAGTGTCACAATTGAGGGTGCAGGTAATAGACCATGCGCCCCAACATCTGAGAAGGGGTAGATAATAGGATAACAGAGGCGCCAATAGGATAAAAAACACTAAAAGAACTTAAAAACTCATCTTGGTAATAGAGGAGGCAGTGGTGGACTCACCCCCTCCAAGCAGAACACACGACTGTGGATTTTCAGTCAAAACAATTTTATTGGATACTCCAAATAAAGTGCAACGCGTTTCACGGGATGCAAACCCGCTTCATCAGGCAATAACAGATAGGAGTAAACAGCATCTGCCAGTATCATCAACACTGAGTGCCTCTGTCTCTGTCTCTCTGTCAACACAGAGGCGCTCAGTGTTGATGATACTGGCAGATGCTGTTTACTCCTATCTGTTATTGCCTGATGAAGCGGGTTTGCATCCCGTGAAACGCGTTGCACTTTATTTGGAGTATCCAATAAAATTGTTTTGACTGAAAATCCACAGTCGTGTGTTCTGCTTGGAGGGGGTGAGTCCACCACTGCCTCCTCTATTACCAAGATGGGTTTTTAATTTCTTTTAGTGTTTTTTATCCTATTGGCACCTCTGCTATCCTATTATCTACATCAAGTCTACCCTTGGTGGAGGGTTGCACCCTTCCTTCTTCAACTACAGAGAGCAACTTTTTAATCCTGAGTGGGGTCAGGACAATCTCCCCACCTGCTTTGACAGTGGTTGCCTACTTGGTAACCCTGGTTTGTGAGTATTAAATTAATATTATTACTCTATCAATTATACCTTACCAGTACATACTACACTATATTAGGCTCTTGGTGTTCTCTCTTTTTCTCATCTGAGAAGGGGTAACAGACATAAGATGCTGCTATTGAAAGAAGCCAGTTGGATCCGTAAATTAGGGACGATGGCTAAGGGAGGCCTTAATCAGGAGTACGAGTTATTGCCATGTATTTAAGAAAGATATTCTGTGCTGTGTTTCTAACTGTAAATTAAGTGGGTTAATGTTTAATGTTGCACTTATAATTTTGTATTAACAGGGCATCTTGGTAACCAGTTTTCAGCAGAAGTGTTTTTTCCTTTTTTCCCCCCATGACTAAAGTACTGATGCTGCTGCATGGGAGCCGGTGGTGAGTCCTTGATTTCATGCTGCAGTTTGTTTTATTTTGTGTGCGCTGAGCCGACTTAATAGCCGACTGCACGCATTGTTTATGTCACCATGGTGATGAGGAGCGTGTGATTCACGCCCCTTGGTGACGTCCATATCATGTGATATAGTCACATGACGTTAAGACGTAATTGTGACCTTCAGGAAGCGGCTGATGTCGGGGAGGAAACAGCGGTGACCAGCAGTTGGTAAGGAGTGCGCATATGCACATAGATTAGCATAGCTAATGGGCGGTGTTCATTGTGGTCCGCCTGGGAACATGTAGGAGGGAGGTAAGAGGATGTGGGCAGGTCTTGGGATATTATGGGATTTTCCCATTTACATATTAAGACTGCAGTTCTCTATGTGGTCCGCCCCACCATAGTTGCTCTCTGATTGGTCCAAGATGCCTACACCTGATTGCTGCTGGGGCTCATAGACACCTATTTAAAGAGCGATTGTGTGATTTGTCAGTGTGATATAATCCTATTCAGCTTGAGAAAGGTTCAAGGACAGAAACAGCGGAGCTGTCGCTGAGGGGATGATGATCTTACTATTTTAATAATAAAGAGCTAGTTTTACCATTGATGGTGCTGACTTGATTGGAGAAGAAGTCGGTTGAAGTGTCTACCTGTGCAGAGGCACTGCAAGTCAAAGCACATCAAATCTCCACTCCGTGGGTGCTCGCTTGGCACTGAATTACCATTGCGGTTTTCCAGACACCAGATGGATATTGGACATGTTTTCTATGACATGTCTGTTACAACATACACAGAAGGCCGAACATCAGATCTGCTGGGAGCATACATGCAAAATGGGTGCCACAGAAATCTGGGCACAAGAAATAGCCGCTAGTAGAATATTGATAAGATTACCGATTTTCTACTATTGAGCAGTGGTAATTTCTACAGACATTTTACTATTGCTAAACCTAACCTCTATCGATGTCTAACCCACCCCCCACCAATGCCTAACCCGAACTGACCTCCTCCATCGATGCCTAACCAGAACTGACCTCCCCCATCGATGCCTAACCCTATCCAAATCCCCCACCAATGCCTAACCTTAACTGATCTCCCTCAGCAATGCCTTACCCTAACCCCCCCCCCCCCTCAATGCCATAGCATGCAGCCTATTTTATTGGGCCTCGATAGCCTAAATAACCAATAGCCAATATTAACCTTTTGTTGACTAATTTGGGTGCCAGCAATGGCCAGAGCCCAAATTACCATAGAACTTTGTAATTTGGGTACCAACAATAGCCAGAGCCTGAATTATGTGGGGAAATTAATGTTTATGTAGTCAGTAGGGGAAAAGTTTTGAAAGACAGCAACAGTATAGCTAGAGCAGGAGGAGCCATCTTTTGGCTTTACTCTGTGCCAAAATTTACCAACGTCTTTTTTGTATGTACACCCACTGAGGGTACTAGGATATGGCATGATTGTGGGGAAAAAAGACGAACAAGTGGTTAAGGCCTGGTTCACATTAGCGTTCGCTGTCCGGATTTGCCTGATCGGATCCAGACCGTATACTGTACAAACGTAACGTACATTCCGCATAGCAATGCAAAGTCTATGCGGACGTTCACATGCACCCGTTCCATACAGAACGAAGCCGGATCGTATCCGGACTCCGGACACTTTTCCAACATGCTCTATTTTTCGGGTCCGGTCATCCGGCCCACGCACCCGGGCCGGATCCTGACCCGAACATGCGGCCGAACATGCCGCCATGCTGTGCAATGAGAAACGATGCTGTGCAATGGTGTCACTTGGGGGGCCCGGACTACACGCCGGTATCCCCCATGCTTGCGGTGCCTTTCTGGCACTGCAATGTATCTAGTTCCGGCTACTTTATTGTAGCTGGAACTGATACATTCCGGATCCGCAACTTGTGGCCACCGCAGAGACCCGTACAGTCTCTTTGCGGACCCGGACCCCCGGACACTTGCGGACTCGAACCGCAAGTGTGAACGGGGCCTAAGACAGCGACAATCAGAGAACAGTGATTTGGATTTCATGGCTGTCCGGTTAGATCGTCAGAGGAGGGCATAGTGTGGAGTTTTGAGAGTGGAAATGAAGATGAACTGGGGGCAGGGAGAGCATAGTTTGACTGTGGAAAATTGTAGATAGATAGATAGAAAGAAAGAGAGGGAGAGTGTGAAAGAGGAGGGGAGGGAGATAGAAAGAGAGAAAGGGGTCGATTCATTTAGGGAAATGCGCTGAAACAGCAACAGCTGCTCCTTGTAAGTGCTATAAGACAGTCCTTATCGCTACCACGATACCTCATTAGCGCGGCCGCTACTACGTTGCTACGTCCTGTCGTTATGGAACACATGCCAGTGGCGCACGTAGCATGCCCGAGATATCATTAAGTCACACTCCCTTTATTAGTGCGCATAAGGAGAGTTAACTTGTGCATAATGAATCAACCCTATAGAGCAGCCTTTCTCAACTTTTTCACCCTGCAGGAACTCTGCAAATAACTTTTGGATCTCAAGTAACCCCTGCAAATAATTTTTCGGGATTTCAAAGAACCCCTGCATTTATATTGCAGGAGGCATGATCTGTAAAAGTAGGTGAGTGTGTTTATTTCACTACTTCCTATTACAGTGCCACTTATTATACTGTCTCCTTATCCTGGTGCTTTTTATTAATCTGCTCATTATTATTCTGACCCCCAATTTAGTGCTTCTTTTACAGGACCCCCATATTATAATGTGCTCCATTATATGTGCCCCACAGTGGAGGAAAATGGCAAGAAACCCCTGCATAGTATTCAGTGAACCCTGCGGTTTCAGGGAACCCTGGTTGAGAAAACCTGCCATAGAGAGAGAAAGGGAGAGAAAGGGAGGCAAAGAAAATGAAGGAGGAAGAGAGAGAGAGGGAGAGAGAGAGAGAGAGAGAGAGAGCGAAAGAGAAGGAGAGAAAGAGGGATTTAGTAAATGATGGAAATTAAACTACAATGGGTGGCAGTGCCCTTGTAATAACAACATTCTGAAATAGCATTGCAATTGCCAGGATCCGTAATAAGATTAAATCATCTCTCCTAACCATAAACCACTGTTGTAACCATTTCATCAATATTTTAATTTTACAAATGTAGTTCATATTTCTCTGCGCCACTTAATGAAAGTGGACATTATTGATTCAAATTCCTCCACATAGTATATGAGAAGTTCAGAATATGCTGATGCAGGTCTAGTAGCTTCAGTTTTTTTTCGCTGTAAAATACAGAGACCCACCATGACTAATTGCAATATTCTTTTCAAAAGTATTATATTACATTATGCCGGGCACATGCAATTAGGAGAACTGAAGTGTAAACTTCTTTACAAATTAGCCATCACATATGCAAAACCAATCTCATGGCATCCATACTTGGTGGGCTTTGCCGCCAATTACTTTGCATATGCTGGTATCAGCAGTATCTCAATTAGTCATTGGGTGTAGAGCGCTATGCTGTGTCAATTACGTGAGCTGCCGCAGTGACAGCCACAGCTGGGGGAAATAATCTAGTTAGAGGGAAGGGAGGGAGTAGAGGGAGAGCCGTGATAGAACTAACAAAGCACAAGCTGGACTCAGGCTGAAAATGAATGGGAACTTGTGATTGAGGATCAGTTACTGAGACAGCACTGGCAATGTAAATACCATTGAAACATTAAAGCAGCAGGGACAGCCATACTATCCTAGGGGGGAAAAGCACATATATAAGTAGATAACTACTTGTTCTACTTACATTACATATGTATTGTACTGTCCGCGTTTTGATTTCAGTGGATTTTATATAGTAAATAAAGAGATAACTGTTTCAAGCATTTTCCATTTTTACTGCTTCTGACTGAAGCCAATCCTGATGCCATTTCCTCTCTTACTCTTTTTTTCTACTAGAAACTGCACTGTCCTATCTAGCTTGCTTTGTAAACACATGTGAGCACAGCATAGATTGTATTTCCGCAGCTTCACACTGACCTGTCCTCAGCCAATCAGTGAGGAGCAGGAATGTGGGAGGGGAGATGACAAGCTTCCCTCTTGTCCCCAATGTACCAAAGAGAGCCAGGCCGACTGAGATAAGATTTATTACAGCAGAAACATTAATGATTATATTGGAATGCTTGCAATGCAGGGGCAGGTAGCAGACTACATAAGAAACAGAGAGCATTGTGTAAATAAAAGCAGCTGGCTGCAAAACAGAGGGTAGATTTCAATCACGGCCATCCGGAACTGGTTAAAGTGGTCCTCCTCTGAACTTGAACCTTGTTCAGAAGGATTAGTGTGGTGAGCTGCTAGACACCAGTGGTGCTCACCGCCAGGTCGTGATCACGCTTATGCGTGGATTCACGACCATTTTGACGCATTCCGCCTTGGACACGAAAATCCGTGAATAGATTTTCAACCACGAAAATCTACTTCGGCTTCGCGTGAATGCGAACAGAAATCCGCATTCACGCTCGTGAAACCCGGCGCTGAAGTCGTGGTTTGCGGAAATGCGTCAAACTATGCGGAAGTGACACATTGCAGGCCAATCAGAGTGCCCCAGCCAGGCCCTAGCAACCAATCACAGGAGGGGAGCTATGCCCTCCCCTCCTGAATATAAAGCGGCGGCCATGATGGAAAAGCTCTGTCCTTGCTAGACTGTGGTGCTGAGAGGATTATCTCCAGGCCATTGTTGTTTGAGCAAGTGCATTTATTGTGTTAAAAACAAAGCGTTTTTTTTGCTAACACTGCTCTTATACTGTACACAGTTAGCTAGTCAGTGAGTGATTGCTGTAGTTAGTAGTGTAGTCAGTGTAGTGTAGTGGGAGTGTGGGAGTCTAGTGATTATTTAACTGTGTGTAGTGCAGGCAGGTTCAGTGCTGCAGTGTAGTCAGTGTAGTGGGAGTGGGGATTATCTGTGTGTAGTGCAGGCAGGCAGGTTAGTGCAACTGCAGTGTTCACTTGTATATTCCAGTGACAGTTACACACTTGTACTATTTGCAGGCAGCCAGTCACACCGCCGGCGCCGCCACTCTCTGCCAGCGCTGTTCATTCATTCTGTCAGTGACCTTGTGCCGTGCCCAGTGCCCACTGCTCGCTCGCTGGCATATGAGCATCTCATTACACAGTGTGACATCCTTGTGTGCCCACTGCATCCTTCAGTGACCTAGTTGTATATCCAGTGCCCACTGCTGTGCCCACTGCATCCTTCAGTGACCTTGTACTGTGCCCACTGCATCCTTCAGTGACCTAGTTGTATATCCAGTGCCCACTGCTCTGCCCACTGCATCCTTCAGTGACCTTGTGCTGTGCCCACTGCATCCTTCAGTGACCTAGTTGTATATCCAGTGCCCACTGCTGTGCCCACTGCATCCTTCAGTGACCTTGTACTGTGCCCACTGCATCCTTCAGTGACCTTGTGCTGTGCCCACTGCATCCTTCAGTGACCTAGTTGTATATCCAGTGCCCACTGCTGTGCCCACTGCATCCTTCAGTGACCTTGTACTGTGCCCACTGCATCCTTCAGTGACCTAGTTGTATATCCAGTGCCCACTGCTGTGCCCACTGCATCCTTCAGTGACCTTGTGCTGTGCCCACTGCATCCTTCAGTGACTTAGTTGTATATCCAGTGCCCACTGCTGTGCCCACTGCATCCTTCAGTGACCTTGTACTGTGCCCACTGCATCATTCAGTGACCTAGTTGTATATCCAGTGCCCACTGCTGTGCCCACTGCATCCTTCAGTGACCTTGTACTGTGCCCACTGCATCCTTCAGTGACCTTGTACTGTGCCCACTGCATCCTTCAGTGACATAGGTGTATATCCAGTGCCCACTGCTGTGCCCACTGCATCCTTCAGTGACCTTGTACTGTGCACCAGTATGTTGCCATGGTCCTCCTGTGCTGCTGCTGCTGAACTGAACGCCCACTTTGTCCTCCTCCTCTTCCTGACTCAGTCGCTACCACGGTACCACCAATGTACTCTGTCTGCGTTATCACTGCCCGGGTCACCGGGTGCATTTAATTTTTTGGCCAGCACTATGACGCTGTGCTGCTACTGCTACTACTACCACCAGTATGTTGGCATGGTCCTTCTGTGCTGCTGCTGCTGCTGAACTGACCGCCCGCATTGTCCTCCTCCTCCTGACTCAGTTGCTTCCCGCTGCTGCACTCTGCGTTCACACTGCCCGGGTCACCGGGTGCATTTAATTTTTTGGCCAGCACTATGATGCTGTGCTGCTACTACTAGCACCAGTATGTTGCCATGGTCCTTCTGTGCTGCTGCTGAACTGAACGCCCACTTTGTCCTCCTCCTCCTCCTGACTCAGTCGCTACCATGGTACCACCAATGCACTCTGTCTGCGTTATCACGGCCCGGGTCACCCGGGTGCATTTAATTTTTTGGCCAGCACTATGACACTGTGCTACTACTACTACTACCACCAGTATGTTGCCATGGTCCTTCTGTGCTGCTGCTGCTGTTTAGACCGCCCGCATTGTCCTCCTCCTCCTGACTCAGTCGCTTCCACCAATGTACTCTGTCTGCGTTCACACTGCCCGGGTCACCGGGTGCATTTAATTTTTTTGGCCAGCACTATGACGCTGTGCTGCTACTACTAGCACCAGTATGTTGCCATGGTCCTTCTGTGCTGCTGAATTGACCGCCGGCATTGTCCTTCTCCTCCTGACTCACTCGCTTCCACCAATGTACTCTGTCTGCGTTCACACTGCCCGGGTCACCGGGTGCATTTAATTTTTTGGCCAGCACTATGACGCTGTGCTGCTACTACTACTACCAGTATGTTGCCGTGGTCCTTCTGTGCTGCTGAACTGACCGCCCGCATAGTCCTTCTCCTGACTCGCTACCACCACTGCACTCTGCGTTCACACTGCCCGTGTCCACTGACAACTCTGCTGCGATGTCATTGCTAATTGCTGCAAAAAAAACAAAAAAAAAATTACAAAAACCTCTCTGGGGCCTTTTTGGCGTCAGCCACTCATCCTCCTCCAGCGGTACCTTCGCCGCCAAGTGCCATTGGAACTCGCCTTCACCTCTTTGACTGCTTAACGCGTATATCCCTTTTTAAAACCACTTATTACCAATTAATAGCCCCATTTAAAGTGTTGATTTCACTTTAAAATCCATTTTCTCTAGAAAAAAAAATTTTGGGGGAATTTTTTATGTTGAAGTTATGTTGCCCCTTATCACATCGATAATCCATGCAATTTGGGGGATTGTAGCATGTATGGGGGCTTTGTTATTAATGTTAAAAGAAAATCCGCCTCCGGGCGGGAATCCACGCGTGATTACGCCATTCACGGCCGAAAATCCGCGTGGTTGCGTGGACGCGAACGAAAATCCGCATGCGGCGGGGCCGAATGCGGATTTTTTTTTGCAACCACATGGATTTCCGAATTCGTGGATGAGGCACATCCGAGCATCCCTGCTAGACACAGAGATTTAACTAGCATTGCTCTTGTCTAGCAGATCTGATGTGATAAGGTTAATCTGGTGATATACTTGTAAGATTTTGTGGTAATGCAATTGTTGCTTGCGAATTTGCACCAAAGACATTTTCGTATCGAAAACGCCATTTTCAATTTCGAGAAAATATTTGGGAACATACATTGTATTTTCACAATGTGGTCAAGGGGATCACATTTTTCGTTCTGATGAGAAAATTCGCTAAAACTGTGAAAAATCATTATTTTTACCTTGAATTTGCGAAAAGTGCAAAAAGTGTTTATTTATGCATGAAAACAATCACAAACTTATTACATAAGCGTTTTCAATTGCATTTTCACTCAAGAGGCAAATTTTACATAATTTGCGCGAAAATTAATTCAAAAGAAAATTGGCATTTTCGCTCATCACTAGTCATGACTATGCGCTAAAACATGACATGATCACAGTTAATCATAACCCTGAAAGGAACTCGAGGTAAGAGAAAGATGGAGGCTGCCATATTTCTTTCCTTTTAAACAATGCACATTGCCTGGCTGTCCTGCTGATCCTTTACCTCTAATACTTTTAGCCATAGACCCTGAACAAGCATGTTTCTTACAAAGATCTGACTAGATAAGCTGTATGCTTGTTTCAGGTGCTGTGATTCAGACAGTAGTGAATAGAAAGTAATGTAATTAGCCAGAAGGACCCCCATATCGGTAGCCAGATGCAGCCTCCCTATATAGGGAGCCAGAAGTACCCACTATAAGTAACCTAGATTTAGCCTACCATTATACGTAGCCGGGACACCCTGTAGGTAACCATATGTAGCCCCTCCGTGTCGGTAGCCAGAAAAACCCCTGTATTTATAACAAGATGTAGCCTTCCCCATGTTGGTAGCCAGAAGCCCCTCCCCCACTGAAGTGCAGAGTAGCTGCAGTGAGATCAGCAAGTAACTCACCTGTTCAGGCTCTACCAAAGAGCTATAATTTCCAGACATCCTGTCTCTATGATTAGAGATGGTCAGAGGGACTAGCACACCTGGAGACTGCAGATTGCTGGTGGTGCCTGGAGAGGTAAGTTGCTTGCTGCTTCAGCTGCTACTTCTGTGAAGTTTGGGGGGGGGGGGGATGACGCCTGCAGTGGAAACCCATTTGAACACTGCTGGCCATGAACACTGGGTCCCCATGGCTACGAGCTCCATAGCAGCTGCTATGGCTGATATGGTGATTCCGTTGCTGCTGTCATTGCCATACATGCAGATATCTGTTTGTCCTGCAAAGCCCTTTATATCCTAATAAAGAAATTTGGCCACTAATCCTCCCTTACCCCATAGAGCATGCTGGAACATCTAGCACTCTATGGCTGTGATTTAAGAACCAAAGCCTTGACCAGCAGTCTGGTGTACTTCTTAGCTTTGTTGAGCAAATAGAAGATGATGTCCTTTTTCGCTTCTGCAAAAGTAAGTTTAAATAGAAAAGCTAATTTTAAGGAAGTCCTATCAACTCCTGCAAAAGAAGAGCAACTTTTGCATTGAAACAATCAACAACGAAACAGTAGTTTACAGCTGAATCTAAACACTGTAACTCTTTCGTAAAACATTTGTTCTTATGTTCACCAGGTATGACATGTCCTATTAACTGTCAGACAGAAAATCCATGATCAATTCTCAATTACAAATGGTTAAGTAAGTAAAAAAAGATGCTAACAAGGCAATTCAAAAGTTTAAAATCAATTTCACAATTTTTTTTCAATAGATTATTAGCCGCCATACCCCCAGGCTCTTTTCTTGTACGCTTGCCGCAGAAAAGAAGTTGTAATGCATGCTAATTAAGCTTGATTGGCTGAAGCCTCTGTCCCTCACCTCTGTTCCTCTCTGATTGGCCACCTGTTTTTGGACACTTGCAGCTGCTAGGAGGCAGGGAGGGGCCCAGAAGATGTCTTCTGGCACTGTCCTCAACCCCCTTCCTGTTGTGTGCCCCTCTCCATACTCCTGCCGCATCCCCCCTTGCCCTCTATTCCCCTTGCATCTCCTCTCCTCTCTGCACTATTACTCAGTGAAGCGGGGAGGAATAAAAGCAGTGCTCCCAGACTCACCTCCATATGGTTCCACACACTGGAGTTCCTGTCTATACACTCTGCAATACTGCCGGCGGTACTGCAGAGTGTATAGACGGGAACTCTAGTGCCACCATGAGCAGATGAGTCTACGTCCACTGCCTTTATTCCTCCCCGCTAAGCTCTATAATAGTGCAGGGATGAGAAGAGATGCGAGGGGGAATGCGGGGGTGGTGGATGCTGAAGCCTGTGGGACCCAAGATGGCCCCGGCCATGGACAGAATTCTGGCCATTTCACTATATAAAATACACTGAAATCAAAACATGGACAGTGCACTACATATGTTATGCAAGTAAAGCAAGTATCTACTTAAATATGTGTTTTTTTCCCCCTGGCATAGTATGGATAACAGTTGCACTTTAAAGGAGTTGCCAGGTGACCTTAAATACAAATTACGCTTTAGATACCTGGGGCTTCTTCCAGCCCCTAGAAGTCATTTGTGTCCCTTGATACAGCTGTGGTCTTCTGCTAGGTCCCTCTGCCAGCCTCTGAAGCATTAGCGACCTGGCCGAGTTTCTGACTTCTGAGAATGCGTGGGTGCGTTCACACCCCGCGTGAACGCTCCTGATGACGCGGGTGCGTTCACGCTCGGGTGACAGTGCACACCCGTACATGTGCATAAGATGCCGGATGATCCTTTATAGGCCGCCAGCGGAACCCAATATGCAACGCCTTTAACCTAACTATAAGCAATAGATAAGTTGTTAGGGTCAGAAAAACCATATTGTTGAACGAGCAATTATACCACTAACAGTTTAGACTGTTTATTTTCTGTCATTCCTCCTCAAACAACACACATTTATTAATTAACGGAAACCTTTTCAGGGTGATTATTCCTGTCCTCTATGCACTCATGTCCTGGAACGGAGGATGTTGGCAGATTCTTCACACATGGATGAACATTTGACGATAACAACAAACAATGACAAAAAATTTCAAGTGCCAGATTCCTCTGTCCAACGATGAATAACAGAGAGCTGTTTATTAGGGATAGTTAGACCTAACAAGCACACATCCAAACTGTCAAACAGTAGCTTATTTTGTGAGACATCATTAGATTTCTGTCCATTGTCTATGGGGGGCATCAATCATAAAAAAAGGTTAAGCAAACAGGTTTAGAATACTTTAAAGTGAGATTATACTCCAACGCTAAAATTTCATTAACTACTCTTTGTTACATAAAATAATATTTGAAAGCATTCCTAAGTATTCCCTGTGTGTAAAATCATTTGTTTTTACTGCAGAGAACAGTAAAAGTTTGCTTATCTCTTATCATCAAAGACAAGAATCTCCCCGTGCTTGTGTTTTTTCTCTGTCCCTTCCATTGCTGCTGAAGTGACTCAGCTACTGTCTGGGTGATGTGGCTATTCAGCAGAAGGTAGGATACAGAGGGAGATTCTTGGATTTACCACTAAATAGACACATTGCCCTGGCAGTAGCTAAACCACTTCAGCAAAAAAGGAGGGGGCATAGTCAAGACACAAGCACAAGGAGATTCTTGCCCTAGCCGATAACAAGAGTGGCTGGATAGTGTAATGGTTTTTAATTCAAAATATTTAGGTGCACCACTCTGACACATACAAAGATAAATAAACACTCCTTCAAGCCTATGAGCATATCAGTGCATGCTTTTCACCCTTCTCTTTTCTAACTAGGGTTATACAGGTGGCAGCCTGTAATGATCCGCGCAGCTGGCTGCACAGGCAGACAGCTGTTTGACCATTCCTTATTCCTTCATCTTGCAACTTTCAGAGTTGCTTTGCTGAGGGATTTGCATACATGCAAATTGCCCAGCTGTCTCGTTTGAGGACTGGCAGTATAAAAGCCTCCTGCTGACCAGAAGGCTTTGCTGGTCATAACGGTTTGTTAAATCACTCCTGGAGTGTCAGCCTTTCCTGTTGGATTGTTGTAGTTAGCTTAGAGTAATTCTGGGGACTGCACTAGGCAGCCTCTCTAGTGAAGTTAGCCTGCTTATCTGTTTTGTCTGTATTGCCTCTCTGTTGCGATTATCCTGTCGCCAACGGTGGTCATCAGGAAATCGTTCTGTCTGTCTTGGGGTATAGATGGAGCAGCGGTTGCTACCAGCTATCTCCTCTGTTTGTCTTGCTTGGATCGCAATAGCCTCTAGCCGTAGCGGCTGTGGATCCTTCTGATCTGCTTTCTTGGAGTATAGCTGGAGCAGCGGTTGCTACCAGCTATCTCATCGCTCTGTCTTGCTTGGATCACACTAGCCCCTAGCGGTAGCGGCTGTGGATCTTTCTGATCTGTGATCCTGTCCCTGAACTTGGATCGCACTCACTCTGGCGGAAAGAGCAGTGGATCCTGCTACTCTGTTTCTATACTTGGATCGCACTCGCTCTGGCGGTAAGAGCAGTGGATCCTGCTAGCTCTGTTACTTTACCTGGATCGCACTCGCTCTGGCGGAAAGAGCAGTGGATCTTTTCTATCCTACTTCCCGTCCGTCTGTCTGTCTTGTCTGATACGAACGCTTGCTGTAGGCTCGGTGAGGTAACCGTTAAGCAAGCGCTCGCGTTCTCTGTTTCGTGTTTGTGTGGCGGGGGTTAGTTAGGCGTGCTTGTCTCTGTTGTGCCTAACACGCGGAGACCGCGCTGTATACGCGTTCGCTGTTGCGAATGAGTGCGGTGTTCGCATTTAGTTAGTGTTTGTTATTTTCCTTATTTTCTCATTGTATGATTTGCTGTGCCTTTGCTACTCTCATGCCCTGTCTTGCTTAGGCCTTGTGTCACCTCTGGCAATCGCCTCTCTCGGGATTGCGTTCCTACTTTGTTTCTGCTGTTGTGTGTGCACCGTCACGGGTTGGCGACTAGATTGGTGCACATACATACATTCTATCCCTGTGCTCATTCTCATTCCCAATCACTTCTCTTGCGATTGCGTTCTCACTTTGTTTCCTCTGTTGTGTGTCCTCCGTAGCAGGTTGGCGGCTAGATTGGTGGACATACATACATTCCTCATCTGTGCTTATTCGGTCTTGTGTCGCTGTTAGCAATCGCCATCTCTTGCAATTGCCTTCTCACCTGATCTTCATGGTTGTGTGTTCATCGTCGCAGGGTGGCGACTAGATTGGTGGAGACACATACCCTCTGTCGCTTTGCTCTCTCTCTTTCAGGGCTATCTTGCCTTGCGTTTCTTCCATTCGTACAATTCCTGTCTGGCGTCTGTGGCAGGGCAGAGGATCAGTTCCTCTGCACTCCACAGCTCCATCTGCCGACAGGAATTCCCCTCTACAGGTGCGTTGCACCTTTTGCTGGGTTCTCTCAAATAATACGCTTGTGGAGGATTTCCGCAGTGTCAGCGCACGTCCTGTGCGCTGACCACAGAGAGAATTCCACAATCGTTACACAGCCATTAGCAATTACTCCTTTGCCAGACACCACCTACTCCACCAGTTTGCCGGATTCTGTCCCGGCAATAAGAAAGGAAGGGAGGGGTTCTTCCAAAATATGTAAAATATTTTATATTTGTCATCATGCAGCTGAAAAAAGGCTGCTATTTATTAACCACTTCACCACTGAGGGGTTTTACCCCTTGAACACCAGAGCAATTTTCACCTTTCAGCGCTCCTTCCATTAATTCGTCTATAACTTTATTATTACTTATCCCAATGAAATGAACTATATCTTGTTTTTTTCGCCACCAATTAGGCTTTCTTTAGGTGGGACATTATGCCAAGAATTATTTTATTCTAAATGTGTTTTAATGGGAAAATAGGAAAATATGTGGGAAAAAATTATTACTTTTCAGTTTTCGGCCATTATAGTTTTTAAATAAAGCATGCCACTGTAATTAAAACCCATGAAATGTATGTAACCATTTGTCCCGGTTATAAAACCATTTAAATTATGTCCCTATCACAATGTTTGGCGACAATATTTTATTTGGAAATAAAGGTGCATTTTTTTCAGTTTTGCATCCATCCCTAATTACAAGCCCATAGTTTATAAAGTAACAGTGTTATACCCTCTTGACATAAATATTTAAAAAGTTCAGTCCCTAAGGTAACTATTTATGTTTTGTTTTTTATTGTATTTTTTTTTTAATTACAAAAAAAAATATAAAAAAATTGGGGAGTGTGGGAGGTAATGAGTTAATTTATTGTGTAAATGTAATGTTGGTTTATGTAAAATGCTTTTAGGGTGTAGTTTACTATTTGGCCACAAGATGGCCACAGTGTGTTTGTTTACATGCGACCTGTAAGCGTCCTTCCGGACGCTTACAGGAAGCAGTAAGAGGCTGGGAAGATCACAATGATCGCGCTGTTTCTAATAGAAGCAGCACGATCACTGCGGGGGCTTAGATCAACGAACGGGAATGGATTTTCCCGTTCATTGATCTCCGTGCGAGCAGGCGGCGGCGTGCACGAGCGGCAGGTGCGCGCGCACGAGCGGCGGGAGCGCGGACAGCGGCGGTAGCGCGGAAGGTACGGATTTCTCCGTCCCTGGTTTTTTAGGGGGGAAAAAAGGGACGGAGAAATTCGTACCGCGGGAGTTAAAGTGGTTAATATAATTTATAAAATACGTATTCCACAAAGGACCGGCACCACACAAAGTATCTGTAGCTCTTTTAAGACACATACATTTGAATAGAAAAACCCACCCACATGGTGAACCCATGACTTTTTTTTCTATTCAAATGTATGTGTTTTATACAGCAAGGTATACGTGATCATTGAGCAACTTGACAAAGGCCAGAAGAGGCCGAAACAGCATGTCTGTTGTTGTTATCATGTCTGCTGTCATTAAATCTTAAAAGAGCTACAGATACTTTGTGTGGTGCCGGTCCTTTGTGGAATACGTATTGCTGTGACCCCCAGGTACCGGGGTGAGGACCGTGGCACACCAATCTTTTTACTTTGAGCCTCACTGTGGCGCTCCTGGACGCTTGTGTAATAGAATTTATAAAATAGATTTTATTTCTGAAATCTTGTATTTTTAATTTGGGTCCACTTTAAGGACTCTGCCTCTGACAGAGGAGATCAAGGTTCGGATCTTAGCTCTTCCTGTTCAATAAGCCAGCACCTATTCAGTGAGGAGACCTTGGGCAAGACTTCCCAACACTGCTACTGTTTATAGAGAGTGCTCTAGTGGCTGAAGCTCTGCCACTCAGTCTGCCAGGAGAAAAGCGCAATATAAATATTCTGTCTCGTCAAGCAAGCTTCTAATGCACTCAGCAGTGAAAATAAATGATTTTACACACAAGGAATACTTGAGTGATTTCAAATGTTCTTTTATGTAACTAAAATTAGTTACTGCAATTCTAGTTTTGGGATTATAATCCCATTTTAAGACAGACTGACCAATAGCCGGGGATCTGACAATAGCCCCAAATTGGAGCGTGCAGACAGAACTTCAGTAGAGTAGGTCTGCTGTTGAATGAACTACCTGTTTTTTCTTCCTAGTCTCAAATCAAGCTGTTAAGAGTATGCCATAATATCAGTCCTTTTCTTTGTCATTTGCATCCCCCCAGCGCAATAAAACAAACAAGGCATTGTTGCAAGGCATTTTCAGAAAGTTCCCATTGTCTGTGTACATTGGCTAATGATTGCGCTAGCTTGTTCAACCACATTATCTCTTAATCTTTGCAAAATCCTTCAGAATCTCATTGCTGCAGATCGCAGAGCCTTGCAAATTCTATATTCTCAGCATGTGCTCCCCGAAGAACCAGGAGGAGGCTCAACTTAAAAGCATTTTAAACACTTCAGACAAAACCCCAAGACACAGGGCAGAATGTACTGAGCTTTGTTCCATTTCCATTATTTCTTTTTATTTATTTATTTCTTTTGTATTTTCTTGCTGAGACTGCAGAAACTTCCAGAGGTCCTGGTAGTAAAAAAAAAAAAGATAACAGTAGTAAGCCTGAACTAATGACAAGCATAAAGCATGCCTAAAATAGTTATAGCAGTCAAAAAAACCAAAAAAAACACTGTTCGTGCATCTCCATGAAAGTTACAGTCATTGGATTGTTTGAAAAAAAAAATATTATTACTGAGCCAATCAGAATTGCCTATATTTAGGAGAGCTGATCTTTTCTGAGCTTCCTCAATTAAATAGGGGCAGATTTTTGAAAGGGGAAAAGGAAAGCTGAACTTTGAATGCCCTAAAAAATCCCTATTTTGCTTTTAGTACAAAAAAAAACCAAAAAAAAAAACAGTATTGCTATGAACATTGTAAACAGAATGGAACACGGGTTAGGGTAGAAGTAATAATCAGCCTTTTCCTGGTATATTGAGGAGTCACTTAAAAAAAAGACAGCACGGTCCCTCCAGTGTAAACTTGTCTGTTGGCACTAACTTAGCATTCGGAACCCTTGATGTGCCAGGATGTGGCAAATCAGAGGGAAAAACAAATGCTGGGTAAACAATGGCACTGACTTCCAGAGTAAGTAGTCAATCAGTGTGTGGATTTTTTATAATCATCACCACTACATTATTTACAGAAGAAAAAGGGACCTGGAGTCTCATGGGATCTGATGCAGTAAACTCCGGTAAAGTGGCTGTGCACACATGGCCGAATCCCCCCACGATCCACCTAGGCTGTGGCCTGGGGCAGAAATCTGCTGGCAGGAGAGTTGGGGTGATCTTGCAGCTGGGGAGCAGATCAGCTGTTGTTACGTAATCAGTTGGACTACAACATTTCAGGCCCTTTTCCAAAATTTCAGTTGAATTGGCACGAGTGGTCTGAATATAAAGATTCCTCCTTCAGGGCATAGGGTCAGGTTTGCTCAATACTAGGATGAGGTGTGCAGGCAGCTTATGTGCACATCTTATGTTCTGTTTTGAATGTATTCTATTTTTCATTATTATCTCTGAACCTGTTAGTAGTGTATGCTGGTTTGGTTACCATTTATCTTATGCAGTTTGAAATAACTTTTATTATTCTCACTTGTTGTCTAATTGACAGTTTTTTCTTTTTGTTTTTTTTTTGCTATCATATGTTTACTCTTTAGTACTATGATAATAAGGCTCTTAACCTTCTTGGTGGTACTGATGACCCAGGCTTGGGGTAAAGACTAGATGCTGCAAGCGGAAATCCCAAGCTTGGTTCATGGCAGCTGCCAAGAGGAATATATAGTACAGACAGCACAGTGGAGCAGCATTTATAACTCACCTTCCCTGGCATCTTATTCTGGTCCTCCAAGGCTCTTGATCCCTTGGGTGAGATTACCATTTGTTACAGGCCAACAGATGGCGATCTCACCATAGAGGTAGAGTGCCACTCAGAGGACAGGAGGAAGAATTGCTTTGCTGGATCCTGGGGAGGTGAGTTCTATGTAGTGGCTGCCGCAGAATCTCTCTGTGGTATTATTTTTCTGACTTTTAGGCCTCTTTCACACTTGGACGTTGCGTTTTAGGGGACATTAAGGTCGCATAACGTGCCCCTAACGCAACGCATGGTGGTGTTGAAGTTGGACGTCAGATTGAGCCGCGTTATGAGGCTCTTGGTGCGCTGTTTTTGTTCTATCAATACTGATAGAACAGCTGCTCCAGGATAGTGATAGGAAGTCCGGATCTTTTCAAGGATTCGGATGATTCGAATCGGATCACTGAAAAGATCTGGATCTTTGAACAGAATCATTTGAATCATTTTACTAGGGAAGAAGACTGGGGGTGAAATGACTAGCAGGACACAACTTTCCCTGCACTGTACATTCTGTATGTTCTTGTTTCTTCCAGACAGACATCCACTGTGAACCGAATCGTTCATTGTGATGATTCGGATGATTCGACTCACAAAAAAGATCTGGATAAAATGAACGATTCATTCTTGATCCGGACAACACTACGAGTCCAGGTTACGTCACCACAGTGCAGTGAATATTAATTAGCCATGTGGCTAGTCACTGAGCATGTGCAAGCAGTCTAACGCAGCTAAAGCCCAGTATAACGCACAGCATGCTGCACCTTCATTCAACGAAACAGACAGTGTTTGACAAACAACAGACTCACTCACAAAATGAAAATCCGTGACTCAAATCAGTGCTGGCTCCTGGCAGTCTATGTGCGTCACTGCTGTCTCTGCCTTTGGCCAGGTCGGGTCCAGGTCGGGGACACTGCTGTCTCTGCCTTTGGCCAGGTCGGGTCCAGGTCGGGGAGGTGTTGTGTTCAGCTCTGGTCTGGCCGCTGGCGCCATTTTGACTGCACAGTCAAATTTGTCTGTGCAATCAAAATGGCGCCAGCGTGGCCAGGCCAGAGCCTCACACACACCCGGGCCCGGCCTGCGCCTGGCCCATCCCGACAGTAGTGACAGTCGCACTGCACACAGCAGCAGGCCAGGCCCAGCCAGCTGAGCCAGGCCCCATCATCACTCTCAGCCCAGACCCAGCCAGGATCCATCCAACCCCGCCCGATTTTCGCGCTGAACTGGCTGGCAGTGGTCTGCCGACGTCCGAGTGACTCACTCACACAACTCGGGTGGTGTCTAGGCAGGCAGCAGCTCCAGCCTCGCTCTCGTCTCGTCGTGACCCGTCCTCACCCGCCGCCAGCCGGTCGCGCTCGCTCTCTCTTCCCTCCACAGTCCACACAGCACGCAACGCCACAGGGCGGGGCTGTTTTATACTGCCTGGCCCAGCCCAGGCCGAGTGACGCAACGTCAGACGTCGGCCGCCCCGCCAGTACACTGCAAACAGACATGAGCTGACCGTCCGCAGCAGCGCAGGCTCAGTGGGCTTAAAGAAACAGAGCCCCAAAAAAAATAAAGCGAAATCAGCACAGGTTTTTTAGGGGGTGCTAATATGGTGCTTGGACAATTCTAGGGGGTGCTCGAGCACCCCCAAGCACCCCCCTGGCGCCGCCCCTGAACGCAACATGGGCACTGTGAACAGCACATTGATTTTTCATTACTGTGAGTTGGGCTGCGTTACAGGCTGCTGTAACGTGGGACTTTAACGTCCCACTGTGAAAGCAGCCTTCGGTTCTAAAAGCACATACAAAATGGTACTGCTATTAGAACGTAAAATATGGAAAGAATCCTGCCTCCAAGGAGGTTAGAAAGTCTTCTCAATTACCTTTTTGAACCCTCTGAAAAGTTGATAACATATAGAAGAAAACAATGGGAGATAGTGTTTGAAGGAGAAGAAGAAAGGTAAGGACCATGGGGGGGAAAAAAGTGATTTGTTTGCCGATACCACTTCTCAATTAGCAATCTCGAGAACATCCTGTTTGATGCATCTATCATAATATTTTGGATTGGTCCCATGAGTATTTAATAAAATATCTGTTCTCATTTGAAGGCCTTCCTATATATTCACTGATCCCCTGGAGATAAACATACTTCTCTCATGCTCCATAAGTAATGATTCTTTGACTTTTATTTCTTCTAATTTTGTTTTGACTTGTTGATGATAATTGTTAAGATTCCGGTACTGACTAAGAAAGTTGATCCACACAATCTTATCTATGGAAAATGTAAGAATAAAAAATTATGTTGTCCTTTTTTTCGTTTCAAAGTTTACATTTCATTTGTCCACTTAGTACTATGTAAGCGTTAGCCATTACCCTTTAAAGTCATTTCCAAGGAAACTATTGCTCTGTTGCCCTTCAGCACTCTTCGAAAGGCTGATTAACCTTATGTTGTTTCTCGGTATCACATTTTCAAGGTTGTCTGTTTAGATGCCAAGTGGACATATGCTGTTACAATGTGTCTTACTCAGCAGCTTGGGGATTATAGTATAATGGCCTTCTGAGACTGGTGACCAAGTTTCACTTCCATTCTCTTACATTTTAATGATCTCTGCGAACACGTTGAAGTGTGCCATGTGTTGACCCTTGTCAAATCTGCAATTCTCAAACAAAACACATTGATCTCTGAATACCTAAGTGTTTCTTTCCGGCATATTTTTTTCCAACTTTTGGAAAAAGAAAAACAAGAATAGATATTTGATAGAATACTACTGTGGATAGAAACCTGCCAACAATCTGAAGAGAACTGTAAAGGTGAGATAATGAGATCTCTGCTGGAAGTCCACTCAATGACTTTCTTTGATTCTGTTCCTAAAATGTAGGTCTGCCCATCCACTTTTTCTGCTTTTATTTTAGATTATTTTTTTACAAGCGCTTTTTTTGTCAAATCCCGAAAGATTTGTGAAGATGTATATTACAATAGCAGGAGGCCCACATATGCCTCTTAAAGGAAACTAAAGCTAAAAAAAAAGTTTAACCTACCTGGGGCTTCTTGCAGAGCCCAACACACAGTTATCCTGTGCCCGGGCTGTCCTTCCTAGGCCCTCCGGCCAGCAGTGGTGACCCCCTGAAAGCTGGCCGACCACACGCCTCCTCGTCGCTTCCCAGTGCACGGCAGAGTTCTGTGCAGTATGGGAAAATCCCTATTACGCATGCGTAGAATGCTCCCGGCAATAGAAGCACAATCAGGGTGTGTGCAGCTTGGGGCCGTGCATCCGCAGTAGCCTCAGAATGGCCTTGGTGGCCTAGCTTACAGGGGGTCACCGCTGCTTGTTGGAGGATCATGGAAGGATGGCACGGGCACTAGATGAGTACGGGGGCCGCAGAAAGCCCAGGCAGGTTCAACTTTAAACCAAGCCAATGTTTAGCAGCACCAGCTGGATGCTTTCAGATACCACATATACACAAAAAGAGAGGTATGCTTTGTATTTATGTCACACTTATTTAATCCGGGAATGGGAGGTTGGCATTATGTCTAAAAACAAGACAAAACCCCAATAGTTTATGATTTCTCTGGCCAATGAATGTCCAAGCAGTCATCTAAATCTACCGTTTGTTGTGTTTGTTAGTTCAGTACTCAGAGTGCTCCTTTCACATGACCTTCCATGCAAAATTAGGTTTCTATTGTCAAAATATCCAAAATATTGATGATCTGACCAGAAACTCTTACTACAGGAAGCCACCGTCAGGATCTAGTGGAGTGGCTTCTGATGCCAGGATCACACATATCCAACTATTTTTTTTGAGCTTGAATACTCGCTAAAGTCATTTTCACAATGAAAATGCTATTTTCTACTTCGAAAATATGTTTACAAAAAATACATTTTATTTTCACAATACGGTCACTAAAAACAAATATACAAAAGTAATGCGAAAATGTGAATTGTGTTCTCGAAAATAAAAGCCATATTCAAAATAAAAAAAGGAAAAATAAACAGGAACAAACTTAAAAAAAATTCCAAAAAGGCATAGCCTACAGTAAGATAAATATCAGTACAGCTATTGAATGTGGCGATTGTATTTTCACAACTGAGCTGCTTTTAAGAAAACATGTGCATTTTGCTTCTTATCACCTAACATTGATAAGGATTTACCAGCAAGTTCACTTGTCAGCTTCGCAATGCGTCTACGTGATGGGTGATGAGGAGCGAAGGTTTGTGCTGTGGAGCCCATCAGCAACACACAGGGACGGATCTGTATTCTTTAATGCCCAAGGCCACTGTGAGCAGATCCCCCTTCAGTATAGGTAGCCAGATGTCCCCCCCCCCTCCAATATAAGTAGCCAGATTACTCTTCCCCCTCTCTCCAGAATAGGTAGCCTGATGATCCCCCTGCCCTTCCTTCTAGTATAAGCAGCCAGGTGACCCTCTCCCCCTTCCGCATAGATAGGCTGATGAGACCCTTCCCTCCAATATAAGTGGCCAGGTGACCCTTCCCCCCTTCCCTAGTATAGCTTGCTGCCCACCTGCCCTTGATGCTGTGGTGCCCTAGTCCATAGCCTAGGTGGCCTTAGCTTAAATCTGGCCCTTCTGCAACAGAACACTGCTGCCTTGCTTCCCCAGGAGATGTGCTGCACCCATCATGGTGATCTGCTTCCACAGCTACAGCCACAAAACTCCCTGCCACTTTGCCTATGCTCACCGGCATGCCACTGCATCCTAGCATCATCGTTCCTCATTTCCAAGCATTGGCTTCAGTTGAACCACCGGACTGGCTGAGACTGCCACTGCCACTTTTTTCTGCTACTAGGTCGACCATTAAGAATTCTTCTAAGAATCACTAGGACGATTGTCATTGGTCCACCTAGTGTTGAGCCCATGATGGGAGCTATAAAGATGCTTTGCCAGGGCTCCAGAGTTCTCTATTACCAGTGAGAAGCAGAGTTGAGCATCAGTAGGAATTTCGGCAGGTTCAACTGAAACAGGCATGGAGCAATGTGGAGGGATAGTGCCAGGGGAGCTTGGCGTGTAAAGGCTGGATGGCAGGTGAGCTCAGGGGTGCCTGGGGCAGAAGTGGCAGCTAGCACTGCGTGTGGCAACTTAACAAGATTCTTCAAAAAAGACTTCAAAGAGAAGAGAGAAGACACAAACAAAAGAAAAAATAATTGACAGTTGAAATAAGGAAGAATACAGGAGGATTTTTTCCTTTTCAATAAAGTATAAATTTACTTTTTACACTAAATAGTGACCCTCTATACCTATTCACCTGGACAAGGATGGACATCTGGGAGGTCCATTTATTAAAGGGGATCCCCAGATTCCAAAATAAGCCTCCAGGGCACCAGAGGTGGGGAAGAGGACATTGTCCATGATATGGACAAGAGCTCTGTAGGAGAGGGGGAGGCTTTGTCACCCCTCTCTTACAGAGCCCCCAGATTATATATTATATGTGCTGGTATGTTTAGCATGGCAGAGCTCCACACTGGTTAACCTATCTTAACATCTAACATATATTTCTGTATTCCAACTACACAGTATATTTAGCTTTACTCCTCCAGTCCATACTTTAGATTGCATGGCAAATGTCTTATGTACAGAGTGTATGTCTCATGTTATCCAGTGAAATATAAACGAGCCTACAATTTAATTCTCCCCAGAAAATAAAAGCAGGTTCCTAATGAAGCATCATAGATATAAAGGTTGTCCATTAGTGATTAGATGGACCTATGTTCTTTTAGATGTAAAGGCCTATTATTTTTCTAGTATGACAGTGCTCCATATTGCCAACCTGTCTCTCAACCCACCCTTAACGCAACCTTTAAGAACACTCAATACCTAGATGCCTAGAACATCATTTGCCTATTTGCTGTAACTGTCATAGTGATGACTTATCTTACCTAGACAATGGAAATTGTGTGTGTGTGCTTTATGTGTCAGAATAAATGGAACACATACCTTCTCCATGCAGCCCTCAGCACTGAAGCAAGACAGGAGATAAGTGGCTTTGTTAAGGAATCACGTTTTGGCAGCATGAGTGGCAGTGGCTCATCTCGAGTGTCATCTATAAATCAAGATCTTTTTTCTGCGCATAATGACGCTCACATCCCCTCTTGAAAGCCTACAGAGGTTAACCTAAGAAGAGAGGCTGGCTTAAGTGCTGCTATGGAGAGCTTACAGATGAAAAGAAAGGAAAATGTGTCCTACCAGACAGTTATTGCCACGGTGTTCTCGTTACAGCTGAATAATAAGCAAGTTGCTAAAGAGGTGGGTGAAATAAGGTCTACATGAATTTTCTTTACTGGCAGAAGATTTGAATCTCAGTCTAGACCAGGCATGGGCAAACTTGGCCCTCCAGCTGTTAAGGAACTACAAATCCCACAATGCATTTGCCTTTATGAGCCTGATTCACAAAGCGGTGATAATTCAGTTATCACGCCTAAAATACTTTAGGCGTGATAACCTTTGCACCACACTGGTGATAAGCCAGTTTAGGCGTGATAAGTTTAGGCATGATAAGTTTAGGCATGATAAGTTTAGATAAGTTTAGATCGCGCGCAAAATCCTGCACGCAAAGCAGCGCCATTAAACTCTATGCGAAGTGCACCAGACTTTGCTAGCGCAAAACTTTTGATCAGCTGTGCACTGCATTGCTAACCCAGTTGGTGCTTAAACTTCTCACACCTAAACTTATCATGCCTAAACTTATCACACCTAAACTTATCATGCCTAAACTGAGTTTATGCATGATAAAGGGCTTTTCACCAATGTGCTTACTGTTAGCACCGCTTTGTGAATCAGGCCCTATCAGTTATGACTGTGGCTATCAGACTCCTGCAATGCCTTGTGGGACTTGTAGTTCCTCAACAGCTGGAGGGCCAAGTTTGCCCATGCCTGGTCTAGCCAGTCCTGTGATCCAGATGGTTACATAGTTACATAGTTATTTTGGTTGAAAAAAGACATACGTCCATCGATTTCAACCAGTACAAAGTACAACTCCAGCCTGCTCCCTCACATATCCCTGTTGAGTCAGAGGAAGGCGAAAAAACCCTTACAAGGCATGGTCCAATTAGCCCCAAAAGGGCAAAATTCCTTCCCGACTCCAGATGGCAATCAGATAAAATCCCTGGATCAACATCATTAGGCATAACCTAGTAATTGTAGCCATGGATGTCTCAATGCAAGGAAAGCATCTAAGCCCCCTTTAAATGCAGGTATAGAGTTTGCCATAACGACTTCCTGTGGCAATGCATTCCACATCTTAATCACTCTTACTGTAAAGAACCCTTTCCTAAATAAATGGCTAAAACGTTTTTCCTCCATGCGCAGATCATGTCCTCTAGTCCTTTGAGAAGGCCTAGGGACAAAAAGCTCATCCGCCAAGCTATTATATTGCCCTCTGATGTATTTATACATGTTAATTAGATCTCCTCTAAGGCGTCTTTTCTCTAGACTAAATAAACCCAGTTTATCTAACCTTTCTTGGTAAGCGAGACCTTCCATCCCACGTATCAATTTTGTTGCTCGTCTCTGCACCTGCTCTAAAACTGCAATATCGTTTTTGTAATGTGGTGCCCAGAACTGAATTCCATTGTCCAGATGTGGCCTTACTAGAGAGTTAAACAGGGGCAATATTATGCTAGCATCTCGAGTTTTTATTTCCCTTTTAATGCATCCCAAAATTTTGTTAGCTTTAGCTGCAGCGGCTTGGCATTGAGTACGATTATTTAACTTGTTGTCGATGAGTACTCCTAAGTCCTTCTCCAAGTTTGATGTCCCCAACTGTATCCCATTTATTTTGTATGGTGCTAGACCATTGGTACGACCAAAATGCATGACTTTACATTTGTCAACATTGAATTTCATCTGCCATGTATGTGCCCATATAGCCATCCTATCCAGATCCTGTTGCAATAGGACACTATCTTCCTGAGAGTTGATGATTCTGCACAATTTTGTATCATCTGCAAAAATAGCAACATTGCTCACTACTGCATCTACTAGGTCATTAATAAATAAATTGAAGAGCACTGGACCCAGTACAGACCCCTGTGGGACCCCACTGCTAACAGTCTCCCACTTTGAGTACGATCCATTGATCACAACTCTTTGTTTTCTGTTCATTAGTCAGTTCCCTATACATGCACACAAACTCTTCCCCAGTCCTTGCATCCTCAACTTTTGCACCAGACTTCTGTGGGAAACAGTGTCGAAGGCCTTTGCAAAGTCCAAGTATATCACATCTACAGCATTCCCAATATCCATATTAGCATTCACTACCTCATAAAAGCTGAGCATGTTAGTCAAACATGTTGATGCTGAGAAATAAGATTCTTTTCTACTATGAAGTCATGTATAGTATCTCTTAGTAACCCCTCAAATAGTTTGCATACAACTGATGTTAAGCTTACAGGTCTATAATTTCCTGGATCTGATTTTTTGCCCTTCTTAAATAATGGGAAAACGTGGGCTGTACGCCAATCCACTGGGACTCTGCCAGTTGCAAGAGAGTGACAAAAGATAAGATAAAGGGGTTTAGCTATAACTGAACTTAATTCCCTTAGGACCCGAGGATGCATGCCATCTGGGCCAGGTGCCTTGTCTATTTTTAATTTATTTAGTCTTGCCTTCACTTCTTCCTGCGTTAAGTATAGGGATGCTCGGAAAATTCCGCGGAATTATGAATTCCGTGATTCCGGCCGGAATTAGGTTAATTCCGATTCCGGTATTCAAATCGGAATTCCTATACCTCTCAAACGGAATTCCACGGAAATTGTATAACTCCTCCTCCTCCTCCTCATCCATATCATGCAGTAGGGAATTGCAGATTTTCAAAACAGCTTATATACCATAGCTGGGATTTGAACCCAGGACCTAGTGTGTAGTAGGTATCTGTCTTAACCTCTAGACCATGACCCACACTACATGCTAAAGCTGGCGGTAGCATAAACCATACTTCCATTATGATCAATTCGATAGAAAAAGTAGCATGATTAAGGATTTGTACTTTTTGAAAAGCATGCTTATATACCATAGCTGGGATTTGAACCCAGGACCTAGTGTGTAGTAGGTATCTGTCTTAACCTCTAGACCATGACCCACACTACATGCTAAAGCTAGCGGTAGCATAAACCATACTTCCATTATGATCAATTCGATAGAAAAAGTAGCACGATTAAGGATTTGTACTTTTTGAAAAGCATGCTTATATACCATAGCTGGGATTTGAACCCAGGACCTAGTGTGTAGTAGGTATCTGTCTTACCCTCTAGACCATGAACCACACTGCATGGTAGTAGGTATCTGTCTTACCCACTAGTAAGGCTGAGGCTGGAGAGGCTGCAGCCTCAGGGCGCAGTGTAGGAGGGGGTGCACAATTCATTCAGCTGTCATTCCCAATTGTGTTTGAAGCAGAAAGAAATAAGAAAAGGTGATACATGGCAGCGACTGCAAGCCAGATAAGTAGAGATTAAGGTAGTGGGGGTGGGGGGGGGGCCCTGGGGCACCTCTTAGTGTAATAGCAATCAGTGTGTGACAGCTGGGGTGGGAGGGATGGGGGGGCGCACTTTTCTGTCTCAGCCTTGGGTGCTGAAGGACCTTGTCCCACCTCTGACCGCACTACATGCTAAAGCCTGGCCCTGAGTGTGGTTGATGGTCTAGACAGGGTAAGACAGATACCTACTACACACTAGGTCCTGGGTTCAAATCCCAGCTATGGTATATAAGCATGCTTTTCAAAAAGTACAAATCCTTAATCATGCTACTTTTTCTATCGAATTGATCATAATGGAAGTATGGTTTATGCTACCGCCAGCTTTAGCATGTAGTGTGGGTCATGGTCTAGAGGTTAAGACAGATACCTACTACACACTAGGTCCTGGGTTCAAATGAGAGAGAGAGAGAGAGAGAGAGAGAGAGAGAGAGAGAGAGAGAGATTTTTCCGACGGAATTCCGTATAAGTCGGAATTCCGCGGAACTGTCCCGGTATTCCGTCGGAATGGAACGGTAACGGAATTTCTATATGACGGAATGTGGAATTGTGCCGGAAACGGAAATCGGCTATTCCGACCATGCCTGGTTAAGTATTTAATATTAGAAGATTGAGACTCTTCTGCCTCTGTAATTTGCAACAGTGCTGTTTCCTTTGTGAAGACAGAAGCAAAGAAAGCATTTAATAACTCTGCCTTACCTTGGTCATCCACCATTGAGTTCCCACCCTCATCTTTTAGGAGTCCTATACAGTCAACCTTTCTTTTTTTTAGAGTTGATGTACTTGTAAAACTTTTTTGGGTTAGATTTGATATCCCTAGCGATTTGATTTTCAGCTTCGATCTTTGCCAGCCTAATTTCTTTTTTACAATTTTTCGTCTTCATAATCCTGCCAGGCAGCACTCCCAATGACTAGTGACGGCCATGTCTAGGATAACTCATGGAGAAACATGTGATTTGTTTAATAATTTGCTGTGATCACATCATGATCATGGCTAACAAATCAGAGACTTTCAAATCTATCACCTGACCAAACTGATCACATGCTTCTCTATGAGTTCTCCTAGACATGACCATCACTACCAACGACCTTGCCTAATTTTTGTATTAAGCACTCCAGCAAACATAGTAGTCAGGGCTTGACTGATTGGACTGTGAAGAGCAGCAGCACACTGCTGAGTCATCACTGTTGTTTTCCCCACTAAGAAAGGTTATACGCACAAAAAACATCTACAGTGAATATCTATAAAAAAACAATAGCGAACAAAATAAACAGAACTCTACGGTAAAGAGTGTAATGGATGTGCAGGTGTCTTTCAATAAAGCTGCAACATTTACATACCAGGATGCCACCGATTCTGTAAAGAATTCTGTAAAGAATTTCATGTCTGAAATAACAGGTGCTAAGCCAAAGGGGGTGTGCCAGATGCCCTTGACCTTGCACACATGGCTGCGACCCCCCTTGCAATGTGCGATGGTCATGACCTGCACATGCGCACAGCCACAACCCACACGCGTGCATGGCCGCGACCCATGGGAGTGCATGCACAGCTGTGACATGCGCACATACATGATTCCTACCCGAAGTCCGCCCATGTGTCACGCATGCGAGCCACGCACAACAGACGCACAGACACAGGGACAAAGAAATAATTATATAGGACAAGTATTTATAAGTATCAAGAATATTAATGCATATGACCATTCAGGACAATGAGCACTAATGAATGACTATAGTTCTTCTCCAACAGATGGCTGTGTGAGAGAGCAGACATTACCTCAGCCTGTATACACCCTGTGTCATTCACGCTGTCATAGTGTTCTGTCTCCAGAGCTGCTCTGAGCTGTCTCACAAAAATAATAAGCCCACCTACAGTCACAACTATTAAACTGTCAAAAATGATTTTATACGGCAAGTAAAAGATATATGTGTGTTTTAACACTCAATGGAGGGTGTCTATTTGCAGTGCTAGTTGTTGTAAAACTTTAGTACTGTATCGTTTGGTGAGCTTTTATGGTTACTGCACCACTAAAACCCCTGTTTTTAAACAAAAGTGTTTAGTCAGTTCCTTTTTTTTCAAGGAGTCCCTGTTTGTTACCGAGCCTATCTTTTCAACAATTCTACTTTTGTTCATTTTAGTAAAAGTGATTAGATTGTCAATGTTTTTAGTCCCTTTTTTTCTGGTAGATGTGAGCAAAAACAGTGTGGAGTGCAGAGGGTTCAAGGGAATCTGAAGTGACAGGAAAATAGGGGCTGACATATTAATTTCCTTTTAAACAGGGGTGCCTAATAGGTCGATTGCGATTTACTAGTAGATTGCGACCACCTCCTAAGTAGATTGCAGCCGTGGCCTGTCAAAGTTTGCTGCCATGTAGCCACGGCAGCAGGGATGAGAGAGGAGAGCGAGGTCCGGAGACACACTGTATGCTTCAAACCCAGGAAGTGACAATACTCCTCACTTCCTGGGTTTGAAGTTTATGGCGCGTCTCTGGACCTTGCTCTCCTCTCTCTCATCCCTGCTGCATGCTGCTGCTGATCTGGAGGTCTGTGTATGCAGGCAAGAGGAACTAGAGGACCATGTGCACAGAAGGGTGATGAGTAGATGTGCATGCAAATGAGTGGATGGACAGTCTCTGTATATCCAGCAGGCAGCAAAGGAAAGGACTGGCATAAACAACAGCAGCGCCCCCGGCTTTGGAGTAATCTGACTAATACTGTACTGGAGGGGGATACCTATACTGTACTGAGGGGTGGTCATCTGGCTACCTATGCTTTACTTGGGGGGGTAGGGATGCTGTTGGTCAGGGGGCAGCTTTTTATGGTGGGCCAAAAGTATAAATCTTCGACCCTGGATGTGTGTGTGTTCAAGAGATCTACCAACATTTCAAATGCTAAACTTAGCATTTATAATGTTGGTATATTACTACATAAGACTTTTATAGTAATTTACCAGCATTATAAATGCCAAGTTCCACATTTGAAATGTTGGTAGATCTCCTGGACTCTGCAATTTTTAAAGTAGCACACAAGCTAAAAAAGTGTGGGCACCTGTGCTTTAAAACAATGCACATTACCTGGTTGTCCTGCTGATCAGCTGCATCTAATACTTTTAGCTGTAGACCCTTAAAAAGCATGGAAGAGATTGTGACAAAAGATAAGACTAGATGCATGCTTGTTTCAGGTCTGTGATTCAGACACTACTGTTTAGAAAGATCAGAAGGACTGCCAGGCAACTGGTATTGATTAAAAGGAAATACATATGGCAGCCTACATATGTTTCTCACCTTGAGTTCTTTTTAAACAATGGCAGTGGATGTTGTCTTTTGGAAAGGCCATTCCATGGGGGATTCCAGCATTTTAATTCCTTGTATATGCTAAAACATTTTTTTTTATTAATAAAGCTATTTTCTATTTTTATATTGGAATTATAGTGATTAAGAGGATTTATTGGTGCATACACTTTCCATCTTTATTTCTCCTGACCAATACATTTTCCTTTTAAACAATACCGGTGACCTGGCTATTCTGCTGAACCTCTGCATCTAATACTTTTAGCTATAGACCCTTAACAAGCATAAAGATTAGATGTTTCTGACATAAATGTGACACAGTTAGATGCATGCTTGTTTCAGGTGTGTCTGATTCAGACACTACTGACCTGAAAGATCAGCAGGACTGCCAGGCAACTGGTACCGATCGGCGGTGGGAGTGTGGCTGTCTGGGGACCGCCTAACACCAATTGGTGTCATCTTGCTCCTCGTGAGATTAGCAGGGAATGAGCGCTCGCACAAGCGCGCGTTCCCTGCACTACGCAGAGCGGCCCGTCGCAATAAGCCTCCCAGCCGCAATCAGAGCTGGCAGGCTGAAATAATTAAAAAAAAAAGGTAAAAAACATGTGTACAGTGCTGCGATCTAGCGCAGCACTGTACAGGAGACAGCCCCGTCATTTAACTGTCCCTCTGATGGGCTCACAATCTAATCACTATCACAGGCATATGCCTATTTATGCATCATGTATTGTATTCATGGTAGTGTAGGGCCAATTTAGGGGGCGGGGAGGAAGGGCGGGCTAAAAAATACAAACATTTTGCTCTTTTTTTTTCATCAAACAAAAAATACAAATGGCAGCAGTGATCAGATACCATCAAAAGAAAGATCTACTGGTGGGAAGAAAAGTTAAAATTCATTTGGTTGCTAAGTTGTATGATTGAGCAATGAACTGTTAAAGCTGCAGAGTGCTGAATTGTAAAAAATCACCTGGTCACTAGGGGGGTGTAAACCTCTAGTCCTCAGAAGGTAAAAGGGAATACATATGGCAACCTCCATGCGTTTC